>NC_035109.1:76298903-77548903 GCF_002204515.2 Aedes aegypti | reverse complement strand
TAGATCCCTATTTTTGAGCTGCAGATCTGTTCACTATGTTCGAAAACAATAATTTTATCATTTCCACATATTCTCACATTTGCTTATTTTTGATTGTTTTTACGAGCAGTTAGAGGACTAAATACAAAAGGTTTGCCTTTTCCATAGTAATTTCGTAAAAATAATCTATGAAAAAGTTAATATACTTTTCTCGTGTGAATACTTCCCATCTACAACTTTGATCTACATTTGATTGGACGTAAGGATAATTTGTTATCTTTGATAACAAAGTCTAAATCATGCTGAGATGATCATTCAATTACTTTCAGAGCAACACTGCTTTTTTGCTGTAGAACATAGTAGCCTGGATTACTTTGATCTATTCTATCCGCCAGGAGCAAACTCGGTTTTCGCGGCGCACCAGCCGTTTGTCAAATCGCTTTTTCTTTCATCTTCAAGCGAGCTCGCAACAAGCCGGTGCGCCGCGAAAAGCGAGTTTGGGAAGCGCGGCCATATAAACTTCAAATGGCGTGTGCACAACCAAATTTCTTCCAAATCACTTCAAATTTTGGGAGAATGATTTTTATCATAAAAGACAACGTTTAAGCATAAGGAAGCAGAAAATTCAAAATTTGCATCAGTCCAATATGGAATCCCAGCCACAAATAGCCTATACGATATAAGAATTAGGCATTTCACGACGAAATTCTTTCTCTTTGGCTCTTCAACAAAACTTGAAAGCAACGGAACTGGCACCATTGTTTTCAAATTTGTCATAGAAGAGAAAGAGAGCGATTTCATGATGACGTCAGCGTGCAATGGGCAATTAGGCATTTCGCGGCGAAATTCTCTCTCTTTCGCTCTTCAACAAAACTTGAAAACAATGGTGCCAGTACCTGTCAACTTTGACATGTACTGGCACCGTTGTTTTCAGATTTCCTGAATGAGGGAAAGAAAGCGTCACCGTGCAATGGGCAATAGCAAAATTAAGAAAATTGAGAATAAACGCTCTGAAGAGAATCGTCCATTTTACGAGCCGTTTTGGATCAGCTGATCGTTTATTTTATGAATGAAAATGAGCAATTCCACCGAACATGACGAATTTTTTTTTTAATTTTAAAATCGATTTTTTCCAGAAACGCAGTTTCGATTTTTTTAATTTTTGGATATGTTTTAGGGGACAACTTATGTGATTTATTGCACAATGTTTCAAAATGGAAGAATTATGGACAAAAAAGTTATGATTTTTAAAAAAAATACAGTTTTTGATAAAAAATCGAAATAGAGGAAAACAATATTTTTTTATGTTATTATTTGAAAGTACAGAAAAACTGCAATCGAAAAGTACTTAAGTAATTTTTTTCTAGGTTGCATCAATTTCTAGATATACTCATATTTATATAAAATTTTCAAATAAAAAAGTAAAATAGGCCCTTTTTAAACATATTTCGTGTTTCTCCATTCCAGAAATATTTTATTTTGATTGAGTGAATCGTAGCTGAATTTTTTATTGTTGAACAAAACCTATATACTGAAGAATTTAAAAAAGTATGCACGGTAAAAAAAAAACGAAATTTTCAAATGAAAATTTGAAATTCATAGTTCTTAAAAACCGCAAAATTGATGTTTTTAATTTTTGGATATGTTTTGCAGCATATTGTTTGTAATTTCTTGCACAATGCCTCAAAATGGAAAATTTTTGGATAAAAAATAAATTATTTAAAAAAATAAATAAAACGAATTTATGTAAAATGTATGAGTATGGGAAAAACGTGTTTGTTCATCATACCTACTAACACAGGCAAAAGTGATGAAAACCCTTGTGGAGCCTGTTAAGTAGATTGCCTGTAAATATACAAAAAGATGAGTAGTACCTACTGTTCCTTTTAATTCTACTATTGTATCCTTCGACAGATACGCGTATTTCAACCTCAACTGTAAAGCCGTCTTCAGTATTGTGTACTTGACTTGACTTGAAAAGGGCCTATTTTTCTTTTTTTATTTGAAATTTTTATAGAAGTATGAGTATATCTCGCAGCAGTATGCACCGCCGCCATCTTGACGAATCCAACATGTTCTTAGAAACCATTGGATACTCAAATGCATTTCAATGCGGATACTCTTTTGATCTTGGATACTGTCAAACCCATTAGGTGGGATTGGGGTTGCCATATACGTGATATCTCGAAATTGATGCAACCTAGAAAAAAATGACTTAAGTACTCTTCCAATGCATTTTCTGTACTATCAAATAAACACATAAAAAAATATTGTTTTCCTTTATTTCGATTTTTTTCAAAATTTGTAATATTTTATAACATTATAACTTTTCTGTCCATAATTCTTCCACTATTAAACATTGTGCAATAAATCACATCAGTTGTCCCCTAAAACATGTCCAAAAATAATAAAAATCACAGATGCATTTTCATAGAAAATCGATTTTATTTTTTTTTATTAAAAAAAATCTGTCATTATTTTTTACTGTGCATATTTTTTCCAATACTTAAGCATAAATGTTTTGATCAAACGATAAACGATTTAGCTACGATTCGCTCAATCAAAATAATTTTTTTCTGGAATGGAGAAACACGAAATATGCTTGAAAAGGGCCTATTTTTAATTTTTTTATTTGAAAATTTTATATAAATATGAGTATATCTCGAAATTGATGAAACCTAGAAAAAGTTTACTTAAGTACTTAAGCAATTTTTCTGTACTTTCAATTAATCACATAAAAAAATATTGTTTTCCTCTATTTCGATTTTTTATCAAAAACTGTAATTTTTTAAAAAATCATAACTTTTTTGTCCATAATTCTTCCATTTTTTAACATTGTGCAATAAATCACATAAGTTGTTCCCTAAAACATATCCAAAAATTAAAAAAATCGTAACTGCGTTTCTGGAGAAAATCGATTTTAAAATTTTGTTTTTGAAATAAAAAAATAATCTGTAACTTTTTTTTACCGTGCATATTTTTCTCCATATAGTCCTAAGCAATACCTACAACTTTGTAGAAGATCTCAAATCGATCGGACAAACCGTTTTCGAGTTACAGTTTTTTAAAGATTTGCCATGCATTTTCCGATACGTCCTTCTCAAAAATAAGGCGAGGTTCAAAATGGCGGTCTGAAAGTGCATAATGGCATTTTTGGTCATAAAGAATCTGTATGCAAATTTTCAGGCGATTCAAAAAATACAAAAATAATCGGGTTTGCGAAACGGCGTGGAACCGCTCAAATTTGACACGAGGCGGTTGCGTATCGTGTGAAAGTAACAACAATATCATCAGTATTGTCGTTTCGTAAAATGGACTATCGCATTGGCTCGTTATTGCGTCCCGGCGTTATACATCCCACCCAATTCAAAGTACATACCGTAAAACGGGGTAACTTTGATAATGCGGGTAACTTTGATAGTGCGAGACCCCCAACATATTAAACGAAATAACGAAGTTTCTACCAATCAGTTAAGAAAAACGAATGCAAATGTAAAGAGTATTAGAATTACACTTCATGCGGAAGCTATTTTTGTTGGAATCAAGTGCATTTGAGGATTATTATGCAAATATTAAAAAATTACAAGATTTTAGCATTTTTGAAACGCTTACAAACAATCTGTTCTACGGCCACTATTTGATAAAGTCATAATGAGTTCGTCACTTACCTATGACAGCCTACCCTAGTAGCACACATGTTATAATTGAGGCAGAATAACTCTTATATGACCAGATCTGGTCATATAAGAGTTATTCTGCCTCTATTATAACATGTGTGCTACTCGGGTAGTTATAGTAGATCATGAATTTGGTCTCAAATCTCTTAGCGAAAACCATTTTTACAAACTGGGACCATTTTTGTAATCTAAGTCAGGAATTTCCATATAGCTTTAAACGCCTAGAGGTATGCAACGCCCTATAAATGTTCCGTAATTCATTCAATCTTGTTCGATTTATACTCCATTATCAAAGTTACCCCAAAACAGAAAACCGAATTTCGATTATATGAAAAAAAAATATATAGCCATTCAGAATAAATCTTTTGGCAATGTATCAAGTGCAATCGATAGCTAGGATGTCAGTACCGTAAAATGGGGTGAAGTTGATCACTTTTGAGCGATTCTGATCTATAATTCCTTGTAGGATGTATGTATTCTCATCCAAATATTTTTAAAACATGTACTGGTTGGATGTAAATCGAATTATAGAAACAGAATTTTTACGAATTGTTATCATAATAACAAAAACAATTTTTGGAAATCAAAAAGTGGAATTTTCGATTCCGGGGTAAAGTTGATCAATTACTGTGACATGTTTCCTAAAATAGAGAGACATGCTAATTACTAAATTTGGGATCACTGATCCCGAATCAAGTCTCAAAAATCTTACAACTTGTTGATAAATCGGTCAATTTTAGAATTGAATGTTGTGAAATCCAGAATACACCAAATAAAACGCCTAAAGGTATGCAATTTTCTTTGAAATTGGCAACTCGCTCACAAAAAGAACATTTTTATCTCTGAAAATGATTTTTTATACTCAATGCAATTATAAAACTGGGTTCACCGAACATATATGGAATGTACAAAACAGTTTATTTAAATGTTATTTTTATATAGCCTTGGCAATAGTCGAATGTTTAGGGTAGAACCCTTTAACAGTTCATCGAACATTTCCTTAAAAATCCGTTTTTCCATGGTATAACTATATTGAACGACGAACCGAATTTAGAAACATCAAGAGCAGCTATCAGGTAATACGATATGACATAACTTATGATAATTGAAAACGGTTAATAGCTCTCTTGGCAGTTCATACATGTGGGTACGGGAATGATCAACTTCTCCCCACTGATCAACTACACCCCAAATTACGGTACTTGTTTTGAAAATATAAATTGTAATTCTTTGAAACAGCATGCTTAAATATAGAAGTTTTCTTCGATAAAAAAAACTATCAAAGTTACCCCGTTTTACGGTATATAACAAAACAAATGACATATACTCGCCAAACTAAACATCTCTAGAAATAAATAAAACTTGCACATCGCAAATATAAACAAACATTGATGGATTGAGCTGGACTTAAGAATGATAACAATGACTATGACCACAATCTTCTTCCATATCTTGCAATAATGGATTTATTGTCAAATTTCATAACACCGAAAATTGTAATTTATAACCAACCAATTAACTCATCCCCTCGTAACACTTCTTGTATGATTTTTTTACAATTATTTATGAGCTGTTAGGACACCCATCCACCCCCATAAACGTAATGATATTTTTAATGAACCCGAACAATTTTCGATATGAGAAGAGATTTGAATAACACACACGCAAGTTATTTTATGCCAAACGTCCATTATGCCTAACATCCATTATGCCTAATGTCTTTATGCCTGATGTCCATTATGCCTAACGTACTTATGCCTAATGGGGTATACTCCGTAAAAGCCTTCATTGTACAGCTTCTGCGACCATGTTCACTCTTTTGGTACATGTAAGTGAATAAAGCTGAAATCATGGTAATACACTAAACTCAATACATGGAGGAGAGGGGTTAAACCTCGTCAGAAGAAATGCTTTGCATGTAGAACACGAATACAAATCGAATTGCATGAATTTATGACTAACTAGTGATCCCGGCAAACTTCGTCTGTAGGCTGTTGAAAATGCTATGAAACCTATCATACAAAAAGACTTATTAGTTCTATCCCGTTTTACCAAATTTTCCGAAAACTTTCCTATTTTCTTCTGCACACGACCACGTCGGAACCCTTGAAGAAGAAAATAACGAAAGAATTGTGCAAAACGGTTGTCTCGTTCTCAATCCATTTCGTGACATACAAACACCATTCCATTTTTGTTTATATAGGTTTACCGTCTTTCATATTAATGACCGCCCTACTATGTAGTAGAGATGGTCGGGTTTGACATTTTTCAAACCCGAACCCGACCCGTGCCCGACTTATTTAATTTTTTCAAACCCGGACCCGACCCGAACCCGAAAAAAATATAGTTTCAGGAATTTGATTGCTTATCGATCTAAAAAATGACCTTGAAAATCGCACAAAATTGCAACGAAAACATCTGAAAACGTTTTTAACGATTTCCTTGAGGATAACGAATAAAAATATATTGGGAGAAGCATTTTCTATAATCTAGGGTAAAAAAAACATTCTAAAACAACATCGTTCGTTGAAAACGAGGGTGGCGTGTTTTGCCCCCTATGTGCAAATTACCCCCAGTTCTCCCAAAAACTATCACCACTGGGAGATAGAGAACGATATCTTCACCGTAGCATTTCTAAACAGCGTGTGAATCCATTCGTTTGCTCAGTAACAACAAGCTACAGACTCGGTTACCAAAGGCTTTTAGGGCGAGATCATTTGTTATGCGACAATTCAACCATAACCGTAAGCAAAATTCCTTACCTGTTTTATGTGATCCATACGTATTCAAAATACTCATTGGAGTACCATTTGAGTCGACTGCTGTGATACGTTTCTCTGGAGAAGATTCTTCTCCTTCGTCTGGTTCTTTGTTCACTTGATGAGAGTCACACTGTCTTATTGCCACGGTATGTGCCAATAGATCAGTCTCTGGAATCATGAACGAGTACCTCTCAGCGTCTTAAAACACAAAAAAAACATTAATTCAATGAATTGAACACAAATTTATGCTTTTATGCCTTGTATTAACGGTAGATTTTTATACGGAACAATATTTATATCCTAGGTGTGCCGAACATTATATTTGGCAGATTTTACTGGGATTATCTGGTGATCAGAATACTAGAATTGCCATATAAAAAATGATTTGTCATGTTTACCTAGGCTGGTTTATTTTCACATTTATTTATAAATATTTTACTTACATCAAAATGAAGTTCGCAAACAAATAAACATTCCGTTTTTCCGAGAACAGTCTTAGTGATCCACACGCTGAATCCACTGCTGCTTCAAGTCTTCCTCCTTGGGGAACTCGAAAAGGTTAAAGGTTGATGAATTTTCTGCACTCACGAGTCATAAATCATCTGGATACATCACAGCTCATATTTTCAGTTAATGTTTCCGGTAGGACAAGCCTCGATTTTACGCATATCGGTAAGGTTTGTAAACAGTCAAAACAAACAGGAAAAAGAAGATGACCGTTATTTGTTTATAGAAAATCCAACTATAGTTTTTGTACCGTGTGGGTTGTCGTATTGTTGTCGTATAATGGATTCAAATGATTTTTCGTCAGTATAGGGAGAAATTCTCTATGGCCGGACAGCCTCTATGTCCGGACAGTTTGAATTTTCCAAAAATGATTGATGATATTAAGATTTCATTATTCCAGGTTTATACCAAAAGACATTTTTCCAGTGTATACAAACTATGACGTTTTCATGTCCAAACGTAAACAAACAGTAGTTGGTAAAAGTTCCACTCTGATACAATTTACCAAAAAATGTGAAACGATAAAATTTCATACAAGTGTAGCCACAAATGTTTCTTATAATTTAAGCTGAATTGTCTCCGTACGTTGACTTCAGTAAGTTTTGCATCAATCACAATGCAAAATTTATTAGATAATGTAAAGTTTTAAAGAAAAGCAACCTCTTTTTTAAACCTTTGCAAGTCCTCTATGGCCGGACACCTCTTGTCCTCTATGACCGGACAGTGAATATGTTAACCTAATAACTGGGATCTTATTTATAATTCGCTTTTTCATAAATGTTGTGTACAAAGAACAAACAGCAACAAAAATAAAGCATAAAAAACAAAACTTTCGACTTGGAGGCCTTATAAACTGCTGTAAACATGATGCTTTTAAGGCAAATGAGCGCACGAGAAGCAGCCACAAGATATGATGTACAGTCATCTCTCCATAACTCGATAGTGAAGAGACCATCGATTTAGGGAGATATCGTGTTTCAGAATACTAAACCAGTGCCATAATGCGATTCAAGAGATCATCGAGGTAGCCATGAAAACTAAATTTTACTATGGTTCTCTAACTAGATGTTGAGATACGGAAGTCGAGTAAGGGAGAGTTGACTGTACCTAAGAGCACACTTCAACCTTCAAACTGACAAAGAAATTGTGGAGAACTATAAACGCGTTGAATTCCCGAAGACATTTTTATCTGAATACGAGCAACCGCTTACACAGCGTAACAAAAATGACATGTTTGCGTGTCTCAAGAACCAAATTATGTGTCTCTAGTAGATTTGGGGCTGCTGAATCTGATGCCGTTCTCAGAAATGTTCCAGCACGTCACAATTTTTAGCTACAGGTCGCCAAAGTTGTACAAAACACTGCTTTTATTAATGTTTACATGAAATTTAAAGTACAATTTATCATACTTTTTTGTAATCTAATCCACCAAACATGCAAAATAGAACTTGAACTTTCATTTCAGACATAATTTGATTGAAACTGCGCGATTAAATTTCGATTAAACCGATTTTTTCAACATGCTTGCAGTCTCCATATAAAATTCTTCGTTTCTTCTATATGGCAAAATACAACAATTCTCTAAACCATCAAAAAATAACTCATCCGTATCGAAAATAATACAAACTTTGATGATAAGTATTGTTATACACATAAAGTTTGAATTCAGTGGCAAATTAAACCAATATATGTATTACCTTACAAGCTGGGAAACTTGCATGCAAGTTGGCTGAAATAGTCATTTTTTGCATTTTCAACAGTCAATATCTCAAAAACTGGACGTGCTATGATATTTCTGAAAACGGCAATGGATTCAGCAACCCTTAATTAAGTGAATAGCGGCATTTTGGTGCTGGAGACAAAAACGTGTTCCGCAGTGTTATGTAACATAGACGGCGACATATGGCGCTGATCAAGAAGGGCTTTATGGAACTGACCTATGATCTCGCTAATATGCGTCATACGCTGTACATCATGCAAAGGTTGAACCCACAAAGCAGGGTGCACGACGTTAGGCATAAATACGTTAGGCATAATGGACGTTTGGCATAATGGATGTTTGGCATAATGGACATTAGGCATAATGGACGATAGGCATAATTCCCAGAAGAAAAAAAAAATGAAAAAAATGTGTGAAAAGTGAGCTGACTTTTTTGGTAATTGTGAAAGGCTTCAAAAATCAAAAGTGTGTCCTTGAATAACGATTGCCTTGCAGTCGTCCCATAGTTGTGAATCCTTTGAGGTCAATTTCTAGGACAAAACTTGATTAAATGATTAGCATGAAAATGCTGTAAATTGCCTTAATTAGATTTGTGGTAAGTTTTGTGACCATAGGTTAAAGCCATGCTGAAGGTATTTTAGTTCCGTTCCAAGTCGATCCAGGATCCTTGGTCATGAAGTATAAACTTGCTCATGTATCGTGCACAAATAAGAATGCAAAATGGCCACTTTGGTAAAACAAACATTTGGTTTATAATTATGAAAGTGCTTCTAGAACACTAAGCGATGAACTTGAGTTGGGGCGTAATGCCAAGAATATGAACGACGCTGTAACTACTGTTCATTTTTGAGGTTAATTGTACACATATTATTGACAAATGTTTCATCAGAGATTATTCCTTCTTTATATTGAAGCCTGTTCTTTATAGTTATACTGTCGACAAATTGTTGGAGTTGCTGCTTAAGCTTTAATCAGAAAATTTTTCCTCTTTTATAATTAAACTGTTCTTTCGAGACATGGTCATTCAAAAATTAATGTCACTATTGCTCCTAATACTTCCATAATACATTTCCTTTCTTTGAATCATAGGCTATTCTTTATACTTATACGGTCAATTTAAAGACTGTTAGAAAGGGACCGTCTTCCAATAATATGCTGTTTTCTGGATTCTTGATGTCCTATTAGTTATTGGAATTGGAGATTTGCTTTCAATGCTCGACAATGCTTTCATATGTGACTGATCAAAATTGTTTGAAAATCATCGAAAATTGTTGGTTGCTTTCACCACATTAAATTGATGAGCATGCTTAGAGTGGGAATGTAACGCTTTTCTTGGCGTCACACTATCAGAATATTATTGTTGAAGATGAAGTCACCTATTAGAACATACATTTTTTAATTGACTTAAGATTTTTGTCTTCAAGGTAATCATTTGCATTATAAGTACTCATTATTATATGGAAGTTTTCCCTTCTTTTGAATGAACGCAATTATGAAAGAAAAATATAACAACAAAATGTAATATACTCATCAAACAAAACACCTCTAGAAATAAATAACACTTGCACATCGCAAATATAAATGGGTTTTTACAAAAATGGATCGAACTGGCCTTCAGTATGATAATAATGATCATGATAACAATCTTCTTCCATATCTTGCGATAATGGATTCATTGTCAAATTTCTTAACACCGGTAATAGTAATTAATAACCAAATTAACCCACCCCCTCTTAATGCTTTTTGTTTGAATTTTCCACAATTTTTATGAGCTGTTACATCTTAAGGACACCCACTCACCCCCATAAACGTAATGGAATTTGTAAATGGACTCGAACGATTTTCGATATGAGAAGAGTTTTGAATGGCACACTCGCAAGTTATTTTATGCCAAACGTACATTTTATGCCTTACGTATTTTATGCCTAACATCCATTATGCCTAACGTTCATTATGCCTAACATATTTATGCCTAACGTCCTTATGCCTAACGTTTTTATGCCTAATGGGGTGTACTCCACAAAGGATGTGCTTACATACGAAGTACCCCTTGGCCTTTCTGTGGGTTTGGTGTAAACTTCGGAGATGACAAACATATGCCGTTTTCGTTTTTAGGAACTGAGTCGGTGATCAACACATAAACAAACAAACGTCAAGCAAATTGTAGTTCGGTCGAACCTGAATCGGGTTGGGGTTGAAACTGTGATTCAGAACGGGTTGCGCCAGTTCCAACCTAGGTTTAAAAACGAATTCGACAATAGTGTCCGAGGACATATTTCAGTGCACGTCATTTTTGGTACATAATGTAATCCATCATAAAAATAAATTGTAAAGGTTTATTTTTGTTCTCATGTGAGTTTTTACTTAAAATAATATGATATTTTTATACTGTACAAAAATAAACGGTAAAACTAATGTAGATTTTAAAATATTACCAAAAAACAAAAAGTGTCCGGGCATAGAGGACTTCCCCCTACTGGCACACATATCTAGTTTTTGGAAGTGGACAGAGGAACGCGGAAATATTCCTGTGGCCGGAGTTATTCCGGTGGGTCACTGAGTCAGGTCGGGTGGAATGGTCACTGTGCGTTCGTGCCCCTGGAGGTAGGCAAATCTCAAGTCACAGATAATTTCAGGAATAGGCTATAATGTGGCCATTATATGACGGAGTTTTAAGGAACATTGTATCAGTGTAAACCCTTTGAGAAACGATTGAATTGGATAACTATTAAATTTGCATTTGGTTGATCCTACAAATAACCATTTTCGGGTTCCGGGACGCCTCAAACGTACGATAAAGTGGTCAATTTGTATCTGAACATCTGTGCCAAGCTTATGGGAACGCATTTTAGTGCATAATTATGTTTGATTTCTACTTTTCGAGAATTACATCCGAATTGCCACATCCGGTATATTTTAAACGATACAAATCTCTTCATTTATAATGTTGAATATCAGATCCTAATGATTTATGCAAACTAAAATGATTGTCATTGCAAATAAATAAAGGTAACTTGGCATGTCCCAAAAAATAGCTCTTTTTTACCGGACTTGACCCAGTGACCCACCGGAATAACTCCGGTCACAAGAATATCTCTGAGTTCCTCTGGCCACTTCTAGAAACTAGATATGTGGGCCAGAAACTGACAAAAAAATCTTTTGAATCCGTTAAGAATACGCTGACCGGTGAGGGTTTTAGTATTTTTGCTTTCACTCAGACCTTACGGGTTAACATAGTCGATGGCATGAAGTCTTTAATGTGGCCCTGACAATAAAAACAGTAATAATAACAGAAATAAAATTGACGTATAATTTAGGCATAAATCTGCCGGATTGATGCTATGAAAACGGCCCAGTCATGTGAAATTTCGATATACAGGGTGTTTGGTTCCGGAGTTTAAGAATTTTGAGGGTAGATAGATCTCCACGAGTTATGAAAAAGTGCCTAAGGAACATAGGGTCGCAAGTCACTGCTAAGTGAATTAATCACAATTTAAAGTTTTTCAATTTTCTCATCTTTGACGCTCCATATCTAAATAACTATTAGTCGTACATTCAATCTCTGCGCACGAATCGAAAGCTTATGACCTCATCTTTCTTAGCTTCTTTGACATGAATTTTGTAGAAAATGGTTAACATGCATAAATAATGAAAAGTTTGCAAAAAGTGACGAAAAAATCAGCATTTTTTCAGGTATTTTCATGAAATTTAATATGATAATGAAACTTCATTTAAAAAAGTTCTTCTACAAAATATGCATTATCTTGTTAGCTGCCAAAGTTTCTTTGGGAGCAACATTGTATGTTTTGTAGATTCGTCACAATATCACTTTTAATGTTGTGCACCAAACAGTAATAAATCAATCAAATAATTGCCGGTTTACCCTATTCGTTCGTATGTTCGTTGATTGCTGCCTTCGCGTGGGAATGAAGTGGACGGTGACGACGGATGTTGGTCGTGCCGAAGCGGAAGGAAAATTAATTCGCTTTGCAATTTGCGCCATGTCATCTTCGCTGCGGCGTTTGGTTTGTAAACAGTTGCGCATACAGATTCAATGCGTGCGCCGCATGACTGTCGTAGTAGCGAATGTGTGTTTATAACACCCGACCCCTTTAAATTCTTCGCACTAGTAGCTGAGCTACGGTGCAGAGCGGATGGGGGGTGTGCGTGCGCGTGCAGCGAGAACTCAATTTGTGCATTTCTCGTGTATGACGTTGCACTTTTAATGCATTATTATGCTATTATAAGTCATTTATACTTGAATTACATGTGGGATATAGGGATTAATAATCTTGACCCATATTGTAAGCGATACATAAAGATGGGCGAGGGAGTCATACAGGGGAAGAGGTCGGTTTTTAAGGAACCATATAGGGGGAAGGGAGGTGTGGCCAATGAACACGGTACAAACAAATTCTATTTTATGTTTTTGTATAAATCACGTGATTCATGGACAACCTCTTTTCACGCACCACGCGCGTCGTTGTAATGTTGTACTTGTAATGTAACCTCGTAAACCTCGCTCGTATTACACAGCACAAGCGAGGTCGTAGGTCAATTTCTCAATGCGGTGGAAATTAGAGAAAATGTATAACCCTAAACGACCTTCAATTGGCGGGATTCAAACCCACGATCAACAGCATGGTTCGCGGAATTACCGCTACGGCATATGATATGATATGTAGGAATATTATAATCGCGTAGAACATAGTTTTGCATAATGTGCCTTGCTAGAAAAGTCTATGAAACGAATTTTTTTTCCTCTAGATAAATCTCATATTTTTTGAGAGATTTTTTTTTCTAGTGTTACGTTTCAACAGGAACCTGATCCTCAGTTAAATGCTAGTGCTTCCACTGTTATTAACCGAGTGGTTTTCTTTCCAATTGATCATTATGTGCATTTCTAAGTCGTAAAGGTTCCTTTCAAAATCACAAGCAGCATATCCAGAACTTTCAATAAAGATGGCTAACGCAATTTTCTGCTCTTTTTCACGAAGAAAATTACAAGGAATTAAACTGGAGATAACTCAAAACAACAACATAGTAATTCGTTTGTGGATTGCTTCAGGAATGATTTCAAGAATTATTCAAGGAACTGCAACGAAGGGTTTTTCAAAAATTAATCTGAGAGTTTCTTGATCTTCCAATTTTTATTTCTGGAATGCTAGAGATAGTCGGGTCTCGGGTTTCCAACCCGACGGGGTCGCTTTTTATAAAAATGAGTTCAGGTTTGGGTCGAGTATAAGAGATTTAGGTCGGGGTTCGGCTTGGAAAATGTTAGGTTTCGGTCGGGTTTGAGTCGTCTTTGGTGATCATTATGAACAGAGCAACAATCGCCAACGAACATTTCTGCTAAATAAGAATTGAAAAGAACTCTCTCAAGCGTACTCCAACGTATGTCAGAAAAGTTTAATTTACTAGTAATTTCAAACAGGGCTTTTAGAAGGATTTTCTCAAAAATTGCTTCCAGAAAATATAGGGTTTGAGATTGGACACAAATTATTATTTCGGGTTTGGGTCGGGCCCGGGTTTTAAAAAAATAAAATATGTCTGGTGGGTTTGGGTTTATAAAATGTGAATTCCGACCAAACCTACTTTCTGGAGTTTCTCCAAAAGTTACATTTGAAATACCTCCAGAAAATTTGTCTGGAAATCTTCAACAAAAAAAAATATTTCTGTAGAACACACTTTTGCATTTTCCAAGAACTTGTTTAGGTATTTCCACATTAAATGGTTCTGAAATTATTGCAAAAGTTCTATTGAGAACTTTTCAAGTTGTTCCTTTTAGAATTCATGAAGAAGTTCATGATTTCTTCAGGCATAATTTTTGGAAATTCTAGATGAGTTCTATCTGGAATGTATTCCTCCAAAAGTGTACCTTCAGGAAGTTTTGAAGAACCTCCTGATCATAGTAATCCTGGAACTCTGCATGAAAACCTTCGGATATTCCAAGTGATACTTCTGGGGTTTTATGCAATATTCTTCTTGAAATTCCTTCATGGTAATTTGATTATGAATTGATACAGAAATGCGTATAGAGATGCTCTCAGGAAACAATCCAGTAATTACTTCCAGGATTGCTTTAGAGACACCTCCTGGTGTTCCAGAAAGGATTCCTTAAAACTGTTTCTCCAGGATTTTCTAAGAAACACCCATCTTTGATTTTTCATCTGTTCTCTCAAGAACATTAAACTTATTTTCATTATTTTTTTTTACGGTTCATACACAATAATAGAGGGTACTTCAAACATTTGCAAAATGACTTGAATAACTATTTTAAAATTTTCAGTGGTTTTCAGGTATTTCCTCCAAAATTTTGCAAGTACCCTTCTGGATTAAATTTCTAATGCCTCATTGATTCAAAATATTGGTCAATTCAATGCTGAGAAAATATGACTTGTTTTTTTTTCAGTTTAGTTTTTGGCATGTATCACAAAATCAAGTATAAATTTGGTAAACAATATTCAAACAATTCCTACAAAGTAAGTTTTATTCATTCGACACGTCAACTGACCAAAAACTTATGTATGTTTTTTTCAGGTGGTGACCCTAAACTTTTGAACGCGAGTTTATATGAACTTAAACAAACTTAAACTTAAACCACAAACGTAATCATAACGAACCAAACTATGTGTCTTTAAACTATAAATTTCATCATGGAATTGATTACCACCACAATTTTGCGGGATTAATATAGTTACTACTTTGTGGTACGAAATTCCTATAGTGGTTTTCCCAGGAATGTATCACAGGCTTTTTTAGGTATTTTACTAGGAATTTATTCTAATTTTTGTTCATGAAATTTTCAAAATAATTATCCAAGAATTCTTCAAGCAATTTCCTGAAGTACCAGGACTCCTTTTGCTTTGAATCAGAACATTTTTAAACTTGCACCCCGCTAATCTGCACATTTTTCAAATTTAAAATGATTCAGACGTTATTCAACTCATTAAATGGAATAAAGCGAATGAAAAATCATGAAACAATATACAGAATCAAAACAAATAGCCAACCAGAAACAGGTGACCAGAAATTCAAATTTAAAATGAACCCTGATGGTTGGTATTAGCTTTCATTTAAATAACTGGAGGTACACAATACATCTTCATGAATTTTGTGGTGGAATTCCTGCTAAAATCCTTCAAGAATTTTTATGTGGAACCCTAAAAGGGAACCTTGGAGGTAGAGCAGGGACACTTGGAGGCATTCTAGGAGAAATCTTTCGAGTCTCCATGAGTCGATATGAGGATGAAACCATCCATTCATGGAAATATCGAATCATGGAACATAAATGCTTAGGAAGCTGATTGAGGGGACCATCATAGTAACCATTTTTGTTTTTAGTATGGTTCCATGATTCGATATCGAGTACTGGAACATCGACTCATGGAGGATTCACCGTACTGATATAGAAATTTTTGCAAGTATTTCTGACGGAGTTCATGAAGGTATTCTTGAAAAATCTCTGGAGGTATTATTCAAAGAATCCTTTGAAATATTACTGGAAAAACCCCTAATGTATTCCTGTAGAATATCTTGAAGGTATCCTTAGTGAAATGCCTAGAGATATTCCTGTGGAATACTACCAGGTTCTTATTGCTAGAGTAATCTATGGAAGAACTTCTGCAGGAATCCTAAAAGAGAAATTCCTGGAGAATGTCCCTACAAATCTCTGAATAAATGCCTTAAACAAATCTTGAAAGTTATCCAGGAGGAATTCTAAGAGAGATTGCTGTAGGAAAATTAAACGTTATTTTTGGGAAATCTAGCAGGTATTCCTGGAGGAATGCTTGAAGGTTTTCCTTGAAGAATCTTTGTAGTAAAATTTTGGAGAAATCTCATGTTCCTAGAAGAATTCCTAGAGTTGTGTTTGGTTTAATCCCTGGAAGTATTCCTGTATGAAACTTTGAAGGTACTCCTAGAGGAATCGTTAGAGGCATTTTTGTGGTATACGTGCTAATATTCTTTGATGGTATTCCTCGATAATTTCCTGATGGCATTCTTGGAGATATTTCTGAACATATTATCTGAGGTGGGAAGGGATTCTAGCAGTATTATTTAAGGCAGTGGTCACCAAACTGCGGCCCGCGGGCCGTATGCGGCTCTCAGTTTCTTCAAGACTACAAAGTTGCGACGTTCCGGTAGCTTTTGTTTTCAAAAAAGAAAGTGTTTTTTCCTAATATTTCTACTTTAGTTCCAAAATTACGCTAAAGTTTTAGTTTCACTGTGGCTAAGGATTTTTTTAGTAGTAACTGTTGAACGCAATAGGCATGCTTATTTCAGAAGTCACCTGTCGACCCCGATAGAAACCCAGTCAAATTGTGTGACAACTATCGAAAAACTCGACTGACAGAGTCGTGCAGAGCGAAATTTTTGGACGACAGAAACTCTAGTCGAGTCGTTTAGTTCGGATTTAAAAAAATAGGAGTAAAGGTATGGCCCGCTTAACCAGTTATGCTGAAGACCACTGTTCTAAATCGTCCGTGCGTGATAAAAATTCAATCAAATTTCTATTTTCTTAGTAAAAGGCACAATGTTCATCTTGCCATCCCTGTTCATTTTGCCAACACTTCCCCTATATCTCTCTACTGACTTATTGTTCTTGATTCTTGAACAACTAATGGAAATGTCCTATTTAATTATTATAATAATACATTTTTGCATTAGGCTTGAAATAACTAGAGTTTTCAAATTTCCCGGGATTTGATTTCCCGGGAAACGGGAAATAAAATAACCATTTCCCGTGGAATCCCGGGACCCCGGGAAATTCTGGAAAACGTGAAAATAAAGCAGATTTAGTGGAATTTTACTTTTCAAATTATTCGTAATTCGTGTAGGGTCGGTGTTCCCTTAGTAGACAGTCACTAGTAGTTTTTAACGGCCGTTTTGGTACAAATCGTTGCAAAATATTTTTAACATGAAGCTCAGGAACCATTTACCTAAGTACCATTCATACACAACTCGATTTTGTTAAAAAAAAATGATCGAAATTATAGTTAAGCTCCCTCGCATCTATAGGAAACCTATTGTTCCTATAGTAGCATTACTAAGAAAAACTATTTTTCATAAAACAAAATAATTAATTAAATTAGAACTTTTTTGTATCAATCAAAAGCTTTTGATCCACTTTTTAAAGCAAAAATGTAAAAGTTATGGAAAAACACGATTTTGATTTGTACTTTGCTTTGTATCATAGGCTGCTACACAAGCGACAATAAATACAAAAAAAAAAAATGTTTTCGTATTTTTTATGTTTTTTTCACAAAACCGTGATAAAAAGCTTTCAGACGTAAAAACAATGCACATTGGTCCACGGAACGAAATTAAGTGGAATAAATTAATAACTTGAAAAATATAGGAGATAGGGTTTTGGAGTCTTTTGAACATTTGTTTGTCTGGTCAAGGCGCGTTATATGCAAAAGTGTCCTAAGCGCCAAATTTCATAGCTTTCGAAATTCACTCTTAAACTTTTTTATTTTAAAAGATAGCGCTACAAAATGTTCTACAATATTGAAGATTATTGAAAATATGAAAACTTTGTAGAACATTATTTTTTTCTATATCTGATAGTTTTAGAGATATAGGTCACTTTAGAACTTTATGGTTTATGGAATCGGTTTTTCCTCAATACTAACGAAAATGTCTATTTTTCAGGCCTACTATGTTCTGAAGAGTTTTAGATATTAGCAAAATACACATTTTCTCTGAAGACGTCATACCTCTAAAATTTTCGTATGAAAAGATATAAACGTTTTTGTAGTTTTTTCACCCACTTTTCCAAGCGTAACATTTCAAAATGGCGCGAGTGAAATCAAAAACTTTTCCCGTTACTTGAATAAGCATATCTTAAAGTGCATTTTAAGAAAATTTGGTGATAGTGATTTTTGATTTTTTCTAATAAATGTGTTCTGAATTATCCCTTAATTTTACTTAGAAAACAGATTTTCTTTACTTCTTGAGATTCTTATTCAATTACAGTCGAACATTTTGTAATACATTCAAAAATAATGAATCATTCTTAGCATGAAAAGAAGTTTTTAGATATTTATCATGCCTATTTTTATTCATATCGTTAATAATTACAGAGATTTTCGTTCTTTGCCATACAATACCGTCAATGGAAGGAAAACTCGACGAATTTAAATGAAGTCCTGCCAATATAAGCTGAAGCTTTCACTAGATTGGACAATGCCAATGCAGTTGCATTCCCTTTTTTAAGTTTGTATAAGTGGTTTTTGAACTAGACAATACTTAACTATGTCAATTATATGCACTCGGCCTCCGTATGAATGAGCAATTCTCGCTGAAACCAGGCCGCCATCGGCACCCATCGTTAGAATTCCAATTTTATGTCACTGATCGCTAGTTTTTGATAAAACTTAAGGGTGGTCCTTTCTGTTTTCTCAAATTGGTGGACCCCTCGTACACCAGCTAGCTGAACAGTTTGCGAAAAAGCCCAATTTTTGATAAATCTTGGGTATTTCTTCACGGGATATGTCTCATATTTCGCTTGGAACACATAGCAAACTTAGTGGCATCGTATAGAGAAAGGATATAGCTTTAATTTAAACTTGAAAAAAAAAATGGCGGCCATTGTGAATGTGGCCGCCATCTTGAATTTTGCTAGAAAAATCGATTTTTCACCATTAGCGCACCGCTAGTTTTGAATTCTGAGATCACCTACAGAAAGCTGAGGAAAAATTGCGTAAGATAGGCTACAAAAACTAGGTGACCAAAGGTATTTACCCTATGATATGAACGATTTTCTAAATCATGTTCTACTATTTTGACGTATATGGCGAGTGCAATCAATGTAAACATAATTTTTTGTACAACAAAGAAACAAGTTTTCAATCGTGGGTGTATTATTTGAGACAGATGAAGAATAGGAATACTAATTTGAGTGAAAAAATCTGGCGGCCATCTTGGATTTTGACGCCATTTTGGTTTTAAGTAGTAGAATGAGTTTTCACCTTGTTAGCACTCAACATGTTGAATTTCAATGCTACCGTTGCACTTATTCTTCTTCTTGCGCTTTTTTTCTCTCACGTTACGTCCCTACTGGAACAGAGCCAGCCCTTCAGCTTAACTAGTTTTAAAAACAAATTATCAAATAGGATTTTTTAACGCTTATTTGCAACCTGAATGATTCTTCTGCATATCTTTGAGTTGTTAAATAGCATTATTTCTTTCATTTATTTGATCTAAAACCATTGATACAAATGAACAATCAGTTGAACAGCTGAGGTAAGATAAGAAAGATAGAATCTGATTGTTTTTTTTTTAACGGAGGCCTTATAATTCAACATGATGAGCACTGAGATGGTAAAAAATCATGCAACTATAATATTATTATAATATTCCTACATATCATATCATATGCCGTAGCGGTAATTCCGCGAACCATGCTGTTGATCGTGGGTTTGAATCCCGCCAATTGAAGGTCGTTTAGGGTTATACATTTTCTCTAATTTCCACCGCATTGAGAAATTGACCTAAGACCTCGCTTGTGCTGTGTAATACGAGCGAGGTTTACGAGGTTACATTACAAGTACAACATTACAACGACGCGCGTGGTGCGTGAAAAGAGGTTGTCCATGAATCACGTGATTTATACAAAAACATAAAATAGAATTTGTTTGTACCGTGTTCATTGGCCACACCTCCCTTCCCCCTATATGGTTCCTTAAAAACCGACCTCTTCCCCTGTATGACTCCCTCGCCCATCTTTATGTATCGCTTACAATATGGGTCAAGATTATTAATCCCTATATCCCACATGTAATTCAAGTATAAATGACTTATAATAGCATAATAATGCATTAAAAGTGCAACGTCATACACGAGAAATGCACAAATTGAGTTCTCGCTGCACGCGCACGCACACCCCCCATCCGCTCTGCACCGTAGCTCAGCTACTAGTGCGAAGAATTTAAAGGGGTCGGGCGTTATAAACACACATTCGCTACTACGACAGTCATGCGGCGCACGCATTGAATCTGTATGCGCAACTGTTTACAAACCAAACGCCGCAGCGAAGATGACATGGCGCAAATTGCAAAGCGAATTAATTTTCCTTCCGCTTCGGCACGACCAACATCCGTCGTCACCGTCCACTTCATTCCCACGCGAAGGCAGCAATCAACGAACATACGAACGAATAGGGTAAACCGGCAATTATTTGATTGATTTATTACTGTTTGGTGCACAACATTAAAAGTGATATTGTGACGAATCTACAAAACATACAATGTTGCTCCCAAAGAAACTTTGGCAGCTAACAAGATAATGCATATTTTGTAGAAGAACTTTTTTAAATGAAGTTTCATTATCATATTAAATTTCATGAAAATACCTGAAAAAATGCTGATTTTTTCGTCACTTTTTGCAAACTTTTCATTATTTATGCATGTTAACCATTTTCTACAAAATTCATGTCAAAGAAGCTAAGAAAGATGAGGTCATAAGCTTTCGATTCGTGCGCAGAGATTGAATGTACGACTAATAGTTATTTAGATATGGAGCGTCAAAGATGAGAAAATTGAAAAACTTTAAATTGTGATTAATTCACTTAGCAGTGACTTGCGACCCTATGTTCCTTAGGCACTTTTTCATAACTCGAGGAGATCTATCTACCCTCAAAATTCTTAAACTCCGGAACCAAACACCCTGTATAGAGTAAGGTGGGGCAAAAGTTCGACCTTAGTGGTATAATCAAAGTTTCCAGAAAAACAATAGCAGTTAAAACAAAGCAAATACCATACAGTGAACCTTCCACATATTGGCTATAATTTTGCTGAACAAACTTGTGTCAAAATATGTATCCATTTTTAGTTATAACAGTTTCAAAATTGATTGTCTTAAACGATCTTTTGCCCCACCGGTGGGGCAAGAGTTCGAATCTAGTGTGGAGCAAAAGTTCGCTGGCTAAAACACAAAACATCAATCCTTTTATGGCATGCAAACTTTACACCAGCCGTAAACTTGAGTTTGCCGAAAAATACATACTAAATTTTCATCAAAAAATTGCCCAAAACCGGGTTAATTGTAATATACTCAAAAATAGCAGTTTTTCGCAAAACTAAGTGGAAATGTTAAATGCTGGTGATAGTTTTCACACGATCAAACCAATTTAACTAAATTTTAAGAAAATATGTGGATTTTAGGCAATTAGAAAATTTTTCCGTGATTTTATACATGGGTCGAACTTTTGCCCCTCTAATTCGAACTTTTGCCACACTATGTGCCAAAAATTGTTTTCAACCATTTATGCAAAATCTAATACACCTCAAAGCAACCTTATGATAGGCCTAAAAACGCCCTTACATAAAAATTTGAAAAAGATTTTATGTTCAATTGGTTTCATGCAACGAAATTTTGTCCAAAAATTACAATATTTACGTTGAAAAACAACAAATAGCCATAACTTTTCCAAATCTCAATCGATTTTTATGAAGTTTGGAGTGAAAGTCTCTTACTTGAATAGCGTTCCAACCACCATGACATTTATAAGATTTGTTTTGAATTGAGATAGAAATCTTAAAAAGAAACTCTTACCCCACTCGAACCTTTGCCTCACTTTACTCTATGGTCGATCTTCGTTTCGCTTTTTCTATGACCGCATGCACAGTGTAGACCTCCATGTGCGAGTGGCTTTCTTCATAAATTTGTGGTGAATAATGGCCAGTTTTTGTCCAAGGGCGGCTTTTAGTTCCATTGAGAGCGCTACAAAGGTTTTGTTTAAGATTTGACCGAAACAACGATCACTGCAATAGATCACGCGCTCTACGGTCGATCCAGTAGTAAGCATGAATCCACCTCCTGCGGTCTTCTTCGCACCTTACTCTCATCCCACAGATAACAGGAAGCCGAGTTTGACCCAGGTAGGTACTAAAAACGGTTAGTTTGTAAGAATAGAGTTGTCTTGCGTAAAAAGCTTGATCACAAGTTAAATTTAACGTAGGAAACTGCTTCTGAAGATCGAAGCTTCCTGTTCGTACCGTCGAGTCTTCTTTTGCAAGTGCTTTGTCATTCTTCTTCTTTTAGTAGACAGCATTGGCTTCTTTCTGGTGATGTTCATTCTGCTTTTGCAATTCTACATTCCCATAATCTTTCTTGGCCAGTTTGATGCTGCCGTGAAATCTGTCGCACTCGCCTATGTGTCTAGCTTTGGCTTCCGGAATGTGAAGGTCATTGATTTAAAAATCAATCTGTAAGTATTGTAGTGTACTGGAATCCATGCGTTTTCATTGCTGCATAGGTCTCGATACAGCTCGTACATACGGGTCCATTCAAATCGAAAGTTCTCGAGTGTAGTGGCTGTAACATGCAGGAAAGCTGCGAATATGTATCTTGATATTTTTCCTATGATCTAGGTTGTCTACGTGTATTCAAGAGGGAGATGAAACGAAGCCAAAAAAAAATTTTCAAGAGCACGGATCTGGAGAACCAAGCGTCCGTTTAAGCTAAGAAAACTTAATCGATTGGTCACCAGCTGGTGGTGACCAATCGATTAGGATTCCAGCTCAAACGGATGTTTGGTTCTTGAAAATTTGAACTTTGGCTTCGATTCATCTTCACCTTAAACTTCGACGGTGATCTTCAGCAATGCCAGCACCAAGAAGACTTTTTGCCGCGAGTGATCGTAGTTTATGTCAAAAGCCGCAATGAACATTAGCTTGCAGACTTTCATCGAGCCATTTGCACCCGATAACCATTAGCGACGGGAATAATATCTTCGATAATTAACAACCTAGAAATTATTATTATTATTTATTTGCGACACTTTACCATTATTGTGGCATTCGTGTCGAAATCTACCATTCCCGTCGAAATAAAACTATTTCATTAGTATTTCAAAGTATGAAAAATCTTTTCAATAGGGTAAATGATGGCTTCGGCACCCTGAGGGTATTTTCGGCAACACTAACTTATCGTCCTTGTTAAAATTTATCTACGGAACAAGGGTTACCTTCAATGTACTCAACATGTTCCTTGAACTATAATCTTCCATATAAATCACATTCTTGACGAAAATATTATATAACATGGGTTTTATTATTAAATGAAATAAATGCTTACGAAATCATCGTCATTCGTGAGCTGCCGAACAGAACAACACAAGAACAGCTTAGGAAAAACTCACCACTTCGAAAGGTCCAATTCTCCGCTCCAATGCCAATTTTTTCACAAAATCTACGCACCGATCACTTATGCACAATTAAACTTTTGATTGGTCTATGAAGCACTCGAAAATACTTAATTTTTATGCTTCAAATCACAAGTAAAAATTAATGAACTTTGTTTTCCTCGGCAATCACTTTTTATTACTGCACCAGGTTGCCAGAAAACCATATTCAATTGCGGTGTAATTATTATTCACGATTTAAATTCACAGAAAAGATCGAACACAACTAATTAATTTATTGGAATTATGCAACAAAGCATGCATGGGTAATAATTGAGTCTTTCAATGCCTTCCTTATTTGAAGATTGTAGCGCCTAAACTTCAAAATACTGAGAAACATATAAAATATACGTCTTTTAATAGGTTAACTATTTTGGCAACACTCCTGTTGTTCTACAGGCAATCAGTGGATGATGTAATTGTGTCAAATCAAAAGTGAGTAGATTTGAAAAGGGTCTATTCTGATTTTCTCATACACTGAGAAGAATATGAACCTTAAAAATTACTGGCAAGGTTTGGATTTTGATCCGAATTAGCTGATTGAACCATATTCGGAAAGTGATATTCAAAAACAAAACAAAAATAAATCCTGGGACATCGCAATCGGATTTTTTTTAATACACCCCAACATTTTTTTACGGCCGTTATCGGGGGGTCGTAAAAAAAAATCTGGGTAATAATTATGTTTTTGAAAAATGCAACGTCTATATGCGGAAATACTGATTCGGGATATTCGGCAATGTTGAAGCCTGGGTTGAGAACTTTCCAAAATGGCCGTTCAAGTTTTCATATTTTGGTAATAGATGGCAACACTGCTCGATTGTTATCAAAAGAGCTAATTTTATGGGGGTGTGATATGCAAATACCAAAAAATTTCAAAGATGACGGTACCGAATGTTGACCAAAGTTGAAGGAAGTGTTGCGTGCTATACATTCGGCCGAATCACAAATGTTCATGTGGCTGGTAGCACTGTTCAAGAAGAATAAAGAAAAGATCAAAACCATAAAACTTGAGCGGAACAGAAAAATAGAATGCTTAGCAACATAGCAATACTCTTCAACTGTAATCCAGTTTTTCATGAAGGGTTCAAAATTTTGTCGTAGCTGGCAACACTGCTTAAGTGAAATTGCGTCACCGGCAGTACAAGTGTGCATGCAACTTTTGTTTTGCGGATATCTCAGGATCCTGACCACTTAGAAAGATGGCGTCTTTGGCAAAGTTGTTCATTAGCTCAAGGACCATCATTATTAAAGCTATGAGATTCAAAATTTTGCCACCAGGCGGCGCTAGTGAGCGTAGAATTTTTGTTTTGCGGATATTTCAGGATCCTGACCACTTAGAAAGATGGCGTCTTCGGCAAAGTTATTCAGTAGCTCAAGGACTATCATTATTCTGGCCAAGAGATTCGAGATTTGGCCACCAGGCGGCGCTAGTGAGCGTAGAATTTTTGTTTTGCGGATATTTCAGGATCCTGACCACTTAGAAAAATAACGCCCTCGGCGAAGTTGTTCAGAAGCTCAAGCGCTATCATTATAAAAGCTATGCGATTCAAAATTTTGCCAAGGGCTATCATTATTTTTGTCAAAAGATATAAGGTTTTCCCACCAGGCAGCGCTAGTAAGCACGATATTTTTTGTTTTGCGGATGTCTCAGGATCCTGGCCACTTAGAAAGATGGCGCCTTCGGCAAAGTTATTCAGAAGCTCAAGCGCTATCATTATAAAAGCTATGCGATTCAAAATTTTGCCTCCTGGCGGCGCTAGTGAGCATGAAACTTTTGTTTTGCGGGATCCTGACTACATAGACATGGCGTCTTGGGCAAAGTTGAGCTTCTCAGCAAGTTTATCGAAGCGCCATCTTTCTAGGTAGTCAGGATCCTGATATATCCGCAAAACAAAAGTTTCATGCTAACTTGTGCCACCTGGTGGCAAAATTTTGAATCTCATAGCTTTTATAATGATAGTCCTTGAGCTACTGAACAACTTTGCAGAAGGCGCCATATTTCTAAGTGGCCAGGATCCTAAGATAACCGCAAAACAAATGTTTCATGCTCGCTAGCATCACCTAGTGGTAGAATTCCGCAATACAGTGATGGTGGTGCTAGCCCTTGAACTACTGAACAATTTTGCTGAACATCATGATCCTCTATTTTGAATACTTTTTAAGATATTGGTCATTTATAAAAACGGTTGTTAATCTGAATTTCGGTCATTAAAAAGTGGTCGTAAAACGAATCGTCGGTAAAAAAAACGGTCGTAAAAAGAGGTTGGACTGTAAAACCATTCATTCTCTCGGTAATAACTTGGTGATAGAGCGTTCAAGAGCAGCAACCTTTACAGACCAAATCCATATCGAGCCATTCAGCTTGTCAGTGAATAGTTCAATTCACGGTGAAATTCTTGACATTAAAAAAATGAAAACAACTATGCAAGTACCATCGTTTAGGGTGAGATTTGGCCAAAAATGCGTAAGTTCTCATTTATTTTTAAATAACTTTCGCAATTTGACTTGATATGTTCGGTTAATATGAGAATACGTTGCAAATGCTGAACAAATAATTGAAATCTGATAATTTTCCTTTAAATAGGAATCATTTGAAAATTGGTCCAAACTCACCCCTTCGAGAAGGTGAAATTGGGCCAAACAAACTACACTCAGGAAAACGAACTATCGATAAACATTGGAACCCCATATGAAAATTCGCCACAAGAAATTGGATTGGAATTCATAAATTTACGTCATGGAACCGAAATTTGAAAACAAAAATAGTTTTCGCGGCAACCTGGAATCGAACCAAGGACCTTGCTTAGTTTTGTAACAAAAACTACCCAAAAACATGATTTTTTAAAGAAAAAATCGAATTTCTTTGGATTATTTAAGTTTTTTTTGCCGAATATCACATGTTTCATATAAAACTTATGTTTCTGAAGCATTTTGTTTGAATTACAAGTTGAATAGTGTATTTTTTTAACATGTGCAAATATATCATTGTTTCAAATTTATTTAAAAAATGTTGCCAAATAAGGAAAACCAGTTTCAGTTGTAAGAATAATGTTTAACTGATAATAATTAAAATGTTGAATAACTTGGTCAAAACAGTAGAATCCGGTGTATGCAAAGTTTGAACACAATTAAATAAGCTTCAAAACCATGCAAAAAGATTTGGAATCGGTTGAGTATGCATGAAGTTATGGTCAGACAAAGATATTTTTTCAGTAAAATAAAAAAAAATTGGAGTAAACTACTTTTTATTGAAACTAGTGTTGATTTTACACAAATTTGATGTTCTACAAAGTTTTCGAAAAAAAAACATTTTTAAGGTAATGGTGCTGAAATTACCGAAGTTATGGTGAATTCACTGAAGGCCATATTTTATAACTTGAAAATTCACCTCCAAGACGCTTGCACCTCTAAATTTTAATATTTTTGGCTCAAACTTCGAGGTTTCTCTAATATGATTCGAATTCAGAAGAGTACACGAATTTTTGGTTTTGAGAACTTTTGAAAAATAAGCCGCACCCTAAATAGACTGTAGCTCATGTGCGAGTAGCAAATAGGAGCATGCATGTAACTCATTCAAACGCAACTCTGAAATTCAAGTAATCCGATAATCGCGTTCCGTGGATTTTTCTTGCAGAGCACAATATTATGAATCAATTAACCATGACGTCACGCTGCAACTTTTAGGTTGGATTCGCACCTGCTGCAAGTTTATTACCATGACATGGCAATTTTTAAAGCCGAAATGCTGCCATAGTGAGATTGAATACAAAATTTATTCGATAAAATAAATGAAAATGAAGTTAGGCAGTGTCCATTTATGACATAACGTTAAAATGTAGAATTTTCGACCATTCCCCTCCGCAACGGTCTTTGAATGAAAAAAAAATGTGTTTGAGCCGCAACGTTTGAGCCTACTCCACCTCCCCTTATAGCGTTACGTAATATGTGGACGGCGCCTTAGTCTGCATAAATTTAGTGGCGTTGTGTATTCAATTTGAATCTCCGCTATTTTATTTCTAACTGCAATTCTTTTCTCAGTGTAGTCTGTATTTTTCTGCATTGGCCCTTTCAACGAGTAGAACATAATGAGTGACGTTTAATTTCAGGAATTGTCAACAAATACGAAATGTTACCAATACATAAACTAGTTTTTGCGCAGTTTTGGATTGCCGAAGTGAACATTTTTGTTGCCGACAATAGTAATTGCATTGCCGATAAAAGAACAAGTGCCTCGTGACTTTGGTGAGGAAAAATATAAGATTAAGAGAACAAAATAGTGTTTTATGTATAACAATCAATAAACGAAGAGTGCTCATGTGTAGTTCAGGTGTCTCCTGCTACTTGTTGTGCTCCATTGTTGCGTAAAATTGCCTTCTTAAAAGTTCAGCTGCTTAGGCTGCCGACAATACGTAAGTTCCCCTACTTGTTGTCGTGGTGTATACACAATCGTGAGAAGCAGGAACTGATTCCGGCCGAAAAAAAATCAAAAAAGTTTCAATATGTAAATTATGCGGTTGTAAAGCAATGCAAGAAAAATTTCGATTGATATATTTTTGCGATACACATCGATTTGAAAAAATATGCTTGATTTGACAGAAAACATATGCTTATATCCGGTCATAATTAAACAAGAGCAAAAATGTCTTCACATCTAAATTACTAGTTTTATTAACATGGGCAAATAATCCTCAATCTCTCTACGAAATTACACATTTACAAAATACATTCGAAATACATACGTTGATTCATAGTTTTGGGGCATTGAAAACCATACCACAGTTATGAATCAAAGATAAGAGTATTCCGAAACATACGCCAAAACGTATGCTCTCACTAGCACACCATTCGATTACCTCGCAAATAAATTGCTGTTATAGTGTCTTGATCCATAATATGAGTCCAGGCACCAGGCTATCGACATGATGGAGACACCATCTTCTAAGGTGACAGGGGGCTCGATTAGCTTGTCAGATAGATCGGGCCCAGGACATCCTGTCTACTGCAAATCGCTGCAGTTGATAAAGGACATGCCCATTGCCTGTATGAGTCAATTTGATTCATAATAGGGATCCACATCTGTGGGGACATCGCTTGAAATTTCTGTCGGAATCGACACTTTTTCGTAAATTACCGCGAATTTAGAGGTGCATTCTCAAAAACAACTATATCCTGCAGTACCAGGGAGGTATTTTTGTTTCATGCAGCGTCGCCATGTTTTTTTTTTATTTTTTTTTTGTTCTGAAAAATGACCCTTAGTTGATCCATAACTGTGGGGTGACTGTAATTGCGTTTGTAGATGCAACATTCCCCGACACAGAACTGTTAATATTTTGAGAATTGGTCAGTTGAATCAAAAAATATGTGCAAAATAGAACAACAAATTCTTCTACGTATAGCCGCTGACAGATTGCTTCGAAATTACTTATTCGTAATGAGTTTTTTAATACATTGGTTATTTGAAGATTCGACACTTTATACTCAAAGTAGCAAATTTTATACTCAAAAAAGTTACTGTCAACTGTGATTTACATCCTCACGAGGGGTCCACTGATGAAGCCTCCAACCGTGTAACCTTCCGCAACGGGCTAACTTCAACCCACTGACAACTGCCGCGAACCATGTGATTGTGACATTTACTGACGGTGCCGTCCCGCCAGGATACGCGCTTGCATACCATGCCGAAAAATGTAGTGCAAGGTTATCGGTTGACTGTAGCCCATCGAGATTCGAACCGTTTTCCCATCCAGGGTGTGCGCATGCCTTCACTCTCAGGACCTGTTCGGGTTTCGGTTCCGACCGTCCAAGTTAGCCCACAGATTCTCCCATTCAGTAATTCTGCTCTTCTGAGACTGAGGACCAGAGAGGCACACCCGTCGGTCTGCGTATGTGAGAACATCCTCAGGCCTTTGGCAAGTCGCGAGAAACCACTGTCCTGTCGATAGGAAAATGATTGTTTTGATGATTGACGCTCACTGACCAGCTCACGCTTTCATGAGGATGTTGGTCAAAAAGCGGCGTATTGAATGTCAGTATGGGGAAAGCCAATGTTGATAGAATCATTCGGTGAAAGAAACATGATTCCTGCTTCGGTTCGGTTCTGCGCTGCGACTTGAACACTGTTCCGGACTTTATGCGTGGGAAGGGAATAGAAATGTAAACAAGTCACAGAAAACAAAACGCCTCATTTCGCAAGGGCCGTATGTCTGCTGGTGCAAAACGCCGTCCGTAGGGAAAATTGCATTTTATGTGAGTGTGATCCAAATAGAGCTATAAATAATTTATGTGTTGGAAGATTTAAGGTTTATCGCTACATTGCCCGGTTGGCTTGACCGTTGAAAGTGTCCTAAAAGGAGCGACGTTATGGTCATAGAATCGCTTTATTAGAAAACAATTTGTTTGGGGATTGAGTCTTGCTCCGTCATTTGGCGTAGGATGAGGGCATTATCAAGATTTATTTTCATCTTACCTGATGTAGGAATTTTTCCACATGAGCTGTGGAAATTTTTGAAAAATTTTGCTTTCCACTGGTCATTTCTAATCAGTTATCTGTAAAAGGGCTTCCTTTGTTATCATCACATGAATTTCGTATTATACAGGTGTAGGCGTATCTGCAGTGATAGATTTCTCTTCGTTGATTTTTTCTTTGACTTACTGCTATCATGCTTCTCTTTGACTTACTGCGGGATGCTATCAAGGTATCACATGATTTAATTCATTCGTAAACGACTAAGTAACTTACCTTACCTTAGCTTAGAGGTAACATACACGACTACAAACCCAAGATATGCTAAAGATATCTGGGTTCGATTCCCGGTTGGCCAAGATTTTTTCCGCGTTGGAAATTTTCTGAATTTCCCTGGGCTGTAGAGTATTATTGTGTCTGCCACACGAAATAGGAGAGGAGAGGACAAGATCCAGCGATACGTCGAGAAAGAGTTCTGTTGGGCTGGATGCATCAATAGCGAGTGAGAGTCGTGATTCAACTGCATCCACTGCACCAGGACCGACAGCAGATGATATACAATGACAGCACGAACTAGCGCTCCAAATGAGCACAGCAATTACGCAGCTTCGTGGGACAGACCCCATGTCCCGGCATCAGATACCAAAGCTACGGTATTCCTACCGACTGATGAAGGCAGTAAGCTTCGTAAATCAGGATATTCTGCCACAGTACTTGGAAGCCGTGGAGAACCTTGAGGATCTGTGCAGTTTATCGTGTATTCAGCTGCAGTAGCTATAGTTACGATTGGGGCCTCCCTTAGCCGAGTGGTTAGAGCCACGGGCTACAAAACAAAGCCATGCTGAAGATGTCTGGGTTCGATTCCCGGGTGGTCCAGGATCTTTTCGTAATGGAAATTTCCTTGACTTCCCTGGGCATAAAGTATCATCGTACTTGCCACACGATATACGAATGCGAAAATGGCAACTTCGGCAAAGAAAGCTCTCAGTTAATAACTGTGGAAGCGCTCATAAGAACACTAAGCTGAGTAGCCGGCTCTGTCCCAGTGGGGACGTTAATGCCAAGAAGGAGAAGAAGATCTGTATTTGTGATTGTTGGTAGAAGATTCTAGACGAATATCTCTCAAGGTTTTCTGAATTTATAAGTAACGGTCGATAATTCGCTTCTGAGAAGACCATAAGCATATGTTTTTTGTTTTTCAATATAAATAGCGGCTTCCAGTGGTGATTTGTTATAGAAACCTTAATATATTTGAAAGAAAAAAGTTGTATTTTCCTTGATTTTTTGGTGAAATTTTAGGGGATACCCGTTGGAACCCTTGAAATAATACCCTTGAAAATCTTTTAGGATAATTCAAACAAAACTTTAACGAACTCTAAGATTCAACAGAGCTTTAAGATTTGTTGTTGGATTTCGGCCATACTTATTATTAGTGAACACTTCCAGAGGATCATGAAGAATTCTTGCATTATCTGAGGGGCAAGACGTATGTCATTTTTAGTGCACCTGTCAAGTATACCTGTTGATTCATTCTGAGTTCTCTGGCAGATTTTACTAATCGTGTGAAAAAAATTGTTACTAGATGTTTTAGGGTGTCCGGTGAGATCTCAGGCAGATGTCTATCATTTGTAGTTATTTCATCAAATTGAATTTAACTGACTCAATGTTTATGATATGGACAAATCCTGGGAAGAAGGAAGAATGAGGAATAAGGGATGAGGAGTGAGGAATGAGGAGTGGGAAATAAGAAATGAGGAATGATAAATGAGGAATTAGGAATGAGGAAAGCGGAGTGAAGAATAAGGAATGAGGAGTAAGATATGAGGAATGAGAGATTGGGAATAAAAAGTGAGAAATGAGGAATGAGGAGTAAGGAATGAGGAATGAGTTGTGAGGATTGAAGAGTGAGAAGGGAGGAATGAGGAATGATGAGTAAGGAATGAGGAATGAGAAATGGGAAGTGAGTAGTGAGGAATGAAGAGTGAGAATTGCGGAAAGGAATGAATGAGAAATGAAGAATGAAACATTTTTCGTTCTCTCATTACTTACTAGTAATGAGGAATGAGGAGTAAAGTATGAAGATTGAGGAATGATGAGTAAGTAACAAGGAATGAGGAATAAGGAGTGAAGAGTGAATAACGAGGAGTGAAGAACGAAGAGTAAGGAGTAAGTAATAAGGAATGAGGAGTGAAGAACGAGGAGTGAAGAATGAAAGACGAGGGATGAGAAGTGAGGAATGAAGAGTGAATAATGAGGAATGAGGAGTAAGAAATGAGGAATGAAATACGAGGGATGAGAAGTGAGGAATGAGGAGTGAGGAGTGAAAATGAGGAATAAAGAGTGAGGAATGACAAACGAGGAATAAAGAATTAAGAGTGAGGAGCGAGTAATGAGGAATGATGATGTGAAAACAAAATGTTCTAACATTTTTGGAAAATATGTATGTTATTTTTAGTATAGGAGAACTCAAGGAAAGCAAGAGATGAATGAGAGATAATATGAATTTATTTTTCCATTGAAAAATAATAGTAGAAACGATCTTATAATTATAAGAGTAGATCAAGTTCGTAATGATTTTATGAATTGTGTTCCAGAGCGTAAATGATTAATCATAGATTTAATCATGATTAAAGATTAATGATAATGATTAATAAAAAATGTGAATCATTAATCACAAAAATCAAGAGTTAATCATCAATCACTAATCATAATGCACTATTATGTTTAAATCATTAATCATTAATTAAAATCATAAAGATCGCCAACTTTATTCAGTAATCATAATCTTAACCATAAATCAAACATTTAATCAATCATCAATCAATCATTGAACAAAATTCGACAATTTTTACAATATTTCCTTCCAATGCACAGTGGTCCAGGAATCAGTTTTACGAGGAAAGACGCATTTTGAGCTTTAGAATGAAACATTAGACGAAAACGGTCTTCTACAAAGTTGTTTGTATTAGTAAGGTCGTTTGTTTGGTGTTATTGAAAATTAGGGTGGACCACTTTTTCATAGAAATTGTGTGACTAACTTTCTTATTTGTAGAAATTATATTATACATGCTTCAGCAAAGTTGTAGACCATTCAATTTCAAGCAACTTTGCTAAAAAAGTTTTTTTGTATCTCTTAAATTGATCGATTTAGAGCTATTTTCCTACGGTGACATAGGGTGGTCCGAACAAAACTGGTTTTCTGGCTCTAGAGTTTTCAATTCAAATTTCTCATCAAAGTAGTCTATGAAACACTTTTAGAGCTCTAAAAAATGCGTAATTTGGTGAGTGAAGAAACTCGCTATCTTCTTCCGTTTGGGAGTTATTGTTGTTTTTCTCTCAAAAACATGCCTGCTTTGATTGTGAATATCTCTGATTGGGGCAAACATAAAAAATATCTTTTGACGGCATTAAAAAGGCAAAATGAAATTGTATATTATATCAAAAAATTACAGATGTGTTATTTTTGTAACTCTAATAAAATGCCCTGAAAAACGAAGAATTTTAAGCAGAAAAACTTCAATAACTTTTGAACTAAAATAGATATCATCAATATTTTTGCATGAAAATTTGCGTTTTGTTAAGTTCTTAAAGTCGTTCATAGGCCGCTTTGACGAGAAATCTGAAATAAGAAAGATAGGGCTCTAAAACTATTTTGAAGATTTGCATGGTATGTATTTCTTCATAATTTTGCATTTTGAGCATGTGTTGGTGCGGGGTCCAAAAGAAAGACCTTAACGAGGCGGATGCTTAACCTGAGGCGAACGGGAAACTTTCCGAGAACGATTAGAATAAAACGCGCTTGTTGCTAATTCAATTGATACTGATTATTCTTAGTTCTTTGTATAGGCTTTTATAAGGTTGGACATGTATTCAAATAAAATAGAGAATCAGGGAGAGAGAGAGATTCTGCCGTTTTTGGGATCAGAGCTCACCTTCATATCGGCGACTACGTTTAGATCACTTTGGATCGAAGCTGATAGGGTGGTTCCCTATTCTCGCTCGAACATAATCCGCCCACCAAATTACGGGCAGTAATTTCAGTCCCATTCCTGCCTGCAACGTACTCATCGCTGTCCAAGGGAAATCGACGAAGTTTCCTGATGTCCCGGCGAAATATTCCCTTCGATGTTTTAACCGAAACCACTCTTACTAGTCCATCCGATCCAGGGAACAGTTCCAATATACGTCCGATTGGCCATTGGTGGCATTTCTGGCTGTCATCTACAAGAAGCACGAAGTCGCCTTGTTTGAGATTCGGAGATACACTATTCCATTTCAAGGACCTTTGAAGTCCTCCCACATATTCGGTCTGCCATCTCGATCTGAAGTCCTGTGAAACACGTTGCACGTAAGCCCACCTGGACAGTGAGCCAACATTCAGATCAAGATGGTTGATTTCTGGTAAAGCATCAAGAGGACGTCCAATTAAAAAATGGGCAGGAGTCAAGGGTTGCGGATCCGTTGGGTCAGTAGAGATTGCTGAAATCGGACGTGTGTTCATGCACGCAGCAACTTGCGATAAAATCGTACTTAGCTCCTCGAAAGTGTACTTGTAATTATCTCCAATCCGACTTAACAATCTTTTAGCAACCTTAATAGCTGCCTCCCACAATCCTCCTTGATGCGGTGATCGAGCCGGAATAAACAACCACTCCACTCCTTTATCGGCCAAATAATCGCTTACTTCATTACTGTGCTCGGTGGTGCTAATTTGCTGATAAAGTTCGCGTAAGATCTTTGCTGACGCTCGAAAATTTGAAGCATTGTCGGAGTACATTTTGCTAGGTACCCCATATCTACAGCAAAATCGTGTAAACGCAGCAAGAAAGGCTGACGCACTCAGATCAGACACCGCTTCAATATGCACCGCTCGAGTTCCTAGGCACACAAACAGAGCGATATAACCCTTCGATGGAACCGCAGCCCGACATTTTCGACCAATGATGCTCACTGGACCGGCATAATCTACGCCAGTAATCGTAAATGGTGGAAGAGGCTTCAAACGATCAGCTGGTAGTTGACCTATCTGTTGGGTTAGTGGCACTGGTTTGATTCTGCTGCACGTAACACAATCACGATACACCTTACGTGCCGCACTGCAACCGCGTATAATCCAATACTGCTTTCTTGAAGCCGCAAGCAACAACTGAGGTCCACAATGTAGCTTTTCGTGATGCTCATCCAACAGAACAAAGGACGTGAAAATTGAGTGTGTGGGTAACAAAATCGGATGCTTGTTATCATAACTCAAATCTGACTGCTGTAGTCGACCGCCCACCCTGACGAGACCGTATTCATCCAAAAATGGATGGAGCTGGTGAAGTGAACTGCTTCGTTCGACAGGGAGACCACGCTGTAGACGGCTGATATCTTTGCAGAAATGTTGTTGTTGTGTATGTCGCACGAAGATTCGCTGAGCGTAGTTGATTTCATCTGGAGAGAGGCGGTGAGTGCTACGAAACTCAGGATGACCAACACGAAGCAATCGTGCTGTGATCCGCAATAGTAGTTTGAGTTTGGGATAGTATCGCGACATCAGACCATCCAAGAAGCGATTTTCATGCACAACTGCCAAAGCTACGGCCGTCGTACGGTGCTCTCTTTCAATTTGCCGTTGTTCATTGGTGTTGAAAGCGCATACTAAAGCAGATGTTTCGCTTGTGCTCGGATCCCATTCTGGTCCAAACCACCAAAAAACATTTGTTTTTATATGTTCTGGAAATGCTCCTCGCGAGATCAAATCGGCCGGGTTATCCTGAGTGGGAACGTGAAACCAGTTTATGGCGGGCAAGTGTGAACATATCTCGGCAATGCGATTTGCGACAAATGTTTTCCACCTTGAAGCACCAGCAGCAAGCCAAGCCAGAACAACTTTGGAGTCAGAGAAAGCCCGCACCTCGTAGAAACTTGTCGTGGAGAGAGCCGACCGAACATTTGTTATCAATCGTGCCAGAATGACCGCAGCGCATAATTCCAATCGGGGTATAGTTGTTTTACCGTTGCCAATGGGGGCCAATTTCGATTTGGCACACAGCAGGTGTGATGAGGTATCGCCTTTGTCGTTGACGGCGCGAATGTACACACACGCGCCCATCGCCACATCGGAAGCATCGCAGTAGCCGTGCAGGTAGAGACGAGACCAGTTCTTCACGTTGATCACATGGCGAGGGATCTGGAAAGAATTCAAAAGCGAGAAACTTTGCACCAAATTCAACCACTCATTGGTTAACTCACCAGGAGGATTTGCATCCCAGGCCACCTTCAGCTCCCACATGCGCTGCATCACTAACTTTGCCTTCACGATGACCGGAGCGAGCAAGCCTAGTGGATCAAAAAGGCTGGCAATTTGTGACAGGATCATGCGCTTTGTGGGCTGAAGGATCTGGTTTGGCTGGTACGAAAAGTGGAACTCGTCACTGCACGGCTGCCATTGCATTCCGAGAGCCTTCACCACGTTGCTTTCACTTTCTTCAATATTAATTTTCACTTCCAAATCTGCCTCAGGAACTCCTTCCAAAACCGCTGGGCAGTTGGAAGCCCACTTCCTCAAATGAAATCCGCCGTCCTTGAACATCTCTGTCAACTGTTCCCTCAAAGTCCTTGCTTCCTCTTCAGTCTCAGCACCGGTCAAAACATCGTCCACGTAGATTCCTTTTTCCACCTTTTCGACGGCCACTGGATATTGCACTCTGTGAGACTCCATCAATTGCTGCACACACCTGGTAGCCAAAAAGGATGCGCATTTCGTGCCGAATGTGACGGTGTTCAATCGGTATTCCTTTATAGCCTCCTCCTTATTCCATCGCCATAAAATCTTCAGGCAGTCACGATCATCTTCGTGAACCCAAATCATACGATACATCTGTTTGACGTCGCCTACAAGGACGATCGGTGGCATGCGGAATCGTATTAAAATGTTGATCAACGAATCCTGAATAGTTGGTCCACACATGAGAACGTCATTCAATGATAGCCCGCTAGTTGTTTTCGCCGAAGCATCGAAGACAACACGGCACTTAGTGGTGGAGCTTGTTTCTTTAACCACGCAGTGGTGCGGTAGATATACCGAAAGGCCGTGTGTTGTGACATTGTCTACGGCAGACATGTGTCCGAGATCGAGGTATTCACGCATGAACGCGTGGTACTCAGCTTTCAACCGTGGATGTCGTTCGAGTTTTCGCTCAATGTGGTACAATCGGTTCTCGGTCTTGCAGGTTGAGATGATTGAAGCGCGAAGCTTCTCGATTCGATAAATTTGAGGAAACATTGCAAGGTGATGTCAGAATCCTCCATTTCTGCAATCTTCTGGCACCATAATTGTTTGGTATCAGGATCCACCTTTTCTGAGAGGATGAATAGTAGCCACGTATCACGATCCTCTCGATTCATGGCTTGGAGCGCTCGGATAACTTCATCCGATACGTCGTGTAACGATCGTAGACCATTTGCTGATGCTGACGTCAACGTTTGCTGAGTTAAAAATCGCTGAATGTGTTTGTTAGCGATTTCTCTCGGCTTGTCGTATCTTGATTTGAGTTTGTCCAAAGCGGTTTGATAATTAGCGTCCTCGATTTTGAGATGGGAGATTAACGACGCAGCTTCACCATCGAGATTTGTCTTCAAAAAATAGAGTTTTTGACTGTCCTTCAACGAAGGATTTGCATCCACCAAACTCTCAAACAAGTCGAAGAAAGACTGCCACTCGAGGTAGTTACCACTAAAGATTGGCAAATTCATTCGAGGTAGCTTCAGGTCCGATAGCGGAGATGCGGTAGCGCTATTGTTTGCTGACGAGGTCGAAGCAATGGCCATGTTTGCAGACATTATTCGTAAAAATTCTGCCTGTTGATCAGCGAGTTGCTTGATGACGTCATGAGACGCCTGCTGAACAACCGTACTGTCTTCCCGCCCTTTGATGGCTTTCAAAGTTTTCAAAAGCCGATTTTTCGCGGTACTGTAGTGCTCTTCGAATTTTGCTTGATGGCTAACGGCCTCATCGTACTCAACATCATTTTCACATGCACTGATAATCCGTTTGTACAACGTTCCATAAGAAGCCCAAACTTCACACAATGCATCCAACTCAATTTGGACATCCACTTCTTCAGCTTCTAAAGGCTTGATTTTGACCGCAGTCTCGGCGATTCGTTTCAAACGCGGCTCTAGTGACTTTCGTTCGCGGATAAGTTTATCCATTGTTATGGATTTCGCGCACTTATTGTTCGAAGTCTTTTCTCTGGATCACACACTTCTTATAAATATCACCTTCGCCGATTGACAGGAGCACGACTGCGACGGTGTCAATTCGTGGGCACTGATGATAAATATTAGATATTTCGGCTCGCGACGATATTTTCGCGATCCGGTTCGAAGGACCATATTTTGGTGCGAGGTCCAAAAGAAAGACCTTAACGAGGCGGATGCTTAACCGGAGGCGAACGGGAAACTTTCCGAGAACGATTAGAATAAAACGCGCTTGTTGCTAATTCAATTGATACTGATTATTCTTAGTTCTTTGTATAGGCTTTTATAAGGTTGGACATGTATTCAAATAAAATAGAGAATCAGGGAGAGAGAGAGAGATTCTGCCGTTTTTGGGATCAGAGCTCACCTTCATATCGGCGACTACGTTTAGATCACTTTGGATCGAAGCTGATAGGGTGGTTCCCTATTCTCGCTCGAACAGCATGAAAATAAAATTTTAGACAAAAATGATCTTCTACAAAACTGTTTTTAAAAATGTTAGCTTTCATACTGTGTCATTTAAAACTAGGGTGGCCCACAATATCACACAAATCATATATTCAACTTTTTTATTTGCAAAAATACTGGTATATACTCTTAGGCAAAGCGGAAGAACTTGAAATTTTGACCAACTTTGCCAAAAAAAGTTTTTCTGTAGCTCGAAATTTGTCCAATCTAGAGCATTTTTTCCTAATCATCGCAGGGTGGTCCAACAAAAATAAGTTTTTCAACTCTAGTTTTTTTAATATTAGTTTCTCGTCAATTAGAATTTAACAAAACGCAAATTTTCATGCAAAAAGATTGATGATATCTATTTTAGTTCAAAAGTTATTAAAGTTTTTGTAATAAAAAATATTTGTTTTTAAAGACATTTTATAAGAGTTACAAAAATAACAAATCTGTAATTTTTTGATATAATATACAATTTCATCTTGCCTTTTTAATGCCGTCAAAAGATATTTTTTATATTTGCCCCAATCAGAGATATTGACAATCAAAATAGGCGTGTTTTTGAGAGAAAAACAACAATAACTCCCAAACGGAAAGAGATAGCGAGTTCCTTCACTCACCAAATTACGCATTTTTTAGAGCTCTAAAAGTGTTTCATAGACTACTTTGATGAGAAATTTGAATTGAAAACTCTAGAGCCAGAAAACCAGTTTTGTTCGGACCACCCTATGTCACCGTAGGAAAATAGCTCTAAATCAGTCAATTTAAGAGGTACAAAAAAACTTTTTTTGGCAAAGTTGCTTGAAATTGAATGGTCTAAAACTCTGCTAAAGCATGTATAATATAATTTCTACAAATAAGAAAGTTAGTTACACAATTTCTATGAAAAAGTGGTCCACCCTAATTTTCAATAACACCGAACAAAGGACCTTACTAATACAAACAACTTTGTAGAAGACCGTTTTTGTCTAATGTTTCATTCTAAAGCTCAAAATGCATCTTTCCGTGTAAAACTGATTCCTGGACCATAGTGCAATGTATAAATAAATTTTGCATTTCTTGTATCGTGTGACAAGAACAATGATAGCTTATGCCCAAAGAAGTTCCAAATTCAACCAAGTACAGCATGACTTTGCTTTATATCCGCGGACGTTACCATAAGACTGGAAAAGACCCTTAAATATTTTCTTCATGTAAGACGGTCCATTTTCTCAGTTGTATTTGATCAGAATCCGAAGACCCGGTTGGACGCTTGTGAGTGGAACCATTCTACATGAAGGATGGCTGCTTATAGGCGCAGATCACTAAGCACTAGTTTTCTAGCCGTTTAAAAGATGCTTGTATACTCTGTATTAAAATCCGAAAATTTGCACAAGATTTTCGAGATCGAAAATCAGTCCTTTTCTCCTAGTAGGTGGTATTTCTGCCAATAGCTGTTTTTGTTCACGTTTGATGTTTGTAATCCTACATCGCCTGAAGATATCCAATGAATGTAGCAGAGCTTGTTTAAGTTAATGTTGATTATACATTTGATGATTATATACGATGAACCAAGCTTAAGGCTCAAGTAAAAATGGCACAAAATTCAAAACTGAAAAAGCAGTTTCTTCCTTTGAAAAAATGAAATCACACAGCCTTTTTATTTAGCAAATAAAAGAAAAAACAACTTTTTCAGTTTTGATTTTTGCACCATTTTTACTTGTGCCTTACAGCTTTTCAGTTTGAATTTTCCTCCCCAATAATGAGTTAAGTCATTCAGGCGCGTGTTTTCGTCGCCGGAGATTTCTTTTTCCTGTTTCGGAGCGTCTTGCTGGGTAGTGCTTCGTGAAGCCCAAGCAGGACAGTTCGGTTTTGCGTCGTCCGATAGAATTTGCTCAAGGTTTCGCGCGTGGTTTCGTCGCCGAAGAATTTTTTTCTGTTTTGGAGCGTCTTGCTGGGTAGGTATTTGGGAAGGCCAAGCAAGACGGTTTGTTTTCGGGACGCCAAGAAGTTTTGCTGTCAGTGTCAGTTTTGTGTTCAGTCGAGGATGGATTACCAACTGGTGAGTTCGTTTCATGCTTGTGCTAACACATTTTTTCTTGAAAGCGTAACTTATAAGTAACATTAAAACAAACTCCGTATGGTTCGTCACTATAAGTGTCGGCATTAGGTTTTTTTTTCTTATACAATTTCAATATACATATATTTTTCTCTTTTTGACATTATTAAAAATTATCTTTTGAATTGTTCGACATTGTGAATGTTGACGTATTTTTTTAAAACTTCTACCATATACTTTAAAAATTGATAAAAACCTGATCTCAAAAAAATTATGAATCTTTTTTTTTCTCTCCTTCAAAATTTTCGGATTTTGAATACCTTCCCCGGGAATTCCATAATTCATGAATGTGTCGCAAGCTACGCTTCAAAAGGCAATATATTAGCCACTTCATCCAGGATACTGGCTCTTGAACCAAAGCAATTAATTACGACTTGTGATTAGAAACTGTGATTAATTTCAAAAAATTATTTCAAAAGATTTGTATATAGGATTGTTTGTCAAGTAATATCATCATCATTATCTAATTTCAGTGTATAACCCATTGGTTGCACATTTTAAGTTGTTTAGTGCATCTTTTCGAGCATTTTATAATTAGTTAATGGATGATTAATGATTAATCAAATAAAAATCATAAAAACAAAAAATAATTAACATGAGATGCCCTAAACACCTTTAAGTGTGCAACGAATGCATCACACTCTTGAAAATTTATTGGTACCGTTTTGATTCATATTACGGACAGCTTCAAACTCCGGACACTCTCGTTTGTATGGGAAACATTTCACACGAAATGTTTCAATTTTCGACATTCAAAAGTTCTCATTTTCGAGGCTCGTTTTATTAGGTTTTTTCCATAAATATCATTGCAAATTTATAATGCCCAACTACCTTAGACGTCTCTTAAGTGGTTGAACGATTTCAATTGATGATTTGACTGTTCCATTAATGATTATCATGAGCTGTCCGTAATTCGAATCAAAGCGTCCGGAATATGAGGCAAAAGTGAGGGAGCGTCCGGAATAAGAATCATGAAAAGGCCACACGTTTTTATTTATTTAAAATTATTCAAGTTGCGGACGCGTATTATTTACCCACCATCCGAAAGTTAAGGGCTTCCGACGCTCGATAACGCTAAAAAATCATACAGAATGATTTATTTTGTATGGTCCAAGCTGGGTTATACTTCACTGAGGCCTTAAGTGTCCGTAATATGAATCAAAACGGTACACTTATGATTGAGAAAAATCTGAATCAAATAGTTCTCAGCTTGATTTTTCGTTCAATCATCAACTTTCAAATCATGATACTCTTAACGCTTTGCTATTGAACCATCCTTCTTTACACTCGGTCTGCAAAACAATGAAGCTTGATTAATTGTTAATAACTTTTGGGACTCGATACAAAACTGACTACTGAATCTTAGGGGGGCTACTCCAGTATTCTACGCAAAAGAAGGTGCGAGTATTGCCGCAACTGTGTGAGAGACAAAAAATAGCTCCAGCTCTACTCTTTAAAACTCTTGGAGTAAAGCACAATGTGCTTCGTTTGGTGCTTTTCATTGGAAACATAATCGAGAACGAATGTGACTGAAAGCGGTGTCGAATCATTTTTTGCTTGCTCTACACTTCAAAATCATTTTAGTGTTTATTCACAAATTTCATAACGCCTAAAATGGTCATTTTTGCCACCCCCCCCTTTCAGCGTTATGAAATTCGTTGATGGGCCCTTACGAAGAAAGTACGTGAATTTGAAACTAGGACGTAAGACATTTCTTACAATGTTCGAAAATTATTTTGTAATTAGAGGCCGTTTGATAATTAAGTAAGGAGTTATGTGTAGGGTGAGTCATGTGGAGGGGCAGGAAGTTGTTTGTTACGTGTCAGACAAATTATTTTTAATTTCATACAACAAATCTTCTCTTGTCAAAAAATCGACAAAACTCTTGACACTCCCGTGGAAAAACAATTCTCGACTTCGCTTTACTTGTAAAAAATCTTACCGCCTTTGGTCTTCCCGCATTTGACATTTGGGTTTCAAACGCACACAGCAATTACATATGTCGAATTTGTTTTTGAACCTAGGTTGAAACTGGCGCAACCCGTTCTGAATCACAGTTTCAACCCCAACCCGATTCAGGTTCGACCGAAATACAATTTATTTGACATTGGCTTGTTTATGTGTTGATCATCGATCCAGTTCCTAAAAACAAAAACGACAATAAACACAACGATCACACAAAAATATTATCAGATATATCGAATCTAATCAAAGCAATCGTTTGTTCAGGAAATTGTCAAAACTCCTGGTCAAGACGAAAAGTATGGGGCTCTGCACAAAATCATTCCCTCTCGTTCACTCTTTCATAAAATTATAAACAACAAGGCCAGTAAACGTCAAAATCCGATGCAAAATGAAAACAGTGCAGAGCCCCATACCGAAGTCGTCGAAATTAAAGAAGAAGGATAAGTAATCCATTAGTTGTGGGTGTTCCTATAGTTGTGGTAACGCCATTTTAACTGATTTTATTGCATTAACCACAGAATTGACACTGCCAATGTATTGGCTTGTTGATACACTAAGGGGCCTATTTTAAAAATCAAGCAGATTCATGTGACTCGTCTATATTCATTGTCGATCAAAGCAAGCATGCATATTTCAGATGTCACCCGTCGACTGCCATAGTAATCCAGTCACATAGAGTGACAACTGTCGAAAAACTCGAGTGACAGAGCTGAGTCGAGCGATTTTTTCGGTCGACAGTGACTCCAGTCGAGTCATTTTGATCGACTCAACTTATAAAATAGACCCCTAAATAGTTGAAAACAGCGTGCAAATTACTTGAAAGTTGATGATATATTACTAAAATTGCTGAAACTTTTCTTACTTGTACCAATAGTTGCGGTAAAGTGTTCCTATGGACGTATGCACGGGTTCACCATTTGACGTTTCAGCGGTGCCGTGTTATTTATGTGACCATGGGAACCAGTGAATTCTGCACCGCTCAAACGTCAAATTAGTGAACCCATGCACTGCTCCATAGTTGAGGATCCCATAAGAAAACAACGAATACCGCAACTATAGCAACACAAATTAAAAATATACCGCAACTGAAGGAACACTGTAGGTACTATTTTTCACTCTCATGCCGTTGGCTACTGCGATGAACGCATTTTTCTCATTAAGTCAATGGTCGTTTCTTCCCATTACAACATTAATATGTTCAGTAATTGTGCTTCTTGAATTTAAGCGGCTAAATGAAGATCAATCGTGCTTAGTACCTCCACTATTGGTACATCTACCCTGTGTGTGACGCGAAATCATGTATGATTATGAAGTAAACAAATGTTTGTGTGGTTAGTTTGAGAGTGGCGTCCATCCTTAGGGTAACCAATATATTTTGGACCTCCTGGGCCATTTTCCTGCAAATTTTCCAGTTTAAATCGAAAGACCAACTCAATTCACATGCTATTTGGAAAGAAATGACTATTCCGCACTTGCATCAACTGTGTGTACATAGAAAATGTGTTTATTTTATCAGAAACTAATTTAATTTAATTTGTTCATGCAACCGTTACAACAAGTTACACACAGAAATTGAAGCCGTCAGTAATTTTTCTAATGTAAACAAAAACTTTCCTCAAATTCCTGAAATAAGAGCGTAGAATTTCTTCGATTTTCCATTGTCAATCGATTGATTACACTATGGGCAAGCATAATCTACAACCAGTGTCGTGGACTTTGTCGCCATACAATAAAAACTGCCGGGGGTCCAAAATATATACTCTGAGGGTCCAAAAAGTATTGGTGTGTCCAATATAATGAGAAACAGTGCCTTAGGATTCGAATATTTTCGACGTATTTTGGATTCTACATGATCCTATGGGCATTTTTATCTCGTAGAGGAAGTTTTTCTCTACATTTTGGCAAGTTCTTTGACTTGGTTATGCTGTGCAATTAATTAATTGGGACAAAAAACTAAAATCACTTCCTTAGGGGGTCCAAAATACGACCGTTACCCTACTCCGTCATCAAAGCAAAGTGATGTTAACGGCACATGGGAGTTTTAGCGTTTTAGCACACAAAAAAGACTGGGTGCAACACAATTCATATTGCACTAGCACGTCTCTTTCAAATTGTACGTGCTGTCTCCCGGCAGCGCGTGCTGCACCGAAAGAGTTTTGAGTCGCACCCTATCCCTGCTCCCTGTTCACTAGATAGGGCGCTTACCCCTACACCACGAAAGGACTCATGTACACAATGGTTTCTACTGTTGAATGCAGAGGGATGGCGTCCTATTTTTTCACTATGGATTTTGACAGATTGAGCTGTGCCTCCTTATCCGGAGCATAATTTATACTCCAGAGTCAAATTCCACTCACACACCTATATTTTTCGGATGTTTACATTTTCCTACGAGGGAAAACAGTACAAAACGCATGAAGCGCAACGAAATCTGCAAAAGCTGATGAGTGTAATGAGCTGCAGAAAAGCAAATGTTTCTTCGGATAATCAAACCATAGATAGCAGACAAAAAAAAAAGAAGTGTGAAATAATTTCTTCAGAATGAAACGCATAATGCGATGAATTTGTGAGCCGTGGTTCATTTCCCCACATTCGCACCAGCTAGTTTGTTGATGCGCTCATTCGTATGGGTGAGCTCCACTATAGTTTTATAAGAGGCAACAGAAAAGGATCCTCTTAGCAATCCCTTGGTTGAATGCATAAGCCGAGAGTGCATTAGGAATAGAAAGACCACATACTACTCTCCAACGACGTGCTAGACGAGATTTGTATAGTGCAGGCCGATTTGTATAGTGGGTTGCGACGTTCTCAATATAAACACGATAAATGATAATTTAAAGAAGTATTATATTGAAATTGAAAATTAATCATAATCATTAATCATAATCACTAATCATACTGAGTTCAATCATTAATCATATTCATTAATCATCTAAAATTGAAATTTAATCATTAAGCATACTTTGGCTTAATCATCAATCACAATCATTAATCATGACTTCAAAAAAAATAATCAATAATGATGATAAACTTGATTTTAATCACTAATCTAGACTGGCCCTTAAACAAAAAAGTTGCAAAACTCAACGGGGCACCCCCTAGATATGAGCCTTAGGGTAAGAAAAAAGCTCTCCCAAATTTCAACTCAATTGGTTGCTCCACCAGCTGGTGCATTCAATTTGAAGTTTGTTTGTTATATTCGTTTGAAATATATTGAAAATCGACCCTTTGGCATTGTTTCGTTCCGTATACTAGTTGATCGCGGTCAACTGAGCCTAGAATGACAAATACACTAGTTGATACCCTACTGAACATAATTGCAGAAGGTTGTATCTGAATTTGAGCTCATTTTCCTTACCCTTTCAGTGGTTGAACTTAGGCTTAGATCAGTACTCCCGTGAAATCACATATACACCGTGTCCAGTATATTCTCATACACATTCAAGATAACATTACTTTGCGCTTGTCTAACTGACATCATTGGTGATAATATTTTTTGAAAGTGGTTATAATACTGATTCACTACAGGAAATATTTTGGAAATATTTCAATTATAAACTTATTTTATCAACTTAAGAATTTACGAAAAATATTTCCAGCGGCACGCTCATAGGCAGAGCCCAATTTCAATCTGCAGTTATCGCACATATATTTATCAAATTTTATCAATATTTATCTATTCAAAACGCAATATGATTAACTTAAAGTTTCTGAAACTTTTTTGTGAATGCTCTGATTTTCACTTTGTAAACCAGACCAATATGAACAAAAATTCATTTTAAGTGCAAAACACGACTTCAATGGACATTTCATCACTTATCATAGCAATTATTTTTTCTTATTCATAAAACAAGCTATTCTACGTTAGTATAATACTACCAGACTACAATGAAATAATACAACATTGGATTATCCTACATTCAGTAAAGTTATACCAAAGAAAAGAAAAAGTGTATGAGAATATATTGGACACGGTGTATATGCATGCGCCTTGTCCAGCAGCTCGCCCAGCGTCATAGGTGGCTATGATGCGCTTAGTGACTATGTTGAAGAAATACAAAGCAGAATTGCATGAGCTTAACAAATCTACTTCAGGTAGTTAAAACACCAACTTTCTCAATTCTAATCATGATACAACCTTCTACAATATTGTTCGCTATGGTATCAAGTAGTGTTTTTGACATTCTGGGTTCAATTGAACGCGATCAACAATTTTCCTGAACCAAACAGTAGATGATGTGCTCTTTTCCATGTGTTTGAGCTGAAATTCCCATATTTACTTCAATTCTAATGCGCCAGCTCATGGAACGACCAAATGAGCTGAATTTTTCAGGATGTCTTCCGTTAACCCTAAGGAACAATCCTGGGGGGTGCCCCGTGAAATCATACAACTTTTTTTTCTCCCATACTGAGCTGGGACGGTCTACTAATCACATAATCAATCATTGCGACTCGTTAACGTTCAACGCTCCGTCATCGTAGTCATCGTCATCATCGAAATTTAAAAAGCAGTTTTTTCGTTCATAATCAAGGAAATTTACAGGAAAATGTGTTCACTGTATTCTATTCTCAAATCGAAACACAGTGAACACATTTTCATCGAATAATTTTGAGTTTTGAACAGAAAAACTGCTTTTAAAATTTCGATGATGACGATGATTACGATGACGGAGCGTTGAACGTTAATCATTAAGGCTAAGTAGCCCGCCATTCGTTTCGGCAGTCATGTTGACATTTCAGCTTGCAATTTCAAAGTGATAAAACTCAGTCCTCATAGTTGATATTCATACGGAAAAGTATCACTATCTGCGCTTACATACTGAAAGTATGCTGATACTTTTTCAGCTACGTCTTTGCACTACAAACTGATTTTCATCAATTCGACATTGTGACATGATTTAGCAACAATCATCAACGACGCGTACCATTTTCAATGACGGCCTACTTCGCCTTAACGCTCTGTTGTGTTCAAATGTTTTCTATACGACATAAACGAATTTCGACTGTTCGCGCACAGAGCGAACGTTTGTGAATATTTCCATAGTCATTTCCCTTTCGGCTTACACCCTATTAGTGAAATACGCATTACCCACCCTAATGGATATTATTATGTATCAGTGATGAGAAAAGTACTGGAGCAAACATTTACCGCCTCTACAATTACATCTTTCTACACGACCATCAAAATCCAAAGCAAACCATGACCGTTCAAAACCAAAAAATGTCACGGCTCTTCAAAACTGTAATCTTCTTCTTCCTAACGTTTTTCAACCCCGAATGCGAAATGACTCGAGCACAGTGGTGACACGATTTTTGCGGTTTTCGGGGTTTTGCATTTTTGCTCGATAAAGGTAGCATGAAATTGAACTTGTTTATATGTATCGCAACGGAATGATTGTGCTCTTTCTGTTAGAGCTAATATATATCAATTAGTTGAAAACACTAGCGAAATATTAGCGATTAAATGATTTAACACTTTTTTCAATCATTCACCTTGGAATGGCTGCCCGAAAACGGTCATAGTGGAGAGACAAAAACAGTAAGGCAGTGGGTGATATGAATAAAAAACTTTGAACTTTACTACATGTAGCATCTGCTCAAAAACAAAATCCACAAAGTTTACTACACTTTTGGTATGAATAAAAAACTTTTCGAACATGTAGTACTTACTACTTTCGAACATGAGCAGTAGACCTATTCATATTTTCAAAAATGTCTGGAAACTTCCCAGTCAACCAATACTTTGATTTTACATGTCGAAATGAACTTCTGGTCAAAGTTTCAGCCAATTTGGAGTAAATTTAGGTGTGCTTCAAATCAATTATGTGTTTTTGGGCTATTTTCAAGCTTTAAAAAATCATAACTACTGAAAGGAACACCCAAACTTATCGCAAATACCTCTACACAGTAGTTTAACCAATTCTACGAACTTTTGTCGAACACGATTTTATGATTGGAGCAAGTTTTAACATAGTTTGGTCGAGGTTTGTGTCTCGAGGTTCTTGAAAATCTCTATTTTCGGGGAGTGTTTTCTCTAAAAAGCATACCTGTATGAAAATTTCGTATTTTTAATTTCCAGAACATGATGACTATGCATGTCTAAAAGTTAATCCCGTTCAAAGCTACCATTTATCTTACGAAAATAAATTGTGAAAAATAAGTAATTATGAAGCACATTTGCAAATCCGCTGTGAGTGAGCCAAATGCACCACCGTGAGCTTCAAAGAACATAAAAAATGAACACGTTAGCACTGCCTTTTCTCAGTCGATGATGATGATTGTTTTCAAATCGTTCTAAATGGTCAGTGAAATGCGATCAAAACAATCATCACATGGAAAGAAAAAGCAATGCTAACTTGTTCAATTCATTCAATCGTCGGTATATGTGTCATGCATGATTTAACTTTCATCAGGTTGCGATGCTGTGATCGATCTTTGGGCATTTTTTGTGATTTATTGCCTCAAGCAACATGTAAGCATTTGATGGTCAATGAATTCGTAGATTCATTATGTTTGATTCTCGTTGAATGGGGCTTGAAAAAATAATGTCAATGTGTGTTTTCTATACCATGTATAATGAGGAAACTGTGATTTCTGGGTACTGTGGCGAACAAATCTGGATCAAACAATGTTAAAACTCAATTTAATCTTTTTAGCGTCTTCGACAAACTTTAACAGAATAAAATAAGCTTTCAAGTAGTGGTAATAGCAAGTGGTTTTGATTTCCCACATGCTAGTTATGAATTTTCAAACCTTAAAATAAGCCCAAAAACACATTTTTAACTTGAAGCATACCGTAATCTTTATCAAATGAGCTGAAAATTTGACCAGACGTTGTTCTTAACATGATAATTCAGTATACTGCTTGACCGGAAGAATTTCAGACAATTTTTTAAATATGAACAGGTCTAATGAGCAGTGACTGAAGCTACACGTTAAGAAATTTCCATTCAGAGTGCAGAGTGATTCTGCACGTAAAGAACAATCTATTCAGAGTAACGCCTAAAATTAATACAATCATGCATATGAAGAAAATGCATGGAATCTAATCGATTACGCGACAATTTGCACAAATCATGAAGGTGCTGTTATTTGACAAAATTTGTAGTGTAATTTTGCGATTAGTCTGGTATTCTCTTTATGTCTATGATTTTATGATGATGGTACATCAAAGAATTTTCTGGGTGGTTTTCGGCCTTCGCCAACGCCAGTGATTGATGATTTTTTTTAAATACTAGCTTAACATCTATGCAGAGATCTTGAGATTACAGCTATCAAATTTGGAACCACATATTTTCTAGCACCAGTACTGAGATTCTGGTGAAATTGCGGTAGAATTTTGATGCTCCCCGTGTGTTTTCTTAACAGCATGTTGAATTCCGGAAGTTCTAAGTGTTTCTGCGATATTCTCGTTATTTTGGTGGGGTTTCTGATAGTATCCTTGGAATGTCTAGAGCTTAGAATGTCGAGATTTTTATGGGAATTGTAGTGGTTTTATTGGTAGTCGTTAGAATTCAATGAAGATCTCCCCTAAAACACCAGGGTTCTCTTTGAAATTATCAAAATTCTTGTCGATTTCCCAAAAAATCATATTGAAATCTATAAAATATTTACCGACATTCAAATCGTTTATATTAAAACTTTGCTTTGAAATTCCAACGGAACTGGAGATCAACGGAATCTTAAAGGTTTTTACAATAATTACGAAGATTGATTTTCAGAATTACAAATATTCACACAATAATTCGCAGGAATCCCACCGCAATCTCATAGATTCTTACAGAAATACCGTCTCAAAGATACCCACAGAATTCCAAGAGATTAATATTCGGAATCCCATTCTCACCCCAATTCTAGAGTTTTTACCAGATTCCTAATATTTCCGCAATATTCCTAGAATGGTATTTAAACTTTCAGAATTATCATAAAAAATCCGACATCCCTATCGGAATCCCAAAGTTCCTACAGGAATTCCGGAATTCAAAAGGAAATCTGAGATGTCTGAGTTTACAAGTAAAAATCCAAATTACATTATAAATATCTGAATTCCTACCGACATCCTGAAATTCCTAGAAAATAACATAATTATCGTAATGCCAGAATTCACACGGATATTACAAATTGCTACTGCCGGTAATGTTACCGGAATCTCAGCATTGGCGGGGCGAATGTTTTCGTAACCTCAGAATTCCTAAGCAAAACTCAAAATACCTTGCGAAATATCAAAACTCATATCGTTTTCCCATGATTTTTACTCAAAAGTAAATTATTCCATTCAATTCCGCAATCTCAAAGCATGTGTAGCAACCTCTGAAGCTAACTACCAGTAGCTTTGTAGTAAATGCTACCTTTATTCATAGCAATGCGTTGTTTGTAGTATGTTCGAAAGGTGTAGAAAGGAAAATGACACAAACATGTTCCACTCGTGTTCCACATATAGCATTTACTACCGAGAATGTAGTAAACTCAACTTTACTACATTTTATTCATACGGCCCAGTGTGTGAACCGTTGGCAGCGCAACGCCTGATGGTATTGATGCTGCTGCAGCTTTGTGTTTTGGTTGAATGGCAGAATCGATGAACTGTGGTGAATTGTGGTCACAGTTCCCAAGACTGTTATGTATTGGCTGGCGGCTGATGAGCGACGGTGGCTAGCATCATTCGGACTGCGCATGGAGGAAGACGCGACGAACATGTAGCAACATGTTTGCTACGTTCCACCGACCAATGGAGACGAGGACTGCGCTGATTGGTGGGTGGCATTCTAGGCAATAGTATAAAAGGGAATGAGTTTGTTCGTAATGGATCAGTTTTCTTTTAACCATCGACGAATAAACATCGGAATCGGTAAAAGTTAAAGTGAAAGTTTCTTTTTCTTGGACACCGAAAGAAAATCAGTCTTTTTCAAGACTATTGAGTTGTTGGAATTTATTCCCCGAGTCGAGCTATCGTCAGCTGCTGTTCCCGCTGGCACTCTCTTCAGAGGAAGGAGTTGCCCATCCGTCAAGTGTCCGTGATCGGACATCGACTACAAGCCAATACATGTTATGGAACTGTTAACGAAACGTTTTCGATATATAAAATGAAATATGTTTTCAGTGCAGGGAAGTCAAGGAAATTTCCAATACAGAAAGAACCTGAACCAACTGGGCATCGAACCCAAACACCTTCAGCATGCCTTTGATTTGTAGCCGTGGGCGTTACAACTAGACTAAGAGAGACTCCCAGCGCAATACAAAGAATAAAATCGGAATATAATTTGATGTGGTATATTATCATTGGTATAATGTTCGGATCGTCAGTGTTACCAATGAATATCGTATGTCAATACCAACCAAACCACCCAATGCTAGTCGCAGTCCATTTTCGGCTTTCATCTGTACTCCGATTACCAGCCACGCGCTGTTTGCTAGCCAACATTCTCATTTCCCGAGCAGGAACGAATAACTCGCACCTATCGATGCCGTATTTTGGCACCATACCATAATTAGGTATTGTTGATTTGTCCAGGTAATGTCAATAACTAAATTTTGTATATTCAAAATAGTAATGAAAATACTGTTTAAAACAATTACATTGCTTGAGGTATTGCAAAATTGCACTTCACTGAATATTCATCATGTATTTATTAGGTATTGTACCTAATACCTAATCCAATTATTAGTTTGGTGTTCCTAGAATATGCACGGAATAGCTTGGTATTCGGCAATAATTTCCTTCTGCTCGGGTTGAAGAACGCGAAACGTAATGAAGTTAGTTTATTTTTTGTTCGGTTCTACCGCAGGCTGCGCTTCCACCTCGACAGAGAGAGCACGTCCGTCAGTAGGAGTGCGCATAGCTAATAAAATGATCGTAAAATTAAATTGCTCCACTCGTAAACGTGTCAGTATCTCAACACATTAGTGAGGGCTATTAGATTGGGGTAACATTATGGGGGACTGCTAGTTGCCGCAGGACGAAAAGGTATGGCTTCCTTTAGCCGAACGCCGCCAAAGCCGTGACAAAGCTGCCGTAATGGTGCTATGGTTGGTCAAGGGTTGATAAGGAAAATCGGCGATAATTATAACTGAGATTATTGGCGGTGGAGGGAGTAGATGCTAGTTGATATTTCTTTTACCGTTCGTTGATTATTTTTGTTGCTATTATGAGCTAAATAATGAAGTTTTCAGAAAGCATTTCTAGATATTCAAACTATCTCCAAAAGATACAAGGCTACAATTACCACATTAGTCAACTTAATTAAATGACCTTAACCTTATTCATTAGCATCCGAAAAGACACGGAATACGCTGAAAATCTGCGATGTACGATGACGTACTGATCAAGAGCCAGCTGCAGAGGATTAGCCCTGCCGAAGCTGGTCCCCTGTTACAAAGTCTAAATCGTCTAGGAGAAGCAGTTTGTCTAGGGCCACACTTGCCTCTCCCCGAAAAAATATAGTAAAGCTGTTCCTGGGAGAAAAGGGTCTGAGACCAAGGGTAATGTCTGTGAATTCTGTATATCCCTGTATATAGTGCATGGGCTGGTTTTAGTGAGTCGTCAGTGTTGCGGCATCCACACATCTCTTCTCAGAAGTCTGGTTGCAAATTTTCCTCTAAAAACGCTTGGAAAGACCTCGAGATTCTCTGAAAACTGATGAAAAGACAGTTTTCTGGGGGCTTTGCTAAATGTGATTTCCGGATGTTCTCGAGATTTTCCAAGAAATCGTTTGCATTCGGTATAGAATGCTAAATCTCGTTGCATTTCTGGATAAATGCAACCAGTAATTTGTAAAAACTAACAGTAGAAACATCGTTTGTGGTTTTTTGACTTGCATTTCTCTTCCGTGGTCGTTTCGCAGCTAACAGTCAGCTTCCCCGTGAACCGCCATGTTTCACTCGAAAATCACAATGCTGACGAAAACGGAGGTCTCCAATTTCCCGCATCGTTCATCGTTTCCACATTTCCCGGAGCTCCCACAGGACCTCGCTCTCTGGATCAAAGGAGAATTTCTCGGAAAGTACACGGAATCCGGAATTTTTCGTTTCCACCACACGGTTGCTTGCTTGGTGGGACAACTTTGTTCCTTGTTGAGATAATCGCGAATTTCAGTCACCACCAAGCGTAAAGCGATGCCGGGCGCGTTCGCTGACATGTAACGAACATAAAGACTTATTTAACAATGTTTTAATGCGACCCCGGAGGATGTTTCGTTCTCCGGAGAGGGAATTTTGTAGCAGGGGGGGATAAGATTTTTACATTTTCTTGATTGATTTGTCACCCTAAGGCGGGGATTGAGATCGAGCTGCTATTAGGATTATTGAATTTTTCGTCGTCCCTTAGGTTCAAAGGTAATTCAAGTGAAAAGAATTTCAAATGGATTTGTTAAGGGGATGATGTTAGAAATTGAATAGTTTGCCATTATTGATTTTTTTTTTCATTTGGGTAGTTTTTCCACTGTTAAAATTCGTTAGATCTATTGTGGCAGCATTGATAATATTCCATCGATAAATGTTGATTTAATCTTTTTACTAGGAATGTCCCGATAAATGTTACCCCTTTTTTCGATACGACCTTTTATATAATGATTAGGGGTCATGCACAAATTACGTCACGCTCCGAGGGGGGGAGGGGGTCAAGCTAAGCGTGACAAACCTTACAAAAATTTTGGAGGACTCATACAAAAAACGTGACAAAGGGGGGGGGGGGGTGTCAAAAAAGTTGAAATTTAGCGTGACATAATTTGTGTACCATCCCTTATGTTTATGCTCAAATGAAATATTTCAACATAAACATTTGTTAATAACTGCGAAATTGTCAGAAATTTATTCAACAAATCTGCGAAACGGGACCAAATTTTATTTACCGGAATTGTATTTTTCCAGAGTTTCTTCAGAGAATTAAGAGCTTTATTTTTCCGACGCTAGGAATTTTTGCAGAAAATAAAAAAACTTTCTCATGTAATAACTCCAGGAACTTCTCGAGGAATTATTCCTGGAATTTCACGGAGAGTTTTTTCAGAGATTCCTCTGAAGAGTCCTCCTGGAATTCCTCCAACAATTTCTTCAGCAATATCTCCATAAATTCCTCCTTAGGTTTATCTAGAAATTCCTGTTTGAATTTATCCGTTAGTTCTTCCAAAATTCTTTTGAATTTTTTTCCAGGCAATACCCTAACAATCTCTCCAGGATTTCATCTAGTGATTAAAGTTTTTGCAAGGATTCTTTTAGAGACTCTTTCAGAAATTCCTCGAATAATCAACCCGAAATTGATCCAGGAATGGCTCCAAGGATTCGTCCAGAAACTATTCTTAAAATTCTCAGGAAATAATTCCTTAGGGATTTTTTCTGATAATTCCTGCAAAAGTTCCTCCATATATTCCTCCAGAAATTCTTGCCGTAACTCTTTCGGGAGTCTCTCTAAGAATTCCTCCGGCATTTTCTTCAAAAATGTCTGCTGGATCTTCAAAAATTCTAAAATTTCCTCAGGAAAAGAATAAGCGATTCCTTCAGGAAACACTTTGTTGATTTTTTTTTATTACACCTAGATAATTACACCAGAAGTTCTTCAGGAAATTATTTCAAACAATAATCCAGGTACAGTTGAGTTTTTTTTTTCAGGATTAGCTAAGGGACATCCTGCAGAAATTCTTCCAAAATTTCTGAACGAATTTCCAGGATGTCATGAAATTTTCGTAGAATTTCTTAGGGAATTCTTCCAGGAAACTTCAGAAAGAATTTCTACAGGAACTTTCCAACAGCAATGACCGGAGAAAATCTCGAAGGATTTTTAGAGGAATGTCCGGAAGAATTTCTAGAGAAATTCCTAGACGAATTTCCGGAGGAACTCCTAAATAAATTTCCAAACACTTTCCAAGAGGAACATCCATAGGAAATCTTAGAGCCAAAATCATTCCGTAGGAACTCCAGGATGAACTTCCGGGTTAGTTTCTAAAGGAATTTCAATGGAAATCTTGCGGAGCTTCAGGTGGAACTCCAAGTAGAACTTCCGGAGAACCTACTCAGGGAACTTCCAGAGGATATTCTACAGAAGTTTTCTAAGAAACTCAAAGAGAAACTTATGATGGCACTTCTAGAGGAACTTGAGGAGCTAATCATAGCGGAACTTTTGAAGATACTCCTTTCAGAACTGCCAGAGGAACTCCCTACATAAAATCTAAGGAAAATTTTTGGATCACCTAGAGGAACTTTCAGAGAAACTCCAAGTAAATCTTCCGGAAGAAACTCGAGGTACATACTTTCGGAAAGACTTCTAGCGAATCTTTTGGAGGAACTTCTTGAGAAATTCCTACGGGAATTTTGGGTGAACTGCTACAGGAACGTCCAAAGGAATTCCTACAGGAACTTTCGAAGGAACTCCTACAGAAATTTTCGGAGCGACTCTTACAGGAACTTCCGGAGGTACTACTACAGGAACTTCTGGATGAATTCATAGGGAACTTCTGGAGGAACTCCTACAGGAACTTCTAGAGAACTCCTACAGAAACTTAAAAAAAATCCTACAGGGACTTCCGTAGATACTCCTTTAGGAACTTTGGAATGAACTCCTACAAGAATATTCGGAGAAAATTCCGGATTAACTCCTACGAGAACTTCAGAACGAACTCCTACAGGAACTTCTGGAGGTACTTACGAAAGAACTCCTACAGGAACTTCTGGAGCAACTCCTATAGGAACTTCTGGAGGAACTCCTACAGGAACTTCTGGAGGAACTCCTACAGAAACTGCCGGAAGAACTCCTATAGGAACTTTCGGATTAACTCCAATTTCTGGAGAAACTCATACATGGAACTTCTGCACTCAAAACATCTCTTCGTATTCTATCCAAAATCCATTTCGTAAAACGAGATTTCGTACATATAACGCAATTTTCATTCATTGTACGAATTATTTGTACTTCACAGAATTTCGCGATTCAGTGACTTTACGAAATAATCGTAAGATGTACGATATACAATTCGTAGATGTGCGTTATCGTGTTGTTCGTATTACGAATTGTTTAGTATTACGAAACTGATAGTTTAATCTACGAAATCATTCGTTGTTTTCTGCAACGAAAGGTTTCGTAGACACATTTCGTAAAATACAACATGACACGACCGCAGCCGAGGGAGGTAAGAAGAAGCGTGTATAAATGTTCGTTCCGAATACGTAACAAACGAATTTCGATTACGAAATGTTTAGTACATTATAACAATCATTGTTCGTTTTGATTTGGAGCTTGAATTTTATTACGAAGCTGGCATACATTTTACGAAACTGTTTCGTTGCAGAAAACAACGAATAATTTCGTAGTTCAAACGAACGATTTCGTAGTATAAAACAATATATATTTTCAGTGTGGTGGAACTCCTACAGTAACTTCCGGAAAAAATCCCACAGGAACTTCCGGAGATACTCCTTTAGGAACTTTGGAATGAACTCCTACAGGAATATTTGGAGGACTTCCGGATTAACTCCTACGAGAATTTCAGAATGAACTCCTACAGGAACTTCTGCAGGAACTTCTGGATTAAATCCTACGGGAACTTTTGGAGGAACTTACGAACGAATCCCTACAGGATCTTCTGGAGGAACTCCTACGGGAACTTCCAGAAAAAATCCTACAGGATCTTCCGTAGATACCGTAAAATCGGGTGTAATTGATCAGAAGGGTGAAATTGATCATCGTATCACACGATTTTATTTATTCGTAATGGAGCACAAATATCAATTTAAGCTACAGTAAATGATCGTTGCTTGTCGTAACTATTGTAGAATTGTGTGTTGTGAAGTTTTTTGCGTTAAAGAATGTTTATTACTATGAAAATAACGTAAAATTTCAAAATCATGCACGGTGCAGTATTGACAAACACCTATGAACTTCTATTTATAAGCAAGGATTTGAACATGGTATAAACCTAAAAGTTTGTGAGGACGCTTGAGATAGATCTCCAAACCAAATTTCATCACCAAAACTCGTACCAATTAGCTCATATGGTTGAAATAATTGAATTTCTGTTAGATATCATTGAATCCCTTAGGAAATTGCATACATTTAGGAGTTTTCCGCGTAATTCTTGAAATTTAATTATTCGTTATTTCTATAAATATTGCATTGTTAAAAATATTACAAGCATATTCGGATTCAGGGAGCTCATATTTATCATATAGAGTTGTTTTGGAAACTAACAATAATGGCATTGACAAGTGATCAATTTCACCCCGAAATGAGATCCTCTGATTTTTAATTTTAGAGGCATTTGTTAATACTAAAATGACATTTGTTAGAAAATTTCGGTACATAAGTAGATGAGGCTCACCTTCGTACTTGTTTTCCTGCATTTAGTTGTTTGGCATTGTTAACATAATAGAAAACATACTAGAAAACCCGTGAAGAATGATCAATTTCACCCGAAATTACGGTACTCCTTTAGGAACTTTCAAATGCACTCCTACAGGAATATCCGGATGAACTTCCTAATTAACTCCTGCGGCAACTTCTGAACGAACTCCTACAGGAACTTCTGGATTAACTCCTACGGGAAATTCTGGAGGAACTTACGATCGAACTCCTTCAGGAACTTCTGGAGGACTCCTACGGGAACTTCAAAACGAACTCCTACAGGAACTTCTGGAGGAACTTCTGGATTAAATCTGGATTAATTCCTGGATCGTATCCTCCTACAGGAACTACCGGAAGACCTCCTATAGAGACTTCCGGATAAACTCCAACTTCTGGAGGAACTCCTACAGGAACTTCCGGAGACACTCCTACATGAGTATTCGGAATAACTCCTACAAGAATTTCCGAACGAACCCCTTCAGGAACTTTCGGCGGAACTCCTACAGGAACTTCCGAACGAACTCCTAGAGGAACTTCCGTAGGAACTCCTTCAGGAACTTCCAGAGGTACTTCCGAAAATACGTTTAGAGAAACTTCCGGAAGAAGTTGTGGGCTTCGTGGCCGTGCGGTAACGCATTTAGCCGCATCGTGGGCGTTGCATGCTAGTCCGTTGTCTAGTGTGGTACTTCCTTCAAAGGGCACATCGTCCATTGGAAGCATTAACGTGTCGGTGTCTTTAAAAACTCCCAAAGAACTTCTAATGGAACTTCTGGAGGATATTTTATTGTTTTTTGCAATAAAAATTCTAAAAAAAAAAAACTTCTAGAAGAAATTTTGAACGAACTTTGAGAGGAACTTCTAGGAGAAATACTTGGACACTTCCTGAAGAACTTCTAGAGGACTTGCTGGAAGAGGAAATCCCTGAAAATTTCGGTGGAAGTTTAGGGATGGAGGCTGCAGCAGCTTTCAGAAGACATCTCTAGATTAAATCCTAGGGAAACTTCCGAAAAATAAACTAGAGGAATTTCCTGAGAAACTATTAGTGAAAGTTCCGGAAAAAATCCAAGGATCTTTTGGAAAAGCTTCTACAGGAACTTCTCAAGGCACTTCTATAGGGAATCTCCTGCAGGAGCTCGTACAGAAACTTTTTGTGGAACTGCTACAGAAACTTCCGAAGGAACTCATACAGGGACTTCCGAACGAACTCCTAGTGGAACTTCCAGAAGAACTCCTACTGGAACTTTAGGAAGAACTCCTACAAGAACTTTTAAAGGAACTCCTACATGATCTTCCGAAGGAGCTCTTAGAGGAACTTCCAGGAAAAATCCGAAAACTGCCGAAGACCTCCTACAGAGACTATAAGATGAACTACTAGAATAAATTCTAGAGGAACTTCCCCATAAATTTCTAAGGGAACTAAGAAAACTTCAGGAAGAACTCCTTGTGGAACATCCGGAAAAAATCCTAGAGGAATTGCTAAAAAAAAAGAAGAGAAACTTCACCCGCTTAGAGAAACTGCAGGAAACAATCTTAGAAGAACTTCCGAAGAAACCTTTAGAGGGCTTCCAAAAGAAGTCCTAGATGAGCGTCTAAAGGAATTTTTAATGGAACTTCTGGAGGAAAGTCTAGAGTATCGTACGATAGAAATTCTAAGGAAGCTTACAAAAAAAAACTCCTAGAGGAACTTCCGGACGAACTTTGAGAGGAATTTCTAGGAGAAATACTTGAGAAACTATCGGAAGAACTTCAAGAGGACTTGCTGGAAGAATTCATAGAGGAATTTCCGGAAAATTCTGGAAGAAGATTCGGGTTAAATTCTACACCAACTTCCAGAAGAACTCTTTAGACAACATCCGGAAGATCACCTAGAGGAACTTTCGGAGAAACTATTAAATATTGAAAGTTCCGTAAGAAATCCAAGAGTCTTTAGAAAGAACTTCTACAGGAACTTATGGAGAAGCTGAGAGAGGAACCCTTATAGGATTTTTCGGGTGAATTGCTACAGGAACGTCCAGAGGAACTCCTGCATTGCCTTCCGGAGAAACTCCTACGGGAACTTTTGGAGGAACTTCTACCGGAACTTTCAGGAGAACTCCTGTAAGAACTCCTAGATAAACTTCGAGAAAAATCCGGAAACTGCTCAAGGCCTCCTACAGGGACTTCAGGGAAAACTCCTTAAATAAATTCTAGAGGAACTTCCGCATGAATTTCTAAGGGAGCTTTGAAGGATCTTTAGAAAGAAAATCTAAAGCAACTTACGGAAAAACTCCTAGATTACTTTCCGGAAGAATTAAAGGAACTTCTAGTTGAATTTTCCGAGGAACTACTAGCTGAAATAGTATAATTCCGGACAAATTCCAGAATAATTTCTCTGAGTAATTCCAGAAGAAACATCCGAAGTCGATCCCAAAGAAATTGCTGAATGAATTTCTGCAGACCCACTGAGTTTAAACAGACGCCGGAAAGTTAAAAGGGTCCGGAAGCAGCTGTAAGATTTTGGTAAAACAGTGTATTAGATACGAAAAGAGAGAAGTAAATCCATTTTACCAGCTGTCAAACAATAGCACCATAATATCCAGGGTGAACTGGTTTTGTGATACAGTTGAATCACGTTGATTGTATCATGATACAACTCCGTAGTCTGAACAAGGTATACCATTGTGATAACGTATTTTTTTTTTACAGATTTACACGCCCTTCTTCTAACAAACTATTGCCTAGGAGAGCTCGACATGTATTGCAAATTTGAATCTGTTTATCGCTTTTTTTTTTTAAAGAAAATCACGTCCATTTGGATAAGTGTTGTAGGTATAGCTCACAGTTTGTTTTTCTAGGATTCATAAAAAATGATTTCATGATGTCATTTGTTTTGTACAGTCACCCCACAGTTATGTATAGGACACAGATATGAATCAAAGTTGGATTAAACGGAGAATATCTCATCTAATAGTGTTGCAACTGTAGTGTCCGCAGAACACATTTTAACTTCGTGAACTATAAATCTACTATAATAAGCTTAAACATATTTTTCCGCCCGTAAGAAATAAAATGTCAACCATATGTCTAGACGCGTTGGTTCATAACTGTGGGGCATCGAAATCCATACCACAGTTATGAATCAGAGATAAGACAATATAGAAAGAAACGCCAAAACGTATGCTTTCACTAATACACCATTCGTTCATCACGCAGATGATTTGTTGTTATAGTGTTTTATCCATAATATGAGTCGATTCGATCCATAAGGATCATCCTCTACCACTGATCTGTGGAATGAACAACGTTTGGAAATTGTCTTGAAATCGACCCTTGTTCATGAATAATCGCGATTTTTTAGGTGTACACCCAATAACAACAATAACAATAAATTTTGATCTGGAAAATGGCCCTTAGTTGATCCATAACTGTGGGGTGACTGTATTCAAAAATTATGCACGGTAGTATGGATAACAAAATTGCCTAAATTTATGCCCTTGCTCCATTGAGCATGTTGCCTCAATTCTGTTGTAGTTTTCCTTCTGCTGTGAAGCTTTCCAATACTTCCAGAAAATTCTACAAATTAAAGAGAGGAATGTTTCCGAAGTTTCTCGAACATTATGCTGTAACTAGCTTACCCAGCGTGGCTAGCCACGCTCTAATAAAATTTTACTGCGGAAAGCTATGTACATAATCTTCCAAAGATTGAAAATGTTTATGTTTAACTGTAAAATGACAACATGGATTAATAAATTTCTCTGTTGATAACTGTGAAAGTGCTCTATAAATAATAAACTGAGAAACTACTTCGTCCCAATGGAGGTGTAACGTTAGAAGTAAAGGATAATGGTTATTATTTTATTTAACATGACCCGACAGTGCCACGCATGATAATAATGACCGCGAAATCGCCTAAATTTATGCTCTGACCATACTCTATTGTTCACATAGCCTTAATGCTGTTGTAATGTTCTAATCTAGAATAATTACATCTCTAATGCTGTTGTAGCGTTCCTTCAATTGTGAAACATTTCGAAAATTCCAGAACATTCTATGAATGAGAGAGAATAACATTCTCCAATATTCTACTGAACAGTTGTTGCAGTGTTCCATAAATTATTGTTTTCTTTCAAAATCATAGTTGTTATGACGCATGGAAATATCGACTCATAGAACAGGAATGCTTTGGTAAGCTGTTATGGGGAACCATCCCAGCAACCATGAAATTTTGTTTTTAGTATGTTTTTATTTTAACTGTAATTAAAATAAAAACTCGATTTGGCAAACAATAATCTGATTCATGTGTATTTTGCTTTTCTACCTGTCAAACTCGTGTTTATAGGTTGGAACTGTTGAAATCCCTTCTGAATCACATATTTAATCCCAACCCAATCCAAGTTCGACTGAACTACAATTTGCTTGAAGTTGGTTTATACGATTTGATCACCGAACAACACGTTTAATCGAAGTCACACAAAATTGAGAACGATTCAAGCGAAATCGAGCAACACATCATGTGTGTAATATCAATACATTCTGGAAAACTGCTCTTTTGATGAATTCTTTCGCTTTGCATGTGTAGCTTTTCAACGCAACATGAAATTTTTGAAATATATAAGCTTATATCTGCATTTGACTTGTTCAACTTTTTTTTAACAGATGTTCCCAAAAATGAAAACATTAACTATTAAAAATTCTAGAACAATCTACGAATAAGGAAGACATGTGTTCCATAAAATTCTAGAACATTCTGTCAAATACATGTTGTAATGCTCTACAATTTGAAATTGTAATGTTCGAATAATCAAATTTACTGTTGTAATGATCTAGAATTGCTGTTGTAGCGCTCAATGAAACTTTTCGGCGAAACATTTCAAAGCGTTACTGACAGACAGACAACTCTGGGATTTTATATATATGATATTCTAACGTTTAAATGAACTGTTATAGTGTTTTAAAATGTATGTCATTTTTCAGTCACATTTCAGTGAAACATTTCAATGCGTTACTGACAGACCAGGGATGCCAAGTCAATTTTTCAAAAAACTGGAAGATATTGAAAATTTGTCTGGAAAAGTCTGGATCGCTTTTGTCGTATATGGAGAACCTTGCAAATTATTCATAAAACCTTACAAAATCATAACAAATTTTATCTGGATCTTCCATATTTTTGTAAAATGGGGCCTCAAAATTTTGGAAAATTCCAGGCAAATCTGGAAGGTTGGCAACGCTGAGACAGACAGACAACTCTGGGATTTTATGTGTATGATTGTAAATAATAGATCCTAAACAAAATTTTTGAGGCATTTAGGCCAAAAAAAAAAGTTTTTATTGCCAGCAGCTCCCTGATAAATTAACTCCTAGTATAGTTCCCAATCCGCCCAGACGGATTCCAACGTACCGTAAAACGGGGTAACTTTGATAGGTTTTTCGAAGAAAACTTGAATATTTATGCATGCTGTTTCAAGGAATTATAATTTATATTTTTAAAACAAGTACTGGCATCCTAGCTATCGATTGCATTTGATAGATTGTAAAAAAGATTTATTTTGAATGGATATATAATTTTTCATACAATCGAAAGTCGGTTTTCTGTTTTGGGGTAACTTTGATAATGGAGTATGAATCGAACAAAATTGAATGAATTACGAACATTTGTAGGGCATTGCATACCTCTAGGCGTTTAACGTTATATGGGAATTTCTGACTTAGATTACAAAAATGGTCCCAGTTTGTGAAAATACTTTTCGCTAAGAGATTTGAGACCGTATTCAAGTTCTATGATAATTAGGCTGTCAAAGATAAGTAGCCAACTATTCAAAACTACATCAAATAGTAATCGTATAACAGATTGTTTGAAAGCGTTTTGAAAATGCTAAAATTGTGAAAATTTTTAATATCCGTATAAAAAGCCTCAAATGCTCTTGATTCATATGAAAATAGCTCTTACATAAAGTGTCATACTAATATTCTTAAGTTTTGCATTTGTTTTGCTTAACCGATTAACAGAAATTATGATGTGTCGTTTAGTATGTGGTGGGTCCCGCACTATCAAAGTTACCCGCATTATCAAAGATACCCCGTTTTACGGTACAAGAAAAACGGAAAATCCCGGGTGTCAAATTGCCTCGAAACTGAAACACCTCCTTCACAGGGGGTGTTTGAGCCATGGCAAAGAGAGAAAAAAAAAAACGTTGTTATGATTTAATATGAGCCAGTGAGAATGCTAATATTTTCCTGTTATTTGTGGATGCCTTAGCTGGCGTTGTCGCCCTTACCCTCCGCGGTACAAACTCCCTCTAGAAGAAATCCCGCCCCCTGTGTGTGGTTTGTACGGGAGCTGGTCGGTATTATTTTTGCTACTTCCTACACACGACATAGAGCACACCCCATACGGAGTTTTTATTCACAACATTACACGACCCTGGCTTCGATTCCTGCTCGTGTGCAGAGAGGGTGAAAGGTGAACAGGTTGGATATGGTTCATATAAGAGTGATGTTGTTTTTTCCACTCTGCTCAGTTCTTTTGCTTACGAGTAGGAACAGTGACATTTCGGATTGTGCTTGACTTTCCTTTCTAACTAACCAACCCGTCTTCCGAATTTGGAAGGAAACCTCGATTATTATAGAGATGATCAAGATCTTTTTCCTAAATCTATCTCATTCAGAAATACTGATCACGATTTGTGGCATCTTAATTTTGATGGTGCCATGTTTTTCCAAACCCGATCCATGGCTGGTTATCGAGCAGAGCGAATTTGAAGTCTGGAGGGAGTCCCTCCCAGACACAACTAACCGACCTATCCAAAACGAAACCATTAAATGTGAGTTTTACAAAGAAAACTCACATAAAAACAGCTCACCACAATCCAAGAAATTCTTCCACTAGATATTCAATTGTCTTATGATGTCGTCGCTCAGCGCCATCTATAGCTCGTGTATGGTCGCATCCTCTTCTTTGATACGCCTTTCCTTGGTTCTCTGCATTTGAGTTTTTTTTTAGCTTATTTTTGAGTTATTTTTCTCTCCCTTATTCATTCGCTCCTTCTATTGTTGTCAGGGAGCGAAGAACAAAACAACCCAAAACCCGAACCTTAGTGCGTTACCTCAAATTTGAGTTAATAGTATTGTACTGGAAGTTGAGTTATTTGATCTGCCGGTTGAGTGAAAAGAACTTAGCCAGTAGATATTTTTGGCATGGCTGCAAATGGAAACAATTTCTACCCCATATACTCAAAATTAGGTTAACGCACGAACCCCCGGAATTGAGTGAAATGAACTCACTTTTGAGTATTTCATTTTCTCCGTGAAGGTTGCCTTCGGCAGGGGTGTTTTTTCAATCATACCCCCCAAAGTGAATCGTAGAAGTGCCCAACTCACTGGAAACAGCTTGTCGGTTCCAACAATCGTTTACAGAAATGGCCGAGCGGCTAGAATTCAGCAAGCAAAGAGGACCATTCAAAAAAGAACACTCGCCTTTGTCAAAACCGGAAAGTATTGTAGGGCAGCTGGAACGGGATAAGCAACAGTCGAGACGGGGCGGTGTGGCAAATCTTTGGGATTAATTAGGTATTGAATTTAGAAAATTTGACAAAAGCTTGAAAAGAGACGAACACGTCTACTGCCGACGGTTGGTTGGTGTAGACTTATCAGCGGCTAGTACGCAGCTTAAATGTCATGCGATGAGCTATTTTTACTCAACCTTGCGTGTTTTGAGCGTCTGGCAAATTAATGATCGATTTTAAGATCGAATGTGGATATTCCAAGCTTACCCAATTCAGCGTACTGCTTGCCCAAGTTAAGGAAGAACTTTTGTCCGTTTTGCATGGCCCGCATCAGCCGATAGTCGGAGCCCCAACTGGTTTCATTCGGAAGTGGACGATTTGCCTCCTCGCTGGCTTCAGAAAACGCTTTGTATTCAGCAGCACGAAATGCATTGCTTTTTTTTCGAAAATATTTTAAACCTTCTTTGTAATCGGCCACACGACAGACGTCATGGACAACCAGCTGTGTCGTGTGGGCTCCACAACGAATAGTCGCAATGCATTAGTCTGGTGTATGTTTTTCAAGAGCCTTTGCCCATGTCTGTTCTTCTTTTGTTTCATATGAACCACCACGTAATTTCTGTTTCAAGATCATCCGTTGCTTCTGTTTCTCCAGCGATACATGTATCCAATTCAGTATCCGAAAGTCCAGAATAGTAGTTTTGCATTGACGATTCTGCTTCCTTTGACAGCAATTGCACCATTTCTAGTCCAAAGTGCTTTAGGACTTTCATTAATTCCTCTTTGAGATGTTGCCCTGCATGTCTCTTGTGGAAGTCGATGATTCCTAAAATAAATTTAAAACGTCTTTTGCATCAACTTTAAGGAAGTATACATTTATTCATGTTCAAACTGTAAATAGGCAGCATCCATTTATTACGCAACGCTAAACTTGGATTGTTTTGCCCCCTCCCCCCCTCGTAATGCTTTATTCAAATTTTGTAAGATTTGTTACGCTTGAGCCTACTGATGATGATGATGATTTGGTTCTACCATCTATTGTAGCAAGGCATCTGCCTATAGCACTGGAATAATCTGAAAAGCAATTTGATCAAGATTGTGCTGTTGTTCGTAAGCAGTCAGTCTCCTGTATGAAGGGCCAAAAACGGATGTGCGGACCCGCAAGCAGAGACACTTGCACGAAACCCGCGGCAGGGGAAAAGAATCTCCTTCCAGAAGAAAGTTTTCACGAACAATTGTACAATCAAGCCCTCGATTGACAGAATACTCCCAATATTAAAAAATAAATAAATAAATAAATAAATACTCCCAATAGATGGGGTCGAAGAGCCCGCCCTCAATCCACGAAATGTTAACAACAGGGAGCTCCCTGTCCAAGTCGTTTCATTCGGGTGCCCTGGTAGTCCCTCCCAACCCAGTTATATCTATCTATATAAATAAAAATGGAATGGTGTTCGTATGTCACGAAATGGCTTACGAACGGGTTAACGGATTTGAACGATTATTTCTCCGTTTTGTTCGTCAGGGGTTCCGACGTGTTTGTGTGTATAAAAATCCCAGGATATTCACCGGGAAAGTCGGAAAAACGAGAGTGGACGAAACTGTCATTTTGTATGGGACGATCTATAGCGTATTCAACAGCCTACTTGATGGCAAGACGAAGTTTGCCGGGACCACTAGTATGATATAAAAAGATAAATAAATACAATATAAATTAGAACAATCTCACCAAGTTAGTTGGAACCCCATGCAGATTTGTAACACTTGATGAACTGGATGAACTCTCCGATGATCAATGATGGTTTGATATTTCTTAAGATTTCCAATTTACACTATATGCTATACTGCACTCGCGAAACATTTCATTAATGATTGTGTTTACTTCACGCAAAATTTAATAAGATTGAGATTTCTTACGCGCCATACAAATATTTTTTTTATTTTCATACAGAAAATGGTCACAAAAATGTGTTACGTAAATAATGGACAGTCCCTTAATGGTAGGAAATGAAGATTTAAAACTGCAAAATATTAATGTTGCATTTATTTTACGACCCACGCGATTCAACAAGGCGTCACAATGTCACATATATGCTTATAAGCAAATCGCACGATGAACGCCTCACGCCCCGCTTGACGTGCCGCGTTACTATGTCGTCGGCCTACAGATTTAGGTTGCTCCACTTCTAACACCACATTTCGTCGTTGTCATGACAACATAATGCTTGATGCGCTAAGTTTCACGCACACACACACTTACTGATCCGAAGTACCCCTTGCTTCCAGAAAATTCGATGCTCATTTCAACCACATGATGTTACATAAATTCTTGAATAAAATGACCATATTACGAAATATTTATGAAATGCTTCAAATGCCAACTGACAGCAAGTCATTCAACACCATTGAACCCCATCAAAACAACATCATTCAAGCTTCAAATAAAGAAACCCCTCACTTCACTCCACCCACACGACAACACCAATACATTGACTATGCCAATTTCTAGCGTTATGTAATTTGTGGACGGAGCCTTATGCTTATTGATTGTAAGGTTGAATGCTTTCAGCTTTGGCTCCAAGATATCGTGGAAACCTCTCCATCCAACTGCCTTGAAAGGAAGACCGTTTAGGTTAGGGTATGCAGCTTAACAGACTCCACCGACAACTTTTTGTCTGGAAGTGCTGGAATTTTGGCAGGCTTTCAATGTAGGCTCTCCGACACACAACAAGTTATAGGCCGACGGATGTGCAAAACGAAAGTGTCGCGCAAAGTTTTGAGACCGGGAAACCTTTTGCGTTTAAGGCCCAAGTAAAAATGGAGCAAATCTCAAAAGTGAAAAAGCAGTTTTCGTCGTTAAAATCGATAAAAATAAAAACACACAGCTGTTTTATTTCCAAAATAAAAAGGCTGTGTGTTTTTATTTTTCCAATTTGTTGATTTGAAGGGCGAAAACTGCTTTTTTATTTTTGACATTTGCTTCATTTTTATTGCACCTTAAGAACAGTTTGGTTCCAGCGCACATACCACCATTTTTTCGTGTTTATAACTATTTGCTTTGCATGTGACAGACCCACTGATTTTTCCCTTCGTTTGTCCAATCAATATACTTTCGTTTGCAATCACAAGCAACACCGGACGTAGAACCGATGCTGTGATCTGCTCTGTTCTCCGTAGTGAATGAATTTGATTGATCGTCATCTGCTAAGCTTTCCGACATTATGACGGCTTGGTAACAAAACAGAAACATAGAGGTCCCCAAGCAAACTGCCACGAACACCAACGCACAATCAATCTTACACAAGTCGATTTCCTCAGAATGAAAACGTATCGATGTTTGTTTGACGTCATTGAGCTTTCGGTCAACGGCAGGCCAACAGGAAAGTGGTTGTTTTGCAGCAATTCTGTTTATATTTGGATTCTCACAGCAAACAAAAGCAATGTTGTGACAGTTCTCACAACAAACAAAGAAAATTTTGTCAACATTGCACTACTACGCAGGCAACTGGATTGGTCTATAATACCGAGCAATGCGTAGATACAGAATGAAGTTTGACAGATTGCAAATGCTTTCGAATAATTCACCTATCCATCGGTGTACTAAACTCAATCGGCCCAAGAATTGTAATACTTGAGCGGGGCACGCTCCCGTATGATCCCCACGTGATCTGAACTAGCTCTAGTGTCAAAATTCTTCGACCTAGTAAGTTTAGTACACCGGTGGATTAGACCATAGTCAATCTGTCATGCAGCCCACAGACGCTCAAACGGTTTGACCAACATTGCCTCCACCCCCAGGTTGATGCTCATGCTGGTGCTATGTTTGACCGTGTGTGATGCTGCTTGACGAACCAATATGACAGTTTGTGAAACCGATTTGACGGTTGACGAATCGGTCGACCAAAATCAAAAGAGTTTGGTTTTGCTCAAACCACCGGTGGCCGGAGCTAAATGTTTGACGAACTGATCTTACCGTCTGTAGGGATATTGCACGAACAGCGACGTCAGCATGTCAAATTGAAGCCTCGGCGTCCCCTGAGCTGTCGATGCAGATGGGTGACATGTCAAAATAAGCGAATTTACGCAGCGTCGATGACTGTGATCTAGCAAACGTGCGCTCTGGAGTTGTTTCTATATATTCCACTAGCGTTTTCCCATAATCTTTAACCTATTTCTTTAGCAAATACACCAGCAGTTCTACCGGTGATTTAATTAAAAATTAAATACGGAATTCTTTCAGGGATTATACCAGAAATTCCTACAAGGAATCGAACAGAAATTTCATCAGGAATTCATCCAGGTAATGGGATTCCTTTCAAAGCTCTTCTAGGGATTCCATCACATTATCCAAGTTATTTTAAGGATTACACCAGGAATTCTTGCAGAGATTACACCAAGAACCCTATCAAAATTTCCTCCAAGTATAGGGTCCTAAAATTTTTGATAAAAACTTGTTTTTATTGAATAACACGATAGAGAGTGTTCTTGCAACCACTTTGGCAAATTTTTCCGCTTAATGACCGACTATATCCTATTTAAACTTAAATTTTAAAAATAGGTTCAAATTTGAACCTTGACACTTTTGATCATGTTTGACGTTAACGTAGTCGACAAAAACGCCTCAGGGGCTCAACGTTTTAACACTGGGGTTGTTTCTGTCTGACATTGCGGAAGGGACACGGAGAACAAAATACACCCAAAATTTGAGTTTCAAAAAATTAGAAAAAAAAAATTTTTTTGGCTGGAAACTAAGGAAAGGCATTGAAAATTGAGTAAACATGTTTTTTTGACCTAAACTTAAGCGTTTAGTACTAAAATTGGGACAGGGCTTTAGAACCCTATTCCATCAGTAGTGCTTCTAAAGATTCAATCATGAGTTCTACGAAGAATCACATCAGGGATTTCTTCAGGGTTACCATTAGGAGTTTCTTTTCTAGGGATTCCATCGGAAGTTCCTTTGGAGATTCTATCGTAAGTTCCCCTGTGAAGTGTATAGGAAGTTCTGTAATTCCTTCAGGGATTCTATCAGGAGTTTTTTAAGGATTCCACCTGGAACTCATCTGGGGATTCCATCAGGAGTTTCTCCAGGGATTCCACCAATGGTTTCATCAGCGATTCCACCGGTAATTCCTCCAGGGATTTCATCAGGAGTTCCTCCAATGATTCCATCTGGAGTTCCAGCAAGAATATCTTTAGGAATTCTTCCAAGGGTTCCATCATGAATTACTCCAGTATTTTCTATAGGGATTTTATCAAGAGTGTCTTTAGGGCTTCCATCAGAGTCCTTCTGGAGATTTTATCATTAGTTCTTCCATCAAGTGTTCATTCTGAGATTTCACCTGGAATTATAAGAGATTATATCAGGAGTTTCTCGAGAAATTTCATCAGCATTTTTTCTAGCAATTTCATAAGGAGTTCCTCTAGAGATTCCATCAGGAATCTTATCGAGAATTCCTCCAAGGATTTCATCAGGAGTTCCTAAAGAATTTCCATCAGGAGTTCTTCTAAGGAATTCATCAGGAGTTCCTCAAATTATTCCACAAAAAGCCCCTTTAAGAATATCTTTGGGAATTCCTCCAGGGATTCCATCAGAAGTTTCTATTGGGATTCTATAAAGAATACCTATTGGGCTTCCATTAGAGTTCACCTGGGAATTTCATCTGGAGTTCCTCCAGGGGTTCTTTCAAGAGTTCCTTCAGAGATTCCATCAGGAGTTCCTCCGGAGAACTCAGTATTACTTCTAGGGATATCATAAGAAGTTGTTCTAAGGATTCTATCAGGAGTTTTACCAGAATTCCTCCAGGGATTTCATCAAGAGTTCCTATAGTGATTCGCTCCAATGATGCCATCAAGAGTTTTTTCAGTTCTCATATAAGGATTACATCCAATGATTTCATCAGATGTTCATTCAAGAATATCCAAGGATCCATCAAGAGTTCCTTTAGGAATTCTGTCAGGAGTACCTTTAGGGCATCCAACCAATTTCTCCTGAGGATATCATCAGGAGTTCCTCCATGGATTCCATCAAAAGTTCCTCCAGAGATTGCATCAAAAGTTCCTCTAGGGATTCTATCAGTAGTACCTCGAGGCATCTTATAAGGAATTTATACAGGGATTCCATCAGGAGCTCCTCAAAGGATTTTATCATTTATCTGATTAATCATCCGGAGTTCCTCCAGGGATTCCATCAGGAGTGCCTATAGGGATTCTTTCAAGAATACTTTCAGGGCTTCCGTTAGAGTTCTCCTGGAGATTTCATCAAGAGTTCCTCAGGAGATTCCATCAAGAGTTTCTTCAAACATTTCACCTAGAATACTTCCAGAGACTCTATCAGGAGTTCCTCCGGAGATTATACCAGGATTTTCTTGAAGAATTCCATCAGGATTATTTCTAGGAATATTATATGGAGCTGCTCTGAGGATTCGATCAGTAGTTCTATTAGGAATATTATCAGAAATTATTCCAGAGATTTCATGTGAAGTTTCTCTAGAGATTCCATCAGGAGTTTCTTCAGAGATTTCACCTGGAATTCCTCCAGAGCTTATATCAGGAGTTCCTCAAGGAAATGCATCAGAATTTCTTTTAGGGATTCCATCGGGAATCTCTTAAGGAATCTTATCATTAATTTCTTCAAAAATTTCAACAAAAGTTTTTATAGACATTCATTTAGGAGTTCCTCTAGAGATTAGATCAGGAGTTTCTTTAGAGATTGCACCTTGAACACCATCAGGGATTATTTCAGAAGTTTTTTTTAGGGATTTCATCAGGAGTTCGTTCAGGGATTTCATTAGAAGTTACTTTAGATATTCCACCTATTATTCCTCCAGGGATTCTATCAACAGTTTTTATAGGAATTTCATCAGGAATTCCTTGAGAGATATTTCTCTTGGGATTCCATCACGAGTGCATTCGGAGATTGCATCTGGAATTTCTCTAAAGATTATATCAGGGGTTCCTCAAGGAATTCCATCAGGATTTCTTCTTAGATTTTTTTAAGGAGTTTTGCCAGGCATATTATCAGGAAAACCTCCAGAGATTTCATCAGGAGTTCCAATAAGGATCCCGTCAGGAGTTCCTTCGGAGATTCCATTAGGAGTTCCTCCAGGGATAACATCCGAAGTTTTTCTAGGAATTACTGCAGGAGATCCTCTAGGGATTCCATTAGGAGTTCTTCTATGGATTTTATCAGGAGTTGCTCCGGGGATTTCGTTAAGAGTTCCTTCAGATTCTAACTGGAATTCCTACAGAAATTCTATCAAGAGTTTCTCTAGGGATTTTATCAGAAATTCCTCCAGGGATAACATCAGAAGTTCTTCCAAGGATTCCAGCAGAAGTTCCTTTTAGGTATTTCATCAGGAGTCTTTCAATAGATTTTATTTGGAGTTTCTGCAGGGATTCCATCGAAAATTCTTCCGTGCATTTCTTTTGAAATACTTCTAAGGTTTCATTATAAAATCCTCCTGGGACTGCATTATGAACAACTTCTGGGATTCCATCATAAGTTCTGTCAGGGATTATATCAGGAATTCTTCCAAATGTTCGTTCAGCAATTCCTGCAGGGTTATTCTGGGTTCCACCAGGCTATTAACTACAGATTCTTCCCGGAATTAATAAAGGGGTTCTACCAGAATTTTAAATTCTTCAAGGGATTCCGCCATGAATTCTTCAGGAGAGTCCTCCCAGAATAATTCATTCAAAATTTGTGATGGTTTGTAATAACCATCACAAATGTTGAATTTGATAATACCCGAGAAGTGTCTCCATCAATCAAAACCTGGTTAACTTTGGATGTATTATGTTGGAAAAATATTCTGGAGAACCGATATGGGAGGCTGTATTGAAGTAGGTACTACGATTGGCTATTTTTTGGAGGTGGCGATATCAACTGTTTTTTTTAGCACTGAGCAGCATTGGCGTAGGAACAGGGGGGGCCAGGGGGGCCTGGCCCCCTCCAGAATCATCCAGGCCCCCCCCAGAAAATTTTGATGATAATAAAAATGAAAATTTTAACAAAAACTATTGAACATGAAGCGAAATCTTCAAAAATCTCTTCTATAGTAACGTTATTTTATGTTGAACATCTATAGTGATGAAACCTCGCTTGTCTTATACAACATCAGCGTGGCGGTTCTGACTTCGGTGAATCGCGCGACAACCGAAATCTCAACCGTCCGGCTGTTGATTGAATGGATATTTGTTGGAAATAACTTCTTGTTGTTTGCGATAAGCGCAATTTTTCGACATTTGCGTTGCAAAAAATATCGTGGTACAAAAAAGGCAATATCCGGGAAATTGTATTCCTAAAATTCGTTTTTTTTTCTGAATAATTCAAATAAATGCTGTTTCAGCATAAAGCAGGATATTCACTGCATTATAATTTCTCATGTTTTTTAGGGATACCCTGCTCAAGGTGATGTCCGAAAAAAAAAATGAAAAAATATACAAAATTACTAAAGGAATTTCTCAGACAGTACTAGCGGGAATTTTTGTCGAAAAATTAGGCTTGACTTTCAAAAACTTTCGGCATGGCCAAGTTTTTTAAAATTTTCTAAAAAACTTTTCGACATTCTTTATGAAATTTTAGTATGATGAAATTCTTGAAGACATATTGAAAAGTGGCTTTAGAAATTTTGGTTATCTCTTGAAAATTAGTCGAGTAATATTGTGGGACTTATTCATTTTTTCGAAGCAATTTCCTCCTGATGGACATTCGTTCTATGTCTACTATTTATTAGAAAACTGATTCCGGAATATAATCCCGGATATAACAAAAAATATGTTACCTAATCTTTTAAAAGTTCAGCATTCCTCTAAAAATAATTGATTCTGTCAAATTTTATACTGAGATATTTCGCTGAAAGTTGTATGAGAAATTCTTCTGTTCCTTCAAATAGTTTTCCTAAAAAATTGATTACTAATTCTTTCACGAAGTTTATCAAAAGCCTAATTGAGCCTAATGAGAAATATTACTAAAATACATACAAAAAAAAATGCGTCAAAAATTCTCTTATGTTTTCCTTTTCTAGAAATTTTGCTTCAAGTCCCCGAATTATTCAAGATTGAAAAGAAAATCGTTTTTGGAATGTCTGTTGCCTGCGAATCTTCGGAGGAAATTAGTTGAAAAATTCCAGGAAATTTTTTCTTCCAAAATAAGCATAGCGGTAATCTGTAGAGAACCATGTAGCGAAAAAACAGGGAAGGGAGTGAGGATTTATTAAGATATTCATAAAGACATTTGTATTGATCTTCCTTTAAAAAACTTCTTCAGAAATAATTTTACTATTTTTTGGCAGAATCCATATTTTTGGTTTGCATTTTTCAGCAATACGAGGGCGGAATTTTAGGAGGCTTTTTGGCAGAATTTCAGAAAACCAGAAGTCATAGAAAGATTCCAAAGAAGATTCTGATGGAACTTCTTGAGAAATTTGTGTTTTATTTGTAAATTTATTAGAGAGGTTGTAACTATCCTTATATTAGAGAAAGCGTGTTCAAAACTAATTTGGCTTACTAAAAAAAAAACTATATTTGTACAAACGAGAGCTAAATCGTGCGTTTAACCATAGTCTTAAGTACAAATTTTACTGTTTATGGTAGTTTTAATAAAAAGTCTCATACTTTTAAAATCGTGTAGGCATATTTATCGATCTACAGCAAATTGTAAATGGTTTTCTACAAATATTTCAATTGGTAATCTCAGAATAACATACTATAAAAATAATATGTGGAAAATTAAATCGATTTTTTTACAGCAGTGTTGCCAATTTTGATGATTGTCATTGTAATTTGAAAGGTCTTCTAAGAATAAAGCAATTGTGTTTCTAATGTTCTTTATATGTGACGTGGGGACAAAATAAGTAACTTTATGAAGACGTGAGTTGTTTTTCATTTTAATACTATATTGGGAATTCCGTCAGGACATACCTTTAACCAAACAATTCTACTCATATCAGTTCTAAATTGTTTTCTATGAAAAATATAGGGGAAAAATGATTTTATTCTATCTGTAAAATTGTTGTTCCAAAAATAGCTTGATTTTTTCCATCAGGCTTCTGATTAATAATGCTTTCGAAGAACAAGCCTTTTTTGAAAATAAAAAATATAAATTGTCGAATTTTCCAAACAATCCCAACAATTGATAACCTCCTAAAATCGACCGTTCTAATCGTTGTGTCATATTTGTGTGAAATTTAATTATTTTGGAGAATTTTTACTATCACAATATTGTACAATACTAGTCGAACGATGTGCAGGAAACCACTTGAAATTTCATTGATAAATTAATAAGATACAGCATGCACAAAATGTCCACTTTATAAAATGAACAGTCCTTAACTTAATTTTCATTGTACCATTGCCCATCTATTGTTCTACCTGCTTCGACAATTTGTTGTTTCTCTTTCCTTTCCATGACGCTTTAAGGCTAAGTAGCCCATCATCCGTTTTGGCAACAATGATGATTTTTCAGCTTGCATTTCAAAGTGATAAAACTCAGTCTTGATAGTTTATATTGACTTGAAAAAGTATCACTGCACGCGCTAACATGCATGAAGCATGCTGATACTTTTTCAGCTGCGTCAGTGCAAAACCAACTGATTTTCTTTGATTCGAAGTCGTGAGATGAATTAGCAATAATCATCAACGACGCGTACAAATTTCAATGACGGCCTACTTCGCCTTAAGGAACTTCGTACAAAATCTTTCCATACTACAAAAACCAACATTTCAAAGATTCTATAAAAAGGTAAATTATGATAGTTTAAAAAATGCACAATTCTTATACGTATGGTTTTGAATTTCTCAAAGCCCATCAGGAATTCCTCAACAAATTTTCAAAGTAATGCAAAGTTTACCCAAAGATTTAAATTCATTGAAATCTTACATTACGAATTTTACCACAATATATCTTCCGTAATGTTCTTAAAAAAATACCGGCAATATTTTCGCGTTAAATTTCTACAGTACTACAAAATAATCGATAATACACCCTTTAAAAAAGTTTTCTTGGAATTTCTAAAGTTAGGAAATTAATATGTTCAACATAGAATCATGAAACTGTCGAGTTCATACAAAATGTTATGTAAGATTTAAGTAACAAATACTTTCAGTTGAAATTCCATCCATTAACACCAATCATTTTCTGTTATAAAAGAAGAAGGAATAAGAGCAAGAATTTTTGTAGTAAATCCTGCATGGACATTTTTTCTCTGAAATACATTGTCAACAAATTTCAGAAATTCAACGATATATTACTTGAATTTTACGACAGGAATTTAGTAATTTTTCGCGAATTATTTTTAAGCTGCAGTTATTAAAAAAACCAAAAAAGTTCTTTCAAAATTTTTGTTTGTTTAGTTTTTATGGAGTGATTCGTAGGAGGAGTTTGTAAAGCAATCACTAAAAAAAATTAAGATGGATAGCGAATCCATTTTTAAATGTTATTTATGGAAGAATCCTGAGATTACCATTTGAAAACAATTGGAGTTATTTCTAGAACCCGAAGAAATACTTGATGGAACTGTAACTTTTCTGGTAAGATCAGAAAGCCTGGAAATGATTTTCCGTTGGAATCCCAGGACAAACTCAGTGCAAACTAATAAATAAGTTCTTTAAGAAAGCACTGAAAACTACGAAAGCAATTCATGAACAAATCTCCGTAGAAATTCTCAGAGAAATCTCTTCAAAGAACATGTTTAAGTACTTGCGAAATTCGTGGAAGAATCACAAAGGACATTCCTTGTAAGTTTTTTTTTTTCTAGAAATCTTGACTCGATTACAAAAAGAATGAATCTTTTCCGTTGTGAAAATTAAAAATAACAAATATCACTGATATGCCGTGAAATGAAACAAAATAATAAATAAATAAAAATCCGTTGAAATTACGAAATTTATGAAAATCCTACTTATTGTTGTTGACAGTACTTTTGAAAAACAAGTATTTGCCAGGCCCCCCCTAGGCCCCCTCCAGGAAAAAATCCTAGCTACGCCAATGCTGAGCAGTGATGAGAAAAGTACTGGAGCAAACATTTACCGCCTCTACATTTACATCTTTCTACACAACCATCAAAATCCAAAGCAAACCATGACCGTTCGAAACCAAAAAATGTCACGGCTCTTCAAAACTGTAATCTTCTTCTTCGCAACGTTTTTTCAAACCTGAATGCGAAATGACTTGAGCACAGTGGTGACACGATTTTTCCGGTTTTCGGGGTTTTGAATTTTTGCTCGATAAAGGCAGCATGAAATTGAACTTGTTTATATGAATCGCAACGGAATGATTGTGCTCTTGCTGTCAACGCTAATAGGTATCAATTAGTTGAAAACACAAGCAAAATATTTGCGACTGAATTATTTTACATTTTTTCCAATCATTCACCTCGAGATGCCTGCCCGAAAACGGTCATAGTGGAGAGACAAAAATAGTCAAGCAGTGTGTGAACCGTTGGCAGCGCAACGCCTGATGGTATTGCTGCTGCTGCTGCTTTGTGTTTTGGTTGAATGGCAGAATCGATGAACTGTGGTGAATTGTGGTCACAGTTCCCAAGACTGGCACTGAGAAATACTGAGTACGATGCGCACTTCGAAGTGAGGCATCAGCTTCTTCATTCGCACTGTTGGAACCCTTACTGTACCATGAAGGTAGCCGAACCGAACCGTATGCAAGGCGGATGGGGCATCTTCTTCGTTTTCGGTGCATATGAGCTGGTGGAAAAACAACCGGAGAAGTCAGTACCTATACCTACTGAGTCGAGTAGCTGTGGCAGCGCAGGGTGAAAGATATGTTTATGATCCAGTCGGAATAATGTTGACTTTTTACCAGTTTATTGAAGCTCCGGGGAGGTCCGGTTGGCCAGAATTCGGCGATGTGAAACATTCTGGTTATGACTTTGATTTTTTTTTTCTGCTCTCTGCTGGTCTGTACAAGCTTTGCCCAGAGCGTTTGTGTAGCGACAAAGTTAGTGACCTCCTGTGGGTGTGCTCTACTCTTGCGAACATAAACTTTAAACTTGGCTTCGTTGCCCATCAAGATGACGAAGATTTACTCGGTTGACTACCCACAGATATTTGCTTTTTAGTAACCTGAATAGTTCCCTAATTTTGCCCAAAACAATTAAAACTTTACTTTAAAAAATAATAAAATAAATAAATAAATCGAAGCAGCAAAAGGGCCTTCAATCTCTTCCTCAATGTTTGTACCAAGTTCACTTACTTAAGCTTACGAAAGAAATACATATTTGGTCGATTTTCTCTATACAAACTTCAAGCTCGTTCAGTCTTTCTTAAAGTTGACGGATTTCGCAGTCGCTTGTAATCTTAATGATAAATTCTGGGAGGTGTAACTTAAGAGTTGTACGGTTCAATTTATTTTTCTTATAAAAAATGGAACACCTTATTGTTCAGTCTGTACAGTTTTGCAAGTGAAACAGTGATAATTGTACTAATTCAGACAAGAATTAAATGTGTGCATAAACTACTAAATAATAACTAAATAGAATAGTTGTAAAAGATGCGCTGAACAATAAAACTCACAGGAGCTATGCTTATTACTGAAATCCCTGATCGTCTCATGTTAATCCACATTCAACCTCTCCAACCAAATTGGGGGCGATCAATCGTGCACGTGCCCTCCAAACTTGGGCAGCCTTGAAAGTTCCTCAACCTCCGTCCCGTCAATCCGAGTCACACTTTGGCCGTACCACTCCGCCCCAAATCCCATATTTCATGCCCGACGAACGTTAAATGTCTGGTTCGATGTAGTAATTTGATCAAAATCTATATGCATATTTTAACCGAGCATGCAATCAGTCTGTCCCGGTTTCCCATTTCGAGCCCTCCAGCGAAAAGAGAGACATTCCACCACCGATCGTCACCTAGTGCCAATCTAAGCCGCCCCCGTAGAACACTCTTACATCGCGCAGAAATTGTCCTACCACAATTTGCAACTCTATCGAGCACTACATCGGCACATGTGCGTAGCCAGAGCACTTATTCCCTCCCTTGCTTACGGAGAATAAATTCAAAATACACGGTTTGTTACGAATATTCATATTTTGTTTCAAATTTTCAAAGATTATCACCAGCGTTCATCAAAACTTGCATCACGATTATTTTATTGTAGTGCAACTGAAATCAGACTTTTGCCAATGATCGATTTTAGGGGCTCAATCAAAGAGCTGAGAAAACTGAGTAAAAGCAGCTACAAAAAATTGGTTAGCAATGTTGTTTGAAATGAACGATTTTCTAGAGCATGTTCTAAATGGAGTGAGCAATCTATGCATGTTTGTCCAACAAAGTAAGAAAGTTTCAATCCCCAATTATTTGCTTGATTGAAACTTTGTGAAAATTAGACACACACCATTGTAAGTCGATAAGAACTTGTATTAAATTTTATGTCTACAATAAACCGATTGCTTGTCATGGTTTAACATTGAATTCAACATAAATCATTCGTTTTTGGAGTATAAGTTAATATTAAAATTAAGAGGATCAAACATGTCGCGCGTCGGTCTAGTAGGGGGGCTAGGGGCAAGAGTGCCACCCGGGGCAAGAGTGCCACCCTTTATTTTTCTTAGTAAAAACCATTATTTTGATTCGTTTGTGTCATCTATGCATTCTTCAAGATCTTTTTATGTACCGCTAAAGAATTCTTCAAAATTCATCAACAATAAATACTAGAAAATATAGATTATATTTCAGTGGTAAACTTTCGCTTGAATATTATAAGAATATCCATGTTCAAAACAAGCACAGCGTATTCCTTTAAAACGATTCCATATGATTTGATGATTCAAAAGACTATGTTAGTCTGTATTAACAGTGGTTTTGAGTTCAATACATTTTAATTCATTTTCTATAATCAATTTCAATTAGAAATTTAAATAATGCATGTCTGGGGCAAAAAGGACACACTTGATGCGGGGCAAGAGTGCCACCACAAGTTTAATCATAACCTCAGTTTCACGCAAGCTACTGTCAAAAGCGAGTTTGTTTTGGAAAGTTGAGTTCAACAATGGTGCGGAATTATTGCCGAAAATCGTCGCGAAAAAAGTGGTCACCGGCGAGTATGACCGCAGCTGTCCAAGCAGTAAACGTTCAAGGATTGACACTGAAGCGAGCAGCCCATCAATATGGAATTCCACGGAGAACGTTGAAAAACTATTTGCTGCTCCCGGATGTCAACATCGCTACTCGGAAAATGGGTCGTTTCGATACAGTTTTCTCCGCCCCGCAAGAAGAAGATTTGGTGCTAAAAATCTTGGATCAGGAACAACGTTTCTATGGTTTGTCTACGCGTGATATCAGGAGTTTGGCTTTCCAACTTGCAGTGAAGAACAACATTAACATCCTTCTTCTTCTTTCTGGCGTTACGTCCCAACTGGGACAAAGCCTGCTTCTCAGATTAGTGTTCTTATGAGCACTTCCACAGTTATTAACTGAGAGCTTTCTTTGCCGATTGACCATTTTTTTGCATATGTATATCGTGTGGCAGGTACGAAGATACTCTATGCCCTGGGAATCGAGAAAATTTCCTTTACGAAAAGATCCTCAACCGGTGGGATTCGAACCCACGACCCTCAGCATGGTCATGCTGAATAGCTGCGCGTTTACCGCTACGGCTATCTGGGCCCATTAACATCCGTTCAGCACAAAAACTGAACTGGCTGGCCTTGACTGGCTGCAAGGATTTCGTCGTCGTCATCCAGAAATATCGCTTCGTACACCAGAAGCTACATCCGCAGCGCGCACCCAAGGATTCAATCATGAATCAGTCTCTCAGTTTTTCAACGTATTGGAAGCGGCATTCGAATCCGGAGATTTCCCTGCTAGCCGCGTGTACAACGTTGATGAAACTTCCGTAATGACGGTGAGGATCAAATAACGGTAAAATGACCAAACTAGCGAATTAAAACCATTTCATACATTTCAGGTACAAACCAAGAAATCGAAGGTTTTTGCTCTCAAAGGCAGACGACAAGTAGGATGTTTGACTTCAGCTGAACGTGGAGTGCTGACGACTGCCTGCCTATACATGTCAGCTACTGGTCACTACCTTCCTCCATTCCTAATTTTTCCAAGAGTGCGATTAACCGAGCAGCTCAAGAAAGGAGCCCCCCCTGATACTATCTTCAGTTGCAATGGAAATGGTTGGATGACAATCACTGACTTCATCAAATGGTTCGACCATTTCCTCCAACATACAAGGCCATCCGCTGAAAATCAAGTGATGCTCATTCTCGACGGACACGCGACGCACACAAAAAATTTGGTCGTTCCTGAAAAAGCACAAAAGAACTACGTGACCATTATTAGTTTGCCCCCACATTGCAGCCACCGTCTCCAACCGCTCGATGTTAGCTACATGTCACCCTTGAAAAGCAACTTCTCCACGAAAATCGAAGCGTTCCTGAAAAATAATCCTGGCAGGGTAGTCACCATCAACGATATTGCGAATCTTTTTGGCAAGGCTTTTCTGAAAACGTCGTCGTCTTTCACGGCTATCAACGGATTTAAGAAAACAGGCATTGTACCGCTCAACCGGTTCATATTTAGTGAGGCAGATTTTGCCCCATCTCAGGTGAGTGATAGTTCGATGGAAATTGAAGTCCCAACAATGTCGTTTGAAGACCAGCATGATGAAAGGGACAATGCCTGCGATACCGCTGACAAGGAATATGAAGATTGCAAACGATTGGATGAGTCAAGCCTCATTACGAACCAGAGTTATCAGTATGCAGAATCCAAAGGCAATCAAACTCAAGACTTTGACAAATCGCTTGTGATTGATATCAAATCAGAACCAAAAGACAACCAAAGTCACGGTTTTGATAAACCATCTGTATTTGATGTGACACCGGATGACATCCTGCCTGTGCCCCGTATGCAAGCCAAACGAATTTCTAAAAACACAAAGCGTGAGAAAGCTGCCAATATAACATCGATTGAATATGTTGATTCCCTCAAGGCAGCGCAAGCGTCGAAGGACATCAACCTATTACAGAAGGACAAACGACGGTCTAAGCAGGCATTCGAAACTAAAAAACCGCGGAAGCAACAAACAACTCAAGAAAAAAGATCGAAACTCAAGAAAGTCGAAGAAGTGCAAGATACGCTGTGCGACACCTGTGGACAGGTTTTCAGCGACTCGGATGATGGTTTGAAGTGGAACAAATGCCAAAGTTGTCTTTTGTGGTTCCATACAAGCTGCCAACAGGAATGCATTTCGTGCGCTTTGTAAGAACGGTGCATCGTTGGACTGGTTTGGATATTTTTTAATGAATTCGATGAATAAAAATTGATTTTGATATGAATTGATTATATTTACTAATAGTATCATATCTAAGACCCCTTTTTCCCTAAAAGAATTGCGTAGTTCGTGTAGGTTTATTAAGCTAAGACGACAATGTTGCCTCTATTGTACCAAATTTTGGGCATCTCGGACAACCATCCTATTCTGCAGACTTGAGTTCATATACAATCGTATAAGTTCGTGTAAATCTGTGACTTTGGTCAACCCTTTTTGATATCCTAAATTGTTTAGTGAATTATGAACTACTACTTACAATGAATATAGCTTTCTGACTATTATAACCATGCATAGCACTATTTTCTCTTCCGTGTCCTTTTTGCCCCATACAGGTGGCACTCTTGCCCCGTGCCTTCGTTTTCAAGTCACTAAAACAGCGGTTATACAATTTAATATTTTTTATCCTTTTCGTGTCTTTTTGAGTTTAAAATCAATACCATTTCTTAGTACAAACCTGGAATTGTCACATACATGCGTTATTACAAGTTTTCAATTGAAAATTCATACAAAATTTTACTTAAAATGCTTAAGGTGTCCTTCTTGCCCCTATCCCCCCTAAGTGAAAAAGGGGCGTGATCGGTTAGTTCGTTTAGAGTAAGTGAAAAGTGCCGCGATCGATTAGTTCTGTTTGATCTTTCGACCTTGACGCTTGCTCCTACGGGGGCCAGCGACGAGGGCAGGATCAAACATGTCGCGCGTCGGTCTAGTAAGTGAAAAAGTGGCGTGATCGGTTAGTTCTTTTTGATCCTTTGACCTTGACTCTTGCTGCTGGGCAGTGCGTCAAGAAAGCCAAGTTTTTTTTTTCCTTTTCGGGTCGTGCGCCTATTTTTTTCTGAGTGCTTTTATATAGCCGAGCAAACGAGTGAGGCTGAGGGTGGATTGTGGCTGCACAGTGAAAGATAAAGGATTAATTGGTGAGCTCGTTTCATGCTACTATTTCTAATCTATAAAATTTGTATGACTGCACATTTAATCGTTACAATTGTGGGACGTAAATATGAATTTTCAACAAACTATGAATTGTTCGTCACTGTGAGTGTCGACACAAACTCTGATTCATGAATTATTTATGTTTCACATTTTTTTTTATTTTCAGAACACCCCTTTTTACCTTTATTTTTGTAATTAAAAAAAAACTTTGAATGGTTCGACACTACAAGTGTAGACTTGCGAAAGGTTCACTTTATTCAACAAACTTTGGATGGTTCGCCACTGTAAGTGTCGGCATAAGAATAAGAGTGTTCTATGATGTTCCAACCAATCGAGTTTTTTGTTTCTTTTCATATAAGTAAAATATAATAACACATGCTTTCGTCCTGACAGCTGTAGGAATGTTACATTTAGGTATTTGTTCAACAAACTTTGAATGGTTCGTCACCTCAAGTGTCGGCATAATTTTCCACTACATAGAAATTGTTCATATCAAATGAAAATATTATATTTACGTATAAGCATGTATATATCTCACAAATCATTGTTTATCATGGTCTAATCGCTTATCAAAGTGAATCCTGTGACCCAACGATCCTTCCCATTAACAAACATCCCTCCCAGTAACCTTTGTGGAGATGCAGAGGCAAACACGGTCTCCAAATAGCAAAGGTTACACACTAACATTCCTTCCCCCAATCCCAACTGACTGCACGTGGCCGGTGCCGTTATTGACCCTGTATAAATAGGGGCACTGAATAATGCACATTGAAGAAGATTATGGCCAGTCCCAGCCGAACTTCTAGTTGATTCTTTGTGCATTTTTACTGACTTTGGTCAATCACGGAATACCAACCATTGATATGTGTAGTCAGTCTAAGCTAAGCTAAGCTAAGCTATAAGTTAAAATTAAAATTAAATGTTTATTTTTTATTGATAAAAACGGAATTATTTTGTGACGATATCGAAACATGACAAAATCAGAGCGTGACAACAGCGGAATATACCTGTAATACGAAAGTAAGAATGACATCACCAAACCACAACCTCACCAGAGAAAACGTCGAAAGTTGTCATTTTGTAAAAATTGGAAGAATAATGCATTTGATTTTGCCTTCCCTAGATGGAAATCCTAGCTACGCCTATGTATCGACATCGTTTTCCCCCAGGATTTCGCTGCTTCGAAGCTATCGACAAAAAGTTTGAATTTAGAAATAAATCTACATAGAAATGAGCAGCAGTCGCGTGTACCGATCTTCGGTTCCAATACAGCGAGCGAAAAAAAAAACCATTGCGTGCGCGAAAGCTTCTCTCTTTTCCCTTCGCTTCCACTCTACTCGATATACAGTATTGTACAAAACATTTGCACCTTTTTCGATTTTCCATACAAAATGATCAACTTTGGAAGTTTTATCTGAAAATATTTGAATCCTACACAAAAACTGTCTTTAGTAAACGTGTGTATCTAGTCTGAATCTACATTTGACAATTTGAAGACTAATTATTAAAATTTAAAAAAAAAATCCACCTTAGTCAAATCGTTACTATAATCTTAGATTTACACGTAACGTAATATTAGCCTCAATCATGCAAAGCCATTTCTCATGTATTATTCGATGATAAAACCTATAAAACATCTATTATATACAACATAGTCCAGGAATCTATGGTCCAGGAATCAGTTTTACGCGGAAAGATGCATTTTGAGCTTTAGAATGAAACATTAGACAAAAACGGTCTTCTACAAAGTTGTTTGTATTAGTTGAGCCCTTTATTTTGTTTTATTGAAAATTAGGGTGGACCACATTTTCGTAGAAATTGTGTAACTAACTTTCTTATTTGTAGAAATTATATTATACATGCTTCAGCAAAGTTGTAGACCATTCAATTTCAAGCAACTTTGCCAAAAAAGTTTTTTTTTGTATCTCTTAAATTGACCGATTTAGAGCTTTTTTTTCCTACGGTGACATAAGGTGGTCCGAACAAAACTGGTTTTCTGGCTCTAGTGTTTTCAATTCAAATTTCTCTTCAAAGTAGTCTATACCGTTTTGATTCATATTCCGAACACTTAAGGCCAACAATGACTTCAAATGCATCTGATAGGCAAAAATTATCTGATATTTGTGAAAATTTTAATTTCTCTGCAAAGCCTAACTGTTAGTTGTTGGGTGTGCCGAAAATATTTAATATAAACTTGATTAGTATTGTGTTAACGTAAAAGTATGAAACAACATTTTGATTTAAATGCCGAACACTGTGTTCATTCTGTCTCATATTCCGAACACCTTGATTCAAATTCCGAACAGCACTAACTGGTCTCGAACTAGATAATCATAACTACTCCCGAGGTATAAAATAGATTGAAAGACGTAAAATTGAATTGCAATTGATTGCCATTTCCTTGTAATTTTATGACACATTTCAGTGAAACATTTCAACCGAATAGCCATACAAAAACGGAGTGTTCGGAATATGAGTCTGTTCGAAATTTGAGACAAAACGGTAATTTGGTGAGTGAAGAAACTCGATATCTCCCTCCGTTTAGGAGTTATTGTTGTTTTTCTCTCAAAAACATGCCTACTTTGATTGTGAATATCTCTGATTGGGGCAAACATAAACAATATGTATTGACGGCGTTCAAAAGACAAAATAAAATTGTATATTCTATCAAAAAATACAGATGTGTTATTTTTGTAACTCTAATAAAACGTCTTGAAAGTCAAATATTTTTTATCACAAAAACTTTAATAACTTTTGAACTAAAATAGACATCAACAATCTTTTTGCATGAAAATTTGCGTTTTGTTAAGTTCTAAAAGTCGTTCATAGACGCCTTTGACGAGATAATAATATTAAAAAAAACTAGAGTTGGACCACCCTGCGATGATCAGGAAAAAATGCTCTAGATTTTTTCAAATTTTGAGCTACAGAAAAACTTTTTTTGGCAAAGTTGATCAGAATTTCAAGTTTTACCGCTTTGCCTAAGAGCATATACCAGCATTTTTGAAAATAAAAAAGTTGATTATATGACTTGTGTGATATTGTGGACCATCCTAGTTTTAAATGACACAGCTTACATTTTTAGAAACAATTTTGTAGAAGACCATTTTTGTCTAAAATTTCATTTTCATGCTCAAAATGCAAAATAATAAAGAAGTACATACTATGAAAATCTTCCAAATAGTTTTAGAGCCCTATCTTTCTTATTTCAGATTTCTCGTCAAAGCGGTCTATGAACGACTTTAAGAACTTAACAAAATGCAAATTTTCATGCAAAAATATTGATGATATCTATTTTAGTTCAAAAGTTATTAAAGTTTTTCTGCTTTAAATCCTTTGTTTTTCAAGGCATTTTATTAGAGTTACAAAAATAACACATCTGTAATTTTTTGATATAAAATACAATTTTGTTTTGTCTTTTAAATGCCGTCAAAACATATTTTTTATGTTTACCCCAATCAGAGATATTCACAATCAAAGTAGGCATGTTTTTGAGAGAAAAACAACAATAACTCCTAAACGGAAGGAGATAGCGAGTTTCTTCACTCACCAATTTACGCATTTTTTAAAGTTCTAAAAGTGGTTCATAGACTACTTTGATGAGAAATTTGAATTGAAAACTCTAGAGCCAGAAAAACAGTTTTGTTCGGACCACCCTATGTCACTGCAGGAAAAAAAGCTCTAAATCGGTCAATTTAAGAGATACAAAAAAACTTTTTTGACAAAGTTGCTTGAAATTAAATGGTCTATAACTTTGCTCAAGCATGTATAATATAATTTCTACAAATAAGAAAGTTAGTTACACAATTTCTATGAAAATGTGGTCCACTCTAATTTTCAATAACACCAAACAAAGGGCTTAACTAATACAAACAACTTTGTAGAAGACCGTTTTTGTCTAATGTTTCATTCTAAAGCTCAAAATGCATCTTTCCGCGTAAAACTGATTCCTGGACCACTGTGCATTGTTACCAAAATTCCTTGATATTGAACGCGAAACGTCTTCTCTCGAAGAATGCAGCATGCATAACGGCTCGGTTTACATGATTCTTACGCTGAAAATTCAATCACAAATAATGCACATCAAATGACAAGCAGTCAATTCAACCATGTGCATTATATATGACAGAATATTCAGCGTAGAATCATGTAAACCGAGCAGTCTTGTTTGCAATTTCACTTTCTAGATGCAAGAAAGTATGCAATATTGGCGAATGTTGGATAGAATATCATGAAATATTTTAGTTTCATTCAAGATTGCAAGCATTTTCGAATGCAATGAGACAGTTTACATTATGTATCGTTGAATATTCAGTTATAACTCGTTATACATGATTATCATAAAAGTTTACGTGTCACGTAAATTTAATTTTTTTTTGCTGTGTACTTTTCAATTCGTAGTGTGGAAAATTACTTACAAATATATTTGGAACTTCAAGTTATATCTGAAGAACTTTGAAAATCCATATCGGTCCAAAACTTTCTCAGATCTAAGGCGCCTTCCAAAAATTATGTAACGCTCTAGGGGGAGATGGGAGTAGGCTCAAGCGTGCCGGCTCATACAAAAAATAATCTTTCATACAAAAAGCGTTACGAAGGGAGGGAAGGGGTCTATATTTTCCAATTTTAGCGTTACGTAATGAATGGACGCTGCCCAAGTCTCTAAATTTGACCATTTCGTTTTGAAATCCAAACAAGTTGCAAATGTATTTTCCAATACTGTAGCTACCTGCCCAACAACTTAATAAATTTCCAAGATTACGGAGGCTTACTTCGAGCTGCTAATTTAATTAGGGGGCACCAACCAAAAAGGGCTAATTATTCACCAGCAGCGTTCGAGTGGTGAGATTTTCCGATTCGTTTGATCCGGGCGACGACGACGTTTGAAGGATCCATTTTTTGGTTCGGTTTCTGCCATCTACCTGGCGGCGACACACAGAAAGCATGGTTGGCTTTAATTTTATGTTTTTGTTTGTTTGATGGACTGCGATGTGATTGCTTCGGGGGCTTCAGCTGCTCAGGTCTCATTCCATTCGTTGGTTGGGAAGTTGTTTGCTTTCTTCGGGGAGTAGTCAATCAGGATCGATATCTAGTGAAGAACGAACCAGCTGATTTTTGTTTCGTTTTAAATGATTGGTTGAATCAAAGCTGAAGCAACCTCAAACATTACATCCGTGTGCTGAAAATCTCCATAATAAAGATAATAGTGATACAAATAACTATGGTGAAAAGCATTTTTCGTTTCATTTGGAATGTAATTTAAGGCTAGAGCAGAAAATTTGAGATGCACTTGATACAGAGAACGATTTCGAAAAAAAAAATTCTCATAATTGAATTGTGAACTAAATCGAATAAATTACTATTAGTATATGGCGTTGCATACCTCTAGGCGTTTAACGTTATACGTAATTTTATGACTATGATTGACTAACAAAAAACGTCAAAAAATTAGCAGGACTTTTTCTATCATAATGTAGATAGTAAGGAAGACATAGAAGATGGAATTTTCTATTTTTGTTATTTAAATTATCCTACTTCATAAAAAATGCACACATGGATTTCTTTTCAATTCTTAAATCTAGGAAATCGGATTCTGCACATTTATATCGCATTTAGAGCTTCATCGATAAGATTTAGGTGTAGCTTTAACGGCCGTTTCCACTTTACTTCCGCTATGAAGAAAAATAAGCTCGTCAAATGAAATACGGCACTAAACAGAAACGATCTCATCAAAGATCCCTACTTGCCCGCCATAAACGGTCGATTCCACAAGGTGCAATTGCCAGAAAATGAAATCGGACCCCCAACCACGCCGTTTGCAGCAAGTACTAGGTAGGTACCTTCAAGGTCCAGCCACTTTCGCCATGTGTGGCCAGAGTGCCAATGTGCGTTCAGGTTCATTATTGTATGCTCCAATTTCGCCCCGACTCCGTTACCACACTGCGACACCAGCGGGAGTCTCTTTTCTAGTAAACTTTTTCACTTTACGACTGGGATAAGAGCGGTGACCTGCAACCAAAGAGCTTACATACAACCCAAAAAGTTTATTCCTTCATTTGGCGCACACTTCTTGCCTCATCTCCACACGGTCGATTCCTTCTTCTGACCCTGGCGCTGCTATTAGATCGGAACGAAGCAGGCAATCGTTTCCTCGCTACAGAACAGCACCATCCTACCTTGGCACTAAAGTCCGCTGAAAAATGAAGCATTATGCCTTTTGCGAGCGCCAAACCGGGCGATGAGGTGTGAAAATTATGAAGCCCAAATTGAAAAACAGCAGTATTTACGAGGTGGTCCGAAAGCCATACGCTCATATGAACGACCAACGGACAACGACGCGAGGTCGAGGACGATTGCACAACGCAGGGCTGGTAGCAGATCTCGTTTTAAAAACTTCACTGTTCTAACCCTTAAAATCCCGAGACATACCTTGAATTTTTAAATAGCCAAAACTCGGAGACTAGTACATCAATTAATTTCAAATAAATTTTGAAGTAAACGCGGTCAGTTGGTCTTACAAACCTTGACCCCTCCCCCTTTTCTAGCTAACGGAAAAAGCGTGGACACAAGGGGTCCAAAATAGGCTTTAAACGGATATCTCAACATCCGAATAAGTTAGAAGGTTGCCCAAGTAACTTTGGTAGCTAAATAACAGCTTATGCAACTAAAATGCTGTTTCTTTAGCCTCTTTTCAGCTCAATAAACTGTTATTCAGCTACCAATGTTACCTGGGTGGTGTCATCGGCAAAGTTGTTCAGCAGATCAAGTGCTATCTGGCGATGAAAAATCTGATTGAGAATGCATCCGCTGCCCTTAGGAGGGGTCAGGGGGATATCACGCTTAAGGATGCTAAGATCAACTAACTGCATTTGCTTCAAAATTTATTTCAAATTATTTTATCTACTAGTCTGCGAGTTGTAGCCATTTGAAAATTCAATGTTCGTCTTGGGATTTTAATGGTTAACCCCTCTACCGGCAGCTTCATATTTTCGCCAGATAAATATTCAAACCTCGATAACTTTTTTATTTCTCGATATTTTTGCACCATTTTTTCACATGTTCTTCAAAAATCTCTGCTAGTTTTGGAATCTGGGTCGATATTGATTATTGTTCAACTAAATCCTGAGATATTCCGAAATTTCTTTGGGACCGACACGTAGCTATAACCAACGGAAATATCTCAGGCTACAGAATTTTTATTGTATTCGGATATTCACTATTCGGAACAATATATTAATGAGAGTATTTTGAGAAAAAATGGTGCAATTTTGAGCAGCCGTGTTTGAGTATGTGTCTGATACCACGCTAGGTAAATGAAGATCTTAAAAGCTTCAAAAAAAACATCATATCGTAATTTTTAGATATCTCCTAGAATACTTAACCGAATAGTATGATTTTTTTTTCAGAGTAGCTCCTATCTTATCCTTATTTGTATAGCTCACATTTTATTTTATTTTCTTAGTTCGTTGTTATGAAAGGCTCAGACGTTCATCGCACTTTGCGGAGCCGATAACTAACTGTAATTACTATAAATTTAATTTAATAAAAAACGAAATTACAATCAATCATGGTATACTTCTACCTGATCGAGAGTGATGTTGTAGGTTGCTGCTATCCTAGCTCTATCTGCTTCAATCAGCTGTTGTCGTTCGCTTTCATCAGTAAATCGCAGTAAGTTCGCAAAAAATCACCCCTTAAAAAATCTTAAGAAGAAAAAACTGGTCTGGTTGACCACCTCAAAAAATTTCCGATTGTGTTTTGAAGGAAACTATAAAAAATGAGGTGTACAAAAATAAAGACCCTCCGAAGTTTCATTATTAAAGTGCTTGGTCGGACTCTCTGGTATATATAAATGGGTTATTCTATATCAATTACACGTGTGTAATTGACCATAACCGATTTCAACCAAATTTTGATCAAATTTTCATTAATTAAAAACATGCAAAAAAAAAACAAATTTTCTTGCTAATCGGGTTACCTCTCGACCCATGGGATCAACCCCCGTGATTGCAAATTTGACAAAAACCCATGTTATTGCTCATATTCTTAAATTTATTTATTCGAAACTATCAGGCATAGTGAAAATGACTTTACTTTTGAAGTAAAACGTTTAGGGAGTATAAAACATTTTTTTTGTTTTAAACAATATTGCCAAATATACTTGTTTTTAAATTAACAATTTAAAATCGATTTTTTGGAAATTTTACTATCGAAAACACGTGACTCCACACGGATTTATGAGCCAGTAGTTAGAAACGGCATTTTTAAGATGAAAACTTCAAATTTTCCGTATAAAATCACAAGGTTTCGACAAAAGATTTATAGCTCAATGCGAAATTAAGGACTTACAATAAAAAAAATCCCAACAGTCGTGTCTGATCACCTATTTTTAGTTGAATTGTAAAAAAAATAATATCGAACCAGGAAAGCATGGAATAAATACAATTTAATTACAAAATATATTTCAATTTTTCAAGTTAAGTATTAAGTTGCAGTATTGCCAGATATGTGACATATGTCTTAAAAATCGAAATTTTGTTATAATTTGAATATGTAATTCAACTATTGACCAAGAAATCAAAAGGCCAGTACATTACTTAAAAATTAAAAGATCTGGCAGAACTGTCATTTCTTATTTAGTTCAGACTAATTCGTACTAAACGATTTGATAAAAAAACAAAACAGTTAAGTGTGAATTTGGATGATCTGGCAACACTGCTCCTAGTCCTAAAATCTTTGAAAAAAATCCTAGTCCAAATCCTTGAAATCTTTGAATTGTATGTTGAAAATTTAGACTTTTAAACTTAAAAACACAATTTCTTAAGATCTTGTTTAGTCAAGTGTTTTTGACATGTATGGTTAATACAATGGAATAAAAGATTTGAAAAAAAAATTCTCATTCGATGAAAAATTGTTTTCAAGTTTTCAAATTAAAATTTAGTATACTTGGCACTACTGTAATCAAAAATATTTTTTTTAGACTCCTTCAACGATTTCCATCAAAAGTGCCAAACGTCATTGCTCTCTGTGTTTAATGGGTGTTTTCAGATTGACATATGAAATAAACTTTTTGCATATTGCAATAATCCTTTTGATGGAGACACTAATGAGTAATGTTATGACCAAGATCAAATTTCCCATCCCAGTCATAAAAAAATATGTGGACGATCTAATTTTAGCTTTACCACCGGATAAAGTGTTGGAAGTACTAAACATCTTCAACAGCTACAATCCCAATATACAGTTCACTTATGAAGTAGAGCAAGAAGAAAAACTACCATTCTTGGACATGGTCTTAGTTCATCTTTCAGATCAGTCTATAAAGACTGAATGGTATTGTAAACCAATGGCGTCCGGTCGCTTTCTAGATTTTCTATCTTGTCATCCACTACATATGAAGATGAACATGGTCACCAACTTCATACAACGAGTGAGAAAACTGAGCACCAATATGTCCAAATTAGAGGTTGATCGGATAATTGATAACCATCTGCAAACGAATCATTATCCCAGATCCCTCCGTCATCGTCTCATGAACCAAAATGTGAACATGAGAGAGAGAATCAATGCAACGCACGAGACCGATGCAATCTACAAACCCATGGTCTTCGTTCCAAATCTCGCAAACCGACTAGCCAAAACATTCAAAACTGATTTTCCAAATGTGACGACGGCGATGAGGAACGAATTTTCAATCAGAAGTTTGTTCACTCAAACTAAGGACAAAATCCCAAAAGAGCAACGTAACAACGTAATTTACAAGATACCCTGTGGAGACTGTAATGCTAGTTACGTTGGACTCACCACAACTAGCCTGAAGAAAAGAGTAGGACACCATAAAAGTGACATAAACAAATTGGACAGACTTATGAATGACATCGAAAACAACAACAACGACGCGAACTACAACAGCTATGAACTCGGCAGATTAAAAGAGAGAACAGCTCTCCTACAGCATACAGCCGATAACAAACACCGCTTCGCTTTAGAGAAAACAGAGATACTTGATTGCCATCGACGATTCTCTGCTCTCCCTATCTTGGAAATGTGTCATATAATTACCACAGACAAGACGGTCAACAAGCGAAGCGATTGCGACAGTCTTAGTACAACATATGCAGGCATTTTACACACACTAAAATCAAAAATCAAAACAAACAATATTGAATGTGTATAACGTCCCACCTGACGAAGAACGACCTTTTTCTGTAAGTTTTTCATTTCTTGTTTGTACATCTTTGTGACCTTTTTAATGTATAAATTTGTTTTCAATTCGTTAATAGAACCCTTGAGAAAGATGGCATAGACCATTGAAACGTCGGGCATAGAACAAATTTTGTCGTTTTAATTGCTCCTAAGACTGCATTGCCGAAAAAATCCCCCATTGCAATAATCTTGATCGAAATTTGGTTGAAATCGGTGATGGTCAGTTACACGTTTGTATTCTTTTGTGAACACTTGGTAAGGAATTCCGTATGTTACTTTTCTGCTTCCATTTGTGTTTCTTATTTTTTTTAGTGAGTTTACAAATATTACTGCTCATAATAAAGTATGATTTTTTCTCCAAAATTCTCTTCAAGAAACCAACAGAAACTAATTCAGTAATTTTGCTTTTGGAGAGAGAATTTTTGGACTTCTTTAGTAATTTCTCAGAGATGTTCCAAACAAAAATGTTAAGTAAAATCCTAGGAAAACCAATAAAACAATCATTGGATAAATTCCCGGAAAACTTTGGACCGTCTTGTAAAGTTTTCTTGGAATTCCTGCTGGATATTCTGGATTGGATTCAACATAGAGGTTTTCTATGGATATTCCCAAATATATCTCTCTGAGATTATCCTCAAAGAAATTCTATGCTGAATTCTTAAGGATATCTTCAGCGAAACTTTTAGAGAATGGAAATGGACTAAATGGACTTCAGAAAAAATCTTCGGAATTGACAACCTGAAACATTTTCTGATTAAATTCTTGAATAAATTGCTTCGATACGAGCAGTATAACACTTGTAAAGTCACAAGAAACAAAAAAAAAACTTTTAAAGGGTGTCCAGTGCTTGATGTTTCAATCTTGATAGAACTGGCAGCCAGGGCTGGCATCAACTCGCACAATGCGCACAAAGAGCAGAATTTAACCACTGCACAAAGAGGAGACAGACGCGCGCAAAGTGTAACAACACGAACACAATGAGGTCACGCAGTAGGAAAGAGAGTGTAAGCGATTACGCAAAGAGTAATGCTGACGGAGTGTGTTGGCAAAACATGCTCAAAGTGTACACAATTTGGCTCTTTTTACCTTATGACATGGGTATTTTTAAAACGAGACCAACGAATAGATGTCGGATATCGATGTCCGTAGTTGTTTTGGAATTCAAGATGGCGACTTCCGGTTTGTGAAAAGCGTTTCAAACCCATGCAATATGGGTATTTTTGGAACGGGGCCGATGAATACATGACGGAAATCGATGTCCGACGCCATTTTGGAATCCAAGATGGCGACTTCCGGTTTGTGGAAAGCGCTTCAAACCCATGCAATATGGGTATTTTTGGAACGGGGCCGATAAGTAGATGACGGAAATCGATGTCTGACGCCATTTTGGAATCCAAGATGGCGACTTCCGGTTTGTGAAAATCACTTTGAACCCATGCAATATGGGTATTTTTGGAACGGGGCCGACGAGTAGATGACGGAAATCGATGTCCGGTGTCGTTTTGGAATCCAAGATGGCGACTTCCGGTTTGTGAAAATCACTTTGAACCCATGCGATATGGGTATTTTTGGAACGGGGCCGATAAGTAGATGACGGAAATCGATGTCCGACGCCATTTTGGAATCCAAGATGGCGACTTCCGGTTTGTGAAAAGCGCTTCAAGCCCATGCAATATGGGTATTTTTGGAACGGGGCCGACGAGTAGATGCCGGAAATCGATGTCCGGTGTCGTTTTGGAATCCAAGATAGTGACTTCCGGTTTGTGGAAAGCGCTTCAAACCCATGCAATATGGTTTTTTTTTGGAACGGGGCCGACGAGTAGATGACGGAAATCGATGTCCGGTGTCGTTTTGGAATCCAAGATGACGACTTCCGGTTTGTGAAAATCACTTTGAACCCATACAATATGGGTATTTTTGGAACGGGGTCGATGAGTAGATGACGGAAATCGATGTCTGACGCCATTTTGGAATCCAAGATTTGTGAAAATCACTTTAAACCGGATTTCGCCATCTTGGATTTCAAAATGGTGGCAGACATTGATTTCCGCCATCTACTCGTCGGTCCCGTTCCAAAAATACCCATATTGCATGGGTTTGAAGAAATTTTCGCAAACCGGAAGTCGCCATCTTGGATTCCAAAATGGCGTCGGACATCGATTTCCGCCATCTACTCGTCGGCCCCGTTCCAAAAATACCCATATTGCATGGGCTCAAAGTGATTTTCACAAACCGGAAGTCGCCATCTTGGATTCCAAAACGACACCGGACATCGATCTCCGTCATCTACTCGTCGGGCCCGTTCCAAAAATACCCATATTGCATGGGTTCAAAGTGATTTTCTCAAACCGGAAGTCGCCATCTTGGATTCCAAAACGACAACGGACATCGATTTCCGGCATCTACTCGTCGGTCCCGTTCCAAAAATACCCATATTGCATGGGTTTGAAGGGATTTTCACAAACCGGAAGTCGCCATCTTGGATTTCAAATTGGTGCCAGACATCGATTTCCGTCATCTAATCGTCGGTCCCAATCCAAAAATACCCATATTGCATGGGTTCAAAGTGATTTTCACAAACCGGAAGTCGCCATCTTGGATTCCAAAATGGCGTCAGACATCGATTTCCGTCATCTACTCGTCGACCCCGTTCCAAAAATACCCATATTGCATGGGTTTGAAGGGATTTCTGTAAACCGGAAGTCGCCATCTTGGATTCTAAAATGACATCGGACATCGATTTCCGTTACCTACTCGTCGGTCCCGTTCCAACAATTCTCCCATTATTCCAATAGAAGCTCCTATAGAAGCATTCGGTAGGTACTCAATGAGCCACACAAAGAGTGTGTGTTCACCATTTTCCATCAACACTTTGTGTCGAAGGATGCATTGCAGCGAGAGCAGAAACACAAAGAGGCGTCAAAGAGGTAAGAACCAGTGAGAAAGGGTAGCTGTCGCACTGCACTCAAATTCATGATCAACACAAAGTGCGCGCTCTTTGTGTTTTTCTGTTTTCACTGAGGAGATGCCAGCCCTGACTGGCAGCACCCGAGCGAAAAGAAACATGCCACCCATTTTAGGGAGTTAAGAGAGCAATTCTTCTGGAGGGAAAAAAATTAACACTCTTTATTTTAACCCTCTAATACCCATATTCTTATTTTCGTTTTTAGATACTTGACATTTTTCGCTATCTAAAATCGATCCAAACACGTTACGGACAATGATTTAGTTTTATTCGCAGATATATCAATTTTAGTTTTTGATTTTTCTAATATTTATTATTGAGCACTCCTTTCCTTTTTCATTTTTATAGAAGCCTCTTCTCGGTACCGATTTTTGACAATAATAAAAAAATAGTTTTTGCAGTACTTTTGAGAATATAAAATCTCTTATTTTGTTCAAGCACATTTTTCGTTTTCCGTGTAAATAACAAAAAAAAATATTTGAAATTATTTATTTTTCACCAGGCTGTTCTTGTGTAATAGATTGATAGAAGAACAACATAAAATATACACATTTAAATTAGACCCAGGAATTTGTAGGTTATATGAAAACTAATATAATTTTTCAAACATTTTTCAAAACCACAAAAATGTTTCAAAAGTCGTATAAATTTTTTCTAATATGCGTTTTATGGCCCAAGGTATGCGCCAAAAATAAAACAATTTTGGTTTCTTAGCTAAGAAAATATACACAAAATTCCAAAGTGTGCCCCGTCTAGGCGGGATTGGGTATTTGAGGGTTAATTAACGTGCTGCATCAGTGCTCAGACGCTTGAGAGGAGGCATGTATTGAGACTCCATCTTATACCATTTTTCATTGAATAAGATTTGAGTTCATCCTTGCTATATATAGTTTTATACTTAAACTTGGTAATTTAAGAAATTTTTTTTTTAATTTTTGAAAATACCATGAAAGTCATCGAAACAATCAAGCTTGTCTTCCGAACACCGTTAGCATTACCTATTCATAAATTCGGACACCTGTGAATCAAAAACGTGATAGCACTTTTGTAGTACCTACAGAAAAGTATTGAAATTATTCTTTTTTTTTACTGAACACCCGTTAGAAAGTTCCTCATTGAAATGCCTAATCAGATTCTCCTATAATGGTATAGGAAAAGTGTACTAGTTATGGCCATTCTGGTTCCATATTTGAACATATGTGGAATTTCGATACCTTCTACATTTTTAGTTGTTTTGAATGTTTTAACATCAAGAAATATCCTATTACTTACTACTCAAACACACAAAACTTTTCAAAGTACGGAGATCTTCAAGTTATCTTGTATGGCGAAATAGGGAACCACTATGGCCATAACTGGTACATCAACCCTATATAAAAATTCCTGGTACCGTTTGATTTATTTAGCTCTTCTTTTGATCTCATTATGTTTGGTCTTTGGTTTGTTCCCTTTGTTCCTATTTAGCTTATTTTTGGTCCCAGACATGTGGCCTATAAAGTTCCTATTTTAACTCTTATTTTAAGACTCCTGGTCGCTACCAGCCCTGCACAACGACGTTTGCTGACTCTGGCGCTCTGGTCCGTCTTGTTCAACTCAAAGACGCGGTTTCGCTTGAGCCCTGGGAGTACGGGGCGTGGGTTCCGGACCCCAGTGCCTGTGATGACTGACGTCGTCGTTTCGTTCGTCGGTCCTCACCTTACAACAGTGTATATGTGCACACGGTGTAACATTCATTTACTGCTCCATTCATGGGTATAAAATTTAATAAACATACATCATAAAATCACTGCTTTATGGGGATTCTATTCGAAACGATGGTGCATGTCGGGTGCTGTTCGGTACAAGCTTGACCCAAAACGTTTTGATGGCGGCAAACAGAAGCACCGACTACACGGTGACCATTATGAAGGGTGTGGAATAAGGTTCCCAGAATGAGAAATATAGTTACCTCATCATCATCATTTGGCTTCGGGTTCAACAAACATGGCAGTTTGTGATATCAGGTGCAATGAAGGTAGGTTTCTTACGGGACAACCCGAAAACATTGACAAATACAAATAAACAACACCCAAACCTGCTGGGTTGGCTGTGTTTCAAAGATGCTTAGTTTCTTCAACTGAAGTATACATTGAATTATAGTGTATGGCCAGAATGATTATGTTCAAATATGGAAATTTTGAACACAGCGGAAACTCGAATTACAACAAATACGAATTGATCATTTATTATGGACAACTAAATATTATAAAAGTAGACGTGTGGGAAAAAAAATGAGTTGTGGCAGATAATATCTAAACATGGTTATCCGGCGAAACAAATTGGGTTGATACGTGCTACGCTGGATGGTTCGAAATCAAGCGTATGGATTGCAGAATGTAGAAGTCGACCTTTCTCAGAATCGATCGCAGGTCAGTGGAGACGGCATTCGTGCCTCTGAAAAGGAAGACAGCGAGGACAGGCCTCATCATTAATTCTACCAAAACGATGTATAGAGTAGGTTCAGAGGTAGTGATTCATGGGGATGTGTTTGAAGTTGTTGAAGAATTTGTTTACCTTGGTACGGCTGTGAATCGGGCATTTTACGAACTACGTAACCAGCTTAGATTCCGAAATTTGTAAACGTAAACAAAATTCGCCCTGTATGAAACTATGATTCCTCCAGCGGATCTCTACGGGAACGAGACGAGGACGTTGAAAAAGTGTGGACAATACTAGGTGAGAAACTAGAAAATGGTGTGTGGCGCATGTATCATCAGTTATATCAAGTGTAAAAGGTGCATAGTTAAATCAAATGTAAGGTGGTACCGACGCCCGCCTCGGTATTACCTAGAGCAACTGAAGAAGTTTTATAGTAATATAGCCCAACACCTCAAAAAACAAAAAAACGTTACCGAACAAGAGTTTGTTTGCCGAAGCCCCTCACGATAACTGCTGCAGTATATTGAAAGCAGTCATCAATGTCATTGAACATGGTTGGATTAGTTGAACGGAATCGAAGGAATGATTTGTTCGACAAGGAGTGTAGAATGATTCTGGAGGAGAAGAACGTATTACAGAAATCAGGTATTCAGTAGAACGAACGTTATGGACAGAAGCGGAAGCTGTAGACCCGTCTATTCCAGGAAGTATGCCATTCAGTATATCAAGTATAACAAGACAGCTGGAAAGGATAGTAGGGTGCAGAACCACTTGGGCACTTCCATGATTCACTTTGGCATGGGGGTTTTTCTCGGCCGAATTGTCTGAAACTTTGCAATAATAAACACTTCACTAGGACGCATATTGTGGCCAAATATGAGCTTTGTAGCTTTCAAAAAAAAAAAAAAAAACCCACTGCCGAAGTGAATCAAAAGTGCCAAGAATTGGGTCCGGCTCCCTTTAGTTTAGATGGAACCTGAAAAGTTGGTCGCGTCAGTTGATTGTTGAAATCTGGGAGACAAAACAGTTACCGGAAGAGTGGAAGCAATGGTTTATATGCCCTATCTACGAAAAGGGCGATAAACTAAAATGTAAGAACTATCAAGTGATCACTTTTCTAAATGCCAAGTGCTGAGCCAAAGCCGGGCTTAACCGCTGAGGTAAAATTTTCACAAGGTCCACTCAATTTGTTTGCTTCGTACAATGAATGATACAGAAATATTTAAAATAAATTGTATTATATTTATCGAAAACAAAAAAGGTTTTCTGGAAATTTCCTGAATAAATCTAAATATTCAAATAAAAAAAAATCTTTGAGACATTCTTCTTTGTTTCCTTGAGTAAATAAATTCAAGCCCTTTTTTCAAAAAAATAGAAGAAGGATTGAATGAAGAGGACGATTTTGATAAATAAGATTTAGATTTACAGCTTCCAATTGAAAGGTACCGTAACACCGCCAATAAGCCGAAAACACTGACCAGACCATCCAAAGTCATAAGTAAAATTTTCTCACTGCCATAGATCACCGGGCACGGCACGCACACCGGTTCAAATTTTCTTCAACTCCCCCGAAACTCTAGCCAATCTTCCGGAAAGCCCATTCATCTGTGTCATCCGGGACGGCGGCACTTCGTCCAATATGAAACCAGGGTCATTTTTCACCGAAGGCAACACACCAACAGCATAAGAAGACAGAAGAAAGCCAATCATGCCGTCATGCTTCTGTCGTTGTTGAAGAGTCACCACCATGCGATAGGAAAAAAAATCCAACTAACCCATAAGCTTCCCGAATAAAAATACCGTTTTGACTCATATTCCGAACACTTAAGGTCAGCAGTAACTTCAAATGCATCTGATAGGCATAAATTAGTTGATACTTGTGAAAATTGTAATTTCTTCACAAAGTCTAACCCTTAGCTGTTGCGTGTACCGAAAAAAAATATTTATTTAAACTTGTTCACTATTGTTTTTACGTAAAAGTATGGAACAACATTTTGATTCAAATGCCAAACACTGTGTTCATTCTGTCTCATATTCCGAACACCTTGACTCAAATTCCGAACAGCACGAATAAATCGTGTTTAAATGAATAATTTCGCAAATAAATTTATCTGAGCTAGTCGTACTGGTCTTGAACTAGAGAATCATCACTACTTCAGAGCTATAAAATAGATTTAAAGACGTTATAATTGAATTGCAATTGACAGCCATTTCGCAGTAATTTGATGACATATTTCGCGAAACATTTCAACCAAGTCGCCATACAAAAACCGAGTGTTCGGAATATGAGTCTGTTCGGAATTTGAGACAAAACGGTATATGATTAAAAACTACCGAAAAGCTAAACATTACATATAATTTGCAATTGGATTAGATGGACAAATTGATGTGAAGATTTGCGAGAAAGTTACACGTCTTCTCAGTGAGAGTCGAACTCATTTCGCAAATCTTCACATCAATTTGTCCATCTAATCCAATTGCAAATTATATGTAATGTTTAGCTTTTCGGTAGTTGTTAAACTTCCACTCGGCTGGTTAGCCGTAAACCACGATTCATAATTAAAAACAAGTATGAATATATGATTAGTTTATTGGATGAAGTAACTATATTCAAACTTATATTTGATATTGATAAGGACTGTTCATTTTATAAAGTGGACACCTTGTGCATGCTGTATCTCTTTTATTTATCAATGAAATTTAAATCGGTTTTCTGCACATCGTACGTCTAGTATTGTACAATGTTGTGATAATAAAAATTCTCCAAAATAATTAAATTTCGCACGAATATGGAACAACGATTAGAACAGTCGATTTTTAGAGGTTATCAAAATCAATGATTGATATTTTTTATTTTCAAAAAAGGCTTGTTCTTCGAAAGCATTATCAATTAGAAGCTTGATGGAAAAAATCAAATCATTTTTGGAGCAACAATTTTACATATATAACAAAATCATTTTTCCCCTATATTTTTTAGAGAAAAATATTTTAAATTTAAAGGGTATTGATATGAGCAGAATTTTTGATTAAAAGAACGTCCTGACGGAAGTGCTAATATAGTATTAATATGAAAATTAACTTACGCCTTCATAGAGTTACTTATTTAGTCCCCACGTCACATTTAAAGCACAATAGAAACACAATTGCTTTATTCTTAGAAGACCTTTCAAAGTACATTGACAACCAACAAAATTGGCAACACTGCTGTGATAAAATCGATTTTATATTCCACGTACTATTTTCATAATATGTTATTCTAATATTCGGAGAAATCCGTTTACAATTTGCTGTAGATCGATAAATATGCGTACATGATTTTAAATGTATGAGACTTTTTAGTAAAACTACCATAATCATTCAAATTTATGGCTTAAACTCACGATTTAGCTTTCGTTTATACAAATATAGTTTCTTTAGTAATCCAAACAAGCTTTGAATGAGCTTTTTACTTTTCTCTTTTTCTGGGAGTGAAAGGATGGTGTATCAGCAAATTTGTTCATAAATGGATAATTCACTAATGTTACCTGATGTCAGAGAATGGTGGAATATAATTGATTTTTTTAAAGCCATACCTATAGTAGAAAGGTTAAGGGTACTAACATACAATTGATTCATAAAAATTAGGATTTTTGTTTTGCGAAAAAATATATTAAACTTTGACGAACTGCTTTTCTTGGGAGTTTTTGAAAAAACTGTTTAGCTCTTCAACCAAAAGCATTTTCTAAGATCTTATATTTTCATAGCATTGTAGAATAATAGTTGAACAATGCACATAAAACCGATTACGATTTTATCAATAAATAAAAAAGATATAGCATAAACAAAGTGTCCACTTTATAAAATGAACAGTCTTTATAAGCTAATTTGCGTTGGTACGTTCCAAGTTTGTCTGCTGCTTGTCTCAGAACCAGAAGGCGGACTCAGAGAGCAGGGGCGGAAATGGAGAGAAGGGAGCGAAGGACGGCTTTTCGAGAAGCTAGGACTCTACTCAAACAGGAGCTCAAACTTAGTAAATCTAATTGCTACAAGGAGCTGTGCCGAGATGCAGGCACCAATCCGTGCGGTAATGGGTATCAAGTCGTTATGGCTAAGATCAAGGGTCCTTCGACACCAGCTGAGATGTGCCCTGACAAGCTGAAGTTGATCGTGGAGGGTCTCTTCCCGAAGCACGATCCAACGTCCTGGCCACCAACGCCGTACGGTCAAGACGCAGAAGCTAAGGAACGGCAAGTGTCTAACGACGAGCTTGTAGAAGCGACCAAAATTGAAGAAAGCCCCTGGTCCAGATGGAATTCCGAACGTAGTGCTGAAAGTTGCCATCTTGGCATATCCGCACATGTTCAGGAAGGTGTTGCAAAAGTGCCTTGACGAAGGTAACTTTACAGGAATATGGAAGATCTAGAAACTGGAACTGCTGCCTAAGCCAGGGAACCCACTGGGAGATCCAGACTCGTTTAGGCCCATTTGCCTGCTGAATACGCTCGGAAAACTCCTAGAAAGAATCATCCTTAACAGGCTGACGAAGTGTACGGAAAGTGAGCGCGGGTTGTCGCAAATGCAGTTTGGACTCCGCAAAGGCTTATCGACGGTAGGTGCAATTCGAGCAGTACTCTAGTGTACTGAAAAGGCGTCGAAGTAGAAACAAAAAGGATGTCGATACTGCGCCGTAGTCGCGATAGATGTAAAAAACGCATTCAACAGCGCCAACTGGGAAGCCATCGCCACAGCACTGCACAGAATGCAGGTTCCCGACTCTCTGTGTAATCCTAAGAAGCTGCTTCCAGAGCAGAATCTTGAGGTACGTAACACATGAAGGGCAGATATCAATGCAAGTGTCAGCAGGCGTCCATCAAGGTTCCATTATCGGTCTTTGGAACCGGATGAACGTCGTAGTCTTGACACTGCGGCTACCCAGCAAGGTTGTTGGTTTTGCGGCTGATGTTTCACTTACGGTGATGGACGAATGTCAATGATGGAAAGGATTGATGCAATCGAGGGTCGGATGAGCGGAATCAAACTGCAGATAGTTCACTATCAGTGGTACTGCTAGTCAGCAACTGTCAGGCGGTCCAGCAGATGGAGGTTAACGTTGGCAGGTATGTAATTGCACCGAAGCGCGTGTTGAAGCACCTGGGAGTAATGATCGACGACCTGCTGAATTTCAACAGCCGCGTTGATTACGCATGCGAAAAGTCCGAGAAAGCAATGAACGCAATATAGAGAGAATCATGCCAGACTTAGCCCAACTGCTTGGAGCAGAGCGCTTCGGCTGATGGCAGTACAAGTCGCGAGTGCGTATAGAACGATATCGTCAGATGCTGTATGCATTATAGCTGGTATAATCCCCATTTGCATCATTTTGGCGGAGGATATCGAGTGCTACCAACGAAAAGATGTCATAAACGTGCAGAAGATGGCTAGAATCAGGTTACGTAGTATCGGTGATGGGTAGTCGGGGCACCTGCGAACCAGAAGCCTTCCTCCACCGGGATCGCAGGCCTGATCTCGGCACCATGACGATCACCATCGAGCCGGAGTAGGCTAGATCCTCTGCTGGGGACTAGCTGAGTAAATCGCCTGTGAACAGGAAATTTCCCTTCGTCGGAATCGCAGGACCGACCTCGGTATGTGCTCGGCTAGCTTCGGAGTACGCTAAGTCCACCGTCGGGAACTATTTCTGGTAGTTCGTAGCCACCGAATAAGAACAACGCGTAACGTTACCAGTTTCAGGAGATATTCCTCCGTCGGGGAACTCTTCATCGGAGTAGGCTAGCTTCACCGTCGAGAACTACGTCGAGTAGTATTGATCACGACGAATTGCCGGCTTTGGGTCGTCGGGGCGCTTGCTTATCGGAAGTCACCCCTCAACCGGAATCGCATGACCGACCTCCGTATCTAAAAGGTACGCCCAACAAGCATGACGAGCAGCGCAGTAAAGTCCAGAGAACCAACAAGCACAGGAGCCTCTATCATAAAAAGTCTCACAAGGCCCAGGCGTGTGGCCGGCCTCAAAACGTAAGTGACAGATACAAATCGCAGCCAGAGCGAATAGAGCTAGAGGTGACGAAATTGCGTAGAGGTATCAACAAGCCCTCAGCTTCTTGAAGTAATTCAATGAGGTAGTTTCGGAGGGATATCGGACTTGTAGCCCAAGCTTAATAAAGGTGGTGTCGTCTTTCTTTTTTTTCTCTATACCACACGAGAGACGTGCATCCGTGTACCACAGAGCCTAAGCCCCATTATCATCCCAGATAGCCGAGGAAAGCTAAAGTTTCTAGCTTTGCTAGAAGTGCGAAAATTCTATTAAAAAAAACAGCAGAGCCGCGTGATCGGCTTGTGGTCGATGAACGAAAGAATACAACAAGCAGAAAATTAAAGCGCGATTCTTTAACTTTAGCATAATCAACGAGCATAATGCCAAGGACGCATTTAACGCTGATTACGTTCGAACACGAGTACGGCTGCCGCCCAAACCACGTCGTCAAGATCATCATAGGAGATTTGAACGCTTAGGTTGGCCAGGAGAAGGAGTTGATACCGACGATTGGAAAGTTTTGCACCCACCAGCTGGTGAACGAGAATGGCCTATGACTGATAGATTTTGGAAGTGCAATTTTTGTCTGAAACTCGATGAAATACTCAAGTAAATTCTTGAGAAACTCCTTGCTAAAGAACTCCTGAAAGATTAGAAAGAATCCGTAACATGAATCCTGTATAATTTTATGAAGAATCACTAGTCAAAATCAAGGCAATTTCATGAAAACAATATGCTATAGAATTGAATACATGTCCATATAGGAAAGTCAGATAGATTATAGCTATATCATAATAGTTTAACGGTTTAACGCTCATAGTGCTGGAAGAAGTGGCCTGGATTTGTTGCTGTTGTAGATTCTTGAAGAAATCCAGTAAGCATTTCTGTAAGAATTCGTAAAACATTTCCAAAAACGAATTCTTAGAAGTGTTTTCGTGCTTTTTTAACGAATTTTTTGAAGAATTTGTAAATATGTTTATTTACGAACCCATTGCTTAATATAATATATAGTACTATGCAAAATTTTCAGAGAAATATTTTGTTATTAGTTGAAGTTCACGCGAAGACAAATTTAGATGAACGTTGTAGAAATTTTTGTATGATTAAAAAAACCTGAAGGACAAGAAATTTCATGGAGAAATCACTGTGAGCATGTTCAATGGAACCCGTAGAGATTTCATCAACATACTTTCTAGAACCTTCTAGCAAGAGAATTGCTAGATGGAATCACTGGTATAGCTCTTAGCAGAAACGCAGGAGAAAAACTAAATCAAAATACAAACCTGCAGTTCATGCCTATGCTGTAACTGTTGCAAAGTTCTCTGTTTTGTTTTTAACATGTTTGATATTGAGGTCTAATTATTAAAGGTTGAGAAAAATTGTCTCCAAGTTTATTCAAAACTAACCAAGGCAACAGATTTTTAGAGGCCTACTGATATGATATTGATTAACACGAATTGGATTTGTACTAATTTAAAGTGTAATGAAATCTGGCATCACTTGCGTAACTGATCTCAACTAGAAAGCATATCATGGCGTCAGAAGTGGAAAAGTTTTCCTTTGATTTTGCGTTGGAAAGCCACTTAAAACTAGTTTATCGAAGCTTGAAAGAAGCACGGATGTGTGAACCATCATCGGAAGTAACAGGAGATTGCAGATTCCGCGGAATAAGAAGAAGAACCTGAGAAGATTGCAAAATGCGCTGAGCAAGTGAAAAGCTAAAAGACATACGACAAAATGAGTGTTGTTGGTGTGCACCCTCCGCGGTTCTTGGATGTTGGCAGTGAGAATCTCGCAGAGGCATTTCGCAATTTCAAACAGTCATGGACCATTTTTGTGTAAGCTTCCGAGATAGAAGCGAAACCAGACAACGTTAAAGTTGCGTTGTTGAAGAATTTTATGGGTTTGGAGGCCGTAAAAGTGCTAGAAACGCTACTGCCTGATGCAGAGCAAGTGAATCCAGAAGCAATTTTGAATGCGTTGGTAGGATATTGTTTGCCGCAGACCAATGAAACTTATGAGCGGTTTGTTTTTAACATCACCGCCGCGAAAATGAAGACGTGAATGAGTTCGTCAGTAGGCTGCGAAAGTTAGGGGAAGGGGTGGTAAAATGAACACCTTAAGGAAAGCATCTTGTTTCTGATAGAAAAACGAGAAATTTGTGTAGTTCTATCGCACAACATCAAAAATAGGGAGGTGATCTATAGCAGCGACATGGATTCAGACTCAAATAGATAATTTTTCACATATTTTCATCGCTATCAAAAAGGGATGCAAATGTTCATTTTACCTGCACTATGTGGGTAAAATGAACAGCGGTTGGTGGTAAAACGAACACCATGCAAAAAACGTGAGCGAAACAAATATTTCTGAAAATTTTCATTGCCCCACTGAAAATACATCCATTAATGATTGTAACCCATTCAAAAATAATTCTAAAGGTATCAGATTTGACATCATATCATAACGATATTCATCTCACTGAAAAACCTCAAGTCTTCCGAGCTAAAAGCTACGTCAGTTCTAATTTTCAAACGCTGTTTTCTAAAATCTTAGTTTTCGTTGATATTTTCACTTCAATTGGCCTAGATATCAACTCGACCACTCAGATTTATGCTCTAAATCGGCCGTACGTGATAAAAATTAATCGAAATTTGTTTTTTTCTCGGTAAAAGGCACGGTGTTCATTTTACCACCACTTCCCCTATCAGTGTCGTGTAATGGGGCTCTGCAATGTTTTGATTTTGTATAGCGTTTTGACGTTTACGGCCTTGTTGTTTACTGATTTCATAGCAGAGTGAAAGAGAGAGAATGATTTTTGTGCAAAGCCCCATTTCGGTGATCTTAAGGCTAAGTAGCCCGTCATTCGTTTTGGCAACAATGATGACTTTTCAGCTTGCATTTCAAAGTGATAAAACTCAGTCTTGATGGTTTATATTGACTTGAAAAAGTATCACTGTACGCGCTAACATGCATCAAGTATGCTGATATTTTTTCAGCTGTGTCAATGCAAAACCAACTGATTTTCTTTGATTCGAAATCATGAGATGAATTAGCAACAATCATCAACGATGCGTACAAATTTAAATGACGGCCTACTTCGCCTTAAGGACTCAATGATTCGCGATCACATTGTGGTCAGTATCAGATCGGACGATTCGCGAAACGCATTGCTAAAAACAGCGAACTTGACGCTGGCTAACGCGATTGATGCTTGCCGGGCGCAGAAGTTGGTTGATGATCGAATGTCAGCGATGAAAGTGAAGCAAGAACCGCGAGAATTAGAAGGTGAAATAGAAACGATTGCAAAGTGTCGAGTGGAAAAATCTAAATATCAAGAGCGGAGGAAGTTTAAATATTGCGGCCGAGATGACCATAAGATTGGTTTCCGCGAAGAATGTCCAGCAAATGGCGTGACATGCCACAACTGTGGGAAGCAAAATCATTTTGCAGGAGTTTGCCGGATGAAGCCTGAGAAGAAAGAAGATTCAAAATCCGAGGATTTACGCAAGAAGAAATTCGCGAAGCAAGTGAACAACATTGATGAAAGTGACAGTGATTCGTCCGACTATGTTGCGAATGTGGAAGACGTCAACGTCGTGGAAAAGAAAATTACGATCGAAATTAGTTTCTCTGTAGGGAAAAATGTCAAAGAAAAGAAGATTCGGTGCCAGGTCGATACTGGGGCGTCTTGTAACGTGATGACGCTTCATGCATTAAAGTTTATCACGGATGAGCAAGTAGAGCTGGAGCCAAGCGTAACGAAGCTCAAGGGTTTTGGCGGACAAATGGTGCCATCGATTGGCAGAACAGTATTGCATCATCGAGGTGAATCGAAGCGATTCAGGGTGGCTTTTCAGGTTGTAAATTTACCACCAAAAGTCCTGCCCATGCCTTTACTTGGATACAAAACCTGTATTGCGCTCGGAATTGTGAGCATAAATAGTGTGAAGGTTTGCGAGGAAGAAAAGGATCGATCAGAACAGTTTGAAGAATCAAAACGCGGCCGAAGTGGTGGATCGGTTCAGTGATGTGTTTGTGGGAGACGGTAAACTGAAAGGAAAAGTGCATATTGAACTAAATGATGAGCGACCAAAAGTACAAGAACCAAGAAGAGTACCGGTTCAGATAAGAGAAAAACTGTTAAGTGAACTGGAGAACCTCGAGAAGAAAGGAATAATTGAAAAAGTGATCGAACCTACGGAGTGGACCAGTAATATCGTTACAGTGATGCGAAAGGGAAAAATCCGAATTTGTTTGGATCCTACGGATTTGAATCATTCTATCAAGCGTCCTAGGTTCCAGATGACTACTCTTGAAGAGATACTCCCCGACCTGAAGGATGCTAAGGTATTTGCAACATTAGATGTCAGAAACGGGTTCTGGCATGTGGAGCTGACGGAAAGCAGTAGCAGATTGACAGCATTTTGGACGCCAGAGGGTAGATACGTATGGAAGAGACTGCCTTTTGGTCTGTCATGTGCGCCAGAAGTTTTTCAACTGAAATTCCAGGAAGCACTTCACGGGCTGAAAGGCGTAGAGTGGAATTGGGACAAGGCAGAGCAAGCAGCATTCAACCAGTTGAAGGAAAGGATTGCCAAAATTTCGTCGTTAAGTTATTTTGATCCGGAACTGCAAACTACCATCCAGTGCGATGCGAGCGGATACGCGTTGGGAGCAGTGTTACTCCAGCAGGGAGAGCCGATAATGTTTGCGTCTAGAATGTTGTCGGCTACAGAGCAGCGGTATGCGCAAATAGAAAAGGAGACTCTGGCGATCCTTTTTGCGTGTAAACGATTCGACCAGTACATATTTGGTGGAAGGAAAGTCGCGGTGGAATCAGACCATCAACCGTTGCAAACCATCTTCAAAAAACCGTTGGTTTCAGCACCCAATCGTATTAAACAAATGATGCTAAGGCTACAGAGATACAACTTGGAATTCAGGTATGTTAAAGGTAGTGAATTGATCTTGGCGGACACTCTATCGAGAAACATCGACGCAAATAGGACAACGGAGAACGATGCATGGAGTAAACTGTGGAACGTGATTGAAAATGTGAACGCTTCGGATGAAGTTGACTTGCAAGAAGCAACGCTGGAGTATATTCGAAAGGAGACCCAACGGGACGAAATTTTGCAGATTCTCAAGACGTACATAATGAACGGCTGGTATGGCGATAAATCGACGATCCCTGATTGCATTAAACCTTATCACCCATTTCGACAAGAACTTGTAATCCAAGGCGGAATCATTCTACGCAACAATCGTGTAGTGATTCCAACAGCTAGCCGAAAGAAAATATCAGAGCTGTTACATTATAATCATCAAGGAGAGCAAGGTACTTTGCGGAAAGCTCGAGGATTGGTTTATTGGCCAAATATGAACGATCATTTACGAAATCTGGCCTGCGACACCTGTAATCAATTCAAGGGATACCAGCAGAGTGAACCGATGCAAACCTGTAAAACAGCGACATACCCGTTCGAGATTGTTTCCCTGGGTATTGAAGAAATTGCTTGTGGTGATAAGAAGATACTGATCCTGGTAACGGTGTACCACTTCTCGAACTTTTTTGAAGTCAGCGTTCTCAACAGCCAAGCAACAAAACAATTGATCGACTGTACAAAGCAGACATTCAGCCGAATGGGAATTCCACGAAAAGCCATCACCGATTCCGCCTCAGTGTTGAATGGCAAACGTTCATGAAGAATTATGGTGTCCTGCATTCAACAAGTGCACCTTACCACCATGCATCGAACGGAAAGGCTGAGTCGGCGATCAAAATTGCCAAAAATATAATCAAAAAGGCGTTACATGACGGAAAAGATTATTGGTTGACGATTCTGGAATGGAGAAATACACCTCAAGCCGATGGTTATTCACCGGCACAGAAAATTATGGGGAGAAATCTTCGAGGACTGTGGCCTGCTCCCATCGATCAACTTAAAGTGCAAGGAGTGAATTCGGCCAAAGTTAGTGATCAGATAGAAGAGAGGAAAATCAAATCCAAATTCTATCACGATCGCAAGCCTCAAACACTGCCGGCGCTAGTAAGGGGGCAGGATGTGTATGTTCAACTGAGGCCTGAAGCAACACCTCGCTGGACCAAAGGACGTGTTGCCGATGTTTTGAGTGACCGTGATTACAACATAGAAGTTAATGGTAGTATTTATCGTCGGAATCGTGTTCACATCAGGCAGTCCGATGGCATGACGTTATCAGCACGAGAGGAACACACTGAAGACAACTACCTCAGTTTCGATGAGCAAGACCTACCAGCAGTCACCAGCACGCCGAATGCAAATGTGTCTACAAAAGCAGAACCCAGAGGATCACGAAAGAGCAGTGACCATCGCAATAGCAGCACAACGATCACTGGAACCTCAACGTCAACACCCGAGTCAACAGCAGTCGGTGACCGCCCTCAACGACATGTGCGTAAACCGCTGAGATTTGAAGACTATTTTCTCGATTACTCTGAGTGATTATGTGAGCTACAAAAAGGGGAAGATGATATGATATTGATTATCAGTTTCCTACAAGCTATGTTGAACTTTCAATGCTATGAGAAATCAGCAACGCGATTTTGGGGCCCCTAAAAGCTCGGGGCTTGGTGCGGCCCGCATCCACCGCACCCCCTAAGCTACGCTACTGTTCAATGCTCATAAGTAATTTTTTGGTGAATTAGAACACCAAAAAATAACTTTTGAGCATCGAAAGTATTATGAACTTTGGTCATGTTATAGACATGAGATTTGGATTTTGTGGCAAATTAAGCAAATAACATGCCATACAAGCTAAAAATCTTGCATGCAAGTTGGCTGTTATATTCAAATTTAGCATTTTCAACAGCCAATATCTCAAAAACTATACGTGTTACGATAGTTTTGAAAACGGCAACCGTTTTGAACGGTATTTTGATGCTAAGTAGAGACAAAAACGTGTTTCGCATTGTTATTTTCCGTCGTCTCCTATCACATATCACCTATCGTGGGAAATTATCAAGCCGGTTTCATCGGCGGCCGCTCGGGTCAAAACTTTTCGGTACGGCAAATCCTCCAGCAATGCCGTAAGTACTAGGTCCCTAAGCTCCACCTGTTCATCGATTTCATACATACATAGTACATAGTTCGGCATACGACAGTATTGACCGTGTAGAGCTATGGAAGATCATGAATGGGAACAAGAAGGCGTGGGACTCAGCGTGCTAGGTGGATTGACCATTTGCACCAGGACTCACAATGACGACCAGATAACGGTAGCGGTAAACGCACAGCTATTCAGCAAGACCAAGTTAAGGGTCGTGGGTTTGAATCCCACCGGTCGAGGATCTTTTCGGGTTGGAAACTCTCTCGACTTCCCAGGGCATAGAGAGTATCTTCGTACCTGCCACACGATGTACACATGCAAAAATGGTCATTTGGAAAAGAAAGCTCTCAGTTCATAACTGTGGAAGTACTCATGAGAACATTAAGCTGAGAAGCAGGCTCTGTCTCAATTGGGACGTAACGTTAAAAAGAAGGAGAATTAGGCCCTGGGAAGCGTGGGTTGCAGTCGAGGATGGAAAGATACAGCCACGAACCGAGTGATTTGGCGTGGTTCTATCTAGGTAATTGATGTAGATCCACATAAATAAATAATGATCATAAACTAATATCAAAGTTTAACCCGTATAGGCCTGAGTGAAAGCAAAATCCTAAAACCCTCACCGCTTAGCGAATTCTTAATGGATTCAAATGATTTTTTGTCTGTATCACACATATCTAGTTTCTAGAAGTGGACAGAGGAACACGGAAATATTCTTGCGGCCGGAGTTATTCCGGTGGACCACTGGGTCAAGTCGGGTAAGAAGGGTACTGTGCGTTTGTGCCCCTGAAGGTAAGCAAATTTCAAGTCACAGATAATTTCCTGAATTGTGGCCACTACATGACGGAATTTTAAGCTAATTGCATCAGTGTAAACCTTTTGAGAAACGATTGAATTGGATAACTATGAGTTTTGCATTTGATTAATCCTACAAATGACCATTTTTGGGTCCCGGGATGCCTCAAACTTACGATAAAGTGGTCAATGTGTACCTGATCATATGTGCCAAGCTTATGGGAATGCATTTTAGTGCACAGTTATGTTTGATTTCTGCTTTTCGAGAATTGGTTTAGTATCCAATAAATCTATAGCTGGTTCTTCCGGACATTACGCCTGAATGGCCATTTCCGGTATATTTCAAATGGTGCAAAACTCTTCATTTATTATGTTGACTATCAGATCTTTATGATTTATGCAAATTGAAATGATTGTAAATAAATAAAGGTAACATAGCATGTCCCCAAAAAATAGCCCTTTTTTACCCGACTTGACCCGGTGACCCACCGGAATAACTCCGGCCACAGAAATATTTCCGAGTTCTGGCCACTTCCAGAAACTAGATATGTGGGCCAGTGAACTGACAAAAAATCATTTGAATCCGTTAAGATTTCGCTGAGCAGTGAGTGTTTCAGTATTTTTGCTTTCACTCATTCCTATACGGGTTAAGGAAACATAACAGAAAAACAAATATTATATTTTCATGCGTTGGAATTTTGTTTTTTGGAACTATCCAATAAAAGTACCATTAATTCATTTGTTATGGTCTGAATAAAGTATGCTTTTTTATTTCAAAACTCTATTGAAAAGATGCATAAAGACGCCGGTGTTTTTCGTAAAAATGTCATTTATAACTGTTGCGACCGAAATGACGAACCAGCCTAACACCAGTCATCGAGGTTGGTGCTATCGGTCATCAGCAATCCATCCACAGTACAAATATTACGTAACTCTTATATAAATTGAATTCATTGTTCTTTTGCTCATCATCTTCTCAAACACCCCATGCTACCGGTTGAAATATCAGTATTGTTGAATTCGTCTAGTAAGACACGTGTTTTTACTGAAAATCTACTCCGAAAAACTACCATCTCTCCGTCGGTCAGAATCACGATTTTTTTGGACCCTTGCGCTAACAATAACATATAGAAAAACATTTTCATGAAAACGAACATACAAAACAATAGACTTTAGTTGATCAATGAATTAAAAAAACAGTACTTTTCGTTCTCTGGTGAACCAATTGGAACATACGGTATAGTTACAATAGAAGCTATTGTATTTTTATAATAGTCTTTATCAGGGTTCCGTCCCGCTGCTCGTTCGAAAAATGACTCCCCGCCGTAGACGCTTGTGCGATACTAACGAATGCGTGGAATGACACAACGCAACGCAGTCCCAATCCTTTTCGGTGGATGACTCTCGCGGCGGTGTCACTCACTGACTGGGTTGTTGCTTTTTTGTGTGCGAATTCAGGTCAGCTACGAAGGATGACAACAGCGAGCGAGGTGAGTGTGCAGTTCCAAGTGTCAATTTAACAAGAATAATGCGTGCATAAATTTTCCCTAATATCGTAATTTTTCTTGCATTCTCGGAATGATGAACGATGCGTTCAACTGGGTGGCTTGGCTGTGGCTGTCGTTGGTGTGGATTTAGGGAATGCGTTGGTGCTTGTAACTGAAGATGACTTGTAAACAGATGTAAACGAGAGAAATCACATCGGATGTGGTCCAAAAATTGCGTGTTGTTTTTTGGGGAAGGTTCCTGGCATATCGTTGTCTGGGATAAAGTTGATCAATAGGGTGAAATATTACTTGTTGTTACCTTACAAGTTTTACTGCTTTCAAGTGGCCAAGTTTCGTACCTTTTTTTTCGTTACTCTTAAATATTCCTGGAGCTTCTGTGCCATAGCAAATCAGAAGTCCATGGGTTGAATCCCAGGCCCGTCTCTTTTCTAGTACATTGTTGTATCTTTCATTTGCTTCTATATCCCATTCCTAATTCTTAAATTCGTAATCTATAACACTGAAACAGGTGAACAAGTTTTGAATCAAACTTCCATGATAGCACTAAAACATCAAAGGCATCAATCTCACAAAGGAAGCATCTAACAACAGTGTACTTTTGATTTTAGATTTGTGCACTAGCAGAAAGCTTGAAATAAGAAGATCAGGAACGTTTATTAACCAAATGCTAGTCATCTCCGCCATAAATTTACTTTACCTCTATACCTTCTCGCATGAACTGGCGTAGATGCAGAGGTATATCTGATCTACTGTGAGCTACTTTTAAATGCAACATGAATTTTTCCTACTTCCTCTCATTGGTCTGCATTCTTACGTTCCAGGCACCATTGTTACCTATAAATAGAAGATCATCTGCACTTACCCACACTGAGAATGCCTGTTAGTCCAAAACAGCCGTCTGGTTGGTTCTTTGTGTAAGTGCAGCTGATCTAGCGATACTGGAATAGCAACCACGGGCGACCAATCAAGCTCAAGCTTAAGCTCAATCCCTACACCCAAAAGTTGAAACCGTCATTATAGGCGTTTTCTGCGTCTATTGATGGCGGAAAAGTGTTCTTCTGAGCGACATGACGTTTTTGAGCGTCTATTGATAGGCAGATAATCCGGTCATTGAGTCGAGCAGTTTTTACGGTACAAATGGGGAAGTACAACTTGATATGCTTTTTGCACCACTTAACCAACAAGCGGGTTTAGTGCTGTGGTATAGTATTTAGTTCTCACGCTCATGACCATGGATCGATCCTGGTTGATGTCGCATGTGTATTTATTTTTCATGTGCGTGCATCACCAACACATGTATTAAAAAATATTCCACACATATGCCTTTTAAGTGCATGTATTGGAAGTATGGAAATACGCAAAAAACCGAAAGGGTGCAAACCAGATTCGAACCATAATCATCGGATCGACTAGCACACTACGTATCTACTGATCCAAACTTACTACTGAAATAATGTGCAACCAAAGTCGATGTGGTTTTACTTTTTCTTATGCATGATTGCTCATGCTATTGATAAACATGTGAACATGTGTTATCCCCAGCAAAATAAAGATATACAGTCAAGTCTCCTTTAAAGCGTTAATCATCGTATGTTGAACAATGAACGGATCTGCCCTGTTACCTGGTGCCGAGTTGTATCCAGACCTTCGATCGCTCCTTCCGGGCAGGTTACCGCACATCGACCGGTGGCTGATGATGAGGTGGGAAACGCAGGGGGGCATGCATTCACCATGCAGCAAGAAATTCCTAGGGGTTGAAGACCGTGGTTTTCTTCGTTCCAACCACGGCTAATTCCTTTCGAAGGACCAATAGTATTTCCAAACACGAAATGCACATGAACACTTTAATTACACATTTATTTTTACGGACAACTACATTTATTAAAAACTGGACACTGACTTTTATTCCTAACTATAAACTACACTTATATCTATAACAGATTAAAAAACCGACGAGCGTAGGTGCTCTCGTACCGGACCGGACCGTGACCTTTTCGTTTTTGGTTTCTGTTCTTCTGGAGAAAACACCTCAAGCCGTCTTCTGGATGTTCGGGTCAGCTCTCCGGAGATTCGTAGCTTCGTTTGAACTCCGACACTGATAATGCTCAGCTCTCCTTCTCGCGCAAGCTGATAACGGACGAAGCTCGATGGTAGACTACCAAAATATCTCTCCTCGCTCGCATTGACGAGCCGGTGATAGAGGTGATGCCTAGCAGATAACGGTAGCTTGCATTACATGCACGGCTATCTTGATAATCCACCAGGGTTGTAGCTCGGGGATAGAGCACTCGCGATCATTCTCACCCACCCAGAAAGTTCATAAGTTTCTGTAAATAGATAAAAAAATCCTCTTCGCGGTATAGGGAGGGAAAGGACTGATCATTTGGATTTGGTTATCGTGACTGGTTCCAATTCGTTGTTCTCATCGTCGATTGGGAGTGGCAATATGCAAATTTTTTCGACTGGACGAGTTAACAGGCCTGTTGCGGTTTTGAGGGTTACCACTCGCACAGTTCCATCATCTCCCGGATGTACCTGGGTGATTCGCCCCATTTTCCAACGTAGAGGTGGTAAATTGTCGTCGTGGATTACTACGAGCGTTCCTACGTCAATTGGTATGGCGGATTTCCACCTTTTGGCTCGACCTTGCAGCTGGCATAAGTATTCTCGTTTCCAGCGCTTCCAGAAGTCCTGCAATCTCCGTTGGGTTAGTTGTAACAGATTAAGCCGATTAGGCAGAATGCTGGTGAAATCTGGCTCAGGCAACGCGTGCAATGATTCTCCAATCAAAAAGTGGGCGGGTGTTAACGGCTGGAGATCATTCGGATCATCGGACAAGGGGGTGAGAGGGCGACTATTTAGGCAAGCTTCAACTTGTGCTAACAACGTACACATGTCCTCAGGTGTCACTGGAGTATCACCAATTACCTTCACGAGATGATGCTTTGCTGATCGTACAGCGGACTCCCACAATCCTCCAAAATGTGGCGCACTGGGCGGGTTGAAATGCTAATTCTCTCGTGATTGATTCATGATAATTGCAGTCCTGGAGCATTTTTAATACATCTTGCATTTTATTTCGCGCACCGACAAAATTAGTACCGTTGTCGGAAAACATATCTGTGCACCGTCCTCTTCTTGAGATAAACCGTCTTAGCGCTTGAAGAAATCTATCGGTTGAAAGATCGGAGACAAGCTCCATATGGACTGCCTTCGTACTCATACAAATGAAAATTGCAACGTATGCCTTGACTGCCGGACGTCTTGGAGCAAGTCTAACGTAGAGAGGTCCAAAGTAGTCCACGCCTGTTCGAAGAAATGGTCGTGATACCGTTACTCGTGATGTAGGTAGATCCCCCATCAACTGCTGAACTGTTTTAGGCTTCGTACGAAAGCATTTCAGACATTGGTGGACGATCTGCTTTACTACGCTTCTTCCTCCTAGTGGCCAGAAACGTAGTCGAACGACACTTAGCATTAGTTGTGGTCCAGCGTGGATCAATCGTTCATGATAATGACGTAATAACAAACGAGTGAAGTGATGTCTGGCTGGAAGTACTACTGGATGCTTGGCTTCCTCGGATTCCATACAATGTTTAAGCCGGCCGCCCAGCCGAATCAAATTGTCTTCATCTATAAATGGATTGAACCACATCAACGGCGATCCTCTAGGAACATCAGTTTTAGAAGACAATGCCTTCCATTCCGTTACAAAAAACTCCCTTTGCACTAATCGAACCAAAGTATTTTCAGCCTGTTTCAGTTCCATCGTGGACAAAAACGAGTAGTTTCTTCTTTCTTCCTTTGGAGTTTGAAGGATTCTCATAAAACGTAACCAATATGCAAGGCGACGAACAAGATCATTGTACGATGAAAGTTTTTCAAAGTACGCTTGATAAAACTCCGAAACTGTTGAACTTGCGGTGACTACTACCGTACGCCGTCTTTCTTCGTCTTCGGCTCCTGCTGATAATCCTTCTGGTAGAAGGGGCCAATTTTCTTCCTTCTCTTGTAGCCACGATGGACCTTGCCACCACAAAGTATTTTTTACAATGTTTTCTGGTGAAATTCCCCTAGATATGAGATCTGCTGGGTTTTGAACACCCGGAACGTGACTCCATCTAGAGTTTTGGGTAGCGGATTGTATTTTTGCCACTCGGTTGGCGACGAAAGTGGTCCATGTAGTAGGGGTTGCAACAATCCAACGAAGTACGCATGTTGAATCCGTCCAGAAATAGGAGTTGCCCGTGAATCGAATAGATTGGGCAGCCTTTTCGAATAATTGTGCTGCCAAGAGCGCTCCACACAGTTCCAACCGAGGTATCGTTTGGCACTTTAACGGTGCCACCTTAGACTTGGAAGTTAGAAGACGAACTAGCACCTCTCCAGCCAAATTCTCGCTTCTTACGTATAGACAAGCTCCATATGCCTTCTCTGATGCATCTGAGAAACAATGCAGTTCTATCAAGGCGGCATCAGGAATAATGACGCAACGGTTGATTCGTATTTCGTTGAATAATGGAAGCTGCACATGTAATCTCCTCCAAGACTCACCCACCGTCGAAGGAAGTGGCTGGTCCCAGCCCAGACGTTGATTATGGTCGTCATGAAGTGTCCAAAGCAACTGCATGAAGATTTTTGCTGACGTTATTGCTGCTCCTAAAAGTCCCAAGGGATCGAATAGAGAAGCTATCACCGATAGTACATATCGTTTGGTGAGAGGTTTGTCAGGAATCAAACTTGGAATTGCGAACTGGAATCTCAGAGTATCCGTACCAGGCATCCAAGTCAAACCCAACGTTCTGATTGAGGGATCTGGATCTAATACGATTCCTTCCGATGTACGAATAGCTCGATCTTCCTCTGCCACACCTTCCAACACAGCTGGACAGTTAGACGCCCATTTTCGTAAACGGAATCCACCACTTGAAGACATTTCATCCAACTGCTTTCTCATTTCAATCGCCATTTCTGCATTATCAGCGCCTGTAATAACGTCGTCCATATAGGTATCATCGGTCGCAGCACTTGCTGCGAGTGGGAAATTTTTCTCTTCGTCGAAAGCCAACTGTTGCAGTGTCCTAGTAGCCAGAAATGGAGCTGGTTTAGTTCCGTAGGTTACTGTGTTAAGCTCGTAGGTAAGGGCAATATCGCTGGGTGAATTGCGCCACAGAATGGACTGCAACGGACGATCCTTAGTATCAACGTAGATTTGCCGAAACATTTTCTCTACGTCCGAAACAAGCATAATTTGTTTTGTTCGGCTACGTAGAATGATAGACCGGAGGTCCTCCTGAACGATTGGCCCTGTCAGCAGTATATCGTTGAGCGATGCACCGGTCGCCGTTTTGCAGGAAGCATCAAACACCACCCGTACCTTGGTAGTAGTGCTTGCCTCTTTGATAACAGGGTGATGCGGTAAATAGCACCGCTTTATTGTTTCCAATTCAGATCCTTTCACTAATCGCATGTGACCCAATTTGGCGTATTCTTCCATGAAATCGAGATACTGTTGTCGAAGCAGTGGATCCCGAGCCAGTCGACGTTCAGTTCCTTGCAAACGTCGGTATGCGATATCCCTTGAATCGCCCAACCGTGAGATGCCATCGTCCTGTTTTGGTAATGAGACGGTGTACCGACCGTCTGAACCCCGGTGAACTGTACGTGAAAAATTGTCTTCGCACTGCTTCTCTTCCAATGAGAGCGCCTTTCCTGTTTCTACTTCCTCGCAGGACCAGAACCGAGAGATCAGTGCATCTAAGTCATCCATCGTTGAAACATTGCAACTGATTTGTAGCGATCGATTCGGAGCCGAAATACCGCCGCTCACTATCCATCCGAATACAGATTCGTTAAGAGTAGGATTTCCTACGCCCAGAGAAATCCTCCGACCGGTTTGGAAGAAATCGAAAAAATATTCGATGCCCAGCACGAGATCCACACCGTTTCTTTCGAAGAATGCAGGATCTGCTAGTTGGATCCCGCTCGGAAATGCCCAATTATCCGTATTAGTGGTGGTGGTTGGAAGGTTCACCGTTACCTTTGGGAGAACCAAGAAATCCATCTCGCGTGCAAACGTAGACAAGCGTGACCTTATCACTGCATGTATCCTGTGTTTTACCTTGGTTCCAGTCTGTCCAATTCCGAGAACAGAAATGTCCACTCGATCTCGGCAGACCTTCATCTGCTGACTCAACCTCTCCGTGATGAAATTGGACTCCGACCCAGAATCCAATAGAGCGCGAGCAGGTAGACGATTTCCGCTGTCATCCTCGATTAATACAACTGCTGTAGCCAACAAAACTTGCCCTGACTGTTGATGAGATGTAGCGGACACTACGGGTTCCATGGATGCAATGTTGGATACTTGAACGGAAGATGAACTGGATGACTCCTGATGATTCTGCGAAGTAGACGGCTTCGTGCTTCCAGCAACTGCCGCAACGAGGGCATCCTTCTCTCTTTCCGACTTGAAGCATACCAGTGTGTGATGACGACCACTACAATTTTTACAGCTGTATTTTGAAGGACAATCTCTAGCCAGATGTCCAGGACGGAAACAATTCCGACAGAGTCCGTTTGATTTTAGCAGAGCATCTCTATCAGTAACTGCCAACCGTTGAAATTCCTTACAGTGGAACAGAAAATGGTCCGATGAACAAACGACACAGCGAGTCCTAGGTGCTTGAGTGGAGCTATAGCTGGTCTTCATCGGCTGCGATTTAGATTTTGATTGCTGTGGTATCGATGTGACACCCCTAATGTCAGTTGATTTTGCTGGCAAGCAGTCCAAAACCTGAATCCTGCGCTGCAAAAATTCACGCAAATCCTCGAGCGTGTCCTGTTCCTTCGTGGCTGACACCTCTTCCCACCCCCTCCGAGTAACTGGATCTAAACGGGTCGTAAGAATATTCACCAAGAGCAGATCCTTGTAATCAACTGGCTGAATGACTTGATCAAGAGTCTGTACAATTCTCTCGAAACTTTCCAGAAGGATGTGTAATTCTGATCCGGATTCCTTAGCTAAAGTGGGCAACTTGAACAGGGCTTGTACTTGTCGCTTTTTTAGCTGCTTACTGTTATTGTAACGCTTCAACAGCATATCCCAGGCCACCTGGTAGTTGGCCTTGGTGATTGGGAGAGGATCTATAAGTGCTCTCGGTTCACCTTGAAGGCACCCCTTCAAATAATGGAACTTTTCCACCTCCGGTAGTTCCGCCTTCCAATGGATAAGCGAGGTGAAAAGGTCCCGAAAACTCAACCATTCGTCGATGTTTCCGTTGAATGGTTGTAGCGTGATCTGAGGCAGGCGCACGTGATCCATGTTTCCGTGCGCTGATGCGTCTCCTCCTCGAATGGAATTCTCCAATTCTTGTGGCCGCTGCCGATCCTTAAGCTTATCCGACAAAAAGGACTTCAACTGGTAATAACGGTCACTGAATTCGATGCGCTCCCTTTCCAGTGAAGTGCTATCCGGATTGTAATCATCGTGGGAGAAAATATCGACTAATGCTTCACTGAAGCTTTCCCAAAACTCGTCTAACTTACTCAGGCGAATCTCTATTTCGGTGGACGTGGTAGTTTCCTTGAACAATTGCACAAACCGATCGATGTCACCGAAGGATAGCTGGATTTCCTTCAATCTGGCTGTCAATGCCCTCATTGACGGAGATTTCTTGACGTCAGGTTTCATGGCGACCATTTGTACGTGTTGGCGACACAAAGAGAGAGAGAGAGAGGCGAGGTGTAGTATGCTGACGGTAGACCTAGCCACGGCTAGGCATATACTGCTAGTATTTACCCGGAGAAACGAGTACTGCTACTCCAAGAATCCAACACGCATGAAACGACAATCAATCGACAACCAGATGGCAAGGGTCCAATACAACGCAACGGCTTATTCCAGGTAATCAGCGTCGTGCCAACTCAATAACCGACCAAATTCAGCGATGACTCGAGCGAGGAGAAGGCGAAGAGGAGAAATGTTGGTGTAGTAACCGAAAGTTTCCGGCTTCGGCCAGGCATATACTGCGGCAACTCACCTGGAGAAACCAGCAGCGGTGCAAATCCCGGCGAAGTCCGAATAACTAATCCAAATTTCAAGAATGGGTTGCTCAGAAGAGCATTCAGGGCTCAGCAGGAAAATGGCAAAGTCGAAGAGGATAGATTTCATTCAAAATGGTGTATTTTCTGCGTCTAGCTTCGGCAGTATACAAAAAGTTCACTCACCCGAGAAAACCTTTGATGACGCTCCCTCTTCTTGCCGACGATCCTTGAAAACCAGTGGTAGTGTAGTTACTGTAGTTGTTTGGCCGGATTACCCTAGTGTAGGCGATCTCGAAGAATCCAAAGTCCGAAATATCGTCCAATCTTCCTTGGTTGTAAACGTAAATCCTCGATTCCGGCGGAATGCCAATCCACATCAACGGAGGCGACTTCCCTTGTCGCAGGCCAGGTGGTCACAGGTCCAGAAAAATAGGTCGAATTGTTGGTATTAGTATATAGAAAGCCTATGCTTCGGCTGGACATACACTATTCTATCTTATTTACCTGAGAAAGAAAGCGTTGCGCTGGTCCAGCGGTTCGAAGAGGCGATCTCCTTTCCGGTAAAACGTGAATTCCTTCAGGCGACGACCTTTGATCCAATCCAAATAGCAGAATCCGTTGAGTGGTCCCGTTACTAGCAAGTATCATGCAATAACCTCGTTGATGTTGTAGCATGCAACACTTCAGTTGAAGTCCAGTTCCACAATTGCTATCCCAAGTGAAGCCAAACGAAGCTTGCATCAATGGCGCATCTGTCCAAGAGGCGCCATCCCGAAAGGTAATGCTTTGTCCAGATGTCCAATGGCAGCGGTGTTGTTCATGTGCATACAATGACCTTTAGTGCAGTGACCTCTACCACAAGGTATCACTATGGCGTTGTAAAGCGTTCCAAACCAAATTGTATCGACTTAATGCCGGCGGGAATTTCCAACATTCGTGTATTGTCCAGAATCCGGCTCGAAGGACCAAAATGAACGGATCTGCCCTGTTACCTGGTGCCGAGTTGTATCCAGACCTTCGATCGCTCCTTCCGGGCAGGTTACCGCACATCGACCGGTGGCTGATGATGAGGTGGGAAACGCAGGGGGGCATGCATTCACCATGCAGCAAGAAATTCCTAGGGGTTGAAGACCGTGGTTTTCTTCGTTCCAACCACGGCTAATTCCTTTCGAAGGACCAATAGTATTTCCAAACACGAAATGCACATGAACACTTTAATTACACATTTATTTTTACGGACAACTACATTTATTAAAAACTGGACACTGACTTTTATTCCTAACTATAAACTACACTTATATCTATAACAGATTAAAAAACCGACGAGCGTAGGTGCTCTCGTACCGGACCGGACCGTGACCTTTTCGTTTTTGGTTTCTGTTCTTCTGGAGAAAACACCTCAAGCCGTCTTCTGGATGTTCGGGTCAGCTCTCCGGAGATTCGTAGCTTCGTTTGAACTCCGACACTGATAATGCTCAGCTCTCCTTCTCGCGCAAGCTGATAACGGACGAAGCTCGATGGTAGACTACCAAAATATCTCTCCTCGCTCGCATTGACGAGCCGGTGATAGAGGTGATGCCTAGCAGATAACGGTAGCTTGCATTACATGCACGGCTATCTTGATAATCCACCAGGGTTGTAGCTCGGGGATAGAGCACTCGCGATCAAACAAGTTCAATGTATATTCATAATAATTTATCACATACCAGAGTAGCCACATTCTCTATTGTAGAACTTACTTAACCCATTAACGCCCGAATTATTTCACATTTGTAGTAATCACCTGATTCTTTCTGGAGTATCGCAATATGATAAGAGAATGCTAAAACCGTAATTTAAATGAAAATCTACGGTCACATTTTGTTACAGTACACAGTGGGTCATATGTACGCAAAATATTGAAAAAATAAAAATCTTTGATTATTTTCACAAATGTTTAAAGGTGGTATGGTGCATTCAAAAGTGACAAGATATTATGACAAACATAATGTAAACGGTAATAACATGTTACTATTAATATAAATAACAAAAAGAGGTTTATTTGAAAACTACATCACAAAATTATGCTGAATGTGTACAAAGCACACACAAGAACATACACGTACATGCACAACACATACTAGTTTGCACATTCAAACATACATACATTCATACACATCACGGAGAAAAAACTAGCTAGTTTGAAACAACAAAAAAAAGGTTGAAATTCAAACTAAAATTTTTATTGTTTCGAAACTAACACTTGTTGTTTGTAAACCAAAATTTTGTTTGAAACAAACTATCTATATTATCTGTTGCCAACTTATATTTTTCTGATTGAAGAACAATGATCAACGTTGTATCAAACTAATATATTAGTTGTTAGCAAATAAAATTTTGTTTATTTTTACCAAATTTCAGTTTGCACGATACCTTAACGAATTTCTTAAATCAAACCAAAAAATAAGATTGATTCAAACAACACCACACATCGAAACAAACTGATTTTTTGTTTGTAGAAATAACAACCTAAGAATTAGTTTGAAAAAAAGCTAGATTTTTAGATTGTTAGCGAGCTCAAACTCTGGTTCGAGAGTTAGCCATGTTTTCATTTTGTATTGTGCCTCAAAACAAACTTTCATGTAAAAATATGAAACTTACTTATAAAATGATGCAACCAGAGCCTAAATCAGGCCTGCCCAACTTTTTTGAACCACGGGCCAAATCGCAGATATAATTTTGTGTCGTGGGCCACATTTTAAACGTACGAATATTCCCAACAATTCTGACAAAAGTCAGTAAATAAAGTTCATAAAACCTGACAAACATCAGTGAATGAAGTAAATTTCATTTGAAGAAATCTAAAATAACGATAATTGCTGCTAAGCATTCTGCTGGACGTTGTGAGAGTTTCTTTCAAAATTATATAATAAACCAGTCCAGAATATTTTGAAGAATCTACCCCAGAAATTTAAGATTCTGTGAGAATAATACCCAGTTTTTTTTAAATCGTACTCCGAATTCTGACAGAATCCAACCTAATATTATTAGCATGAACCGGGATGTGCTAAAATCCTGATCAAGTTTTTTCGAAAATCTTGGTCAGAATGTCCAAGATTTTACAAGAATCGTGCCTAGGTTTCCTTCAGAATTTCACTCAATAATTATTTTGAAATGCCACCTAGAAATCTTTGAAAATGCTAAAAAAGAAACCTGCTCATAATTTTATTATAAAATCGTTTAGTGTTCTGGCAAAATGTAACATAGCGTTATGTTGTAATCTTGCCCAGGATTCTAAAAAAATATGAATTGAATTCGTTGAAAATCCTGGCTATGGAATCCTGGTAAAAATTCTGTGAGAATCTTGCGAATGTTGAGGCTGATTTGCTGCTGTCAAGAAAAGTAATCGCCGATCAAGATACGTGGGAAATTACTTGGCTCTGCCCCATTCAGTCAAGCAATTTCATGTCCAAAATTCGGTTCTGAAAGTCGTTTCCAGGATTCTTTAAAAACCTGTTCAAGATTTTGTAAAAAGCCTGCTTTCCTAATAATCCTGTCAAGAATGAAAGTCGAAGGAAGCCATAGAAGAAACATTGTTGAAACACCCAGAATTTGAGATTTAGAATTTGAATCATTTATAAAATAAAATATCTAAGAGGGTGAAAAAACAAAACAATTTAAAAATTTACTAAGCTAGAATATTAGGTTGAAACTAAATTGAAAATTAAATAGGCTTAGTATGTTCTTACTTCGGGTTGGTAGAATGTTCAACGGGCAAAATGTGAAAAGAATTTTCAAACCCTCCGCGGGCCGGATGCGGCCCGTACGTTGGGCAGCCCTGATCTAAATATTATAAGATGCTGAATGTTCTGTCAATAATTCAGGTAATTAATACTTTGTGTATAATGGTACATATCTTAATTTATAAAGCTCAAACAAATTATGTTGTTCGCAGAACTATTCAAATAACATGTACGTGAGCCGACAAATGCTGAGATTTCAAGTTTATAGAGGTATTTCTTTCATAAGTTTTCGTTAACGTTTTGTAAAATATATTAATTTTCACATTACATTGTCTACTAGTAGCGGACGATTTGGCGTGGAGCTTAGTGGCAAGCATTAGCGGCATTATTGATTAGATGGACGAAGTCGCCGGATGCAATCCCGGAATACCAGTAAACTTCGATTTTGTCAATGATATTAAATTTGTTTGATATATTATTGTACTTTTTATAAACAAAAGCAAATATATAGTATGAAGTTGCGGTTTGGATATTTATAATTTTTGCTTCAAAATGATTAAAACAAAAATAGAGAGAATATAACCAGAACGTTAATTCAATAAATTTGTTGTTTGTTTCAAACTGCACCTCTTGTTTGTTCCAAACTAATTTTTGGTGGATCCAAACTAGAAATAATGCTTGATTCAACTATTTTCTTCGTTTGTTTTGAGAACTGTCAAAATCAAACAACCTACAAATTAGTTATTTCTAACCATTTTTTCTTGATTTCAACTAAGACGGCGTAAAATATTTAACGCAGAATGTTAGTTTATTACAAACAACGCGATTAGTTGATTCCAATTGATTTTATGTTTGTGCAAAATTCAACCTAAAGTTTTGGTTAAAACAAACCAAAATTTGTGTGTAATTACTATATTTTTTTCTCCGTGATATAGCCGCAGTAGTCGCATTTTCATCCTATATTTTACGCCAGCCTCGTTAGTATCAAATGGTTACGGGGTACACACTTATAAAATTTTCCACGAATATGATAATTTTTGTCGCAATAAAAACCACTAAGGATTTAGCAGAATTCCAAAGATATTGACATATTGTTTCTACAGGATTGTTGAAGGCATCCCACAGGATTCCCTCAGGATTCTCGAAGAATATCACAGAATCCCAATTGGAATTTTTCCAGGATGCTCATGAAAAAAAAAACACACGGAATTCCCATAAGGTTCACAATTCCCGCAGTATTTCTACACAATTCCCAAAGAATTCTTACAGGTTTTACATAAAGTTCCCTAAGAATTCTCACATGACTCTTTCCAATAAGACCAATCCAAATTCTCAAAGTATGTCTACGAGATTCTCTCAGGAATACTAACTATTTGCTAAGATAAGATAAGATTTCAACAGGACCTTCACAAGAATCCCAGCATTCGCGTAAGATTCCCAATGTATTTTAAAACTTTTTGCTCACTATTTCCGTAGAATTTTCACAACATTTATACTGTCTTTCAACATAACTCCAACAGGATTCCCACAGTATATGCTTGGGTTACCATCTAACAATTCCCATTGGAATGCCAGAATCCTTACCGGAATACAAGCATCTACACTAGAATCTCAAAATCGGCACTGAAAATCCATGATCTATGCTGGAATCCAGGATCCACACTGGAATTGAAGGATCCACACTAGAAACTCAAACTCTCCTCTGGTATCCCCATATCGCACTGAAATCCTAGGATCCGCATCTAAAGTCCATACTGAAATACAGGATCCTCAGTGAATTCCAAGGATCTACACTGGAAATGCAAAATACTTACTGAGGCTCAAATATCTACACTGAAATCCAAAAATTGGCACTGAAATCCCAGCATTCACATTAGAAAACAAGGACCCATGTTCTAATCGTGCGGTTCACACTAAAATCGCAAGATCCATACTGGAGTATCAAGATACTGAAACTCCAAGGTCCCCACTGAAATTTCAGGTTTCACATTAGAATCACACGAACCATGTAACAATCCCAGGATTCAAACTGGAATTTCAATATACACAATGGAATACCAAGATCCACACTGACACACTATGATCTGAACAACAGTCCCAGGATATACATAAAAATACAATAAACCTAGTGGAATCCCAATATCCACGTTAGAAGCCAGAGATCTACAATGCAGCAACACAATCTACACTATAATCCTAAGATTCACACTGGAACACTTGGAACCAGACTGGAACACCAGGATCCACATTGTTATTCCAGGATCCACACTGAAACCCTATGATCCACATTGCAATCCCAGAATCCTTGAGGGATTCCCAGAATCCTTGCGGGATTCCCAGAATCCTTGCGGGATTCCCAGAATCCTTGCGGGATTCCCAGAATCCTTGCGGGATTCCCAGAATCCTTGCGGGATTCCCAGAATCCTTGCGGGATTCCCAGAATCCTTGCGGGATTCCCAGAATCCTTGCGGGATTCCCCAGAATCCTTGCGGGATTCCCAGAATCCTTGCGGGATTCCCAGAATCCTTGCGGGATTCCCAGAATCCTTGCGGGATTCCCCAGAATCCTTGCGGGATTCCCAGAATCCTTGCGGGATTCCCAGAATCCTTGCGGGATTCCCAGAATCCTTGCGGGATTCCCAGAATCCTTGCGGGATTCCCAGAATCCCTTGCGGATTCCCAGAATCCTTGCGGGATTCCCAGAATCCTTGCGGGATTCCCAGAATCCTTGCGGGATTCCCAGAATCCTGGCGGGATTCCCAGAATCCCTTGCGGGATTCCCAGAATCCTTGCGGGATTCCCAGAATCCTTGCGGGATTCCCAGAATCCTTGCGGGATTCCAGAATCCTTGCGGGATTCCCAGAATCCTTGCGGGATTCCCAGAATCCTTGCGGGATTCCCAGAATCCTTGCGGGATTCCCAGAATCCTTGCGGGATTCCCAGAATCCTTGCGGGATTCCCAGAATCCTTGCGGGATCCCAGAATCCTTGCGGGATTCCCAGAATCCTTGCGGGATTCCCAGAATCCTTGCGGGATTCCCAGAATCCTTGCGGGATTCCCAGAATCCTTGCGGGATTCCCAGAATCCTTGCGGATTCCCAGAATCCTTGCGGGATTCCCAGAATCCTTGCGGATTCCCAGAATCCTTGCGGGATTCCCAGAATCCTTGCGGGATTCCCAGAATCCTTGCGGGATTCCCAGAATCCTTGCGGGATTCCCAGAATCCTTGCGGGATTCCAGAATCCTTGCGGATTCCCAGAATCCTTGCGGGATTCCCAGAATCCTTGCGGGATTCCCAGAATCCTTGCGGGATTCCCAGAATCCTTGCGGGATTCCCAGAATCCTTGCGGGATTCCCAGAATCCTTGCGGGATTCCAGAATCCTTGCGGGATTCCCAGAATCCTTGCGGGATTCCCAGAATCCTTGCGGGATTCCCAGAATCCTTGCGGGATTCCCAGAATCCTTGCGGGATTCCCAGAATCCTTGCGGGATTCCCAGAATCCTTGCGGGATTCCCAGAATCCTTGCGGGATTCCCAGAATCCTTGCGGGATTCCCAGAATCCGGATTCCTTGCGGGATTCCCAGAATCCTTGCGGGATTCCCAGAATCCTTGCGGGATTCCCAGAATCCTTGCGGGATTCCCAGAATCCTTGCGGGATTCCCAGAATCCTTGCGGGATTCCCAGAATCCTTGCGGGATTCCCAGAATCCTTGCGGGATTCCCAGAATCCTTGCGGGATTCCCAGAATCCTTGCGGGATTCCCAGAATCCTTGCGGATTCCCAGAATCCTTGCGGGATTCCCAGAATCCTTGCGGGATTCCCAGAATCCTTGCGGGATTCCCAGAATCCTTGCGGGATTCCCAGAATCCTTGCGGGATTCCCAGAATCCTTGCGGGATTCCCAGAATCCTTGCGGGATTCCCAGAATCCTTGCGGGATTCCCAGAATCCTTGCGGGATTCCCAGAATCCTTGCGGGATTCCCAGAATCCTTGCGGATTCCAGATCCTTGCGGGATTCCCAGAATCCTTGCGGGATTCCCAGAATCCTTGCGGGATTCCCAGAATCCTTGCGGGATTCCCAGAATCCTTGCGGGATTCCCAGAATCCTTGCGGGATTCCCAGAATCCTTGCGGGATTCCCAGAATCCTTGCGGGATTCCCAGAATCCTTGCGGGATTCCCAGAATCCTTGCGGGATTCCCAGAATCCTTGCGGGATTCCCAGAATCCTTGCGGGATTCCCAGAATCCTTGCGGGATTCCCAGAATCCTTGCGGGATTCCCAGAATCCTTGCGGGATTCCCAGAATCCTTGCGGGATTCCCAGAATCCTTGCGGGATTCCCAGAATCCTTGCGGGATTCCCAGAATCCTTGCGGGATTCCCAGAATCCTTGCGGATTCCCAGAATCCTTGCGGGATTCCCAGAATCCTTGCGGGATTCCCAGAATCCTTGCGGGATTCCCAGAATCCTTGCGGGATTCCCAGAATCCTTGCGGGATTCCCAGAATCCTTGCGGGATTCCCAGAATCCTTGCGGGATTCCCAGAATCCTTGCGGGATCCCAGAATCCTGCGGGATTCCAGAATCCTTGCGGGATTCCCAGAATCCTTGCGGGATTCCCAGAATCCTTGCGGGATTCCCAGAATCCTTGCGGGATTCCCAGAATCCTTGCGGGATTCCAGAATCCTTGCGGGATTCCCAGAATCCTTGCGGGATTCCCAGAATCCTTGCGGGATTCCCAGAATCTTGCGGGATTCCCCAGAATCCTTGCGGGATTCCCAGAATCCTCACGGGATTCCCAGAATCCTCACGGGATTCCGGGAACCCTCCAGGATTCTGCACTGCAAATCCTCGATCCCAAAACATATTCTGAAATCTGCACTCTGGAATACCGGATTCCACACTGACTTCCGGCACAGGATTCATTCTATAATTGTTCATGAATCTCTGATTTGCAAACCACGCTTATTACAGTATACGACGAGCGTGGTGATGCCGATCAGAGCTGGTGACAAAACAGATATGTTTTATGCTGACAGCGCAACCTAGTGGAAGAAATCTGAATTAAAAAACTTGTCATTGGACTGCCCTTAAGGTCTTTCACAACTTTGCCAAAGATACCAACCATCCATTTCGTCTAAAAAATTAACTGTATTCAAAAATGTTACTGATCTCAAAATAGATCACTGGGCGTTCGAGGCATCTGATCTCAAAATAGATCACTGGGCGTTAATGGGTTAAGGACTGTTCATTTTATAAAGTGGACACCTTGTGCATGCTATATCTTTATAATATATCAATAGAATCGTAATCGGTTTTCTGTATACAGTATCGTTCGACTATTATATTATTGCACGATGGTGTTATAACAAAAAAGCCATCAAAATAATTATAATTCACACGATTAAGGAACAATGTTTAGAATGGTCAAAGATTGGTAGGTCTGGAGCCAAGTATAATAGTTGAGTATACCAAAACACAATTCATTCATAAAAATTCGGATTTTTGGTATGTGAAAAATATTGTTTAAGTATGAAGCTTGCATCTGAGTGTTCTTATGAGCACTCCCACAGTTATTAACTGAAAGCTTACTGTGCCAATGACCATTTTTGCTTGCGTATATCGTGTGGCAGGAACGAAGATACTCTATGCTCTGGGAAGTCGAGAAAATTTCCAACCCGAAAAGATCCTCGACCGGTGGGATTCGAACCCACGACCCTCAAGCTTGGTCTTGCTGAATAGCTGCGCGTTTACCGCTACGGCTATATGGGCCTCGTAAAGATCCCTCTCTCCCCTAAATAGCTACGTCATTTATGGACGACTCCTTACATTTCTTCCTGACATATTTAACACAACCGCATAGCTAACTAATTTTGCTTCTAATGATCAGCAAAAAATAATAAACTTGAACACAATTCACGTTTTGCAGCTGAAATTTAAATTAAAAGTTCATATGGAGACTGGTATACCTTTATTTTTCAATATGGGACCGCACCAACTTCATATTTTCCAATACATTTTCAAACAATGTGTGTTTATTTTTATATGCATAATAAAATGCAGATTAAAATAAGTTTTATTGCACTCATTCGATAACTGTCAAGCAATGATACATAGTTTTGACATCATGAATGCTCTAAAGCATGACTTTAAATCGACAATATGTTGAGCATTATTATTATAAGTAAATATAGAGTTGATCTGGTGGTAGGTCATTTGGCATAATAATCATTTGACATAAAGTCGTTTGGCATAATGAGTCTGAAACCAAGGACGTCTCAAGATGATATTCGTTTTTACGTTTTTATTGAATCCCTCTGACGACATCAGGCTTATTTCAGAGTCAGTTGATTTAAAAAAGGCACTTAATGCAACAATGATATGCTCTTGAATAAACTAAAACATATTGGGAAAGTTATTGCCAAGACTATTTCATTACTTATCCAGAAATCCTTTCTTTCAAATATTTATTCTTCTTTGGGCTCATTCGCTAATTTCACACAACGCTTGAGGGGGTGGGTGGGGGTCAGTAAGTTGTTACAGGTCATACAAAAATTTTATAATATTCATACAAAAAGCGTTACGATGGGGTGGGTGGGTGTCCAAAATGACTATTTTTCGTCTTATGAAATTTATGAACAAACCTTTCATTGGAATAATTTTATGCACTGAAGATTTTGATATATCAATAAATAAAATATTAAGCGCAAATTTACCCTTCCTTCAAACATTTCGAAATAAAATGTAATCATAAATATAAATACTGAAGATTTAAAATTAAAATGAATTTCGCCTTCTTTTATGCATAGGCTGTTCTTTCGAGCTATATTGTTTTTAGATATTGTTTTTTGTTTCCAACTAATATAAAAGCAACAATCGATAACATTGATCTGCTCAAGTTATCAGCGAAAAGAGAAATCGATTACTGCAGTTACTCCGATGATTCTGAACGCATTTTTTTGATGTTCTTTCGTTTTATTATGTCACAATAATTTTTGACGTCCAATAACCTAATGTTTTAATAATAAATGTTGCCTTTATTTTAAAAATAGGTTGTTCTTCATATAAGATCATAAGATAAAATTTTGTAAAGCTATCTATCTATCTATCTATCTATCTAAGCGCTTGCACAACCAATATTGAAAAGCATCCTGGAAATACTGGAAATGATTCCAGTATTTTCTTGTCGACATTCATATTTGCAGCATATCGTATACAATATGACACAAACAAACATTAAAATAGCCAGGCCCACTGTGCAGACTTGGGTTTTAAGATAATTGAAAGATTTACGACCATCAGATTATTCACGAATGAATAACATGGTGAACGAACATTTTTCAATTTTATAAGTGAAGAAATGGGGACAACCGTACCGACCGTTTCATTAAGAGGGAAAGGTAAAATCGTTGGAAGTGGCGTAGCTAAGAAAGTTAATGCACACTTCATCGCTGTGTTCCTTTTCCTGGGATGGGACACAGGTATTTCCCCCGTATGTCCTGGCTCTAGAGCCTTGGCTTAAGCGCCATTACTCGCTCTCTGAAACGAAAAGAAATTTAAATCTGATCCCTCTCCTATTATGCTGTGAATTCAGATAAATGTGTATAAAAACCCACAAAATCATCTCATTGAACAAAAAAAAAAGTATTTTGAAATTTCTCACCAAAACTGCAACTCTGCATCAATTCTTATGCAGCAGAAACTAAATTTGGGGGCAACATGAATGACACATGAATGTTTTATTATCTTACCTGAATGTGTCTTCGATCAAACACATACAAACTCTAAGTTTTCATAAATAAAAACTTTATTACCCGTTAACGGTAGACTAAATAATGCAACGCATTAGAAAAAAATTAACATTTTCTGTTCACATCAAATATGTAAACTGATCATACCACACTATTTCTTCTTAGAAGTTTTGTCTTCACAAGGTTTCATATACCATGTACGTATCATAGAAGGCCATAGCATTTAAACAAAATATTAAATTCTCCTAGTAAGCCGACAAGTCATCACAGTCAGTTTCCTTGGAAACACACGTGTTGAGCAAAATCAATTGAATCAAATTTTTCACCTTCCGACCGACAGCGTGACACTTTTTCGATTGTCAAGGCTGTAGTAGCACACTCTGCTGAACAAAGTGATTTATTTTCACCCAAAATTTTCAATATTTACCTTGAACTTTGGCACAAACATTAAATTTAAATATAGCATAGATTTAGTAGGAAACAATCTGAAAATTTTCAATATTTACCTTGAACTTTGGCACAAACATTAAATTTAAATATAGCATAGATTTAGTAGGAAACAATCTGAAAATTTTCAATATTTACCTTGAACTTTGGCACAAACATTAAATTTAAATATAGCATAGATTTAGTAGGAAACAATCTGAAAATTTTCAATATTTACCTTGAACTTTGGCACAAACATTAAATTTAAATATAGCATAGATTTAGTAGGAAACAATCTGAAAAATATAGTAGATCTTATTCATTTAATTTTTTTTAAGAACCCTCTCTATACGATTTCCTTTACCCATTTGTCACACGGAACCTTATTTCGATAGTCACTCAAGCAAAATGATTATCTAAATACAGGTACCGGAATCTATTATGATAATTCGCCACAAGAAATCGGGTTGAATTTCATAAATTTGCCTGAAGAACCAAAAAATAAAAACAAAATATATACTCGCGCATTTTCGGAATCGAACTAAGGATCTCCCTATTCATAAACCAGTGCTATCTCCACGCACCTATCGACGGCTTGATACGTGTAGTGACAAAAGCAATATATAAAGCGTTCTATATTGCAATATTCATTCCATTCCTCTGACATGTCCACCATCCATTTTCCGCGTGACCATTTGCCTAAATGTGCGTTTCCGATGCCATCATTCGGCTTCGGATTGGTTGTGCAATTGTGTGGGTCGGTCGTAAACATTTAGATTGCTCGAATTTTCAAGTCCAATGTGCTCGATTTCAATTGACGGGTTTGCCCGTCTACGCTTAGGAGGCGAATCTTACCATCAATAGGTGGATTTAGCACCTAATACGCTAGGAGGGAAATCCGCCATCCGATTTATTTTGGGTGAACAACAAATCTTATAACACACATCGGAGAAATCTCTGGATAAATTCTTAGAAGAAAAGTCGCATGAATCTTAATCGATTAATACATTGTCAAAAACATAACACATGAATTCCCTTCCCTAGCTCTTCCTAAACATATATTTCCTACGTATTGAGCACTGATGTTTTCTGTTTTATAATAAACTTGCCGGCTCATATATAGGTATCATGTTATGTTGTTGTATATATAAATGATTATTATAGACCCTGTAGACCAATTTTGGGCATCACAAAAGTCTTCTATGCCTTTCCAAGAAAGGCACGTTGAAGAAGACTTCCAATTTGAAAAGATAGTCATTTAAATTGGAAGTCTTCTATGCCAACAACGTCTTTGAACTCGCTGTTCTTGTGACACTAAACGGCGATTAAGCTGGCGACATTGATAATACATATTCCGATAAGCTTAGTGGAGATGAATGGGCTGCAACCGATTCATTAAACTGTCTTGGAAGCAACCAACTCACGGCGCTAAACTGCCACCGCTAAGGATTCACCACAAATGACAAAGCGCGCCTTCCTTTCCTGGCACGTGTACTCTGCGTGGGTACGTATGTGTATGCGCGCTAATAATTACACACTGACAATCAATTATGGCTTCTTGGTAACATCGCCCACCACTACTGATGATGGTAATGATGATGGCGGCCAAATGCTTGCGGGTTGCCGCCAACGATGACGACGACGTGCAAATTAATTTCGATAATGGCGAATCGACGTTCGGGGCATAAATTTCGCGCTCGGCCATTAATTGTAGAATGTGTTGAATTAATCACTCCTCACTCAACGCGGGGGATCACTTTGGACGGGCCAGAAACGTGGGCGTAGCTAGGTTTTCCACCAAGGGGAGGGAGCGCGACCTTAACAATTTTCCGACAATTGGTCGAGGTTCTGCCACACCGCACCAAACGCCATTTTATTCAAAACTGAGTTATTTACACCACGGGATTCAAATAATTATATCCTTTCTACCATAAAAATATTGAGTAAGTCGCACAGTCCTTTGTAGTTTGAGATCGAAATATGTGTATGGCAGGACAATTAAAACTGAAATTTTGTTCAACCAGAACGAACCACAGACCAGAGCATGTGATCAGAGGTAATTTTTAATTCAGACATAAAACAGATTTTCTCATGTTTTCTATAACCGAGCAAATTTACAGTCGACTCTCCACATCTCGATATCAAAGGGCTCATAGGGAGAGATCGAAACAAAGAACATAGTTTATTCATTAGATTGAAAATCGCTCTGTTGTCAAGAAAAAAAATAAACAAGTAGGCGTAATTTAGCGTTCCTAATTTGATCGGTATCATAAAAAATTATCGACATATGAAAAGAAAATTAGGTACAAAAATCAACAGAAGCACATAGGAATACGGAGATATCGAGAGAGGGATATCGAGATATGAAGATATGGAAATTGTATGCAGAATGAAGGGACTGACATAGGGAGAGATATCGAGATGTAGAACATCGCGATGTGGAGAGTCGACTGTATTATTATTATTATTATGTCTGATAATTTCTATCAGCATTTATTTCACGAAAAACTCCAGCATATTCCCAGACTTCCCTTAAATAAATTCTAATTTATATTTTCAAGAAATCTAACAGAATTTTATCCAGGAATTTATATCTGTATTTCTTTGAAGATCTCGCCAGCATTTTTTTCATTTATTCCCACGGTACTCGGTACTCGTTTAGGATTCTTTTTCAGATATCCCAAAGTTTATTTTCTTAAAACCTCTCCGATTGATTCCTTCAGATTTTTTCAAGGATTCAACTAAGTATTCGTCAATGACATATTCATGATTTTCTCAACAGATTTTCCTAATGTTTCGTTTCGATACACACTTGGAATTCCTCTGAAAATTGTTTCGAGGATCATTGGAATTCCTCTGAAAATTGTTTCGAGGATCATGACAATGTTTTTTTTTCAGAAAGCAGCTCAAAATCATTTTTTTAAGCGAAATAAAAATTACATCCAGGAGTTCTTTGATATTTCTCAAAATGATCTAGAATACCAAACATATTTTAGAATTCAACTAATAATCTCTAGGTTTTCTTTTAGATCTGCTCCGAAATACCAACAGTACAGTTACCTTGATACCTTGATGGCTACAGCGTAGCATCACGCCATTGCCGGGCGTATTGTAGAGCTCCATCTTCGTCGGTCTTGGGCGAAACTTCTCCAGTTGCCCCGAACGTTTAGGGTCGCCAGGTCCTCTTCCACTGCGTACAGCCAGCGTATTCGTGGTCTTCCCCGAAGCCGCCGACCTCTACCTGGTTCCCTGCTGAATATTATTTTCGCAATTCTTTCTTCCGACATTCGCACTAAGTGACCAGCCCACTAAAGTCTGCCGTATTTTACACGATTGATAATATTCGCATCTTTGTACACTTGATACAACTCGTGATTCATGCGTCTGCGCCACACACCATTTTCGAGTTTCCCACCGAGTATTGTCCGCAGCACTTTACGCTCGAAAAACACCGAGAGCTTTCCGGTCTGACTCTTTCAACGTCCACGCTTCGTGCCCGTAGAGAGCCACCGGAAAAATCAATGTTTTATACAGGGCGAATTTTGTTTCGGTTTGCAAGCTGCGGGACCTAAGCTGGTTACGTAGTCCGTAAAAGGCCCTATTCGCAGCCGCAACACGTCTTTTCACTTCGCGGGAAACGTCGTTGCCACATGTCACAAGTGTTCCAAGGTAAACAAGTTCTTCAACAACTTCAAACACATCCCCATCAAACACTACCTCAGCACCTACACCACCATGCCTGACTCTATCTCTACCTGCAACCATGTACTTCGTCTTGGTAGAATTGATGGTCAGGCCTATCCTCGCTGTCTCCCTCTTCAGAGGCAGGCACGAAGGCCTCTTCCACTGACCTGCGATCGATTCCAGTCAGGTCTATATCATCCGCAAAGCCAAGGAGCATGTGCGACCTTGTGATAATAGTGCCATTCCTTTGCACGCCAGATCTCCTAATAGCACCCTCAAGTGCAATGTTGAACAGTAAATTCGAAAGTGCGTCTCCCTGCTTCAATCCGTCTAACGTCACGAACGAGGTTGACATCTCGTCTGCGATCCGAACACTTGATTTCGAACCATCTAGCGTAGCACGTATCAGCCTAATTAGTTTCGCCGGAAAACCATTTTCAGACATTATCTGCCAAAGCTCATTTCTTTTCACTGAGTCATACGCCGCCTTGAAATCAATAAACAGATGGTGAGTCTACAAGTTATACTCCCGGAATTTGTCTAGGATCATTCGCAAGCTAAACATCTGGTCCGTTGTCGAACGGCCCTCACGAAAACCAGCTTGGTATTCGCCGACGAAGGACTCCTCGAGCGGTCTCAGTCTGTTAAACAGGATGCGCGACAGAGTTTTGTACGCCGAATTCAGCAGGGTAATTCCTCTGTAATTGGCACACTCCAGTCTGTGCCCTTTCTTGTAGATAGGGCGGATGAGGCCATCCAACCAGTCGGTGGGCAATTCTTCGTCCTCCCATACCTTCAGAAGTACTCGGTGAATCGACTGGTAAAGCTGCTCGCTTCCGTGCTTGAGAAGCTCGACCGGGATCTCGTCCTTCCCAGCAGACTTACAGTTCTTCAGCTCACTGATAGCCTTTTTAACCTCTCCTATGGTCGGTGGGTCCACAGCTTGATCGTCATCATCTATGTTCATCCTGTTCCTCGCTACATTTCCATTCTCACCGTTCAACAATTGCTGAAAGTGCTCCTTCCACCTGGCAGCCACCGCCGTTTTATCGGTCAGCAAATTCCCTTCTCGGTCATTGCACATGGCGGGCACTGGTACGGTATTGTGCCGCGCACCATTGACCGTTGCATAAAATCTCCGCAAATCATTCCGGTTCATGCTTTCTTGTGCGTCAGCTACCACACTTTCTTCGTGCTGCCTTTTCTTTCTGCGGTGGATTCGCTTTTCTTCGGCTCTCACCGCTCTCTGTTCTGTCGGGTACCGCCCACAAGCTTCTGGCGACATTCTTCATGTCTGTCACCCTCTGGCACTCTTCATCGAACCAGTCGTTTCGTCTTCGTCGTTGACCAGTGCCGATCACTTCCCGCGCCGTTGTTGTCACAGCTTCGTGGATAGGGTTCCACAGGCTGTCGACGTCTCCAGCAACGTTGACTCTTCCCAACTTCTCGTCTAGTTGCTGACGGTACTGCGCAGCTACCCCATCAGTCGACAAGCGTTGTATATTGAAGCGTAGCGTTCTGTGTGTTGCGGAACTCGTGACGCTGGATAACCGCGCCCGAATTTTAGCTACAACGAAATAATGATCCGAGTCGATATTAGGGCCTCGGAAGGTCCTGACATCAATGACATCTGAGAAATATCGCCCATCAACCAGCACGTGGTCTATTTGGGAGCAGGCATCGCCACTCGGGTGTCGCCAGGTGTGTTTGCGGATATTCTTTCGCGCGAAGTATGTACTGCTGATTGCCACCCCTCTAGCAGCAGCGAAGGTTACTAGCCGCAGGCCATTATCATTGGTAACGGAATGAGGGCTTTCCGTTCCAATGACGGGTCGGAAGAAATCTTCTTTCCCGATCTGCGCATTTGCGTCGCCGATGACTATCTTGACGTCTTGTTTTGGGCACTCTCCGTAGGCCTTATCCAGGCTCTCATAGAACTCATCCTTCATGTCATCGGGCTTATCGTTCGTTGGCGCATATATGCTGATCAGGCTGTAGTTGAAGAACTTGCCCTTTATTCTCAACACACAGATTCGGTCGCTTACCGGTTTCCACCGAATAATTCGCTTCATCTGCTTCCCAATCACTATGAAGCCAACTCCACGTTCTGCTTTGTCGCCACCGCTGTAGTAGATGTGGTACTTGAATGAAGTGTTGGCGATGGGGTCCACCGCTCGGAATTCGCGTTCTCCGGTTCTCGGCCAGCGTATTTCCTGGATAGCTGCCACGTTCACGCCGACATTCCGCAGTTCACGAGCCAGGAGCCCAACACGCGCGGGTTCATTCAAAGTTCTCACGTTCTAAGATCCAACTTTCCAATCGTTGTCCTTTATTCGTTGCCGGGTCTGTTGCCGTAAAATCAATCCGTTTGCTCTACTTTTGCCTTTCTTGGTTGGTGAAGAGTCTTCGATAGGCCACCTAACCAGGGTTGCGCTACCTACATCGTGCTAGAGGGGCTGCCTCCTCGATGCTGACACAATACAGCATCGTCCGCTTGTTCTTTACATGATGACCACGGTCATAGCCATCACAACCATCCACCTTTATCAGGGCTTTGGACCAGTAGCTCTGGTTCTCAATAGTTTCAAGTTCTTTCGGACATGCTACTATGGTGAGCCGTCATGCGCTAGCAGTACAGTAATACATCGAAAAACGTTATATCGAAGCAGTTTTGTTTGTTTTGCTTTGTTATTTGTTATATTATGACAGAATCATTAAAAAATCTTTACCCCGCATCAAGCTTAGGTTCTCAATTTTACTTATTTTTTTTATCAATATCTCTCATATAAGCCTATTTTGGTAGTATTTTTTAGACGATTTCAAAAATAAAAACAATTCAGCTTATTACTTATTATCCTTGTTTATTTCATATAAAAAGCATCTCAAATGCATACAAATTAAAATGGAACCTTCTTAGTGTTCTGTCACGAATGACCTTCCTTACTACGGCACCTTGGGACGCAAGATTGAATCGCTGCCAAGAGGTCTGCAGTGAAAAAATGCTAAAGAACTTGCATCTTGTCACCTTCATTCACAGAAGAGAGGATCGATGAAGAGAAATCGATCATGAGACTTACGCCCTTGTTCTAGCACACGCTTGAAGCGGTTAACTGTTTTCTTCCGTGTACCTGATTACCAGATCGAATCTATTCAATGCCGTCTTATCCGACACGTTTACATAATTGTCATCATCTCCAAAATTCATAACACTTTTTGTCCCCTTTAGCGTTGTGAAATTTATGAATGGGCTTTTCAGAAAATAATCCTTTTATTGACTGAGAGCTTCTCTTGTCAATTTACCATTCCTGTACATGTGCATCTATTCCTTGGGATTTCTAGGAAATATTCAATGCAAAAATATCCACCCCCGAAGGAATTTCAAACCATAACCCTCAATATGGCCTTGCTGAACAGCTGCAGTTTTTTTTTTTTGAATAAGCCGGTCAGTAATATTTTCATATGGAATTGCTATTATTTTAAAGCAGGGTATCCTTAAGGCATTCATTGATGATAATCTTGTTATAGTTGTTGATCAGCAATGTTCTTTTCTTTTATCTTCTTGTGTTTAAAAAAGTCAGGTCTCTTATTGAACAGCTCACCACTTTTCTGACATAATAATTTCTTCATTGTTTACTTTTTTTCTGGTTATCTTATCGAAATGAATGATCCCATAAACCAACGAAAGTTTTCACTGTAACGGCGATTAGAGGCCACCGTTTTTCTAATATGTACTAGTGTAGTAGCGTTTATATGCCACAACGGAACAAATTTCTTTCAGGTTGGTCTTTTTCCATAGAACAAGACTTGCAGCGATAATATCAGGGTGGTCTTCCATTGCCATCGTTTACGAAACAATATTTGTTGAAGATCTTTATGCTAGTAGACCGACATCTAAGAAATATGAGTGAAGGAAATGAGTAACCGAGTCCAAAAGGAGACTTTACTTCATCCTAATTTTGTGCATATTATAGCTATCATGTTCATAATAAATTCACCCTTCATTTCGAAACAGGCTGTTCTTAAGAGCATTGCAGTGTAGGGTGAACAGCTACTTGGAAAAAAAAACTTCCCCACTTTGGCTTTGGGGGGTTTTCCTCGGCCGGATTGTCCGAAATTTTGGGATAATAAGCATTTCGATACAACGCATATTGCAGCCGAATATGAGCTCAGTATACACTTAAACAGACTCTATGAGTTCGGTAAATGAAATTACCGAAAAAGATTGGTGATCAAAATAATTACAGACGTTTCGGTATATTCAGGCTTTATTACTGAAATCTGTGAAGAAAATCACTGAATTTCGATGAATTGATTCAAGATCAACGATATCGGTGAAAATATTTACCGATAAATCGTCAAACAATAAATAGGTAAATACCATTACAGAGTAGAAGCGAAACTTCCGTAAGCTCCATAGATCTACCGGTAGTTTTGACAGCTCATCCGCTTGGTTCAAATTACAGTTCTTTCTGGAATTCTTTCGTTTACCAAAACATTACTGACCGTTCAGCTGTTGAGATTTCGGTAATCGAACTACCGACGTCGGTGATTTTTTTTATAACTGTGTAGATTCAAGAAAAACACCCACTGCCGATGTGAATTTGAAGTTCCAAGAATATGATCCAGCTCCCTATGTAACAAATATTTGCTGAAAAGCTATCGTTTTATCTCCTAATATATAAAAAAAATCATTCTTAGATCAAACTTACTTAATACTCATAAAAAACCGCACAACTATCTCCCCACTTTCTAATTGAATTCAGTAATACTATGTTATGCATTCGGAGTAATGGCTTCCGGGGTAATGACATTCGGAGTAGTGGCGTTGGGGGTGGTGCTATAGAGTCGTTCTCAATAATTACACCAAAAGGTTTCAGGAATTTCTCAGTATTTTTTATCAGGTAAAATATTCCTTGCATTTTTTTACGGAAAAAGAAAATAATATGTATTCTGAGAAATTTCTGTGTATTGCCTTACATGAATTAGGAATTACTTATAATTAAATGAATACCAATAGTGACACCTGATAAACACTGTAGGAAATTTCTGCAAAAAACTCTGAAATAGTTATGTATCTGTCCCTCGGATACGTTCTGGTAGGGCAATTGTAAATCGAGAGAGATACGTTTTAGTTCACGATTTATTTAAGACTGATTTGTTACCACTAAGTGTGCCCTATTTATACTCCGTTCTTCCCTATTTACTTGCATGGAATATTCTCGAATTGCGTTTTTTATGTACAATAATATGCTGTGTCTAAACTGTTATACGGATTGGATATTCTCGAACTTACAATGCAAGTAACGTAAGCAATTACAATGTTGCGATCAGGAATGATCTCGATGGTGAGTAAATGTTTCAATTTAATAATAATAGGTTTCTAATGATTTGACTGGTTTCAGGTATGTTCTTTGCGTGGAGAGCTTGGTATGCTGTGCAGGTGAGTAGAGTGTTGCCAGTTTGGTTGTAAATGTATGTATGTTTATGGCCTCAACTTGAGCATCCCGGTGCACAGTGATTCTTGTCCATACAAAAATCTCAAGCACAAGACTTGAGAACCAAACAGCGCCCCTCGTTGAAAATTTATCCCATTGGTCACCACCAGCAGGCAAGCAGTTTGATTGATTTTCAACGCGAACTGTTGTCAGATTCTCCAGTCTTGTGCTCTTGAAAATTCAAAGTTTGGCTTCGTTTTATAATCACCTTAAAATGCTACCTGATGAATCTGCTTTATGCGAAACGTCTTTATGCATAATAGGTTACCTCTAGAAACAGCGACCCAAAATCTACATCGGTCACATTATTTGATCCATGTCATTTTCGATACGCTGTGTTACCATTTCATCTCATTTGGAGAATTGAAAAATTTATACTACTTTCAAAGAAGCAGAAATCATTGAAAATGAACTGGCAAAGTATGAAAGTGACTGAATTGGAAACCTGACATTGGTTCTTTGTCCACAATCCCTAAAACCAACAGTAACATCTAAACCTGTTCACACTTCCAATTCCCACATAATCCCCGCATGGTTCTTTTCCGGTTTTTGGAGCCTGAGACGTTTGTTTGGTTCACTACATTCAAGTAGTGTCAGATCATGGAGAAACCACATATGAACTCGATTAAGCTTGATATTGTGGAGACCAACTTTGCTGAAGATTTTGGGTTTCTAACTTGATATAATCCTACAGTATATGAGTTATAAGGAGTTTTTTTTTTAAGGAAAACTACTCTTAAGAACTATTTTTCAAGATTATGAAAAAAAAAATTATATACGTAAAACGTGTTGAAAAAAATCACATATCGATTCACTAACAAAAACAACCCTTCAAAGTGCTTTGTAAACTTCACTGGAAGTCATATTATATAACTTGAAAATTTGCATTCAAAATGCATGTGTCATCTTTATTTTTATTTTTATTTTTTGGTCAAACTTTCAAGCTTGTTTTTTAATGTGATTTGAATGCAGCAGAGCTCAAAGTTCACGTGCTCTTCGTTCGTGTTTTAGAAGCGGACGGAGTTGGTGGTCTAATGGCAATTGCTTCTGATTCATAAGCATATGGTCGTGGGTTCAATCCCAGGCCCGTTCCTCTCCTCGTACTTTGTAGATGTATCTTTCGCTTGCTTCTACCTTCCACTGCTAATCTATCACACTAAAACTATTCGTTCATAGCAATCGATAAAACCAGGACAAGAAACCGTTTCTCTACGCTTCCATCATTATAGCATCTGCCTTTCCTTACGCCTGATACATAGGCAGTCTGATAACCAAAAACCAAGCCTCGAAGCAATAACATTGTCTTACCCTTAACCTATACTCTCCCGCATGAATTGTTGTACATGCAGTTGGACTCCATGTCTGAGAGAAGCTTATCCAGCTTTCATAGGAGAAGCTCTTCCTGCTTTTGGAAGAAGCTTTTTCAGCTCCTGTTTTCCAGCTTCTGGGAGAAGCATTTCGAACTCATAGGAGAAGCTTTTCGAGCTTCTGGGAGAAGTTTTTACAGTATGGGCAGTATTGTAAGCAATCACGGTAGTCGACACGTTTTCGCTGATATTCAGCTCGAACTCAAGATTTAAAAAAATAAGCTGCACCTGCTCCTGGTGCCCTCTCCTGCCCCCGTTTGGTTACGCCCATGACCAGTGATAGGAGAGCATCGTGGCTGGCTGCTTCGCCATGAGATATGAAGATTAGCTTTATTGGAGCGTTAATCGGTTACTGTGGAGGTGGCGTAGTTGGCGCTTGACACTGGGAATCTTCGGCCGTTTATCAAATGTCCGTGTAACGCTTAATTGCCGCACTTAGTGACGCAAACAATTTGGCATTTCGCGTAACCGGTGGAAAATACCTCACCTGAAGAATGGAATCCTGAACAAGCAACTGTTTATTTCTGCATTTCTTCCGAATCAACCCATCAAGTTGATCACTGTCAGAGGGCAGCAAGCAGCATAGAATGGGACGTCATCCTTCAGCAAAATATGTATTATGTGTGGCACCCGACACATAATTTGTTGTCCTCCCACATTAGTGCGCAGTCGATTATCCCTTGCCGAAGGAGTGGAATTTGCTCAACTGGAAAGCGACGAGGGGCCAACACTGGGACCGGGACTGCGTGCCATATAAAAAGCTGATGCTTATTCGTTTGCGGCGAGTACTTAACGGAATTTCTACAGCAGAAACCTCAAACGAGCGGAAAACTCTTTCTGATGATATTTCCACTAGAAGCTTTACCGCCCTTTCATAATCATAGAGCGAGCTATACCCCGAGCGGAAAAGTATGGCAAACAAATAATTGTAAAATGTATCAACCTATTGATGGGCGATAAGATTCGTTTTACATCTGTTCAATTGGTTATCTATGAGAAAACGTTATGACGAAAAAGGGTACCGACTCATAATCCGAACGCTTAAGGCCAACAGTGACTTCAAATGCATCTGAAAGGCATAAATTAGCTGATATTTGTGAAAATTACAATTTCTTCGCAAAACCTTACTGTTTTCTTTTGGATGTACCGATAAAAATATTTGTTCAAACTTATTTAGTATTGATATTACGTAAAAGTATGGAACAACATTTTGCATCAAATGCCGAACACTGTTCTCATTCTGCCTCATGTTCCGAACACTTTTATATAAATTCCGAATAGCATCAAAAATCGTATGCAAATGAAAAAATTTCCCAAATAAATTAATCTGAACCAGTATTTCTGACCCTGAACTAGAGATTCATCACTATTCCCGAAATAGAAAATGGATTAAAAGACGATATAATTGGATTACAATTGACTGCCATTTCCTGGTGATTTGATGACATATTTGAGCGAAACATTTCAACCAAATCGCCATACAAAAACCGAGTGTTCGGAATATGAGTCTGTTCGGAATTTTAGACAAAACGGTATGTGTCAATTAAAATTAGATTCAACAGGAAAAAGAGTTTATTCCGACACTTATATTGACGAACTTTATAAAGTTTGTTTGAAAATTATATGAACATAATGTTCCCACGATAAAAATGTGTTATTACAAGTATGAAACGAGCTCACCAACCGGCCAAATAATAGCAAATTGAAAATAAGCCAACTTATAATAGCTCAGCTTAGTATGTAATTGTTATAGGCTTACCATCCGATCGGGCCTCGGACCTCATTCACCAAGAATACTTATGGCTGGAGCCTGCCGAAGCGGAAACGAGTTAATATTTATTCTTTACGACTCTTGGGTGTCGTCCGGCAGTCGCTCGCTCGTCATTGCCCGGAAAGCAGAAGGAAAACTCCCAACGGCAAACCGAAGCCGAAGCCAACCAACCATGAGTTATTGTGGTGTGTGATGTTATTAATGGGTAATTCCTGAAAAATTGTGCAAGCGTGGAAAAATGTCCGGTTTCGTTTTAATCATCCTAGGAATCCGACCGCATACATATGTGAGGCTTCCCCGGCAGGGTCGGAAGGTTTTCCGGTTGCATTCTAGCCAATGGGGGCATGGGGTCAGTACAATGGGTAGCCAAATTTTGTAATACTGTCCCAATTTTAAATTGGAAGAAATATTGCTACATGCACGTTGCTATTCAATATCTTCTTGTTCTCATTTAAGGTGATTATAGAACGAAGCCACAACTCAAATTTTCAAGAGCACAAGACTTGGAAACCAAACAGCGCTCCGGGTTTTAAATTTATCACCACCAGCAAGTAATTTAATTGATTTTCAACGCGAGCTGTTGTCAGATTCTCCAGTCTTGTGCACTTGAAAATTCAAAGTTTGGCTTCGCTTTATAATCACCTTAAAGTATTACTTTCCTCTCTGGGATAAATCTTGTTTTTTTTTAGTGTTTTATGGGCAGTTCCACAGCTGTTAACTGAATTCTTTATCTATGTTGGCATTTTTTCATTTGTATCTTTTGCCCTGGAAATTAAGAAAAAAATAATTACGAAAAAATCCTGGACCGTCCAGGGATCGAATGTGCAGATAACTTGACATTTGCTTAACTTGATAGTAATGGACATTACCACAGAAATTAAACTTTTAATTTAACCCCTAATCGTAGGAAATTGAACTTTATTTCTTACTTTCTAAATTTGTGATGCCCAGAAATTATTTTTAAAACTTCTGGTTACAATATTTGTTATCGTCTGAAGGAAGCTTACGCAAGCAAGCTTCTTGGTGAAGCTTCTGCAAGCTTCTAGAGGAAGCTTTTGCATGCTTCTAGTGGAAGCTTTTGCTAGCTTCTAGAGGAAGCTTGTGCGAGCTCCTAGAGTAGGCTTATACAAGCTTCTGAAGGAAGCTTTTGTAAGCTTCTGGAGGAAGATTTTGCAAGCTTTCAAATGCTTTTGAGAGAAGCTTTTTTTCCAGCTTCTTGGAGAAGCTTTTCCAGCTTCTTGGAGAAGCCTTTCCAGCTTCTTGGAGGAGCTTTTCCAGCTTCTTGGAGGAGCTTTTCCAGCTTTTCCAGCTTATGGGAGAAGCTTTTCCCGCTTCTCGGAGAAGCTTTTCCAGCTTTTCCAGCTTTTCGGAGAAGCTTTTCCAGCTTCTCGGAGAAGTTTTCTCAGAAGCTTTTCCAGCTTCTCGGAGAAGCTTTCTCAGAAGCTTTTAGGAGAAGCTTTTCCAGCTTTACGGAGAAGCTTTTTCAGCTTTTCGGAGAATCTTTTCCAGCTCTTCGAAGAAGCTTTTCCAGCTTTTCGGAGTTGCTTTTCCTGCTTCTAAGAGAAGGTCGTCCAGCTTCTGAGAGAAGCTCGTCTAGCTTGTAGGATAAGCTTTTCCAGCTTCTCGGAGAAGATTTTCCAGTTTCTCGGAGAAACTTTTCCAGCTTCTCGAAGAAGCTTTTCCAGCTTCTCGTAGAAGCTGTTTCATCTTCTTGAAGAAGTCTTTCCAGCTTTACGAAGAAGCCATTCCAGCTTTTCGGAGAAGCTTTTCGAGCTTTTCGGAGAAGCTTTTCCTTCTTCTAAGAGAAGGTCGTCCAGTTTCTGAGAGAAGCTCGTCTAGCTTGTATGATAGCTTTTTCAGCTTCTCGGAGAAGATTTTCCAGCTTCTGGTACAATCTTTTCTAGCTCTTTACGTTAAGAAGCTTTTCCAGATTCTGGGAAAAGCTTTTACAGCTTTTGGGATAAACTTTTCCAGCTTCTAGGAGATGCTTTTCCAACTTCTTGATATTTTTAATTTTCATTTAATGACTGCAGTCCTCTGCTTATTCCATGGTTTGGAATCCTTAGCTATAGCAAATTTATTAATTCGTATTTTTTTTAATATTTTGCAATATTCATAACATTACCAACAGTGAGTGATGATGGTATTTGGTGTCGCGAAATGAAAAATAATTCGACGAATTCCCCACGCAGGAATTCATTCCATTTGATGGCTTACCTATATTTAACCTTCCCAAGGAAATTGAGTGAAATACGAATTTCAACTGTCAGCGATCTGTCGAATAACCTACGGCCCGTTTCGCCATTTATTCATCCACTCATTGCCGTTCGACGCTTATGCAAAATAGGACAACGGCGGATCAAAGTGAAAAATGTGCTCCATTTCTCAGCGATCCAATTGAATTCAATTTCAGGTACCACCGCTGCCGAAGGGGCAACATTCTTCTTCCGTTCCGTTTTCTCCACGATGCCAACCGAACCAACCAACCGACCACCCGGCAGGCCATTCATTTTTTACGCCACTGAACACGGTAGTAATTGAGGGCAATCATGGCCAAAATTGTTTTCTGCCTCCATTGATTTTGCAAGAACAGCTGTAGTTACACAGCGAACCAACAGACGCTACTCAGGATCAGTAGCATCTCAATGTGTAAGTACTGGTGCTCTCATTATTATACCAAACAATAACGGCGCCGACTGCGTTCGAATGCAGTTCAATCCGAGGATGAGAGGGAAATATTGACGTGTTAGTTGCTTTATGGAAGCCGAGGAGTCCTCTGCACTTCCACAAGAAAACACTGGAAATTTGTATAGGGGATAGGGTTGTTTAAGGGATTTGTTTCGGTAAATGATAGAGATACAATTTGATGCGAATACATGAATACCGGGCACCATCAACTAAAAACCCTATATCGTCATTGTTCGACACTATTATTCACTGGTAGGTGAATAAATGCTCTGCGACAGTTCGAAATATATTCTAAATATGCTTTTATTTAGTTCATGTTAAAATCAAGACCAATAAGAGCAGACAATAATTTTGGTCACAATTCACCCAAATGACTCCTATGTGCGTCGTCCCATGCTCAGGTTCGGAGAGCTCGGTTCGATGTGACATCAATTCATCCACCCAAACATCTCTGTCTTTTTTCCGATTTTTTTTTTCTGCACATTCGATCCTACCAGGGCCAACCAGGTAATGGTTTGCTGGCATGCTCTCTTGTCCGGGCAGCATCCTTCAACAGCGCGAGTTGATGTCTTCTCTGTCTTTGCTAGCGCTGGTGGCTTGCGGGCACAAGGACTAAGGAGTACAATATGGAGCACAAGACACCACCGAGCCGAGCGGAGCTGGATCCACTTTCTGCCAAGTTCCACATTTATCAAACTGGAGCAGCGGCTGATGGCGATGTTCGCGCTCGCGTTTTACCAACCAATCGGAAATGCTGGATGCCGAGCGGAACCCCGGCAATGGAACCCCGAAAAAGGATAATGAAAAATATCCTGTCAAGGCAACGCCGTGGCTCTTCTCGCTTCTGCTGCTGCTGCGGGCTGGTGCCGATGGATGGCGCTGTTTCCGGCTTCTTTCGGTGCAAGGCTTTCTTTTCACGACGACAACGACGACGCACGGTGTCAAAACTTCGATTATTTACGAAGTTTCATGTAACTCAGATTTTTTTTTAGAAAACGTTCATTATTTGGGCCAAAATTTCGTGATTGGACAAACAGAAAAGTGGGTGGATTTCTGTAGCCGATTTTATTTCATATAACCTTGAATAGGGCAGATTTATTATCAAAATAGGCTTGTCACAGCTACAGGGTATAGGCAAAATGTTTGAGATAGGCAAATCTTCCGAGACATGGCCATTTCCCGTAAAACTTGTTCCGGATCATATAGTCACGTTTTATTCTCAATCATGTAAATATCAACCGGAACTCTATCCAAGTGGGCATCACATTTTAATTTGAAGCTACCAGGAAAACATTCAGAACCATTAGATGCTCTGACCAATTTATTACGATAAATACTGATTCCAGGGGTCCTGGAGGAAGTGGCCAATAAGGGACATGTTCGGTGCAATATCAATGTGAGTATCAAATTTCAAGATGTTTGATGGTAATGCTTTCGAAAGCACTTCCAGAACCACTTGCTGTCATGACCACTCTATAGTAGGTTCCAAGCACCCCGGAGGATGTGGCCAATTCAAAAAATGTCCAGAACCATATCAATATGGGCAACAAACTTCATAAAGCTGAGTCTTCCGAAAGCATTTTCAGAGCCACTGGCTGCTATGACTACGCAATACCAGATTCCAGGTGCTCCGGGCGATGTGGACAATTCAAAGCATGTTCGGAGACATATGGGTATCAAACTTCAAGGTGCTTGAAGGTTATGCTTTCGGAATCATTTCTAGAACCACAGGCTGCTTTGACCATTCTATAGTAAGCTGGAGGTGCCCCTGGGGATGTAAGAAATTTTGAATTGCTTCCAGAAACATCATCTTCAAAAATCTTGAAGTTCGATGCCTATACTGATATGGTTCCAGACATGGACGAAATTGACCACTTCTCCCGGGGTTCTTTGTACCCACTATAGATTGGTCATAGCAGCCGGTGATTCTGAAAGCGCTTCCGGAAGCCTCAACTTTAAAAATCTTGATGTTTGTTGTCCATATTAATATGGTTCTGGACATTTTTTGAATCCTCCGGGATGCTTGGAACCTACCTAGTGGTCATGACAGCAATTGGTTCTGGAAGTGCTTTCGAAAGCATTACCTTCAAAAATCTTAACATTCGATACCCATATTGATGTGGTACCGCACATGTTCCTAATTGACCACCTCCCCCCAGGGTACCTGGAACCTACCATAGATTGGTCAGAGCATCGAATGGTTCTGAATATTTTCCCGGCAGCATCATCTTGAAGTTTAATGCCCACCTATTCCGGTTGATATATACATGATTTAAAGGCTCCATCCCATTACCCCAAACGCCATTACCTCGAACGCCACTACCCCGAATGAGCCGTTACCCCGAATAGTTCATAATTTAGCATACCGTAAAATGGGGTGTTAAGGACTAGTGGGGTTTTAAGGGATTGAACTTCTTCATCAAGTTTGACAAGTCACAAAAACGTTGAAAGTCGACATATCAGTCATCTGAAATGCTTCTTTTGTTCTCACGAGCACTTCCACAGTTATTAACTTAGAGATAGCTAAGTCAATTAATCATTTTTACATAAGTATGTTGAGTGGCAAGCACAAATATACTCGATGCCCTCGATCGTCGGATTTGAATCTGTCACCTTCAGGATGATCTAACTGTTCTTTAAGGGCTATGCCTATTTGGGTTCCACACGAATATTATCTTATTGATCGAAATTCCACATCACAATACTCAACAATTATCCATCTCAAAATATTATACTTTCGACCCATTCGGGGTAGTGGCGTTCGGAGTAAGGGAGTTCTGGATGGTGTCATAGAGTCGATATAAAATACAAACGTGACTAATGCTATTTTCCGGAACAAGTTTTACGGAAATGGCCATATCTCGGAAGATTTCCAACGAATCCTTATACGCCCTCCTGCATTCAATCATCAATTGGATCTAGTTTCTTGGAAAAATCTTAACATCTGTAGAACGTCACACCGCGCAAAATAACAAGCGACAGAAAAAAAAATGTGATTTGGACATGACCTTGGAAAATCCGGAACAATCCGGTGGCCAATATGCATGGCCAAGCAAACCCCTGAAGCTAGACCAAATTTTCCATCGAATGTTTCCAGATGCATCCAATTTCATTTATTTTTCAAAAAGTTATGAGCATTTGAATTTGAGCAAAATTGTGCTTGTCTCAATCATTTTGCAAATCCCCTGTAGTTAGTCTTGGACGCATTCACCACCAGTCCAACGTTTGCTGCCTCGCGTTTCAGGCGGGTGTACAGGTCAATGTCCATTTCATCCGTGAAGCAAACTAATTGACTGCATCTCGTAAAAATCGTACCCCGGCTGTTGAGCCTGTCTCTCCGCATGATACATTCTAGCGCAATATTGAACAATAGGAACGAAAGTCCATCACTTTGTCGTAGTCCCCGGCGGGATCCAAAGGAACTGGAGTACTCGCCTGAAACCTTCACACAATTTTGCACACCTTCCATCGTCGCTCTTATCAGTCTCGTGAGCTTCCCGGGGAAGCTGTTCTCTTCCATGATTTTCCATAACTCTACGCGATCAATACTATTGTATGCCGCCTTGAAATCGATGAAAAAGTGATGCGTTGGGACCTGGTATTCACGACATATTTTTTGAGGATTTGCCGTATAGTAATGATCTGGTCGTTTGTCGATCGGCCGTCAACGAAACCTGCTTGATAACTTCCCACAAACTCGTTTACTATAGGTGACAGACGACGGTAGATGGTCTGGGATAATACTCTAGGCCGCGTTAAGAATGGTGATCGCTCGAAAGTTCTCACAATCTAACTTGTCGCCTTTCTTGTGGATGGTGCCCTCTCTTCCACTCCTCCGGTAGCTGTTCTGTTTCCCAGATTGTGTTTATCAGCCGGTGCAGACAAATACCTAGCCTCTCCGGGCCCATCTTTATGAGTTCAGCTTCGATACCCTCCTTCCAGCAGCTTTATTGATCTTGACCTGGTGAATGGCATCCTTAACCTCCCTAAAAGTGGGGCTGGTTGGTTTCCATCGCTCGCAGTACTGACGAAGGCATTTCAGCCGTTGTGCCGTACTTTATTGCCTGTGCTCTCAGCGCCATTCAGGTGTTTGTCGAAGTGCTGGTTCCACCTTTCGATCACCTCACGCTCGTCCGTCAAAATGCTCCCATCCTTATCCCTGCATATCTCGGCTCGTGGCACGGAGCCGTTGCGGGATGCGTTGAGCTTCTGATAGAACTTACGTATTTCTTGAGACCGGCACAGCTGTTCCATCTCCTCGCACTCCGTATCCTCCAGGCGGCATTTTTCTCCCGGAAGAGGTGGGTCTGCTGTTGCCATTTCTTGTGGCTTAAGCAACCGGATGTTGCAACTGCATACGCGTAGCACCTTGAGACTGTATTACCGGAAGAGAGTGATCTGGATGAAGTCCCTCTTGAGGACTGCTGGAGAACAGTATGTTCTAACAAACCCGAACTTATCGTTTTCATACTATGATTTGAGTCAACAAACGTCATGGTTTTTAAGGTTGCGGTTTATTTTTATAAAGTTCTCGAAGCCAAAAATTAGTGTGTTCTTGTGACTTTAAATCACATAAAAAGAGAAAACTCAAAGTGTGAGCGAAATATATTAAGATAATAGATATTAAGAGATTGTGCTACTTTTCCCCGAATGTCGTTTCCCCGAATGGCGGATCCTCGAACGACAATTCCCTGAATGACCCTTTTCCCCGAATGCCATTTCCCCGAATGACTCAGTTCCCCGAAAAGTAGTACTGTTGGAATAGAAGCTCTAATAGTTTTTAGTAGCAAGATGGTGAACTAGAAAGAACGATAGGTAATCGAAAAAAAGAGGTACTTGGCCTTTCTCGACTATACATATGTTGCCAAAAAACCTGAGGACGGTCAAACTCCTAAGAAATTGACGGTTCTTAGGAATTAAATAAAGAAGGGTGCATATTAGATGACCGGCATATTTATTTCCCTGAAATGTAAAAAGTTATGACAATTATGATTGCCAAAAAGATTTCGGGGAAGTTGGTTATTCGGGGAAATGAGATATTCGGGGGACTGGCATTCGGGGAACTGGCGTTCGGGGAAACGACATTCGGGGAACCGACATTCGGGGAAAAGTAGCACAACCATATTAAGAAAGTGCATTTACAAGTTATTAATTATGACCTGCATTGAATTTCTCATAACTTTGTTATTTTTGGACCGTTGTCAAAGTTATCATTCTAAATTAAATATATCAAAAGTTTATAAAACATAAAATTTGTCTTAAATAAAAATTTGTCTTCGTTAACGTATAGCAAACTTCGCCCCAAATTGGACTATAACAAAAGTTGTAGGTTGTAAAAAAAAGTGTGATTAAAGTGCATGTTTGCATCGGACCATCTCGACGTATTCAGTGTACTTGTTTCTGGAACTACATGGAGTAAGTGCATCGCAGATACCATCACGATTTGACGTAATTATAAGCTGTTATCACACTTTGAAGAAGAGTTCACAATTTTATGACGGTCCAAATTGGAGTTAAAGCAGCAATATTTTTCCGCATTTGACTAAAAAAATAATCTATGTTTCGACTACAGCTTTATTAATTTGAATCATTAGATTCTAATTTTTTTACACGCTTTTGAAGAAAATTTACAAAGAAACTATTTAACTGGAGTTTGTAAAACATCTAGTTATAACTACGAATTAAATTGTGTTTTTTTTTTGTATAACATTGTTATTCAGCCATTACATGAGAAACCGATCTAGTGGGTCACTGAATTCCGTGAAAAATTGCTATTTTGTTCCTTATTCGAAATAAGGGTACACGTGTTTTTGGATTTTTTGATTAGGGTAACCATTTCCGAAATAGGGTGACCAAATATATCACGACTCTGCAGAATTTTTATTTTTTTTTAAATATTACTTTTGAATACTTACTTATACGAAATGGAAGCAGACTTTTCAAAATAAATACGAAATTTCACAAAAATTGAATTTTTACATGAAAAGAAAAAAAATCAGGTTTTTGGTTTTGAAGGTTTTGGGACCAAAGGGGCTGTTGCTGTTCTCATTTTTTCTTGAATGTTCAGAAAATGTTATGTTTACTGGCATATTTTCAGCGATGCATGTTTTTCAGTTTTTGAGATATATTTTTTTTGAAAATAAAAAATCATTATTTTTCAAAAATCATAACATTTGAATAGCTCAACCGATTTCCAATCTTTTGTTATGGAATAAAAGCTTAAGATATCAGCTTACCAGAAAAAATATATAATTCTAAAATTAATGTACATGGAAATATTTAAACATTTCTAGTTTTTAGGCATATCTTAATTTTTTGGGTTTTTTCTATTCTGGTTCTCATTATTTTTTTTAAACTTCAGTAAATTTAACGTATAGCCTCAAATTTTCAGCGATGTATGTTTCTTTGTTTGTGAGATATATTTTTTCTTAATTAAAAAATCAGATATCCCACAATGATAGATTATTTCAAATTCAAGTGAACTTTGATGAAACACAGCTAATACTGATTTGTATTCATCAATCAACTGTAGTTTTAAGAAATTCATAAATAAATGGAAGAAGCTAAAAATAGGCAGGGACGATCATAAAATAAAAACAATTCTAACTCAAATTCGATATCTTTTAGTTTTATTATATATTTTTCTCACTGTAAATTATATATTTGTCTCACTGTAATATACATTTACAATAAAATAATAATCATTCCCAGGTTTGAAGCAATGATATGATTGGGTTCCCGATATTTGCTTGACACGGGAATAACGGCTTTTAAGTTTCCATTCCATTCATGCTAGATTTTGTTACGGCATGAAATTTAAAGCTACAAAATGACTATAGGTAAGTATTTCCAGCTGTGGAACTTCTTAATAAGGCCCTGATGTTGAGCAGGGAAAGCAATCGGACATTTAACAACATCCAGAAGTCCACCTTGCTAAGACGTGTCCAGTGGTCCAGTTCCGCTCCTATATCATGGCCAAGGGGAGGAAGACCACTGGAACTGGTTGTTTACGTTATAAGTAAGTTGTGCGCCGTGAGTTCAACAACGACATCCGTGAAGAACAGATCGAAAATCAACGCAAGGCGCTCCCGTAACCGATAGGATTTATAATCCTACAATCAATAATGTACATATTGGTGCGTTGATTAATGGGGGAGAAATTTATGATGTTCCCGGGCAAGAGTTCTAAATCTCACTCGAGCGCGTTCTTACAGATAAGTACGAGAGTTTCATAAAACTGTTGCCAAGGTCACTTGTTCTCATTGAAAATGAAGTTTTATGTGATGCATCCGAAGTGTTCTTGAAGAAGTATTTTAAACCAAAAACGGTTCAAGATCATTTCTACTGAGTGAAAATCACTATAAAATCTTGAAGAATATGCAAATCTACGATAAAACTATGATAAACATAAATAAAGGCAGTAAGAATCTAAATTGTTACTTGGGTTGTAAACTTTTTCTGAATAAAACTCATAGTGCATTTTTGAATCATTTTTGGAACTAGCCCATAAATATAGTTCATTGGCTGTTGTAATCAGGGCAGACAATCGTCAGATTCATCATCCAGTATAATAACTCTGGCAGGTCGTCGTCTCGTCATCGACGAAAGAATGTACGACTGACTTGAATCCAAAATCGTCAACGAGCATTTTTTCTTCATTCCACTTTCTACCCTTACTCAGAAGAAGAAGGCGTTTGCTGTATATTCGCCTGCAACGAATGCCATCACATAATTGCTTGTATCGGCATATGAACCCGCTCTCCTCATGATTATATAATAGCTCTGTTGGTAAGCGCGTGGAAATAAGGATTCAGAGATCATTTGTTCGATTCCAGACGTGTTTTGTAGTTTTGTTTTTGTTTCATTTTTTCAAAAAAAAAAAAAATGCCCTTAACCTGTCGAAGACACGATTCATATTTTTAGTCGGCTCAGTGCTCCCGAACAAAGATTGACCCGTAACGAAGGAATCGTATTTGTTCGTCATGACGCCGAGCCTATGTGATCGGATCTCTGCGGCAAATCGTCATCCGACGCTTGTTGAGTAACGATTACGATGCTTTTTTTAGTTTCGTCGCTGACTTTTTCCATTTGACGGTGACGATTGTCTACCCTGATCCAAACATTGTGTCCATGTACACGTCCTCTTCGATTGTCGGTGCTGCTAATGGAAACCTTTCTAGCTCATCGAATGTCAGTTGTTTCAAGGTTCGAGTGGCAAGATATAGTGCGGATTTGGTGCCGTACGTCAGAGTTATTTAGGAGCTCTAACGGTACCACATTCCCATCGAGAGTACTCAACAGGAAGCATTACAGCGGCGTGTCCTCCACTCTCGTCTAAATTTGCCGTAACATTTTCTCAACACCACCTGGTGAATTCTACTACGGAGAACGATTGACCTCAGATCTCGCTGAATGACTCATCTAGCATACAGTGCCTCCAGAGACAAATAGAGACCTCCATGTCCTTTGTAATTGCCTAAAATGTTATGGCACATAAGGTAATAGAGCAATATCTATAATGCCATGAATAGTGTAATGTAATCTGTAAAACTTGGGAATAAATGCAGTACCCAATCTGAGCCAGAGTGGGACGGACCTGGTACGTCTCTTGACAACCTTCGACCAGAAATTCCAGCGTTTGATAGTATTGTAAAGATCGTCATTTGATGGCTGCCTTGATTTTACGAGATGCTCTTGTGCCAGACTGTCCAATATCCATGATTTAAATGGTGGCCTTTCGAAAGGAAACCTTCACAATCTGGTACAAGTTTTCGGAAATGAAGTTGCACTCTAACCCTGAATCCAGTAGTGCACATGCTGAATAGCGAGAACCCTGGTCGGCCTCGATCACAACAACAGCTACAGTCAGAAATTCCCGCTGTAGAAATTCCTGCAAGTCCTTAAAAATGCCTTAATGTTTCATAGACGAATGTTCTTCCCACCCTCGTGGGATCGAGACGAGAAATATAGAGTTCCACCAGCAACAAATCCTTGTATTCGGCTGGCTGTATAATCTGGTCGAGTGTCTGAACCACACGGTCGAATCCATCAACCAAATTGTGAAATTGCATGATCGAAGCGAAGGCAATTTGATAATTGATTACACTTGCTTCTTCATAAGAAGCTTGTAGTTGTTGTAGAGTTTTACCAACGTCTTTCAAGAAACTTGATAGTTGTCCCTGGTTGTCCCTTTAGCAGATTGATTTCTGTCACTCAGCCAGTCATAGACATTACCATCAAAACATTGAAGTTTGATTTGAGGCGATCAAAATGTTGTCCCCAAGAAGAAGAAAGACATCGTTTTTTTTTTATCAACTTGATGTGGAATAGTGGTTTACGGAATAAGTTGCAGAATGATGATTTTTACAGCACGAGTCGTAAATCTATCCTACGAGGCTTGCCGAGTAGGATAATAATGACGAGTGCTGTAAAAATCGAGTTCTGCAACGAGTTATGTACAACATTTTTTGCAATTTCGTAGAAGACCACTCGAGGGTATCAGAAATTATAACGGAATGCATTCACTATTATTTTACAATTTCAGAGAAATTGTTGTGTTACGATTCATTACGCAACTCAAAACAGTTGCGTAATGAGAAAGCGTTGCGTAATGAATCATTACAGCACTGGTTTCAGTTAGGTAATGACTATTCCCGCACTGCATACTTCAGTGCAGGAAAGTAGGCCGTTTCATGACAGATTTGCGTAATGAAAAACAGCCTATTACGATGAGAAATTGCAAAAAGAGTATTTACCACCCTAAGAAAACTTTTTTTTTATAAATAAGTCAGATTTTAGTATTCTGCCAATATCTTAAATGGAAGCTTCCAATCTGGAGCTGGTTGGAAATTGGTGTGGTGAATAATAGATCACTTGTACCAGTAGAAGCATTAACCTAACAATGCTAATGTCGCTACTGTTCGTGTTCTTCTTCTTCTTCTTCTTCTTCTTTTTCAGGCGTTACGTCCCCACTGGGACAGAGCCTGCTCCTCAGCTTAGTGTTCTTATGAGCACTTCCACAGTTATTAACTGAGAGCTTAACTATGCCAATGACCATTTTTGCATGTGTATATCGTGTGGCAGGTACGAAGATACTCTATGCCCTGGGAAGTCGAGAAAATTTCCAACCCGAAAAGATCCTCGACCGGTGGGATTCGAACCCACGACCCTCAGCTTGGTCATGCTGAATAGCTGCGCGTTTACCGCTACGGCTATCTGGGCCTCTAGTTTGCCACGCGCTGACAGCCTGAGTACCGGGCCTCAAAGTGTCAAATCAATTTTAAAGACCAAAACAAATCATTGCCATTTAAAAAAACAGCGAAAACTCATAACTGAAGGTAAAAAAAAAAATAAAATCAGTTTTGTGGTAACAGCGCCACTAGCGTTCTACTACTAATATTTCTATTCTTGTACCAGTATTTTAGTATGCAATTAAGCTTTTTTTCTATTATATACTAGTGGTCCCGGCAAACTTCGTCTTGCCATCAAGTAGGCTGTTGAAAAACGCTTTTGATCGTCCCATATAAAATGACAGTTCCGTCCATTCTCGTTTTTCAGACTTTCCCGGTGAATATCCTGGGATTTTTATACACACGAACACGTCGGAACCCCTGACGAACAAAACTGAGAAAGAATCATTCAAATACTTTGACCCGTTCGTAAGCCATTTCGTGACATACAAACACCATTCCATTTTTATTTATATACTAGTGGTCCCGGCAAACTTCGTCTTGCCATCAAGTAGGCTGTTGAAAACCACTACGAATAGTCCCATACAAAATGACAGTTCCGTTCATTCTCGTTTTTCCGACTTTTCCGGTGAATATCCTGCAACTTTTATACACACAAATACGTCGGAACCCTTGACGAACAAAATGGAGAAAGAATTATCCAAATCCGCTGACCCGTTCGTAAGCCATTTCGTGACATACAAACACCATTCCATTTTTATTTATATAGATATATATATATATATATAATATATATAGAAGAAGAAGATAGACTCAGCACATTTTTAAGTTTCTGAAAATGGTATTGCATCATTTTGTAATGGTTTAATAAAAGTTCAACGGCTTTTGTGCATTAGAATCGTTAAACGGCATATAATTTGAGGTGGAAAATACTGGTACTGATACAGTATTCGCTATAATACCGGTGCATCGACTCTACTTGAAACTTCAATAAGAATCGAAATTTTGACACCGTGTGCGACGGTGAATGGTGCTGTCATGCACGGCGCATCCATTCAGCAGGTCCAGGAGGCAGCAGGAACACAAGCTGGATAGCTGGCAAAGTGAATGATGTTTGCTCGGTGAAGAATGCTCGTCGTCATGTTAAGAAGGTAGGTACCACAATGAGCCGCCGTTGCTCTTCTTGAGGGTTTTTGTTCGATGATCTAAGGCTGAAAAAGTGTATACGGTGTCGGTAGTTAGTCATTGCTAACGGATGTCATACGTACATTTGCGTTTACATCTGAAACTGAATGGGTTCGGGGTTTTGTTGGGATATGTGTATTGTTTGATTGATCACCACCAGGCTCTGTGCTTTCAGTGAGTTATCCAACTTTTTGTTTTTGTTAAAATAGCGCTTGGCAATTGTTTTTTTTTGGAGATTTTGGATAGTGAAGTGGAGATAGGAGCTTGAGATAAGCCTAACCTTCCGAAAACATTCATTGATAAACACAGCAAATTTCTGGCAGAAAGCTCAGAAGAAAATGTACCAGCATGAAGGTTTGTGGAATGTGGTGAACGAAGTGATACTGTAGTAGATCATGTGAAGTAGGAAATGGCGTGAAGTTCGCAGAGAATCGGTTTGCTAGTAATGTAGTAATGTATATTTTATGCTCTTAGAAGTTGAGAGAAATGTCATCACCAAAAGACACTGAATCCACTGGTAATCGAACTGATACACATTCAGTATAGCTGTGATTAACACTGACTATTTTAAATACCTGAATTTGTGCCAAGGATAAACACCACTTGAGGGCAGAAAGCCTCTCTATCGCCAAAAAAACTGACTCAATCATTTTCACACCTGCGCCAAACCGATGGAAACCCGTCGGCGCTAATAACTCCCCCAAACCAGACTGACTGATACATATGCCGTGTGCTCCCAGACTCGGTCAAGATGGAAAGCCAGAAAGCAATTTTCAGTCAGGGGCCCAAATTTTTTCTGGGACTGGAGGCAATTTATGAGCCTGAAATTCTTCATGGAAACCATAAAACCGCTCCGGAGGGTGGTTCATCAGCTGTATACGTCGGTGACTGAAATGTGTGCGTGAGTTTGTGTCCGGGAAAAGGTCATAAATTGTATCCTGTTCACAAGTCACACGGTAGTACCGAGATTTTCTGTGTTTTCCATCGTTATCGCATAGCCTCACTCGTCATTCAGTGGGTACCTTACCCACTTACCCACACTTGGGCATATATGGAGGAAGGATCCAGTTTCGGTTTCAGCGGTTAGCAGATCAGCAACGTGACTACGAGAATGACCGGTCCGAAAAGCATAATGCAGCTAATGTAATCGTACATGGTTTTCATTTTCGGCCACACAACTTCGCGATATAGGGGGAGATGGTTCAAAATGACAACTTAAGCGCAATTGGACTTCGAAGAGAAATGGAAAAGTTTTACTATAGAAGCTTGAAGCGTAACACAATAGTTTACAATATTTACTATTATCGAATTAAGGAAAGTGTACCAGTTATGGCTATAGTGGTTCCTTATTTGGCCATACGTGTTTTCTCGAAAACTTTCACATTTCGAATATTTTAGAATGTTTTAACATCAAGATCATGTGATATCACAAACTACTAAAGCACACAGAATGATTGAAAATTTGAAAATAACCAAATTATCACGTATGGCGAATTAGGGAACCATTATGTCCATAACTGGTACACGTATCCTAGTTATTTTTCTAGACAACAATTTAAAGTTTATTCAAGTGGTTAACGCGTAGATATTCAGCAATATAAAGCTGAGGGTCGGGGGTTCGATTCCCATCGGTCGAGGATCTTTTCGTAATGGAAATTTTCTCGACTCACTAGGCATAGTGTATCTTTGTACTTTCTATACGAAATACACATGTAAAAATGGTCAATCAGCAAAGAAAGTTCTCAGTTAAAAACTGTAGAAGTGCTGGTAAGAACACTAAGCTGAGAAACAGGCACCAGAAGTAAGTAACGACACAAATGCTCTTCAAAGAATATGAGATTACGGTTTTTATTGACGCATTAATTTAAAAATTTTCCAATACTGAGAAAGTTAGCCATGTTTTTCCAGTATGTTATTTTGGAAAATATCACATTTTTAATTAAAAAAATAGTAAACAAAATTAAAAAATAGTTTTCGTCAACACATCTACGAAATAAGATTTATTCTTCACCTTCGAATGCACTATAGAGAATTTATATTAGACGTGTAATACTAGAGTTATGTACAAAACACATGTGTATGTTTTTGAGGTGTAAACTCAAACTTTTGCACTTGATTGTGGGTCAAGATGGGTGACTGAAATGCGAATCATTAACTTTATTTATTTGAATCCTTGCAAACAACGGCAGAAATGGTTCAAAAATGATAAATTATCACTTATTAGAGCAAGATTGTGGTGATTCATAATTACAAGTTTGAAAATGCCATCGCCCACACGTTCTTAACAATCTTTATCAGGAAAATAATGTCCTGTCGAAATTTTATAAAATTTCTTGAAGATTTAAAGGTGGCCCAAAAATTTATATGGTAAAAACTTAAATGATGCTTCTAGCACAACTATGATTAAGATTGAAGCTAGCATACAGCACAAAATATTATTACTTCGACTTTTTTGAAAAAAGTTGCTGAAGAAACAAATTCATTCTGTGATAATTTTGTTCAAAGAACAAGTTTAGATTTATCAATGAGTAGCATGAAAATTGTACCGTGTTGAAAACATTTTTCCCAATTTCCCCTTAGTAATTTCAAAATAAACAGACTATGGTCCAGTAAAGATGTGTCTCATGAACTTGGCTGAAGTTTTGAACTTCCAAGTTTATAAGAAATAGAGTTTAGCTTGCTAAACAGCGAGTAGTAAGATGTGTTGTGTCCATCAATTGTGTCACTTGCTCCTACGGGGAGGGCGAAGCAAAAAATAAGGGTTCTGAATTTTCGTATTAATGATGCGCAATCTACGATTTTTTGTATGATAGGAGAATGCGTTTTAGCTTCCTCACATGAACATCATATTACGCTCACATTCATTTTCGCCAGGGTTACGATAGGAGATACCCGACCTAGACAACCAAAATGTACGTATAACGAAATCACCTGGAGGCTTTGTATGTGCAAAATTTCACTTATAAGATGTCGCGAAAAGGCCTTCTACGTATAAAAATGGAGGCGATATACTGCATATACTACTGATGAGTGATAGCATACAATGCGAGTGTATAAATTTAAATGCGACTTAACTTATGATAACAAATGTTGATTTGACAGCTGCTACGGATTGATTCGACTCAATTTGTACGAGTGTACGGGACGAAACAAAATGTACAAATAAACTCAGCAAAAAATCGTTTTATGCGAGGAAATCTATCAATCTGACGATTTTATCCACCGTGTTTTGCGGGTTTGATGTAATTTGTACGAATTAACGAGCTATTACGTGATCTTTCATGCGACTTCTGGTTGTCTGGGGAAACTCATTTCACTCTGGGGATATTTCTATTTTCATATTTTTTTCCCACAATGTTTGCTATGTGGATAAACAAAATCTGGCGCTGGCGACGGGACTCGAAACTAGAACATTACCAAAAAAGCTACGTTGCGTGTACGCTAGCCATGCTACCACATCAACTTAACGAAAACAATCGTTAATTTGGTGCATAAAAGCAACTGCTCTTCGTGGCAATGGATGCAAGGAAAGTTCCCCATGGCTAGGAGAAAGGAAAAAAAATCATAGCTGTGAAAGTGTGCGTTCATCTATTGTTTTGTTGTGATGGAAAAATCCATTAACGTCAGAGTGAGTAAGAATCCGGAAAATTGCAAAAAGGAAAGGATCAATCGTGTAAAAAGCGCACTATCGGTATCGCTTATCCGTGTCTATGCCCACGTATTTATTTCAAATTACCGTAAAACGGGGTAACTTTGATAATGCGGGTAACTTTGATAGTGCGTGACCCACAACATATTAAACGAAATCACGAAGTTTCTGTCAATCAGTTAAGAAAAACGAATGCAAAAGTAAAGAGTATTAGTATTACACTTCATGTAAAAGCTTTTTTCGTTGAAATCAAGTGCATTTGAAGATTTATATGCAAAAATAAAAAAAAATACAAGATTTTAGCATTTTTGGAACGCTTACAAACAATCTGTTCTACGATCACTATTTGATAAAGTCATAATGAGTCTGTCACTTATCTATGACAGCCTAGCTATAATAGAACATGAATTCGGCCTCAAATCTCTTAGCGCAAACCATTTTTACCAACTGGGACCATTTTTGTAATCTAAGTCAGAAATTTCCATACAGCGTTAAACGCCTAGAGGTATGCAACGCCCTATAAATGTTCCGTAATTCATTCAATTTTGTTCGATTTATATTCCATCATCAAAGTTACCCCAAAACAGAAAACCGACTTTCGATTATATGAAAAATAATATATCCATTCAGAATAAATCTTTTGGCAATCTATCAAGTGCAATCGATAGCTAGGATGTCAGTACTTGTTTTAAAAATATAAATTGTAATTCTTTGAAACAGCACGCTTAAATATTGAAGTTTTCTGCGAAAAAACTATCAAAGTTACCCCGTTTTACGGTACATATTTATCGTTTACAAAAACGAATCCTTTCCCATATCCAAACTCCCAATGTTTTCTTGTGTAAGTGCAGAGGATTCCTTGGCTTCCATAAAGAAATTAACATGTCAACATTTTCCTCCTGATGGGTTACCGGACCCTTCCCAACATCGAATAGGGGGGTGAATTCTCGCATACTCTGAGATAACGCCCTTAAAGCCATTGGTTGCCAAGTGTGTAGCTCGTTGTTTATGAGCAAATGAAAGAAAAAGCATCCAAACCAACATTACGGACAGGTGGATAATGATCCTTCCTTCCCATAGCATTGTTAAATAACATGAAAATCCATTCTAATGCTCAGAGACAACTAGCTACACACATGGTTACCAATGGCATTTAGGGCGAGATCAGGTTATGCGAGAATTATTGCACTTCCATTAATGGATTTGGGTGACAGGGTTTGGAGCCATACCGTTCTTTCCTGGGGTCCAAAACATCTTCTTTGCTCATAATATTACAAGCACATAGTCCGACACTTAAAACGTTTGTTATCCTCATTTTTTTTCGATCATACTGATGACGTCATTACTTTACTTGCTCTATGGGAGCAGAGAAAGATTCCTAGGAGAGGTTTCAATCATTTACCAATGATGTAGCTAGAGTGGGTGGGCTTACTCCCAAACATCCTCACCCACCTTGAAATTTCTAATTTCTGAATAAATATAATTCAAGCCGGATCAGCACGTTTTAAACTAAGCCTTAAGCTTCCCTACTGTTTCTAACCTGAAATATGTGTAGTTCTCACCCACCATGTGAAAACTATCCTGGAGAATGTGACTAAATCCAAAAACTGTTTTCAAATTTGCTTTGCAACATTTACAGGTTTCGTTCTCCTTCTGATATACATGCTGCAGTGGAACTTTCGATCGCAGGCAGCTTCATCCTATCGTCAGGTGGTTTGATGTGATGACTCTCACGTCCCATGTAAGTGAGTCCCCCAACAGATGTGTAGTGCCATGTGACTCGTGCAATATCGGAAAGAGAGACGACTATGTAGTGCCTGAAGAGTGGTCCTAGCTTCGCTAGGCATATACGAAGTATAACTGCTTACCTTTACCAAAGGCGCAGAGTGCCACCTTGTTTGTATAGCCCCGATGCAGTCGTCTTGATTGTTGTGTTGGATCCGATGCAAAGCTTGGGGAATAGATCACATTGATTCCAAATCTTTTGAGTGTGTTGTAGTCGACCGTATTGCCTTGGGTGGTAGCTTAACCGTGCGATTGTAGTCGTTGATACAGCACAGTTTACCATTGTCGATCACGTGTGATGCACGTCGCTTTCGGTAATGCTTGGTGGTGTATAGCGTGTCGTGGTTATCCTTTACATTTTCATCCCAATTGATAATTGATATCGTATCTCGTAGTGGCGGTTATCACAAAACCGATAATGAGGATGTCGTGTAGTATCATTGTAATTTCCAGCTTCGGTAGACATATACTGTAGCTTTATCTGACTGAGAGTATAATTTCTCGTTAGTTGATTCCGTTCGGTCGTCGGTTGAAGTTGGTCCGTATTGTACAAAACAATTGCACTTCAGCGCGATTTATTGGTGTTTGGTGACCGTGCAAAGATGCCTTGTGCGTCGCGTGGGTTTATTCGATAATGCCGTTTGAGTGGTGTACATTGGCGTAAATAGGGAGGGGCCAGAGGAAGCCTGGCCCCCCCGAACCATGGGCTTGGTCCCCCCGAAAAAATTGAGAAGAAATGACAATACCGTTAAAACTAGTTTTCAGAATCAAACACTTATGATACTAGACGCATTAAATGCACTTTGAATATAAATTTATGGATGACCATTGTTTGACAGGCAATAGCAATATGTAATTTTAAAACGTCACATACTGCCATACTGTTTCCTTTTTGCCTTTCCCGATATTGAAATTCATTGAAGCATGTTTTAGAATCAGAAAAACTGGCTTGATCCATTTGTAGTGGTATTGGTCATTAGAAAACCAAAGTCTTTTCATATTTTAATACAAGCTGCAATATTTTGTGATCTAGTATCTAGAACAAATCGTTGTTACTGGGGAAATGTTCGTGTATGAGAATTATGGTAAAGTTTACAAAAAAAAAATCTCGAAAATAAACAATGGTGCAGTAAACGAACTTTTGTTTGCATACATTTTTTGCGAACTTCTAAATGCTTCACATTCAAATTTATAAGCCATTCGATAAATTTTTGTCTCCGAGACGTCGGGATATAATCTGCTAGTAAGTAGACGACAGTGAAGCAGTTGCATTCAAATGTGACAGCGAAACTGTGAACATTGAAATTCCTTTACATATAGTAAAAATTTTTTTCAATGTTATGTTGACACCAATTTTCTTAAGTTTTAAGATTGAAAAGATAATAAGACCATGTTACTATTTGTTTCTGTAGAATAAACGTAAAACTTTACTCATACTGAAGATTGTTTCAAGACACGCTTTTTTATTCTGCTATAAGTGTTTATAATACGACCCTTTATTTTATTTATTTTTATCATTTCTTCTTGCGCCAATATTTTTGGCGTCTTACGTAGTTTATGTGGACATTACATCAATTATTTTTGTTTGTTCTTGTTAACGAGATTTTCAACCCTGGGCTAGTTCATTTCAAGACCAACAGCTTCACTTCCCTTCCAAATGAAGTCGCCACTATAACTTTTTGAGTCATAAGTGACTACCTCCAGAATGGGATTCGATCCCAGGTCCTCGACGTGTGTTCTACACCAGGTCCGTCACCACATCAATTCGGTTCAGAGATGTTTTTTTTTCGTTATAAATATATATGCATTCATGTGAAATTTCTGAAATTAGAAGACGTTGCGTTATTTGTAAGAAAAATAAATAAAACTTGTTTCTAGATTAATGATAAGATACCTATTGAATGTTTAGGATTTCTAGCTCAAATCAAAGCTTATAAATGCCATAGTGTTCAAGTAAGAGACTTTCACTACAAATATCATAAGAATCGATTAAGATTTGGAAAAATAATGGCTATTTGTTGTTTTTTGACGTAAACATTATCGTTGAGGATTGACCGCTTCACGATCTTAAGTTAAACACAAATAAATGATCCCGTCTCAGAGTAAAACATAAACACTCGCGATATTGGCACTCTATGAATTACATATCTACTAATCAGCCGAAACTAGGTAATGTGATCTAGTAGGCGATGATAATGTTGTATTTAATTTCTCTCACTTTTTGCCCAACCGTCAACCAGAGAACACGTAGTTCAGAAACATTAACAAACAATAATAATGCTTTATCATACTTTCATTGCATGGAAATAAATAAAAATAAAATCTTATTTGATTTTTTTATGCAAGGGCGTTTTTATGCATCATAAGGATGCTTTGAGGTGTATAAGTTACTACATAATTGCTTGGAATCAATTTTTGGTCCATAGTGTAGCAAAAGTTCAAATCAGCGGGCCAAAATTTCGACCCATTTAATCTAGCAGAGAAATTTACAAATTACCCCAAATTCACATATTATCTTCTAACTTAGCGAAATTTGCCTGATCGTGCGAAAAAAGTAATCAATATTTCACATTTTCACCTAGTTTTGCGAAAAACGTTGTTTTTTTGGGCAATATTTTTGTATTTATCTGTAAACATAAGTTTATATAAAGTATGTCTGTCGTAAAAATGTCGTACCCCACCGATAGGGCGAAAGTTTGTTTAAGACAATTAGCGAAATTATAGCAAATATATTGAAGGTTCACTGTTTGGTATTTATTTTCAACTGCTATTATTTTTATAAAATTTTGATTATACCACTAATGTCGAACTTTTGCTCTGCCTTACTATGATTGGATATTAATAAATCCATGAGCAAAATACCTTCGATCTTGTTTTCTTCAAACAACTGCTATCGTACGTATTTGCTGACGACAGCTTTATTTGAATGCAAAAAAACTTCAATCCTTCAATATGATGGTAGCCAAGCAGCTTTATGATTTATTTTTTTTAAATCTAACATAAAAGGTATTGTTCAATCCTATGTACACATTTTGGTTTCGACAGGTTTAGACTTTTAGAGAAATTATTCGTTTTCTACAGAAATGCTGAGCAACAATAATCCATATTTTCAAACTAGCAAGCATTCGAGATCTATAAGATTGGGTTGAATACGTCATCTTGGCTATATAAAACGAAAACATTGATTTTATAATAAATTTTCCCATAAAAGTGACATTTGTTATCTAAAAAAGTTGATCAGTCGGTTTTGGACGATTTTAGGTTTTGATCTACCTCTGTATGAAAGTACGGCACTATAATCGGTTCACAAATATTATCTAAAAAAGCATTGTTAAGTTATCTAAATCCGTTACGACTTTTATATCTCATGAGAAGGGGCCGTGGTCACAGATGGGGGGGTCTGTAGCCTTGAGGTTACGCTTTCGCTTCATAAGCGGAAGGTCATGGGTTCGATTCCCAGCCCCTTCACAAAAAAACCCGTCCAGCCACCAGAAGACGCCTCACGGAGGACCGTGCTTTGTGGAGCATATTCATCCTCCGTCAGTATCAGATGGTGACTGAGACAAACTGACCCTCTTCGCAGGCAGCTAGCCTCACTAATAGCAAAACTCTCTCCTACCTGCTCGGTGTGAGAGTAAAAGAGTAGGAGAGAGTGAAACTAGATGTAAATATAGATAAGTTAAAAATAGATCTGTATCGATAAAGAAGCTACAGATCAACTGAGTCCGGCACAGTAGTGGCCACGAGCACGGAGTGCCTATATAAAAAAAGGGGCCGTGGGCCCCCTCAAGTTTGACGGCTATTTACGCCCATGGTGTTGTAGGAGTATATTGTGCCGATCGTTGATAACACAGCGCAACCAGACACTAGAAGCATTAACCTAAGAATGCTAATGTCGCTGCTGTTCGTGTTACCAACATCTAGTTTGCCACGAATTGACAGCCTGAGTACCGGGCATCAAAGTGTCAAATCAATTATAAAAACATAAACAACAACAAGGCATTGAACAAACAATGAAAAATCATAATTAAAAGTAATAATAATTAAAATCAGTTTTGTGACATCAGCGCTACTAGCGTTCTACTACTAATATTTCTATTAACCAGACAGTGGGCCTAAGTTGATGATAAAATCCGACGAGTATCCGCAGAGTCCAGAAACGGGTATTGGTGGTAGATCAGTTTCCAATTCTTATTCAGTCATTTGGTGTTTGATGATATTCCAAATAGATCCAAAGTTAGCCATCTTGAGTTTTCCTTATGTCCAGTTAGAATTTGAACAATTGTTCACATTAAAGACGTTGGAGCTAGCCATTGCTTATGGCTGCCAATTGTATGGATGTACAATGACGCTTGGAATCCCTTATTCCGTTTGGCGTCGAAGCCACGTATAGGGGGAGATCCCCCAGTGCCGGACAGCACCCAATACCGGACAAAGCCGAAACATTGAGAAATCATGGTCCAATCAAGATGGTGTATTAGTAGAAAAGAAAGCTTTTATGTAGACTAATGATTGCGTAGAATAACACATCCTTGAAATATGCATGCCTTTTTAAAAAAGTAGAAAAGTTAGAAAATGTTTAAAAAATTGACGTATCCACTTAATTTTGAGCCTATTTAGTAAATATTTTGAATATGAAAAAATACTTTGGATCCCGCAAGCATGATCGAACATAATACTTATTTGATAGTATGAATGTATTTTGTACCTCAATTGAACTAAATATGGACAAATTACAATTTTGGTTAAGCACCTCCTGTCCCTCAGTTTCGGACAGCTTGATTTGTTATATGTTATCTTTGTAATTATTGCATCAGTGTCTCAGAATACTTTCATTTTCATGGGTTCCGTCGATCATGGTATCAAATATGCAATAAAATTAAGAAAATGAACATTCAGAACAACATCGTAAAATGTAACAACTACCGAAAAGCTAAACATTACATATAATTTGCAATTGGATTAGATGGACAAATTGATGTGAAGATTTGCGAAAAAGTTACACGTCTTCTCAGTGAGAATCGAACTCACGACTCCCCGATCTCTAGTTGGGGCGCGTTACTATCGGGGAGTCGTGAGTTCGATTCTCACTGAGAAGACGTGTAACTTTTTCGCAAATCTTCACATCAATTTGTCCATCTAATCCAATTGCAAATTATATGTAATGTTTAGCTTTTGAGAACGTCGCGACCCATTGGAAGCCCACACAATAGAAACCTTAGCCAGCGCAGTTGCTGGCTAGTGTAGTGTGCTATTTCCATACATAAAAAATAATGCGCTCTTGGGCTAGGCATTGGATATATATAGAAAGCGTTGTGTTTGGATGGGCATCTAATTCTTCCGAAAGAGGTGCACTTTGCGAAAGAGGACCACGTGATTATTGAGCTGAAATCGAATTCAGGTTAACTTCTGCGTTCATGAGTCCTCTCATGGCGTAGTGGTTAACGCGCCCCAACTAGAGATCGGGGAGTCGTGAGTTCGATTCTCACTGAGAAGACGTGTAACTTTTTCGCAAATCTTCACATCAATTTGTCCATCTAATCCAATTGCAAATTATATGTAATGTTTAGCTTTTCGGTAGTTGTTAAACTTCCACTCGGCTGGTTGGCCGTAAACCACGATTCATAATTAAAACAAGTATCGTAAAATGTGCTATTTTTTATCATATATGAAAGAGGTTTTTGAGAGGCATCTTGCAAACTAAGAAAAACTCAAATTATTCTTGTAAATGTAGCAAATGCATTGAATTGGTAATTATAAACTATTCCTATAGTGTACACATTCGATGATGTTCAAATTTACAGAATTCGAGGCATTTCCAGATCTTGTCCGGTATTGAGTGCCACCTTTCGAGATCGATCAATTTGGTACTAAAACTCATCATCAAAATGCAATATCAAAATTCATATTTATATTTTCAAATTTATTTATGTACACTATAAAAACGATAATATTTATCATAAATGGGCAACACGAGCCCATAAAATCAATATTTTTCGAATTATGAACCCTTTGGGGCCTGATTTTTTCCAAGAACTATTATACAGTTTTTTGAACGCCTTTCAATAGTTTTGGTGCTCAAAATGCTAAACATAACAAGAAATGATGACAAATATTTTTTTGGGAGGTGCTAGGTCTTCCAAACTGCTCTTGAATTCATAACTTGAAGTCCTTGCTTGTAATAACAACCTTGTTCATCATACAAGGTGTTGAACTGTAATCTACCGTATATTCTGAACCTTCTGAGTGTTCAGCAAATATAATCAGATTATTTCGAATGTTCTAGATTATCTAACTTGTCGGGATGTTCAGTACATAAGATCTACAACGCGATGAGAGTCAGGATTTAGTGGTAATAAATTAATAACCACGAAACGAAGCACTTCCGAAGCATGGTGTATTAGACAAAGTTTCCAGTCATAATTAGCGACATCTATTGGGAAGCATCCATAAATTATGTCACGTAAAAATATACTATTTTCAACCCCCCTGCTTTTCACCTTTTGTTGAGAACAATTTGTGAAAACGTCAGCAGAGTCTAAATGCGTAAACGAGTAGAAACACGTTTTGAATATATGTGTTTGTCGACGAAACTTCTTCTTTTTTCTTGGCATATCGTTCCCACTGGGAGGAAGCTGGCTTCTCAGCTTAGTGTTAGTTTAGCACTTCCACATTTATTACCTGAGATCCTTCTCAGCTAATGACCTTTTTGCATGGATATATCGTGTGGCAGGCATGAGCCCATACTCTGTGCCCAAGGAAGTCAAGACTCTTTCCTTTACGAAAAGATCCGGTAATCGTCATACAAATCTCGAGCTCTACTTCTTTTTTTGCAATCTGGCAACACGACTATCCGTGTAGAGGCGTCACTACTGTACTGTCACAGACAAACAAACGTTACACTCTTGAGAAGCAAATGGCACATGCGTTTAACGATGAATTTGAATTTCATTTGACCGACGCGATCGTTTCCACCGGAGGCGCTAGTGTTCGACCGCTTTGACTTTTGATAGTGTACACGTTGCTGAATGATGCGAACAAAACTTACAGGCAATTCGTGTAGTAGTGTGCGTGTTAGGCAAACGTCAACTAAAAATCCATCATGGCAGACAGTGCTTCGCGTGGTTCTTGCAGCAGATGGCAGTGTGGACTATAAGACTATCCATGAGGACACTTCGCGATTGGGTTGACAGCTCAAAGTGCAAGCACAGTGAACACTAAACTTACCGAAATTTCAAAAATTCAGCTAATTGATCCGTGAGAAAATTCAGTGAACATGTTAGATTTTATAACTTCACTCAGTTTAGCGAGATAAATTACTTGAACAAGTGCAGACCTGAACTCCAGGGTAATTTGGAGGGCCTGGAATATCCCAAACGTTCCTTGAAAGAGCTTATTGATCCATGAGATGGTTTAGTGAGCATGTTAGATTATATAACTTTACTCAGTTTAGTGAGATAAATTACTGAAACAAATGTGAACCTGAAGTTACGAACACTAGGGTAATTTGGAGGGCTTGAAATACCCCAAACATTCCTTGAATTAGCCTATTGATCCGTGACAAGGTTCAGTAAACTGGGTAAGTTATATATCTTTACTCAGTTTAGCAAGAAAAATACTGGAATAGGTGTAGACCTGAAGTTCTGAACTCCAGGGTAATTTGGAGCACCTATAATATCCCAAACGTTCCTTGAAACAGCCTATTGATGCATGAGAAGGTTTAGTGAACAGGAAAGATTTTATAAATTCACTCAGTTTAGCGAGATAAATTTTTGGAATAAGTGTAGCCCTGAAGTTCTGAACTCCAGGGTAATATGGAGGGCCCGGAATACTCCAAACGTTCTTTAATGCTTTCATTTACAAGAAATTTGAAGTTAGATGCCTTTCCCCATACAAAATAAAACGAGAAAACTTCTGCTGACCAACTGTGAGCAAAGCGGGTAATCCATTCAAGCATTTTTCATCCGATCTATATCTTCTTCTTCTTCTTCTTTTTCTTCTTGGCATGACGTCCTCACTGGGACAAAGTCTGCTTCTCAGCTTAGTGTTCAATGAGCGCTTTCACAGTTATTAACTGAGAGCTGAATACGCTGATACTTTATGTTCAGGGTAGTCAAGGAAATTTCCATTACGAAAAGATCCTGGACCGACAGGAAATCGAACCCAGACACCTTCAGAATGGCTGTTCTTTGTAGCCGTGGACTCTAACCACTTGGCTAAGAAGGCCTTTTTCTACCAGATATGTACTGTAGATACCATTTATTTCATTATAATGCAATGTTGGACATTTTACCCCATGAGTGCATTTATATCCACCTAACCCTACCTTGCGTTTTTTTCAAGCTCCTGATGGTGGGGCGTTTTCGTGTTTCAGTCCTATCATCACACAGTGAGCACCGAGACCGTGTAAGGTGTGTGGTTCCGTTTCGGGATGACTTTTGCTTTTACGTGTACCGTCAAACGGGGTAACTTGCAACAATTTTCAACTTCAAAGCTATATGGAAGAAAAATTCGAGGATTCTGATGAGACAAAAGCCATCCAGTATCCTAATCGCCACGTGAAGAGTACCACGTGGTATAAAATTTTATCAGTATTTGGTTTTCTTGGATCAGGAGAGACGAAAAATATACATTTTTCATGCTACCCTGATGTGGGGTAACATGCAACACACAGTGCTACCTGAAGTACACTATTGAAAACTTAACCTATATCGTGTTATTATGATCATATAATAATTTTCTGCAATAAAAGTATGACGATATTTAGAAACGGCTACTGTACTCTTACAAAACTAATTATTATTGATTGAATTATGAGTATTAAACCAATTTGATTGAAAACTTCATTAGTATTGCATAGGGTGTCCACACGGGGATATTCTAGCATATTATAAGTCTTGACAATGATTGGAAGACCATTAAAACGATTTGATGCAACTTTTCTACAAATACAATTTTAATTTAGGATATGCTTCACATAACTTATTGTTTATACAAATTCAAATCAAAGCGACGTATCACATATTGATATGTATATTTTAAAATGGTCTCTATTGGTGTTCTAAAACAACTTTTAGCATACTTCATGCAGAAAGTCCCCAATGGCTGATCTGCAAGTTAGTTTTTGCACAGATTTTTAATTTTTTTTTTCATTATTTTCATGAATAAAATAAATCTAAATCTAATAATAATGCGATTCATGTAAATTTTTCAATATTTAGTACCAAACGTGTATTTAATTAATTGCGGTACAAAAATTTTAAAGCTACTGAACAAATTTATGTTCAATTTTGCCGTTTTATGTGTTTTCGATGATAAACGGCAAAAAATATCAAACAATTGAGATCAAAATAGCTGTTGCAAGTTACCCCATAAGGGTAGTCAACAAGGTTTTTGAATTTTTATAGTGTTTAAGCATCAAATTATCAAAACTTTTATATTGTCAATTAGTACACTACTAAGTACTGTAACTGTTAGCAAATGCCTCGAATTACAAATTTAAACCGGTTTTGTGGTACGAGGAACGATTTTCAGCATAAATTTCATGCAATTCAATGTTTAATATGATTTTCACCTCCAGCAAACCAAGCAAAGAACAAACAATACCCAAACCCTTTCCAAAATCTTCTGTTGTATACCTGAGGTCAATAAATGGCGGAATAAATTTTAAAAATTAAACTCAATGCTGAACAAAACGTTAATTCGGTTACATGTCGAAGTGTTGCAAGTTTCACCCCTGTTGCAAGTTACCCCGTTTGACGGTAGTCGTAAATAAAATTAGCACTTCATACGTATTTATTATTAATGAACGGTGTCACACATAGCGGCAAGAACTCTCGATATATTGAGACAAACCTTCAATGCACGGCTCAGCTGGTTGAGAATGGTATAAAGTGAACATATGACTTTGTGTGGTTTGCTGGATGTCATGAAGCTATGGATGAAGGCCGAGTGGAAGATTATTGTTAATGTCTGTTCACGGTTGTACATTCTGATTATATTAATATTTTTCTCATTTCTCATAAGACATTACATTCACCATATCTAAGTTTTCTTTTATATTGATTAATGTAATCTTGATGCAAATTATATATTTTATACTTCTGCTAGACAATTTTAAAATTAAATAATGTATCATTTTTATTTCTTTTAGTCATAATTATCATTTCAAACTTAACATTCGTTTCTTATAACACCAACCTATTTTAGTGAATTATTTTGAATCATCTGTTAATAAGCGGATAAAGACATTTTATATATTTGTTCTATTTTGATTGAATGCCCTAAATGTGATTATTGAAGGCTAAATTTTTATCTAAAGCTGTTCATTTAAGAAAGTGGACACCTGATTATCAACATTTTGATGTGAGAATTCAATAAAAAACTATAAGGGTACATCCCTATGGGGTTGTACGAACTGGTGACGTAGGACCACGATGGTTAATTTAACTGAATTTGATGTCGTTCTTGTTGCTCGTTTTGACTTCATACTGTTTTCAGTGCTCGAAACTTTCGTAAATATTTATGCATATAACGATTTGCAGCCAAGTGTACGTTTAATCATGTCCCAAATATACATTATCTTTATCCGATGAATTCGTCATATATATCTATGAAAATGTGAAATTTCACTTCAGGTTGTATGATCATTTTGAAATTATATTAGAAACATCCTATGAAATATAAGGTAGCATTGGAAAGAACAGTAGTGATTGAGGCTTGTTCAGCATGCTGAAGCAAAATCAAAGTAATTCTAATTAAAGAATATTTAACAGCAATGTGTCTATAGGAAGTTATTCGAGGATTATAATGAAAGCTTCAGTCATCGCTTGTTGATCCTATGGTTTGAGAGAAAATATATTCATCACTTGGCAATGTGATAAATAAAGTCTGAAATATTACTCTGTTAACTCTCTTACACACATTTGGTGGCCCTGAAAAGAGCCAAAGGCTTTGTTAGCTCGGATGCTGTCATAGATGAATCGCACTACAGGATGTTATCAGTTGATTGCCATGGTTAAACGAAAAATCCCCAACGCAAGTGTAGAAATTTGTATAAGTTCTCTGCTTATAAGACGAACCAGGTGAATGTTTCGTGGTGTGGATGGCACACATCAGCAACAGGTATTAGATCACACGGCTGAAGTCGAAATCTGAAAACGTAGCTTAAGTTTGAAATCTTGTGCGATACTACAAGCCGAAAGCTCGATTTGTCTAATTATAGTAGTAATGATGCCTAACGGGCTTGATTCTTGACTGCACCACAGATGAGTTTATCACGAGCCGAAATCTCATAAACCAGATGCTGATCAACAGCTCAGCAGGCTTCTGGCTACGAGGTGCTCCTCGCTAAGCAGGTTCGGAGAAGCTCTTACCAGCTCGAAAGCAAAAAATGGAATGAAACCGAATCCGGCGAAGGAAGCATGCTTTAATCCCTTAGATTAGCAGATGATGCTCCTCCCATTCGTGCTCTTCTCTTCTAGTCGATCAATCTGGGAAAATGAGTATGTGCCAATAATGTTTGGGCTTAGAATTACTTGCAAATTGCGAAAAATTAAAATGCGTGAGAAATTGATCAAAACATGAATAGATGGAATGCTTGACATTTACTAAATATTCTCTAGTTAGCTATTGATAATCAATAGTTTTCTTTGGTATGAAAGTGAATTTCTGATTAATGGGTGCCAAAATGATGAAAATTGTTCAATCAGTATTTCTCTTGAAAATCATTCTAAATATGTCGCAATGTTGTTACATGTGATCATTTTCATAATCGAAATGCTCGGCAAATCAAAGACCACTGTTGGAAATGCCACTCTAGTTTACAATCGTTGTGAAATGTTGAGCACTCACCCCGACGGCACAGCAGCAGCGTCCAAGAATAGTCTCAAATTGTCGTGCCATCAATTATTCATGACAAATTAAATTTTGTACGAAACTGTGAGATTGATTGAGGAATAAAAGATGTAATAAGGTCGGAAAAATTATTCTTTCAACTCTTTTCCACAAATTTGATGGCCCTGACAAGGGCCGATGGCTTTCTTAGCCTCGATACGGTTACAGATAAATAGCACTACGGGATGTTATCAGTTGATTGCCATGGTCAAACGGGGAATTTGCTTATACGACGAACCAGCTGAATGGTTCGTGACGTGGATGGCGCACAACAGCAACGGGTATTGGATCCCCGGGCACAAGTCGAAATCAGGAACGATGCTCACTCTTTGAAAGCTTGAGCGATTTCACCAGTCGACGCTCGATTAGCAGCATCTCCTCGGATCAGCAACTCTGGGGGCTTCTGGTTTCTGGTTCCTAACGGGCTTGCTGCTGGACCACGATCACGAGTCGAATCTGGGAGCGCGGATAAATTTGCAGCGGCGATGACGATGGCTTGGACGCTTCTCCGAGCAGCAGTAGTTGCCGCTCGGAGAAGCGCCCAAGCCATCGTCATCGCCGCCGCAAATCAATCTTGCGTCTTCCTCTTCCGACGACACAAATTGGGACTGTGACGCGGGTGCAAAAGCAAAGCGAGAATGACTCGCCCGACCGTGTTCACAGTCCGACCGCAAAAAGAAGACTGAGGGAAGAAGCAGGGACCCGTTTGGTTTTATAGTGAAGCGACACCGTCGAAAAGTGCTCGAACGTGATTGGTTGGATAAGAAAGGGGTCAACATTTTATCAAATTTTCAATAGTTTAAACAACAAAATTCACTTTATCGAATATATTACTAACGATGCGTAGATACATTTCTGATCGAATGATACTAAAATCGTAATAATTGATTCATAAACAACTGAGTTATTAACGTTCAAAATCTCCCCTAATTTCGTTACATGTCTCGTTTTTCGACTTTTAAAGTGCACCCCAATATAGAAAACAAAGGACGTAGTCCTACGTCAAAAAAAATAAAATTTTGTTTCAGTGTGTACTCAATCGTTTATTTTGACAGCACAAAAAGTTGACAACAAAACAGTTCTAAATTTCTAATTCTGCACAAATGGTGTTCCGAAAAAGCTTTCGTTCCGAGATTTAGCTAAAATCGCGAAATGTTCAAAATCTTCAGTGTTCAAAATCATGATGAAATTTGGAGAAACGTGTTCCCTTGACGATAAACCGAAATCTAGACGCAATAAGGGCCATTGGACCAAAAGAAGGAGCAGAAAGCGGTGCGCCTTCTTAAATCGCCAAAACCGTGTTCTGTACGTGAAATCGCCAAAAACTGAACATCAGCATCGGATCTGTGCAAAAATATCAAGAAGCGTAACAACATCAAAACCTTCAAGAAGCAGAGAGCACCAAAACGGACGAATTCTCAGAAGGCATCTTCGAAATCAAGGTCACGAAAATTGTATGACGTTCTCCTCAAAAATCCTGAACGATGCATTTTGATGGACGACGAAACGTACGTCAAGCTGGACATAAGTACTCATCCCGGGACCGCAATTTTTCAACGCTATGACAAAAAACAGATGTACCTGACGACGTCCGATACATCCGAACAGAAAAATTGGGAAAAAAGGTCTGGTATGGCAAGCCAGTTGCTCCTGTGGAATGAAAAGTGCTACCGTAATCCGGGGCAAATTGATCACTGGGTGAATTTGATCAGGTCGGTACCAAATAGCATTTCCTTTCAAGGATGCTTAATACTTCGTTGCATAACAAACACTCCATATTTTCTAGTTTATAGATGTCTAATGATAATTTTAAACTATTTCATTTTTATTAAGGTCAGTTTTGCATAGAAATATTCACTTTTGTTTAAGTTGTGCAGCAATACTGTTGAAAATGTCGGTACTAAACAATCCGCTGGTGCTAAGCCTGCATACGTACTTTGAGTGCTAAAAAATGTTGTGTGAGCTTCAGTATGAACTGCTGAACTCATTTTTTGAAATCGTACAGCATTACAAGAACAGTTGTTAGCTTATAAAAAGCGTTTATTGTTCAAGAACGTGTTTATTTCAAGGGAAATTGCATACATTTAGGCGTATTATGCAGATTTACAAAGTTTAATTTTGCAATGTAAATGATGAGATACACAAGTTGTAAGAATTTGACATCATTTTCAGATTCAGGAGACTCAAATTTAGTAGATAGGGAAATTTTACTTTCTGAAATATTCTTAAATATAAAGTGATCAATTTCACCCCAATGTGTCATTTTCAATTATTGATATTAAAACTAATTTTATGAAATGTTAAAATTTATTTCATCAAAAAACGACTACATAATCTGATAGAGATCAATGAAGTACTGGTTTTACCGAAATAAATTTGACAATATATGAATTCCAAAGAAAAACATGACAAAAAAGTTGCGAAAAAGTGATAAATTCGCCCCCAGATTACGGTACATATTTCACAACGGGTACAATCAACGGCAAAAAATTACAGAACAGAGTGCATTAAAAAACGGCTTCTGCCCATCTACGGAAAGCATAGCACTCCTCCACTGTTTTGGCCAGAGCTGGCATCGGCTCACTATGCTTCAGCGACTTTGGAGATGCTGAAGAAGGAAAAAGTCGAATATGTCGAAAAATGTCATAATCCTCCGAATTCCCAGAACTACGCCCTATTGAAAGATATTGGGCAATAATCAAACGACATCTTAAGAAGGATGGAAAAGAAGCAAGCTCCGTTGATTTTTCAAGAAAATGTGGTCAGCGGCACAACGAAAGGTTACGAAGAAAGTTGTGCGGAACCTGATGGGAGGTGTTAAGAGAAAAGTCAGATCATTCTTCAGAAATGCTGAATAAATTTTAAATCATGTCAATTTGATTAAAATTACCTTGATTTCCATGTATTCTAAGTAAACAATGAATTTGTTCGAAAATAAACAGTTTCCATAAAAAACACGTGTCCACTTTCTTAATGAACAGTGCTTGCATGAGCCCTAGATATTTAACATCATCTAACCAATTTATTGAAACCCCTCTCGTCGTGATACATGCTTACTTGAAGGTTTGAAATAAAGGGCGTTTGGTTCATGTGGAATACTATAAAAGAGTTTTGGAATCATTAGGAGAAATCTTATATTTTTGCAAGTATGCAAAAAAAAACAAAACCTTTTTTGCAATCGACTACAGATGACACGCAGGTTTCGTCCTTTAGCGGAGCGCCTGTGTCATCCCGCAAACAAAGATTTTTGACATCCCTGAGGTTACCTGAGTTAGATGTGAAAATATTGTATAATATTGGCCCACAACATGGTGCCTTGAGGAACACCAGCTCTTACAAGAAGTCTTTTAGACCTGGAGTTCTGATAATTATCCTAAGGTGAATATGACAGAAGTTTTTAATTTTACAATCACACTTTTATACCAAACATTGTCGAATGCTTTTACTATGTCTAGGAGAGCAAGACCAGTAGAATAGCTTCATTTTTGTTGGGACGAATCTAATTGGCTACAAATAAAATTTGGTGAGTGATCTAATGTCCATGTCGGAATCCGAACTGTTCATTGGCAAAATTCGAATTTTCTGTTCAAAATGAATAAAAAGTTCGAGAAAAGCAAACTGATTGAACGATAACTATAAGCTTGTACAGGATTTTGTCTGGTTTTTCAAATTGATAAATTTTATCCATTTGGTAGGAAAATATGCCAACTGAAACATTTGTTAAATATATCAACTAAGAATGATCAGCTTCTTTCTGAAAGTTCTTTATAAGGATGTGAAAAATTCCCATCATCGCCAGGGGCTTTATATTTTTGATGTTTTAATTATAGTTCTCCCTTCTTCCACAATCAGTCTCCCAGAAATTTTAGAAACGTTCTCTTAATTTTGAATGCTTTGAAGTCCTGAGTAACTTGATTGTCAATTGGACTTGTTAGTCCTAAATTAAAATTATGCACGCTTCCAAAACTGCATAGCAAGTGTTTGAGCTTTTTTCGCAATTAGACATGATCAGAATAAAATGTAGCGTGAGTAATCAGTTGGCTACAAAGTTGACTAAAGTTGGTTGAAACCAAATCAATCGTAAACGAATTTCACAAATGAACATTTGATACTACTTCGGTGCTCTTATATTCACTGTCAGCCACGCAAGTTTCATAAACATTTCCGGGAACTAAATTGATCGAGGCACGCCGCCTAAATACCAAAGTCTGCATAAAGACCTCACCGGAAGCGCGTACAATTTACGAGTTTAACGGTTGTGCAATAAAACGAAAACAACAAAACGGAATTTGGATCTCGTCAGTCAGCAACAAGACATGAACATTCTTAGTAACTCTATCCAAAATGGAAAAGGGAGTCTACCAAACGTTGATGGGAACCAACAACGAAGAAGGAGCAATGACTTTCTTTCCCCATCGCATAGTTCCGAAAAGGAAACAAATGACGGTATTTTAAACATTTGGATTTAACAACCAACGGAACATCCAACAGTTCCTTCATTTCAATCAATTCGATGACAGGGAAAAGAACATTATCAAAGGACGAAAAAAGGAATCCTTCTGCTTCTCAATCATGACGTTGCTAAAACAAAACGAATAAAACAACCATAAAGCGTGGGCCTCAGCGGGGAATGTTCTAAAAAATGAAACCAAGCCGAAGAGAAATAAAGAACCTCTTAGGCGACGACGACGACGATGGCTTAAGTGGAGGATAAGTGCTTACTAACGCTGGGCATTGCAATTTTCTAATAACCCATTAAACACACGACTGATTTAATTTAATTAGAATAAACAGTTGAGCTTTCCCTCCGTTGTTGGTTCATCTGTTTGTTCAGTCAACCAAACAGCGAAACGTGGTTCAATGGATTTGAGCTGAAATAAACAATCAATTGATTGGTTGGTGATAATGCGATGAATTCTTGATTTGTAGTTCAATTTAGTATGAGAATTTACTAGATATGCATGGCTTAATATAATAAGCTCTTTTGGAAGTATTTTCCTCAACAAGTTCGGGACATTGTTGTAATAGTGGCAGCCGCGGTACGCGCTCAGAATATCGCCAAGTTTCCGAGGTTTTCGTGATTTTTACTCCGAATAAGCTATTCGACAGTAAGTGGAAAGTATATATTAGTAAATTCACTAAAAATCCAACCGATATCGGTGAAGATCTAGGCATAATCTCGAAAATACTTCACCCGCGTGCAAAAAAAAAAGCATATAGTATCGTTACGTTGTTCGACCGGCACACATTGTTATCCATAACATTTTTGCAGCTGTGTGTGGCTTGGTCGACCCGAGTGTAAAGAGTATCATAGAGTGAGCAAACGGACCTTTTGCGTTGTTTTTGAAACAATTTCTCCATCGAAGTGGTAGGTTAAAAGTCGTTCATCTTAACCGTTTCGCCGGTATGGAGCCGGCGATCGGCATCCCCTCTTTGTCCAAGGGACCCAAGGTGGCCTGGAGGGGGTCGTGCCTCCCCAAACAATGGAAAGACGGTGAATATTTTTGGTGCTTGCATTCCAAGTTTTATGGGCGAGAGGGGTACGGCAAGGTGCTCTGCAGTACCTGAAGTTTGACCATCAAGAACGGAGCCATACCTTACACCTATCCGTGGAAAATATTCGGCGCGCCGATAGATGGAGCATTTAGGGAGAACCAGGGAATCTCAACGTGCTGAAAGTACGTAGCAAATCGAATTCAAACCGTCTACTCCGATGCAGAAATGAACGACGGAACGGAAATCTCTATCACCGAGCCACCCGAGTCTCAATCAGCGTAAGTGTGTCGTGTCTAACGTTGACTAAACGGACAATCAAGGTGTGAAGGACATCCGCCGAATTCGACGTCGATTACCTGATGACTCTTTCACAAATACGCCGACCATAATTCTCACCATCAGTGGCAACGTCATACCGGACCACATAGATTTCAGCTGGATTCGTTGCTCAACCCGCAATTATTACCCTACGCTCATGCAATGCTACCGATGTTGGCGTTTCAGTCAAACCAACTCCGCCAACAAGTTCCCCAAATCGTTCAACATTTGCGGGAAATGCTGCAAATCCATCCAGAAGATATGCTTCCGAAAACACTTGATCCAGTGATAGCTCATTCCGCGACCATGTCGCTATGCTCCGCGAGAACCGATTACTACCAAGTCGAATCAAATTGCGTTCGGAATGTGTCGATCCAATCTTCTGTTGGAATTGTAACACTAACGACACGCAGTCTCCACCAAAAAGTGCCCGATTTATGTCAAGGAACTTGCTATCCAGCATATTCGTGTAGACCACAATCTCTCATACTCCTAGGCCCGTCACGAGTATGAAGCACATATAGCAACGGGTAAGCGTACCGAATACATTCGCCCAGAGAACTCACCTTGAGCAAACCACGTTGAAGGTTGAAGAACTTAAGAATACCGTTAAACAACTGCTTAAGAAATCCAAGATGAAGGACAAAAGAATTGCCGAGATGGAGCGCGCTTTGCAACCCGTAGCAACATCAGCGATCGCCTCGACACAAATCTGTGAACACGGCACAATCGAAGAGCTGATTCGTCAAGTTGCCGCACTTACTGCGACAGTTGAGAAACTCCAAAAGATCTAGTAGGAAAAGACGCAATCATCAAGGATCTTTGAGACGGGAAGGAAACTGAAACTATACCCACCCCTTTGGTTATGTCTATCGTCGAATCTGAGAAGGAAAACGCTTTCTCCCTGTCTTCCAATGATGATACTGCTTTAAAAGAGTGTATCACACATAAATAGTCGTTATGGATTGAAGAAATGAAATGTGGATGAACGAGGAAGCGAGCTTAGAAGAGAAAAAGGGAATTTCAAAGGAGAAGAAGCGAAAACAGAAAAAAGGAAAGAATCCTTAAGCCATGGAGAATTACATATGTGACTCAAGTATGAGGTCCACCCTCTCGCACAAATCGGGTAATACTGCAAAATTTTGGTATCACTGAACAGCTCTATCCACCCAAAAGAACCCACGATACCGAATCTACTACTCGACCGACACATCCCTCAAGGCCAGAGGAACTTCAAATTCACAAGGCCGATGATGATGTGATGATCGAATAAGCTCTAATCCATTATGCTCAGTCTTCCCATACGACCCGAGAATAAACTGTAAAAATTAACAAAGACCAAGTCTTCAAGCTGATCATTAACTCTGACGACGAAGTCAGGAGGGAGTCGACTGAGCATCAACAAAACACGCAACTCATCAATGAACATTCAGCGAAGATCTCGGGTAGCCGGGGCTCCGCCAGTGCGGCAGCTACACCCCCACCGGAACTGTCGGACCAACCCGACTCCCAAGTCCCACTCCGGATACCGCAGAAGACGGTCGAGACAAGCAAGACCCCGTCAGTGCGGAAGCCAAGGTCGTACCGGAACTGGCGAACAACCTTGCCATCTCGATCGGTCTGGAAGAGGGACGCACAAGGGTTCTACCCGTTCCCCTTTGGACGCGGAGGGAGTGAAAAAACCTGCACGACCACTGATGGCCCCAGTATTTATGCCATACCCCCAGAAGAGTACCCGATTAACTATCAGTAGACCTACGGCAGGGCTTAAGATCAGCACGAATAATACACCAAAGGCTGACGAGGACACCAAGAGATACCCAAAAAGGAACCGGTCAGCACCAGACCGGTACTTTCCGTGTTTACGGCAGGTACTCAGGTGGTCTTAGTACACCTACCTGTGGCGGACGCAAATAAGTCCGCTAAGGTAGGTAAGATCAAGGTTGGTTGGCCAGTATGTTCACTGAACATACATGAGCAACCGGTGATCTGCTTTAGGTGTAGGGAACCTGGACACAAGTCCTGGGGCTGTAAAGGCCCTGATAGGACCAAGTTGTGCAGGAGTTGTGGTGAGGAAGGTCATAAGGCACTAGGCTGCAAGAACCCTCCCAAGTGCTTGATTTGTTCCGGCAAGTCCGAGAACAACAATCATCCAACGGGAGGCTCAAGGTGCCCGACCTTCAAACGGACATCGCCGTCATATCGGACCCATACCGAGTACCCGCCGGCAACGGCAACTGGGTCGTGGATGGGTCCGGAAAAATGGCGGGGATATGGACAACGGGTAAATACCCTGTCCAGCAGTTGGTGTCTACTACTACGAGGGCTTCGTGATCGCCAAGGTAAACGGGGTCCTCTTCTGTAGCTACTATGCACCTCCGAGTTGGTCGACCGAGCGGTTCACGCAAATGTTGGACTGTATGACGACCGCGCTGACAGGGCGAAGGCCAGTAGTAATAGCGGGTGACTTCAATGCCTGGGCCATGGAATGGGGAAGCCGTAACACGAACCAGCGAGGTCAAATTCTGCTAGAGGCACTGGCCGTGCTAGATGTCGATCTGGCTAATGTTGGTACCAAAAGTACCTTCAGCCGTAACGGAGTGGAGTCGATTATCGATGTTACTCTTTTGTAGTCCTGGCCTAACGAGTAGTTCGAACTGGAGAATAGACAATGCCTACACTCACAGCGACCACCTGGCGGTTCGCTACAGTATCGACTACAACAACAGCAGGCAGCGGGTTGAGGAAGCGGCTAGGTCAAGGCCACGCCCTCGTAGGTGGAAGACATCGTACTTCAATGATGAAGTACTTAGGGAGGCGCTCCGCCGTGAGCGTAACCTACTCGGCCTAAGCGGGGACGAACTGGTAGCGGTGCTTACGCGTGCATGCGATGCGACCATGCCTAGAAAAGTCCACCCTAGGAATGGGAGACCACCGACGTACTGGTGGACTCAAGCTATTGCGAACCTGCGCCGTGCCGAGACGGATGCAGCGAGCACGTACCGAGCAGGAACGTGAAGAACGACGGGCGGTGTTCACCGCTGCCAAAGTCGCGCTGAAGTCCGAGATAAGGGCAAGCAAAAAGGCCTGCTTCGAGGGACTCTGTCAGAGTGCCAACGCGAACCCGTGGGGTGATGCCTAAAGGATCGTTATGGCGAAGACAAGAGGTGCAATTGCTCCTACGGAGCAATCTCCACAGATGCTGGAGGGGATCAAAGTCGCAATCTTGGAGGCTCCCGGTATGTTCAGATCTGCTATGCAGATATGCCTGGACGAGGGAGTATTTCCAGATGCGTGGAAGAGGCAGAGCCTGGTACTATTGCCAAAGGCGGGGAAACCACCCGGTGACCCGTCGGCGTATAGACCAATATGCTTGATTGACACGGTGGGGAAAGTGCTCGAGAAGATCATCCTCAACAGACTGTCGAGGTACACCGAGGGTGTAAATGGTCTCTCAGGCAACCAGTTCGGCTTCCGGAAAGGGAGGTCCACCGTAGACGCTATTCTGACGGTTAAGAAAACCGCTGAGATAGCACTCCAGCGTAAGAGGAGGGGTATTCGCTACTGCGCAGTAGTGACCCTGGATGTAAGGAACGCATTTAATAGTGCCAGTTGGGCGGCTATTGCTGATGCGCTCCTGCGTCTGGGGATACCCGAGTACCTGTACAAGATTCTCGGAAGTTACTTCCAGAATCGGGTATTAGTCTATGACACAAAGGTGGGTCGGAAGTGCTTTCACATAACCTCAGGAGTCCCGCAAGGTTCCATCCTGGGTCCGGTGTTATGGAATGTCATGTACGACGAGGTGTTGAGATTAAAATTCCCGGCGGGTGTGGTCATCGTTGGCTTTGCCGACGATATTACGCTGGAGGTCTACGGTGAATCGATCGAAGAAGTGGAATTGACTGCAGCCCACTTGATCGCAATTGTGGAGGAGTGGATGAGCTCCAGGAAACTGGAATGGGCTCACCACAAAACTGAGGCTGTTGTTGTCAACAACCGAAAGTTGGTGCAGCAAGCGGTGATCAGCGTAGGCGGCTGCACAATCACTTCGAAGCGCTCCGCCAAACACTTGAGGGTGATGATCGACGATAAGCTCACCTTCGGTAGCCATGTCGATTATGCCTGCAAGAGAGCCTCCACAGCTTTTGTGGCACTGTCCCGGATGATGTCCAATAGCTCTGCGGTGTACGCCAGTAAGCGTAAGCTTCTGGCCAGTGTCGCCTCGTCCATACTGAGGTATGGTGGCCCGGCTTGGGCACGGCTTTGAGTACCGATAGCTACCGTAGCAAGCTAGAGAGTACTTATAGGCTAATGTGCCTGAGGGTTGCGAGCGCGTACCGTACCGTGTCACACGATGCACTCTGTGTCATCACCGGTATGATGCCTATTGGTATCTTTCTCATGGAAGACATAGAGTGCTTCGAAAGGCGCGGCACAAGAGGCATACGCAGGACTGCCAGACTGGCCTCCATGGTCAAATGGCAGCGTGCGTGGGACAGTTCCACCAAGGGAGTGTGGACTCACAGGTTGATTCCGAGGTTGGATATCTGGGTCAATAGGCGCCATGGGGAACATTTCATCTAACATCTAACACAGGTCCTTTCAGGCCATGGATGCTTTAGACAGTATCTACACTGTTTCGGTCATGCGGGTTCTCCCGAATGTCCAGTTTGTGCAGGTTTAGAGGAAACGGCGGAACACGTTTTGTTCGTGTGCCCGCGTTTCCGCACAATGCGTGACCGCATGTTTGCCACATGCGGTCGGGACACGACTCCGGACAATTTGGTTCACAGGATGTGTGAAGACGAGTTTGGCTGGAATGCCGTTTCATCGGCTATCACCCACATCGTCTCGGAACTCCAAAGGAGGTGGCGTGTGGACTCGAGGAGTGACTAGTGCAGACGCTAAACAACAGGTGGTCCAAGGGTTCGCAGTCGGCTACGTAGGTCATACCGGTGCCCTACGGTCGAAATCGACCCTTACAGCGATTAAGTGGCCGCGGGGAGAACATCCTGGTAGCGCTGCTGTCGTGGCGCCGGCCTACTGGGTGGATACGAGCCTCTGGTTGTTCGGGCAGGTGGAGGCTCCTTCGTCAACAATCCCAGCTGGTGCTAGCTGATAGGGCCTGAGCCTTCAGTAGGTCAAATTGCGAAGCCCGCAGTATCAGTTCTTGATACCTGCGGTGCAGCTGGGCGCGGGCTTAGCGGTCAACCCTGCCCGCTTTCAGCGGACAACGGGAGGTGAGGACCACCCGGGAAGTTGGCAATGCGCCAGCATGCTACCTTGGTGGACCCCCCTAAGCGTGTCATGGCTACGCAGCTAACCTGGAGGACGCGATGTGCAATAGCCCCTCTCCGAAGCAATGCCTTCTTGGTGGTCCCGGAGAGACGAAGGGTTTGGCGGTAATGGAAATGGTTTAGTGGGTCGGGGGTGTAGTCCTGTTTACTGCTTGCATGTAGTAAATGGTCCCCAACCCCACACTCCCGGACCTCGGTCCGGAGTCTGTTGAGCAGATTATCCCCCCATTGCTTAGAAGGAAAAAAAAAGTACCAATAACTCAAATTGCTTACACCGCGCTCTCACAGAGGCAGAAGCGACTAATGCGGATATTTATGACCGAATGGTACAAAAACGGACGCCCGGTTCTCTATACCAGTAGCTAGTATCTCCCGCCAGCGACCGCGAGGATTGGCAAACGTCTCATATTGAAAAGCAGCTGATTCTGCAAAGGGCATCTCGGGCAGTCCCGGATTTGGGGGGGGGGGGGTGCCGAGGGGGCAAATGCCCCGGGCCCCCCGATGAAGGGGGCCCCCCGAGAAGTGAATACTGTTCAATGAATTATTTTTACATTAATGATTAAAAATTTTAAATTGAAAATACAAATCCGATACCATTTCTAACAGAGATATTATGACATGAGATTATGTTTTTTTTTTTTTAAGTGAGTAGCTAATTCAATACGATGTTTGTCTCATTTTTTCAGTTCCAATGAAAATACTCTCTGATGAAAATCATCAAGGTTATATCAAAAACTTTAAAACTTTTCGCGGGTTAATAATAGCAAGCTGTCGCAACTTTTTGGAGAGAAACTGTCAAAATTACAGTGCTCTTTGTCCTGGAATGATCTTAAAAAGACGAATTTTCCTGATTTCGCTATCACGATACTGAAGCAGCTATTCTATCTGAAATCCTACCGGAATTTCGATATTTCCATATTCTACTGTAGTCTTTTCCAGTTGTGTTTGTATATATTTGTTTTAATATTTTCTTTGTTTTCTTGTATATATCAAATTTTACTAAAAGCTTTGAATTAACTACAGTTTTGACCCAAATCCACATATTTCGTTTGAATATAGCAATATTCACTAAGAGTTTAAAATATATCATAATTTTGGCCATAATCTACAGAATTTTTTTACAATTATATTTTTCCCGGTTCTTAAATTATTAGCTTATAGATTATCAAGGTAATTTTACTATGGTCTTTGCAGGATTTCCGCTTGATAGGCTATTTACAGATACTAAAGCATCATCTGCAAGTTATCTAAGTGTCCATAGTTTTTCCAAACTGTTGTTAATATCGAGAACATTAAAATTATAAAGCAAGTAACTTAGACTTCAGCCTTGTGCGCTAGGCCATCCCTTATTTTTAGAAAATGCGAATTGTTTTTAGTTCGTTATTGTAAAGTGCTCGTTTTGGTAAGAAAAAAATCAGGTAAAATTTTGAAGTCCCTACGTGGACGCTAAGTAGTCCCCCAAAGGCTTTTAAGGTATCAGGTGTACATGAACCCCGTGCGCAAATCGAGCTCGCTGCTCTAGTGCACGCTTCTTGACTACGTTTGTTTTCTTTGTAGTTGTTGATTTTATGTCAGCGTAATAAAGATGTACAAAGTATTACATATTATTTTAGTAAGTAAGTTCCTGTCAATTTGTCAAATCAGGTAAAACTAACCTTAATTTTCTTTATTGTCAACATTTACCCTACTACGTGGTACTGGCATGCACTAGAGCAGCAAGCTCGATTTGCGCACGGAGTTTATGTACATGCTGGCCCCCCGAAGCCCAAATCCGGCACTGATCTCGGGACATCCCAGTAAAGACGTTATTCGAGGACATACAGTCTTCGCCGTGCAATGGAACATGAACGGTTACTAAAACAATTTTCCCGACCTAGAAATACTAGTGAACCGTCACCATCCTGTGGTAATTGCATTACAGGAGATTCACCGTACAAATGCAGCCACAATGAACAACGGCGTAAGCACCGAGATTCCGGCCGACCAAATCGACATCGAAACGGACCTCCTAATTGTCGGAGTACGTCTTCCATGGCCTTTCCCTGTATCGGTAGTTTCAGTGTACCTCCCCAACGGAAAACTTGTCAACTTGAAGAAGAACTTGGAAGAAATATTTCATCAAATTCCAAGTCCGTTGATCATCCTGGGGGATGTCAACGATCATCACCAGGCGTGGTGTAGTCCCCACAACAACACCCGCAGCTCCATAGTTGCCGGGATTGCCAATGAGTTAGATCTTGTCATTCTCAACGATGGCTCAACCACTTTCTCTCGCAGGGCGAATAGAAACGGCAGTCGATGTCTCACTGGTCTCAATGGCTATTACACACCGCCTTCTATGGTCAGCTGAACAGGACCTCCGAGGAAACGATCACACATCAATCTTTCTCAAACTAGACAGCAACACTACACCAGAAACAAGTCGCCGTCCCCGATGGCTTTTTGAAACGGCTGACTGGCTGACCTACCGATCTGTACTCGAAGAAAAACTCAACTCCTCTCCGCCGGAAGCCATCCAGGACCTCATCAACCAGGTCAGATCTACCCCTTCCGAAACTATCCCGAAGACTAGTCCCAATCCGGGCCGCCGTGCACTCCATTGGTGGACTAACGGGACCCGTAAAAGCGTTAAATTACGTAGAAAAATGCTACGGGTTGTCCAGAAACTAAGGAAGAAATTACCACCCAACCATCCTAACCTCCTCCAAGCTATAGAGCAGTACCACACAGCACGTAACACGTGTAGACAGATCATACGTGAAGCTGAAGAAAATTCCTGGACAGATTTTTTGGATAGATTAAATGAAGATGAGCCTGCCTCCGAACTTTGGCGACGAATAAATTGCTTCCTTACTTTACTTTACTTTTGCTGGCTCTACGTCCTTCAAGACATGACTTGCGCCACAATGTTACGCCAACTAACTCGGTCCATGGCTGCTATCCTCCAATTTCTCGATCGCCCCACGCTTCCAAGATCCTGCTCCACTTGGTCAAACCACCTAGCTCGTAGCACTCCCTTCGTCTTGTACCGGTCGGATTTGAGTTGAACACCATTTTTGCGGGATTGTTGTCCGGCATTCTCACAACGTGTCCCGCCCATCGTACCCTTCCAGCTTTGGCAACTTTCGTGATACTGGGTTCACCGTAGAGTTGCGCAAGCTCGTGGTTCATTCTTCTCCTCCATACGCCGTTCTCACATACTCCGCCGAAGATCGTCCTAAGCACACGTCGTTCAAAAACTCCTAGCGCTTACAGGTCCTCTTCGAGCATTGTCCACGTCTCATGCCCGTAGAGGACAACCGGTCTTATTAGCTTCTTGTACATGGTACACTTAGTACGGAAGTGAAGTTTACCAGACCGCAAGGTCTTGTGGAGTCCATAGTAAGCACGACTTCCGGCAATGATACGTCTTCGAATTTCTCTGCTGCAGTTGTTATCCGACGTTATCAATGATCCGAGGTAGACAAATTCGTCCACCACCTCGAACTCATCCCCGTCGATCATCACGCGTCTGCCAATGCGAGCTCTATTGCGTTCGGTTCCTCCAGCCAGCAGATATTTCGTCTTCGTCGTATTTACCTTCAATCCAACCCGATATGCTTCACGTTTCAGCCTGGTATACTGTTCAGAAATCACCTGGAACGTTCTTCCGACAATGTCCACGTCTTCAGCAAAGCAGATGAACTGGCTGGATTTATTGAAGATCGTGCCCCGCACGTTGAAGCCCGCCAGTTTCATAACACCTTCTAGCGCAATATTGAACAGGAGGCAGGAAAGACCATCGCCTTGTCGAAGTCCTTTGTGTGTTTCAAACGTGTCTGATAATGCACCCGATATCTTCACACAGCACTGTACACTATCCATCGTTACTTTAATCAGTCTATTCAGTTTCCCGGGAAAACCATTCTCGTCCATAATCTACCATAGCTTTTCGCGGTCGATGGTATCATAGGCCGCTTTGAAATCGATAAATAGGTGGTGCGTACGGACTTGATATTCGCGACACTTTTGGAGGATCTGCCGCAACATAAAGATTTGGTCTGTCGTCGATCGCCCGTCCACAAAACCGGCTTGATAAGACGGCGGAGGATGATCTGGGAGAGCACTTTATAGACTGCGATAAGAATGGTGATCGCTCGATAGTTCTCACATATATTATTCCCTCCTTCCACTCCTCCGGTAGCTGTTCTGTATCCCAGATCCTGGCTATCAATCGGTGCAGACAAGTGGCCAACCTGTCCGGGCCCATTTTAATAAGTTCCGCTCCAATACCATCCTTTCCAGCTGCTTTGTTGTTCTTGCGCTGTTTGATAGCATCCCTAACTTCGCCTATTGTGGGAGTTGGCACGTCTCTCTCATCCGCCGTACTGATGAAGCCATTCCTCCTGCTGTCCTGATCTTCCTCCTCTGCGCCGTTTAAGTGTTCATCGTAGTGCTGCTTCCACTTTTCGATCACCTCACGTTCGTCCGTCAAGATACCTCCATCCTTATCCCGGCACATTTCGGCTCGCGACACAAAGCCTTTGCGGGATGCATTGAGTTTCTTGTAGAACTTACGTGTTTCTTGAGAACGATACAGCTGCTCCGTCTCTTCGCACTCCTCCTCTTCCAGGCGGCGCTTTTTATCCCGGAATAGATGGGTTTGCTGTCTTCGCTTCTGTTTGTATCGTTCCACGTTTTGACGGGTGCCTTGCTGCAGCATCATCGCCCGCGCTGCATTCTTCTCGTCCAAAACCGTCTGACACTCTTCGTCGAACCAACCGTTCCGTCGATTTCCTTCCACAAATCCAATGGCACCTTCCGCTGCGTTGGTAAATTGGTTCCACGGCAAACGAGGGTCGATGGCTGCCTGTCACGCGACCCAACTGTTATCGCAGATATACTGGCGGATTATTTCCACGGCATTTCCTCCTATCAACATTACCCGGACAGTTCCCGAGTAGCTCACCCATCTCCGAACGAAGCAACACGACGTTTTATGGTCCTACCAGACCGCGGCCACGACTTCAACCTTCCTTTCACCTATAATGAACCCGAGTTCGCCCTCAAGAGGGTAAAGGGTAAATCAGTTGGACCTGACGTGGACTCCCGATATTCACCAAAAGCTGGTAAATGTTGGAATCTCTGGAAACACGCTAGCGTTTGTTTAGAACTTTTTGGAAGTACACTCCTTTCAAGTTCTCGAAGAAAATCATTCTTTCAAAATCGTACAAGAAAAAAACAGGCGTACCACAGGGCTCCGTTTTGGCGGTCACCCTATTTCTTGAGACTATGGATGGAGTATTCTTGGTATTACCGTAGGGAGTCTTCATCTTGGTATATGCCGGGCTTCGTGGACGTTGGTATAGTGGGCTTCGTGGCCGTGCGGTTAGCGGCGTCAGTCGTTTAGGCGTATTGTGCCACGAGGTGTGGGTTCGATTCTCACTCCAGTCGGTGGAAACTTTTCGTCAAACGAAAAATTCAACACATCATGTTGTCCGTTGCCTAATGTTAGTGATTGTTCAGTCTGTGCGGCCTTTGGCTGAAGACGGTGTAAATTATCTTATGCCGATGATATTCTCCTGCTTGGGACTCTTGGGATAGGAAAGTATCCAAAATTCTTTCGCCGTAAGCTCCAGGCAGCTGTTTATCAGCTTGTAAGATCATGATCAGTATGATCCGAGTATCTCGAATAAGCGCACTCGCAATGAAAGGACCACCCGCAAATGAGTAGCTGAAGTTGTTGTCAATAGCCGAATGCCATACGGAATAGAGATATATGGCAGATCCTTCGACGACCTCGTCAAAACCTTATCACTCACGTATAATAATTGTGTCCGTGCACTATCCGACCTCCTACACTCGACCCCGGCAACTTCCGCATGCATGGAAGCTGAAATCCTCCCAGCGGCACAAGACAACTATGGCAGTATGTTGTCGCGCAATTGATTATCTGTAAAGAACCATAGGTAGAGGGCAGGACTGTTTCCTCGCGGAACAAGCAAACCGTGGTCTTACAGATTTGGCCAACATCACGCTTCCCTCGGTGGACCTAGAAGCTGGTCGGCCAAGGAGATTACTGTAAACAGAAAAACTAAAAATCACTTCCGTAGAAATGCCAACCCAGCAGCCGTCCAAGGCTGCTTCCTGGAACGATTATCTGAAGCCTACCCGAATGCCGTAGTTTGTTATACAGATGGTTCCAAACTAGCCAATCGTGTAGGAGGTGGTGTTCTTGGCCCTGATACAGAGGCAGCAGCAATCTATCTTGCCGCAAAGAATTCGACTGTTAAAAGAAAGCTGATCGTTAGGGACTCAGCTAGTGCAATTTCCGCTATCTGCTCTGACACGAGTAAACACCCTTTCATTCAGGCTGCTCAGAACCTAATTGCTGATACCAAAACACAAACAACACTTATGAGGGTCCCCAGTCATTGCGGCATTTTGGGCAATGAGCATGATGATAGATTGGCCGCTATGGGCCGTCAGGAAACTTTACTAACACCCTCAAGTTCCTGACGATGATAAAACAAACGATTCAAAGTGCCTGGCCTTTGAAATGGGACAAGGATTGGTCATTGTTCTTGAGAAGAATAAAAGCCGACACATCACTTTGGACTGATACACCAAACTGGAAAGAACAGAAAGTCCTTTCTCGACTCCGAACAGGGTAGTCACGGCTCTCCTGAGCGGTTCCACAGAAAATGATATTCATATTTTTTGATTTGGATGAAATTTTGCACATGCTTTCTTTATGCCCAAAAATGCCTTTATATATCGAAAATAAAGCTTTAAAATCAATTTTCTTAAAAATCGTATTTTTGATTTTTTTTTTTTCTATTTTTTATATGTTAAAGTAGACAAAAAATGAAGTCTTTTGCAAAGTGGGTCAGGATGGAGAAATCATGGACAAAAAAGTTATGATTTTTTGAAAACAGGTGAATTTTTGAAAATGGTCATAATTAACTTTTTAAATATTTTTCAACTCGATATTATAAAAGTACGCAAAATTTACAACGAAAAAGGTCTACGGAAAAATCAGGCTAACTTTTACCGTTTTAAGGATACAGCGATTTGGAGTTCTCCGCAAAGTTTTAGGTTGTTGTTGGGACTATCTGGAAAAAAATATACACTGTAAAAAAAATGTTGTAATTTTTTATAAATCGAAAATAAAGCTTAAAAATCAATTTTCTCAAAAATTGTGTTTTTGACCTTTTTTAAAAAAAGGTTGATTTTTCATTATTTTCTAAATAAACTATTTGAATGCTTTTCGACCCGAAAGTACGCAAAATTTTTAACAAAAAAGGTAGATGAGAAAATTTTGCTAATTGCTACCGAAACATTTGAAAAGTTTATTATGACCATTTTCAACAAATTCACCTTTTTTAAAAAAAATCATAACTTTTTTGGCCAGAAAGAAGAACTTTTTTGTCCATGATTTCTCCATCTCGACCCACTGTGCAAAAGACTTCATTTTTTGTCTACTTCAACATATAAAAAAATAAAAAAAATCAAAAATACGATTTTTGAGAAAATTGATTTTTAAGCTTTATTTTCGATATATAAAAAATTACAACCTTTTTTTTACAGTGTATATTTTTTTTCCAGATAGTCCCAACAATAACCTAAAACTTTGCGGAAGACACCAAACTGATCGGACAAATCGTTTCTAAGTTATATTATAATGACCGAAAATTGAAAATTATATCACAATTTTTTATTAAAATCGCTGTATCTTTAAAACGGTAAAAGTTAGCCTGATTTTTCCGTATACCTTTTTTGTTGTAAATTTTGCGTACTTGCATAAAATCGAGTTGAAAAATATTTAAAAAGTTTATAATGACCATTTTCAAAAATTCACCTTTTTTTCAAAAAATCATAACTTTTTTGTCCATGCTTTCTCCATCTTGACCCACTGTGCAAAAAACTCCATTTTTTGTCTACTTTAAAATATTCATTTCATTTATTTAGTTAACATCTACACAGATAACACTGAATCAACAATTTCACGCCACAATACTCGGTTCGTGGCCGCATCTCTCCATCCTCGGTTCTGCCCCACGCTCGCCAAATCGATTCGCACTTGATCCGCCCACCTAGCTCGCTGCGCTCCACGCCTTCTAGTACCAATCGGATCCGAAGCGAATACCATCTTTGCAGGGTTGCTGTCCGGCATTCTTGCAACACGCCCTGCCCATCGTATCCTTCCAGCTTTGGCCACCTTCTGGATACTGGGTTCGCCGTAGAGTTGGGCGAGCTCGTGGTTCATCCTTCGCCGCCACACACCGTTCTCCTGCACACCGCCGAAGATCGTCCTAAGAACCCGACGTTCGAAGACTCCAAGTGCTTGCAGGTCCTTCTCGAGCATCGTCCACGTTTCATGCCCGTAGAGGACTACCGGCCTTATGAGCGTTTTGTACATGGTACATTTGGTGCGGGCGTGAATCTTTTTTGACCGCAGTTTCTTCTGGAGGCCATAGTAGGCCCGACTTCCACTGATGATGCGCCTCCGTATTTCACGGCTAACGTTATTGTCAGCCGTCAGCAAGGATCCAAGGTAGACGAACTCGTCGACCACCTCGAACGTATCCCCGTCTATCGTAACACTGCTTCCCAGGCGAGCCCTGTCGCGCTCGGCCCCACCAGCTAGCATGTACTTTGTCTTGGCCGCATTCACCACCAGTCCAACTTTTGCTGCCTCGCGTTTCAGGCGGGTGTACAGGTCTGCCACCTTTTCAAATGTTCGGCCGACGATGTCCATATCATCCGCGAAGCAAACAAATTGACTGGATCTCGTAAAAATCGTTTCCCGGCTGTTAAGCCCGGCTCTCCGCATAACACCTTCTAGCGCAATATTGAACAACAGGCACGAAAGTCCATCACCTTGTCGTAGTCCACGGTGGGATCCAAACGAACTGGAGTGTTCGCCTGAAACCTTCACACAATTTTGCACACCTTCCATCGTCGCTCTTATCAGTCTCGTGAGCTTCCCGGGAAAGCTGTTCTCGTCCATGATTTTCCATAGCTCTACGCGGTCGATACTGTCGTATGCCGCCTTGAAATCGATGAAAAGGTGATGCGTTGAGACCTGGTATTCACGGCATTTTTGGAGGATTTGCCGTACAGTAAAGATCTGGTCCGTTGTCGATCGGCCGTCAACGAAGCCGGCTTGATAACTTCCCACGAACTCGTTTACTACAGGTGACAGACGACGGAAGATGATCTGGGATAATACTTTGTAGGCCGCATTTAGAATGGTGATCACTCGAAAGTTCTCACAATCTAACTTGTCGCCTTTCTTGTAGATGGGGCAGATTACCCCTTCCTTCCACTCCTCCGGTAGCTGTTCTGTTTCCCAGATTGTGCCTATCAGCCGGTGCAGACAAATGGCAAGCCTTTCCGGACCCATCTTTATGAGTTCAGCTCCGATACCATCCTTACCAGCAGCTTTATTGTTCTTGAGCTGGTGAATGGCATCCTTAACCTCCATCAAAGTGGGGGCTGGTTGGTTTCCATCTTCCGCAGTACTGACGAAGGCATTTCCTCCGTTGTCCCGTCCTTCATTGCCTGTGCTCTCAGCACCATTCAGGTGCTCGTCGAAGTGCTGCTTCCACCTTTCGATCACCTCACGCTCGTCCGTCAGAATGCTCCCATCCTTATCCCTGCACATCTCGGCTCGCGGCACGAAGCCGTGGCGGGATGCGTTGAGCTTCTGATAGAACCTACGCGTTTCCTGAGACCGGCACAGCTGTTCCATCTCCTCGCACTCCGTCTCCTCCAGGCGGCGTTTTTTCTCCCGAAAGAGGCGGGTCTGCTGTTGCCGTTTCCGTTTATAGCGTTCCACGTTCTGCCAGGTCCCTTGCTGCAGCATGACCGCCCGCGCTGCATTCTTCTCCTTCAAAACCTCCTGGCACTCCTCGTCGAACCAATCGTTCCGTCGACTCCGTCCCACGTACCCGACGTTGCTCTCAGCTGCATAGTTGATGGCTGCTTTTACTGTTCTCCAGCAGTCCTCAAGAGGGGCTTCATCCAGCTCACCCTCTTCCGGTAATGCAGCCTCGAGTTGCTGCGCGTATGCCGCTGCGACATCCGGTTGCTTGAGCCGCTCTAGGTCATACCGGGGCGGCCGTCGGTACCGTACGTTGTTAACGACGGAGAGTTTTGGGCGCAGTTTGACCATCACCAGATAGTTGTCAGAGTCGATGTTAGCGCCACGATAGGTCCTGACGTCGATAATGTCGGAGAAGTGCCGACCATCAATCAGAACGTGGTCGATTTGCGATTCTGTCTGCTGTGGTGATCTCCAGGTGTATCGGTACGGAAGGCTGTGCTGGAAGTAGGTGCTACGAATGGCCATATTTTTGGAGGCGGCAAAATCAATTAGTCGTAGGCCGTTTTCGTTCGTCAGCCGGTGGGCGCTGAACTTTCCAATCGTCGGTCTGAATTCCTCCTCCTGGCCAACCTGAGCGTTTAGATCTCCTATGATGATTTTGACGTCGTGGCTTGGGCAGCTGTCGTACTCGCGTTCGAGCTGCGCGTAAAAAGCGTCTTTATCATCATCAGTGCTTCCGGAGTGAGGGCTGTGCACGTTTATTATGCTGAAGTTGAAGAACCGGCCTTTGATCCTCAACTTGCACATTCTCTCATTGATCGGCCACCACCCGATCACGCGCCTCTGCATATCATCCATCACTATAAAAGCTGTTCCCAGCTCATGTGTATTGCCGCAGCTCTGGTAGATGGTATGGTTACCTCTAGACGTTCGCACCATTGATCCCTCCCAACACACTTCCTGCAACGCTACGATGCCGAATCCACGGTCCTTCAGCACGTCGGCGAGTATGCGTGTGCTCCCGATGAAGTTGAGAGATTTACAGTTCCACGTACCGAGCTTCCAATCGCTAGTCCCTTTACGTCGCTGTGGTCTTCGCCGATTGTCCCGGTTCGTATTCTCTCGTTGATTATTCGTTGCTTGATTTTTTTACGGCTGGCTTGCAGGGCCTGACACCAACCCCCTAGATTTCCGGAGGACCATTCCCCCTAAATGTTCGGAGGACCATAGTGCGCAGTTAAGCTTAGAGTCCTTCTCTGGCACTCGGACGATGATCAGCCGCCTCTGACATGGGGAACAGACGCTGTTGTGAGCCGCTCCTAACATGGAGTACAGACGCTCAAGGTTTGCAGAAGCAAAAGCAAAAGCAAACCCCCTCTTCCCTTTTAAACTTTAAAATATAAGAAAAATAAAAAAAAATAAATAAAACGATTTTTGTGAAAATGGATTTTTAAGCTTTATTTTCTAAATAAAAAAAATACATTGTTTTTACTGTGTATATTTTTTTCAGATAGTTCCAACAAAAACCTAAAACTTTGCGGAAGACACCAAACCGATCAGACAAATAGTATCTGAGTTTTAATTTTTTGGAAATTGTTAAGGTTTTTTTTCTTAGGACCTTCTCAAAAGTAAGGCTAGGGTAAAAATGGCGAACCGATGATGCAAATAGGCATTTTTGGGTATAAAGAAAGCATATGCCAAATTTCAGCCAAATCAAAAAATACAAAAGTAAACCGACATTCGATTTCAAATGGAACCGCTCTCCTACAGCATGAGTGGAGGAGGTAGCTTTCGCAAGACATGTGACTTATGCAAAGTACGCAATACTGCTGAGCACGTAATTGGCTGGTGTCCCAAATATGAACTACTAGTAGACAGCACGACATATCAGCAACACGGTCTACGAAAGAACTCTTATCATCTTCCTTCGGGAGCCAAACAAATCTAAGGAAAAAAAAACTTCCTTCGGGAAGCAGGACTTTTCCCTGAAATCTGATATCATAAATACCCAGACAACCAAAATGTACGTATAACGAAATCACCTGGAGGCTTTGTATGTGCAAAATTTCACTTACAAAATGTCGCGAAAAGGCCTTCTACGTACAAAAGTAGAGGCGATATACGTACATATATTGTGCGATGAGTAATAGCATACAATGCGAGTGTATAAATTTCCTATCGAACTAACCTGTGATCTTGTGTGACGTAACTTATGATAACAAATGTTGATTTGACAGCTGCTACGGATTGATTCGACTTACTTTGTACGAGTATACGGAACGAAACAAAATGTACATATGAACTCAGAAAAAGTCGTTTTCGGCGAGGAAATTCATCAATCTGGCGATTTTATCGACGGTGTTTTGCGGGTTTGATGTAATTTGTATGAATGAACGATTTGTTGCGTTAACTTTGATGCGACTTCTGGTTGTCTGGGCAGACCATTGAGAAGATAACGGCAACTGAATTAACAACAGGATCAAAGTGATCGACGCTACGAAGAAAAAACTGACCAAAAACAAGACCTGACGAGATGACGATTACCATTGTGAACGGCGGACACGAATACACAAAGAATGCAAGACTGCTTAAATTATTGACACAAAACTCTGCAACTAATACTTGCTAACTGGTTGTATCTGGTTTGCTAAAATATTGTTCAACAGATTCGATTGCGATTGTCTTAAAATATTTACGTTCGAACTAGGATGCGACTAAAATGTCTGTAAGAATTACAGATAGGAAATTTAACATACTTAACTGTTCCAGAAAAGTTGGGTCGATCTCATGACCTTTTTTAACAATTTTAATGCGGCTCAGATGAGCCCAAACTTTTGAACGGGAGTGCATTCTGCACATCACTGGTTTAGTGACTGGTTTTAGTGGATCGTCCGTAGTGCCAAATTGCCCAAGTAACCTTCTCAGGGATCTGATGGCAGATATCATCTTTACAAAAAAAAAAACACCATCTGGATTTTCCATTTTTTCAGCACTTACCTGAATGTCTGGATTGAATTCTTAAATAAGTCCTGTAGACAAATTGTTAGTTAAATTATTTTAAATGATTTTTTTTTATTTCATCGGCTCAATCACCATCAAGCAGCCAATAAGTTGAAATTTTGACTCCACTTTGCCCAATGTGCAAGAAACGAGAAGGCTGATATATTTCGTAGAGTTATGATCCATTTAAAAGAAAGGATATAAGTTGCTCAAAATGAACACTGTGAATATATTTCCGTAATCGAGCAAATTATGACGAAGTTTGCGCCTTTAGAAACGTTAAGGTTGACTCTCGACATTGTAAAGCTTAGAATAAGGTGGGGCAAAAGTTCGACCTTAGTGGTATAATCAAAGTTTCCAGGAAAACATTAGCAGTTAAAACAAAACAAATACCATACAGTGAACCATCAACATATTGACTATAATGTTGCTGAACAAACTTGTGTCAAAATATTTACTCATTTTTAGTTATAACAGTTTCAAAATTGATTGTCTTATTCGAACTTTTTCCCCACGGGTGGGGCAAGAGTTTGAATCTAGTGTGGGGCAAAAGTTCGCTGGCTAAAACACAAAATATCGATCCTTTTATCATAGGCATACCTTACACCAGCCGTAAACTTAAGTTTAACGAAAAATACACACAAAATTTTCATCAAAAAATTGCCCAAAACCGAGTTAATTGTAATATACTCAAAAATAGCAGTTTTTCGCAAAACTAAGTGGAAATGTAAAATTTTGGTGACAATTTTCACACGATCAGACAAATGTAACTAAATTTGAAGATAATTTGCCCCGCTGATTCGAACTTTTGCCCCACTATGGGCCAAAAATTGTTTTCAAGCATTTATGCAAAAACTAATACACCTCAAAGCAACCTTATGATAGGCCTTGAAATGCCCTTACATAAAATATAGAAAAAAAAAATATCTTCAATTGGTTCCATGCAACGAAAGTTTGACCAAAAATTATAATATTCACGTCGAAAAACAACAAATAGCCATAACTTATCCAAATCTCAATCGATTTTTATGATATTTGGAGTGAAAGTCTCTTACTTGAATAGCATTCGAACCACCATGACATTTATAAGATTTGTTTTGAATTGAGCTAGAATTCTTAAAAAGAAACTCTTACCCCACTCGAACTTTTGCCCCACTTTACCCTAATAAGGTCTCAGATAGTTGGCCAGAACACCCACCTTAAATTTCACAAGGCATGAACATTGGATTGAACTCAGTACGTGCTTAAATGTAACGTCACATTCTATTCTACCAACTTGTAACGCGATTCCATATCATCGCAAATGTCATTTCACACCGGACCTTACTAAACTTTTCACTCAAATTGAAATTGTTTTAAATCTAATTTATTCGTCTCGGGAGCGAACGAAAGCTCCCACAAACAGGCATGGGCGACGACAACGCAAAAAAAAATAGATCTCCGTAGTCAGCATCGCACATGTGAGCATTAGGGCGGTTCAAAATTTAAAAATGTTTGAAAATCCAATCTCCCATATGCTCCTTACCATCCTTACCATAAAAATAGTGTTCTGTGAAATTTTCAGCTTTCTAGGTGGCGATTTAAAGGTGGCCCAAAGACAATATAGGTTTGTATGGAAATTACTATGGATAAATTTTGAGATATGTTCCAAACACGGTAGTTCTGTAATATTAATACAAACTTATTATCCCATATTGAAAACTCGTTCTTCAAACCATAATGAAGAAATTTGCTGAAGAGAGAAATTCAATCCGAACGATAGCAGAAGAGATATCCATGAGTTTGTTTGCTATTATTTAGCCTAATATGGGATTATAGCCCTGCAAACATGTACAAAAATCCCAAACAAAATTAGCTCAAAAGGGATTTGTTTCTTCAGCAACATCCTTCATTAAGGTTTGAAGAATGAGTTTTCAATTTGGGATGATAAGTTTCTACTTACATTACAGTACTAGAGTGTTTGGAACATTTCTCTAAATTTCTCCATAGTAATTTCTATATAAACCTATATTGTCTTTGGGCCACCTTTAAATTACCACCTAGAAAGCTGAAAATTTCACAGAACACTTTTTTTATGGTAAGGATGGAAAGGAGCATATGGGAGATTGGATTTTTAAACATTTTTAAAATTTGAATTTCCCTAGTGAGCATCACCCAAAAAAGAAAAAGCAACCCTACAATCTCATCTTGGGGAAAAACATGGAAAGTGTATTTTCTCTCCGCACGTTTCCAAATATGCCAAAAAGTGCCTTGCACATGTGTACTCTCGGGCTCGCAAAAAGCAAACTCCCCCTCAGAAAACCCTGGCCAACAGTCGGCACCCATTTGGAGTGTCGGACGGGCACATTACACATGGTTTGTTACACGGCTTCCCGGTTAGTGCTACACTAAAACCTCGTTTTACGAAGTCTTATTTTAAGTAAATTAAACTTGTAATGTACACTTCCGTGCAAAAGTTTGAGTTCACCCCCTAAAAACACATGCAAAAGTGTTTTGTCCATTTTTTTTCCAATTCAATTGACCCCCATATAGTTCGTAAATTGAGGTTCCAGTGTACCTACTTTTCTGGACACAGAATATGTTTAAACAGGCGTTGGTGGGATGGCAATTGCTGGAGGTGAGCGATTTAGGTGTGAGTTTAGGTCAAAAATTAACAGACGTTTTACACCTTTCATGCTTCCGTCGTACCCAGCTCAAACCGGAATTGAGCATTTGGCAAACCTTTTTGGCGATTTACAAATGCTACCGACCGATAAATGAGCATTCAACGCAGCATGTGGGAACGATATTCTAACGGTTCGGTAACTGCTTTTTGCTACGCTTAAAGTACGATTTAGTTCAGTTAGGGATTCTGTTGCACCGCAAGCACCGATCCCACTGCCAAAGACTAAGACAAAGTTGAAATTATTTACCTTTCCTGGAGACCATCCACTTTGATTTGATTTCATCTCCCATGCACCGAGCTGGAAACTGTACCATTCTTTCTAGCTTTTTACTTCAACAGTGCTGCCACTTTAGAACTGATGCCGGACATTGCAATGGACGGACGTTCCACTTAATGGGATTTTAAACTTACATGAAATGTATACTTTGGATTCAGCTTTGGAGCAAAGTGGACACCCCCTCACCGTTCTTCAAGGTGTGCAAATAGTTCGCATTCTTGGAAGAAGCAAATCAGATCCTGGTACATTACCACCCACCGGGACAGGCGAATGATAGCTACTGAAATGGACGTAATTGAAGAAGAAGAAAATTCTGTGCGGTTGTTTTAGGACGGTGACGTGAACAGAATCGGATCAGAACTCAGAAACACCTCTGCGATACAGTTTACTGAAGAATGGCCACTGAAATCCCCTTTGTTGCCTTGATTAACGAACAAACTGTATATTATGCTACTAGATTGCTAATGATTTCATAGATGAATTTCAAGCAGTGTTCTTCTCCTTCTTCTTGGCATTACGTCCTCACTGGAACAGAGCTTGCTTCTCAGCTTTCTTTGCCAAGTTGCCTTTCTCGCATTCGTATATCGTATGGCAGGTACGATTATACTCTATGCCCAGGGAAGTCAAGGGAATTCCCATCACGAAAAGACCGTGGACCGACTGGGAATCGAACCCAGACACCTTCAGCATGGCTTTGCTTTATAGCCGCGGACTCTAATCACTCGGCTACACCCAAGCAGTGTACTCTGTGCTATTTTGCATTTGGCAACTCTCAATCGTTGCTGATCTAGTTTTTTGGTTTTCCGTCTTTGTGCTTTGATTATAGAAAGCTCCATCTTACCTAGTTTAAGTTTGGGTCACGATTTAGATTGTGCTCATAGAATTCATGACTAGAATGTAGGCTGTGCCTTCAGTGAAACGTAATGTCACAAAGGAGAAGAAAGCGAGAAACGAAACTGAAAGCAACTAAAGGCATCCCTAGTTTCAATCTGACTTCTCCTATGGTCCTAACTTAAATTGCATTAACCTTAGTAAGATACTGGGGTCATAATGACCCAAAATCGAATTTCAACCTGCAATATCTCTGTTGTTATCAAACAGATCTTTCTGAAATTCCCTGACTTTTAATATTTTGTGGAAACGAAGCGCAAGACCAAAAAAAATTTTTCTTAAGGTGATTCCAAGATGGCGCCACAAAAAAACAACTTAATAAGATACTGGGGTCATTATGACCCAGAAATGTATACCCCTATAAATCAGCGAAATATCAACCGAATAATGAAATTTATGCCGCATTCGAAAGATATACTCCTCAAGATTCTGATCACTACCTGGAATACCGGTTCCGGATTAAGTGGCCACCGGGAATCGGCTACGAAGGAGACCATGTTGGCCACGTGGAATTTCAGTACACTCAGTCCAGAAATCTGCAGTCATCACCAAATTGTATAAGATGCAGGCCATATAGGAATGTACTGTCTTCAGCAAACTTGTTTCGGGGACCAAGAACTTCCACATGGGATACAATTTAGTTCAGAACTCGACCGCGACGTGGCGCTAGCGTCGATATGAACTTCCGGTAGGGGCTAATTATGCGATGACTCGAGATCGCGAGCACATAGAAGGATGCTGTCTTCGGCAAAGTTGCTCAGGAGGATAAGAACTTCCACATGAGATACAATTTAGTTCAGAACTCGACCGCGACGTGGCGCTAGCGTCGATATAAACTTCCGGTAGAGGCTAATTATGCGATAACTCGAGATTGCGAACACATAGAAGGATTCTGTCTTTGGCAAAGTTGCTCAGGAGGATAAGCACTTCCTCATGAGATACAATTTAGTTCAGAACTCGACCGCTGCGTGGCGCTAGCGTCGATATGAACTTCCGGAAGGAGCTAATTATGCGATAACTCGAGATTGCGAGCACATAGAAAGATACAGTCTTCGGCAAAGTTGTTCAGGAGGATAAGGACTTCCACATAAGATGCAATTTAGTTCAGAACTCGACCACCGCGTGGCGCTAGCGTCGATATGGACTTTCGGTAGGGGCTAATTATGCGATAACACGAGATTGCTAGCACATAAAAGGATGCTGTCTTCGACAAAGTTGCTCAGGATGATAAGCACTTCCTCATGAGATACAATTTAGTTCAGAACTCGACCGCTGCGTGGCGCTAGCGTCGATATGGACTTTCGGTAAGGGCTAATTATGCGATAACACGAGATTGCGAGCACATAGAAAGATGCTGTCTTCGGCAAAGTTGTTCATGAGGATAAGGACTTCCACATGAGATACAATTTAGTTCAGAACTCGACCGCGACGTGGCGCTAGCGTCGATATGAACTTCCGGTTGAGGCTAATTATGCGATAACTCGAGATTGCGAACACATAGGAGGATTCTGTCTTTGGCAAAGTTGCTCAGGAGGATAAGCACTTCCTCATGAGATACAATTTAGTTCAGAACTCGACCGCTGCGTGGCGCTAGCGTCGATATGGACTTTCGGTAAGGGCTAATTATTCGATAACTCGAGATTGCGAACACATAGAAGGATTCTGTCTTTGGCAAAATTGCTCAGGAGAATAAGCACTTCCTCATGAGATACAATTTAGTTCAGAACTCGACCGCTGCGTGGCGCTAGCGTCGCTATGGACTTTCGGTAAGGGCTAATTATGCGATAACACGAGATTGCGAGCACATAGAAAGATACAGTTTTCGGCAAAGTTGTTCAGGAGGATAAGGACTTCCACATAAGATGCAATTTAGTTCAGAACTCGACCACCGCGTGGCGCTAGCGTCGATATGGACTTTCGGTAGGGGCTAATTATGCGATAACACGAGATTGCTAGCACATAAAAGGATGCTGTCTTCGACAAAGTTGCTCAGGATGATAAGCACTTCCTCATGAGATACAATTTAGTTCAGAACTCGACCGCTGCGTGGCGCTAGCGTCGATATGGACTTTCGGTAAGGGCTAATTATGCGATAACACGAGATTGCTAGCACATAAAAGGATGCTGTCTTCGACAAAGTTGCTCAGGATGATAAGCACTTCCTCATGAGATACAATTTAGTTCAGAACTCGACCGCTGCGTGGCGCTAGCGTCGATATGGACTTTCGGTAAGGGCTAATTATGCGATAACACGAGATTGCGAGCACATAGAAAGATGCTGTCTTCGGCAAAGTTGTTCATGAGGATAAGGACTTCCACATGAGATACAATTTAGTTCAGAACTCGACCGCGACGTGGCGCTAGCGTCGATATGAACTTCCGGTTGAGGCTAATTATGCGATAACTCGAGATTGCGAACACATAGAAGGATTCTGTCTTTGGCAAAGTTGCTCAGGAGGATAAGCACTTCCTCATGAGATACAATTTAGTTCAGAACTCGACCGCTGCGTGGCGCTAGCGTCGATATGGACTTTCGATAAGGGCTAATTATGCGATAACACGAGATTGCGAGCACATAGAAAGATGCTGTCTTCGGCAAAGTTGTTCATGAGGATAAGGACTTCCTCATGAGATACAATTTAGTTCAGAACTCGACCGCTGCGTGGCGCTAGCGTCGATATGGACTTTCGGTAGGGGCTAATTATGCGATAACACGAGATTGCGAGCACATAGAAGGATGCTGTCTTCGACAAAGTTGTTCAGGATGATAAGCACTTCCTCATGAGATACAATTTAGTTCAGAACTCGACCGCTGCGTGGCGCTAGCGTCGATATGGACTTTCGGTAAGGGCTAATTATTCGATAACTCGAGATTGCGAACACATAGAAGGATTCTGTCTTTGGCAAAATTGCTCAGGAGAATAAGCACTTCCTCATGAGATACAATTTAGTTCAGAACTCGACCGCTGCGTGGCGCTAGCGTCGCTATGGACTTTCGGTAAGGGCTAATTATGCGATAACACGAGATTGCGAGCACATAGAAAGATACAGTCTTCGGCAAAGTTGTTCAGGAGGATAAGGACTTCCACATAAGATGCAATTTAGTTCAGAACTCGACCACCGCGTGGCGCTAGCGTCGATATGGACTTTCGGTAGGGGCTAATTATGCGATAACACGAGATTGCTAGCACATAAAAGGATGCTGTCTTCGACAAAGTTGCTCAGGATGATAAGCACTTCCTCATGAGATACAATTTAGTTCAGAACTCGACCGCTGCGTGGCGCTAGCGTCGATATGGACTTTCGGTAAGGGCTAATTATGCGATAACACGAGATTGCGAGCACATAGAAAGATGCTGTCTTCGGCAAAGTTGTTCATGAGGATAAGGACTTCCACATGAGATACAATTTAGTTCAGAACTCGACCGCGACGTGGCGCTAGCGTCGATATGAACTTCCGGTTGAGGCTAATTATGCGATAACTCGAGATTGCGAACACATAGGAGGATTCTGTCTTTGGCAAAGTTGCTCAGGAGGATAAGCACTTCCTCATGAGATACAATTTAGTTCAGAACTCGACCGCTGCGTGGCGCTAGCGTCGATATGGACTTTCGGTAAGGGCTAATTATGCGATAACACGAGATTGCGAGCACATAGAAAGATGCTGTCTTCGGCAAAGTTGTTCATGAGGATAAGGACTTGCTCATGAGATACAATTTAGTTCAGAACTCGACCGCTGCGTGGCGCTAGCGTCGATATGAACTTCCGGAAGGAGCTAATTATGCGATAACTCGAGATTGCGAGCACATAGAAAGATACAGTCTTCGGCAAAGTTGTTCAGGAGGATAAGGACTTCCACATAAGATGCAATTTAGTTCAGAACTCGACCACCGCGTGGCGCTAGCGTCGATATGGACTTTCGGTAAGGGCTAATTATGCGATAACACGAGATTGCGAGCACATAGAAAGATACAGTCTTCGGCAAAGTTGTTCAGGAGGATAAGGACTTCCACATAAGATGCAATTTAGTTCAGAACTCGACCACCGCGTGGCGCTAGCGTCGATATGGACTTTCGGTAGGGGCTAATTATGCGATAACACAAGTTTGCGAGCACATAGAAGGATGCTGTCTTCGACAAAGTTGCTCAGGAGGATAAGAACTTCCACATAAGACACAATTTAGTTTAGAACACGACCATCACGTGGCTAATTTTTAATGTAAACAAAGAAATAAATTTCTGAAAGAAATTCGTGAGAAACTCCAAAAAGAACTAAACAGTAATTTAAGGAGTAATTTTTAAATTATTGGATAAATAAATAAATTGATAAAATTACGCCTTGAGGAGAACTGGGGGTGTCTCTCCTAGGAAATAATTTATAAGGACGTCCCCGAAAAAAAATTCTGTGGCGTATCCCTAGAAGAAATAAGAGATAGAATTCCGAAAGAAACTCTTGAGCACATTTCATAAGAAACTTCCTACATTTTCTTACCCCCACTTAGAAAAGTGCACGTCATAAACTTTAATTTGAACGTAATCTTCTGCTTGAGTTGTGATTATCTAATCACCTACACTATTCTTCGCAAGTTAGAGTAAGTAGATTTGCGAGCATGACTTGAAGTATAAAGATGTGAATGTGTTCGGATAGTGATAATTATCAATATTATTATTGAGATAATTAAAAATTTATAGTACAGTGAAACCTCCATGAGTTGATATTGAAGGGACCATCGACTCATGGAAATATCGAGCATTCCTTTGGAAAGCTGCTTCTAGGGACCATCATAGTAACCATGAAAGTTTGTTTTTACTATGGTCCCATGAGTCGATATCGAGTCATTGAACATCGACTCATGGAGGTATTACTGTAAAATCAATAGAGTGTGTGAATTTGATTTAAAGTAAAATTTAGTGCTGAAGTAGTTGATTTGATTCAGAATCAATTATTTTTGCGTAAGTAATAATAATTAACAGGATAGTAACGCCAAAATAAAACATTCTTCTCCGTTAACATCTGGACATTTCTTTTGAATCAGCTTCTGCAGAAATTTCAACAAGAATTTGCATAAATGTTTTGTATGATAACAATTTTGGCAGGAAGATCTCAGAAAAATTTCGTCAGATTATCTTGAAAAAAGGTTTGTAAAAAAAATTAAGCAATTTCGCAAACACCAATGAAAAAATCCCAAAAATCCAAATTTCTTGTAGAATTCTATAATAAAGGATTAGAAGAATCAAATTAGATTGAATATATAACCGTGGAGGAATTCATACATCAACTCGAACGAATGTTGGAAATATCTTATGGACTAATACTAGAAAGAACAGCTGGAGGATTTCCAAAAATAGCTTCATTGGGACGCATTATTAAAAAGTACTCTGAAGTGTTTTTAAAAAATCCTCTTGAGAAAATTCAAAATTATCCTTTAGAAAAAAATCAGACTATTATTCCGTCAAATCCAAAAATAATAACTTGAGAAATACCGAAAACAATTTTAAAATCAGATCGTCGAAGAATTCAATAAAAAAAGACCTGTGAGGGAATTGCAAAAACTCTGAAGAATTCACTCCAGATAGATTTCTCCGGGAATTAATCCATCCTCAGGGAACTTTTCCAGGAATTATTGCATAGATTACTTCAAGCACATCTCCAGCGATTCTTCCAAAGATTCTTCAAGCGATTTCTCCTGACATTTCTCTAATAAAAAATAAGAGATTCCCCTAAGGATTCCTCCAAAAAGATCTCTACAGAGATTTTTGCAGAATGTCGAAGTTTCTCTAAGAAACATTTCTTCAAGGATTACTTAAAATATTTCCACAGTGAATTCTCCAGACATTCCGCTGGTAGTCCTCTCAAGATTCCTCTAGGATTTACTTCTAAGATTTCCTCCAGGGATCGCTCCAGGAATTCTATAACGAATTATTCCAGAGATTCTACCATTCAATTGGGGATTTTACAAGAAATTATTTTATGAGTTCTTATAGGGATCGCTGGAGAAATTCTTGCAAGAGCCCAAGAAGGGATTCTCGAGCAAAGCCCTGGAGGAATTCCTTACAAAAATCCCCGGAACAGCATACATGCTTTTCAGTTACGCAGTCTCTATTTTTTTCAACGTTCTATTTATGATGAAGACTGCGTAGACGAAACTCATATTTCATTTATATATACAGTCAAATCTCTACCAGTTCATTCCTGAATCGATATCTACAGGAAAACATGTAGAGATTTTTCTGTAGCGATCCTTGGAGAAATTCCTGAAGAAAAAGCTGGAGAAATCTCTGCAGGAATTCCTGTAAAGATTTGCATAGAGAAATCTCTGTAGGAGTCTTTGGATAGACTCATGTACTGCCCATAACTGCATATTTGTAACATTCGACAAAAGTAGGCATTGAGTAAATGGAATACCAAGAGTACATTTGATGACAGTATGGAAGGAAACTAAAATTACTAAAAATTACCAGGAACTCAAAAGTGCTTATTTGAGGCTGATATTTTGTACAACTCATATCGCATACTAGGTGAATAGTCAGAAAACAATTCTGGTAGAAATTTCATTGCTGTTACATTACGAGGCTCATTTATAATCTCAATGTTACTGTTATGCGGTTATAATTACCAATGTGACAAAACAACTTTGTATTTTTTTCGAATTTTCTAGAACAATCTCACATATTTCAGTAAGCTGATCGAAAGTATTTATCATTTGATGACTCTCCATGGTATTAACTTCAATTTGTCAAAAATGTCGAATATGACAAATATGCAGATATGGGCAGTGTAGGCATCCATGAAGGACTCTTGGAGACATCTTTGGAGGAATTACTGATGAATGGAGGTATCCTAGGAAGAATCGATGTAGAAATTTTGCAGGTGGAATCGCTAGAGAAATCCCTGGAAAAAACCCCTGTAGATTTTTTGCTGGAAAAACCCCTGTAGATTTTTGTTGGATAAATCCCTGAAAGAATCCTTATAGGAGTATTAAAATAGAAAAATTTCTCGAAAAATCTAAGGAGAAATATCTAAAGAAATCCATGAATAGATTTTCAAAAAAAAATTCATAGAGATTTTACTGTAGGATATGTAGAGATTTTTTTAATGAAATCCATGGAGAAATTTTAGCATAAGTTCTGATAATATTCTAGCAGGAATTAATGGGAGAATCTTTAGATAAATTTCAAGAAGAACTCTTGGGGGAATCCATGGAGTATTATTGAAGACCCAGTATGAATCCCTGGAGAAATTCTTGGGGAATCCCTGGAAGATTACCTTGAGAAATTCTTGAGGCGTTTCATGAAATTTCCTTGAGGAATTCCTGAGTTTTAGAATACCTGCAGAAATTCCTTGTGGAATCCTTGTAGAATTTCCTCGTAGAATCATCCCTGGAGGAATCCCGGAATAATATCTGAACGAATCTCGAGAGAACTGCTTGGGGATATTTTTGTATGTATCCGTTGAGGAATCCTCGGAAAAAATTATGAAGATATCACTAGAGAAACATCTTTAGTAATCCTTGAAGAAATTGTTTTAAGTGTTACTCCTGGAGGAATTCCTGGAGAAAGCCTTGAAGATATCTGTGCAAGAATCTTTGAAGACACTTTCCTGGAGAAATCCTCGCAAAAGTCTGTGGAAAATTTTATAGAGGAATACCAGAAGAAATAACTTGAAAAATCCCTGGAGAAATCTCCGGAGAAATTTCGAAGTATTCCTAAAACAAATCCTGGAGGAACCCTTGGAAAAAATCCTGAAAGAATCCCAATAAAGATTTTGTTGGAGGAATCTACGAAGGAATCACTTAAGACATTTCTGCTGGAAACCTTTGCGAAATCTCTGAAGAAATCCTTATGCATATTTTTTTTTTTTGTAGGAATCCTTGTAAAAATTCCATGTCAACTCCCTGGAGGAAGCTATTCCATGCATGGCAAACAAAAATTCTTCCTGAAAGAATCTCTGGCAAAAGTCTTAGGGAACCCCAGAAGAAATCATTATAGAGATTAAGGTACAGAATAGCTTGGATTATTTTCTGGTAAAATACTTGGAGGAATCTTCGAAAGATTTCCTGGAAAAATCTTTGGGAGAGTCTCTGGAGATATTTCGAGAGGACAGAAGGGCATGGGTTTGTATTCCATCGGATGAGCTCTCGGTAATTAACTGTAGAATCCATCATACAAATCATTTAAGGTTACTAAACTATATCCTTTGAATAACTCCGATGTGAACTACTTCTTGATATCTAGATAACTTTTTGGAGGAAATCCAGAAGGAATTACTGGTATAAAGTCATAAGATTCTTCCGGATCCAATTAAAAACTTAAGTGCATAGTTACTGCAACAACTTCTAAAGAAAACTAGAAGTAATTGTTTTTGCAACTTCATGACGTTATCTGTATCTGAACTCTTGATGGAATTTTAGAAGTGAGTACAATATAGTTCATATCATATCATAGAGCTTATTTTATATTATATACAATCGACTCTCCACAACTCGATATTCTATAACCCGATATACTCTATAACTAGATGGATTTTCCGGTTCCTTCAAATTTCCATACATTGTGCTCTCCATAAGTCGATATTTCTGTAACTCGATATCTCCACAAGTTGATGTTACGTGAGATGTGAATTTCTCTCCATAACTCGATATCTATTTTATTTTATTTTTTTTTTTTTTTTTGGGAAACGTGATCTAATTTTTGTTTGAAGGTGAATAAATACTTACAAGTTGTAATGACATGAAAATGATAAAAACTATTGTCAGTAAAAATAACGTGATTTTTCGAGCACTTCGAAAAATGTTTTCAAATAATAGTTTGTAAAATGCTATCAACAAAATAATACTGCTTTCTTTCAAAAATGATAATAAAAATATTGGAAATACAAAAATTTGTTCCTTCGATTTTGTGTCGGTATATTCTATTATACCATAATTCTATAAGTCGATAGTCCCTTGAATATCGAGTTATGGAGAGTCGTAGTTTATATCGTAACATATATTTCGTGGATCGTGTAGTTAAAAGACACGGACACGGACACCGTCTTCAGCCATTTAGCTGCACAGACTGTTACTTAACACTAGACAAAGAACAAGCATGCTCCAATGGTACAGCCGAGAAACATTCCTCACGAAAAGTTTCAATGGCTGCAGCGGGAATCGAACCCACACCCCATGACACGATGCACTCATTGCCTGACGACACTAACCGCACGGCCACGAAGCCCACAAGTTCAGAGTTCATATCATATAAGAGCAATATAATGACGAGCGTCACGCGGAATTTACTACGCAGAATTAAAAAAAAACTGAACAACTTTGCCGAAGATAAAACCTTCAAAAGAGAGTTCCTTCTGGAAATACATATAGACGCCAGCACCACATGCTGTCTAAATTTTGAACGTATGTTCATGACTAATTCGTTATTCTCTCGAACAATTTTACCGCACACAGCATCCTTCTATAAGTCGGGTCTCGGGTTTTCAAACCCGGACTCGAATGGTTCGGGACGGATTTGAAGGCTAGAACATTTTTTTCGAGTACGTCGGAATCGGGCTTGTAAAAATTCGGATTTAGGTGGACTTTAGTAAGAGTTATGGTAAGAGTAACAACCAAAAAGCTTCCTTATGCATCAGAAACGATGAGTTTATCTATTTTTAAAACTCGGTCTTTTCCTACAAAAAATGCTTAGGTTTCGAGTCATATTCGGATTTGAACAGCGGATTTTTTTTTCAAGTTCGGGTCAGGTCTGAGTACGGCTCGGGTCCGGGTTTAAAAAAATAAAGTAAGTCAGGTACGGGTCGTGTTTGGGCTCAAAAAATGTGAAACCCCCCTCTAATAATTAACCTCTATCGGAAATACAAATAGACGTCAAATCCACCGGGTGGTCGAGCAACTTTGTGGAAGACAGCATCCTTCTAAACGACCCATAACGCGGGTACGTCATAGTTTCGTGGTGCGTTATGGAGAAAAGATATACCAGTGAACCCTAGTCATGACTGCTTCAAACGAAGAGAACAGGATGTTCGAGTAATGAAAGGAACACTTATTAGTCCTTGTTACATTTTAAACCTTGTTGAAAGTGACAAGTCGCGGTTTTCCCAGTTGCAGAGAATGATCTGACAATGATCGAGACAAGGAAAACAATGAAGTCGAATTGAACAATTTGTTTCATAATCCTTCATTCATTTGATTCTCTAGTTTGAAGAAGTAGGGACTATGATTCTGATGCACGGACAATATCTGTGTAATTTCTACCGAAAGTCCATATCGACGCTAGCGCCACGCGGTGGTCGAGTTCTGAACTAAATTGTATCTCATTTGGAAGTCCTTATCCTCCTGAGCAACTTTGCCGAAGACTGCATCTTTGTATGTGTTCGCAATCTCGAGTTATCACATAATTAGCCCCTACCGGAAGTTCATATCGACGTTAGCGCCACGCAGTGGTCGAGTTCTGAACTAAATTGTATCTCATGTGGAAGTGCTTATCCTCCTGAGCAACTTTGCCGAAGACTGCATCCTTCTATGTACTCGCAATCTCGAGTTATCGCATAATTAGCCCCTACCGGAAGTTCATATCGACGCTATCGCCACGCAGCGGTCGAGTTCTGAATTAAATTGTATCTCATGTGGAAGTTCTTATCCTCCTGAGCAACTTTGCCGAAGACAGCATTTTTCTATGTGTTCGCAATCTCGAGCTATCACATAATTAGCCCCTACCGGAAGTTCATATCGACGCTAGCGCCACGCGGTGGTCAAGTTCTGAACTAAATTGTATCTCATGTGGAAGTTCTTATCCTCCTGAGCAACTTTGCTGAAGACTGCATCCTTCTATGTGCTCGCGATCTCGAGTTATCGCATAATTAGCCTCTACCTGAAGTTCATATCGACGCTAGCGCCACGCGGTGGTCAAGTTCTGAACTAAATTGTATCTCATGTGGAAGTCCTTATCCTTCTGAGCAACTTTGCCGAAGACAGCATCCTTCTATGTGCTCGCGATCTCGAGTTATCGCATAATTAGCCTCTACCGGAAGTTCATATCGACGCTAGCGCCACGCGGTGGTCAAGTTCTGAACTAAATTGTATCTCATGTGGAAGTTCTTATCCTCCTGAGCAACTTTGCTGAAGACTGCATCCTTCTATGTGCTCGCGATCTCGAGTTATCGCATAATTAGCCTCTACCGGAAGTTCATATCGACGCTAGCGCCACGCGGTGGTCAAGTTCTGAACTAAATTGTATCTCATGTGGAAGTCCTTATCCTCCTGAGCAACTTTGCCGAAGACAGCATCCTTCTATGTGCTCGCGATCTCGAGTTATCGCATAATTAGCCTCTACCGGAAGTTCATATCGACGCTAGCGCCACGCAGCGGTCGAGTTCTGAACTAAATTGTATCTCATGAGGAAGTGCTTATCCTCCTGAGCAACTTTGCCAAAGACAGAATCCTTCTATGTGTTCGCAATCTCGAGTTATCGCATAATTAGCCTCTACCGGAAGTTTATATCGACGCTAGCGCCATGTCGCGGTCGAGTTCTGAACTAAATTGTATCTCATGTGGAAGTCCTTATCCTCCTGAGCAACTTTGCCGAAGACAGCATCCTTCTATGTGCTCGCGATCTCGAGTTATCGCATAATTAGCCCCTACCGGAAGTTCATATCGACGCTATCGCCACGCAGCGGTCGAGTTCTGAACTAAATTGTATCTCATGTGGAAGTCCTTATCCTCCTGAGCAACTTTGCCGAAGACAGCATCCTTCTATGTGCTCGCGATCTCGAGTTATCGCATAATTAGCCTCTACCGGAAGTTTATATCGACGCTAGCGCCATGTCGCGGTCGAGTTCTGAACTAAATTGTATCTCATGTGGAAGTTCTTATCCTCCTGAGCAACTTTGCCGAAGACAGCATCCTTCTATGTGCTCGCGATCTCGAGTTATCGCATAATTAGCCTCTACCGGAAGTTTATATCGACGCTAGCGCCATGTCGCGGTCGAGTTCTGAACTAAATTGTATCTCATGTGGAAGTTCTTATCCTCCTGAGCAACTTTGCCGAAGACAGCATCCTTCTATGTGCTCGCAATCTCGAGTTATCGCATAATTAGCCCCTACCGGAAGTTCATATCGACGCTATCGCCACGCAGCGGTCGAGTTCTGAACTAAATTGTATCTCATGTGGAAGTCCTTATCCTCCTGAGCAACTTTGCCGAAGACAGCATCCTTCTATGTGCTCGCGATCTCGAGTTATCGCATAATTAGCCCCTACCGGAAGTTCATATCGACGCTAGCGCCACGTCGCGGTCGAGTTCTGAACTAAATTGTATCCCATGTGGAAGTTCTTGGTCCCCGAAACAAGTTTGCTGAAGACAGTACATTCCTATATGGCCTGCATCTTATACAATTTGGTGATGACTGCAGATTTCTGGACTGAGTGTACTGAAATTCCACGTGGCCAACATGGTCCCCTTCGTAGCCGATTCCCGGTGGCCACTGGATCCGGAACCGGTATTCCAGGTAGTGATCAGAGTCTTGAAGAGTATATCTTTCGAATGCGGCATAAATTTCATTATTCGGTTGATATTTCGCTGATTTATAGGGGTATACATTTCTGGGTCATAATGACCCCAGTATCTTATTAAGTTGTTTTTCTTAACATCCGCGGAAGGTTAAGCGCTTCACTTTCCATCTCGGTTTCTCACTAAGTTTAAATATGCTACCTGAAATATCTTTCGTTATTTCATTTATCATTGAAATTGACATCAAAGAACCTGACTTGGCAGGATGATCGAACCTGACTACCGAGCGGACCTTATCGTCCCCTGGCATCCCAACCCAATCAAAATCAATCCTAGCACTGATTGAAAAGTTTATCGATATTATTTATTTCTTAATTAATTCAATGAGCTTCCTTCCGGAGGCGAACAACGCGATACGCGATCTATCCCACAGCCCCGGGAGCAAGGTCGGTCGGGAACGCGATAGCCTCGATGTGATTCCACCAGAGTGCTGTAATCAATTCAATAACGCCAATCAGTGAGACATTATCAAATAATCGATGGAAATTTATTGCTCCTGATTGATATCCACCAAGCGACGGAACGACCAGGACGATGGCAAAAGGTTTATGCGACTATAACAAAATGAAAGTGCTCCATAGAAAACCAGATATTGCGGCGCAAATTTTAAATCCACATCCAGCGGCGGCGGTAACGCGCAGAAGATATGCGCGCAATTCAAACGCAACGTCAAAACTCAAATAGGCTTGGATTTTTTCTCTCTTTAAGGACGGAAATGTTTCAAATTTGCTAAATCTAAAACATTTGGTGATTTTTATTATCATTGCGACGGTATATCGACATTTTCATATAAACGCATTACATGGATTTATCTTGCAGAGCACAATACTGGTCCATGGAAAATAAAGCTATTCTATTCTCCATTGCAATTCATATCATGTTCCAAAAATAAACGAAACTACTCCTTGGGCAACATCATTGGCAACAGTAAATCCACAGATTTTATAATGAGAAATTGTATTTTTCATTAATTAAAAAACACACTATACTTCTAAAAGTATGCTCAATTTAAAAACAAGAGATTGCATCCTTAAAAATGTTTCGTAATCAACAGTAACATAGAAAAATCTTCAAACTAATTTGTTGATTAGTCGTTCAGCCGCACATATGTACAAATCCTGCACATCAGCGTTTGGTCAATCTGAGTAAATTTTTAGTTCCTCATACGGCCAAATGGCAAGACAGTGTTTTATATTTCTGTTGAATTTTGAAATTACTTATCGGTACCACTGAAGTTGTTTATGGAGCAATCTAATTTATTCAAGAAAAATGTAATAAATTATAATAATGAATTTAATTATTAAGCAGTTTTAATTTTGTATGAAGAATTTTCATTTTTTTATTGATGCATCAAATAGGCTGCCCGGAGATATCGTTGATGATGATGGTGTGACAACGACGACGGTGACGATTCATTAGCGTTCTGACGCGACGTAGACCAACTATCTGGCTTCTCAGAGCAACCAATCACCATCGACAGCAGCCAGCCGGCATGGTTAGCGGGAATAAGCTAACTTTACATCAAAGTTGTCGACATCCTATCAATCGGTAAATGGTGCACAGTTTGCTAAAGTGAAATAGTGAATTATTTTCAAATTTTAAGAGAAATATAGTTAACATATTTATGACTCAGAATTTTTGATTCCTTTCTTTCAAAAATGGTCAAACATTTTGATCAGATTTACAGACAATTAACAAAACATATTTTACCTAACTTTGCATCTCGAGTCGTTATCATATAGACATTAATGTGATTGAAATGAACATCGGAAAGTTATTCAGCATTAAATTATAGAAACGCGGGTCTTCTTTTTCCCATGATGTAATGACGATAACGTTGACTTTGCAATCAGGAGCACAATCCTATTCCTTGATGGGCTGGAATCGAGTTGCCGACTACAAGAGGACTTGCATTGAGTGATGAAGCGCTCATTTGAAAAATTACGGTTACTTATGCAGTAGCATAAGTTTCATTTTATCTAGGTGGAGGATGTCAAACATCAATGCTGGATACTTAGCATTACATTATTTTATTCTGTGTAACCAATTCTAGAGCTGGTGGAGATGGTGTTATCGCTCCCAATGATTGGATTCATTTTGTCCAAGAAAAGAGAAGCCGAGCTAACAGAATTATTCGATAATTTGTCGCACAATAAACGAATGAAATAGCATCCTTGTAACGGACCACCCTAGCTGATGGAGCGAAGTTTGATCAGCAGAGTGGAAAGAGAGGCAGTTTACACCTTATTGGGTAAGTGATCGGTAGCTTTTGCTTACGGCGGGTTATAATTCTATGATTATCAGTAGTTTTCTTAATTAATCGGTCAAGTTCTAGTGGTGTGAGTTTTAAAACCGGAGCGGTTATAAAGTATAATCGCTTCATCTTTGATATATTATGTTTGTTTTTAGGTATCACTCATATAGTTTATTGTAGTATTCCATGATGCATAGTTTCCCAATCTGTTGCTCGCGACTCCCATGGGTTTCGGTTCCTGTTTATTGCGCTAGAAGGTGATATGCGTAGAGCCTGGTTTAACTGTCAGACTACGATTTTCAACTGATCCAGTCAATTTGTTTGCTTAACGGATATTATGGACATTGTTGGTCAAACATTTAAGAAGGTTGCAGACCTGTACAACCACTAGAAAAGTGAAGCAGCAACAGTTAACTAATCAATTGGTTGAATATTCATAATGTTATGGGGAAAACAAGTCGATAGTTTTAAGTAAAATCAGGAAGGATTTGAAGAAAAAACTTAATTATTTACAGCCTTATTGAAATATAATTGAGTTTGGGCCAATTTGTTAATTTACAAGCTCTTCATAAATTTATGTTGACGAAAATGATGCTAAAAGTTCCCATATTGGTTCGTTAATTGGTCAGTTATTCCGAATTTGGAGGATTTGAAACTACGTATGATCAATAGAAGTCGATAAAAGTATGCAGTCAGAGTGGACCAAGTGCAACAGTACTTTTAAGTGCACAAATATAAAACGGTACTTTTCAGTACTACTAAAATAGTACTTTTCAGTACTATTTTTTCTACTATTGATCCCTTTACGATCCTTGTTTGGATCCGTGCCTTCGATTTTTCGTTGGACCCGTTGGCGAAAGCTAGCGGTGGTACCTAATCCTTCTTGGACACCGTCTTGGTAAAAAAAAACCTCTCGAAGGTCACGTATTCTTTCGTTTATTCACTAAACATGGTATCAACAACCAACAAAAGGAAGGGTGAATCTCTGAATTGACAACTTCCTACCAAAAAAGTGGGATTTAAAACTGTCACTAAACGTGGCAAGAATGGAAGAAAGGACGTTTCTCCGGAATGCGAACTTTCTTCCAAGAGTGAAATGGATAATGTTGATAATTTCATCGAAATGCGCAATCAGTTCGATGCTCTAGACAAATTTTCCGAACACCAAATCGAAGCAGTCTCTAGCCCAGGCTCTTTGATTCAAGTGAGGAAGCAGAATGCCGCCTATCGTGGTCAGTTGTTCCAAACTTGCGGGATTTAGGCAGGAAATCTTGAACTTCATTAGGGGAATCAAGGTCTCCTTCCTAATCGCAAAGAAAGGAGACAGTCGCATTTTGCCGGAAACTCTTAAAGATTGCGAACTTCTTCTCAAACATCTTGAAGAGAAGAAGCACAATTTTTTTACTTATGACGACAAAGCTGAACGTTTGTTCAAAGTCGTCTTGAAAGGTCTCTCAAGTGATTATTAGTCACCTGAAGAGATCAAAAATGGACTAAATGATTCACTCTGATTTTCCTCAATCCAAGTCATCATTACGAAAAAGAGCACCCAATCTGGCATTCGTCGGAAAGGGCTTTCTAAAGATTTTTATTTAGTTCACTTTAACAAAAGTAGACTGCTGCGAGAATCTTGGAAGGATTTCCCATGGAAAAATTCCAGAAATAGCTGGTAGAATTATTCGTGGTAATCCATAATTTTTGGTGAACTTTATCAGTGTTTGGAGAAATCCTAGAATACATTTTTGTAATAAAAAAATCTCTGCATCCGTCCAGAAAAAATATTAGAATTCTTGAAAAAAAAACACTGGAAGAACCAATTGAGAACTTACTTGAAAAAATCCTGATGAAATCAATGTCGGATTTCTCTCTACATGAAATTCTTGACGAAATTCAAGTAGTACGTGATTCTTTAATAAATCCTTGGAGATATTCCTGAAGAAGTTTAGGATGAAATCACTGTAAGTATTCCGAAAGGATTGTTTTTCATGTTTCTAATCGAATGTCTTCACGATTTTTTGGAATAATTCCTAGAGCTTTCCACGAATAATTGCTAGATTGCTTCTAAAAAGCGCCGCTAAAAAAAAAATCGTGAAAATTGCTAGAATGGTTTACGAATCTGGATAATCCATACAAGAACTCTGGAAACTATTTAAAGGTGCCGTAGGCATAATCATTCGAAGAATTTATAGTAAAATTCACTTAACATCCTGGACTAATTAATTGATAGGATTGTGTATCGAAGGCCTAGCAAAATTCATGAATATATTTTTTGAGAAACTATTGAAGAAATTAAAAATTTCTTGAATCTAGGAAAAAAAAATTCTCAAGCATTTTTCAGGCGATTTTTTTTGAATATTTTTTGGTGGAACTCCTGGAAAATGTTGAACAATTTCTTGATGGAACTCTTAAAGAATTTTCTGATGGAATTGCTCAAGGAATCAAGACGGGAATCCATTAAGTCGATACTGTTGAAATGTACAAAGGAACTTTTTGAGAATTACTTTAGAAAAATGTTCTGTTGGAGTCCTTATAGATATTTCAAGAGACTTCATAGATAAATTTTTGGAGGAATCTCTCGAAGCATCCTAGAAATGATTCCAATAGAAATTCGTGATAGAATTCCAGAAGGAACATTAAATTCGTGGAGAACTTATTTGAAGAAATTCCTAAAACAACAAAAACATTTTTTTGAGAATTATTTGGAAAAAACTGTATCAATTTTTTCGAGCTGCATTATTTATCAATGTACAATACCGGTGTCGATGTGACGTTAAATAAATCGGTGGTGTAAAATAAATTAACCAATAGTTATTGAAGCTTTCATAAAAAAAATGAAGTGAGTAGTAGGCTTGGTTTCAGCTGCACCTTAAACGCAACAAATATAAAGAAGGACGATACTTTCGTACAAATATACGAGAATGAGAAAATAATTGTTTTAAAATTGAGCCTATACATAGCTATATAGCTAGCTCACTCGGGTTCATTTAAATTATATGACTCTATTGAGTGATAAGCAAACGCTTGTATTGTTCTGAATTGGTTTTGGATGGTGGTTGAATCCTTGAGAATGTTTTTTTTAGTTTATAAATCACGTTTATAATAAAAACAGCAAAAGTAAATGGGAGCCAAAAAAGTTACGTTATATCGAGGTAGGAATTACGTTATATCGAGTTGCGTGATAAAGAGGTAACGTTATATCGAGGTATGACTGGTGCTCTTGAAACTTTAACAATTTCCATGGTTGAAGAAAGGAGCATTGCAATACCAAAATGGGAAGTAAAATTAGCGACGATGTTCCTTAACTTTTGATTCGCCACAAAATTATCTAAAATTGTGAAAAAAAAAACTCTGTGACTTGCTGGAATTGAAAGTTAAAAACAAATTATTACTGACTTATTGCGGAAAATCGGAATATAACGATTAACAAAATAAAATCAAATGATGGTACACACTTAAATTATTTACAGGAATCCATGAATTTCACCATAACCTCAACAGCTGAAAAGTTCGGTGAAATAAATTAACGGAGTACGGTAAATTTTTACAGTTTCCGTTAAATTTCACCGGAATCCGTTAAATTTCGACGTAATTACGGTGTTTTATTTTACCGAGCTCTGTTCAGCTGTAATCTCAACACGGTGAAATTCACGGATAACGGTAAAATAATTTAAGACTGTAGTTGCTACTCCATGATCAATCAGTGATATATAAGTATTGCACAGAGAACCACTCAGATGGGGCTTTTATTTTTTAGCTTTTTACCATTTTCAATGTACAATCACACTTCCCTTGATATTTCTAGATTGATAACGGGGCCGGTCACGTCTTTATATCCATCGGGAGAGAGGAAGGGACGTTAGTTAGATGAGTAAGATAGTCGTTGTTATTACAAAACCGGATAATCTCTTGCAGTTCCCACAACTACCTTGGGAGAAGGAGTGGTTTGTTAGTGATGGATGAGGTTTTCGACCGTATGGATACCAATGTGGTAAGTGGATAAGTCGATTTTTATTCAATTCTAGCTGTTGGCGCGTTAACCGTGGCCAACTCCGGTCGAGTCGGGGTGGACTGTATTTTTCGGAATGAAAGGAACAACACCACTGATTCTGCTAGTCCACAGTATACTTTATTGCACTAATTTACACTACTGTTCACTATTCACTTGTACTTTCACTTGCACTTGGATCGGTATAAACTTCGCGGTAGTTGAATCAAGACTAACTCACATAGTGGAGCGGTCGCGTATTTATATCAGTGAGTTCGTTTTCTAGAAGTTTCGACGGTTCTCATTCTCGAAGGTACTCATTCTCGAAGCTTCTGGAACAGCACTCACTGACGGAACTCACTGGAACTCTCGTTGGGGATACTTCATTCATAGGGAACTCACGGCACTTGAGTTCCTGTTGGTAACTCACATGCTACTCACGCTCACTGTTGATACTCGTGCACTCAGTGGCGTAGTCAGGGTGGGTCGAGAAGGGGCTACATTCGGATACACTTTGAGTCGCACATGTTTATGGCTCGTTCCGTACGGAACACTAGCGATAGATAGAGCTGATGATGTTTGTGTCATAAAGACCAAGGTGTGTGCATTTTACTCTGTAGCCAGAGTAAGGTGTAATCACTTGACGAAAGCGGCTTGGAGGCCATCTTTAACTTGCTGGCCGTTTTGTTTACAAACATTACTGTCTTGCCTGAATGATGCTGAAACTGAAACTAGCTGTGCTGCCATCAGTGCGGACGAAATTGTCAAAGAAGAAAGAAAGGAGTAGAGCACACAAGGAGCAGGGGCGACCAGATTGGAATAATTCTTGACAACACTGTTTCTCCAACCAATCATGAGTCAATCTCTCGACTACCTGTCTCAGATGTTTGTAAACAAAACGGCCAGCCCTTCCACACCTACCCTGTTTGGTTTTCTTCACAAAGTGAGCATAATAGGACACCTTAGAGAATTGAACGCGCCTTGATAAAGACGTAGAGAGATAGAGAAGGATAGCTATTAGGAAGAATGTCACAAATATGAGAAAAGGACGGGCCTGGGATTGAACCCATGACCTCCTGCTTGGGAAGCAGGAGCGATAGCCGTTAGACCAACAACCCCGTATATAACTAACTTATTGCGAAATAGCTCAATAACTTGCTAGACAGTTTGGAAGTGCACAATATTTTAAATAACTTAAAATTTCAAAAGCATTCCTAATCATGAGAACGTTTCGTTTAGAGTTTTCAATCCCGGGAACATTTCCCGGGAAATGAGATTTCCCGGGATTCCTGTTTCCCGGGAAATAATTTACTGCTTCCCGGGATTCCCGGGAAGCTCTACACGCAAATAAATGTTGTTGTATAATCTACTGAATCCATGGTGGAATTAAGAACTGCACCAACGATTTTCAACCGACTACAAAAATAAGTTAACTTTACTATAATCTGGTAAAAATCACTGATCAGTGAAGTAAATGTGACCATGTCCATAGTAGCATTCTCTACAAAGCTTTGTTTTTCAATCCGAGACACCCACCGTGCAACACAATGTGGTCAAAAGTATACTGCCAAACTTGTCAAATCAAGATTTTTTCTAGTTAGTAATACTGCAGCTCTAGTTAAATAAACCGAATATATTTTCTTGTGTAGTGATGTTGACTGTGTTTTCGTAGAGTTGACAGATTAATGTAGTCGGTTGAAAATCGTTGACATTATCAGCCAACGTGCATGCAAGTTTGTGAGCTTGTAAGGCAATTTATTTGATTAATTTACCACAGAATTCAAACTTTATTTGTATAACAATAATTATCAGCGAAGTTCATAATACTATCTTAAAAGTTAGAGAAAAGTATTGTATTTTACCATATAAGAGAAACGAAGAGTTTTGTATAGAGACTACAAGCATGTTGAAAAATTGATTTAATATAAATTCTATCGAGTAAATTCAATATGATTACATCTGAAATGAAACTGGAAGTCCTATTTTGCATGCTTGCTGGACTAGATCACAAAATAGTTTGATGAATTATATCTTTTATTTCATGGAAACATCAATTAAACCAGTGTTTTTACAACTGTGTAGCGAAGTGTAGCTAAAATTTGTGACGGGCAGGGACATATATGAGAACGGCATTAGATTCAGCTACCCCAAATCTACTAGAGACACATAATTTAATGTTTGAGACACGCAAAAATGTCATTTTTGTTACGCTGTGTAACAGTCTTAATTTTCAACGAAAGACTAGTTGGTTTTTGATTTAATGTTCGAAAAGATTGAATTAATGTTGGGCAATATTATTTGAACTTTATACGATTTTTCTAGAATGACCTGCACATGGATTTTTGCTTAAATTAATAAAGTTTAAATTAATAAAGTAACGAAGCCAAAAGATTTTTTTTTAAAACATAAACAAATTACTTATAAAAACTAAATAACCGTACACATTTACTGGTCTAAATTATAATATACAGTTGTGTTCAGAATAATAGTAGTGAAAGCCGATTTTCATACAAAATGCTCAACTTTGGCATGCTGTAACTTTGTTTCTATACGAGCAATCGACATGAAATTTTGGCAGTGAACTACAAATATGCTGAAATTCATTATCACAAAATTTTAAAATTTTCACACTACCGGCTAAAAAGTTAAGCACCAGGTGAAATCGCTCAAAATAATAGTAGTTTTTCTTTTGTAAATTTTTGTTCAGCAACAATTTAGTAAAAAATTGTATTGTCTATACATTTAAAGCTTGGGTGGAAATGGTTGAAACGATGTGTAAAGAAAAATTCTAAAATTCAAAATACAGCAGATATTTAAATTATTAAAACTACTATTATTTTGAGCGATTTCACCTGGTGCTTAACTTTTTAGCCGGTAGTGTGAAAATTTTAAAATTTTGTGATAATGAATTTCAGCATATTTGTAGTTCACTGCCAAAATTTCATGCCGATTGCTCATATAGAAACAAAGTTACAGCATGCCAAAGTTGAGCATTTTGTATGAAAATCGGCTTTTACTACTATTATTCTGAACACAACTGTACATATGCATGGATAATTCAAAAACACTCCATCAAATTAGCATGATGTTCACGGTTTTCATGAATTTCCCGGGAATTCCCGGGAAATGAAAATTTTCATTCCCGTTTCCCGGGAAGTCAAATCCCGGAAAAATTTAAAACTTTAGTTTCGTTAATTTTCTGGGGTGCTGAGTTGGAAGAATTTAAAAAAATAATAAAAAAAGGGAATCCCTGGCAGTTATGGATTTTTTTACATTCTCATCAAGAAACTTCCAGCAAAACTTTTCCTGACAATGGAAAAACTCCAAGGTTGTATCAATTTTAAAACCACACACAAATCCTGTCGGAGTTTCAAGCTATCGTGCAATAGGGCGATATTCAAAACTGAAAAGGCAACAGATGGCTCTTTTTCAGTGGTAGTAAAAACGAAATCCTGAAGCAAAGAAAGCACCACGGAAGATGAACTGAACACATAAGTTATGTATTCACTTTACGCTTGTTTTCTTATCACTACTATTTTGATCTAGGTTCCTAATTGCAAGTAATTTATGTTTTTCATTTTTTTCCATACGTTTTGACAGTTCTCTGACTACCATTCTTCCATGCGCTTGTATTGAAAGTTTGAAAAATTTGAGAATCCAGCGAGGTGCGATAAGTGGGTGGAATACAAACATCAGTGTCGCTGCTCGGAGGCCAGTGAGAGAAACTGATCGTTCGAAAGGTTGTTGCCTGTACTTTTTGCCGCTGGCGCCAACTGTTAGCGTTTAAGAACGAAATAAACAGTCGTTACCCTACTAGTTTCAATCTATCAGTAAACTTTTCAAAAAAGTCGTTTTGAACAGAATGATTGTCAACGTCAAAGAAAATTCTACTATTCATCAACTTTAACGTGTAACATATTTGATTCGTTCCATTAAATCTGAAGGCTATTCTATTAGCAAGAAAAAGCGTTCGACAGTGTTTGGCATGAAGGTTTGATTGTAAAATTAAAGAACTTTAATTTTCCAACATACATTGTTTGAATAATCAAAAGCTCTCTTTCAAATCGTACATGTCAGGTTAATTATCAGAACTCCAAGTCCGAAAGACTTCCTGTAAGAACTGGTGTTTCCCAAGGCAGCATTTTGGAGCCAATATTTTCACTTTGACTTTCTGAGGTAGAATATCAAAGATCTTTGTTTGAAGATTACTCTCCGCCAAAGGACGAAGCCTGCGTGTCATCTGTAGTAGATTGCAAAAAAGTTTGGATGCTTTTTCTTCATACTTTAAAAAATGTTAATTTTCTGCTCAACCTCAACTTATTCCCACATAAATCAAAAGCACTTTGTTTTAAACCTTTAAGTAAACATGTTGTCACTATGAGAGGGGTTGCAATAAATTCTAGGGCTCATGCTAGATAAAAATTCAACTTTCAAAAATCACATTGAATATACATAAAATGTATCTATCTACTTATTTACGGAAAATCGAAACTTTACCCTAAGAACTAGCTTTGACCTTCTATCAAATGTTCAAGCCGACCATTTTGTATGCTGTTCTAACATGGGCTAACTGTTTTTAAACCGGGAAGAAAGTTCTGCATAGGATTCAAAATAAAATTTTCAAAATGATTCTGATGCTCCCTCGTTGGTGTAGTACTAATGAGTTGCATAGAATATCCAATGTTGAAACATTGGAACAAATGTCGAATGAAATTATTTATAATTTTAGACACAAATTGTTGCTATACGCGATCAATGTTTTAAATATTTGGGTTAGTTTTGGGTAAATTAATTTAAAGTTTTTTTTTTCTTTTATAAGCAGGTGGAATCAAGCCACCTGTAAAAATTGTGAACTGCTACGGCAAATGAAATGTAATGTGTTGTCAACAAAATGGTAACGATAGCTTAATTGAATTTTTACAAATTAGGATGATAGTGTTTCCTAGCACAGAACACTTAGATAAAAGCAATGAATGTAATATTTGGAATGATACTAATAAAGTTAAATAGCTCTCAAGTGATTTTATTCATGCAACCTCTTAATAAAAATATATTTGCACTCGATTAAAGCCAAACCCAAAAAAGTACGTCCGATTTATTTTTTCAGTTACATATGTATAGAACTTTCCTTCTAATGCAATTCTTCGGATAGGTAAACCATTCAATTTAATCTCATGTAACTGACAACAATTAGATCTGTCAGTCAGTAACATGAAGTCTTCTTAGAATAACCATTTAGCATCCTCTCAAGCACATACTCTAAATGACAATTGAGCAGACCATGAGCCACCTTCTCAATTTCATCCTATTGTTCACCAGTTTCATATCCTTTCTACGTTACAAATATCGAATAATTTAAACCGTCCCTCGTTGTGTAAATTCAAAATTTTTCTTTTTCAGAATAAGTAAAACTGAAATTATATCCAACCAGAGCGAACCATAAACCCAAGCTTGTCATTAAAGGTAATTCAGTATTCTGATTCAAATGGCATTTTTTTTCAAATTCTTTCTAAAACATTGCAAAGCGGTCATTCCCAACAACATACAGGATCAATACCAACGGATTTTAGTATGTAGTGTAAGCGAACAGCCATGTAAAATAAAGTATTGTTTCGGTGGTGCTGATGCTTCTTTTGACATTATTTCCGCATTCTTCAACTTTGAGGATTTGTAACTCTTAGAATAATGGATAGATATTGATAATTCTTGCATATAGTTACATCGGTCATTTATGTCAATTTAAAAATCAAGGATTCGTAACTGGTAGTTCCATTGTTGCATGGTAGAGCATTGGCTAATAAAAGTGCTAAAGACACAAAATTGCTCAGATTAATATTTACGCTGCAAATAAATGAGTGTCCAAAGTAGTCCCCGGAATCAAAAGTAGTTCCGTCCGACGGTCCGTTTCGTTATAGAACAATTTGAATTGGTGTTTGTTTCTAATATTATTGAGCATATCGTGTGGGCGTGTTAGTGTGGTTGAAAGATCAATAGAAATTATGTTGAAAACTGATATGAACTCAATTTTGACCATAATGCAGATGAGACTGACTTGCGATTCACGGCAGTGTAGAACCTTAGTATATTTTGGCAAAGATTTTGGACGGATCCTTGAAAGGTTTTCTGATAGTTTTTGGTGGTTCTCAAGAGTCGATAATTAGTTTTTTGAGAAACACATAAGCAAATTTCTTAAAATATGAATAGTGCTTCCCAGTGGTGATTTTTCATGGATAGCTAACAATATTTTTGTTAACATTCTTGCAAAGAAAGATCTTGGAGAAAAGATACGATCTAGTGACAAGTTTTTGATTCTTTAAAAATATTCCCATGTACCTGCCCTGTATGATTTGATGTTGTACTTTGGTCTCAGTAAATTTTCCAAACTATCATGGCAAAACTCTTGCATCAATTGTGGATCATACACGTCTATTTTGGGTGTGCGTGCCAAGAGTATCTGTTAATTTATTCTAAATTTTTGACAGATTTTTTATGGGTAGAATTCAGATTCTAGTGGTGGTAGTGCCGTTGGGTAGTGGACGCTTGCTGTATGATGTACCAGTTTAATTAATATTATTTTGGTGTCATCCTTCAATTGCCCTTCAGGCAATGAGTTTTAAAAAGTGTATTACCACTGTGTTAACGGGTGAAGAAAAGTGAAGTGTCTCTGACCCGTCTAAATAGAAATATAGTGAAAGAAATATTTCTAGTTTGTGAAGCGCATCTTCGTCATTTGGTGCAATGGCTAATTTCTACCTCACACGTAGAAAGTGCGGCACCTTACTTGTATATGAGAACATCTCATCTTCCATATAGTGTTTTCACTTATAAGGGTAGTGAGCTTGACCTGAGTTATCTTCAATGTGCTAGTGTAACTCATTTATTTCGGGCTCTGTTATAGCCGTGTGTAAAAACTACAGCCCGATAGAGCAATATAGTTCTGTACGCAGCTGGCTGTGATGGGACAACTGAAGTACAAAACTATGCGCTCAACAATGTATCTCCTATTGACACTACCTACCTACAGGGTAGCGTGCATCTGTGGGGGTATATGGTATATCAATATAACCGTGCGAACGAAAATATTATTGATTGATTAGCCTCTTTTTGAGAGTGGAAGAGTGGAATTATTATTATGATCACTTGTTTGAATGGGGTATCTTTCGGGTGCATGACATTATGTGCGTCGGTAAAATATCCCTGTATTACAAATTGTTCACTACTTGGTATTTCCACTAAAATAACATAAAGCTGTATATGTTCATGGGAAACGTATGACAGTAAATGTTCGTCGTTTGGTTGGAATACAGCGTTATGATTTATTGCATGTATTGCAAACTAAATTTTTCTCTACATGAGAGTATAAGAGTGCATTATAATTTTTGAGCTTCTTGTACTACGTGGGGTATTTAAAGGTGTATGGCAAAATGTGCGCCTTGACTTTATCCCTGTAGTGCAATTCGTTTATGATTTTGTATAGACTCTTTGCTATAGCTTTTGGCGTTCAATTTTTCGCCAACAGTTTGTTTGTTGGTTCAACAACAATTATAGTTAGACGATCAGAAGTAGGCAATTTTGTTTTCTGACTCTGGACGTTTGATTATTTTGACTTTGCGATTATATTATTTTTAGTATAATAGCTGAGCGTTTAGCTAAATCCTTTAGTAGTTCCGTGCAGCATTCAGTGAGTTCTTCTAAAGCATTTACTGGACGTGCTAAAGGAGAAATACTGCATGTTGGAAAAGAACTACAATGTGTGAAGCCTCTGGCCACGAATAGTGGTGATCTTAGTTTAGCCGCCAAAGGCAAAAATTATGCGAAAACCCAGAGAGATAAATACTGCAAAAGCTGCTTTGACCGGTATAATCTCTCTTTGGGAAAACTAGCAGTTCAAGAACTTCATTGCGTTTGCAAATAAGGCTTAAAAGGCATATTTTATGAATGCGATGAAGGATGAACTGATGAAGGACTTAAACGTCCTGCAATATCATACGGCACCTAATTCATTAATCTTATCATTCTTCGATTTTGAGCTCAGACTTGGAAAATCTGGTTTCATCTGGAAACCAGGAAAGCCAAGACTGGCTCAAATGAAGTTTGCTAATAATAAATGAAAAGGTGCCATTTGATTACAAATTCATTATTAAATTTATAATCTTCACCAGTGCAGTATTTGTTTCATTTCCCGGAATGCTGTTGAAGATTTAAATCAAAATGGTGTCTAATCGTATGGTTTCCCAGAATTCAGCTGTTTTGGAAAACTTCAGAAGGATTAAAAAGACACATAGACTGAAAAGGACACCTCTGTTCTTTTTCAGTATTTGTGATTGTTATTCAATCTTCATTTAAGGACGAAACTTTTTGATAAACTACGGCTTTTCATATAGTTTCTTGTCGTGTTCTCTGAAATAATACAGGTTCTCGTACTCTAAAGGGCAAAGCATCTTCTGCTGTGGTAGATCATGTAACGTCATCATAGAGTGTGTGAATTTGTTTAAAAATCATTTTCAGTATCCCTCCGGGGGTGCAGAAGTGAATTTTGATGCTCATCAATTCTTACAAGCATCCTTCCAGGGTGTTTGTATGAATCTTATCATCCCTTACAAGTTTCCTTTCCTCTCTCCTTGTTTTCCTAGTCCTTTTCCCATCGGGTAAGTGATGAATGGCTATGACGTGCGAGGCACAAATCTCCCATTTGTAGGGGAACGTGCCGCCTGAGCCCAAATTCTGATACCTGATAGTGACAAGTTTTTGATTCTTTAAAAATATTCCCATGTACCTGCCCTGTATGATTTGATGTTGTACTTTGGTCTCAGTAAATTTTCCAAACTATCATGGCAAAACTCTTGCATCAATTGTGGATCATACACGTCTATTTTGGGTGTGCGTGCCAAGAGTATCTGTTAATTTATTCTAAATTTTTGACAGATTTTTTATGGGTAGAATTCAGATTCCAATATTTTAGTCATCCATTGGCTCAGTAATTTAATTGAACAAGCTAGCTAGTCTAGCGTACAAGAGATGTGGATTCAAATTCCATCTGTGTATGTAGTTTTTGCATGAAACATAAAATTATGAAGGACATCAATCATCCCTTTTCATTCACAGCAAGAATACATGGTTCAAAACTCGTCTTGGTACAATTTCAATATTGTGAAATTTCTAAAGAAAGTTCCACCAGCATTTATTCCAAAATTATCTCTCGAATTTCTGCAGTTTTGGAATCAATCAAAAATTTTCTCGAGACTGACTCCTATTGGGGAAGGCTAATGACAACCACTCACCTCACTAATCAGTTTCAACTAAACGGGGTTTGACAGCGAAGTGTCGTAGCTGTTGACCGCCAAATCGATATCAGTCTGAAGATGAAGGTTTAACCCTTTTTTTGTATTCCCGAGCAGGAACGAATAACTCGCACATGCATACCATGATTTGGTGTCATACCATAATTCGGTATTGTTTGGTAGTTCAGGTATTGTTCACACCTCAATTTACTTTTACTATAGTGTTTATAATAAGGATTGCTTGAAGTATTGAACTGCTGTTAGAAAATTTTACCGAAACTAATTATCAGGTTGATGTTTGAATAATATTTATGAGATAATATTTGAGTCTTTGTGGTTAAAACCTCCTTAATAAATAAATAAATAAATAAATAAATAAATAAATAAATAAATAAATAAATAAATAAATAAATAAATAAATAAATAAATAAATAAATAAATAAATAAATAAATAAATAAATATATATATATATAAATAAATAAATAAATAAATTAATAAATAAATAAATAAATAAATAAACAAATAAATAATATTTGAGTGCAGGTATGTTCCGTTTTTATCACGTTCCGATTTTGTCACGCTCCGCGTTCGTCAACATGTTATTCCGTTTTTATCAACACAAAAATATGATTTTTTTTCATATTTTAAAAAATATGAAATTCAACTAAAACCTTATTTTGGAGCTATTTAAATGGTTTTCAATAACCTCAGGGATGAATTTTCAACATTATGTTAGTGTTGATCACCTACAGTATGGCCCATAAAAAATGCGGAAATCGGTAGTTTTTACATAGAAAATGTGAATGAAACATAAATATTATCCATTATTTGTATTGTTTTATCTATTTAGACTCAGTTTTTCGCTTTGGACATGATTTTTATCTGTTAATTTCACCTTATTAGAGAGGAATTGGAAGCATACCTTTAAATTTTATCATGCGGACGTCGAGTTCAATATCTGTGGGATGAAAGCATCTAAAACATCAACGATGGCGTGAGATTCTTCACAGGCCTTGTTTCTAGCACACGCCCATATCAAATGATAGAATTGGTTCATATTTGGGTGATTGGGGACTTAAACATATTTTCTAAAAAACGGCTCACCTTGGAGAGCTTTGATTAAACCTTCATATAAGTGTGATAAGCGGCTCCGTTTTGCTCAAAACCTATGAGCTCGTATTGATATAATTGTCTCTAACCGAAGGAACAAATTTCAGCTTCAAAAATCTGTTGTAGGCCTCCGTATTTATTTTTCATTCAACCTGAACTAAAAATTAAGGCATATCAAACCTATAAGACGCAAATGCCCTCAAAACTATGACCCTGGCAAAATATTTTATTGTGATCATGAAAAACTAAGAACTCCTCCATCCTCTGATACCAAACAAACTTAAATTTTCAACAATAAAGTGTGATTTTTGAAGGTGGAAAATTTATCACCAGAGTATACGACAATCTGACGCTGTTTCTAGCTTTGGGCCGACAAAACCCTTGAACTTATTTGCTTTATTACATTATTTAGGACAGTAAGAAAAATATGACAAAAATTGTCCTGGATAGCGAAGTTGTGTCAGAATATACTACAATAATCAGAAATTACATTCACTATAATAAACAATGAAAATAAAGCTTGTGGATGCTATATTCACGTTCAAACAATTTTCGCATTTTTTGTGGGCCATATTGTACGATACATGATAGTGTCAAGTCATATACGTTTCAATGTTGAGTAGTATAATCAAGCCTGCTAGCAACAACTATAAATTGTGATTAATTGAATACGTCCTTAAAAGAGTTGCAGAGAGGTCTCTGCAACTCTTTTAAGGACGTATTCAATTAATCCTTTTTCTTATTTAATGTGGCATGATAGAATTTCTGATGGTAAAGTGATGCCTATATATCAATGAGAAGTTTCTGTTATTTGTTATCAATGATGTACCTGAGAATGAACTCAAGAATATTTTAGCAGTGGCAAGGGACATGATCGAAATCATTTTATTTTTGATAAGACTGTCGACCTCGTCATATTTGTATATTATTTATTATCTGTCAAACTTGATAGCACTGCACAGGTTATAGCAACTGCAACTAATTAGGAAAAGCTTCTGGTTCTGGAGTTTTACACTTTTGTGTTTTTTTATAAACCTGTTCAATCTTGTTTAATAAACAAAACAGTAGAACTTGAGTTTAGTTTTTTTCGTGATATTTATATTTGCTAATTTGTGATCTAACGCAGAGTTAAAAGGTGAAGATGGCAGTGCTACCTTGGCACTTTTCTAGAATTAGTGCATCCCAGTTAAAGATGGTATTTATAACTTTAGAAGAAAAATGACCACAATCATTTTGCTGAATAGATAATATCAATTAAAAGCACAGGAAGTCGTAAATTTTTGTTTAAGCTTCCGAAACTTTCGCAACATAACCCCAAATTTAATCGCCTATCGGGTGTCAAAAATGCAAAAAAATTACCTTGGCAGAAAAACCAGGTGATAACTGAGGAAGATTTTATACAACAGTAAACTGAGAAAAAGGCATTTCATCAGTTAGGATGTAATGCCATAAAGACGAAAAATCAGGAGGATGAAGTTAAAGATGAGAAAAAAGTTGTTTCTTGTTAAAACTTTCTTTAAAAAAAATATGATCAGCAGACCCACTTTCTTGCAGTTATTTTTACAAATGTGACCTATCTCATGATGCGAAGTATAATTATGTGACAATCGTTTTGATATTCTTTATTGCATAAATTGAATTTCTAATCAAGAAAACTTAAATTACTAATGGTTTATCGCATTATTTAATCATATTGTCTGCAATCGACTTTATTTACGAACTGATACGAATGAACAATCCTAATGCTAATCACAGCTCCTAAACATCAATACTGTGCATTTATATGATGAAAGTGTGGATTATCCAGATGAAGCTGCATTTTTTTAATTTGTAAAATATTTAGTCTAAGAAAATTATTCCGTTTTTGTCAACTGAAAATTGCCGATCGCGTTGATAAAAACGGAACATAACTGTATATTGAAACATATATTGAGATGTTTGATAATCCAATCCGCATGGTTATTAAATTAATCAGCTCATTACGCATGGTAAAGATGGATGAATTATGGGTGAAATTAAGAAAAAAATCCACGTGTTCGGCTGGGATTTGAACCCAGAACTCTTGTCTGCTAGACGAGCGCTATACCAACTTAGCTACCGAGCCACTTGGTAACCCAACAACTCAGAAGGTTACAAGTTTCGAATTAAAATGTCCAAAGAAGAAAGAATTTATTCTTAATTTCACCCATTATTTATCCACTCTTACCACGCGTTACAAGTTAATTAATTTAATATTTGAGTGTTTTACTGTAATGCAGGGCTCTTTTAGTTTTTATTAATAATTAATAAAAAATCCTAGAAAATCAACCCTTCCACAAGCCAGCTTAAGAACCTAATTTAAGTAATTGTGAAAAAAAAAATGTTCCGCGTGGAATCCATAAGATTGACGCTTGCTACATTATGCATTCATCAATGTTGACGAAACTGCATTTTTGAATGAATTAAGGTCGGTGTCTAGTATACGAAGCGCCCGGGCAATTCGAAGCAACATGGTACCTCCTTTTAACCTTAAACCAATAATTTACAAAAGGTGAATTAATAATGCAATATTCTTTGAATTTCAGCATACACATATACAGAAAAAAAGCTACCCGAAGGGCAAATTGTGACTTAAGACATTCATTGTGAAAACTGTTTAAAATTTTCCTAAGAGTATTCCTTGCATATATCTATGGAATCCGTGAAGTAGTATCTTGAAAAGTTTCCTCTGTATTCTGACGGCTAATTTTTGAAAGTGTCCTTAATGATGTTCGTAGAAAAATAATAATTCAAAAACAAATCCCAAAGTCGTGAGAGAATTCAACTAAATCAAAAATTTCTGAAAAATCCATCCAGAAGTTTCTGGAGGAATTTCTTTTGAAAATACTTCAGAAATTATTTCTGAATCTGGATTTATCTAGGATTTTTTTCTACGAATATGCCTAGCTAAAATTTATGGAATTCATTTATTTTTTGGATTCTGCTGAATAATTTTCTGGTAGTGTTCTCAGAGGTGCTTATAAATATATAATATTATTTTTTTGTTTACAGAAGCTTAACCCAGATGGAGCATTTGACTCTGAAAATTACACTATTACTAACCCCAAGGAAACACTGAATGAAGTCCTGAAAAAAAAAACTATTTTTCAAAGTATTCCTGAATAATCCATTCAGTAGTTAAAGTAAGTTAAATAATCCATTCAGAAGTTCATTAGGTTAAAATACTTCAGAACTTCTTTCAGAAAGTCAATATTTGGCAGAATTCTGAGAAAAAAATGTTCTCTTTGGCAGTTTAAAATATAATTGGAAAATAATCCGCTAAGTGGTACTACTGTAAAATTTCATTAATCTTTGTATCTGATTAGTTTAAAGGTTGATGTTTTTGACAAGGACTTTCAGCAGTTCAAAGACTACCCGGCGGTAAAAATTTTAGAAATTTATCCACAAGGTGGTTCAAATGAAGGTTGACAACTCATTTTAGGGTGAAACATTATTTGTTTTGTGTTGTTGATATTTATATCCCAAAACTTCCCAACAAGATGAAGACACCAACTTTCTAGTTAATAAGGATCTTGAAATGTAGACGATTGAAAAATATTTGTTACAAACGGCAGCTAGTCGATAAATTTTGAACTAGTTTTTTTTCACTTCTAGACAGCCCTTCATCTGATAAACAACATTGCCAAAGATGCCAACCTTCTAGCTGATAAGGATCTTGAGATACAGACGATTGAAAAAAAATTGTGACTAGCGGATAAATTATCAATTAGATTTTCTATCCCCATATTGCCCTTGATATACTGAACAACTTTGTCAAAGACACCAACCTTCTAGCTCATCGGGATCTATAGATATCCATGTTTATGCCAAATTTTCACCCCTCGAGTCCACGCTTTTTTCGTTTCCCTAAAAAGGGGGAGGGGTCAGTAGGGATGTCTCATTCAAGGATTGTAAGACTAACTAACCGTATGTGCTTCAAAATTTAATACAAATTGGTTGTTCTACCGGTCTCCAAATTGTAGCCATTTGAAAATTCAAGGTTCGTCCTTTTTTTTTTGGCGGTTTAATTCTGTATTTTTCCAGAAATAAACGAAATTTCTGGAAAGATTTAAAAAAAGTTCACACAGATTACTCAGATCAAATATTTGATTAATTAATTTTGATTTCAATTTTGTACCTTATGAAGTCCCTAAAGGCAAAATCCTGAGAGTTATCAGGATCAATTTTACAGAAATATCCTGATGAATTACTAAGAATATCTGAGGAAGAAAAATAACAATGAATTCTTTGAAGAAACATTATTGAATCTTCAATTGATTCTTTAAAACATAATTCCTGAAGCGTAGCTATGGGTATCATTTTGAAAAACAGATCATTTTGAGGGAAAAACTAATTTTCCAAGTCCACCCTAACATATTCATAAAAAAAAATCATTGCTCCATAAGATATATAAATTTGGGTTCTACGGTAAAGATGCTCCAAATCGGTTGATCTTATACAATGTTTTACATTTTATATGCATAAATGCGTCAGCATAAAAAAAAGTTTGTATTCTGGTACCGCCAACCATGCGGGCCATCCTAATTTCACGTCACTGGAAAAAAAATGTCTATATCATATAGAGAAACTTCCTCAAACACACCATACACTGCGAAACACGTTTTTGTCTCAAGCATCAAAATACTGTTATTTATTTAATTAAGGGTTGCTGAATCCATTGCCGTTTTCAAAAATATCACAGCACGTCTAGTTTTTGAGATATTGGCAGTTGAAAATGCAAAATTTGACTATTTCAGCCAACTTGCATGCAAGTTTGCCAGCTTGTAAGCAAATTTATTCGCTTAATTTGCCACAGAATTCAATCTTTATATGTATAACAATACTTAGCAGCAAAGTTCATAATACTATCGATGCTCAAAAATTGTTTTTTGGTGTTTTAGAAAAGTATTGCATTTTGCTGTATAAGAGAAACAAAAAGTTTTGTATGGAGACTGCAAGCATGTTGAAAAAATCGATTTATACTAAATTTTATCGTGCAAATTCAACCAAATTATATCTAAAATGAAAGTTGGAGTCCTATTTTGCATGTTTACTGTATTGGATCACAAAAAAGTTTGAGTAATCATACTCTAAATTTCATGTAAACATCACTTAAACCAGTGTTTTATACTACTTTGGCGACCTGTAGCTAAGAATTGTGACATGCTGGAACATTTCTGAGAACAGCATTAGATTCAGCGGCCCCAAATCTACTACAGACACATAATTTGGTTCTTGAGACACGCAAAAATGTCATTTTTGTTACGCTGTGATATATCTAAAACTGACGGTTAAGGCGCAAACATTTTTGTCTTCCTAGATATGGGTTTGGGACCAATGTGAAGTAATCTATGTATTTGCTCAATGATAACATTTCATTTCAGAGAGGGAACGAACCTGGTGTAGTGGTTAGAACACACGCCTCTCATGCCGAGGACCTGAGATCGAATCCCACCCCCGATATTAGTCACAAAAATTTCAGTGACAACTTCCTTCGGAAGGGAAGTAAAAGCCGTTGGTCCCGAGACGAACTAGCCCAGGGCTAAAAATCTCGTTAATAAAGAAAAAAAAACATTCCATTTCAAACTGAAAAATTGCATGACATAAAATTGTAGTTTTATTAAAACTTAAAAATAAGGTAAAATCATACAGAATATACAATTTTTTGACCTGTACAAAACAAACAGTGTTAATTTTTTTGGTTTGTAAATGACAACCAAATTTAGTACGATACTTAGAGTGAGGTGGAGCAAAAGTTCGACCTTAGTGATATAATCAAAGTTTTCAGAAAAACAATAGCAGTTGAAACAAAATAAATACCGTACAGTGAACCTTCAACATATTGTCTATAATTTTGCTGAACAAACGTATTTCAAAATATTTACCCAATACACACTTAATTTTCATAAAAAATGGTCCAGAATAGCAGTTTTTCGCAAAAATAAGTGAAAATGTAAAATTTTAGTAACATTTTTCGCATGATCATGAAAATTTCGCTAAATTTGAAGAAAATATGTGGATTTGAGGCAATTTACAAATTTTTCTGAGTTCATGGATCGAAATTTTGCCTCGCTGATTCGAAATGTTGCCCCACTATGGGCCAAACATTATGTCCAAGCATTAATGCAAAAACTAATACACCTCAAAAAAAATATTGAAAAAGATTTTATCTTTGGTCTAAGATCTATCTTTGGTCCCATGTAACGAAAGTTTGACCAATATTCACGTCGAAAAACAACAAATAGCTATAGTTTTTTTCAAATCTCACTTGATTTATATGATATTTGGAGTGAAAGTTTCTTACTTGAATAGCATTCGAACTGCCATGACATTTATTAGTTTTGTTTTGCATTGAGCTAGAAATCCTAAAAAGAAACTCTTGCCCCACTCGAACTTTTACCCCACTTTACTCTACCATTGTACGGCATCATGCACAAAACAAAACAAAAAATGGAACCCACCTACTGCACAAGATGAAAACTGTGGCAGGCGGTGTACTGAGCATTTTTTCCTCGGAAATACGTAATTCTAATTCCTATCTAGTGGTTTCTAAATAAAACAGATATCGGGTCCCATTTCGCCCACTGTGCACTGGAAGGTGCTTTCCCCCCGAGAGAGGACCAACAGCACGAGCCCCAAAAACTTTGCCATGTAATCAGAAGACGCAACAAAGTTTTTAATTTGCAAGTTATGTGGTTTTGTTTCGTCGGTGAGCGGGAGCGTTAATGAAAGCTCCATGTTTACCTCGGCGCCCTTGCCAGGCCTTAGTTTTGCTTTGCTTTGAGGCAGGGGGAGGGGTAAGGGTGAAATGACAAAACAGCAAAAACGAGCAACTAAGCGGCCGAGTTGATTACTTTTGGGACTTTGAACGACTTAGAGAGCACGCGGTGACATTTTGCTCTCGGAATTTGGCTTCCAGGTCCGGGAAAGGAGAACTTGCAGCGTCATTCCGAGTTCGAGGGCATGGGCGTATCCCTTGCTCCCTTTCCAATCGACAGCTGGTTTGCTACAAATGGCTAAGGTTTGGTTCGAATTAAAAAGTGTTGTTGTCATTTATATATGAAATTGCGTCATGATGAACTTTTTGAATAATTATTGACAAAAAAACAAGAATTCTGCCAAGGATCTTATCAAAATCATTCGGTTTTTTACCAACAATCTGCAAAATAGCATGCCATAAATCTGCCAGTAATCTATTATGGAATTCAAAAGGTTTTTGTCAAGCATCTCTTAAATTGATAATATGATAGAATTTACGTAGATGTATGGCAGAGTGCTAGTGAAATGGCTAGAAGTAATTCCTTTAGTTTTTTATGATGTTCATTAAATAATATTATATGGATTGCAAAACACGTTAGATACTGTTAACGTAAAACAATTCATAGAGAGATTTCGGATAAAATACTTAAAGAAAAAGCATGAGGAAATCGTTGAAGAATGTGTTTAGAAACATTCAAAGATCAAATTCACAACAGTTGACAATTTGGATGAATTGCATTAAGAGTGTAAAGCCACCACAGAATTCAAAAACTGGAGAAATCTCTACAAAATGAGAGGCTGTATAAAGAACGGTTTTACGTGAAATTCTTGAATGATTCTTTGAGCTCGTCCGTCTCTCCTGATAGAAATTCTGGCTACGCCCATGCTCCAAGGTGCGATGAATGGGTATATGAGGGAGGACGCGCTCCGCTCCGGTGAAAAACAGTTGAAAATTATGTGCATCTCTCATAGTTGGAGTGCAGGGAAGCTGAAAATGTTACGTGAAGGTGGTGAGATACGATGGAATGCGAATGTTTTCGTTGAAAAGTAGATTTATGACAAAAAACCGAACTGCAACTGCATTTGTACTCGTGGCTTTGGGGAAAAGTTTTTCCTGTGGCAATCGAGTTTCGAATAAACAGTGATTCGGATATTCATGTCGGTGTTTCGCATTTTAACCTAGCATGAAGCGACGAAAGTTTGAACTGCTGTTGACGGATTGCAAAACAAACTGGTCGTTGCATTTTTATGGGAAGTGAATGATCGGGACGGAAATTATTTTAGCCGTCATTGGCGTGTTGCAGCAACAAAGAATATTTGGTTTTTTTTGCTGATCGAATTTCTGATATTTTTTACTGCTTTCAGCAGTTGTACCTCACACATATCGTATAATTTTTTCAGCAAATCTCGTAGACGAGTATAAGAAAGTGCATCTTCAATTTCGATATATTTTCTCCCTGTTGGTGAGTGTGTATTGTCAGCGGATTGAATGTGACTGCAACATTGTAGTGTTATGTAAACATATCGGTTGAAATCTACATTTGAACGATTAGCATCTACGAATATGTACTGTTAAAATTGATAAAACTGGTGATACATCTCAAGTATTTAGTAAATATACTGCCCGGAAAAGTTTATTGGACATCAGAGAGGACCATTTGTTTGGAATATAAATCTATACAAAATCGAGCCTAGAACTCATATAAATACCTTCGGATATGCTTGAAGCCTTGAGTAAACCCACATGAGACCAAAAAACACCTCTGGGTGAGAATGAAAGATTTGGAGAAGTCTTCACATATTTTTTGTTTCTTTAATCACGAGATTTTTAGCCCTAGACTTGCTCATCTCGGGATCAACGGCTTTACTTCCGAATCAAACCTGAGTTCAGCAAATGGAATACCTCCTTTGGCAGAGTCATCTCCATTGTCAATACGAGGAATGCAATTTGTGAGTAATCGGAATATTACGGCTGAGGCTAGCGCTACTGATGGGCTCTTCTGGTTATTTTTTACGAGAATCAAAAACAACGTCACTGAACAAGATATGTGCAAATTGGTATCTGCTTCACTGAATGATAACAACGCGATAGTGAGAAAGCTGGTTCCCGCTTGGAAGAATACTTCTGAAATGCCGTACATCTCGTTCAAGGTTGGGATCAATGTTCGCCTCAAAGACAAAGCACTCCTGTCGACTACATGGCAATCTGGAATAAGTTTTCGTGAAGGCAAATAGGCAGCTATGAAAGTATATTTACCTAGCTATATTTTGAAAAAAAAAAACCAAAGGATTCAAAAATTTTGGTTTCAAATGACGAAAAAAGTTGATATTTTATACGCCCATGATTGATGAATAATGATGAACAAAACAGTTTGGATCACTTTTGGCTTCGGATCCAGGTTTCAAATGAGTTTTAGTAAAAACTGCTACATGTACATAGCTTTAGCTGATAGAAAATAAAACAGTTCGTACCCTTTACCATTCAAAATTTAAAAAGCTTATGGTAACCCTAGTGTACGAAAATTGCCGCCGATTGTCGCCAACCAAGTCACCGGCTCCAGTCAACCCCATTCAGCCACGCTTACCTTTCCAACTCTTTGAGACCAAGAAGGTAACGAGCTGCGCCCCCATAAATATCAATTACCGACACAAGAACTCTGAAAATTTAATTTCTCCTTCGGTAACAACCGAACGGGTAGGTAAACAAACAAATAAATTGAATTAGAAGAACCCATCACTCGGGAGGCCAATTGCAACCTCGCTGTTCGCTACTCTAGGCGCTCGCTCTTTTCGCGAATACTTAGTCCAGGAATGCCAACAAGAAGAACAACAAGGACGAAGAATAGACCCCGCCCTTTCCGTCGTACGCTTAATTGTTTATTACATTGGTTTGAAAATTTATTTAATTAGCTACCGTAAGTTATGAATCCCGCAACTTGGATAAGTGGCACTTGAATCGACTTGTCCGGGGACTGTTTAGATGGTTTTCAGGCTTTGAGTGCGATTAACGATTGGACGGAAAAGCCGTTCGGCATGAACCGGAGGCAACTCAGAGTTCATTAGTCTGCAATTGGTTTGGAATTTGAAGTTTTTTTTGCTCCTAGGCTAATTATACCACTGGAAAAGGCTAATCCGTACGGGCTTTGTCTGGATAACGGTAGAAGAATGTGTAATCGTTCACTTCCAGTTTTAGTTGATTCATAGAAAGAAGAAAAAAAATAGATGAATAGCAATGATGATTTGAGACCCCCAAATCAATGCGATTTTCTTCGGTGACAGTGACAAATTATCGCCGGGATTTCGCTGATGTTTCGCAGCATGCACAGTAGTGTGGGACAAAATTTAGATTCTCGCTCCAGTCCACTTTTTGGATTGCATTTGGGTCCCATAACAACTGTGCAAAATTTCAATTCGATCGGTGAAATTATATTTTAGCGCCAGCCGTTTAAAGTTTGTATGGGATTTATTATGGGAAAACTTACTTTTGTAAAGAAAAATCGACAGAGATTGTACATTGATCCCTATAAGAATTCTGAACGCAGACTTCGATAGGTATTTTTACGATGAGCATTATTGCCGAAGACCGCGAAACAATCCGACACTTGAAAAAAAAACGTTATTCAATGAAAACCGATTGGCAAGGCGACGTTGATTAACACGTGAAGGAATAACAATAATAATAAAATTGGGCAAAATTAAAGAATAGTCTATGCTTAATAACTTTTTTCACAAGCATGGGATTGCTTTGCGTTGTCATTTTGTTTTGTAAAATGTCCGCTTTGTCTCCATATGAAAAGACCCTGAAAAGGTATGTTATTAATCCCTGTTTCAATTAATTTCCCTGTAGCAGGGGTTTCCGCCATGTTTTCATACAGTATCAGATTTGCCTGATTATTTTTGTTTGAAATAATTATCAACTTATGAGCAATGTCACCGACACTGTTGTCAAAGCATTGCCCAAGGAACGTTATTTAGCTGGAATTCACAATAAACTGATTTAGCATGAGTTGGAAAAAAAAGTATGCTACTGACAGTTTTTCTGATTCAATTTGTCAAAAGCGTTTCCTAAAAGCCATGGCAATCTAAATTCTTCGTGCACTATAATTATGTGTAATCCTAGGTGACCAAGTTTTCTTATGCCCAGCCGTATCACGGCTGGTCCTTGCATTCCAAATTCTTACCCACAGTAGTACGTTGTAATACTTGCTACTTGGAAGATTCCGAACACTAAAAGACTTAGAGTAAAGGGGGGTAAAAGTTCGAGTGGGGCAAGAGTTTCTTTTTAAGATTTCTAGCTCAATTCAAAACAAAACTTATAAATGTCACGGTAACTCGAATGCTATACAAGTAAGAGACTTTCATTCCAAATATCATTAAAATCGATTGAGATTTGGAAAAGTTATGGCTATTTGTTGTTTTTCGACGTGAATATTGTAATTTTTGGTCAAACTTTCGTTGCATGGAACAAATTGAAGATAAAATCTTTTTCAATATTTTATGTAACGGCGTTTCTAGGCCCATCATAAGGATGCCTTGAGGTGTATTAGTTTTTGCATAAATGCTTGGAAACAATTTTAAGCCCATAGTGGGGCAAAAGTTCGAATCAGCGGGGCAAAAGTTCGACCCATGTATAAATTCACGGAAAAAATTGCAAATTGCCTAAAATCCACATATTATCTTCAAATTTAACAAAATTAATCTGATCGTGCGAAAAACGTAACCAATATTTTACATTTCAACTTAGTTTTGCGAAAAACTGCTTTTTTTGAGTATATTACAATTAACCCTGTTTTGGGCAATTTTTTGATGAAAATTTAGTGTGTATTTTTCGGCAAACTTAAGTTTACGGCTTGTGTAAAGTATGCCTGTCATAAAAATATCAATATTTTGTATTTTAGTCAGCGAACTTTTGCCCCACACTAGATTCGAACTCTTGCCCCACCGGTGGGGCAAAAGTTCGTTTAAGACAATCAATTTTGAAATTGTTATAACTAAATATGGGTAAAGATTTTGACGCAGGTTTGTTCAGCAATATCATAGCCAATATTTTGAAGGTTCACTGTATGGTATTTGTTTTGTTTCAACTGCTATTGTTTTCCTGGAAACTTTGATTATACCACTAAGGTCGAGCTTTTGCCCCACCTTACTCTAATTGGATAATTATTACGAACAATGACATTTTGAAACGAGAGTCTTAGCCCTGGGTCAACAATGCTTGTTATTTCAATAACTGAGCAACGCTAATATGACAGAAGCATTTTTCGAAAGAACGATTATATTTTAAAAGAATAATAAATTCAAGGGATCATTATGTTTCCAATGTGAAGCAATGAATAGAGTAATATTACACAGAACACTAAAAATACCCTAAGATAACGCTATATGTAGAAACAATTATTCTATAGCATTTGGCATAATAACCTTTGAACTAGAACAATTTGGGTAAAATAAAACGTCCCATCTTCCAATCCAAAAACGGCTGAAGAATAGGAATAACTTGGTAGGCAATAATTATCATTTAGATAGCTACGTTTTTGATTTCTGATAAAAGGTCTGTTTGCCAAAAATAAACCTAAGATTCAATGTTTATCCGATATGCAACGATTCTAGCTTGATTTTCTTCTTCTGCTTCTTCTTCTTCTACTCAGCGTAGTGTTCTAAGAGCACTTCCACAGTTATCAACTGAGAGCTTTCATTGCCAAAGTTGCTATTTTTGCTATCGTGTGGCAAGTACGATGATACTCTATGCCCAGGGAAGTCAAGGAAATTTCCATTACGAAAAGATCCTGGACCGACCAGGATTCGAACCCAGACACCTTCAGCATGGATTTGCTTTGTAGCCTCGGACTCTAACCCCTCGGCTAAGGAAGGCCCCATAGCTTGGTTTTATATCTGTTAAAATACTTTTTCGATGGAATGTTCTAAAGCCATTCGACCAAATGTTATTCGACCAAACTTCATTCGACCAAACGTCATTCGAAAAAATGCCTTCCGAACAAATGTCCAAGGGCCGTCTGAGGGGGCATTGTTGAGTGAGGAGTTGCGTCCCGATGAGCGTTTGTTCACCAGATGGTACAGATGTTTTGGCAACCAGCGCAGCGGCTTATTATGAAATGCTGTATCACGTCAGTTACACCTAAGGTGAAATCTGTGTCATTTGGTCGAAAAACATTTGTTTGAATGACGTTTAGTCGAATGACGTTTGGTCGAAAGTATATTTGGTCGAAAGGACAATGCGTCGAATGGACATTTGGTCGAAAAGGTTTAACAGAAGCCATATCACGGTGCTCCCCTAACCGTTATTATCAGAAAAAAATCTCCATCAAATCTGTGCTCACCAATCGATTTCTATAGCCAAGCTGCATGTCTGGGCAAAATTTTAAAAATATCGTAGGGCCCGTTTTGAAGTTACGTCCTTTTGAATGTGTAAGTCCACTAATTCTAAGAAAATTTGAGATATTTAAACGAGTAATGCACAATTGCCAAACTATAGAACCAAAGACACATTAAAGACCTCCATGTCCCTTGCAGTTGCCCAACATTTTATGGCACATGAGGTAATCTAGAATGCCGTGAAAAGTGTACTGCGATCTGTCAAACTTGGGTACCTTCTGCACTACCGAGGGACCAAATGCAGTACTAGAAGTGGTACCCAATCTGAGGCCGAGTGTGACGAACCTGATAGAACTCTAGACCACTGTCAATAGTAAAGGATTTGTATAAATACAATAGTGAAAGAATTGTATAAATCAAACAATCCATTCTCATGGTATGTCGTGAAACAAATCCTCAGTACTTGAAATATGCTTAAGAAAAGTAAGAAACATTCGTTATTATTTGGTTTTATTGAATTTAAAATCATAGCACTTTCAGAGCTTTATGTTATTTGTCTCCCTTGAAAATCAAACTCTCTTGAGAAGATTCTATACCTTAACTCCGAATTACATTAACCCAAGTGTCATAACCCTGAACACACTGAATGCTATCGTCCCGGATATATAATTACCTTGTATGACATTGTCCCGTGATAATGGAATTCGAAGTAATGCCATTCTAGAAACTGGAACTTGCGAAGATGGTCTTCGGGTATTCGGGGTAAAGAATTCAAAGTCAAGGGGTATAATTTTGAAAAGATATATAAAATATGGTTATAACAGAGTTGATCATGGATTTTACGTAAATTCCAGTTATGATTACCGGAAAATCGTAAATTGTTCTGTGGCCCTGTTGATAACCTGCTGGACTATACACCAGAATATTGTTTCAATCCTACACAATCTAAAGATTTCCATGTACACTTTTATTTGTTTTCGATCGCATCGTGCTTGTGAAGTAAAGAGCTGCTATGACTCATCACAAACGAAAAAAGCACACTTTGGGAGCCTCACAAAGTTTTCCAAATTGACAAAGACAAACATTTAAGCTCTGTAAATGCTACAATTTTGAACTCCAATAAAACAAAATAATAACGGATGCTCTAAACTTTGCATTGTTTTCTTCCATTTTGTATCGCTGCTTTCTATGTTGTTAATTTTATTTTGTTCCATAACCGAAAACTTAACTCGTGAAGTATTCCTTGACATATACTTCGCTTCGATGTACAACAGGTAACAATAATTGCATGTAAAATAAACTGAATCGTGAGTACATGGGTTCACCAAGCTATCCAGAATATTGTGCTACAAGAACTAATTTGGTTACATAATGAAATTAGCTCCGTAATGCCTTAAAACACTTAAGCCTATAGAAAATCAGTTGATTGTGAAATACTTTGGCGGAATATAAGTGCAATGTGCCATTAAAAACATTTGAACATGCTCAAAGGTATAAGAATACCTAATTAATCTATTGGAAATAAGTGTTTTCAATGGTTACGCTTCCAAAAGGACGTAACTCCAAATTTCGTCTATCTTCTCATTCAAAACTCTCTCCAGAATTCAAACATAACTATATAATCCAACTTTGATTCAAATTTTAATATTATATCTATCCTGATAATCACGGCCAATGAAAACTAGTTCGATTATCTCGGATTTCTTTAGAATAAGTGGACGTACACATTCAAAAGGGCGTAACTCCAAAACGGGCCCTACGATTTTTTCAAAATTTTGCCCAGACATGCAGCTTGGCTATAGAAATCGACTGGTGAGCACAGATTTGATGGAGATTTTTTTCTGATAATAACGGTCAGGGGAGCACCGTGCATATATGTGGTCGAACCGCCATTTCGTGGAAAGGATAGGGATCTAAATGGTATGGAGACAATGTTATATGTCTAGTCTGACTATCGTCGAGAGTAGCATTATGTCGCTAATACAAGAGTGATTGAATAATTGAAAAAGTATCAGCTTTTTTACCAACAATCCATGTGCGATTACACGAGACGAGAACAGCTTTCCCGTGAAGCTCACAAGATTGATCAGAGCAACGATGGACGGTGTGCAAAACTGCGTGAAGATCTCGGGCGAACACTCCAGTACGTTCGAGTCTCGGCGGGGACTACGACAGGACGATGGACTTTCGTGCCTGTTGTTCAATATTGCGCTTGAAGGTGTTATGCGGAGAGCCGGACTTAACAGTCGAGGCACGATTTTCACGAGATCCGGACAATTTGTTTGCTTTGCGGATGACATGGATATAATTGGGAGAAAATTTGAAACGGTGGCAGATTTGTTCACCCGCCTAAAACGCAAAGCAACAAGAGTCGGGCTAATGGTGAATGCGTCGAAAACAAAGTACATGCTGGTTGGCGGAACTGAGCGCGACAGGACCCGCCTAGAAAGCAGTGTTACGATAGACGGAGATACCTTCGAGGTGGTGGACGAGTTCGTCTACCTCGGATCCTTGTTGACGGCTGACAACAATGTTAGTCGGGAAATACGAAGGCGGAATCAGCGGAAGTCGTGCCTACTGTGGGCTCCAGAAGAAACTGCGGTCAAGAAAGATTCACCCCCGCACCCAATGTACGATGTACAAAGCGCTCATAAGACCGGTAGTCCTTCACAGGCATGAGGCGTGGACTATGCTCGAGGAGGACTTGCAAGCACTTGGGGTTTTCGAACGCCGAGTGCTAAGGACGATCTTCGGCGGCATACAGGAGAACGGCGTGTGGGTATCAGGTATCAGAAGGCCGGCTCCAAAGGCACGTTCCCCACCAGTTGGGAGATTTGTGCCATCGCCATATTTGAGCCTATTTCATCATCTACCCGATGGGAGAGGAAAGGGAAGGGAAAGATGGGAGGAAATAGGAGTGGGGTCCCTTGAAGAGGGAAGATCGCATAAGCGAAATGAGAGCATGTAGCTCCATACCACAATGGGTTCGAACAGCGCCCTAAAAAGGGCACTGCAAAACGCATGAGCGTAAAGAGAGCCTATAGCTCATTACCACAGCGGGTTAAGAATAACAGAATGTCCTGAAGATTCAGGCTTCTGTATTCAGTTTCACTTAATAAGTGTTTACCAAGTAATTGGAATCGCATTTGCGCAAAAACTGGACAGTTACATATCAGGTGATACGAAGTTCCATAATCGGAGTCACAACTATCACACACAAATGAGTCAGCACGCTGAATATTTGCCATGTGATAGTTGAGTCGGCACTGGCCTGTCAACGCTCTGACCAAGAGACTGCAATTCTGCTTTGACAGATTTGTTAAATACTTCGCCACCTGTGGAGATGGCTCAGTAATATACAATTTTGTTTGACGACACGACTCCAAACTATTCCAATATTGCTTGTGCTGAGTTGCCGCCCAAGAGTTTATCTGAAGCTTCACCCAGCACTTCGAAATTGGAATAGCCGGCTCAGGGCCAATGAAGTCATGCGATGCTCCATCGCGAGTTAGCTCATCAGCCAATTCATTTCCAGCGATGGAAGAATGGCCAGGTACCCATACAAGGTTGACAGAGTTGACTGAATTCAGTTCCTCAATTTGAGTTCGACATGCGATAACAAGCATCGACCTTGAGTTGGCCGAAGCGAGAGCTTTTATAGCAGCCTGAATATCTGAACAGAAGTATATGACTTTACCCATTACGCGCTTTTGAAGTGCTGATTGCACTCCACACATAAGAGCAAATATTTCCGCCTGAAAAACGGTGCAGTTTCTACCAAGTGAGTAAAACTGATTCAGCCTTAGCTCACGAGAATATACTCCTGCACCAGCTCTACCTTCAAGAAGGGAGCCATCAGTGTAACATACTATATTGTTTGATATACTTCTTTCCAAATAGCCAGACGTCCACTCTTCCCGTGAAGGGAATTGTGTGGTAAATGTCCTGTAAGGAAAGTTACAAGCAATTGTGAGATCACTTGGAGCAAGGACAATTTTGTCCCAATTCACCAAAAGTGGAAACAACGAAGTGTGTGTAGATCTACGATTCACTGGATTATTCTCCAGTAGATCCAGTACCCATAAACGGTAAAAGCAAGAAAGTGCTTCTTGTTTAAGATATATGTGTAGTGGCGCAACGTCGAAAAGGGCCTCGAGCGCTGCTGTGGGAGTTGTAGAGAACGCACCAGACATCGCCATCAAGCACATCCTTTGGAGATGGCCCAATTTTGATTGGATTGTTCTCACTTCGCCCTTTTGCCACCACACAAGACATCCATATGCCAATATTGGTCGAACAACTGTTGTGTAAATCCATTTGATATATTTGGGTTTGAGGCCCCAAGTTTTACCAAAGGTTCGCCGGCATTGATCGAAGGCCATACAAGCTTTTTTGACTCTGAAATCAATGTGAGCTGTCCATAAAAGTTTGGAATCTAGAATGACTCCGACATACTTTACTTGATCAGTCACATTAATCTCAGTGCCAAAAAGACGTAAAGGTCGAATTCCATCGCGGTTTCGTCTTTCCGTAAAAAGAACAATAGATGTTTTATTCGGGTTAACCGAAAGGCCATATTGGCGACACCAACTCTCGACTACCTGAAGAGCACTTTGCATCAGGTCGAATAGGGTGCTTATGCACATACCAACTATCAGAGCTAGATAGTCGTCGGCAAATCCATAAGTTGGAAAACCGCAATTATTGAGTTGCCTCAATAGCGTATCTGCTACGAGATTCCACAAAAGTGGTGACAAGACTCCCCCTTGGGGGCATCCGCAAACACTCAATTTTCGAATCGCTGCTTGACGCAATGTCGAGAAGAGATGTCGGTTTTTGAGCATTTGATGAATCCAATTGGTAATCATTGTAGGTAGCCCATGGTTTCGTGCGGCTTCCAATATGGCATCGAAAGACACGTTATCAAAGGCACCCTCAATATCCAAGAAAACACCCAAGCACGATTGCTTGTGAGCGAATGCTTTCTCGATATCGTATACAACTTTGTGTAAAAGAGTCACAGTGGACTTTCCAGATTGGTAAGCATGTTGATTCACATGAAGAGGCATGTTTGCCAAATAAACATCACGGATGTGATGATCGATGATGCGTTCCAGACATTTCAGAAGAAAAGAGGTCAGACTGATTGGTCTAAAACTCTTCGCTCCCTCATACGACGCACGTCCTCCTTTTGGGATAAACTTTACAGTAATATCACGCCAGGATTTGGGAATGTACCCGGTAGCAAAACTGCTTACAAGTAGCTTTTTCAAAGCATTTTTGATAGACTCAAATCCCTTTTTGGAGCAGAACAGGATAAATCCCATCCGCTCCTGGAGATTTGAAAGGAGCAAAACTATTAAGTGCCAATTGAATCAATTCAGTAGTTACGATACTGCGAGCCGAGGCCAGAGACTCGTAACTACATGAAAATACATTTGGTTCATCCGTAGATGTTATGTCCACACATCCGGGGAAGTGTGTATTGAATAAACATTCTAAAACTTCTTCATCGGAAGAAGTAAAGTCACCATTAGGTAAGCGAATTTCGTTCACTTGGAATTCCTTAGATTTTGCAAGAATTTTGTTCAAGCGACTGACTTCACTCAAACTGGAAACATTTGTACAAAGGTTTTTCCAGCCGGATCGTTCAGCAGAACGAAGAGCCTTCTTGTAAGCCTTGCGAGCTGACTTGAACGACTCTGATCCAGCTGAACGGCGTCTGTTCCAACTCCTTCTACATTGTTTCCTGAGTCTAGTCAGATCGGAATTCCACCATGGGGTCCCTCTTGTAGTCTTTACAGACCGTAGAGGACATGCTTCTTCAAAAGCTTCCATAATGTAGGATGTTGTAGTATCAAAGGCATCATCCAGATCACTTGGATTTTCAATGGACGGAGAATATCCATGAAATTTGGTCGCAACCAATTCAATGTAGAGTTCCCAGTTTGTTGACCGGGGATTCCTAAAACGCAAAGTCTGCGCAGTTACATTTGAATGTTCAAAGAAGATGTAGCGATGATCAGATAATGATTCCTCATCTGATACATGCCAATTCGTCAATTCGTGACTGATTCTATTCGAGCAGAGCGTTATGTCTAACACTTCTTCTCTATTAGAAACCATGAAGGTTGGGCGATTGCCTATGTTAAGTAATCCAAGGTCTGTACTACTTAAGTATTCCATCAGACTGGAGCCTCTCAAATTGATATCTGAGCTGCCCCAGATGATGTGATGAGCATTGGCATCACTGCCTACAATCAGCGGAAGGCCTTTTGTTACGCAGTGTACGATAACTCGTTTGAAGTCATCCGATGGGGATGGTTCATCATGTGGTAAATATACCGAACAATAGACGTATTTCCTGTTGAGGTCACCAACAGAAACATCGATTGTGACAGCACATACATCTCTGGTAGTTAACTCAGAAATGAGTGTAGCAACGATTGCTTTATTAACGAGCACGCATGCGCGGGGCATGGAGCGCGAGTTTGCCATTTCAAGCTTGCTAAAAGTAGCAAAAACTGGGTCCACAAGGTTACCTAGATAGAAGTTCCCTCTACGAAAATAGGGTTCTTGAACTAGCGCCACTTGGGCTGCACCATTTTGCATGAGTCTGCAAAGATTGATCGTTGCTGTTCTTTTATGCTGAAGATTGATCTGAGCTAACCTAACCGTAGCCACTACCCAAACTAGGCAGGATTAAGCTTTTTGCAATCTCAGCACGAAAAAGACCAGCAACGAAAAAACCAGATCGGTATCTATTTAAAGTCGCCAAAGGCGAAAGAGCACAGAATACACTGTGTAAAACGCATAATGCGAATCCATATAGGTGATAATTTAAATTAAATGTCAACATATTCATAATCCCACCCTTATTAAGCCTCAAGATAGAGACTGAAGAAGGGCAGCCGATTATCTCGGAGAAACACAAGGTCACCTGCACCATTTCTCCGGGTAGCACAGGAAGGACTCAATACTGTGGAGGGCGCCCTGGTACCCCACAGGCTCCGTTTGCGGTTAGGTTTTATTTAGACCCTCCTAACCATTCATTCTTAGGCACGGTACGCATCACACCATAAATTAGGGGTCACCTGTGAGGTGGACTTTTACCACCGGAACAGGCAGTCCGTAGTGTTAATTCTTAGCCAGTTGAAACAACCGCTACCGACACTACGCGGCTATCTAGGCTGCTCGGGAAAAGGAGGTTAATATTGATGATTAACTCCTGACGTGCCATGCTGGCTGCTCGAGGAGGACTTGCAAGCACTTGGGGTTTTCGAACGCCGAGTGCTAAGGACGATCTTCGGCGGCATACAGGAGAACGGCGTGTGGGTGCGAAGGATGAACCACGAGCTCGCTCAACTCTACGACGATCCCAGTATCGTGAAGGTAGCTTAAGCTGGAAGGATACGCTGGGCAGGGCATGTTGCAAGAATGCCGGACAACAACCCTGTAAAGATGGTGTTCGCTACGAATCCGGTCGGAACAAGAAGGCGTGGGGCGCAGCGAGCTAGGTGGACTGACCAGGGGCAAAATTTAGTTATTCATTTTGATGAACGCTCTTCTAATATATTGATCAACCTATTGCGTTTTTGACGTTTTCTGCTGCTTTTTCGTTTCGTCGCCGCGGTCAACTCTTCTTCCATTACCCGATACATAGAATCAGCATAATTTTCATTTTTATTAATTTAAAGCTTCTACTGGATTTTGGCATAACTTCTAATTGCAAATAAAAAGATGAATTAAATTAAAAAAAGACTACATAAAATGTCTCAATTCTAATTCAACAACAGTTAATGATTCAGATTATTCAAAATAATACGTTATCCTACCAACTTTGCAAAACTTTAAAAACGATAATCAATTTTACCAAATCATCTTTCAATAAACTATTTGTAAATAAGACTTCAACAAAATTTCCGTTCAACTAAACATCATTAGACCAAAATAATTGTTCCAAAGCCGACCAAATGTCCATTCGACCAAACGTCATTCGACCAAATGTCATTCGACGAAATGTCCTAAAGTCCTTAGATGATACCTCCATCAACGCGATGTAGGTAGCCTACAACTTTCTTGGAGAAAGAAGAAAAAGAGAACAATGTTTTTGGAACCCGACTTTGAAGAGTGTTTGGGTATTGTTTCTTTTTTGGTTGGTTTGCTGGAGGTGAAAATAAGATTACACGTTGCATTGTATAAAAATAATGCTGAAAATCATTCCTCGTACCACACAAACGGTCTTTAGAGGCTATTACTGTCAGTAAAAGCACTGAGTAGTGTATAAATAAACAATATAAAAGTTTTGATGATTTGATGCTTAAACACTTAAAACTTCAAAAACGTTTTTGACTACTCTTGTGGGGTAACTAGCAACAGCAATTTTAATCTCAATTGTTCGATATTTCTTGCCGCTCGTAATCAACAACACATGAACAGCAAAATTTAACACATATTTGTTCAATAACATTAAAATTATTGTACCTTAATCAATTCAATACTCGTTTGGTACAGTATATTAGGAAATTTACATGAACCGCATTATAATAAGAATTAGTATCATTTCCTTCATTGAACATGGTGAATAATTTTGAAAACCTGTATCAAAATTACCTAGCAGATCTGCCATTGGGAACTTTCTGCATGAAATATGATGAAAGTTATGCCAAAATACCAACAGAGATCATTTTAAGTATACATATCAATATGTAATACATCGCATGGATTGAAATATGAACAAAAAATAGTTATGTGAAGTATTTGTAGAAAAATCTGCTTGTGTTCGTAGAAAAGTTGCATTAAAACGTGTGAATGGCTTTCCAATAACTGTAAAGACTTATGACATGCTAGAATTACCCCGTGTAGACACCCTACGCAATACCAACGGAGTTTTCAATCGAATTGGCTTAATACTCCTAATTAAATCAATAATAATTAGTTTTCAAAGAGTAGATCATTCTGTTTTTGATTATTGCTATGCTTTTACTGCGGAAAATTATTGAATGTTAATAATAACACGATATAGGTTATGTTTTGAATAGTGAGCTTTTGGTAGCACAGTGTGTTGCATGTTACCCCACTTCAGGGGTAGCATAAAACATGTATGTTTTTCGTCTCTCCTGATCCCAGAAAACAAAATACTGATAAAATGAATAACGCGTGGTATTCTTTACGTGGCGATACGGATACTAGATGGTTTTTGTCTCATCTAAATCCATAAATTTTTCATCCGTGTTGCATGTTAACCCGTTTGACGGTACCTTGAATGTCAGGATATTAAATGAACCTGGACGAATGAACCTTTTGGCTCGTGAACTGCGAAAGGTTGTACTGAGCGTGGCCGCCATTCAAGAGGTGCGGTGATCTAGATCTGGAGCACGTGAATTCCGGGGGGTTGATTCCATCGCCAACACTACGATCAAATATAACATCTACTACAGCGGAGGCGATTAAAGTCATAGTGAAGCAAATGAAACGCCTTATGAAGTGGAAACCGATTAGCGAGCTGAATCTGTGTACTGAGAATACTACGAACCTGATACGTGAATGACGCGTTTTATGAAAGCCTGGATAAGTGTTATAGAGAGTGCCCAAAATACCGTTTTGACTCATGTTCCGAACACTTAAGGCCAACAGTGACTTCAAATGCATCTGATGGGCATAAATTGGCTAATATTTGTGTAAATTTTAATTTCTTCGCAAAGTCTAACTCTTGGGTGTACCGATAATAATGTTGATTTAGTTAGTTTTAGTATTATTTTACGTAAAAGTATGGAACAACATTTTGATTCAAATGTCGAACACTGTGTTCATTCTGTCTCATATTCCGAACACCTTGATTCAAGTTCCGAACAGCACGAATAAATCGTATTCAAATGAATACTTTCGCATATAAACTTATCTGAGCTTGTTCTACTGGTCTGAAACTAGAGAATCATCACTACTTCCGCGGAATAAATTATATTGGAGACGTTGAAATTGAATTGCAATTGACTACCATTTCCTTGTTATTTGGTGACATATTTCAGCGAAACGTTTCAATCAAATCGTTATACAAAAACCGAGTGTTCGGAATATGAGTCTGTTCGGAATTTGAGACGAAACGGTACCGTTTTGTCTCAAATTCCGAACAGACTCATATTCCGAACACTCGGTTTTTGTATGGCGATTTGGTTGAAATGTTTCACTGAAATATGTCACCAAATAACAAGAAATTGGCAGTCAATTGCAATTAAATGTTAACGTCTCCAATATAATTTATACCGCGGGAGTAGTGATGAATCTCTAGTTTGAGACCAGTAGAATAAGCTCAGATAAATTTATTTGCGAAATTATTCATCTGAATACGATTTATTCGTGCTGTTCGGAATTTGAATCAAAGTGTTCGGAATATGAGACAGAATTTGCATAGTGTTCGGCATTTGAATCAAAATGTTGTTCCATACTTTTACGTAAAAGCAATACTAAAACTAATCATATTAACATTATTATTGGTACACCCAACAGCTAACAGTTAGACTTTGCGAAGAAATTAAAATGTAAACAAATATCAGCTAATTTATGCCAATCAGATGCATTTAAAGTCACTGTTGGCCTTAAGTGTTCGGAATATGAGTCAAAACGGTACTTTGTGATAAATTTCATCAGAGATGCAAATACTAAGGTCGGAAGAAAGGAGTTTTTTGTCTAATTATCGAAAAGGAGAGCCTTCGCTCTGTTACCAATGACAACGGCCTATGACTAGTGACTTTCGCTGCTGACAGGAGGATGGCCATCTAGAGGACTGACACGGCTGTCATCTTGCATACATTTCGGCTCTTCCTCACATCGTTTTCGGTACTTCGCGTTTTGCTACCCACTTTCTGGTCGGTTTGCCCTAACTTGCTCCTGATTTCCGAGTAAACGGCCCATATGCTGCTAGTGCTAGTTTCTGACTATTAAATATATTGCGTTGAATCGTCGTATTTGATGACGCTTTTCCTCTTTTCAACATTTCTGTTAACTTTTTTCAAATGGGCGAAATCAACATTGACGCTGAAATGAGAAATCGACGATTGAAATTTTCCGACTTAAAATATATTCTCTATTTGATTTAACAATTATTTTCTACACACATTTCTATTTAACATATTCAATATGAGACACTTTACCGGTACAAGAATTATAATAATTATTTATTTCTAGTTTTCGACTCTAATTTTAAGAAATTTTGATTACGTTCTTTCGTGGACATCATTTATGATTACGCCCTTAATGATTGCGCCGTCTGTCACATCTTGAGTTCAATGACGCCCGCTGATCCAGTCCAATTGGAAAATCAGCTGTCAAATGCGCCTGTTGGTTTTGCCTTCTTGTTTTTATCAATGCTAATTACGCCTTTCTGCATTGAGTTTGTTTTTAGCTTTTTATACTAAAATATGATCAAAATAGTGAAAAATTACCAGCATTCCTCACTGGTACTATCACTCTAGTGGAACAGCAAGAAACGTACCGCTTCAAATCGCGACAGGAATCCGGAGGTAAGTCTGTTGCTGGTGCTCCATCCAAATATGCCGACTCTTCCGATCGGTTAATGTGTAAAAAAGCACTGACCGTTCCCCCAGTATCTGATGGTTTTCTTCCCACCCACCAGATTAGCATCCCGATCAGATGATGTCCCCGTAGTCCCGATCAGATGGTGTCCCCGCAGTGGAAATAAAGCTACGTAAACTGCTGTAGGGAGAAGAGCCTGTAGAGGAGAACGCCTGCAACTGGGAAAACTTTTGTGTTTCCGATTGGGAAACTTTCGCTAACGGTTGGAAGTGGTCTATTAAAACAGGTATTTTTTACAAATTTATTATCTTGTGTGAAACAAATGCGGTAAAAGTACGGTATTCCAGAGAAATGAAGATTTTGGGTAGTAATGGATGTGATATCACTATATGTTCGGCGTACTTTTTCTCTTGCTGCGATACATGAACTATGAATAATATAAAATAACTGAAAAAATAATTTATTAGTAAGTTTTGTGAAGAAAAGTTGCAAAAATATTAAAATGCCCAAACATTACGAAGATTACTGATTAGCCCTTTTGCCACTGTATGTTGGTGTGCAGGAAAATAGGCGGAATAGCACCCTAAGTAAAATCGATTGAAAAATTAATTACGCCGTTTTGTTTTCCATCTTTAATTAACTATTAGTTAGAATAAAATTAAAATTTTATTGCATTTCTTAAAACTATGTTACAAACGGTTACCAGCCAAGCATCAATCTCAATTTCTCATTTTTGTTAGATTCGCCCTTCTGAAAAAAGTTCCCAGATTTGGTAGAATGTTTTACGCATCAGTGAGGTATGTTGAATCAATGTTAGGAAGCTAATAGAGGTCCCCAAGCAAACTGTCATGAACACCAACGCACAATCAATCAGTCAGTCGATTTCCTCAGAATGAAAACGTATCGATGTTTGTTTGCGCTATTGAGCTTTCGGTCAACGGCAGGCCAACAAGGAAGTGGTTGTTTTGCAGCAATTCTGTTTTTATTTGGATTCTCACAGCAAACAAAAGCAATATAGTGACAGTTCTCACAGCAAACAAAGAAAATTTTGTCAACATAGCACTACTACGCAGGCAACTGGATTAGTCTATTATTGGCTCATTTCATCCCCCTGTGGCCATCACCATCTTTGAACGTAAGGATATTCGGGAGCACACCTGGAGGCACCCATATGGTTGTATTTGCAACCAGATAGACCGTGTTCTGATGGATGGCCGACATTTCTCAGATGTTGTTGATGTTAGGAGTTTCAGGGGCCCTAGCATGGGTTTGATTTGATGGGGAATGCCAGAGAGTAACGAATATCGAATCTTTCGCAGGAAGAAAAAAGAGTATGATGAAAATGTGACAGCCGAGGCGCAAAACTGTATGGAACAGAACGATTTGTGACACTACTATGAAATTGTTAGTATCGTGCGGAGAAATACAGCGCCGGTCCGGTCTTGTTCAACGACTGTGAATGCAACTTGCTGGCAGATAGAACGATGGTGGCTACTAGGTGGAGAGAACACTTCGAAACGTTACTGAATGGTGAGAACCTGAGAAAGACTCGCGAAGAGGGAAAATATCAACGTCATATGCAGCCCAGAATCCACTGTCACGAAACGTCAAATGCAGCCCACCGATTTTATGGCTGCAAACGTGAAAAGTATTGTATTCAAAATAAACTGTGAGTGAAAACCTCAGTCAGCGGAGCTGTTTTTTACAAAGTTGCTGATAAATCCCAACATAAGATCAGTTATTTCTAATGTCTGCTACGTTTGCCATGAAATTTCACTCAAAAGGTTATTCTTGATTCGGTGTGATGCAAACGCAATCATTTGTGGCTGAGAGATTCATGTGAAGGTTTGAACGGCTTGCGCATGATTGGTAAAAACCAAAAGTGGAAAAAACATCTTAGCAATCACAGAAAAAAAGACAGTCTTCGCGAGTCTTGTCTCAGGTGGGAACGATAGAGCATCGGATAACAGAATAAACATTGATAACGATGGTCAAGCTGTAGAACCTTCATTAGTAAATAAGGTTGAAAAAAACAACAAGAGTGCCGAGAAGGATGAATTCCTGGCCGAACACGGTAGTCACGGTAAATAGAAGCAAGGTATTATACTCCGAAAAATAACATTTGGCAGTAACATCATTCCTATCGCAAACTCGAACCAGTGCAAAAGAAAGAAAGGCTTGCTCTCTTTTACTATTCTGTAAGCCTCATGGTTGACGATAGGAATGACGACACATGTTTTGATTGAAAACCGTTGTTTACACGTGTGAATAGCCTACCTTGTTGTATCTGCCGTGACGGTAGTGAGCAGCTGCATAAAATAAATCATCACATCAAAAATCGTAGAAAATCGAAAAAAACGCTATCGTCATTATTTTTTCATCATCTGAAAGCTTTTTATCTTGGTGTTGTGGGAAAAATATGAAAACTACGAAAACTCAAATGTTTGCATTTCTTATCGCGTGTGCCATTATAGGAATACATGTGCCTATAGTAGCACTATTTCTAATTACTGTTCCTATAGTAGCACTAGCATCAAGGCGTTGGCAAAATACTTATCAAAACCGTTTTTTTACGAAACTTTTATATTTTTCCTACAAAGTGTGGATCAAAAGCATTCGTTTTATGTAAAATAAGTTCTTAATTCATCAATTATTTTGTAAAATAAAAAATAGTTTTTCTCAGTAGTGCTACTATAGGAACAATAGGTTTACTATAGGCGCAAGGGATCTCAAATTTTAAGCAAAACTAATTATTTCGATCATTTTTTGAACAAAATCAAGCTGTGTATAAATGGTACTTAGATAAATAGCTCCTGACCTTCATGTCAAAAAATGTTTTGAAAAGTTTTATAGCAAAACGGCCGTAAAAGCCACTAGTGCGACTATAAGGGACTGTCCACTAAGGGAACATCGACCCTACTACTAACGATGGGAGGAAAAAAAATTGCCTGCCAGCTGGATGGATGATCTCATTTAACCTCTCTTAAAAAAAGGCATAGATTGGAGTGCGCCAATTACCGAGGTATTACGCCTCTCAATTCAGTGTACAAAAGAATGTCTCGTTTTCCGTTCAAAAGGTTGAAACCGTTTGCAGAGTTGTTTTTCCTTCGACAGATCCTCGATAAAGTACAACTTGCAGACTCATCATTTGTTCATTGATTTCAAGTCAGCCTACGATTCAGTGAAAACACACGATTTGTGGCAAATAAAGATCCCAGTCAACATTTCGGTTGGTATATTTTTTGCTTTACATCATTATATATGAATCAAATCACTCGTATAAAATGCATGAAAACGCTATATACACACCAAAGTGGAGGCCATATACGCACTTCGCACGACTTTTTCAGACTTTCCATAGTCAGCAATACGATGCCACAAAATTCCGATAAAAATAAAAAAAAAGTTTCCAGTGAGACTCGAACACCGGACCTTTGGATCCCTTAACCGGTACCATACCACTACACCACAGACCGCTACATGAATATGGTGTGATTATTTGCCAACATGAAAGGGAGTTTGCTATACAGCAAACACGCTTTGTTCTTTGAAGCCCACCGCCAGAAGATACCGACCTCGGGTGGCAAATTTTGCTAAGTTATTGTGATTTCATTTGATGCTAATCTGCATTGATATATGATCTGTCAGTTTATACAACTTGATGCGATTCTAGATTATACTATTTACGGCATGGTTTGTTGTCAACAAAGTTTGTCGACAATTAATCGTAGTGGAGAATTATATACAATTTGTGATAACATTTATTCGTTTTGATTTGACATATTGTGCGATTCTGATTTTTGACGTATGAATATGAGATTTTTGGCACACATCCTTATACGATACGTGGTTCACTGGGATAGAACATGGTTTTCGGGTGAAGCTGATTAGACTGATTCGTGCAACTTTTGAAAGATCGAAATCAACTAAATTGGTTGCGGATGAGATTTCCGCGAGGTGAAAAGGCGTTTTGTGGCTGCAAATAGGGATTTTTACGGACTTCGTAACCACCTCAAGTCCTGCAGCTTACAGACGGAGACCAAACTCGCGTTATACAAGACTTTAACTCTAGGCAACGAATCTTGGACGTTGAAAGAGAACGACCGGAGAGCTTTTGTTGTCTTTGAACGTGAAGTGCTGCAAACAATACTCAGCGTTAAACTTGACAAAGGTATCTGGCGGCGTCGCATGAATAACGAGTTATACCAAGTCTTTAAGGAAATAGATATTGTCAAGCGTATAAAACACACAGGCTGCGGTGGGCTGGCATTAGAGCGATTCAAAATTTCAAAATGTTTGAAAATCAAATCTCCCATATCTTTCTTACTATCCTTATCTGTTCTGTGAAATTTTCAGCTTTTTCGGTGGTTATTTAGAGGTGGCCCAAAGACAATGTAGGTTTAAATGGAAATTAATATGAAGAAATTGTTCAAAACACGTTAGTTCTGTAATATAAGTACCAGCATATTATCCCATAGTGAAAACTCGTTCTTAAAACCTTAATGAAGCATGTTGCTGAAGGGACAAATCCTTTACAAGCTAATATTGTTTGGGAGTTTTGTAGATTCTTGCTCTCTTCAGCAAATTTCTTTATTAGGGTCTGAAGAACAATTTTTCATTTGGAACATTTTTCAAAATTTCTCCATAGTTATTCCCATATAAACCTACATCGTTTTTGAGCAACCTTTAAATCTTCACCTAGAAAGCTGAAAATAGATTGCTTGTTGGAGGAACGTCAAGCTAAACCAATAATCCGTAGAGAAACAGAGAGAGGCCATCGCCTCCGTAGCAGACCGCGCACCAGATGGCTGTTTAGCAGTTGAGAAAGATTTAAGGTCGCTCAACGTTCACGGCAACTGGACCGGGTCCAATGGAGAAGGCTTCTTCATTCGACGTAAAGTCAACGCAACAGCTAAGCATTGTTGGTCATCAAGTATCAAGTAAGTAAATATGCTTGATAGAGAATATTTAACTCAATGCTTGAGTAATATGAGAAACAATTCTTTGTAAAACCTTTCGAGGAGCTATTCCTTGCTGAAACCAGGCCGCCATCGGCACCCGTCGTTAGAATTCCAATTTTATGTCACTGATCGCTAGTATATGCTAAAACAAAAGGGTGGTCCTTTCGGTTTTCTCAAGTTGGTGGACCCCTCGAACGCCAGCCAGCTAAACAGTTTGCGTTCAGTTGTTTGCAGTTCTTCACGTCTTATATATTCCTTGGAACACATAGCAAACTTAGTGGTATCGTATAGAGGAAGGATTTAACTTTCATCTAAAACTAAAAAAAAATTTACGGCCATTTTGAATGTTGTTAGAAAAACCGTTTATCCACCTTTAGCGCACCGCTCGTTTAGAATTATAAGGTCACCATCAGATAGCTGAGAAAAAAAATGAACAAGATAGGCTTCAAAAACTTGGTGAGCAATGGTATTTACTTTGCTACAAAGCAAAACCATACTGAAGGTGTCTGGGTTCGATTCTCAGTCGGTCCAGGATCTTTTCGTCATGTAAATTTCCTTGACTTCCCTGGGCATAGAGTATAATCGTACCTGCCACACGATAGACAAATGCGAAAATGGCAACTTTGGCAAAGAAAGCTATCAGTTAATAACTGTGGAAGTGCTCAAAACAACACTAAGCTGAGAAGTAGGCTCTGTCCCTGTGAGGAGTGCCAAGAAGAAGAAGAAGAATGAGTGTTTTACCTTGTGATGTACCGTTACCATTTCTCCCGCAGTAATACAATCGCTCACCCTGTGATCCAGAAAAAGCCACTTCAAAAATCTACTTAGTCAAACGGTAGCGACAGCAAATTGGTACAACTCTTCGTTACCAGTAGCAGTATCCTGGTGAAATACGAACTAAATCGTTGGCGGGGTTGCCAAAAAGAAAAGAAAGAAAAAAACGTCAAGAAGGGTAACCCTATTCTGCTGCAAGGTTCGGAAGCGACTTGAACGGGTCGTTCGTTCTCCCATTTTCAGGCTATTTAAAGACGACCGTAAAAATTAGTTGAGTTGTGAAATTTGTTTGCCTGTTCGACTGCGGCAACTGCTGCGACGACGACGACGATGCACGGTGGTCTAGGTTTGAAAACTCATATCAAAAATCAATACTCCCAATGTTTTAAAATTTTCAATCATGTAAGATACTTAGTAGGGAACATGATCCAGGGTGGCAGACCCTTTGGTTATCATTAAACCTATCAGAATTTATTTGTCGTGTATTTTGAGGCTCTCAGCGGAGAAAAGCAGGGAGCAATTTTTACGGTTTAAAATAGTTGTCCTTCAATTATTTGAAATATCCACAATAAAACCTCTTAATTTAATAAGGCTTGAATCATACGAATATAAATTTTCAACTAGGAATGGTCAATACAGGTAAAAATGAGAAATAGTTAGGTTAAAAATAAGTTAAAATTAAAATTTTCTAACTTGTGTAATTAATTTGCGAGCAAACCAGATGAAAACATTTTTCATCTTTAATTCTCGTATGTTCTCTTAACTATTTCATATTGTAGACGAATGTTCAACTTTGTTTTCCAGCTTAAAACTGTATTTGAAAATAATGGTTTTGCCAGCTCTATGAAAAACTGAACCACCGTGCGACAGTGACCTATGAACTCGGAAGAACGCTTCGCAGCCTGTCTCGGTTGAAATCCTAAACTCACAGTACCAGCAGAAGCGGGAAAGGAAATTAATTGAGCAGGTAATTTCCTCAATGCTTTCGCAGTACGATTGCACTGGGGGTGGGAAGGAAAATGCCAAAGGTCGATGGACGGGTGAGGGGGCGACTCTTCGCACAGGACGGAAGTAGCTATTCGTTTGGCAAATGTAAAATATCTAAGAACGTTCGAAAGAATGCCAAGACGGGGGAAACGGTTTGCATATAAATTGTGTTGATTTCTTCGACTGACGATCCTGGAGGTTGTAAATGCCCCCTGGCAGGAAATATTTGCGCTACGATCATTGCCAGGAATGTAGGGGAAGATGGGTCAGAATTCCAAATTAAAATCTATCCCATTTTACCGGGAAACAACGAAGTTTTACTAGAAACTTATAACGTAACACAGTATGTACAAACAATAAAAATAACAAAGTTTATTTGACTTCCAGAACGTCATATGAAGATGCAAAAAGGGTTCGTAATCCCGTACAGGTCATAACAAAAGGAGGCCATAATAGATTTTAAGAAAGGATAAATAGAAAACCATTCAAAAGGTCCTGGAATTGTTTGGAGTTTGGGTTCCCCTTAAGCTCACTAGGACACTAATGAACATCCCCTGAACCTCATAAGGGGGTCACTTTGGAAAGAGGAGGGTCATAATTAAATTGAAGCGGTAATAATTTTCTGTTCAAGTGGAATAGCAAGAGATTATAATACTAGGAATGATATAATTCTACAAATGGAGTTATTTTCTACCAGGTACGTACTGAAAAAAAAAAACTATTGTAATGTAATTGCATGAAAATGTACACATTTTTGTCCATGGATGCGTTTTGCACCAATTTGCCCTAGTGTAACTATTCCAATGATTCATTCTAATTCGTATTCATCGATTCTAGGGGCCATACATCAGGGTTCTGTCTTTCCGACGTATAACAGCAAACGCCCACGACGCTTACGTTTCCCAACGAGTGTATGTTCCATCAACTTCAAACTGCTTCCGGATTAGTTTAGCTGCAATTGATCCCAATCAGACTTCATTAGTGCGAAGCTTTACCAACACAAAGAGAGAGCGAGGGAGAAAGCTCTGCTCATAATTCATCAGCAGAAGCAGATAATCATCTATCCTTTGGGTCGCTTCGGTGTGGTTGGATGGGAACCAATGTGGAAGATGAAAAGCGGAAGCAAATTTCCGTGTCTTAATAAATGCTGTACAATATACACTGCCGCCACCTTGGAATGGGGCACGTGAGAAACGTTCATGCACGGCGTCCTCGTACGAATGCAAGCACGGAGGATGGAGGTAGGATAAGAGCGATAAGCTTTCAAGAATTTCGCCTTTCGCTGTTGCTTAATATCATAGGTGCTTCCGCAACCAAGATGCTAGGGCGTTGTTTCTTTATGGGAAATAATCGTCTTACCCGTAACACCTTCAGCAGAGAAGAAGAGACGCTTTGGGAGAAAATAATAGCAGGTTTTTGCCGGTTTAACGAGGTTCAATAAAGAAGGATCCTGTTTGTTGGATACAAATACAAATTTGCTTTGTTCCGTGTTTTGTCTTTGATCTAATTTTAGCATAAAATGAAGAATTCAATCGGGATTCGTTTCTTTGATTCAGAAGTGATATAGAATTGGTCCATCAGTTCATATTAAAGATTATCTTTTTTAATCAATTTTCTAAGTGCTAGATAGTTCTTTGTTTACTTCATTGTAACTTTGTCGATGAAGCCATTTAACAAGTCGATTTATTTCAAAATTTATTTAACATCTAAACAGATTACACTGAATCACCAATTTCAATGATCGGTTCACGACCGCTGCTCTCCATCCTCGGTTCTGCTTCACGCTCTCAAATCGCTTTGCACTTGCCCAATCAAACTATCCTGCTGCGCTCCTCGCCTTCTTGTACCAACTGGATACAAAGTGAGCACCATCTTTGCAGGGTTGCTGTCCAGCGTTCTTGAAACATGTCCTGCCTATCGTGCCCTTCCAGATTTGGCCACCTTCTGGATACTGGGTTCGCCGTAGAGTTGGGCAAAATTGTGGTACATTCTTTGCCGGCAACCACACTGCTTTCCTGCACGCCGCTGAAGATCTTCCTAAGCACCCTGCGTTCGAAGACTCCAAGTGCTTGCAGGTCCCCCTCGAGAATCTTCCACGTAGAGGACTACCGGTTTTATAAGCGTATTGTATATGGTGTGGAGGTGACCGCAGCTTCTTGTGGAGGCCATAGTGGACATTTTTGACAAATGGGTGGATTTTAATAATTTAGACACTTTTGCATAGAGTTTAATGGTTCATATACAAATCTAATTTGAAGTTATTTCCAACATGCAGTTCCAATTTCAGATCAATCGGCACTGTGTACTTTATTCTTGCCAGTACTGTAAATACCTGTTTTTTTTCAGGGAAAATGAACTTTAGAGAAAAACGGCTTTGAAGATTTTCAGCCATTTCTCACTCCATACAAATAACATAGAAGCTAAAAACGAGCCAATCTCATACGAATTGTTATATATTTTCCCGTTGAACGTAAAAATAACCAAAACACTATTGGAAAGCTTTAAAGCAGTCGAATTTATCAATGTATATATAGATCAGAACCAAAAATGTCATTTACTTTCTTTTTAATTTGGGCCCCTTATATGATTGGACCGATCATCTCGTTCAAAAGTCAAATTCAATACGTTAGTTTGTGAAATACCAAAACGTGCTGAATTTTGTATAAAGGGACCCCTTTTATGAGATCTGACCCGGGCCCCCCGAAGCCCAAATCCGGCACTGTCTATTACCACATTCTGCGTTAGTTGAAGGACCTCGGTTGGGCAATGTCGGCTGGCTTCGTTGATCTCCTGCATCCAAGACTCCAACCTGCTGTACGGCTTCGATGTCCGGTTAATGGTTAAATTGCACGCCAAGCTACCATCGGATCTACTCACTGGCCATCGGGAGCGCTTCCGGATCATCAGCTGAAGTCCTTCTACAATCAATCCCGCAACCTACAGTACGTCGTAAACCTTATCACCATATGTAAGCTTCCGGACGCGCCACCAAACTTCGAATAGCAAAGCGATCTTGGCATCTACCATGCGCCGGTTGTCTCATGCCCGACTTTGACCCCTTGAAGCACGACACCGAGTCCGTAGGCATCACCAGAAGCCGTCTCACCTCAACTGAACTCGCACCCACAAGTATCCAATCGCCGAATCTAGAAGGAGGAACTGGAGCTGCGAGCGCAGTCGACACCCACCTTGGAACAGAAAGTCCAGGCCGAGGAAGAACGAGCCAAAGCAAGCAGGGATAAATTCTAGAAACTCGAGTTCATGTACACCCAGATTCGGGATGAGCACGTCAAATTGCTTCGACTGCACGGAGAAAACAGCAAGCAGCTGGCCGCCTCGGACGCCACCAAGGCCAAAGAAGAATTTCGCGTTCGAATGGAGGAGATTCAGCAGAAGGCAGCGGTCGTCGAAAAACAGCTGCAGCAGAATTCTTCCGAAGCCAAGCGAGAGCAGGAAGTGGTAGTCGAAAAGCTGAAAACCATTATCGAAAAGTACGAAACCCTACAGAGTAAGTCCGAAAAGACGGAGACCAACCGGCAGGCGGAGACCGCCGAGCTGCAGATCAGCAAGGAACGGATCGAGGAGAAGCTGCGCACGATTCAAAGCGAACGGGACGCCGGAATAAAGGCGCCCAAGAGAGCAGTCTAGGTGAGATTCAGGAGCGACAGGAGTTGGCCCAGCAGTACAAAGATGTGCTCGGGAAGCTGGCGACGCTGCAGATAAAAACCGACGAGTACTCGAAAGAGGAGGTGGCACTGCAGCAGAGCGTCAGTCAGAAGGCTCAGCAAGCGCAAGAACTCGTGCACAGACTGGACCATCTGCAACAAGAATACGAATGGCTACAACAATGGAACACCGAACTGGAAGCAGCCATCAGGTTCCATCCTGGGTCCGGTGTTATGGGATGTCATGTACGACGAGGTGTTGAGATTAAAATTCCCGGCGGGTGTGGTCATCGTTGGCTTTGCCGACGATATTACGCTGGAGGTCTACGGTGAATCGATCAAAGAAGTGGAATTGACTGCAGCCCACTCGATCGCAATTGTGGAGGAGTGGATGAGCTCCAGGAAACTGGAATTGGCTCACTACAAAACTGAGGCTGTTGTTGTCAACAACCGAAAGTCGGTGCAGCAAGCGGTGATCAGTGTAGGCGACTGCACAATCACTTCGAAGCGCTCCGTCAAACACTTGGGGGTGGTGATCGACGATAAGCTTACCTTCGGTAGCCATGTCGATTATGCCTGCAAGAGAGCCTCCACAGCTATTGTGGCACTGTCCCGGATGATGTCCAATAGCTCTGCAGTGTACGCCAGTAAGCGTAAGCTTCTGGCCAGTGTCGCTTCGTCCAAACTGAGGTATGGTGGCCCGGCTTGGGGCACGGCTTTGAGTACCGATAACTACCGTAGCAAGCTAGAGAGTACTTATAGGCTAATGTGCCTGAGGGTTGCGAGCGCGTACCGTACCGTGGCGCGGCACAAGAGGCATACGCAGGACTGCCAGACTGGCCTCCATGGTCAAATGGCAGCGTGCGTGGGACAGTTCCACCAAGGAAGTGTGGACTCACAGGTTGATTCCGAGGTTAGATATCTGGGTCAATAGGCGCCATGGGGACTAACATTCCACCTGTCACAGGTCCTTTCGGGTCATGGTTGCTTTAGACAGTATGTACACCGTTTCGGTCATGCGGGTTCTCCCGAATGTCCAGTTTGTGGAGGTTTAGAGGAAACGGCGGAACACGTTTTGTTCGTGTGCCTGCGTTTCCGCACAATGCGTGACCGCATGTTTGCCACATGCGGTCGGGACACGACTCCGGACAATTTGGTCCAGAGGATGTGTGCAGACGAGTTTGGCTGGAATGCCGTTTCATCGGCTATCACCCACATCGTCTCGGAACTCCAAAGGAGGCGGCGTGTGGACTCGAGGAGTGACTAGTGCAGACGCTAATCAACAGGTGGTCCAAGGGTTTGCAGTCGGCTACGTGAGTCATACCGGTGCCCTTACAGCGATTAAGTGGCCGCGGGGAGAACATCCTGGTAGCGCTGCTGTCGTGACGCCGGCCTACTGGGTGGATACGAGCCTCTGGTTGTTCGGGGCAGGTGGAGGCCCCTTCGCCAGCAATCCCAGCTGGTGCTAGCTGATAGGGCCTGAGCCTTCAGTAGGTCAAATTGCGAAGCCCGCAGTATCAGTTCTTGATACCTGCGGTGCAGCTGGGCGCGGGCTTAGTGGTCGACCCTGCCCGCTTTCAGCGGACAACGGGAGGTGAGGACCACCCGGGAAGCTGGCAATGCGCCAGCATGCTACCTTGGTGGACCCCCTAAGCGTGTCATCGATGTTCGTTGCTGCATGGCTACGCAGCTAACCTGGAGGATGCGATGTGCAATAGCCACTCTCCGAAGCAATGCCTTCTTGGTTGTCCCGGAGAGACGAAGGGTTTGGCGGCAATGGAAATGGTTTAGTGGGTCGGGGGTGTAGTCCTGTTTACTGCTTGTATGTAGTAAATGGTCCCCAACCCCACACTCCCGGACCTCGGTCCGGAGTCTGTTGAGCAGATTATCCCCCCATTGCTTAGAAGGAAAAAAAAAAAACAGTTCGTGGCACATCAAAATCGGAGAACCCTATGAATGTAAACAGTCACTCTCTCGTGTGGTGCGTGCCGCGAGAACGTTCAAGAGCAGCAACTCTCACAGACTACATCCATTCGAGCCATTCGAGTGATTTATGTTTTGCATAAAATTGGTAATAACTTTAATATTTTCTGGTAACGAAACCTTTAACAATCTAATTACAATCTATTGGATCGTATAGTGCTGAGATTCAAATCTAAGTTTTTGCTCCTTCCATTTTGCTGACTTATGTCATCTCTCATTTCGGTATCTCTGTTTCACACTTCGGTATCAAAAAAGTTCAACGTTCGGTATCGAGAAGGTTGGATAAAAGAGCTTGGATTGGTTTTAGTGCTGCACGTAATGCTCGGTTCCTTGACCTTCAGGACGTATATCCATTAACGCAAGCTTTGCACATACCCGTAGCCTAGCCGAGTTAGTTTGAACTGTCCGCTGTCACTAAACCTCTCGTCCTGCGATTCCGTAAACTTCCAGTAGACTTCATAGTAGACTACATCCCCAACTGCGATGGGCTTAGTTTCTGCGAACCATTTAGCCCTTCGAGTAATATTTGGCAGATCATCCCTAATCCACCTGCACCAGAACTGGTTCAGCATATGTTGACAGAGTTTCCAGTTGTCTCGAAGTATTCTTCCTTCCTCCGTTGGCAGCTTCTCAGTTTATTGTTCTCCCTTCGAGCTCCTTAAGGTGAAGTGGTTTGGCGCTAGGGCTTCCTGATCCGAACTTTCCAAGGGGACGTACGTTAAAGATCGCGAATTGACCATGAACTCAGCTTCGCACGGAACCATCTGGAACGCTTCTTTTGTAGGGGTTCTTGGATGGTTGATCGAGTTCATAGCCACCTTTACCGCTCTGACTATCCTCTCCTACGCACTGCCTATAGGCCTTTTCATGTGACAGGTCCGTCTATGCATTTGTTTACATCGGAGGAGGACCGGTGCTAACAAGGGCCTGTCATTTTCATAGAAGAACTGTCAAAGAGCTTCTGGATCAGCTGATTAAAAACGTCATGTAAAAAGGCCTATGTGCGGGGAGACAAGAGTGATGAAATTCCATTTCGCGTTTATGTTGGTAAAACTTTCGGATATCTACAGGATCATCTACACCGTTGACGAAGTGCCAGCATACACGACTCCGTTGACGCGATCTCCAGGTGACCGCACTACCTGCATGGCAGATAGAATACGGACCGAAATAGTCTATCCTGACACATAAAAACGATCTAACAAACGGCGAAACACGCTCCTTTAGCAGCGGAGCCATCTGATAGATCTGTGGTTCTGCTGTGTATATGCGGCACCATTGACACCTGTATAGCAACCCTGCGAATTTCTGCATGCAGATTCAAAACGTGGAACATTTGCCTTAGTTTGTTTACTGCAGTGTCACCATTCTGATTGCCCGTACCTCCGATGGTGTTTGTCGATGATGAGATCGTAGCTTGATGTCTTGTGGACATGACATTTTGCATCGTACATAACAAATGGTGAAGCATCAATATGACCGCTCATGCGCAGCACACCATCTTCACCAATGAACGGCGATAGCTTCCTCAACGTACTGCACTTTCCCACGGTTCCGGGTCATTTGGCCGAATGACGTTTGGCCAAACGCCAGTTGGCCGAAAGGGTCATTTGGCCGAATGCCATTTGGCCGAAATTGAAATTAATAGATGATAGTTAGCATGAATTTTTAATGAATTTCAAAGCTCAATTTCAAAGAACAATTTATTCTTAAAGAAGGATAAATCATCATGTATGTACAGCTCTTTAGTATTAGTTCAAGATATAGTCAATGCTGAAAGAAGAACATCCTAAATGAAAGCAATTATTAACTTCTCTGCTAGCGGTCATAGTAGCCAGCAGAGGTTTTCGCAATGCGTTTGTATAGTCACACGGTGTCTTTGTGGAGTAACTTTATTACAAAAAAATAGGTAAGTCTGAAATTTCGAACTAAAAACAATTAGACTTTGCTCTTTCATTTGCGACCAAAATCAAAATAATCGGTCGAGGGGTCCAGAACATTTTTTTTTTGTGTGAAGTATTCATGGATATGTGTTTTTGTACCGACACACATTGCGTTGAACATAGATACGGGACAAACTGCAAGATCAAACCATTTGAATACCTTGGCTTGAAAAATAAAGTTGTTCTTGCTCAAAAGAGCTGTAATAAGCATATATGACATATGATATACGCATAACTGCAAAACGTCATTTTAGTTATTGTCCACGAAAAACCTTGAAAATCGTACTTAAATTGGTCATAATGATGTAAGGAGTTTTTAGGAAATATTTTCAATAGGTGAAGATGCATCGATATCAAACCTCGAATTATCAAAAGCTTGTTTGTAGATTTGTATCTTAAGAACCTGACAACCTTTTGCGTTGAACATTTTATTGATTAGTCGCCACCAGCGAGTGACCAGTGAGTTACCGGTTGTCTGCTTCTCTAGACTTGTGCTTTTGAAAATTCGAAGTTTGGCTTCTATGTATATTCACCGATAAACCATTGATAACCGAGTGTGTAGCTCGTTGTTATTAGGCAGATAAACGGATCAAAATAAATACTGTCACCGCTGGGAGACAGAGGAGGATCTTCTCTTCGTCGTAACATTGTGAAATAAAGTGTAAATTCATTCGTTTGCTCAGTAATAACAAGCTATGGCTTTTAGGACGAGATCCTAAACTATGCGAGATTTTTCTTTTTACTCAGATACAAAAGTGACTTATCCGCCTTTCAAACAACACAATTTCAGTTATTCGAATTAACTAGTAGAAGGCTTCGCATGTGATAAACCTTGTTATAAGGCATGTAATATACTTGCCCCATGGTGCTGAAAAATACGCTAATTTGGATGGTATTGGAGAAGTTTCAAATCTTATATTCTTTATGTTATTTTCTTAATGGCACAGTGCTTATGAAAAGATCAGAAACTAACATCATGAGGCTAAAATGGGTTTGGGATTTTTGTACTTGTTTGCCGTACTATAACCCCATATTAACCCCTCTACCGGCAGCTTCATTTTTTTTAAATATTCAAATCGCGATAACTTTTTTGTTTCTCAATATTTTTGAAAAAAAATTCCACGACTTCTCAAAAAACTCTCTTTTTTCAGAATCTGTATCGATTTTGAGCATTGGTCATCTATATTCAGAGATATTCCAAAATTCCTTGGGGGACCGACGCATAGCCATAACTCTCGTAATTATCTCTGGCTACAGATTTTTTCTCATATTCGGTTATTCACTTTCCAAAACTAAACTTTGATGAAAGTCTATTGTGAAGAAATTAAAAAAATCGGTGAAACTGTTTTTGAGCAATGAGCTTTTATGTTTTTGGTACCACTCTAGCCGTAACGAGATCTTGAAAACTTCTTAAAACATCATATTGAAATTTTATATGGGAAGTGTCGGTCCCCCAAGGAACACCGACATATTTTTAAAACCAGTTGACCAATGGTCAATACCGACATAGATTCCAAAAGTAGAAGAGTTTTTTCAGAAGTTGTGAAAAAATGGTGGAAAAATATAGAGAAACAAAAAAGTTATCGCGATTTAAATATATTTTTCTGCTGAAAAAATGAAGCTGCCGGTAGAGGGGTCAAGCTAAATAATAGCAAACAAAATCATGAATATCTCTTCTGATATCTGTCGAATTGAATTTCTCTCTTCAGCAAATTTCTTAATTACTGTTTGAAGAATGAGCTTTTACAATGGGATAATAAGTTTGTATTTACATTACAGTACAAGCGTGTTTGGAACATACCTCAAAATTTCTTCATAGTAATTTCCATATAAACCTACATTGTCTTTGGGCCACCTTAAATCACCACCTAGAAAGCTGCGAATTTCACAGAACACTATTTTTATAGTAAGGATAGTAAGGAACATATGTGAGATTGAATTCTCAAACATTTTTTAATTTTGAACCGCCCTAATGTACATAAACACATAGATAGGCAAATTCAAACATATGTGCAAGTCTCTCGAAATCAAACAAAAAAAAATTACTCTGGACCCCCCGACCGATTATTTTGGTTTTAGCAGCAAATGAACGCGAGAAACCTAGACTTTATTGTGGAGAAGTTTCAGGCTTACCTATTTTTTTTTTGTAATAAACTTGTTCTACGAAACACACCGTGAGTCGGCTTTTGACAGTAACTAAAAGACAGTTTAAGATTTATTCGTCGCTTCGCTTCAATGCTTCCAATCGTATCAAGCGATTTTATTCATAGTTCTAGCAAACACGAGTTTTGGCTTCTTCTTTTCTCAACGGAGAAACAGTGAGCCTATTTGACGTTAACTGAATCGTTCGATTTATTGTTATACGAAAGCAACGGTGCAGAGTTAATCTTGGAGGAGAATGAAATCTTACTAAAGTTAATCCTTATGCTAAATAATATGATTCTTTATAAGCGTATTATAAGCCATAATTCCAATAAACTATGAAAATTATTCAAATATGAAAGAACAGCCTATGATCAAAAGAAGGAAAATTCTCTTATAAAAATTAAAGCAGGTGTAATGCAAAAAATTATGTTATCAGTAGAACTACAAAGATCTGCCGATAATTTAAAGAAGATAAAATATCTAAAAAAATATAAGATTTATTATTACCAATAGTTATGGAACCAGTTCAAATCGAAAGAATAGCCTATGTTTAAAAGAAGAAAAAAATTCTGATGAAAATCAATCAGGAGTAAACCTAGCACACCGTTGGTAATCCAGGAACGACTTAGGATCTTGATGCGGGTTCTAAACTTCGTCCTGAATTAACGGATCGTTTTAATTATTCTCTTGGATCACTAATATAGCGACAAATATGACGTTCGGCTACATTATCAAAATCAACAAATGAATTACCTGATTAGTTATTGGGCCACACTTATGGCTCCTACTTATCAGCGTTGAAGCAATTTTTTTTCGTGATTCGGCCAAACGGCATTCGGCCAAATGACCCGTTCGGCCGAATGCCGTTTGGCGGAATGCCGTTTGGCCGAATGCTGTTTGGCTGAACGCCATTTGGCCGAACGGGTCATTTAGCCGAATGCCGTTTGGCCGAATCACGAAAAAAAAATGCTGCAAACGGCGTTCGGCCAAATGGCCGGACACCGTATAATTCAAAGGTCGAAAATGGTATAGGAATGGTTGAGAGTGGACGACATGGGCAATGAAAGAGAAGAAGGAGGAAAGGAAGTACAAGAAGAAGAAAAGCCAAAGAAAGGAATAAAAAGAAGATAACACACCAACTCCGTCTTCAATAAGAATCAATAAGTAACAGAAAGCCTTGATGAGGCTGTGCAGCTGAAGCCCCCATAGAAAGTTCTCATAGTTTACGATCTTAAGGTAATCAGAAGTTTTATCCGAAACTTCAAGCTGCGTGGTGTTTAAATCATAGCGATGGCTAGCATCAAAAATCAAATTTACTTTCACAAGCAGTTTTCCAACTGCATAAATTTATTCACAAGTTTTTCCCCCTGCTTTGTTGTGGGTAAGTAGTGTGCTAAAACTTCATTAAATCCAGCCGCGTTCCTATTATCTGGCTGGGTTAACAGTGAAGAAAACTTGCGAAACGGTGTGCAGCTCGGCTCGTCCCCGACGAAAATCCCATCACTCATATTTCCTCCGCACTTGGGCCGCAGGGGACCATCATCATATACTGCCACTCATGGAAGTGGAAGTGGATTTATTTTCCGGAGAGTAGAGCAAAACAAAAGCTCCTTCCTATCTGTTTCCTCGCACATAATCTCCAAACTAGGTGAGGTGCAAGCTCATTCTTTCCTGTATTACCTAGGAGGGAAAATATCATCTTGCTCTAGGAGAAGGATAACAACCATCACTAGTAGCTCTTTTGTAAATTACCTTAAATGTTGAAAAAAAAAAAACTCAAAAGCCACAGCCTATTGAAATACGACTACAAAATATTGCTAACTAATTGCGAAAGAGTTCAAATCTTGCTATATAGTTTGAAAGCGCGCACAATTGTAATTTAAGACTAACTAGTTCAATCGAGAATCAAGTAACTTAGGATTTTGAAAACATTCTCAATCAAGAGAACGTTTTCGCAAAGCCTGGAATACAAATTTGGAAGAAGTTGGCTTATTTTTCTGACAAATGGAAAAATCCAAAAATATTCCTATTTTAAAACCGGACATATATCCTGCAGAAGCTTTTAACTTCTATCGCTTGGGACTAATAAATAAGTGGCTATGATAAAGCACTGAGTGATCCCCTTCTATAAATGGTTGTTAATCTGGCTGCCATTACCTATTTCCCGACTCAGCTGTGGATATGGGCTTAATCCTTTAATGCTGTTCTTAGCAGCACAACCGAACAAAAGCGTTGAAAATTCACATCCTTCGCTTTAGTGGCTGCCAACTCTCAGTCCTGGTCGTCGTCGTCTTCGTCTTCGTGGGGTTATTTTCGTAGCTGTGTTTCGATTATTTTTTCGTTTGTCGCTTGCGTGTGTCTCAAGGTGCGATGTGATTTTTCTGCAGGATATTTTCGATCGAAGAGGAATTTATTGCTTTATGTTGTTTTAAAGCTTCGGTCAGAAATATGTTAGAGTATGATGCGCACTGAAATTGGTCATGTAGGATTTATTTTAAGGGCCATCCATAAATCACGTGGTCATTTATGGGAATAATCCAGCCAAAGATCACGAACCATACAAATTCTTATTATTTTGTACGGATAAAAGACGACGAGCAAATTGGTCTGAAAAATGAGAAAAAAATCTTACCGCGATCAATAGCCCCCATCTGAACTCGAATTGTAAAATCATGATGTTGTGTGCAAACATTTTCCCCTTTTCCAGATTGCCCTTAAAAATGTTAACAAAATGGCTTTTGTTTTCACCCAACTTATTATCATTTGCTCTGAAATCGATCTAAAAGCACTTCAACTCTAGATTCTTTGAATCTACCGCCCCTCTTTCCCCCTCCGTGACCAACATATCTTCCCAATTCAAATCGAAGCTGCCAGATGGAAATTGTAATAACTATTCACAGAGAAAATCTCATCCCCATCTCGATACATGCGGCGGTTCTCCTCCCCATACATACATATTTCACGATCCATCGCACACTGCTGATGGCACTCGAGGCTGAGCTGAACTGGAAAAATCTAGCTTTCTATGAAGCTTGTACATCCCACATCCCATCCCCCCCTCTTTCAAGCATAACCCAACCTAAACGCTCAGATTTTCAATATCCACACTCAAATGAAAACTAAAATTTGCATAAATATTCGTTATGTTCCATTTCGAGCAATGTGGCGTTGCTCGCCTGGAATGGAGATTCATTCCGACGACCGACCGAGTCAGGACAGGCAGCTCCGATTTGTTGCACCAACCAAATCCACCCATCCCCTATTACCACCGGAGATAGTGCTATCTGTAGGTGGGATATGGCTACAAAACACATTCGCACATATTTCCATTCGTGCGGGATTTCGTGTGGTGCACCGCTTTTTTCTTCTTTTGCTTTCGTGCCATGGGGGAAATATAAAAGAACAGCATAAGCTTCCTCCCGATTTCAACCCCCTTTGCTGGTGTGCAGCCCGGCTAAGCGCACAATTTTGATGCATTTTTCAGAAGGATTCCAATGACAATCGGTGATACTACTTGTCTGATTTTACTGATCTTAAAATCTTAATCGCTGGTACAATTCCCGCATGACTATCAATAATTATTTAACTATTGAAATGTTTTCTTGAATTAAATAAATCAAATTATGCAAAATACATTCATTTACCGCAAAATACGTCGTTTTGGATTGTACAGCAATAGAATAACCCACTATGGGAAAATAGATGGCCAAAACTCGCCAAAATTATTGCCTGGTTCTGATTCGTTCAGTGCTTTGTATCCACCCTCAATCTTGTTTTCGGCGGATAAAACTTTCGATCGAATCAGATTTGTATGAATCCATTGCCCACTTGATTTTGCTGACATAAACGGGATTGCAAAACGAATTTCGGACGAAATCATCCGAACGTAAACAAGAAAAGGGGTGACCACTTTCTGAAACCTTGATTTACGAAGTTTTTCTTACTTATATTCAATTCACTTTACTTCATTAACAAAGTTCGTGAATTGACTCATTACGATTGAATAGGAAATTTTGCATTTTTTATATCCTGTAAATAAAAAATAAAATGATATGTTAATCATGAATGATAAGTTTCGCGGAAATAATGTGATTTGATTTTAACTTTTGCTTTGTTGTTTAGTTGAGACGTATTTGATCCATGGAATATTGATACATATTATTGGTCATACCAACCTGTTACGTATACCTATCTCAAGCAGTATTAATCATTCTGCCTTATGATTTTGCTTCCTTTTACTTATTTCTACCGATGGCATTTCTGTATTATAAATACAGGATGTTGGAAGAGCATTGGGGAAGCTTGTATTCCAATTGAATTGGAACCCATAATAATTGAAAATTCCATAATCGTGTTCTGTGTGGTATTGGCAGACATTAATAAACTTATTGTTTTAAACAAGGACTTGGACATGGTGTCAACCTGAAAATTTGTAAGGGTGCTTGAAATATATCCCCAAAACGAATTTTATCATCAAAATAAGTACCAAATTGTTCATATTCTTGTAATAATTGAATTTTTTTTATTGATATCAGAAGATTCCTTCAGAAACTGCCTACATTTAGGCGTTTTCTGCGGTATTGATGAAAATTAATTGTTTATTATTTCCATAAATTATGCATTGTTAAGAATTTAGCAAGCATATTTGGATTCAGGAGGCTCAAATGAAATAAGTACATAGTTGTTTTCAAAACTAACAATAATGGTTTTGACAGGTGATCAATTTCACCCCAAAATGGAATTCCTTGATTTTTTATTTTAGAGACCATTTTCAGCACTAAAATCACAACTGTATGAAAATTTGAGTATATAAATCAATTAGGCTCACTGTCGTACTTGTTTTCCTGCATTAGGTTGTTTGGAATTGGCAACATCATAGAAAACAGACATGGAAAACAGTGAAAAGTGATCAATTTCACCCGAAATTACGGTAGCTTATATTGGGTGCATGAATTTCCTATATCAAAAGTATCATTGTAGGCTCTAAATGCGGGAAATGCAGCGAAAAATTGAACATTTTTCTACAGCAATTTTGGATTTCCCTTGGCAACGGGTGTTTTGCTATTTTCAAGGCTTTTTGCCTACAGCGAGGGGCGTGAGTTTTACTGGCCTCGCTGACTGTGATTTGCTTTGCTTGGCTATTGTAGAGTGAATTTCAAGACTTTTCCCAACAATGATTACAATCTAAGAAGATCGAATATATTTCCCGACTACTTTGATTGAAACTATTTAAATAATCGTAACGACATGTAACTATTACCCTTCACTGATACTACATTTGATCACTATTTTACAACTTTTTGTTATACTATCCTTTGGAAATCACATATTGTCAAATTAATTACAACAAAATCAGTACTTCATTGATCCCTATCAGTTTATGTAATCGATTTTTCATGAAATAACATTTACCATTTAATACAACTTGTTCAAAACTTATACTCCCAACCCCCCTCAGAGAGTTGGAAGTGCAACTTTGACCATGCATATGTTTATAGTTTTCGAAGCGATTTTCAAACAATTTTCAGCAATGAAACCGGACACTATTCAAGATTGACGTTCATCTTTGAGTTTTTAAAATAGATGCGTCTACCCTAAGTTATTAAACATAAGGCACTACTTAGCTTTTTGAAAAACGCATTTTTTCACAAATTCAACAATAAAACAAAATTCAAAGCGATGACATTTAGTTTTGTCCACATTAATTTGCTTGATTGAGTGTAGTGAACATGTTTGAGAAGAAATTGAAATTTTTGATTACACACAAAATTTCATTAACCCAAAACATTACGAAAACCCTATTTTTTGGACCTGTTTACCTGTAACTCAAAATTCAAAGCGATGACATATAGTTTTTTTTTTTGAACTGATTGTGCAGGTCAAGTGAACATGTTTGAGTAAGAAAAAATAATTTCCAATAACACTCAAAATTTATTTTACCCAGAAAACCACACAAAAAACGTATTTCTTGAGCTTTTTTGTCTATAAACCAAAATTGAAGGCTATAACACGTAGTTTTTTCGACACGATGTTACTTGCAGAGGTCAAGTGAATATTGTAGAGTAGAAAAATAAATGTTTTACTACACTCAAAATTGTTTATACCTACAAAACAACACAAAGAACTTATTTCCAGAGATTGTTTGTCAGTAAATTTAAACTCAAGGTTGTGACATGTAGCTTTTCGGCCTGAATTTACTTTTAGAAGTCAAGTAAACATTTTTGAGCAGAAATGGAAATTTTTGATTACGCTTAAAATTTTTGACCCGTTTGCCTGTAACTCAAAATTCATAGCGATGACATTTAGTTTTTCCGACATTAAATTAATTGTAAAAGTCAAGTGAACATGTTAGAGTGAAAAAATGAATTTCCGATAACACTCGAAAATTATTTTACCCAGAAACCTCACGAAACATTTATTTTTTGAGCTTTCTGTCCGTTAATTATAACTGAAGGCTATGACATGTAGTTTTTTCAACATGAATTTACTTGCAGACGTCAAGTGAGTATTGTAGAGTAGAAAGATATATTTTGACTACCGTAAAACGGGGTAACTTTGATAATGCGGGTAACTTTGATAGTGCGAGACCCACAACATACTAAACGAAATAACGATGTTTCCGTTAATCAGTTAAGCAAAACGAATGCAAAAGTAAAGAGTATCAGTATGACACTTCATGTCAAAGCTATTTTCGTTGGAATAAAGTGCATTTGAGGATTTATATGCAAATATTAAAAAATTATAAGATTTTAGCATTTTTGAAACGCTTACAAACAATCTGTTCTACGTTCACTATTTGATGAAGTCATAATCAGTTCGTTACTTATCCTTGACAGCCTAGTTATAGTAGAACATGAATTCGGCCCCAAATCTCTTAGTGAAACCCATTTTTACAAACTGGGACCATTTTTGTAATCTAAGTCAGAAATTTTCATATAGCGTTAAACTCCTAGAGGTATGCAACGCCCTATAAATGTTCCGTAATTCATTCAATTTTGTTCGATTTATACTCCATTATCAAAGTTACCCCCAAACAGAAAACCGACTTTCGATTACATGAAAAATAATATATACATTCAGAATAAATCTTTTGGCAATCTATCAAGTGCAATCAATAGCTGGGATGCCAGTACTTGTTTTAAACATATAAATTGTAATTCTTTGAAACAGAATGCATATATATTTAAGTTTTCGTCGAAAAAACTATCAAAGTTACCCCGTTTTACGGTACACCAAAAATTGTTTTTACCTACAAAGCAACACAAACAACTTATTTCCCGCGTTTGTTCGTCTGTAAATAAAAAATCCAGTGCTATGACATGTTGTTTTTTCGGCATAATTTCCCTTGTAGAAGTCAAGTGAAAAATTTTTGAGCAGAAATTGAAATTACATGAAATTTAAGGGAAACCCCTATTTTATGGACCCGTTTGCATGTAATACAAAATTAAATGACATTCATGTTTTTCGATGTTAAATTGATTGTGAAAGTAAAGTGAACATGTTTGATTAAAAATATAAATATCCGATTACACTCAATTTTTTTTTTACCCAACAACACAAAAACGTTTTCTATAGCTTGTTCTTTCATCTGTAAATAAGAAATAAATAAGCGTTAATAAATAGTAAATAGGCAATAACGTGTAGTTTTTCCGTGATGAATTTGCTTGTAGAAGTCAATGGAATATATTTGAGTAGAAAAACGAAAGTTTAGATCCACTTACCTAGAAAACTACACAAAAACGTATTCTCCGAGCTAGATCGTTTGTAAATTTGCGACGCCTATGCACCTATTCGTTTCCATCATTTGCTTCTACAGACTCCCTTTACCTTTGAGTTGCATGACCGCTACAGCCATAAAGCAAAAATAATGTAAAATTTATGATTGATCCAATAGAAGATTAGACGCCAAAAATTATTGATGCATGATAAAACGAATAGACATAAAAATTGCGTTCAGAATCATCGAACTGATTGGGCTACTTTTCCCCGAATTTCGTTTTCTCCGAATGTCAGTTCCCCGAATGACCGGTTTCCCAGAAAAGTTGTGCAGTTCAAATAGGTGCTATAATAGTCTTCAGTGGCTGTATAGTGAACGAGAAAATATGATAAGCAATCAAAAGAAGTAGGTATTCTGTCATTTTCGGCTATACACATGTTGACAAAAATTCTGAGGACGGTAAACTCGAAAGAACCGCCAATTAAATAAAGAAGGGTGCATTTTAGATGGTCAGTTCTTTAACCAATCTGAAATTTATAAAGTTACGACAGTTATGAGTACCAAAAATTTTTCGGGAAAGTGGGCTAATCGGGGAACAGGATATTCGGAGAACTGACGTTTGGGGAACCAACATTCGGGGAAACATAACACAACCCATCGAAGTAACTGCAGTAAACGATTTCTCTTTTCGCTAATAACTTGAGCAGATCAATGTTGTCGATTAGTGCCCTTTTGTCAGATGGAAACGAAAAATATCTAAAAAAATAATCTCCAAAGAACAGCCTATGTATAAAAAAGAAGGTGAAATTTATTTAAATCGGTAGTTTTTATACCTATAATTAAGAATACATCATATTTAGAAAACAAAAAAAAAGAAATAGAATGTTCGACAGACGAGTAAATTTGTACTAAGTATATCAAAAGTATAAACGGATGTATGGTTCTCCATGTTTGTGCTCTTGAAAATTTGAGGTTTGGATTCGATTCATCTTCACCTTAATACCAAAAAATGAGAACGACATTTAGGAGCGAAATTGATCACCATATAACAAAGCAGGTTTGAAAAGAAAGAAAAATCCATATCAACTTAATTTGGGTCTCCTGAATCTAAAAGTGAGGTTACAATTCTTACAACCTAGGTATTTCATCTCTTTATTGCAAAATTGAAATTTGCTAGTCTGCATAATACGCCTAAATGTAGACAGTTTCTCGTAAAAAAGTACATTTTTCGATTAAAAATGGTTTTGGGAGCAAAAAACTATACTTCTAAAGCTGTGTGATTTCAAAAATGAGTTCAGTAGTTCACACTTAAGCTTATACAACAGTGTTTACACTCAAAGCTTGCATGTAGGTCTAGCACCAGGGGATTGTTTAACACCGACATTTTCTACAGTATTGCTAACACCTTCAAAATTTGTGAATATTTCTTGGTAAAACTGAGTTTAATAAAAATGAAATAGTTCATAATCATCGTTAGACATCTATAAACAAGAAAACATGGAATACCTGTAATGGCAACGAAACATTAAACATCCTTGGAAGGAAAAGCTGTTTGGTACCAACCTGATCCAATTCACCCCAGTGATCAATTTGTCCCCGGAATACGATACTATAAATTTTCCCGTTCACGCCCATTCCGGAGCGAAAGAAGAGCAGCATTGATATCCCCTACTCGCTGATTGTCAACCAAAGCAGCACCTCCTTGGGAAAATTGGTGTGTGAAATGATCTTCATCTCGGAGCTTACTTCTTCCGTGGGGCAAGTCGGCATAAGAGTGATGCCAATCGATTTTTTTTCTTTTCATATGACAAGAAAATATGATAATACCGTTTTGTCTCAAATTCCGAACAGACTCATATTCCGAACACTCGGTTTTTGTATGGCGATTTGATTGAAATGTTTCGCTCAAATATGTCACCAAATAACAAGGAAATGGCAGTCAATTGCAATTCAATTTTAACATCTACAATATAATTTATACCGCAGGAGTAGTGATGATTCTCTAGTTTCAGACCAGAAGAACAAGCTCAAGTGAATTTATTTGCGAAAATATTCATTTGAATACGATTTATTCGTGCTGTTCGGAATTTGAATCAAGGTGTTCGGAATATGAGACAGAATGAACACAGTGTTCGACATTTGAATCAAAATGTTGTTCCATACTTTAACGTAAAAACAATACTAAAACTTATTAAATCAACATTATTATCGGTGCACCCAACAGCTAACAGTTGGGCTTTGCGAGAAAATTAAAATTTACACAAATATCTGCCCATTTATACCAATCAGATGCATTTGAAGTCACTGTTGGCCTTAAGTGTTCGGAATATGAGTCAAAACGGTACATGCTTTCGTCTTGACAGGTGTAGGAATATTGCATTTAGCTATTTGTTCAACAAACTTTGAACGGTTCGTCACTTCAAGTGTCGTCATTATTTTCTTCTACATGAAAATTTTTCATATCAATTGAAAATATTATATGTAAAGGCATGTTAGGCATGTTCTCTTGAAAATTATCCAATCAATGACGGATCCTGCTCCCTTAAGCTGCTGATACTTATACGTATACGGGGCCTAGATAGCCTTAGCGGTAAACGCGCAGCTATTCAGCAAGACCAAGCTGAGGGTCGTGGGTTCGAATCCCACCGGTCGAGGATCTTTTCGGGTTGGAAATTTTCTCGACTTCCCAGGGCATAGAGTATCTTCGTACCTGCCACACGATATACGCATGCAAAAATGGTCATTGGCATAGAAAGCTCTCAGTTAATAACTGTGGAAGTGCTCATAAGAACACTAAGCTGAGAAGCAGGCTCTGTCCCAGTGGGGACGTAACTCCAGAAAGAAGAAGACTCATACGTATACATATGACGGCAAAAACATGTTTTACCACTAATATGTAGGAAAACTTCCCATAGTACAACCGCACATTTTTCTCTGGTAGTGATCGGTTGCCGACATTGAAGTGCGCTGCTGCTGTGAATGAGCATATTGCTTGATTTCGCTGGCTCTGTCATCATCATCATCTTCGTTCCTTGGTATCCAAACGGACAGCTCTCGCCATGTGTGACTGAAAAGTAACAGTGGGGAATTCGTATTCATCATTCTTTTTGGAAGGTTTTTCATGCCAGGAAATGGCATTCTTTCAACACTTGGTATGCTTGGAATAATGTATGCAATTAAAGTGCTGTGAATTTGTGCAATATGTTGTATAAAATGAAGGTGAAGATGCATTGAAGCCAAACACAACATTTTTCAGGAGCACAAATCTGGAATACCAGAGAACAGTTCGCGCTGAAAATTTGATTGCTCTTTCTCTGGTGGTGACCAATCGAACAAATTTGCAGCTTGATCAGTTGTGTAGTTCTCTAGATTTGTACTCTTGAAATTTTGAGGTTTGGTTTAGGTGGTTTTAAACCTTTATCAAATTAATTTGCCAAGTTTCTTAATGCGATGGATAAAAATTGTTTCAGTTTTAGATATGCAAGCGTTTGTTTTTCAGCAATATTACATATTTCCCAGAGCAAACCCAAGGAACCACCAAGTACTTAACGCTCAAAATTCACGATACAGTGCTACAATAGTCCTAAAAATTGTGATCTGGATATATATATTAGTACTATCGCCGTTTTGGTCAAATATAGACCTCTGCAAGAAAATCACCAGGATACCATAACTCAAATCGAAGCATCCCGGTTACTGTTAAATTAATCTTGAATGGATTTTGTTTGATAGGTGTTTTTTTTAGAAATTCCATATCTTAAGATGCTGATAAGCTGTGGCTTTGACAGAAACTGGAGGCTTTGGCAAAAATATTCGAACGGCTATCAATGCTGTCCTAATCTTTGATTGGAAGACAGTTACTGTAGTGGAACTTTCCAGAATTCATTTTTCCCCTATATTGTTTTCATTCTTTTGAAATGGTCATTTTCTTTCTTCACACGAAGAAATACGATATAGATGTACAACATATTCCCATAAATCAGTGGCGCTGATAAATGGATACACTTTCCACCCATGCATCTAGCAGACGCTTGGCACATAACTATAAGCCCCCTATCCATCGCAAATCTGAGCAAAAGATACACTGCCTGTGATCTCTTTCAATCCCAACAGGTCAACCATTGACAGAGGGGATAATGCACATGAGAACTGTGACGAATTACGGTCGGAAAATTCAAACGATGATAACTTTAAAACCAGTAGTTCTGTTTGATAAGCAATGGTCTCAAATATAGTGTACATAAAATTTCTTTATAGCTTCTGACTACATCAAAAAAGATTACAAATTTTATTCCTTTCAATGGACACAAGACTACGAGCACAATAATAAATAACATTTTTGTCAATTTACATTTTATTTCGAATTTCGTCGCAAGTTATCAGAAAATCATGTGACAAACCTTTGTTTTGTCCCTTCGATGTTTGGCCATTTCGACGTTTTGAGATTTGGTTTTCTGATTCTCTCAATTGGAGTACTTGAGGATTTTTTCCCGCTCGAATAACGGCTGTATCATGTTTAAACTTTAATTTAAAAATTGGGTCCATAAATGATCCTTGACACTTTTGATCCTGTTTGACGTTCGCTTAGTCGACAAAAACACCACAGGGATTTTAGTTTTAACACTGGGGTTGTTCGTATCTGACATTTCGGCAGGGACACGGAAAACAAAATATACCCAAAATTTGAGTTTAAGCTAAGGGGTGTGACAAAATCTAAAAAAAAATATTTTTGGACTTAACCCAACGGAAAACATTAGAAAGTTGAGTATATATGTGTTTTTAACCTAAACTTAAGCGTTTGGCACTAAAATTGAGACAGGGCGTTAGGACCCTATTTGAGCTCTTTAAAAATTAGCAGATTGGCTTCGATGCAAGGAAGAGAATCATTCTGATGAGAAAATTTCCCTTTTAATTTTCTGTTTTTGACTATTTCAGTCCTTTCGAACTTTTATCACCCAACCTCTCAAACTACAATAACTTTTGAAGAATGGAAGTAGAACTACTATTTGAAAGGGCACACGAATTTGAATTTTCTATGCCGAGTTCGTCACACTCCTTAAAACCAACGCAGCGTGCTCATCCTTTTGGTTCGCTTTCTGCCAACGCCACTCTGAGGACATGACAAGAAGACATAAATTATTTCGCCCGAAAATACATCGCAATTAAGGTGAAGTTCGTCTATTAAATGTATTATTCATCCGGTGCTCGGCGAACCTCGGTATGTGTGTGTGTGTGTCTGCATACTGGCCCCTCGAAGCTGAGAGTTCCGCATTGAAGTTGAGAGATGAAACTTTCCTCGGTGATGATCATAATTTATAGCGATAAATTTTTAATAGCTGTCGAGGGCTTTCGGCGTAACAGCTTCAATGAGTTCGGTAGGATTCCTCTCCGCATACCGATGAAGGGCCTGGCTGGTGACAGTTTCCGATTTAATTTATTGACAATCCACCCGAACATTCCAGCAGTAAACTTGGTATGGCAATTCTGGAACCTTCTACCGAGGAATGCGTGTGTTTTAGTTGCAGAAAAATCTGCAGCCCATCAGTAATTAATCTCAAATGATTGAATAATAGTTGAGAAGTGTAGAATTAAGATGACAGGCCTTAAACACTTCATAGAGCTGCCTTGATTGCTTCTGCACAATCCATAGCGGAGAGGTCGACAAAAAAAGTGAATTAAATAAGTGTACTATTCCATCTGCTATGAAGTAGCCCAACCAACACAAGACCCCCCTCCACAATGTGTGTGAATGTGACATAGCAAAAGGGAGATAAGAGAACTCGCACGGTAATTGTACTGACATAATATTTCAATTAAAACTTTCATACATGGAAGTGCAATCCGGAGCACTGGTTGTCGCCACCATCGCACCGCTGGAACCCTAGCTCAGCTCTAACGCTTGGGATGGGATTTTAATTTTGCTTTTAATTAATGAACATTACATGTTACGAAACCAAGCTGGATTAGCAAGGAAGGTTATGTGATGTTTGAAGCTTGCTTGCTGCAGTGTTACTTAGAAGGGCGTGATTTGGAAACGATTGTCAATGTTCATTAAAATACGTTAAATCTTGCAGAATATCGTTGCAGAATTTTAAGAAAAATATCCGAAAGAATTTGTGAAGAAAACCGTAAGAAGAAATCCTGCAACGATTCCTTCAAGAATTCCTTCAGGGGATTCTTCGGGAGATCCTTCAAAGATTCCTTCAGGAATACCTTCAGGGATTCCTCCAGGATTACTTTCGAGAATTCCTCCAAGAACACCTCCAGGGATTCCTCCAGGAATACCGCAAGGGATTCCTTCAGGAAAACTTCTAGGAATACCTTCAGAGTTTTCTGCAGGAATACTTGTGGGGATTCCTTCGTGGATTCTTTCAGCAATACTTACAGGGATTCCTTCAGCAATACCTTCAGGAATACCTTCAGGGTTTCCTACAGGAATACTTCCAAGGATTCCTTCAGAAATACCTCCTAGTATTCCTTCAGCAATATCTTTAGGAATCCCTGATGGTTTCCCTAAAGGAATCCGTGGAGGTATTCCTGAAGGAATCCCTGAAGGTATTCCTGAAGGAATCCCTGAAGGTATTCCTGAAGGTATTCCTAGGATCCCAGGGATTCCTTCAGGAGAATTGAGAAAATTATAATCATCCTGAAACTAGTCAAAGTTCGGAGAAAAGTTTTTCATTATTTTTCGCAAATGGTCAGTAAAACATGTTGCAAACCACACGGCACAGGTTTTTTATAATGACGTTTAGTCGAAAATCGAATAGTAAATGATCAGCCAACCAGAAGTCGTTGAGATTTATCGTAAATCACACCTACATTAAAAGGTGCTAAAAATCGTTTGATAAACGAGTTTCCTTGCATCAATAGCTATTTTATGAATCTCAATGCATTTTGCTTCGTTCAAGAAAAGTAGTTTGAATCAATCCGTAGCTGCTGTCGAATCGACTTGGTTATCATGAATTAATAGAATAGTTCGTAATAAAAACTATACACTCGCATTGTATGCCAACTTTCATCATATAAAATGCTATTGAAATTCTTAAAACAAAAAACAAGTGATCGATTTCCAAAACGTTGAATGCCAAAAAAAGACAAAATATCGAAAGAACAATTCGCCGAAAATCCTTGATACCTTCAAGGATTCCTTCAGGAATATCTTCCCAGGATCTCAGGGATTCCTGAAGTTATAACCCTCAGGGATTCCTGAAGGTATAACTGAAGGAATTCCTTAGGGTTTTCTTAATGGAATCCCTGAAGGTATTCCTGAAGGAATCCCTGATCCCAAGGATCTCAGGGATTTCTTCAGTAATGCCTTCAGGGATTGCTTTAGGAATACCTCCAGGGATTCCTTCAGCAATACCTACAGGGATTCCTTCAGCAATATCTTCAGGAATACCTTCAGGGATTCCTTCAGAAATACTTCCAAGGATTCTTTCAGTAATACCTCCGAGGCTTCCTTCAGCAATATTTTTAGGAATCCCTGAGGGTTTTCCTAAAGGAATCCCTGAAGGTATTCCTGAAGGAATCCCTAGGATCCCAGGGATTCCTTCAGGAATACCTTTAGGGGTTGCTTCAGGATTGCCTCCAGGGATTCCAGGGATTTCTTCTGGATTATCTTCAGGGATTTCTTCGGGAATACCTTCCCAGGATCTCAGGGATTCATTCAGGAATACCTTCAGGGATTGCTTCAGGAATACCTCCAAGAATTTCTATAGGAATACCTCCAGGGATTCTTTCAGGAATACCTCCAGGGATACCTTCAGGATTACCTTTAGTCCTTCAGGAATATTTTCTGAGATTCTTTCAGGAATACCTCCAAGGATTCCTACAGGAATACCATCAGGGATTCCTACAGGAATGCCATCAGGGATTCCTTCGGAAATACTTTGAGGGATTCCTTCAGGAGTACTTTGAGGGATTCCTGCGAGAATACCATCAGATATTCTTTCAGAAATACCTTCATGAATGCCTTTTGGAATATTTTCATAGATTTCTTCAGGGATACCTCCAGAGATTACTTTAGGAATACCTCCAGAGATTCCTTTAAGAATACCTCCAGGGATTCCTTTAGCAATACCTTCAGGGATTCCTTCAGGAATACCTCCAGAGATTCCTCCAGGAATACATTCAGGGATTCCTCCAGGAATACATCCAGGAGTACATCCAGGAAAACCTTCAGGTATTTTTTCAAGAATACCTCCAGGGATTCCTCCAAAGGAATGATACTACGGTTGAACTTTTATGATTAGGCATGCGGTTAAGCATCTTGTAGAACAAAAACTGTAGAGAAATGTATGTTTTACAGGTACTTTAATGAACAGAAATCAATTTTATGAGGTCAAAACCATTTCTAATCGGCATACAGTGTTCTCAAAAGTTGTAAAGTACTAATAATACGTTCAACTAGTGGTATTTATTTTGATTTTCCTTTTTCCAAATTCACGTTAGAATTTTTGGAATGTAAAAAATAGCCAAAAAAACACAAATTCGACTTGAGGCACCTCCTAATCTTCTCTAAATTGGATGAAAATTTGTCTGGTAGTTTGTTTTAGTATTGCAACTAGGACTAGGGGGTGACTAGTTGAATCCCAGAAATTTTGATTTTTGTGAAACTGTCTATTATTGATGATGACAATGGCTTTTCGTGAGGTCTTAGCATAGAGAAATTAATTATATTACGCTCATACGAATGGAATACTAATTATCAAGTAGAAAGTTTAGCAAAGGCTTGAGATTTTTCAGTATGAAGTGTATCATTATGAACTAAGCTTTGACTATGCTTATGTTCATAGAACTATATAGAACTTATTGCCCATATAGCCGTAGCGGTAAACGCGCAGCTATTCAGCATGACCATGCTGAGGGTCGTGGGTTCGAACCCCGCTGGTCGAGGATCTTTTCGTAAAGGAAATTTTCTCGATTCCCAGGGCATAGAGTATCTTCATACCTGCCACACGATATACACATGCAGAAATGGTCAATCGGCAAAGAAAGCTCTCAGTTAATAACTGTGGGAGTGCTCATAAGAACACTAATCTGAGAAGCAGGCTTTGTCCCAGTTGGGACGTAATGCCAGAAAGAAGAAGAAGAAGAAGAACTTATTGCAAACAATAGCTTTCCTTACTTTACGATGAAACTGAGATTGGTATCAGCTTTCATGAAGTGTATCTTCCGTTTAACAGTGCCAACAAGTAATTCTGTTCTGAGTACCGGTTGTAGTTAAACGATGCTTGGTTCATTGTTTCTCGACTTGATTTCTAGCCAGTTTCCGATAGTGTATCCCCATTGAAACACCACATGCTCTTTTCCCAGTACGGGTCTATACAATCATTGCTTCCTGGGAACTGCACGAATGCATTCGCAGGCTCTGAAACAGTTTTACAATGAAAATCTTATACAAATTCTAATGAATAAGCATTGCATTTTACCAGCTGGAACACGGTTCATACAATTAATTGATTCCCTCTATAATTTATATCGGCATCGAAAGCAACACATCCTCTGACCACATTCTCGTGTTCTAACCTTCAACCTTCTCGGCAATGTATTTCGAACGAAATGGGAAATAATCACCCCATTCGACTTTTATTGGATTCCATGCATCAAACTCCTTGGGAGTGGAAATTCCTAATTTAGACCAACATAAATTACCGCACCGGAAGCCAGCTGTATCCACTTTAATACCACCAAAAGTGAACGGACGGACGATGGTGGCAGCCATTCGAACCCTCAGCATACACACACATAAATCCATAATGTCAGTCTCCGGGAGGTTTAAATGCAAATTTCGGCCAAGTTTATCTCCCACACGGAGACACACACTGGATTAGCGTAAGTCTCTTCCTCATCTCTAAAATAAATTTCCTAGACTATAAGAGGTGGGTACCTTGCTGCACCTCCAACGAGAGCTGGAAGAAAGTCAAGGCAAGCTGCTGAGTAGAAGTAGGGTAAGGGATCTTGTTTTCAACCCATTGGTAGCCTTGAAATTCAACGTTTTGAGTGCTATCAAGGTGATAAACACATTTCTCTACTTAAAATCAAGATGGCGTTAAAATCCAAGTTGGCCGCCATATTTTTTTTTCATTTGATTTAATACTTTTATTTTTCACTCGACTCGAAGACGACATAAACGATTGAAAACATGTTTGAACGTGTCAGGTGGATTGACTCGGCAGTATTATTTAATAAAAATCAAGCGAACGAAATTGTTCTCGCTCCGACGTTTCGGTCCTGGATTGGGACCTTCCTCAAGGATAAAGAAATGATCGCTCTTGTCCTAGAAGTTTTAGGACAAGTGCGACTATTTCTTCTTCCCTGAGGAAGGTCCCAATCCAGGACCGAAACGTCGAAACGAGTAAAATTTCGTTCGCTTGATTTTTTCAATAAGACTACCGAGCCATTCCACCTGACACGTTAAAAAGTATTCAGTCGTCAATTCTCTTCAGAAAACATGTTTCTTTATTGTACAAAAATTATGTTTACATTGATTGCACTCGGCATATACGTAAAAATCATAGAACATAATCGATAAATTCATAGGGTAAATACCATTGGTCACTTAGTTTCAGAATTAAAAACGAGCGATGCGATTATGGTAACGTTTTCCTGACAAAATTCAAAATGGTGGCCAAATTCAAAATGGCTGCAAAAATTTGTTTAACTTCACTAACTACGTTTGTAATGTATTCCAAGGCAACTATGACACTTATCACGTGATGAAATACCTAAGATTTATTAAAAATTGGCATTTTCGTAAACTGTTTAATCAGCTGGCGAACGAAGGGACCACTATTTTGAGAAAACTGAAACGACCACGTTTTAGTTTTAGCGAATATACTAACGATGGTTGACATAAAATTGGAATTCTAACGATGTGTGCCGATGGCGACCTGGTTTCAGCGAGAATTGCTCATTTTTCATATAAGCGTATTTCGTTTCCAATAGGCCCAACATGGATTGGAAAAAAAAAGTATTTTTATATAATAAGTGATTTCTAATATCATTGTACGAACGATTTTTGAGGGATTTGCATCCAGTTGACTTTGATGGTCTACATATAATGCTTCTACCCTAGTCAGTTAAAATTCTCCTTCCCCACCAGCCCGACCCGCCGCACAATCGAAAAGCCCCGTCTGGTTGATCCCATTTGTGTTGTTGATAGCATGGGCTCCAGGAACACGGGCGGTAGGAAGAGGTAGACAACACACATGAAGGTATAACTTTTGAGTAGCTTTTCCTGTTCCTCTTTCCCGGTTTGGGTTTAAGTAGTGAGAGAGGATGGGTCCTGCTGGTGGGACCCTAGGACGGCATTCTGTAGGAACAGTAGCATGTTTGCCTGCAACAGTGCCATGGTCCTGTAGGTGCTTAGAAAGTGAGGTTTTATGTGTGTGCTTTGGAAGATGGTCCCAATGTTGATAATGCTTTCAGAATTTCTGCCTCCATCTTTCGGCGGTAGGGATGCATTGTTGCATTTTTCTAAGCGATTGAATTCTTTGTAAAATGTTCTGAGTCTTTAACTTTAGTTTCAAGATCTTTTTTTCGGGTAAACTACCATTTTAGAGATCTGTTGTTACAAATTTTCAATGCTTGTGTAATAGGGTGCGAATTAATTTTAATGTGTCCAAAAAAAAGTGTTCAAAACTGCAAGCTCGTGTGTACTTATGAATTCAATTCACATGAGAAGTGAAACGTCATAGTTTGAGCCAAGAATATTAAGATTTACATACTTTGGTCTTAAATTAACACGTCAAGTAATATCGGCGTCAATCATGTGAAGGCAATTCTAATGGATTGTTCAATGATGAATCCTGCATGTGCAGCTATTACATCAAACATTACTAACAAAATTTTCATTCATCTTTTTTTGACTGAATTTCCAGCGTATAATGGTGGATGCAAGATCATGAAATGTTTCAGTTTTACTCTCGATTGCAAGCACTTTTGAATCCGATGAGGCATTCATACTTTTGCCCAATACACCATACTGAGGGTTGAACCCATACTTATGAACGATGACTTGAATAACTTTCATTAATTTTGAATAGTTTTCAGATTTTTCGCCAAAACCTCGTGAGGGCTCTTCAGAGAATGTAAGATTACGATTCTAATGACACATTGATTTAAAATCTAAAATCTATCAATTGCTGACAAATTTAATCATGTTTTTTTCGGTGTGTTGTTTAAAAAAATGTCACAACGTTAAGTAAAAATTTAGTATACAAAATTCAAACATGTTTTTATTTTTCAAATACCTACGAAGTAAGAATAGCTCATTGCCTTTTGAATGTGCCATAGAGAGTTTCAATACTACGTGTAATCACAGAGATATGAACAAAACACTTTTGTATATTTCTTAGTCTTAGGTGAACACAAACTTTGGCCCGGGAATGTAAGTACAAATTTATCATCCCATAGTGGAAACGGGTGCAAGTTGTTAGGCCGGATGCCGTTAGGCCAAAATAACATTTGATCATTGACTACATTTTCAAATGGCTAACACAATCATCAGTGTTTTTTTCCTTTTTTCAATTAAAGGCTGTTCTTTCTAGTTATATAGCACAGCGGATATTGTGGGATTTTTGGTAATACAAATTATTCTGATCTAATAACTGACAATCCATTTCTTACCTTACGGTTCATTTGTACTATCGGTCATTTTCGGCCTAACGGGATAGCATCCTTCGGTCCTTAGCAAGTTTGAGATGTGCGTAGGACAACTGATCGATAACTGGTAAGGAACGGTATACTTCTAGTGCGGGACCTGTTGTTCATCTCGGCGGTCAGCTCAAACGTTTTAATCACTCCAGCGTTTACTACCGTCATATATTTCTAGGTTTAGTTTCACTCGTGCAACGTTATCAACATGGTTTTGATTATTTTTTAAGTTTAATATTTCTTCATTCTTACTATAGTTTTTTTGTTCGGGAACTTTCAACACGAGGTTTGCCTCATGATCTCTGACCAAACATCAACGCAAAACGAAACACAAAGTTTATGATTACAGTAGGAATAATGATGCATACTATTCGCGAAGAACTGCAACGTAAATTAGGGTAAAAAACTACTTGTGTATGTCCATGATTCACTTTCGCATGGGGGTTTCTTGGCCGAGCTGTCAATTTTTTTTTTGTAATTTGAATAGGATCAGTATTCCTACTCCAAAAAAATAAACTGACGAAGGCTGAGGGTGCGCTGCAAAACCAACATCGTATTCATCCTCATCCGCCACCATATGTTTCGATTGCAGAGTGCACACACGAAAGTGAATGAGAAACCATTGATTATGCAGCCCACAGATGCTCAGACGGTTCGACCAACATTGACTCCGCTCCCAAGTTAGTCAAACCGATTTATGTTGAAACAACCGTTTGACCGACTCACGATGCCCCGACAGACCGTTATTATGCAAAAAAATTGTCCATGAAATCGGAGCACAGGGCTCGATTCCTGAGGTCATTCTGCACCTCTGGGCCAATTTAAAAATAAATCCCTAGGAGGAATCTCAAGAAATCTTGATATGAAGTTTTTGACTAGAAATTTCAATAAAATCCTTTTTAAAATTTCGCAATAGCACTGAAAATACCTACAAAAAAGTAAGAGGTTGTTTCCGAGATACGACCGCCAAGTTGACGTTGGATAACGTTAGCTTCTTCTATTTCCTGATTTAGGACCGTCACGAACTTATGAAAGATTTCTAGGTACTGACAAAAAATCTAATCAATTTTCAAACTATTTGTTGCATGTCAATTCTGATCTATTAAGGACATTGAGTGTTATTGTTTGGTTGGTTCGGTTAACACTTCAACACCGATAGAACCGGTCGATGGAAGATGAAGCATGAGCGGTAACTTTTGCTCTCCTAACAAATATACCGGTTGAACGTTAGGTCCATTCATGATCCTCTAAGATTGGTTGCTTTAGTGGATTCCGAAGCCAGTTTGAGGTTGAGGCTCTTGTCCATGAAGTCCTCTAACTCTGTGTACTCCTCTTTGCTCAAATCGATGTTGAAGTTACCTGTCACGATGATTGGCATGGTCTCCTTTTGATACTCGAAGAAGTTCCGCGCCATAAAGAACTTCTTCTGCTTCATTGTGGTATCCGGAGAAATGTAGAGGCAAACCAGTAGTGGCCGACAATTCATTATAGTGATCTCGGCAGCGCAAATATTACCATAATCATCTGACAAGCCAAGCTCCACATCATAACAGGTGCAGAGTTTTCGAATCTTGTGCGCCACAGCAATCGTTGTTGCTGGCGGTGAAATCGATCAGGACTTCTAGATTAAGGTCACGGGACGGTGTTTTAATCACCCTCTCCATTTGAAAAAATTATCTCAAGTGACACTCAATATATCGATGCGAAAAATGTATCACTAGCATTATATATATGTAGTGCACAACCCATTAAATTTTCAGTTTAATCGGTTCACCTAAACTAGAGATTTGCTTCTGCAAAGTTATGATGATAATTGTTAGAGTGAGACAAAAGATAGGGAAAATAACACGGTCTCCCGTGTCACCTTAAGACCGATCTGCGATTCCAGAGCGCGACCGTCATGGCCCTGTAGGAAGCGAGCGTGGCCTAACTGGTCGGTTTGTTTGAGGATACCAACCTGTACGCGATCCACGCCAAGCGTGTCACCATCATGCCGAAGTACATCCAGCTGGCTCGTCGTATCCGTGGCGAAGGCGCTTAAATTGCATTGAAGCACAATTTCAAACAACAACCCTTTACAGGGCCACAATTGAATAAATAATATTTAGTTATCAATTGTAATTTCGAATGATAAGCTTTCAACGGAGATAAATGGCAAACAAAGTTGTATCTAGGTTCTCGTCACTAGGGTCGGGCGGCGGTAGCATTTTTGCAGTCTTCTCTGTGTGTGTATTTCGATTCGACAATTTCTTACCAAATCAAAACGTCAACAAAGCTGTTGCTGATAAGTTTTGGCTCTTTGTTCGCCAAGTTGATACTGATCGCTCTAGCATGCGACGACGACAACGGCATCATTCAATCATCACTAATTGCGAGGCAAACCGTGATGGATTCTTAATTCAAGTGCCGTTTGCGATTTACCTGACCGCGCGCGCACAATGGGAATTTTATTTCTTGACACTGTGATTCTCGAGAAGCATTATTTAGCCGTGATAAATGATTGCATGCAAATTACTGACCAAAATCTGAATCAATCACATCCAATCACCAGTAATGTCGCTCTTCACGGTGGAAAATTCTCACAACTCTTTCAAAATGAAATGGTCGTCCTGAAAAGGACGGTTGGTCACCGTCGATCAAACTGGGTTGTCAATCCATTGTTAGACAGAAATACACCAAAAGATTACCGAAGACGATTAAATCGAAATGCAGTCGGTAATTTTGTACTTCGTTGTTTTCGTTGGTTTGCTCACTCCTCCGACGGCAATTTTCAAGGTTTCTAGACGAGTTCTCCACGAATTTGTTGGTGCAGCTGGATGCCCATGGCCATGATGAGCGATTTCACGGAACCTGCAGCATTTAGCTTGGGTTGGGAATAAAAAAGAGCAGAAGCAGCGGCAGCGACGAATGTGTAAAATTTATTCCGATAGGAGTTCTTCTCCAATTGCTGGTCAATGATTGACTGATGTGTGCGGGGATCATTGAATTTTGGTTGGCTTCAACTGAACACGATAGAATAAAGAGGAGTAAGAAGAAAACCGAAAGGGGCGTTTCCCTTTGCATGACGAAAGTGGCTAAGATATCGAGCAATGATGTCTGTGCTAGGAATACACAAGAAAAATGTGCTTTTCTATGGAAAATAAGACATGCCTTGATATTTATCGATTTTTCAATAGTTTTTTTCATGAAAAACAATAGTTTTAATTATTGGAGTCGATTCGTAGAAAGATTTCCAATATGCAATGGTTAGCTATTGATAATGAATAGTTTTCTTTTGTATGAATGAAAATTTCTGATCCATGGGTGCCAAAATGATGATAATTGTTCAATAAAAATTTCTTTTCAGAAGCATTCTAAATATGTCGCAATTTTGTTACATATGTTCTCATAAAATATGACAAGTCTAAGAAGCTGTTGAAAATGCCACTCTATTTTACAATCGTTGTGAAATGTTATGACGGCACTGCAGCAGCGTCCGCGAATACAGTATCAAATTGTCGTGCCATCAATTATTCATGACAAATTAAATTTTGTATGAAACTGTGAGATTGATTGAGAAATGAAGAAAGATGTAATAAGGTCGAAAATATTATTCTTTCATCTCTTTTCAACACCTTTGATGGCCCTAAAAAGCGTCGATTTGCTTATACGACGAACCATCTAAATGATGTGACGTGGATGGCGCACAAGAGCAACGGGTTGTTGTTTACCGGGCATAAGTCGAAATCTGCAAACGATGCTCACTCTTAAAATCTTGAGCGATTTCACAAGTCCGACGCTCGATTAGAAGCAGCTCCTCTGATCAGCAACTCAGAGGGCCTGTGGTATTTCGTTCCTAGCGGGCTTGCTTCTTGAACACCGATGCTGAATTCAAAGTCGAAATCTGCAAGCGCGGATAAATTTGCGGCGGCGATGACGACGGCTTGGACGTTATTCGCTCAAGCCATCGTCATCTCCGCCGCAAAACAACCTTGCGTCTTCTTCTTCCGAAGACACAAATTGAACTGTGACGGCGGGAGCAAACGCAAAGCGAAAATGACTCGCCCGACCGTGTTCATAGTCCGACCGCAAAAAGAAGACTGAGGGAAGAAGCAGGACCGGTGCGCTTTTATAGTGGGAAGCGGAACCCAAAAATGTGCTTGAACGTGATTGGTTAGATAAGAAAGGGGTCAACATTTTACGATTTTTCAATAGTTTGTTGCCAATAATAAATAGTGTCATCCATTTGAATCGACGCGTAGATAAATTTCCGATCGATTGATGTATAAATATTGAAAATCTATCGACAAATGGCTGAGTAATTAGCGGTCAAAACCTGACCATTTTTCGTTACATGCTCAATTTTTTGTTTTTTTGAAATTGTACCCCCATATGTTGCCGAAGGACGTTATCCAACGTCAAAAAGAAGATAACTTTTGCGTCTGCTAAGAAGAAATTGCATCTGGCGGTACTGAGGAAAATTTTATCTTGGCTTTGGCAATGACGGCGCATCACAACGGAGATTGGAAAACATGCGAACGCAGTGACGACATCAGGCCTTATCGTTCAAATATATCGTTCCGTCACAGGGGGAGGGAGAGGGTCTTCCATAGTGTTACAGCCCTTATACACAATTTAAATCTTCCATACAAAAGTTGTTACGTGGGGAAGGAGGGGGTCTAGAACTGGCACATTTTGGGTTATGTAATATTTGAATCATTCCTTAACAATAGAAAATATATTTATTGCATTCCGCCAGCACGACTCGGAAACATTCTCGATTTGTCGTTTTGTCAATTATTCATAACTAATCAGATATTGTATGATGCTACGAGATGAATAAATGTAAGAATATGGTAAACACATTAGCAAATATTACACAAATAACTCTTTAGGACACATTTGTTGGCACTGAAAAGGGCCGATTGAACTGTGAGAATCGAGTAACGCGGACACATTTTGCCAGCGAACAGGTTGAAATCCTCCTCGCCCGATAAGATTTGCGGTGGCGATGATGATGGGTGCTTGAACAAGCGGCTTGAGCTGATTTTCTTCAGCCATCTCGTAGCCAGCGATTTCACAAACCGGACACTGGATTTGCAGCAGCTTAAGGTGAAGATGAATCGAAGCCAAACCTCAAATTTTCAATACATACGTTTAAGCTGAAAACTTAATCGATTGGTCACTCGCTGGTGGTGACCAATCGATTAAGTTTTCAGCTCAAACGTGTTTTCGGTTCTCCAGATCCGTGCTCTTGAAAATTTGAGGTTTGGCTTCGATTCTTCTTCACCTTAATGATTGTAAATTATTGATGCTGGTTTTCTTGTCCACACACTAAGGGTGAGTTACGAATTTTGATAATAACTCAGCAGCGGAACATTCGGTAAACAAAATTTGTAGATATTGTTGGAATTTTACTGATTTTGGTAAAATGTTTACCGCAAATCACTAAAAATTTCACCAAAACTATTATTTTTGATTCACCGACAGTCCTGTTGCTGTGACTATTGCCAATAATGTTGCGTGAAATATTTTCGAAACTCTTTCAAAATTAAATTGTCGTCCTGAAAAGGACGGTTGGGTGAGGATATCGTCGATCGCCATTTCATGCTCAGATTTTGTGAATTCAGTGGTAGTTTTGCTGTCGGTGATGGGGACGATTTAGCTTCCAAATCTGTACAGCGTATGGCCCTGCCACTTCAGAGCGTAGCCGACAGAATTCTGGATGACTTCAGCACACCGCGGGTTTCCTCGTAGATGAGACCGGAGGTACGATTGACGTCGCCACGGCGAGCCAGACGGCGGATGATGATGCACTGGATGTTGTCACGCTTGGCGCTTCCTTTTCCGAGGCCGGTCTAACTTCGGCAACGATTGTAACAAAACTGATGCTCGGCCGCCGGCTCGGCTGCTTTTATGCGGTACGCGATGGATGAATTCTTCTTGCTCGCTCGCTGTTCACTGTTCGTCTCGCTCGCTCGCAAGAGAAGGTCATAAAAGGGACCGGCAGCCGCGCAAATTCAATCATTCGTTTGTTTCAATCTGTCCAGAGAACACTACTACGACGATGGCTGGAAAGCAGCCCCTCGCAAGCAGCCGGTCACGAAAGTCGCTCGCAAGAGCGCCCCAGCCACCGGAAGAGTCAAGAAGCCGTATCGCTATCGGCCAGGAACGGTCGCTCTGCGTGAGATCCGTCGCTACCAGAATTCTACGGAGCTGCTGATCGACAAGTTGTATTTCCAGCGCCTGGTCCGTGAAATCGCTCAGGACTTCAAGAGCGATTTGCGATTACACAGCTTGGCGTCATGGCCCAGCAGGAAGCGAGCGAGGCCTATCTTTGAGGGTACTAACATGTGCGCGATCCACGCCAAGCGTGTCACCATCATGCCGAAGGCCTTCTAGCTGGCTCGTCGTATCCGTGGCGAACGAGTTTAAATTGAATTAGGACGCAATTTCAAGCAAAACGGCCCTTTTCAGAGCCACAACAATGTATTCCACGTAAAAGAGTTACGGCTTAAGATATTTCACCTATTATTAATTAATTAATTTATTTAATTACCAATTTAAATTTCGGATGATTAGTTTTTCAACGGCAAACAAAGTTTTAGCTAGGTTCCCGTCGGGCGGCGGTAGCATTTTTGCAGTTTTCTCTATGCGCTTATTTGGTTTCGATCGACAATTTCTTACCAAATCAAATCATCAACAAAGCTGTTGCTGATAAGTTTTAGCTTTCAATTCGACAAGTTCATACTGATTGCTTTGGCATGCATGTGGCAAATGACTGACCGAAATATGAATCCATCACATCCATTCACCAGTAATGTCGCTCTTCACGGTGTAAAATTCTCATAACTCTCTTTCAAAATTAAATTGTCGTCCTGATAAGGACGGTTGGTGGTAGTCACAATCCATCGAACTGGGTTTTCATTCCATTCTTAGACAGAAACACACCAAAAGATTACCGAAGGCTATTGAATTAAAATGCGGTCGTGCGCGTGCGCGTGAAGTGGAATTTGATTGGCTTTGACTGAACACGAGATAATAAAGAGAAGTAAGAAGAGGACCGAAAGGGGCGTTTCCCTTCGAAAGACGAAAGTGGCTAAGATATCTCTCAATGATGTCTGTGTCAGGAATACACAGGAAAAATGTGCTTTTCTTCGAAAAATAAGACATGCTTCGATATTTCTCAATTTTTCAATAGTTTAGCCATGAGAATCAATAGTTTTCATTGTTGGAGTAGATTCGTAGAAAGATTTCCAATCGATTGGTGCAAGAATCTAGAAAATCTATCCGGGCATTAGTAAGTTATTAACAGTCAAAATCTAACCACTTTTCGTGACGCGAGCGATTTTTCGTTTTTCGAAATTGTACCCCAGTATGTTGCCGTAAGACGTTATCCAACGTCAAAAGCTCAAAAAATTGATCAAACTGTTCTCAACTTGTATATGTACCAGCCGAATAATTAGCCCTCGTTACGCTTCACACTCGAGCTCAGCCGTCTGTTCTGCTACACTGCTGTACCACGAATGACGCTCGTGTTCGGCAGCACCTTTGCCGTACCCGAGTAAACCCACGCACACACGGTTTCGTCATGCATGTACCAATACATTCTTCTTTCAAGCTGTCATTCCTGATACCCGTCACTGAAAGCGTACGTAGTTCAACTTGACCGTTGGCGACTCGATGAAACCATACACCGTTACACTCCTCCCATATTTTGGATTCATAATATATCTTAAGATCTATATTACAAGTGTTACAAACATTTTATTGATATCCTCTCAAACTGTTACATTAACTAAATTACAAAATCGTTAAACCTAACCGGTCGTCTGCTAATTCGTTTTGAGGAACTGTTATCTTTCCCCTGATCTTCAGTGGAGGTCACCGAGCGATCCGTAATACTAAGATGTGTATTAGAAGACCTGTTCTCATCGAAAAGTGCTGAGCCTGCTGTCAACAATTTCTTGAGGTGGGAGCTGTTGCGTCGATACACCTTACCTGTTCGATTTGAGCGTACAGTGATTTCGTTCCCTTTGACGTCAATTGTTTCAAATTCCTCATCCCCGAAGTTTGGTTCATACGATCCAGACTTGAAGTTCTTCATCAACACTACATCTCCTCTCCCCAAATTATGCGCCTTGGCTTGTCGGGATGTATCTGCTCGTAGTTTATGCTGCTCCTTCTGATTCATGTCTCTATCTCTGGAAGATTCCCAGTTCAAATTTGGTGGTTGGTGAATGGACGGGATTCGGTTCCGTATCTCACGACCAAACATCATTTGACCTGGAGACACTCCTGTAGCCTCTTGTGGTGTTGAATGGTACAGCGTCAAATATTCATAGAGATCAGCCTTCCAATCTGTTCCCTGAATAATGCTGATTTTGATTCGTTTCCCAATATTCCGCATCTGTCTTTCTACTGCCCCATTTTGTTCCGGCCAATATGGGGTAGAAAGATTGAGGTGTATGCCGTAGCTTAAACAAATGTTCCGAAACTCAATCGCTCTAAACTGTGGCCCGTTATCTGATGTAATTGACCGGGGAATGCCAAAAGCACTAAACATCCTCAGGAGAGTTCCGATAACCCTTTGTGTCGTTGCCGGTTTCATTGGTTCTACTTGTACAAACCTGCATGTGTAGCAAACAACAACCAATAGTGACATCTCCCCCGGGAGTCCTTCTTTAAAATCGATGGCCAGATCTTGCCACGGCATAGTTGGTATCCGACGAGTCATGGGATTAGGCTTATCCGGTAGCGCAGTCATCTTACATGGCTTACAGTTGCGAATAATTGTATCAACCAGTTTATCCATGAATGGGAACCAAACCTTGGATCTAAGCAGTGCTTTCATAGATATTCCTCCTTGATGTCCTAGGTGTGCCAGGTTGACTATCTTTTCTCTCAACGCAGTGGGAATGACAATCCTGTCTCCTCTTAATATCAATTCCCCGTACAGTGTTAAATCATCCTTGACTGTTGCTGTTTTGAACTCATTCGGAACTTCATCCCAGATCCCCGAGTATATCGCTTCTTTGACTTTCTGTAGATCATTATCGGCCAGGGTTGCTTTTTCCAGCTCCTCAATTGACAAAACCGACGGTTTAATCTCATCTGCTAACCAACTAATGACATCCAAGCGAGTACTGTAATCTTTCACGCCTTGGGACAACCGAGAGAGTGAATCAGCCAAATTGTCTTCCCCTGGTTCGTATTTCACAGTAAAATCGAAGCTCTGCAGCCGAAGAATCCACCTCTCTATACGCGCGGATGGTTTCGACTTTACCCGGTTGAATAGATATTCCAGAGGTTTACAATCTGTGACGAGCGTGAAATGCTTACCGTATAGGTATACGTAAAGTTTTTCCATGGCCCATATGATGGCATAGCATTCTTTTTCTGTTTGACAATACTTTTGCTCAAACTCAGCCAAACTCTTCGATATGCAGGAAATCGTTCGCGATACACCGTCTTTAGTCTGAATCAGTATTGCCCCCAAACCGTATGGGCTGGCGTCTGTCACTAACACCGTTTCGTCATTAGGGTCAAAAAAAACCGAGGCAACCCGCGCTTGCAATCATGCCCTTCACCGCATCCAACTCTTGACTGTGTTTATCCTTCCAAATGAACAAGGTTCCCTTATTCAAAAGGGATCTCATATTGAAAGTGTGGGCCGACAAATTAGGAATAAACTTCCCAACGAAATTTATGAGACCTAACAAAGATCTTAATTCGGAAACGGAGGACGGTGGTTGCAAATCCAAAATAGCCTTAACTTTTCCGTCTGTCGGACGAATACCTTCAACGGACACAATATGACCCAGAAACTCCACGCTAGGTACTCCAAAGACCGATTTCTCTTTGTTAATCTTCATGTTGAATTTCTTAATTCGGCGAAGAACTTCACGCAAAGTTTCGTCGTGTTCTTCGACTGTCTCTCCATAAATTAGGAAATCATCCATGTAAACTATCAGTCCTTTGATACCCCTGAACAAGTTTTCCATTTCTCGTTGGAAAAGTTCTGGGGCGGATTTGATCCCGAACATCAACCTGCAGAATCTGTATACCCCGCTCCTGGCCACAAATGTAGTGATATGCCTACTGTTGCTATCAAGCTCAAAGTGATAGTAAGCGGCCTCGAGATCGACCTTGGACAACTTAGCAACCTAATTGAAATAAAAAAAAGACCATGACGGATGTTTTCTACGAACAACAACATTCTTATTTATTAGCATACCTTTTTAATTCCGGACATTGCATCGTCGATATTAGGCATCGGGTAGTTTTCACGTTTCACCGCTTTGTTGGCAGCCCGCATGTCTACGCACAGTCTGATTCTACCATCCGATTTTCTAACGGGAACCAGTGGCGAAACCCAAGTTATCGGTCCTTCCGCTCGTTCGATGATGTTTTTGTCCAGCAAATCTTGAATTGTTTTCTCCACATCCGCCTCCATTGACATGGGAAAACGTCGACCTGCTTGCACAACTGGTGGGACCGAATCATCAACTTGGATGAGCAGCTTTACATCCGGTATTTTCGGGAATTCTTCATGACCCTGAACCTCCACATTTGAACGATCTCTAGCAGAAATACTGTTCACATGATAGCCGATTTTCAAAATCCCCAATGCAAAAGCAGTTCCTTTGCTTAACAAGCTGACTTGGCCATGTGGAGCAACCATAACATGAGACCAAATACCTGTCTCGTCACCCGGAATTTTGATCTCCGTTTCGAATACTGCGTTGAAGAAGATATCACGATCGGATGCAAAAGCTTTGAAGGTCTTCTCATTGGTTTGAGGCTCCCGTTCGTTCATAGTTTGTGCTCCCTGATCCTTTAGACGTTTGTAGGTCTTGGCATCGATGATGTTCGCTCGAGACCCCAAATCGATGATCATCTTTATGAGAACTCCACCGACATCCATCTCAAGTACTTCAGTCATCTCCTCCGACTTCACGAAAAACACTCCCTTGTCCGTTTCGTTACTGTTCTCAACGATCGCGTGAATCCGTTTGGCTCCTACCTGTCGTCTGTTCGCATGTTCGTCGTGTTTTCGTTTCCGGCAACATATTTTAAAGTGGCCTTTTGTGTGGCAACCGTAACATTCCACATTCTTTGCTGGGCACTTCTCGATATCTCTTGCCAAATGACCTGGTCTGTTGCAATTATAGCACTTCCTGTTATTGTCTGCCGACCTTGCACTGAATGATACTTTGCCAACGACTTTCTGGATTAGGTCACTTTCTCCGTGAGACGTGGACGGTCTCTCATACTCTCTCGTTTGTTTTTGAACTTCTTCTAAAGTCTTACCCAGTAATATCACTTCAGCCAATGACATTTCGGTCGTCAAAAGCCTTTTCCGGAGTTCAGTCGAACTACAACCCTCGATAATTTGATCGACTATCATATCGTCCACGTCGGAAAAAATGCAACGGTTAGCTTGTTCCCGCAATCGATACACAAACTCTTCAAAGGGTTCTTGATTGTTTTGCCGCATTGACCTCAAAATATGTCGTTCGAATCTTTTCTTCAACTGTGGGGCAAAGTATTCATCAAGGGAGAGAATCGCTGATTCGTATTTCAATACGATCACTTCTTCCAAAACTTCTTCATTTTCATCGACCGTTTTCTGAACCTCCCATTTTGCAACCTTGTCGTAATATGTCTGAAGATCAATGCCTCCAAGAACTAGCAAAAGGTTGAACTTCTCTTCGTCCTGTTCCACTTTGTTTGCATTTAAAAACCGTTCCAGAGCTCTCTTCCACTTGATCCAGTTGTTTTTGGGGTCTGCACCTATCTTGAAAGGTGGCATCGCCGACGCATCTATAACCAAAAACAAAACAAAAAATATGCCTCCCTTAGTTTCTTTCCACTTGATAAATCACAACGAATATTTTCCAATAACTTGACTTTTTTTTAAGCATCTTATGTTTCCATCCATTGCAATAAACTTTCATCTTTCAAATTTCTTTTATTTATGTTTTATAAACATCACCTTGCTACGTCCACTGTAATCCAAAAATTGAGTTTCCACTCCGATCCACAATAACATGTCCGCTCAACCGATCATCATCACTCCAGAATTTGTGTCCATCGATCAACAAATGCAATAAACTCAGTCAGTTCGACACAATGTACACGAGCACGTAGCATTTTCTGCCGATTTCCCCAAAATATTCACAGTAAGTTTCCTTCGCACTAAGCGTTCTTCCGTACTGAGCTTTCTTCGCACTAAGCGTTTCTTCGCACTAAGCGTTCCTTCACACTAAGCGTTCCTTCGCACTAAGCGTTCCTTCGCACTAAGCGTTACTTCACACTAAGCGTTACTTCGGACTAAGCATTACTTCGCACTAAGCGTCCACCAGCACGAAGCTTGGCACAAAATGGCCTTTCCAACGAGGTACACTTTTCTTCGCACGCAGCGTTCCTTTGTACCTCTAGTCACGGAGACAATCTTTCACCCAAAAAACAAATGATGAATTCTCCACTCTGCCTTTCTGCTGTTTAACACACACGAAGTGATATATTTTTTTCTTCCATAAAATCCAGATAGATGTTCAAAATGCTGATTATCTCACTGCCGCCATTTTCTAATTTTAATTTTCACTGTTGATTTCTTTTCCTTTGTTCGCCATCTTGTTTTTTTTTCGCTCTAACCACGTCGTAAGCATTCAGGGTAGAAAAATTCCAATTCGGACATTTTTGGTAATTTCACATTTTATCCATAGTATCGCTCCCGTTTTTCACCAATTTTGCAACTCAGAAGATCGAAACTTACCTATTTTTACCGTCGTCGCCATTGTACCAGCCGAATAATTAGCCCTCGTTACGCTTCACACTCGAGCTCAGCCGTCTGTTCTGCTACACTGCTGTACCACGAATGACGCTCGTGTTCGGCAGCACCTTTGCCGTACCCGAGTAAACCCACGCACACACGGTTTCGTCATGCATGTACCAATACATTCTTCTTTCAAGCTGTCATTCCTGATACCCGTCACTGAAAGCGTACGTAGTTCAACTTGACCGTTGGCGACTCGATGAAACCATACACCGTTACAGTATATAACTGTTACCGTTGTTATAATTTGACACATTTACAACTGACTTAACTTACCAGAGTGGCTTAAGTATGTTTTTACATTTCTTAAACCAGTAAGCTTTATTCAAAATAATGAAATCTAAGATTTCTAAATTTGATTATTCAATTGATGTTACGTTCGATAAACGTCAAACATTTAATGCTGAATTATTTTTATTCAAATAATTTACAAATTGTTTTTCGACTTTCACGCTGCCCACCAAAGACTGCCGTATTTATTTTGCTTAATAAAATTTGTTTCTTTGTACATCTGGTAATACTCTTGATGTTTACGTCTAGTTTTCCATCGAGTATTGTCCTCAGCACTTGACGTAGAAAATATCCTTTTTAACATTCTCAGCCACAAGAGGATTATAACCAGTGCTGTTAAATGTCAAAATTTTGGAAAATTTCAACTACTCATTGTACTCTTCTATTCAAAATATAGCATCAGCAAATATCACTAACCGATAGTATTACAGAGAAGGTCACCGGGAAAAAACATTTTCCGATGACTTTTTACACGGGGAAGGATGATATTAGCATTATTCGATTGTCAAAGTCACGTGAAATTCATTAATTTTAACAGCCCTGATTATAACTACACGGGAAACATGATTGTCATGTGTCACAAGTGTCCGAAGATTAACAAAGTCTTTAACAACTTCAAACAAAACTCTATTAGGTACTACTTATGTATCAACATCATCGACTCAGTAACGAAAATCTAGCTGTGGCAGGTTATGTTGAAGACTTAAAGCTGATTAAGCTGATAAAAACAATTTGTAGATGAGGAGCCAATTCGTTTTTTTGTTGTTGATAAAATTCCATTAAATGAAAATGAGATGAATTTCCGTATTACCTGATCAATTTTGCGTTATACTCATATACTCCTTGATTTTGCAGATGACGACTTTATTGGAATCGATCGAAGAGCAGTAAAGCAGGGTTTCACTATTTTAAAGATGGAAACTTTGTAAGCTTGTAATGTAATTTACTCTACTCAAACGTATATGGTTGCATGTAGAGAAAAAAGCAGCTTCAGATGTGTTGGTGCTGAGGCAGTGCTTGATGGAGATGTAGTTGAAGTTGTTGAAGAGCTATATAACACTTGTGACTTATGATAACCCAGGTAACAACTTGAAGCTGCTTAAACGCTTTTGTAACTAATTCAATTCAGCCTGTGTTGGAACAGAAGCTGTTCATAGCATCCACACACTTTTGTTCAGTTATTAAACATCTAATTCTGTCGATTTTCTCCCGCCTTACGCTTACTGTAAGTGAAAACTGTAGATGAAAAATAGTTTGTTCACCTATTATTCAGCTTTGATTATACTGATGGATAAGAATGTTTAATAAGCTTTCGTTCAAGTTATTGTTGAGCTGTCAAGGTGTGCAGCATTGTTCAGAACCATTAATCATCCATTGCACTAAGGACTGTTCATTTTATAAAGTGGACACCTTGTTTATGCTATATCTTTTTTATTTATTGATGAAATCGTAAACGGTTTTCTGTGTATCGTTTAACTATTATTCTACAATGTTATGAAAATACAGAAACTTACAAAATGCTTTCGGTTGAAGAACTAAATAGTTTTTGCAAAAACTCCTAAGAAAAACTGTTCGTCAAGTTTAAGCATTATTTTTCGCATGAAAAAAATCCTAAATTTAATGAACAAATTGTATGTTGGTATCCTTTACTATTGAACTTAAGGTAGAGCTTTTAAAAACATCAATAATATTCCATCAGTTCCTGACGCTGAGTCACTTTAGTGATCTATTCCTTATGGTCAAATTTGCTGATACACCATCTTTTTACTACCAGCAAAAAAGTAAAGTAATAAGCGTGTTCAAAACTGGTTTAGATTACTAAAGAAACTATATGTGTATAAAAAAAAAGCAAAATCTTGAGTTTTAACCGCATTCTTGGGTACCAAATTCACTCTTTATGGTCGTTTTATTGAAAAATCCCATACTTTTAAAATTATATACGCATGTTCATCGATCTAGAGCAAACTGTGAACGTTTTTCTCAAAATATTTTGATAGGTAGTCTCAGAATAACACATTCTGAAAATAATACATGCAAAATAAATTTGAATTAATTCAAGCAGTGTTCCCAATCTTGATGATTGTCATTGTGCTTTGAGTGGTCTTCTGAAAATAAATTATTTGTTTTTCTATTGTGCTTAAAATATGACGTGGGGACTAAATCAGCAACTCTATGAAGGCGTAATTTATTTTTATTATAAATACTATGTTATTACTTCCGTCTGGACTTACTTTAAACCTTAAAATTCTACTTATATCAGTTCCATTTAAATTTAAGATATTTTTCTTTAAAAAAAATTGTTACAAAATGATTTTATGATATCTGCAAAATTGCTTCTCCAAAAATAACTTGATATTTATAAGCAAGCTTCTAATTGATGATGCTTTCTAAGTACAACCATTTTTTGAAAATAAAAAATATAAATTGTCGAATTTTCCTGCCGATTTTTAATAATCCTTGATTTTGATAACCTCCAAAAATCGACCGTTCTAAGCGTTGTGCCTTATTAGTGTGAAATCATATTATTTTGGTAACTTTTTTATTACCACAGCATTGTACAATATTAGTCGAACGATGTACAGAAAACCGATTTCGATTTCATTGATAAATTAAAAAGATATTGCATGTCCAAAGTGTCCACTTTATAAAATGAACAGTCCTTATGGTCCAGGAATCAGTTTTACGCGGAAAGATGCATTTTGAGCTTTAGAATGAAACATTAGACAAAAACGGTCTTCTACAAAGTTGTTTGTATTAGTTGAGCCCTTTGTTTGGTTTTATTGAAAATTAGGGTGGACCACATTTTCATAGAAATTGTGTAACTATCTTTCTTATTTGTAGAAATTATATTATACATGCTTCAGCAAAGTTATAGACCATTTAATTTCAAGCAACTTCGCCAAAAAGTTTTTTTTGTATCTCTTAAATTGACCGATGTAGAGCTTTTTTCTTACGGTAACATAGGGTGGTCCGAACAAAACTGGTTTTCTTGATCTAGAGTTTTCAATTCAAGTTTCTCATCAAAGTAGTCTATGAAACACTTTTAGAGCTTTAAAAAATGCGTAATTTGGTGAGTGAAGAAACTCGCTATCTCCTTTCGTTTAGGAGTTATTGTTGTTTTTCTCTAAAAAAATGCTTACTTTGATTGTGAATTTCTATGATTGGGGCAAATATAAAAAAATATCTATTGATGGCGTTCAAAAGACAAAATAAAATTGTATATTATATCAAAAAATCACAGATTTGTTACTTGTGTAACTCTAATAAAACGTCTTGAAAGTCTAATATTTTTTATCACAAAAACTTTAATAACTTAACTACTAAACTAAAATAGATTGCATCAATATTTTTGCATGGAAATTTGCGTTTTGTTAAGTTCTAAAAGTCTTTCATAGACGACCTTGACGAGAAACTAATATTAAAAAACTAGAGTTGAAAAACTTATTTTTGTTGGACCACCCTGCGATGGTTAGGAAAAAATGCTCTAGATTGGTCAAATTTTGAGCTACAGAAAAACTTTTTTTGGCAAAGTTGATCAAAATTTCATGTTCTACCGCTTTGCCTAAGAGCATATACAGTATTTTTGCAAATAAAAAAGTTGATTATATGATATGTGTGAAACTGTGGACCACCCTAGTTTCAAATGACACAGTTTGAAAGCTTACATTTTTAGAAACAATTTTGTAGAAGATCATTTTTGTCTAACATTTCATTTTCATGCTCAAAATGCAAAATAATAAAGAAATACATACTATGAAAATCTTCAAAATATTTTTTGAGCCCTATCTTTCTTATTTCAGATTTCTCGTCAAAGCGGTCTATGAACGACTTTAAGAACTTAACAAAACGCAAATTTTCATGCAAAAATATTGATGATATCTATTTTAGTTCAAAAGTTATAAAAGTTTTTCTGCTTAAAATCTTTTGTTTTTCAAGGCATTTTATTAGAGTTACAAAAATAACACATCTGTAATTTTTTGATATAATATACAATTTTATTTTGTCTTTTGAATGCCGTCAAAAGATATTTTTTATATTTGCCCCAATCAGAGATATTCCCAATCAAAGTAGCCATGTTTTTGAGAGAAAAACAACAATAACTCCTAAACGGAAGGAGATAGCGAGTTTCTTCACTCACCAAATTACACATTTTTCAAAGCTCTAAAAGTGTTCCATAGACCACTTTGATGAGAAATTTGAATTGAAAACTCTAGAGCCAGAAAACCAGTTTTGTTCGGACCACCCTATGTCACTGCAGGAAAAAAGCTCTAAATCGGTCAATTTAAGAGATACAAAAAAACTTTTTTGGCAAAGTTGCTTGAAATTGAATGGTCTATAACTTTGCTGAAGCATGTATAATATAATTTCTACAAATAAGAAAGTTAGTTACACAATTTCTATGAAAATGTGGTCCACCCTAATTTCCAATACAACCAAACAAAGGGCTTAACTAATACAAACAACTTTGTAGAAGACCGTTTTTGTCTAATGTTTCATTCTAAAGCTCAAAATGCATCTTTCCGCGTAAAACTGATTACTGGACCACTGTGCATTGTTTAGCAAATACTCTTGCTGTTCAGCTTTTATTGCTACTTGGGAATAATGTTTCCCGTGTAGAACACGTGTTCTCGCTGCAAATATCTCTTTTTACGGGATACGTAACAAGTTAATGAACCCGTAACTTGCAAAGGAAAACGACATTTCTACACTGTTGCTTGATATAGGCTTATCTGACTTCATAGATCCATCATTTCGATAACAAAAACACCTCGCGATCGTTCATCGTACAACACTGAAAAGTGTTCGGAAAACTTAATCAGTTTTCAATAGTAATGCAAAAAGAGCAACGATGAAGGCAAGCATGCCGAAATGAAACATCTTTGCCAATTTACCCTGTATAAAACGCTGATCCTTGGCGCTCTAAGTACATTTATATAAAAACAGGAGCAAAAACTATTATGGGAATAAAAAGGCAAACTTTAGTGAGCTGGTCATTTAGTGAGAATGCCGGAATAAAAAGTTGCATCAATCGACGGCTCCGTGCAAGACATCCGCATATGTTCATTCTGATATTAACGTGAGCGATTTTGTAGGTTTTGTCAGTGCTATTGCGAAATTTGAAAAAGGATTATATTGAAATTTTTAGTCAAAAACTTCAAATCAAGGTTTCTCGAGATTCCTCCTAGGGATTTTTTAAAAATTGGCCTAGAGGTGCAGAATAACCTCAGATTTCATGGACAATTTTTTTTGCACAATAACGGTCTGTCGGGGCACCGTGCGACTGTCATGGTTGGTTGCAGCAACACGATATTTCTTCGCATGTTTTTAGACTTGTCGAGAGTCTATTGAATATGTGATTGTTATTTTTTCGAATGCTGTGACTGTAAGGGAGAATCTTTTAGCGATTTTCTGGCAATAATCGCAGTAAGGAAGTGAAGAATTTTCAGCATTTAAGTACCGGAAGAAATACATATTTAGGGAATTAAATATTTAGGGGCCGTCCATAAATTACGTAGCATTTTCACTGATTGTTTACACCCTCCTCCCCCCGCGTAGCATTTAGTCACATATGCTGATAACCCCCCTTGGAAAATACGTAGCATACCAAGCAAACCCCTCCCCCCTCTAAATCTTTTTAATTTGTTGCCCTCAGCGAATTGGGCTAAAACCAATCATTAAAATCCAGAAATTAAAAACAATGTTTAATATTATGTACTGACTGATATTTCAGGATAATCTGACGAATAATAGTTTGATATACCGTAGTGCTAAAACATTATTTGGTTAATAGTTTAAACTAACTTGAACAGAAAACACTTTAAATTTCATTGAGTCAATTTAGGTTAAATGTAATTTGTAGTACTTTTGCCATTGTTAAAACCTATAACAAGTTTACAACTGAAAATGTAGAAAAAGGATAAAAATCTTGTTCGGAATGATGAAACTATCAGCAATGAGTAAGGGTTCGAAATATTTTATAATATATTAAACTGAAATTTTGTTATATAAGATTTTTTTTTCAAATTAGCTTCTCCCAGAAGCTGGAAAGCTTCTGCTAGAATATGAAAAAGCTTCTTTCAGAAGCTGGAAAACTTCTCCCAGAGCTAAAAAATCATCACCCAGATGCTGGAAAAGCTACTCCCAGAAGCTGGAAAAGCTTAATACATAAGCTGGAGAAGTTTATCCCAGAAGCTGGAAAGCTTCTCCCAGAAGCTGGAAAGCTTTTCACACCGAACAAATAAATGAATAAATATCTTGTTTTGCATATTTGCATATGGGCATATTATTTTCTTTTGAGTATTTGCTCAACAGAAAATATGCATTAAACAAAAACGGTTGATTCTTTGTTTTGTTAACAAATGTAAAAAAAAAATATTTTTCACGTCGATAAAGCATTGATTTTTACTTAACAAATCCAACTTTTAGAATATGCACATAACAATATGAAGTTTCATAAAATCTGTTTGATAGACAGGGAAATTAAATTGACAGGGAAAATCTTATCATATTATTGTAGGTATTGAAGCTGAATCATCATTTTATAACTTAAGTTTAATGATTCAGATAAAGAAGTTTGATAAAAAAAAACTATTTGTCATCTTTTTCAGCGCTATCCTTTTTACCAAAATTATTTCAGTTACAATTCGTACGAAATATACTGGCAAAACTGCAAAATCATGAGGGGTCTCTTTCGGGAAATATTCTGAGCAGTTATTGATACGGGAATGGCAATGGGATTTTTTTCATACATTCTATCCAGAATATTTTAGTGATTTCCTCTTGTTATTCTGCTTTGAAGTTTTTCCAAGAATCAAAAAGTTATACTAAGGATTCCAACAAAAGTTCTTCCTGGGGTTCTACCACAAATTTCATCAATAATTCCTCTAAAAATTTATCTAAAGATTTAACCAGAAATTCCTCCGTGGAACATTCTTCAGACATACTTTGAGGTGAAATTTTCCCATGGATTCCTTCAGTGGTTCCTCTACAAATTATTGTGAATTTCCTCCACTGATTCCTTCAAGGATCTGTCCAAAAAATCCTCAAGGAATTTCTCCAGTAGTTCTTCAGGGCTAGCTCCAAGGCTGCCTCCTAGAATTCCTCCAGAGATTGTTATAACAATTTTTTCAAATATTTCTTCAGAAACTCTCTAGAAGTAAGCTCCAAGGATTCCATCACGCGTTACCCAGGAATCACATCACGAATTCTTTCAGATACTTCTCAAAGGATTTCTCAAGAAATTCATCATCAGATATTCCCTCAAGGATTACACCAGGACTTTTTCAAGGGCTTGCTCCTATGACTCCTCCTTAAATTCCACAAGGAGTTACTTAAAAAAAATCCACCAAGAAATTCTTCAGTGATTCTTTCTTGCAATTTTTCAACAGATTTCTCCAGGGATCTATATAAATACTTCCCAAGGGATTTCTCCTGTGGTTCATCCAATGCTTCCTTCAAGAATTCCACCAAAAAATCCTCAAAAGATTTATTTAAAAATTCCTCCAGAGAAACTTCCGGCACTTATATACAGATACCCCATAATTTATCCTTTGATTCATCAAGTTCCTTTAGGGTTTCCACCAAGAATTCCTCCAAAGATTTCACCAGAAAGCGTTCAAAGATTCCAAGAGAAATACTGCATAATAATTCATCAAAACTTTGTACATGGGATACCAGCAGGAATTTCTTTAGAAGAGATTCCACTTGCAATTTTTTGAGGGGATCTCCCAGCTTATCCTTCGGTATTCCTCTAGGGAATTTTCAATAAAATCTTTTATAAATTTCACCAATGTTTCCTCCAAAGATCCTTCCTTGTATCTCTGAAGGGATCCTACGAAGCATTCGTCCTGGGATTTCTGCAGGAATTACTTCAATAATCTGATATAAATTTCTCCGAGGATTCCTAGAGGAATTTAAACATCAATTCCGACCATTTCTACATTTCTTAAAGGATTTTTTTTTCAAAGGAATTTTACCTTAGAGAATCTTTCATGAACTCCTTCAGGGATTTCCGTAAAAGTTGTTCCAGAAATATATTAAGGAATCTCTTCAGGAAATTCTCTGGAAATTTCTCCATTGATTTCTTTGGTGATACCTTTAAGGATTCCTAAAGAAATTTCTCCATGGATTTTTTTTTTCAGAAATTAAAAAAAAAACTTTTAGGTCCACTTCAGGGATTCATCCTAAAGGCATTCAGAGAAATGTGTTGTTTGATCCTCTGAGTAAATATCAGTTAACTCCCTGGAGGAATTTCTGATAATCCTGAAGCACAATCCTAGTAACACCTTTGAAGTATTTTATGGTTGAACTTTTGGTGAAACCCTGGTAGATTTTTATGGTGGTGATTCTAGCGAAATTCTGGTGATATTCCCAGTGTTAACCCTAGAAGAACCCCTTGTGAAATTCCTCAAAAAACTTCGAAAGATTTAAATAATGATTCCTGAAGGAATTCCTGATGGAATCCGTGGAGGAGTTCCTGATAAGATTCCTGATGGAACTCCTGATACAATGCATAGAGAAATTCCTTACGATATCCCTAGAAGAAATCTTGATGGAATTCGTAGGGGAACTCCTGATATAAACTCTGGAGGAACTCCCAGGGGCCTAGATAGCCGTAGCGGTAAACGCGCAGCTTTTCAGCATGACCAAGCTGAGGGTCGTGGGTTCAAATCCCATCGGTCGAAGATCTTTCCGGGTTGGAAATTTTCTCGACTTCTCAGGGCATAGAGTATCTTCGTACCTGCCACACGATATACACATGCAAAAATGGTCATTGGCATAGTAAGCTCTCAGTGAATAACTGTGGAAGTGCTCATAAGAACACTAAGCTGAGAAGCAGGCTTTGTCCCAGTGAGGACGTTACGCCAGAAAGAAGAAGGAATCCTAATAGAATCTCGGAAGAAATGCTAGCTGTAATCTTTGAAGGCACTCTTGGTGGATTTCTTGAAGGAACTCCTGATGAAATCCTCAGAAGAACTGGTAATGGTAGCCCTAAAGGTACTCCTGATAGAATCCCTATTAGAGTTCCTGATAGAATCCCTGGAGGAACTCCTGATGGAATCCTTGGAGGAATATAAAGATATTGTTGGATGAACTCCTGATAGAAGCGTTGAAAGGACTCTTGATGAAATCTCTAGATGAACTCCTCATGAAATTTCTGGAGGAATTCCTGATAAGTTTCCTGAAGAAACTCCTGATGGAATCTATAGAGGAACTCTTTATGATATTCCTAGAAGAAGTATTGATGGAATTCCTCAAAAAACTCCTGATATGATCTCTAGAGGAACTCCTGATAGAATCTCTTGAGGACTGTAGGAGCTCCTGATGAAATCCATGGAAGAAATCCTAAATATATTGTTGAAGGAGCTGCTGATGGAATCAAAGGAAGAATTTCTGATGAAATTCATAGAATAACTAGTGAGACGTTTACCTCGGTTCCACGTTGCTTTCGATTCGGCCGATACAAGAGCAAAAGAAGTCCCTAGAAGATAAGTGCTGCTTTGTGAAGTTATAAAAACGTGATCCCTGTGAAGATGGTCAGTGAGTTATGTGGTCGGTAGTGTCTTGTGTTAATGTAAGGATGATTTTCACTTTTTCAAGCTATAATTGTGCGATTTTGGTAGGTGGTTTGGATGGTGCTATGCCACCCGGATCCGAAGAATGTTTCACTGTGTTTAATGCTTTGGGATGGTACACAAATTATGTCACGCTAAATTTCAACTTTTTTGACCCCCCCCCCCCCTTTGTCACGTTTTTTGTATGGGTCTTCCAACATTTTTGTAAGGCTTGTCACACTTGGTTTAACCCCCTCCCACCCCTCGGAGAGTGACGTAATTTGTGCATGATCCCTTTGAGCCAAATTGTGTACCACGATTGATGTTTGTCTCGTTTTTGAGATGAAGATGTTCTATTTTGCGCATTCTTTGGTGAATTATCTCTGTACAGAAGATGAACAATTATCGCGAAAAAATTTGCACATTGGGCGTGTGATGAGGCGGAAGATACGAAGGAAGAAAAAAAATGACGCGTGTTTGGAAACGGTAAACCGTGAATCGTTGATAAAATCTTTTTCCGGAGCAGCTTTTCGCAGTTCACTCGGTTGCCACAGCAGCAGCAGTGGTTGAAGGCTTCTTGTTGTAATTTTTCTAGTTAAGGCCGCACGGGATATCATCATAATCACCCTATCCATTTAAAGAAGCAAATCTCAAGAACCAGTCCATATATCGATGCGAAAATGTATCACTATGATTCTATATATGTAGTGCACAACCCGATAAATTTTCAGCTTCATCGGTTCACTAAAACTCGAGATTTGCTTCCACAAAGTTTTGATGATTATTGTTAGAGTGAGACGAAAGATAGGGAAAATAACACGGTCTCCCGTGTCCCCTTAAGCTAATGATTGCCTTGCGTGACCATTCCACCAATATAAGTGCAAGTGGGAGTGTGACACCAATATCAGCAAAGGTTCGCGATGTGTTTTGTTTTACCGAATGTTGTTGATCGATTATTGGTTTGGATAAACATGCAGTATGAAGCCTGCTTGGAAGTAAGAGGTGCAACGTTCGTTTTCGCGTCTTCGCGAGCTGATTTTTTTCTGTTTCGGAACAGTACTTTGGCGAACCAAGCCAGCGTGCTCGCAAAAACGGCTCAGAGTGTGTTTTTTTTTCAGTTTACGCGGTGTTCTGGCAGTACACAGAAGTTTTTTTTTTCGAGTGAATTTAACCATGACTTGCTGGGGAGTGTCGAAAGCGGAATTCGGTGAGTTTGTTTCAATCTAATGGGCATGCCCAAATATCTATACAGTCGCCAGAACATCAACCAAATGTATCCTATGGCCGTCTCGTTAATTCCACAATATCCCGTAACGCCTATGAGAGGTCGTAGAGTTCTCTGCATCTTTCTTAAGTAGGTGTTCAATAAATCATTCCTTTCCATTCCTCAGCTTTCGCAAGGATGTGGCCAGGACAGTTCTCGATCGTTGGAGGATGCGACAATCTTGTTTAACAGTCGAGGATTAGTCCCAAATCTCTGACTTTGGTAACGAACGGGTAGGAGGCAACCCTCCTACAATGATCTAGGACTGTACCACCTACGAATTTGTGCAAATTGCTTAATGCTAATGCCAATGCTAATACTTAATTCATAGAATAACTAGTAATGGTATTCCTAAAGGAAACCCTGGAAGAATTCCAGATAGAATCTCTGAAGGAACTCCTGATGGAATGTCTAATGGAACTCCTGAAAGAATTCCTAAAAGAATTTCTTATAATATCCCTAGAAGGAGTCCTGATAGAATTCTTCAAGGAATTCCTGATATAACCTCTGGAGGAACTCCTGATAGAATCTTTAGAGGCAATTCAGGTGCAATCTCTGAAAGAACTCTGGAGGAACTCCTGATACAATCCCCAGAATAACTCTGATGGAAACCCTAAATGCATTCCTGATAGTATCCCTACAGGAACTCCTGATGGAATCCTTGGAGCAACTCCTGATGGAATCCTTGGTAGAATTCCTGATAAGTTTCCGGATAGAACTCCTGATAGAATCCCTATAGGAACTCCTGATATGTTTCTAGAAGAAAAATTGATGGAATTCCTAGAGGAACATCTGATTGAATCTCTTGAAAAATTCGAGGTAAAATCTCAGAAGGAACTCTTGATGGAATCCCTGAAGGAACTCCTGATGGAATCTCCAGAAGAACTCTGATGAAAGCTCTAAAGGTACTCCTGATAGAATCTCTACAGGAGCTCCTGATGAAATCCCTGGGGGAGCTCCTGAAGGAATCCTTGGAAGAATATGTAATGATCAGCTTTTCTGGCAGCACTGCCAGCCTAATATCCCTCTTGTTTCTAAGGAATATAAATTTGTTAATTTCCTCGGAAATAAACAACCTAACTCCGATAATTGTACGAGAAAGGCGAGATGATGGCATAGTAACTTGGATGTGGTATTATCTGGATGATCGCAGCGAGGAAAAATGTATAATATCATGTTATATGGTCTGTTCAGCGGTAAATTCTAATCAGTCTTTATGCAGTCATTGTTCTGGCATTGTCACTGTATCTAATGTGTATATTGAAATATTTCATGACGTAATCCGGGTACTTTCATTCTGCTGGTGTTTCACGATCCGTTTCGGTAGTACACAAATTATCAAGAGTGCTCGTGAATATAAGTGGGTTACGGAGCTCGTCGTCAACATGTTCGAGGATTGCATAATTTGTGTTACGTGCCGCAAGGAGGAAAATGATGTTAAGAAGGTGATCGAATGTGGGTACTGCCACAAATGCGAGCACTATGATTGTAAGAATGTCTTCGGAAGCGCTGTTCGGAAACTACGGAGTCAACCTTATTTCTGCTCCCTGCAATGTAGTGAGATGCATCAACAAACGAAATCGACCGTTGAAGCTGATTCCCAGATGCACCGCGACATACAATTAGTATTAGAGGAGGTACGTGAGACACGGACCGAAATGCATGCAGTCAAAAACACGGTAGGAGACATGGAGCAGTTCCAATCTTTTCTTTCAGAGAAATTGGACACTCTGCTTGGCGAGATTCAATCAACGAAATCTGATCACAAAGCTCTGAAAACAGATGTCGAAAATCTCACTTTTCAACAGCAATCTGTGTGTGATCGTGTTGATAGGTTGGAACTTGATCTGGACCGTATAAATCGTTCTACTGTGTCACAAAACGCCGTAATTATTGGAATACCAGCAGTCGACAACGAGAATCCTAATGCAATTGTGCGTAAAGTAGCAGCTGCGATGGGGTGTCAATTGCCTGACGACGCAATTCTTGATGTCAAACGCTTGCTGCCGAAGAATGCAAATCGAGATGCCAGGCCTTCCAGTGCAAGACCCGCCCCTATCAAAGTATGCTTCAAGACGGTATGCCATAAAGAGGAACTCCTTTCGAAGAAAAAAAATCACGGATCGCTGCGTCTGTCGGATGTCAACCCTTCAACTGCTGAACCTAATCGAAAAGTAATAATACGGGACGAGCTAACTCCATACGGACTCCAGCTGCTGAACGAAACGAAGGATGCACAAGACCAACTAGGCTTCAAATTTGTCTGGCCCGGACGTAATGGTGTAGTTTTAGTCAAGCACTCCGAGTCTTCGACTGTCAAGGTGATTCGCATGAAGGACTTGGAAACGCTGAAGAGATTGAGCAATAAACGACTTTATGCCTCTAACTCGTCGTCACCGGGTGAACAACAACCGAACCCGAAGCGACGATTGTAGATCTGTCTCTGTTTCCACGCTTCAATTAGTATTTTAATTTATCATGTATTGTAATAGAGCTTATGATTGTGTAGATGATTGGATCGCAAATAAAAGTATACTTGCTCATCTCAACTGTATGATTCTGCAAATAAACGCACGAGGTATCAATGTATTATCCAAATTTGATTGTATTAAAGAGCTTCTTGAGAGAAGTCGAGAGCGGTTTGATGTGGTTGTAATCTGTGAGACATGGATTAAACCTGATCGTACTCATTTATACCAAATTGAAGGCTTTGTTGGAATCTACTCGTGCAGAAATGAGTCTCATGGAGGGTTGGCTGTATTTACTCGCGCTGACCTGCATGTAGAAGTTCTTGCAAATAGAACAATAGACGGATTTCATCACATACATTGTCAGTTTAAATCGTTGAGCAGTCCAGTTGATTTACATGCTGTTTATCGACCTCTTGGATTTGAGGTTCGTCGATTCTTCTCGGAATTGGAGAAGATTATCTCTGCAGTAAGAAATAGGCAGAAATGCATCCTTGTCGGTGATACAAACATTCCTACGAATATGACTAGCAACAATATCGTTGGGGAATACATACGTCTTCTTGCTTCATACAATCTAGTAGTAACGAACACCAATACTACTAGACCCACCAGTAATAATGTACTTGATCATGTCATATGTACAGATACATTAGCCGAAAAAGTAGTGAATGATACTATTTGTACTGATTTAAGTGATCATTCTTTTGTTGTTTCATCCATTGATATGTCATGCCACACCACCAAAAAAACTCTGTCAAAGCAGATTACAGACCATAATCGATTGAATGATTTGTTTCGCCAATCAATGATTAATTTACCGCTTACAATGACTGCCAATGAAACTCTGGAATATGTGATTGAACGTTATAAAACACATCTCAAAGAATGTACTAGAACAGTGACATGCCAAGCTAAAGTAAAAAACAACTGTCCCTGGATGACTCTTGAACTCTGGAGACTAATTAAAGTAAAAGATAAACAATTGAAAATATCCCGTGCGAACCCCACCGATGAGAGAGCTTCTACATTATTGACTCACGTATCTAAGATGTTACAATCGAAAAAGGCACAATGCAAACGTGAATATTATCTGCGTATTATAAACAGGAATCAGCAGAGAAATACGTGGAAATTGATAAAAGATGTCTCGGGAAGATCTGCTTTAAAAAATTCGGTAAGGATAATCCGAAAAAATGATCAAACCATCACTGACCCGTTACAAATGTGCACCGCTTTCAACGAATATTTTTGCAATATTGGCAATCAATTGGCGTCTACTATTCCGAGCAACCGAAATATCCATCGGTTCGATACGATACAAACTGCCTCGTCTTCTATGTACCTACGACCTTCAACGCCTAATGAGATTATTTTGCTGATTAACGGTTTGGATATTAAAAAATCTGCAGGACACGATAAAATATCCACTACATTCGTAAAGGTTCACCATGACTTTTTCGCCGATTTTCTGCATCATGTATTCAACGAAATTATCCAGACTGGACAATATCCTAGCTGCCTGAAGCAGGCACGAGTCATTCCGGTTCTTAAATCTGGTGATCCGACGGAACTGAACAACTATAGACCGATATCAACTTTGTCTGTAATTGACAAAATCTTAGAAAAACTTCTTGTCGCAAGACTTGTTGAGTACTTGTCACGCTTCGACCTCATGTACAGTCGCCAATACGGTTTCAGAAGAGGTTCGAGTACACTTGCTGCTACTTGCGACCTTGTTGAAGATCTCTATGATTCTCTGGACAACCGGAAGCTCGCTGGAGCTTTATTCATCGATCTCAAGAAAGCTTTTGATACTGTAGATCACAATCTTCTGATTGAAAAGCTCGAGTGTCAAGGAATCAGAGGAACGCCCAAGCAGTTGTTGGAGAGTTATCTTGCGGGACGGACTCAATATGTCTATATGGATGACTGTGAGAGTCCTCCATTACCCATAACAATTGGAGTACCACAAGGTAGTAACCTTGGCCCTGTACTTTTTCTGCTGTACATCAACGACTTGTGTAGACTAAATCTCCATGGTAAGCTTCGTCTTTTTGCTGATGATACGTCATTATCATACAACGGAAACAATTGTGCCAGCATACTGAGGTTCATAAAAGAGGATATAGAGCTACTAATGGAGTACTTCAGTGAAAATATGCTTTCGTTGAATCTGAATAAGACTAAGTATATGGTGATTCACTCTTAACGTCGGCGCATTTCTAGTCATGATCCTGTTATTATCCGAGGATACACTCTCGAAAAAGCATCCGAGTACTGTTTCTTAGGATTAACCATCGATGAAACAATGAGTTGGTCAGCCCACATCAAGTCACTCAAAAAACGTTAAGCTCGCTTTGCGGATTGCTTCGGAGAGTTTCACCATTTATGCCATTCTCTTGCTTGCAGAAGATATACTTTTCGTTAGTACATTCCCGGCTGCAATATCTTATCGCCAATTGGGGGCTAGCCAGCAAGTCACTCTTAAATGAATTGCAAGTATTGCAGAATCGATGCCTGAAAATAGTTTACAACAAACCGTTCCTGTTTCCAACAAATCTTCTGTATTCAGTTGTCGATAAATCAATTCTTCCGATTTACGCTCTGCATGAACTACAAATAGTAGTCCAAATCAGGAAAATCATCACGGATCCTACTCTGCATCACAACACAGTCTTAACCGTCAATCGACAAGATCGAGCCTCGCGTCAGGCGGGAAATTTCATACTCCCGCGGCCCAGCACTGACTTTGGTCGGAAAAAATTCTCTTTTATTGGAAGTAAATTGTTCAACCAGCTTCCAAAGACCTGTAAAACTTCTAGATCTCTTGCTGAGTTCAAAAGATCTGTCAAACAATACCTCAAGAGTAAAATCCAGCAACGTTAGTCTTTACTGAATCGCTCTTTGCTTCTTTTTTTCCCTCCTTTCCCGCATGCCACCGCCACGAAATGTTCCGCCCACCGCCATCCACCAACCACCCATCGCCAACTGCCAACCACCCACCGCCCACCACCCAACGTCAACCGCCCACCACAAACCGCCAACCAACAATCGTCACCACTTGCCGCCCTTTGCTTTCCTGCATTCAACGTCGATTTCGAGTAACGTATCGCCTATCATCATCGTCATTCTACCAAGCATCTAAAACACGTGAACCATATTGTGATTAATGTAGAGTAATTGTCAGAAAACTACTAAAACACTTCCTTCAAAGAGTTCATTGCTCACTGGAATGTGTTCCAAATGAGCTGTATATACTTGAATTGTTCTCAATAAACGAAAAGACGAGGAGGTTTTGTGCCTGTTGGAGGAAGCAGCTTTAAAAAAGTTCACCTCCAATGGGTTTTTCCCTGCTCCACCTTAAAAAAAAAATAAAAAAAAAATAAAACGGGTCAACAATGATTTTCTTGACGGAAGATCCATGGATGGAATCATTGGAGGAATTCCTGATGCGATCCCGAGAAGAACCCCTGATGGAATCCCTAGAGCAACTACTGACAGAGTCCATGGGGGAACTCCAGGTGGAATCTCTGAAATGTCAGCTGATAGAATCCCTGGAGAAACTTCTGATGTAATCCCCAGTTGAGTTCCAAGTGCAATTCCTGATCGAATCTCTGGAGGAATTCCAGATGGAATCCCTAGACGAATATCTGATGAAATTCCCAGAAGAACTCTTGATGGAATTGCTAGAGAAACTTCCGATGGAATCCCTAGAGGGAGACCTAATTAAAACCCAGAAGGAACTCCTGAATGAATCTTTCGTGATTATGATTGAATCATTAGAAGTTCTCCTGATGGAAGGCCTGGACGAAATCGTATTTAATTCCTTAGAATAACTCCTGATTCTAGAGGGCTTCCTAAGCCGTGTGGTTAGAGTCCGCGGCCACAAAGCAAAGCCATGCTAAAGGCTTCTGAGTTCAATTTCCGGTCGGTTCAGGATATTTTCGTAATGGGCATAGAGTACAATCATATCTGCCGGTGGAAGTGCTCATAAGAACACTAAGCTGAGAAGCAGGCTCTGTCTCTGTGATGACTTAATGCCAAGAAGAAGAAGAAGAATATTTTATAAAATGGATAAAAAATACCACCTCTTGCCGGCACCTGCGGGAAACAACGTACGTTAAATGCTAATTGGAAAGTTGATTTTATGATTTGCCTTGACTCTTACTCCGTGTCTTCTTGCTTTAGACGCCGCATTAGAAAAAAGTAAGAGGTTGTTTCCGAGATACGACCGCCAAAGTGACGTTGGATAACTTTAGCCTCTTCTATTTCCTGGCTTGAGACTGTCACGAACCTATGAAAGATTTCTAAGAGAGCAGCACCAATTTTCGACCCAACACTAATTTTCTACCGTTTTTCGATGATTTTCGACCGACCGATTTTCGATACGGTTTTGGCCTACTTTGTATTAAAATCCGAAAATAGGCACAGAATTCTTGTAGGTCGAAAATAAGTGCTCTTCTAATCAATTTTCACACTATTTGTTGCATGTCAATTCTGACCTATTATGAACATTTTGTGTTATTATTTGGTTGATTCGATTAACACTTCAACTGGTCGATGGAAGCAGAAGCATGAGCGGTAACTTTTGCTCAACAAACAAATATTTCGCTGCCCTTTTCAGGGCCACAATTGATTGAATAATTTATTTAGTTTTCATTATAGTTTCGGATGATTAGTTTTCAACGGATATAAATGGCAAACAAAGTTTAACATAGGTTCCCGTCGTTCAGTTGGGCGGCGGTAGCATTTTCACAGTCTTTTCTGTGTGCGTATTTCCATTCGATCGACAATGTCTTACCATATCGAAACGTCAACAAAGCTGTTGCTGATTAGTTTTAGCTCTGTGTTCGACGAGTTGATACTGATCGCTCTAGTATCATGTAGGTAGCGACGGCGATAACGGCATTATGCAATCATCACTAAATGCGAAACAAACCGGGATGGATTCTTCATTCAAGTGCCGTTCGCAATGTATCCGACTCATGCACACACTGTCGACGTTTGCCCCACGCGCGCACAATCGGAAATTCATGTCCCATTTATGGTTGCGTGCAAATGACTGACCAAAATCTGAATCAATTACATCCAATCATCAGTAATGTCGCTCTTCACGGTAGAAAATTCTCACAACTCTTTTAAAATGTAATTGTCGTCCTGAAAAGGACGATTGGTGGTAGTCACCGTCGATCAAACTGGGTTTTCATTCCATTGTTAGACAGAAACACACCAAAAGCTCACCGAAGACGATTCAATTGAAATGCGGTCGGTAATTTTGTGCTTTCTTGTCCATCCTTGTATTCGATGGTTTGCTCACTCCTTCGACGGTAATTATCAAGGTTTCTGGACGCATTCTCCACGAATTCGATGGGCGAGCTGGATGCCAAGGGCCATGATGAGCGATAACACGGAACCCGCAGCTTTTAGCTTGGGAATAAACAGCAGCAGCAGCAGCAGAACCGACGAACGTGTAAAATTTATTCCGATATGAGTCCTTCTCCGGTTGCTGGTCTACGAATGACTGATGCGCGCGTGAAGTCGAGTTTGGTTGGCTTCGACTGAACACGAGATAATAAGAGAAGTAAGAAAAAGACCGAAAGGGGCGTTTCCCTTTGAATGACGAAAGTGGCTAAGATATCGCGCAATGATGTCTGTGTCAGGAATACACAAGAAAAATGTGCTTTTCTATGAAAAATAAGACATGCTTCGATATTTCCCAATTTGTCAATAGTTTAGTCATGAGAGTCCATAGTTTTAATTGTTGGAGTAGATTCGTAGAAAGATTTCCAATCGATTGGTGCAAGAATCTTGAAAATCTATCCGGGCGTTAGTAAGTTATTAACATTTAACATCTAACTACTTTTCGTGACGCGACCGATTTTTCGTTTTTCGAAATTGTACCCCAGTATGTTGCCGTAAGACGTTATCCAACGTCAAAAAAAAAACAATTTAATCTTTGATACAGGTGTACAATGGTTGTTGTGCAAAAAAATAGTAATTCACCATAATTATTTCGACTAATTAATGAAACATAACTTGCGGCAAAACATTGCAATATGTCAATGACAAGTGTCTTTTTTACCTATTGTTGTTTATGAAACTAATTCCGCAAGAAGAAATGCTCTTTTTCAATATTAAAAATACCTTTTTGACAACTCGATACTCTCAATAAATATGTGTACAGCAAACCCATTTAATGAGTACTTAAAAATGAGCGTGTATAGTAGTTCAGTGTTTATCGTCTACTACTACAGCTTTGAATATATCGGGGGATAATAGTGTATGATAAACCCCTATACAAGCTCTAAACCAGGGGGCACTGTTTATCATGCCAGTAAAGTAAAACACCTCCCCTCTATGGAAAATAAGCAAGAAAAATGGGTTTTATTGTCGCTTTCTCTCTCTCTTTGGATCTCTCGTTCTTTACTGCTATTTATCAAGCTTGTTACAACTTGCGAAATATTGCCGATCATGAACCGTTAAAGATGGGATGGTTTTCTTCGTTCGCTTTGTCCTTGGAAATCAACTGAGAACGAATTCTGCAATGCCTGATACAGATCTATTAAATTATAAATCGAGAGTAGAGTATTGCGAACCTTTCAATCTGACCTTTTGCACATACGTGCATTAATCTTGATTTACCATATGCAGTTATGTGATTCAAAAAGGTTTTTCTTCTGGTTATTGTAGGATTTCTGAAATCCCTTTGACATTCTGGCCTTCCTAAACTGTCCGATTACATTTGAAGTTCAACTTTTTTTCTGACCACCCCTAACGCCTAGATAGTCTCTTAAAACCCCTTTGCCCATCTCCACCCCTTGTTGTGTATGCCTCTAGCCTAGCCGCTTCTTCAGGGTATCATTCCCTCATTTTCAAACCATCCAGCAGCCAGCACAAAAGGCGAGACAACGAAAGCCAGCAGCCGAGCGATGCACATATTATTTATGAATCCTGTTGTGCCACTCTTTTGAGGCTCCACTTTCCAGTAATAAAATTCAGGTTCGGTCTTTATAAATTATGCAGAGCAGTTTATAAATTGTGCCATTCTATCTGCTTGCCATAAATATTAATATTAAGATGCGACATAAATGGTAAACCTATACATTGAAGGGCACTATTCCCTGTCTGCAGCGCACTTGTAGTCCCACAGCTCGAAGCTGTGTCCGGTTCAATAAGACATCCTATCCCCCAAAGAAACCAAGTTAATTGTGGCCATTCGCTTCGTACAAAGCCATTGATATTCTATCGGGGAGGATGCTTTCAACGCTCGGTAGCCCAACGTAAACCGGCCCATTCTGTGGACATGAATTATGTGAACTGGAATTTCTTCCGCTGTAATGAAAACGATTCTGGACAAGGGTTGAAATAAGTTGAAAAATCTCAATTTATCCTCGTGCTGAATGGTGCACGAGCTTTTGTAACTGTACAAAGCTACTGCTATCTAGCGGAGTAGTTTCTAATTTCACATCACAGCAGCGCAAAGTGCAAAACGGGAGCTGTTGCACAACCACGGGTTAGCTTATTGCACAGTTGCAAGCGCAATCAAAAATTTAATTCTATGAATATTCATACAAATGAAATGGGACCTGCTATAGCTGGGCCACGAACAGTTGTTCAACAGTTTGCTCGAATGGGACCTAGCTCCGTCCGGCATGAATCTCGAAACATTTGATTAGCTCATTCGTTAGCTAACGGGCGAGGTAGGATGATTACAATTTGGATTACATTGGAAGTGTTAAGTGTTCCCTAGTCTGATGCGATGAGGCAGCACAGAATCTGATGGATATTTTGCTGCAGATTGATATTGGAAGGCATTTTGCCCTTCAGAAATTGGAAAATAATTGCAAAATCTCTCTCGGAACCGTAGACGATCCAAATGTTTCTCCTGTCAATTGTCGAAGCTATGTGCAAATAGCAAGTATATCCGATTGCGGCGCAGACCATCTGTTATGACTGCTAGTTTCTCAAAATTAGATTTGAAAATTATCTATATCATAAAATTTGTTTGGGTCAATAAATAAAAAGCCTTAAAACTTCCACGTTGAAACGTTCTACTTCATCACGATTCGGGCTAAAATCTAATTGCCAACAAATCTGAAAATAACTTACCCTAATCCTTAGGCCTTTATGTTTCGCCATAATTGTCCGTTCGGCTTGTAGGATTAGAAAATAAATTTCGTGCCAAATCGCCAAAAAATGCCATCGACGTAAACATCGCAAAATTGGACGGACATAAATCGACACCCAGCACTCATCGTACCACACTAGAACGACTGCAAATCAAGCGCACCATCTTGCCGTAATCCCGGTCATTTACGCCAAACGACTAGATCCGGTAGCACCGGGGCCATCAAGATGAGATGTTGAGATGGTTTTATAACCAACTTCCCTACACTTGGCAACAACCGACAACCATTTCGAGCTGTTTGGGTTTCCGTCAATTAATCATGGTGAATGACGCGCATGGTACGCACGGTGTGTCTAAACCCTTTATGAACGAATTCGAAAGATATGGCATCCTAGCATCATCTCAGTGAATATTCAAATTAATAATGATTTGAAGATTTAGGGTAGTTTTAAAATGACATTTTAATGAATAAAAAAATTCCTTATCCCTTTCGGGACGAATCAGCATAATTATGCCGTTAGGCACCCATGGAGTTGGATATCTCTTTTAGCCAATAAAGCCTTGTTTTACTTATTTTTTTTTTCAATTTAGATTATTATCAGTGTGAAGGTTTCAGGCGAACACTCCAGTTCGCTTGGATCCCGCCGGCGACCATGACAAGGCACTATGGTCCAGGAATCAGTTTTACGCGGAAAGATGCATTTTGAGCTTTAGAATGAAACATTAGACAAAAACGGTCTTCTACAAAGTTGTTTGTATTAGTTAAGCCCTTTGTTTGGGGTTATTGAAAATTAGGGTGGACCACATTTTCATAGAAATTGTGTAACTAACTTTCTTATTTGTAGAAATTATATTATACATGCTTCAGCAAAGTTATAGACCATTCAATTTCAAGCAACTTTGCCAAAAAAAGTTTTTTTGTATCTCTTAAATTGACCGATTTAGAGATTTTTCCTGCAGTGACATAGGGTGGTCCGAACAAAACTGGTTTTCTGGCTCTAGAGTTTTCAATTCAAATTTCTCATCAAAGTAGTCTATGAAACACTTTTAGAGCTTTAAAAAATGCGTAATTTGGTGAGTGGAGAAACTCGCTACAGTGTCTTACCGATTTTGGCAACAAGGCGTGATTTTTAGGTTGCCAAATTGGGGATGTTGCCACAATCGGGAAATTTGAATTGCTTATGTTTTTTATCATTTTAATTTTTAAAGCATCAGAAAAGGCATGGCAACTATTACGAATGATGTGAACAATGTATGGGAGCCTTCTTCAGTTTAGCTGTTGACCCAAAATCATAGACATCCTACCTTGATACCTTGATGCCTACAGCGCAGCATCACGCCATTGCCGGGCGTATTGTAGAGCTCCATCTTCGTCGGTCTTGGGCGAAACTTCTCCAGTTGCCCCGAACGTTTAGGGTCGCCAGGTCCTCTTCCACTGCGTACAGCCAGCGTATTCGTGGTCTTCCCCGAAGCCGCCGGCCTCTACCTGGTTCCCTGCTGAATATTATTTTCGCAATTCTTTCTTCCGACATTCGCACTAAGTGACCAGCCCACTGAAGTCTGCCGTATTTTACACGATTGATAATATTCGCATCTTTGTACACTTGATACAACTCGTGATTCATGCGTCTGCGCCACACACCATTTTCGAGTTTCCCACCGAGTATTGTCCGCAGCACTTTACGCTCGAAAAACACCGAGAGCTTTCCGGTCTGACTCTTTCAACGTCCACGCTTCGTGCCCGTAGAGAGCCACCGGAAGAATCAATGTTTTATACAGGGCGAATTTTGTTTCGGTTTGCAAGCTGCGGGACCTAAGCTGGTTACGTAGTCCGTAAAAGGCCCTATTCGCAGCCGCAACACGTCTTTTCACTTCGCGGGAAACGTCGTTGTCACATGTCACAAGTGTTCCAAGGTAAACAAATTCTTCAACAACTTCAAACACATCCCCATCAAACACTACCTCAGCACTTACACCACCATGCTTGACTCTATCTCTACCTGCAACCATGTACTTCGTCTTGGTAGAATTGATGGTCAGGCCTATCCTCGCTGTCTCCCTCTACAGAGGCACGAAGGCCTCTTCCACTGACCTGCGATCGATTCCAATCAGGTCTATATCGTCCGCAAAGCCAAGGAGCATGTGCGACCTTGTGATAATAGTGCCATTTCTTTGCACGCCAGATCTCCTAATAGCACCCTCAAGTGCAATGTTGAACAGTAAATTCAAAAGTGCGTCTTCCTGCTTTAATCCGTCTAACGTCACGAACGAGGTTGACACCTCTTCTGCGATCCGAACACTTGATTTCGAATCATCCAGCGTAGCACGTATCAGCCTAATTAGTTTCGCCGGAAAACCATTTTCAGACATTATCTGCCAAAACTCATTTCTTTTCACTGAGTCGTACGCCGCCTTGAAATCAATAAACAGATGGTGAGTCTGCAAGTTATACTCCCGGAATTTGTCTAGGATCATTCGCAAGCTAAACATCTGGTCCGTTGTCGAACGGCCCTCACGAAAACCAGCTTGGTATTCGCCGACGAAGGACTCCTCGAGCGGTCTCAGTCTGTTAAACAGGATGCGCGACAGAATTTTGTACGCCGAATTCAGCAGGGTAATTCCTCTGTAATTGGCACACTCCAGTCTGTGCCCTTTCTTGTAGATAGGGCGGATGAGGCCATCCAACCAGCCGGTGGGCAATTCTTTGTCCTCCCATACCTTCAGAAGTACTCGGTGGATCGACTGGTAAAGCTGCTCGCTTCCGTGCTTGAGAAGCTCGACCGTGATCTCGTCCTTCCCAGCAGCCTTACAGTTCTTCAGCTCGCTGATAGCCTTTTTAACCTCTCCTATGGTCGGTGGGCCACAGCTTGATCGTCATCATCTATGTTCATCCTGTTCCTCGCTACATTTCCATTCTCACCGCTCAACAATAGCTGGAAGTGCTCCTTCCACCTGGCAGCCACCGCCGTTTTATCGGTCAGCAAATTCCCTTCTCGGTCATTGCACATGGCGGGCACTGGTACGGTATTGTGCCGCGCACCATTGACCGTTGCATAAAATCTCCGCATATCATTTCGGTTCATGCTTTCTTGTGCGTCAGCTACCACACTTTCTTCGTGCTGCCTTTTCTTTCTGCGGTGGATTCGCTTTTCTTCGGCTCTCGCTGCCCTGTACCGCTCTCTGTCGGGTACCGGCCACAAGCATACGGCTTCTGGCAACATTCTTCATGTCTGTCACCCTCTGGCACTCTTCATCGAACCAGTCGTTCCGTCTTTGTCGTTGACCAGTGCCGATCACTTCCCGCGCCGTTGTTGTCACAGCTTCGTGGATAGGGTCCCACAGGCTGTCGACGTCTCCAGCAACGTTGACTCTTCCCAACTTCTCGTCTAGTTGCTGACGGTACTGCGCAGCTACCCCATCAGTCGACAAGCGTTGTATATTGAAGCGTAGCGTGCTGTGTGTTGCGGAACTCGTGACGCTGGATAACCGCGCCCGAATTTTAGCTACAACGAGATAATGATCCGAGTCGATATTAGGGCCTCGGAAGGTCCTGACATCAATGACATCTGAGAAATGTCGCCCATCAACCAGAACGTGGTCTATTTGGGAGCAGGCATCGCCACTCGGGTGTCGCCAGGTGTGTTTGCGGATATTCTTTCGTGCGAAGTAGGTACTGCTGATTGCCATCCCTCTAGCAGCAGCGAAGGTTACTAGCCGCAGGCCATTATCATTGGTAACGGAATGAAGGTTTTCCGTTCCAATAACGGGTCGGAAGAAATCTTCTTTCCCGATCTGCGCATTTGCGTTGCCGATGACTATCTTGACGTCTTGTTTTGGGCACTCTCCGTAGGACTTATCCAGGCTCTCATAGAACTCATCCTTCATGTCATCGGGCTTATCGTTCGTTGGAGCATATATGCTGATCAGGCTGTAGTTGAAGAACTTGCCCTTAATTCTCAACACACAGATTCGGTCGCTTACTGGTTTCCACCGAATAATTCGCTTCATCTGCTTCCCAATCACTATGAAGCCAGCTCCACGTTCTGCTCTGTCGCCACCGCTGTAGTAGATGTGGTACTTGAATGAAGTGTTGGCGATGGGGTCCACCGCTCGAAATTCACGTTCTCCGGTTCTCGGCCAGCGTATTTCCTGGATAGCTGCCACGTTCACGCCGACATTCCGCAGTTCACGAGCCAGGAGCCCAACACGCGCGGGTTCATTCAATCATAGACATCATCCACTAATTATATGCATCATCTGAAAAGCACACTTTTTGTACACAGTACAAGCGTGGTATTACTTTCAGTGACCATATGCGACTGTTCTAAAGTGCAAATGTGCAACTTTAAAGCAAGACCATATTGAAAGTAGCAGATTTCGAATACAGGATCCTTTTGAGTGAGTTTATTTTTGGGATTTCTTGAACAAAAAGTGAAATTTTGGTTATCACACGTTTTATGTAGTGAACAAGGTTTCAAGTTGAAAAAAGTAGAAGTGCATATAAATAAAAATGCTAAAATCAATGTTATCAAAAATGAAATGTAATGTCAGGAATGAAAAGAATTTGAAAAAAAAAAAAAACTGAAAGATATCCATCAAATATTTACAGTAGCAAGGCCCGTAGAAAACTACACGCCTTTTTTGGATCATGTCAATGTCACCTTTTCAATGCTTTTTATCGAATCCGCAATGCGCCCAGAAAAGATTAACGGCGAGATCTCATCAAGCGTTATGTTCGTTTGCTGATACCGTTTTGATTCATGATCAGTACTTTGTATGGGAAACGTTTCACGCGAAATGTTTCAATTTTCGCCGTTCAAAAATTCCCACTTTCGAGACTCGTTTTAATCAGCATTTTCGATAGATAGCACTGAAAATTTATAATGCTCAGCTGCCTTAGACGCCTCTTTAGTGGTTTGCCGATCTCAATCAATTCAATGTCTATTCTATCTATGATTTGCATAAGCTGTCCGGAATTCGAATCAAAATGTCCGGAAAATGAGACAAAAGTAAGGAAGCGCCCGGAATAAGAATCATGAAAAGTTCACACATTTCTAATTATTTAAAATTATTCATGTTACGGAATCAAAATCTTCATCCACCATTCAAAAGTTCATTGTTTTGAAGGCTCGATAACACGGAGGAATCATACAGAATGATTAATTTTCTATGCCTTCTGATGAGTTATACTAAACTGAGGCCTTAAATGTCCGTAATATGAATAATTTGAATGAAATGGACTCGATTATCCGGAGTGTCGATTTTTTCCAGTCCGGATAATGATGCGGTGGTATAGCCAGAAATTATTTCTAAAAACAGTAGGGGTCTTTACAAGAAAAAAAAATTGACCAGCATACACAAAAAAACACTTTTACAAATCCCCGCTTTTCTTAAATATTTTCAAAATTGCAAAACCATTCATATTGTATATTGCAATACCAAATTATCTCAGATTTATGCATAAGAATTGAAAAACAAGAACATCAAAAAACAAATCCCGGATAATCGAGTCTCAAATTCCGGATAATCGAATCCCGGATAATCGAGTCCCCGAATATTTATTATTTATTTTACCTTTATTAAGGAGACTTTCAGCCAGTGGCTGGTTCGTCTCCAGAGTCCCCGAATAATCGAGTCTCCGGATAATCGAATCCGACTTGTATTCAAAAAATTGTTTGCCGATAGTAGCAAAATGAATGATCAGAGGATTGGATGAAACCCTATAATTTATGCTAACATTTTTGAAGCAACATGAGTAGTAATTTTCAAATTAAACATTGGGAACATTGTTGAATGTTGCTGCTGAAATTTCAAATTTAGTTCATTCCATGGAGTTTCTTTTTTAACCAAATTACCATTAGATTTTTTGCAACGAAATCTCTTTGGCACATATGAGTTTTCTCAAAGATTGCACCAATTGATGCTTCCGATAAAAATACATGCGATACAATACGAATACAATTTTCCTTTTTTTTTTATTAGTTATCTATAAAATCCGTAACAGAAAAATTTATGATAGGAAAAATGTAGCTTGAATTTTGCGGAACCAATGGAAAAAAAATGTAATAATCATTACTTCTGTCTTCTTTTTGCTGAATAATGTGTGAAATTGAACGTTTATTTTTGACAACTGTATTTTTAATGATATTTTTTAAAATGTAGAGGCGCCTGCAAATGTCTACAGTAAGCATCCAAATATTCTCCTATACCACCTTCAAGCTGTCGCTAGAATGTGGTCAGAAAAACTCTTGACTGTTGAAGAAGCGTAGAAGATAATTTCCAAATGTCTAATCGTGTGACGGGCGGAAGGAAATAACATTTTTTTAAGATTGCAAAGATCCATTTTTTTAAAGATTTAGATCCAAAGAATTTTGAACATGGGCTCTTCTTTTTTTCGCTCTTTTTCAATGACTACGTCAAAGGCCATGCTTAACATCTAGAGTATGAACAATGGTTCTCAATGTTTTCCTTAATAATTGTTATTGAAATGCTGACACAAATACCTAAAACAGATCACTCACCAATTATGCAATAAATTTGTTTACGTATTAACTAATTAATAATCACGAGATAACTTGAAAACATTTTCAGGCTCATCGGACCGCCACATCCGATTGATATGTTAAAAAATACAAGCGCAATAACAACAAAACATTTGCGATCACACAGTATAGCTTGTCATCTTAACATATCGTTGCTTTTATTATACTAACATTTGAAGCTTTTATTATACTTTCTTTTACTGTCGATTACTATCGTATTCCACCAATTTATGATGCTTATTGAACTATGTAGCAATAATTTGAACAGCTTGCTTATTTTATAAGACTTCTCCTATGCGTACAATAATATTAAATTATGCGAGTTCTACTCATAAGTACGTTCCACATTACGTTTATTAGCTCGCAATTGTCACCACCATTTTCATTTTGACTTATTTCCACTTTGTTTACCCCGAAATGTTAGGTTTCAGTACTTCATAATAAATTGAAAATAATTTTTAATGTGTTGCCAAATTCGGGAAGAAATTGTTGCCAAAAACGGGTGTTGTCAAAATCGGGGGTAGACAAAAGCGGGTGTTGCCAAAATCGGGAAGGCACTGTATCTCCTTCCGTTTAGGAGTTATTGTTGTTATTCTCTCAAAAACATGCCTACTTTGATTGTGAATTTCTATGATTGGGGCAAATATAAAAAATATCTTTTGACGGCGTTCAAAAGACAAAACAAAATTGATAATATACAAAAAATTACAGATGTGTTATTTTTGTAACTCTAATAAAACGTCTTGAAAGTCAAATATTTTTTATCACAAAAACTTTAATAACTTTTGAACTTAAATAGATATCAAAAATTTTTTTGCATTCAAATTTGCTTTGTTTTGTTTTTGTTTTGTTAAGTTCTAAAAGTCGTTCATAGACGACTTTGACGAGAAAATAATTTAAAAAAAACTAGAGTTAAAAAACTTATTTTTGTTGGATCACCCTGCGATGATTAGGAAAAAATGCTCTAGATTGGTCAAATTTTGAGCTACAGAAAAACTTTTTTTGGCAAAGTTGATCAAAATTTCAAGTTCTACCGCTTTGCCTAAGAGCATATACCAGTGTTTTTGCAAATAAAAAGTTGATTATATGATATGTGTGATATTGTGGACCACCCTATGTAAGCTTACATTTTTAGAAACAATTTTGTAGAAGATCATTTTTGTCTAAAATTTCATTTTCATGCTCAAAATGCAAAATAAAAAAGAAATACATACTATGAAAATCTTCAAAATAGTTTTAGAGCCCTATCTTTCTCATTTCAGATTTCTCGTCAAAGCGGTCTATGCACGACTTTAAGAACTTAACAAAACGCAAATTTTCATGCAAAAATATTGATGATATCTATTTTAGTTCAAAAGTTATTAATGTTTTTCTGCTTAAAATCTTTTGTTTTTCAAGGCATTTTATTAGAGTTACAAAAATAACACATCTGTAATTTTTTTATATAATATACAATTTTATTTTGTCTTTTGAATGCCGTCAAAAGATATTTTTTATGTTTGCCCCAATCAGAGATATTCACAATCCAAGTAGGCATGTTTTTGAGAGAAAAACAACAATAACTCCTAAACGGAAGGAGATAGCAAGTTTTTTCACTCACCAAATTACGCATTTTTTAAAGCTCTAAAAGTGTTTCATAGACTACTTTGATGAGAAATTTGAATTGAAAACTCTAGAGCCAGAAAACCAGTTTTGTTCGGACCATCCTATGTCACTGCAGGAAAAAAGCTCTAAATCGGTCAATTTAAGAGATACAAAAAAAAACTTTTTTTGGCAAAGTTGCTTGAAATTGAATGGTCTATAACTTTGCTGAACCATGTATAATATAATTTCTACAAATAAGAAAGTTAGTTACACAATTTCTATGAAAATGTGGTCCACCCTAATTTTCAATAACACCAAACAAAGGGCTTAACTAATACAAACAACTTTGTAGAAGACCGTTTTTGTATAATGTTTCATTCTAAAGCTCAAAATGCATCTTTCCGCGTAAAACTGATTCCTGGACCACTGTGCAAGGTTATGGACTTTCATGTCTGTTGTTCAATATTGCGCTTGAAGGTGTTATGCGGACAGCCGGGCTTAACAGCTAGGGTACGATTTTTACGAGATCCAGTCAATTTGTTTGCTTCGTGGATGATATGGACATTGTCGGCCGAACATTTGAAAAGGTGGCAGACCTGTACACTCGCCTGAAACGCGAGGCAGCAAAAGTTGGACTGGTGGTGAATGCGACCAAGACAAAGTACATGCTAGCTGGTGAGGCCGAGCGCGACAGGGCTCGCCTAGGTAGCAGTGTTTCGATCGACGGGGATACGTTCGAGGTGGTCGACGAGTTGGTCCACCTTGGATCCTTGCTGACGGCTGACAATAACGTTAGCCGTGACAAATGTAGGCGCATCATCATACACTATGGCCTCCACAAGAAGCTGCGGTCAAGAAAGATGCACACCCGCACCAAATGTACCATGTACAAAACGCTCATAAGGCCGGTAGTCCTCTACGGGCATGAGACGTGGACGATGCTCAAGGAGGACTTGCAAGCACTTGGAGTCTTCGAACGTCGGGTTCTTAGGACGATCTTTGGCGGTGTGCAGGATAGCAACCTTGCAAAGATGGTGTTCGCTTCGGATCCGGTTGGTACCAGAAGGCGTGGAGCGCAGTGAGCTAGGTGGACGGATCAAGTGCATGTCGATTTGGCGAGCGTGGGGCAGAACCGAGGATGAAGAGATGCTGCCACGAACCGAGTATTGTGGCGTGAAATTGTTGATTCAGTGTTATCTATCTAGATGTTAACTAAATAAATTAAAAGTAAAGATTTCTGGAGAGACAAAGTGGGACCAGTTTGTCGTCGAAAAAGTTGAAATTTAGCATGACATAATGCGGGTACCTGTGAGGGATCATTGATCATTATGGGCTTCCGAGAGTAGACTATTAATTAACAAATTTCTTGTTTTGAAAAATTGGCATTATGACATTATGATGACGTGCAAACGCATTTTTGTATTCTTTAATGCATTCTGGTTAAACATCTGCAATATTTTTTGATAAGTTAAAATTAACAACTTTGTATACGCTACTTTTGAAATTTTAAGCTTATTTTGTAGCATACTATTGATTTGCAGTTTGCAGACATTGCAGTTTTGAAGAGTTTCGATGTACTTTATTCTTGTCTATTTTAACAGACAACGACAAAATGTGTGCTGTTCAAAATGTTGAATGATATAACTCTAAATTACTCGCAACTCATAATAATGACTACGGCGATAAACTGGCAGCACTGAGCGCATGATCTATCATATGATATGATCATGTAAATAACTGCTAATAATCACTCAAACCGTAGTAGGTACTCATCGTGTTCAGTTAAGGTCCTTAGTTCATTGATACGTAAGATTAAATATAATTATTTTTTCACATTATAGATGGTCGGCGTTAAGTCAGAGTGGACCAAGTACAAAAGTTGAGAAAATTGAATTATTCTTCCATTCAGGGCTGGAAAGCGTCAATGTAAAAAGAAGGTGTCGCGCGACTTTTACATAGATGCTTCCCTCACTGTCATCGGACGGCGAGACAATGACAGAGATTTTCTGCAAATTCTCGATAAAAGTGTGCAGTCAGAGTGGACCAAGTGCTTATAACCATAACAATGAAAATGATCAGCGCGCTGCGGAATGCTAGGAAATGAAAGACATTTTGAGTGATTTGTAAGATTTTTCGACATCGAATGATTCTTCTTCTCATTCATCATACATTCATCATCATCAAAAACAATCCTAAATATTACAAAATTTGATGCATTTGAATTTCATTTTTGACCATTTACCATATTTGGATGGAAATTGAATAATTTCTGTGCAGAGAGAGTGGACCAAGTGTGAAAAAGCAATAAACTGATTGATAATAATAATTTTTTGAGTCGATTTCAGAGTCCGATAGAAGTGTTTGGTAGTTCTATGATATCTGTATGGAATGTTATAGAAGCCGCTTTTTGAACCAGTATATTTTTGACGGTAGATTTTTAGTTGGTCCACTCTGACTGAACACATATTTAAACATTTGTGGTCTATAATGCCTTGACCTTACAAAACTTTAATTTTCAAGCTACCGTTATGCCACTGATTTCTGAGTCAGGAAACTCTGGTAGGTGGATTAGCCAATAGGAACGATTGGCGCGCAACGCGGCGGTATCACGCCACGCGGTGCACCAATCAGGTGTTAGGCATAGGAATGTGCAAGGTGTGCACTAATTATTAATAAAAGCGAGCCAGCAGCGTGGCTCGGTCTCTTGTTCTTGCTAGTTAGGTGTACAAGTAAGGTTACTTATATCAATAGACACTTTTGTATTTAAAGTTTGTGCTTTTTAAAAAGTGATCTAACGTGAAGAATCCCCTGACTCTGAATTGAAGATATGGATTATAGAAGAATTTCCGATACTGATGTCAAAGGATTTTGATAATTTCTTTATCTTAGAGATATGCACCAAGTTTGACCATGCAAGTATTGAATGATTGTTATTTTCCGAGAAATTGTTCAGTCAGAGTGAACCAAATCACTTAACGGTGGGCTTTAGTTCAGTCAGAGTGGACCAAGTGCACATAGTCCACCAAAAAAACGTTCTATTATAGGTTTGCATTATGTTTTTTTTTTTTTTTTTGATGATTATCACTTCACACTATATTGTTTGAAAGTTACAGAAAAAGGTGTATAGAAATATTGAATCAAAATTTTAACGAGCTCAAAAATTACAAGGTGTGGAACTCTAAGCCCATTTTTCTCAAAATATGAAAAATGTCACTTGGTCCAGTCTGAACGCCGACCAGACGCAATACAGGAAACCGAGATTGAACTATGAAATAATTTTGAAAATCGTACAAGATCCCAGGCCAGGCTCGTCCTTTTCTTCGTACCGTAATCCGGGGTATCATTGATCAGCGGGGTAACATTGATCGGAATGACTCATCTCGTGAAAAGTTCGTTCCATCATTTATTGATGGCACATTTCCAAATCATGAATGGTGCTTCTCTTTGTTATATTTATGAATTAATGGAAGTGAAGATTTTTGCGAAAATTGCGTTTACCTTATGCGTAAATTTGACAACTCTTCGAAACAATGATTTAAATGGGTAAGGATGACACTACCGAAGATTTATGTCTCACATAAGTTCTGCAAACGATATGAACAAGAAAAATGCGATTTTTACTAAAAATGGCATCGCCGAAAACGATTCCATTGTCAAAACTTCCAAGGGTATGCTCAATTAAGCAACATTAACGAGTTACTGTAAAAAATACAGAATTCCCTTAGGAAATTGCCTACCTTTTGGGCGTATTCCATGGTTCGTGATGTTTTTAATTTTAAAATAACTCTAAAAGTAAATGACTTGTAAGCGTTTGGCTTTCATATTCGGCTTCGGGGGCCATGATTTAAGTAAGTAACGACATTTTCAATATTACCGAACGTTGTTTACACAGGTTTAAATTAAAAAAAAAAACAAAATGCAGTATACAGTTACGAGCTATGGGTAGCAGTAAAATTTACAACATTTGCATTTTCAAACGAAAAATTTAAGAAATATTCAAAAAAAAAAAGTAAGAGGTTGTTTCCGAGATACGACCGCCAAGTTGACGTTGGATAACGTTAGCTTCTTCTATTTCCTGATTTAGGACCGTCACGAACTTATGAAAGATTTCTAGGTACTGACAAAAAATCTAATCAATTTTCAAACTATTTGTTGCATGTCAATTCTGATCTATTAAGGACATTGAGTGTTATTGTTTGGTTGGTTCGGTTAACACTTCAACACCGATAGAACCGGTCGATGGAAGATGAAGCATGAGCGGTAACTTTTGCTCTCCTAACAAATATACCGGTTGAACGTTAGGTCCATTCATGATCCTCTAAGATTGGTTGCTTTAGTGGATTCCGAAGCCAGTTTGAGGTTGAGGCTCTTGTCCATGAAGTCCTCTAACTCTGTGTACTCCTCTTTGCTCAAATCGATGTTGAAGTTACCTGTCACGATGATTGGCATGGTCTCCTTTTGATACTCGAAGAAGTTCCGCGCCATAAAGAACTTCTTCTGCTTCATTGTGGTATCCGGAGAAATGTAGAGGCAAACCAGTAGTGGCCGACAATTCATTATAGTGATCTCGGCAGCGCAAATATTACCATAATCATCTGACAAGCCAAGCTCCACATCATAACAGGTGCAGAGTTTTCGAATCTTGTGCGCCACAGCAATCGTTGTTGCTGGCGGTGAAATCGATCAGGACTTCTAGATTAAGGTCACGGGACGGTGTTTTAATCACCCTCTCCATTTGAAAAAATTATCTCAAGTGACACTCAATATATCGATGCGAAAAATGTATCACTAGCATTATATATATGTAGTGCACAACCCATTAAATTTTCAGTTTAATCGGTTCACCTAAACTAGAGATTTGCTTCTGCAAAGTTATGATGATAATTGTTAGAGTGAGACAAAAGATAGGGAAAATAACACGGTCTCCCGTGTCACCTTAAGACCGATCTGCGATTCCAGAGCGCGACCGTCATGGCCCTGTAGGAAGCGAGCGTGGCCTAACTGGTCGGTTTGTTTGAGGATACCAACCTGTACGCGATCCACGCCAAGCGTGTCACCATCATGCCGAAGTACATCCAGCTGGCTCGTCGTATCCGTGGCGAAGGCGCTTAAATTGCATTGAAGCACAATTTCAAACAACAACCCTTTACAGGGCCACAATTGAATAAATAATATTTAGTTATCAATTGTAATTTCGAATGATAAGCTTTCAACGGAGATAAATGGCAAACAAAGTTGTATCTAGGTTCTCGTCACTAGGGTCGGGCGGCGGTAGCATTTTTGCAGTCTTCTCTGTGTGTGTATTTCGATTCGACAATTTCTTACCAAATCAAAACGTCAACAAAGCTGTTGCTGATAAGTTTTGGCTCTTTGTTCGCCAAGTTGATACTGATCGCTCTAGCATGCGACGACGACAACGGCATCATTCAATCATCACTAATTGCGAGGCAAACCGTGATGGATTCTTAATTCAAGTGCCGTTTGCGATTTACCTGACCGCGCGCGCACAATGGGAATTTTATTTCTTGACACTGTGATTCTCGAGAAGCATTATTTAGCCGTGATAAATGATTGCATGCAAATTACTGACCAAAATCTGAATCAATCACATCCAATCACCAGTAATGTCGCTCTTCACGGTGGAAAATTCTCACAACTCTTTCAAAATGAAATGGTCGTCCTGAAAAGGACGGTTGGTCACCGTCGATCAAACTGGGTTGTCAATCCATTGTTAGACAGAAATACACCAAAAGATTACCGAAGACGATTAAATCGAAATGCAGTCGGTAATTTTGTACTTCGTTGTTTTCGTTGGTTTGCTCACTCCTCCGACGGCAATTTTCAAGGTTTCTAGACGAGTTCTCCACGAATTTGTTGGTGCAGCTGGATGCCCATGGCCATGATGAGCGATTTCACGGAACCTGCAGCATTTAGCTTGGGTTGGGAATAAAAAAGAGCAGAAGCAGCGGCAGCGACGAATGTGTAAAATTTATTCCGATAGGAGTTCTTCTCCAATTGCTGGTCAATGATTGACTGATGTGTGCGGGGATCATTGAATTTTGGTTGGCTTCAACTGAACACGATAGAATAAAGAGGAGTAAGAAGAAAACCGAAAGGGGCGTTTCCCTTTGCATGACGAAAGTGGCTAAGATATCGAGCAATGATGTCTGTGCTAGGAATACACAAGAAAAATGTGCTTTTCTATGGAAAATAAGACATGCCTTGATATTTATCGATTTTTCAATAGTTTTTTCATGAAAATCAATAGTTTTAATTATTGGAGTCGATTCGTAGAAAGATTTCCAATATGCAATGGTTAGCTATTGATAATGAATAGTTTTCTTTTGTATGAATGAAAATTTCTGATCCATGGGTGCCAAAATGATGATAATTGTTCAATAAAAATTTCTTTTCAGAAGCATTCTAAATATGTCGCAATTTTGTTACATATGTTCTCATAAAATATGACAAGTCTAAGAAGCTGTTGAAAATGCCACTCTATTTTACAATCGTTGTGAAATGTTATGACGGCACTGCAGCAGCGTCCGCGAATACAGTATCAAATTGTCGTGCCATCAATTATTCATGACAAATTAAATTTTGTATGAAACTGTGAGATTGATTGAGAAATGAAGAAAGATGTAATAAGGTCGAAAATATTATTCTTTCATCTCTTTTCAACACCTTTGATGGCCCTAAAAAGCGTCGATTTGCTTATACGACGAACCATCTAAATGATGTGACGTGGATGGCGCACAAGAGCAACGGGTTGTTGTTTACCGGGCATAAGTCGAAATCTGCAAACGATGCTCACTCTTAAAATCTTGAGCGATTTCACAAGTCCGACGCTCGATTAGAAGCAGCTCCTCTGATCAGCAACTCAGAGGGCCTGTGGTATTTCGTTCCTAGCGGGCTTGCTTCTTGAACACCGATGCTGAATTCAAAGTCGAAATCTGCAAGCGCGGATAAATTTGCGGCGGCGATGACGACGGCTTGGACGTTATTCGCTCAAGCCATCGTCATCTCCGCCGCAAAACAACCTTGCGTCTTCTTCTTCCGAAGACACAAATTGAACTGTGACGGCGGGAGCAAACGCAAAGCGAAAATGACTCGCCCGACCGTGTTCATAGTCCGACCGCAAAAAGAAGACTGAGGGAAGAAGCAGGACCGGTGCGCTTTTATAGTGGGAAGCGGAACCCAAAAATGTGCTTGAACGTGATTGGTTAGATAAGAAAGGGGTCAACATTTTACGATTTTTCAATAGTTTGTTGCCAATAATAAATAGTGTCATCCATTTGAATCGACGCGTAGATAAATTTCCGATCGATTGATGTATAAATATTGAAAATCTATCGACAAATGGCTGAGTAATTAGCGGTCAAAACCTGACCATTTTTCGTTACATGCTCAATTTTTTGTTTTTTGAAATTGTACCCCCATATGTTGCCGAAGGACGTTATCCAACGTCAAAAAGAAGATAACTTTTGCGTCTGCTAAGAAGAAATTGCATCTGGCGGTACTGAGGAAAATTTTATCTTGGCTTTGGCAATGACGGCGCATCACAACGGAGATTGGAAAACATGCGAACGCAGTGACGACATCAGGCCTTATCGTTCAAATATATCGTTCCGTCACAGGGGGAGGGAGAGGGTCTTCCATAGTGTTACAGCCCTTATACACAATTTAAATCTTCCATACAAAAGTTGTTACGTGGGGAAGGAGGGGGTCTAGAACTGGCACATTTTGGGTTATGTAATATTTGAATCATTCCTTAACAATAGAAAATATATTTATTGCATTCCGCCAGCACGACTCGGAAACATTCTCGATTTGTCGTTTTGTCAATTATTCATAACTAATCAGATATTGTATGATGCTACGAGATGAATAAATGTAAGAATATGGTAAACACATTAGCAAATATTACACAAATAACTCTTTAGGACACATTTGTTGGCACTGAAAAGGGCCGATTGAACTGTGAGAATCGAGTAACGCGGACACATTTTGCCAGCGAACAGGTTGAAATCCTCCTCGCCCGATAAGATTTGCGGTGGCGATGATGATGGGTGCTTGAACAAGCGGCTTGAGCTGATTTTCTTCAGCCATCTCGTAGCCAGCGATTTCACAAACCGGACACTGGATTTGCAGCAGCTTAAGGTGAAGATGAATCGAAGCCAAACCTCAAATTTTCAATACATACGTTTAAGCTGAAAACTTAATCGATTGGTCACTCGCTGGTGGTGACCAATCGATTAAGTTTTCAGCTCAAACGTGTTTTCGGTTCTCCAGATCCGTGCTCTTGAAAATTTGAGGTTTGGCTTCGATTCTTCTTCACCTTAATGATTGTAAATTATTGATGCTGGTTTTCTTGTCCACACACTAAGGGTGAGTTACGAATTTTGATAATAACTCAGCAGCGGAACATTCGGTAAACAAAATTTGTAGATATTGTTGGAATTTTACTGATTTTGGTAAAATGTTTACCGCAAATCACTAAAAATTTCACCAAAACTATTATTTTTGATTCACCGACAGTCCTGTTGCTGTGACTATTGCCAATAATGTTGCGTGAAATATTTTCGAAACTCTTTCAAAATTAAATTGTCGTCCTGAAAAGGACGGTTGGGTGAGGATATCGTCGATCGCCATTTCATGCTCAGATTTTGTGAATTCAGTGGTAGTTTTGCTGTCGGTGATGGGGACGATTTAGCTTCCAAATCTGTACAGCGTATGGCCCTGCCACTTCAGAGCGTAGCCGACAGAATTCTGGATGACTTCAGCACACCGCGGGTTTCCTCGTAGATGAGACCGGAGGTACGATTGACGTCGCCACGGCGAGCCAGACGGCGGATGATGATGCACTGGATGTTGTCACGCTTGGCGCTTCCTTTTCCGAGGCCGGTCTAACTTCGGCAACGATTGTAACAAAACTGATGCTCGGCCGCCGGCTCGGCTGCTTTTATGCGGTACGCGATGGATGAATTCTTCTTGCTCGCTCGCTGTTCACTGTTCGTCTCGCTCGCTCGCAAGAGAAGGTCATAAAAGGGACCGGCAGCCGCGCAAATTCAATCATTCGTTTGTTTCAATCTGTCCAGAGAACACTACTACGACGATGGCTGGAAAGCAGCCCCTCGCAAGCAGCCGGTCACGAAAGTCGCTCGCAAGAGCGCCCCAGCCACCGGAAGAGTCAAGAAGCCGTATCGCTATCGGCCAGGAACGGTCGCTCTGCGTGAGATCCGTCGCTACCAGAATTCTACGGAGCTGCTGATCGACAAGTTGTATTTCCAGCGCCTGGTCCGTGAAATCGCTCAGGACTTCAAGAGCGATTTGCGATTACACAGCTTGGCGTCATGGCCCAGCAGGAAGCGAGCGAGGCCTATCTTTGAGGGTACTAACATGTGCGCGATCCACGCCAAGCGTGTCACCATCATGCCGAAGGCCTTCTAGCTGGCTCGTCGTATCCGTGGCGAACGAGTTTAAATTGAATTAGGACGCAATTTCAAGCAAAACGGCCCTTTTCAGAGCCACAACAATGTATTCCACGTAAAAGAGTTACGGCTTAAGATATTTCACCTATTATTAATTAATTAATTTATTTAATTACCAATTTAAATTTCGGATGATTAGTTTTTCAACGGCAAACAAAGTTTTAGCTAGGTTCCCGTCGGGCGGCGGTAGCATTTTTGCAGTTTTCTCTATGCGCTTATTTGGTTTCGATCGACAATTTCTTACCAAATCAAATCATCAACAAAGCTGTTGCTGATAAGTTTTAGCTTTCAATTCGACAAGTTCATACTGATTGCTTTGGCATGCATGTGGCAAATGACTGACCGAAATATGAATCCATCACATCCATTCACCAGTAATGTCGCTCTTCACGGTGTAAAATTCTCATAACTCTCTTTCAAAATTAAATTGTCGTCCTGATAAGGACGGTTGGTGGTAGTCACAATCCATCGAACTGGGTTTTCATTCCATTCTTAGACAGAAACACACCAAAAGATTACCGAAGGCTATTGAATTAAAATGCGGTCGTGCGCGTGCGCGTGAAGTGGAATTTGATTGGCTTTGACTGAACACGAGATAATAAAGAGAAGTAAGAAGAGGACCGAAAGGGGCGTTTCCCTTCGAAAGACGAAAGTGGCTAAGATATCTCTCAATGATGTCTGTGTCAGGAATACACAGGAAAAATGTGCTTTTCTTCGAAAAATAAGACATGCTTCGATATTTCTCAATTTTTCAATAGTTTAGCCATGAGAATCAATAGTTTTCATTGTTGGAGTAGATTCGTAGAAAGATTTCCAATCGATTGGTGCAAGAATCTAGAAAATCTATCCGGGCATTAGTAAGTTATTAACAGTCAAAATCTAACCACTTTTCGTGACGCGAGCGATTTTTCGTTTTTCGAAATTGTACCCCAGTATGTTGCCGTAAGACGTTATCCAACGTCAAAAGATCAATGTTACCCCGGATTACGGTACTTTGTGGTTGTATCTTTTCCTTGCTTTTATCTTCCACTCATAATCTATACCAGCTGATCTATCTCAGTTCATAGCATTTTCTAGAACCAGAGACGGACAAATAAAAAACAATTGTTTCCCTACGCTCCCATCCTTCCCATTATTCCATAATTATAGCACGTCTTTCCTTACGCCTGACACATAGGCAGTCTGCTAACCAAACAGCAAACCTATCTGCCATTAATTTACCACCACCATACCTTCCCATATGACCTGACGTAGACGCATTGGTATATACGGTCTACTGTGGGAGCTAGTTAAATGCATTATCAATTCCTCCCCCTTCCCCTCATTGACGCATTCTGACGTGGCAGGTGCCATTGTTGCCTAAAAATGGAAGATCACCAGCACTTATACACTAAGGGTGTCTGTTAATCCCAAACATCTATCCGATCCCCCCGGGGAGGGACCTGGTGTAGTGGTTAGAACACACGCCTCTCACGCCGAGAACCTGGGATCGAATCCCATCCCCGAGATAGTTACTAAAAATTTCAGTGACGACTTCCTTCGGAAGGGAAGTCAAGCCAAGCCGTTGGTCCCGAGATGAACTAGCCCAGGGCTCAAAATCTCGTTAATAAAGATAGAAAAAAAAATCTATCCGATTGGTTCCTTGTGTAAGTGCAGCGTTAGAGTCCGCGGCTACAAAGCAAAGCCATGCTGAAGGTATCTGGATTCGATTTCCGGTCGGTCCAGGATCTTTTCGAAAGGGAAATTTCCTTGACTTCCCTGGCACTAGCATACGCTCGTCATAAGAAACTTGCACACGCTTTCCACTCATCAAAATGCATATGGAATTATTAAACAATTTGAAAAATTTACACCCGGATTTTGGGTGTTTCTCGAGACAGAGTGCATATTGTTTTCCTCTAATGTTCACAACTACATCTACACTAGGGCACCCATACCATTGTGCGTGATAACCACTATAGCCGGGCGCTTGTTCAGATGTTATTGTTCAATAATAGTATACATGCTGATGCAAAAAATGTACATTTGTAAGGCTCCCTTTTGCGCGTAACTTCAACGTGGCGTTTTGTTTGGTAGAATTTGAATACAAACGGCTGTATTAATGTTATGAAATAGTGGTGGGCGTTTTGCGCAACGAGTTGAACTTAAGATCCTTGGATAAGCATTCGAAGGACAAATTTAACATATTTTTCACATGTATTGCAAGCTATAACAGTGCACAAGTTGGCTGTTGGTGATACTTTCAAAAATTTTGTTATGTATTGACCTAAACAATGACCTTGCACGAGAAACATTTTTATACATTTCTATAACCTTGGGTGAAAAAAAGCATTCTAAAACACATCGTTCGTTCTAATCGAGGGTGCCACGTTTTCCCCCTATGGGCAAATTATCCACAGTACCCATTTTCTGATAAATAAATTCTGTGCTGTTACTTCAATAGGGTCTCACTGACATGAGCGATTTCTCTTCACCGATCCTCTCTTTCGCTAAAAACTTCGCTGACATAGATAAATCTGTTTTATTTTTTGTTTATGGAGCAATATATAGTGATTTCTAATGGAAGAAATAAATATCTTTGTCCTGTTTTTTTTTCTGATAATATTTCATGGAATAGATTATTGCAGCTACATAGATTTTTTCACCTCGTGGATACGGATATTCCGCTTCTGAACCTAACTCCAATAAGTTGTGGATGATTCAGCCTATAATCAATGCTGTTTATGAAGCACTTCATGCAGTAACCAAAGATACAAAATTTTACCCCATTGATGAACAGATGATTCGTTTCCCAGGATCATACAAGGTTAAGCAATATGTAAAGAATAGACTGCGTCCAGAAAGCCTTATGGATGCTGTAATTGTTCTGGTTTGAATTTGACCCAAAAATATCCATAGATGGATGAAGTAGGTCAACCAAAAAAAGTTTTGTTGACTTTATAAGGTACAATTTGAGATGCGTTTGTGGGTCCGTCCCGAAAGAGTTATGCTGCATCATATACCATTTCTATTGAAACCAATGATTAATAAGAATCACATTCAACATTTAAAAGAAGTCATACCTAAGCATCTTAGTGTTAATTTTAAGACATTTCGTTGACGGAAACACAAGATACAGTGCATTGTGTATTTAATAGCATATCCGTATAGTTTATTTAAGGGCTCATTTAACTGATTTAGATATGTATGCATATTGTTTTGATTTTAAGCCAAGAAATTATATGTGGAACATTTGCATAATGATGATAATAATCCCGGGGTAACTTTGATAGTTTTTACGAAGAAAACTTGAATACTTATACACGTTGTTTCAAAGAATTATAATATATATTTTTAAAACAAGTACTGACATCCTAGCTATCGATTGCAGTTGATAGATTGCCAAAAGATTTATTCTGAATGGATATATAATTTTTCGGTTTATGGACAAAAGGTCGAAAGGACAAAAGGTCGAAAGGACAAAAGGTCGAAAACGATTTGCATGGTGGGAATTTTTTCCTTCTTTGAAAAAAGATTTTCGACCTTTTGTCCCTTCTCTTTTGTTCTTCGATCTTTTGTTCTTTCGACCTTTTGTCTTTTGACCTTTTGTCCTTTTGACCTTTTGTCTTTCGACCTTTTGTCCGAAAGTCGGTTTTCTGTTTTGGGGTAACTTTGATAGTGGAGTATAAATCGAACAAAATTGAATCAATTACGGAACATTTATAGGGCGTTGCATACCTCTAGGCTTTTAACGCTATATGGTAGATTACAAAACTGGCCTCAGTTTGTAAAAATGGTTTTCGCTAAGAGATTTGAGACCGAATCAATGTTCTACTACAACTAGGCTGTCAAGAATAAGTCACGAACTCTTTAGGACTTAATCAAATAGTGATCGTAGAACAGATTGTTTGAACCGTTTCAAAAATGCTAAAATCTTACAAGTTTTTAATATTTGCATAAAAATCGTCAAATTTACTTCATTTCAACGAAAATAGTTTTGACATGAAGTGTCATACAAATACTCTAATATATATGTTGTATAAAATAAGCATAATGCCGATACTTGTAGTGACGAACCATACAAAGTTTGATTGAATATTACATAAAACTTACGCTTTCTTGAAAAAATATGTTATCATAATCATGAAACGAGCTCACCAGTTGGTAATCCATCCTCGATTGAACACGAATATCTTTTCGCCTCACACAGCGCGAACAGCAAAACTTCTCGGTGTCCCGAAAACGAAACGTCTTGCTTGGGCTTCCCAAAGCACAGCCCAGCAAAATGCGCGAAAATTCCATAAGAATGGCCTTGGATCTTGAAATCCCTATTATCTTCGTTACATACATTCGATGAAAAATTATCAAACTCGCGGAAAGAATGTTATGATACCATATCTTTCGAACGGCACGTAAAGAATTGATTGTCATTTTGTTCCATTAATAACGGTTTCAAACACACCGCGTATCGTCTTCCGCCAGGTCATAGAGTTCACCAGCCATTTGCCTCCTGTCCGCTTCCTTTGGGCACCAAAAAACTGCCCCAAGGGTGATTCATTTGTCCCGTTCGCCAATATTCTCCGTGCAATTTCTTTTTAACGACATGGGACCACATTCCGTCGCCACGCATGTTCATGTCCAACCCTAAGGACGACGTCTTGAGCCATTTCCGTCGCAAGACCTCATGGGGAAAAAGCAGCACGGTGGTGTTTCCTTGTGCAGCACATGTTTGATTTCGTCGAAAATTTATTTGAGCCGTAACATAGAGTTAGATGCTGGTCGAAGCAGAATACGAATTCCGTTCCGCTAAACTAACAGACAAACTAGAACCCGGGATCCGAGAAGTAGCAACAGGGAAAAATCCACCAGCTGTTGTTCTCAGCAGAACAGAACTATGCCGGAAGAAGCGACAACCCATCCACCGAAAAAAACCATTGTCACCGCGTGTTTGACAAGCATCGAACCATTATCGATGGTATTGGCAGCTGACTGTTGGCAAGAATCACTGTTCCGGCGGACACAAGTCCCGACTCCGAAAACGGTTTCGGTTATTGGTTCGATTATTATCTAGATTTTCTCATTTAATGTTGCACCATGCACGCGAGCCAGCACGATGTGTTTCATATAATGGTTACATTATCCCCAGGTGGCGCCACACGTCGTCGTTGTCGTCGTTGTCGCTGCTGTTCCTTTTTCGGTGTCCGATCGGTTCAATGGGATACCATGGAGTTTACTGCTGTGGGGAACTTTGGAGAGCATCGAAGACAAAACTGGCTTTCATAGAAGGTTGTCTCTTACTGCGGTGGGTTCGATGCTACAGGACACTGCATGATAGCAGTTGTTGGGACGGGAGCTATCCTGCGTTTTTGTGAGTTTCACGTGGGAGGAATAACGGGACTCAGGCTCTATCCACAATGGGTTAAAGTGAATAGTACGGTTGTTATTTTCAGAAGTACTTGCAAAAATACTAAAATAGTCTATTTTTTACAAAATGATTAATAAAATTTGTCACAAATAGAGTTCACACAAGAAAAAACCACTGACACAAGAAAAAACAACTGTACAGGATCTATCCTCCGTAAGGTCAATTGATCACAGCTATAAACATAAAAAAATCTGCATTTGAAATTGGCTGAGGAATATCCGGAAGGATTCCCATTATTCCTGACCAAGGTTGAACGAGCGGAAGAATGTGAAGCCGACAGGAAGAACAGGCTACATCGGAAAAAAAAACTAGCCTCCATGCGATCCAAGACGACGGAAGTTAACTGCGTTCCTGCTCCGATTATAGAACCCATTGAAGATTTCGTAGTTAACCGTTCGACGCAGCAGTTCACAGTAGAGCAATTGACACACCTCAACAAGGGGTTAGGATATGCGGTGACTACGAAGCCTGACGTGGAGAAAATCATCGTAGACATGGAAACAGCAATCATCCTAAACGTACCAATTAAGGACCAGAACACAACGAGGAACATCGTAGCAAAGGCCATTACAATAGGACAACGAAGCAGGGCAGACAATGACGAGACGAGGATCGTGAAAGAACTTCAGGATAAACCAGTGTTCTACATCAAGACGGATAAAGGCAACGCAGTCGTCATCATGGACAAGACGGATTACGACGAACAAATGGCGAAAAAGATCAACGAAGGCCCTGTTTAGATATGAATTATATTTTACCCGCCACTGTAGATATCAGTCAATCGATCAAATGAGTGACCACAACGGTGTAGATACAGATACACGAGAGAAGAGATATCTATGATGCCTAAGATATCCTCTCGCAGCACGAATTGGAATAAGAGTTCAGTTAAATCTCGATCACCGACGGTATCGGAAACGATCGGAGGATCGTCGCGTTAGTCAAATACAGTCCATTTAAGTTGAACAAAAGGGTTCAATAAATTACCCTAATGATTGTATCACAAGCAAGGATGGAAATCTAGTGATCATGACAAAATCCATGATGCCTCGCGTTGTTCTTTATCCTGCGATCATAGCAACAACGATTAACTCTTTGTCGTCAAGTAATCACAACAAACTACGCTCCGCGAATAATGCGTGTTGCACGTGTCCTAGCGATTAACTGTTCGCGAAAAAAAGTTTGATTATTTCGAGGATTGTTCCACTTTTACTTAACGATCTACCTCCATATATGTTGTTTGTGATTCTAAAACCATTCGGACATTGGTTGAGCGTTAAATAATAGCGCAAATGCGGCATGATTCAAGTTGATCGCTACTTGTAACAACATCCGATAAACTCTTTGTCCCACGACAAACAGTGCATCGGATGCTTCATATATCCGCTCTACGCACTTGTAATGAGGTGTTGAAATCATGCTGCTGCGAGAGTAACGACCCTCTTAGATTATTCCAATACTGTGTTGTTGATCGCTAGAGCCGATTTTTTTTCCATCCTTGATCCCAAGTTTTTCTTGCGCGTTATACTTAAACGTCGATTTGCGGGTGATTCGCGGAAGTGCGAACCGGGAGTATCCCACATTTTGGTCCTGACGAACCGGATTTGTCAGACCCGTGAAGAAACGTGTGAAGTGATAGTGCGCTTGGCTTGGGTTCAGACGGCCAACGACCGTCGAGTGTACAAAAGACCAGTGCGGTCTGATTGTGAGTCATTGTGTTGGCATAGTGGTAGATTGGGGCAAAGTGTTTCTGTTCTGCCAGCGTGGAGGTCCGCTGGGGAAAGTTTCTTTCCTTGCTGCTGTGTTGCTGTTGTTGTTGTTGGGTTGGTCCGAGCTGCTGCTGGTGTAGTTTGCATGCCGCCGACGGTTAGAAAATTGCATACGTGATTACCTGATCCGGTGGTTGCGGTAGTTCTTCTGCGGTGAAAAGTTCATCGTCCATCTGCTGTGGACATCGTCATCGATAGTCAGGCCCTAGGAAAGCTCATCATCAAAATCCAGATAAGTACAGTGTGCGTGCGATTGTGTGGTTGAGGTGGTTTGGCCTGGTTTGCTTTTACACCAGCCATACCGAAAGCTCTACGGACGGTAGAGAAATTTGGGCGCTGAATGAGTTAATTGCATGCGATTTTGTACTCATCACGAGATTCTGTGGAGAAGGTGTTTTGAGATTCTCTGGTTTGATCATTTACATGCCCTTAGTTATTGAAGATTGTTCGATTTTATTGAGATTTTACCACTTGGTGGTACATTTACCCTGTCATCTGTCAATCGTTCGGTCGCTTGAGGTCTCGGGAGTGAATAGTGGCTCTAGTGGTTCATAGTGCATCTACAGTGCTTCTACGACGATGACGGTACCGGAGTTACGACAGTTGGTGAAGCAGGAACGACATGCGATGATTTCGCTTGAAAATATCGAAGAATTCGTGTTAACTTATCAGGAAGATCGTGATAAGTGTACCGTGCAGTTACGTTTGAAGAAGTTGGATGATGTGTATGAAAAATATTGCGAAGTGAGAGTTAATATTGAAATGATTACCGATGAACTGGATTGCCAACAAGGAGCCGAGGGTGGCGATGAGGATGGAGTATCGGCTCAAGCTGCCTTAGCCGAAGCTCGCCAACGTGAAAATGCGGAGGTTTTCAAGGAGTTTGAGAACAATTACTTCAGACTGAAGCAGGAGCTTCTATCGAAGATCGATGCGTCTACGGGAGTAGTTGGTGAACCAAAACAGGAGGTCCAGGTTAACCAGACATCGCGGACAAGGTATTCTGAGCTGAAGCTTCCCATGCTCTCGGGAAAGTTATCGGAATGGATGAACTTTCGAGACAATTTAAAATCGCTTATACACGACAACTCTCAACTCAGCACTATAGACAAGTTCAACTATCTACGCACGTCCCTGAAAGATGATGCTTTGTACCAGATCAACCAGATTCAGGCTACTTCAGCAAACTATTCTCTTGCGTGGGGCATTCTGGAGTCGAAGTTCGAGAATCATAAGCTCAACGCCCAGGAACATTTAAAGGCATTATTCGCTGTTGCGCCCATGAAGGTTGAGAGTTTCCAAGCGTTGAATCATGTCCTGATGACATTTAAGATCAACCTACAACAGTTGGAGAAACTTGGTGAAGACACTGATAAGTGGAGCACGCTGTTGGCTTTCATGCTTTCCCAGAAGCTAGACGATGATACGGTTCTTCTATGGGAAACGCATCACAGTTCAAAGAACATTCCGTCATACCAGGCGATGGTTGATTTCCTGAAGAACCACTGTGCCATCTTGCAATCTACGGCGTCTCGGAAGAATAATGATTTCAAGAAATCTTACAAGAACCCTGTGGTTCATGCTGCAGTATCGAGCAAGAGCTGTCTAGTGTGCAATAATGGACCACACACCGTAGAGCAGTGTACGAGTTTTGGGAGAATGAAGCTTTAACTGTTTACGTTCCGGTTATTTCGTTGCGGATTGTTCGAAACCTACTTGTGGAAAATGTGGTCAATGCCACCATTAGTTGCTGCATCCGTATAGCAACTACACAGGTCAAGGGCCACATGTGAATCAGCCCTCCTCCCAGAAACACAATAAAGGACCTCAAGCCGCGAACGCTCAATCTCAGCAATCTAACTCAACCCAGAACCGGAATCATTCTCAACACCCACAGATAACACCAACCCCAAGTACATCTTCGCAAAATGCATTCTCGCCACCTCCCACCAATTCCTCTTGTACACCACACTGCTACACCATCCAAAACACACTACCCATCAAACACGGCATTATTGTCAACTGCTATTGTAAAACTTGGTGATCGACATGGAAATACTGTCCATGCGCGAGCCTTGTTGGAGAGTGGGTCTCAGATCTGCCTAATAACGGAAAACCTTTCTCAAAAACTCAACTTCCGGCGGCTTCGTGAGAATTTACCAGTGAATGGAGTTGGTGATTTCCATTGCTAAACAGGCTATCCTAGCAACGGTGCTGTCCTGCAATTCTTCGTACATGTCTTGTGAGGTCAAGTTCATTGTACTTTCGAAGATAACATCAAGCCTGCCGCAGCAGTTCATCGATACATCTTCGTGGAATTTGCCATCGGGAATTAGTCTTGCGGATCCTGCCTTTAATGAGCCTGGATCAATCGACGTGATTCTTGGAGTAACTATCTTCTACGAATTGTTGCTGAATGAACAGCTGAAGCCCTCGAAAATGGGTCCAATTCTACACAACACGGAGTTAGAGTGGATTGTCGCTGGCGAGGTACTCGAAACAGCGGTTGTTAGCTACATCGTAGTAGCCTCGTCGTCGGTGACAACGGAAGAAGTTTTTGAGCAACTAACAAAGTTTAGGGAGTTGGAATCCTGTCAAACAAAGAGCTGTCTGTCTATCGAGGAGTCCGCATGCAAAGCTATCTTTGAAAAGACGACTACGAGAGATCCTGATGGAAAATTTCGAGTTCAGCTACCAAAGAGGACACATATGCTGGAAAGGCTAGGAAACTCGAAAACTATTGCGAAAAAACGATATTTGTCTATGGAGAAACGTTTGAATGACAATCATGAAATGAAAGCCATGTATGCGGCATTCATGCACGAGTACCTTCATATGGGCCATATGGAAGAAGTACTGACAGACGAAGACGAAGGTCCGAATTACTACATTCCGCATCATGCTGTCATGAAGCCAGATAGCACGACAACGAAACTCAGAGTAGTTTTCGACGCATCTTGTCCTACGGATTCCGGTGTGTCCTTGAACGACGTCTTGATGGTTGGACCTGTCGTTCAAGACGATCTGCGAAGTATCCTATTGCGGTTCCGTCTCTTCAAGTATGCTGTTGTAGGCGATGCAGAAAAAATGTATCGCATGGTTTGGCAACACGTGTCAGATCAGCAGCTGCACAAGATATTTTGGAGAGATACTGTTGAAGAGCCTCTACGGACATACAGGCTTAAAACTGTCACTTACGGCACCTCATCTGCTCCATACCTTGCAACTCGCTGTTTGAACAAATGTGCCGAGGAAGGAGTAGAACGTTATCCAGCAGCTGCAGCAGTGGTTAAAAAGAGTTTTTATGTGGATGACATGTTAGCAGGAACCCACACGATTGAAGAAGGAAAGGTGTTGTGCAAGGACGTTCTCGATCCTCTGAAAGGTTCAGGGTTCAATTTGCGGAAGTGGAACAGCAACCATCCGGAAGTTTTACAAAAAATACCTTCCCATCTACGAGATGATCGCGAGGTTCTCGATCTGAACGAGAAGGCTACAGTGAAGACATTAGGTCTCACTTGGGAACCGATATGTTGAGATATGTTGAGAATCAAGGTTCCGGACTGAAAGCCTGAAGCGGTGGTCACTCATCGTGTAGTTCTTTCGGAAGTCGCAAAACTATTTGACCCATACGATCTTGTAGGTCCAGTAATAGTTCTCAGAAAATTATTTCTGCAAGAACTCTGGAAAGCGAGGTATTCATGGGATAAGCTGTTAAACGAAGATCTGCAATCGCGTTGGTTGGAGTTCAGAAGCAATCTTAGCGAACTAGTTTCAATATCTGTACCACGATGGATCGCTTTCGGAAGAGACGTAACCTCATGTGAAATCCATGGGTTTAGTGATGCAAGCGAGAAGGCCTACGGAGCTACAATCTACCTCCGGTGCGTGAGCATGAACGGGGAAATAACCGTCAATTTGGTAATGGCTAAGTCAAAGGTTGCACCTTTGGAAGACCTTAGCAGAAGGAAAAAGAAGCAGTGTATACCTAGCCTGGAGTTCTCTGCTGCGTTGCAACAAGCCCATCTTTACGAGACCGTTTCGAGTAGTCTGAAAATAGCATCGACCGCATTCTTTTGGACGGATTCCACTATTGTGAAATGTTGGATATCATCCCATCCCTCAAGGTGGCAAGTCTTCGTAGGTAATTGCGTGTCAAAAATACAACATGTTACCGAAGGAGGTGTATAGAATCACGTACCAGGAATTGAAAACCCGGCTGATATTATATCGAGAGGAGCCACGCCGGCTGAAATAGCAAATAATTCGCTTTAATGGAACGGACCTGAATGGCTTAAGAAAGATGTTGGATATTGGCCGAAGAATATGCAAGTTCCAGAACAGCAGTTCGATGCGGTAACATTGGAGGAAAGAGCCCTTGTGTCAGCAGCACTACAGGTTATGCCACCAAGTGAAGTGTTCACGCTTTGTTCATCCCTAATAAACTTAGTGCGCCGACCAGCTGGGTACGTTGTTTTACCTTCAATTGTCGACAAAGGGACCACCAGCAAAGGAAGAAAGGAATGTTAACAGCTGAGGAGCATGACTCCGCACTGCTAGCTTTGGTACGACTAGCTCAATCAGAATGCTTCCCATTGGAATTAGTAGACATTGCTGCCAAGAAAGAGGTGAGACCATCTTCGAAGCTGCGCAATCTACATCCCGTGATGATACATGGAGTAATTTGTGTCGGTGGCCGGCTTGAAAACGCTCCAGTTTCTCTAGGCCGTAGACATCCAATGATTCTGGACAGACATCATCCGCTTACGAAACTCATTTTGATTGATTATCATCATCGACTGCTGCACGGAGGACCACAGCTTATGATAGCTTGCGTTCGAGAAAGATTTTGGCCGTTAAGCGTTAGAAGCCTTGCAAAAAAGGTAATGCACGAGTGTGTGAAATGCTTTAGAGCAAAGCCGCGCACCCATGAACAGCTGATGGGTGATCTACCACTGGAGCGAGTGGCGCCAGTACCTGCCTTCCAGCGTGTTGGTGTTGATTATTGTGGTCACTTCGAGCTGCAACCTGCAACCCGGAGAGCTGCACCACTGAAATGCTATCTCAGCATTTTTGTATGCTTAGTCTGCAAAGCGGCGCACGTAGAGATCGTGATGGATCTAACCAGCGAGGCTTTTCTTGCTGCTCTCAGGAGATTCGTTGCAAGGCGTGGAAGACTGGAGTTAATACTCTGCGACAATGCTTCCAACTTCGTAGGAGCCCGTAGAGAATTGTACGAGTTACATCGAATGTTCCAACAACAGCAGTTTCAGGAGCGAGTGTCAACGGAGGCAGCACGAGATTTGATTGAGTTCAAATTTATCCCAGCCAGGTCACCAAACTTTGGCGGCCTATGGGAGGCGGCTGTGAAGTCGTTAAAGGGGCACATGAAGAGAGTGATTGATAGCAGGGTGTTGAAGATTGACGAAATGCACAAGGCCTCTTACTCCGCTGAGCAACGACCCCAGTGATTTGGAAGTTTTAACTCCTGGACACTTTCTAATCCAACGCCCACTCACCGCAATACCTGAAGCAAATCTCAGTGAGTTACCAGAGGGTAGACTTAGCAGATGGCACCGAGTTCAAAACTACAGCCAACAACTCTGGAAATGTTGGTCAACGGACTACTTGTCGAGTTTACAAATTCGCCACAAGTGGACAAGACAGAGCTCAAATTTCGCCATCGGAACCATGGTTCTTTTGAAGAAGGACAATATTCCGCCACTCAAGTGGAAGCTGGGGCGAGTAACGGAGCTCTTCCCGGGACCTGACGGCAACGTGAGAGTGGTAACCATCCGCACGAAGGATGAATCATTCCTCAGAGCGATTTCAAAGATATGTATTCTTCCCTTGCAAGACGTTGAACCTAATGCTGAGAAGCAGTACCCTGAACACCAATAAGCATCATCGCCCCCATTTGGGGCACTTTTGGCACCTTGCGGTGTTTTCCCGCCGCTATTTCCAGGGGGCTCTCTTCAAGTTACGTATTGTATTTCCTGTATATCTGGCTACGAACTGATCTGCTCTCCATTGACAGTCAAACTCAGCTGCGTGTATGCCTGAATATGCTTCGCTCATCTCTACAATTATTCAACAGCATTCTACGCCCTAAGTATGGCCCGCACTAGAAAACTAACTCCAAGACTACAGTCATCAACGCTAGTCCAAGCTGCACTCTCCTATGGATTGTACTCAAACAACTACAGCTAAGTATGGCCCCGAAAGGGGCATAATTGGTAGCAAGCGGTAATTACCGCATTCGCCAGGGGCCGACTTAAAAGTTACGTGTATAAAGCTCAAATTCTTTTCGGATCCCCATCGATACTCTTTTTTTTCGGCAGATAATTCTCTACGAGGACATCAGATCCAATACAGCAGCAAGTTCAGCTGAGTATTCTACGCCCCCATAGGGGCACACGTTGGCAAGAATGGAGAATCCGTCATCGCCAGGGGGCCACAGATAAATTATGTTTCTCCAAAGTTGAAGTTGTTCCTGAATCAAGCCATCTCATTCTCCAACAGAGACCGGGATTAAGTCTACCGATAGAAGTAATCTGCAACGTCTAGCGGCGTTGATAGGAACAATAAATGGTAATCTGTTGAAGTCATCATCATGGTCAGCCTGACGGACGTTCAGCTCCAGCCTGCATGGACTAACAAGGAGTTCAATTCAGGAGGCGTGCCGGACTAGCGAGAATATTGAAGTGACTGGATAAGATCTGTTTATATGTTGAATTGTTCTTTCTAGTTATATTTAGTTAAATTGAATTGAGTGAACTCAAGGGGGCCAGTATGTTTAGATATGAATTATATTTTACCCGCCACTGTAGATTTCAGTCAATCGGTCAAATGAGTGACCACAACGGTGTAGATACAGATACACGAGAGAAGAGATATCTATGATGCCTAAGATATCCTCTCGCAGCACGAATTGGAATAAGAGTTCAGTTAAATCTCGATCACCGACGGTATCGGAAACGATCGGAGGATCGTCGCGTTAGTCAAATACAGTCCATTTAAGTTGAACAAAAGGGTTCAGTAAATTACCCTAGTTATTGTATCACAAGTTTTTCTTGCGCGTTATACTTAAACGTCGATTCACGGGTGATTCGCGGAAGTGCGAACCGGGAGTATCCCACAGGCCCCTACCGACATTTGCGAGTAGATCCACTACCCGGACTCATCAAGCTCACGGACAAAACCCTGAAGGACTGCAAGGCGATTATTGGTGAGGCTCGTTTGAAAGAGTCAAACCCCATTCTTCCACGGATTAAAGGACTACCGAAGATTCACAAACCAGGAAAGGAAATGCGAGAAATCATCTCGGCCGACGGATCCCCCACTCATAAACTGGCGAAATGGTTAGTCAAGGAATTCCAGAGTATGCCGAATCCATTCCCCACTAGGTCAGTTAAAAACACCCAGGAGTTCTCCCAGAAACTATTAGAGTCAGGACACATCGAGGATGACGAGATGATGGTTTCTTTCGACGTAGCGGCTCTTTTCCCCAGCGTTCTAGTAAAGGATTCCCTAAATCTTCTCGAGGACTGGTTATTACCCCAAAGGACGGATGCACCATGGAAAGGAAAGGTCAGGACATAGAGTAAAGTGGGGCAAAAGTTCGAGTGGGGCAAGAGTTTCTTTTTAAGATTTCTAGCTCAAATCAAATCAAAACTTAGAAATGTCATGGTGGTTCAAATGCTATTCAAGTAAGATACTTTCACTCCAAATATCATAAAAATCGATTGAGATTTGGAAAAGTGGTGGCAATTTGTTGTTTTTGGACGTAAATATTGTAATATTTGGTCAAACTTTCGATGCATGGAACCAAATGAAGATAAAATCTTTTTCAATATTTTGTGTAAGGGCGTTTCTAGGCCTATCATAAGGATGTTTTGACGTGTATTAGTTTTTCCATAAATAGTTGGAATCAATTTTTGGCCCATAGCGGGGCAAAAGTTCGAATCTGCGGGGCAAAAGTTCGACCCATGTATAAACCCACGGAAATTTTTTCAAATTTCCTGAAATCTACATATTATCTTCAAATTTAGCGAAATTTGCCTGATCGTGCGAAAAATGTCACAAAAAAATGTATATTTTCACTTAGTTTTGCGAAAAACTGCTATTTTTTGGGTGTATTACAATTAACCTTGTTTTGGGCATTTTTTGATGAAAATTTAGTGTGTATTTTTCGTCAAACATAAGTTTACGGCTGGTATAAAGTATGCTTGGCATAAAAGTATTGATATTTTGTGTGTTTAGCCAACGAACTTTTGCCCCACACTAGATTCGAACTTTTGCCCCACCGATGGGGCAAAAGTTCGTTCAAGACAATCAATTTTGAAACTGTTATAACTAAAAATGGGTAAATATTTTGACACAAGTTTGTTCAGCAAAGTTATAGCCAATATGTTGAAGGTTTGCTGTATGGTATTTGTTTTGTTTCATCTGCTATTAATTTCCTGGAAACTTTGATTATACCACAAAGGTCGAACTTTTGCCCCACCTTACTCTACATGAGGTTGGCAAGATTGTGCAAGGACGAAAACTACTTTCAATTTAGAGGAAATTTCTACAAACAGACGAAAGGAGCCCCCATGGGAAACCCTCTCTCCCCGGTTTTGTGCGAACTATTCATGGCGAATTTTGAGGAAAATTTATAGAATCAAGGAGTATTACCGGATAAATGGTGGAGATATGTCGAAGACATTTTCAGCGTTATCAAGCGAAACGATCTGGCTAAAATTTTGGATAGCACCAACAGCGTACACAAGGATATCAAGTTCACCCACGAGGAGGAGAAGGATGGAAAACTACCATTTTTGGATCTACTTGTCACCAGGGAAGAAAGTTCAACTTACAACTTCGAAATCTACTGGAAGCCTACAAACACCCAGCGAGTTATCCCTTACACATCGAATCATTCGTTCCAGCATAAGATGGCAGCGTTTCACCACATGATCCACAGGATGCAGGCTCTACCCCTCAGCGAAAACGGAAATACCAAGAAACTGGAACATATTTACGAGACGGCAAGGATCAACGGATACAAGGAAAGGACGATAAAAGCCATCATCGACAAAAAGGAAAGACAGCAAATTCGGAATGCTTTGACGACACTAACCCCTATCACCGAACCCATGAAGAGAGTCTCCATCCCATACGACGTACACATCAGCAAACAGCACCGCCCAAAGCTAAGGAATTTCGGAATCGATTTGGTATTTTCCAGCAGAGACAACCAACTTAGGACTTCGTTAGGCTCTACCAAGGATCCGGTAAACACACTATACAAGGCTGGTGTTTACAGAATCAGCTGCTCCCACTGCAGCAAGGTCTACGTTGGTCAAACAAAGCGGTCTATCGAGGTTAGATTCAAGGAACACTCAGCGGAAATAGGAAAAGCTCAGAAGACGATAGACAAGGGGATGGCATACGATTTCAAATCTAAGGTAGCAGAACATATCTTTTCAGAAGGACATACAATTACGACGGCCGATATCCAAATTTTGAGAAATGTTTAGGGAATTATGTTTATACCTAGTTTTAATATATAATGTGTGCATACGATGGTTTTCTTCAAGTTGAGTCTAGTACACGACACTGAAGACGGCCTTATATTTGAGGTCGAAATACGCGTATCTGTCAAGGATACAAACTCTAGTGGAATTAAATGGTATACCGTCGTTGGGGGTGACAATGGATCAAAAACGGATATGTACGATTTATTTATTGAATAACTTTTGCAATTTAACTCCAATACACTTCAAATTTGGTGTGTATGTACTTTGATGGTACTTAAACAAATGTCCAAAAATTATAGAAAAATATGTATTACCTGCGGCGCTATAAGTGAATGAAAAATGACCCAATCTCACTCCATAGAGGGGGTCACATTGGGTCACTCTAATTGAAATAACTTAATTTTAAGAATATGACTGCAAAACCATTCACAGCTAAAAAATATTGATCAAATACGATGCAAAAAATACAAAAGACATCTAAGATGTTTCACAAGTATGATAAACCCACTTTAAAGAACGATTATAGCAAAAATTTGAAAAGTTCTGAGAAAAAATATTTAAACCCAGCGTTTATCGTCAAGTTTTTACGAATTTGCTTGTTTTTCCCCTAAAATTGTCTTCAAAGACTCATTGCCATAGAGCCTATTCAGTTTCCCCAAAAGTTAATAGAAACAGTGATTATTTTAAACCTTCGCAGGTAGTTAAATTTCGGTGCGACATTCCACGTTCAATACATTGTAGGCAGATGTTGACATCATAATTTCATCGGTATTTCAGCGATCCAACTCATTTATACTTCCGTGAGTTGTTTCTATAATATGAAAACACTTATAAATAATTAAATAAAAAACACTTTGATTAAATATTACAATTTTGTTGAGCACGAAAAACAGTTGCTGGTTTGAGAAGTTGTCAAAATGCGTTGCATTGTTATTCAATGAACGGAATCCTCAGACTTGTTTGATGTTTCAGCGATGCTGTATTTTGAAAGAACAAACACATCCTAATGAAGAAAGAGTATACATGGCACCGTAAAACGACAAAAAAGTAGACTTGTGATTTCATTCACCATCGTTCTTCCTTGACTCAATCTCACCCCCATTTTTAATGTTTTAGACATCGTACCGAAAAATATGAAATTTTTGTGGAAAAATTAAATAGATTCCAGAAAATACATGCGAGTTGTATTCAAAAGACTTTCAACCTTCTACTTATAGAACAAAAGATAATAAAATACATGCGTTATACTTCACACAGGAGAAATTAATTGTTATAAATTTTGACTAGTTTCAACATCCAAGTTTGTTGATATATTGAACAAAAAATAATATTTTTTTAAATGTATATTGCGATTAATTACGTGTAATAGTATGTTCCCTAACATATGAATTATAAATTTTAGTAATATCAGCGTTATTAGCTGAAATATTTCATAAATCATATTTTCCCGTTTTGACCCAATCTCACCCCCAGACCCATTGCCACCCCCATCGACGGTAGTACTAAATTCGGGTTTTTCATCTACTTATAAAAAAATCAACTTACGTTTTGATCTAATATTTTTGGATGCATCGAATTTGACGCACCTGAAACATAAAGTGGTTTTTGTAGAAATCAGGTTTTTTCGTACCTGGACATCCTCTACCATTTAATTCCACTAAAGTTTCTATCCTTTAACAGATAGGCGTATTTCGACCTCAACTGTAAGGCCGTATTCAGTGTCGTGTACTAGACTCGACTCTAGTACAAGGATAAAAAACCCTATTGGAATTAAATGGTATAGTACTAAATTGGGTTTTTCATTTTTTCGTGCCAAAAATTGTGGGCAAATTTCGAACAATGTTTTATCTTCAAGTTTTAAAAACGTAGAAATAACAAAGTAAATTGACATCATTATTTAGCAAATTGAGCAAATATTGAATGGTACTGTTATTAGAAAAAAGCGCAGTAAAAGCTTTTTACAAAATCCTGAATAACTCATGGAATGGCAAATGGCGGCAGCTGAATTTTTGTATACGACTTGTGAAGAGTATATGCTACAGTGTCTCTTAGAAAGAAAAGTGGGGCTTTTTTGTTGTATCAGTTTAATGTTTTGATGATAGATTTTTTTCACTAAAAGAACCATTTGAAAAATTTGCTAGTTAATGATGCCGATTCGCTTTAATATTGTTACATAGTATTCGGATACATTTTTTTAGATTTTTGTCACGAAATAAATGATTTAAAACGTTTTCTCAATGTTTTTAAATAAATTGTTGAAGTGTAGAATGTCCTCCGGATCCAAAATAGGATCCTGTGAAATAATGAAAATTGTTGGTGCTTATTTGGAGGTGAGACGTAAGTGTGTTTTTCGACATTTCAGAGAATTCGCAGAATCACATTTTTGTATGGGTTTCAGGTTGTTTTGATAAATAAAATTATAAAAAAATATCTCTGAAGGACCAAAAGTGATATGAAAAAAAGCGGTAACTCCTTTAAGAGTGGAAGTGGCGAAAACCCTTTAAAAATACATTGTTTTGCTTTTTTGTAGGATGCGCTGATTGATTACCATAAATGGATGGACAGTAGACTGATGCAAATTTTGAAGTTTTTGCTCCCCTATGCTTAAACGATGTCAATTATGATGAAAATGATCCTCCCAAAATTTGAAGTGATTCGGAAGAAATTTGACTATGCACACGCCATTGGAAGTTCATATGGAGATGACTATGGAAAACGCCAATCTTTTGTGTTCAGCCCTCTATCTCTTCATCATAATATTTTATGGAAAAGTAAACACACTCATTTCAGGTGAAAACTTCCCAGCTACAACTTTGCTGAAGACCACATTTTGATGAGACGTAAGGATAATATGTTATTATTGATAGCAAAGTCTCATGATGATCATTCAATTACTTTCAGAGCAACACTGCTTTTTTGCTGTAGAACATTGTAGCCTGGATTACTTTGATCTATTCTTCCCGCCAGGAGCACCACTGTTGCCTGCCGAACAGCATGCTTCATGTAAACAGCTTTTACCTACTATGTCTTGAGGAGAAATACATCTTGAACTGAGAGAGACTCGCGAAGAGGTAAAATATCAACGTCATATGCAGCCCAGATTCCCCTCTCACGAAACGTCAAATGCAGCCCACCGTTTTTATGGCTGAAAAAGTGAAAAGTATTGTGTTCAAAGTAAACTGTTATTAAAAACCTCAGTCGGCGGAGCAGTTTTTTCCAAAGTTGCTGATAAATCTAAGCAGAAGATTAATTATTTCTAATGTCTGCTACGTTTGCTGGCATGAAATTTCACTCAAACGGCTATTTATGATTCGATGTGATGCAAACTCAATCATTTTTTACTGAGAGGTTCATGTAAGGATTTGAACAGCATGCGCATAATTGTTATAAACACAAAGTGGAATAAGAAAAAAACTCAGCAATCACAGAAAAAGAAGACCGTCTTCGCGAGTCTCGTCTCAGATTTTGAAAAATCTGCATATTTGTTGGAACGAATTAAAGTCGTAACGTAAAAGTTAATTAGGGTCCAAGTCTTGATCTTCGCGCTTAACAACAGCAGCTTGACTTCCAAATATTTCTTTTGTGCTTGAACAACGGCAGTCCATTATGATGTGTCTACCTTTGGTCGAAGTATCAAAGTTCGCTGAGCCTGTTTTAAACGTATTGCGTCAATGATTGGCAATTTGATTTTTTTTAAACTTGCGGTGCTTTCATCTGTTGAATTAGGATTTTGAACAAGTATAAATCTTGTCGACTACCAAGTTGGCCATTATAATCTACCACTATCCAAACCACAGTTCTATCACCGTTGTCATTGTCATCATCACTGAGGTTTGATTCTGGCTCCCCTATCGAGCCAAGGAAAACGTTATCCTTTGACGTTGTCCTGTGCTGAAGGGTGATAGTTTGTAAGGGTATGTGAACGGTATTTCAGTTAATACTTTAACTTGAAAGACAAATTTTCTGAATCCATATCAATCTCCAAACCATTTCAAATATTTACACCACCCAAATGTGCTGTTCTATAACATCGTGCTTCAGTAGTTATGAACATTCAAATTTTATATTATTAGATTTGATTAAAACTGTTTACATTAAGGTTATGCATTAAGGTTTAGTATCAAACTAACAAGGGAAGGTCACGGTGGTGTTACACGAGGTTTTAAACCGGACTATTTTTGTTAGATTCTACATGTCGAAATATGAAAAACCCCAAAGCCTTTCGGGTGATAGACAAGTAGTGTAGCCAGGAGGGGCTCTAAAAGGGGCAATTCTGTACGTATATTATATTATTAGGCTAATTAGAAATTTGACAAAAATATTTTTTTAGCATTTATTGTGATGGTAGAGAACAGAATTGACATTAATGTATGTTTAAAATTTATTTTTTCCATGCCACAGGCGCTATCGGGATGGGTATACTATTCTAATAAAATCAAATTTGTTTTGCTGTCCATATTCCATGTTAGTTACACCAATGACATAAAAATACATTATAAACATACATTAATGTCAATTCTGTTAATTACTATCGTAATAAATGCTGAGAAAAATCTTTTTACAAATTTTCAATTGACTCAATAATATTATATTCGTACAAAATCGACCCTTCCAAAGCCCCTCCTGGCTACATCACCGGTCCATCACCCAAAAGGCTTTGGGGTTTTTAACATTTCGACATGTAGAATCTAACAAAAATAATCCGGTTGAAAACCCCGTGTAACACCATCGTGACCTTCCCTTGTAAGATTACACGTCGAAATACTTATATTGTTTTGAATGTGAGCAATTTGATGAAAATTTGTTCCATGAATATATATTTTAACTGAAAATTTCAATCCAGCTGCCCTTTATAAATCATGATTTTTTGTATTACCTTAAAAGATAAACACTTTCATACGTGATCCAGAACATCGTTTCTTAAATATCACACACCCTTAATAGTAAACGCATTTTTTCCTATTTGTCGTTCCGTTGCCAACCACCAACCGCGACATTACGACGTTCCTTTCCTACGTTTATATTTTCGCCAGCCTCTTTACTACTTCTGCCACGATAGATGAAACCACAAAATGGATGAAAGGAACTGAGCTTCCACCATCATCCTTCGGTAGTAAAACTCGACGGTAACATCGACTCGGGGAACGGCTTTGAGTTTTGAAGCGAAGCGAAACCAAACCAGGAAAAAAATTCACCTTCATATCCCTTGAAGCTCCGACAACCCAGACCCTCCTAAAGCACCCAGCAGCGCAGAAAACTCCAGCTCGAAAAAAAAGCTCTATCACATTCCCGAACTCGGCCACGCCGCAGGACATTAGGCGAACTGCTCACGTTGGCAAGATATAATCCGCAAGCTGATGGCGCCCTAGCACTTTAGCACTACTACCCCACTGCAGCACTGCACAGTGGCAGAAGGCCGGACATAAAGCTGGAAAATTGTCAGATGGAAGCTTAACGACTGTAGTTTGAACCAAAGTTGTGATGATATCGGCCTAAACAGTTAGCTAAATAATCGGCTGCACCGTTCTATGTGACCATTTACTGTGCGTCAAGTTTTTATCATAATTTAGTTCAGTATCTTGTAGGAACTTTGTTGGCGAATCATTTATATGGCTAGGAATATGTGCACTCAGTATTTAATTGTTGTTTTACATTAAAAGTCATGGAAATTTGAAAGATTTACCTCTTGATTAAATTTTTATCAAAATCCATATAGTATAAACCACTTTTTATTCACTTAACTACTTAATATGAAGTGGTTACATCATTGTCTTTCTCATTGTCAGATTAATAGTTGAACGATTCACAGAAAACCTTCAAATTTCTTGGAACGAATCAAATTAGTTACACGTAAAAGTTGTTGAGTGGTTGATTGTCCATATCGGATTCCGAGCTGTTCATAGGCAAAAACAGGGTGAATTTTCCAATCATTCTGGACAATTTATCCGATTTTCGTATGGAGGCCCGCCACTGTGCACTGTGTTGGACGGGAGGGGACCAACCACCTTCACAGTCCACATAGTCCTCCGGACACGATCGCCGACCAGCGCAGCGCAATAATCGGATAAATCGGTCGATATTGGAAGCAGGAGAGCAACAAAGTGGGCAGCGAAACAAAAAATAAAACTTCGCCACCAAACTGCCAGTAAGTATCGAAGCTCTTTTTTATTAAAAATGTTTTATATTAATTTTTTCTCCTGACAGAGATTTTTCATCGGAAGCTCACCCTGGAAACAAATAAAAGGATCACATTATCCCCGAATTGATTGAAAAACGAGTGGAGCGTCCGGTGTGGTAGGAGCTGGGCAGTTAGCACTGACTGGACGGTATGGGCGTAGCCAGGAAGGGGAAGATGGCCTATGGCTTCCTATTTAATCAACTTCAACAATATTGATGACAAAAAAATGAATTTTGTTCACTAAATTTTAAATAAGTACGGCCATAATCCCATAATATTTGAAAAGCACTTGCACGTTCATAACGAAATGTTTTTCAGGCTGAAGCGAGAATCAAACCCACACTTCTTAGCTCGAATGCTTGGTAACACTAACTGAACGGGCACAAGAGCCTCAATCAGTGTTAACTCCAAGGTGTTAACCAAGTAATCGGAATCGCAGTTGTGCGAAAGTGGACAGTTGCATATCAGGTGATACGAAGCAAGCTGAATATTCGTTATGTGATAGCCAAAAGACGTTCTGGCAATTCTGCTTTGACAAATTTGTTAAATACTTCGCCACTCTTAAAGATGGCTTAGTAATGAATAATTTTGTATGACGACACGACTCCAAACTATTCTAGTATTGCTTGTGTCAGCACAAGCTGCCTACGAGTTGAAACGAATCATTTCGAAATCGTAATAGCTGGCCAATGAAGTCATGCGATGTTCTATTGCGAGCTAGCTCATCAGCCTAATTCATTTCAGCGATGGAAGAATGACCAGATACTCATACAAAATGTAGGGGGACTGGGGGTAGTTTGCCCACGTTAAGGAGAACAGCGATTTTAGAAGTGAAAAACATTATTTTATGCTCTTTTTTAATTATGGTCGGATAGACAAACATGTTTTCTACCAAATAGTAGAAACAGCTATCCATTTTAACTTTTCTGGGGTTCATAAATTAATTTTAAAAAAATGCTTGCTTAACTGCATATGTATTGTTTTGCGGGGTAAAACGCCCCGCTTGAGTTCAGCGTTAGCGATGCTGTAAACGAACGCACACAATCATGCTTGTATATGAGTTGCATACATCCGGGCGTTTGTTCAGATGTTATTGTCCAATAATAGTATACATGCTGATGTGAAAAATGTACATTTGTAAGGTTCCAGTTTTTGCGTAACTGCAACATGCCATTAGGGGAACTGGGGGTAATATGCCCATAGGGGGCGAAACGCGCCACCATCGATTTGGGCGAACGTTGAGTTTTACAATGCTTTTTTTCACTCTAGATCATAGAAAATGGATGAAAATGCTTTTCCTAATATGTTTTTATGTGTTTTTCTCAACCAAATCGATAAAATCGTATAAAAACGTTTTTCGCTGTTTTCGTTGCAATTTTGTGCGATTTTCAATGTCAATTTTTAGGTCGATAAATAACCAAATTACTGAAACTATTGCCAAGAGCCAACTTGTGCACTGTCATAGTTTGTATTACGTGCAAAATATATGTTAAATTTGCCCTCAAAAAGCTTATTGAAGGACCTAAACTTTAATCAACTCTGGGGGCAAAACGCCCACCCCTATTTCATAACACCAAAACAGCCGTTTGAATTCAAATTCTACCAAACGTAGGGGGACTGGGGGTAGTTTGCCCACGTTAAGGAGAACAGCGATTTTAGATGTGAAAAACATTATTTTATGCTCTTTTTTATTATGGTCGGATAGACAAACAATCGATGGTGGTGCGTTTTGCCCCCTATGGGCATATTACCCCCAGTTCCCCTATAGAGCTGACTGAATTAAGTTCAGTTCAGAATTGAATTCGACATGCATTTACAAGCTTTGACCTTGGCCAAAGCTATAGTTTTTATAGCATCCTGACTATCTGAACAAAAGTATATGCATTTCATGCTTTGAAGTTCAGGTTGCAATCCTTACATAAGAGCAAATATTTTCGGCTGAAAACGGTGGAGTGTCTACTAAGGAAGTGAAACTTATTCAGCCTTAGCTCACGAGAATACACATCAACACCAGGTCTACCTTCAAGAAGGGTGCCATCAGTATAAGATACTATATTATTCGATACGCAACTTTCCAAATAGGCAGAAGTCCATTCTTTCTATAAAGGGAATTGTGTGCTTAGTGTCCTGTAAGGAAGAGACAAGCAGTTGTACGATCACTTGGAGCAAGAACAATTTTTGACGTTGGATAACGTCTTACGGCAACATACTGGGGTACAATTTCGAAAAACGAAAAATCGCTCGCGTCACAAAAAGTGGTTAGATTTTGACTGTTAATAACTTACTAACACCCGGATAGAATTTCAAGATTCTTGCACCAATCGATTGGAAATCTTTCTACGAATCGACTCCAATATTGAAAACTATTGATTTTCATGACTGAACTATTGAAAAGTTGGTAAATATCGAGGCATGTCTTATTTTTCATAGAACAGCACATTTTTCTTGCTGTTATACGGTTTTGACGTTTTGAAGTTAACATGTACCGTAAAACGGGGTAACTTTGATAGTTTTTTCGAAGAAAACTTGAATATTTATGCATGCTGTTTCAAAGAACAATAATTTATATTTTTAAAACAAGTACTGGCATCCTAGCTATCGATTGCAGTCGATAGATTTCCAAAAGATTTATTATGAATGGATATATAATTTTTCATATACCGTAATCCGGGGTAACATTGATCGGGATGACTCATCTTGTTAAACGTTCAATTAAAGATTTATTGATGAAACATTTTCGAACCATGAATGGTGCCTCTCTTTCGTATATTCATAAGCTAATGATAATTAAGGTTTTTGCCAAAATAGCGTTTAGTTCATGCGCAAATTTGTCAACTTTTTGAAACAATGATTTCTATCATTTTCACTGACACTACCGAAAATTCATGTCTCACATGAGTTCTGCAGACGATGTGATCAAGGAAAATGCGGGTGTTACTAAAAATGGCATCGCCGAAAACGATTCCGTTGTCAAATATTTAATAAGTTTATTCAATTAGGCAACATTAACTAATTACTATTACGAATGTAGAATTTCCTGAGGAAATTGCCTACTTTTAGGCGTATTCCGCGGTTCAATGTGTTTTTAATTTTGAAATAACTCAAAAAGTAAATGACTTGTAAGAGTTTGGTCTCCATATTCGGCTTCAGGGGCCCTGATTTTAGTAAGTAACGACATTTCCAATATTAGCGAACGTTGTTTACTTGTAACCCCATGTTACCCCATATCAGCTGAATCAAAAAATCACTTAAAACATTTATTTAAACATGTTTAAATCTTTCGAAAAACAAAATAAAGTACATAGTTAGGAGCGGTGGGTGCCAGTACTTGTTTTAAAAATATGAAACTTGTAACATTTGTATTGTGAAATGAAAAATTTAAGAAAAACTAAAAAAAAAGATCAATGTTACCCCGGATTACGGTAATCGAAAGTTGGTTTTCTGTTTTGGGGTAACTTTGATAATGGAGTATGAATCGAACAAAATTGAATGAATAACGAACATTTGTAGGGCATTGCATACCTCAAGGCGTTTAACGCTATATGGAAATTTCTGACTTAGATTACAAAAATGGTCCCAGTTTGTGAAAATGCTATTTGCTAAGAGATTTGAGACCGTATTCAAGTTCTATGATAACTTGGCTGTCAAAGATAAGTGGCCAACTATTCAAAACTACATCAAATAGTGATCGTAGAATAGATTGTTTGTAAGCGTTTCGAAAATGCTAAAATTGTGTCAATTTTTAATATTCGTATAAAAAGCCTCAAATGCACTTGATTCCAATGAAAATAGCTTTGACATGAAGTGTCATACTAATACTCTTTACTTCTGCATTGGTTTTGCTTAATTGATTAACAGAAATTTCGTTATTTTTTTTTAATATGTAGTAGGTCTCGCACTATCAAAGTTACCCGCATTATCAAAGTTACCCCGTTTTACGGTACCGTAAAATCGGGTGTAATTGATCAGAGGGGTGAAATTGATCATCGTATCACACGATTTTATTTTTTCGTTATGGAGCACTAATATCAATGTGAGCTGCAGTGAATGAACGTTATTTGTCGTAACTATTGTCGAATTGTGTGTTGTGAAGTTTTTTGCGTTAAAGAATGTGTATTACTATGGAAATGATGTAAAATTTTTAAATCATGCACGGTACAGTATTGACAAACACCTATGAACTTCTATTTCTAAGTAAGGATCTGAACATGGTATAAACCTGAAAGTTTGTGAGGATGCTTCAGATATAACCCTAAACCAGATTTCATTACCAAAACGCGTACCAATTAGCTCATATGGTTAAAATAATTGAATTTCTGTTAGATATCGCTCAATTCTGTAGGAAATAGCATACATTTAGGCGTTTGCCGCGTAATTCTTGAAATTTAACTGTTCGTTATTTATATAAATATTGCATTGTTATGAATTTGACAAGCATATTCGGATTCAGGGAGCTCAAATTTATCAGGTAGAGTTTTTTTTTGAAAACTAACAATAATGGCATTGGCAAGTGATCAATTTCACCCCGAAATGAAATCCTCTGATTTTAGAGATACAGTCACCCCACAGTTATGGATAGCACACAGATATGGATCAGAGTTGGATTAAAACAGTAATATCTCATCAAATATAGTTGAAGTTATGGAGAACACATTTTACCTTTGTGGACCATAAATCTGTACAGCATCGCAATAAATTATAATATGCTTAAGCATATTTTTTCCGACCGTAGGAAATAAAATATTAACCGTGTTCCCAGAAGCGTTGATTCATAACTGTGGAGCATTGAACACCATACCACAGTTATGAATCAACAATAAGACGATTCCGAAACAAACGCCAAAACGTATGCTTTCGCTAACACACCATTCGTTTACATCACAGATAAATTGCTTTTATAGTGTTCTGATCCATAATATGAGTCGATTTGATCCATAATAGGGATCCTCCCCTCCCACTGATCCACATCTGTGGGGTGGACATCGTTTGAAACTTCTATCAAAATCGACGCTTTTTCGTAAATAATCGGGAATTTTGATGTGTATTCTCAATAACAACTATATTCTGCAGTGCCAGGGAGGTAATTTTGTTTTGTACAGCGTCGCCATGATTTTTAATCATTTGTTGTTCTGAAAAATGACCCTTAGTTGATCCATAACTGTGGGGTGACTGTATTTGTTAACACTAAAATGACATTTGTTAAAAAATTTCGGTACATGAGTCGATGAGGCTCACCTTCGTACTTGTTTTGCTGCATTTAGTTGTGTGGCATTGTTAACATTATAGAAAACAGACTAGAAAAACCGTGAAAAATGATCAATTTCACCCGAAATTACGGTACCGTAATTTCGGGTGAAATTGATCATTTTTCACGGTTTTTCGGGTCGTCTTATTGTATTATCGATACCATACAACCAAATGCAGGAAAACAAGTACGACGATGATCCTTATTGGCTTATGTGCCTAAAACAAAATCATCTCTTAAATAACAAATCAGAGGATCCCATTTAGGGGTGAAATTGATCACTTGTGAATGTGATTATTATTAGTTTTGAAATCAACTCTACAAACTTAATTTGAGTCTCCTGAATCCGAATATGCTTACCAAATTTTTAACAAGACAATATATTTGGAAATAATCAATAATTAAATTTCAAGAATACAGCGGTTAACGCCTTAATGTAGGCAATTCTCAAAGGATTTTCCTAACTTTCAACTGAAATTCAATTATTTCAACAAAACGTGCAAATTGATGAGAATTTTGGTAGTAAAGTCTACTTTGGGGATATATTTTAAGCATCATTACAAACACCATGTCCACATGCTTGTATATAACTAGAAGTTTATGAATGCCTTTTAACAACACACAAGACATGATTCTGGAATTTTGCATTATTCCCATAGAAATAACCATTGTTTGACACAAAAAACTTCACTACACACAATATGTAGTGATCTAATCTTATGATCAACACTGCGCCGTAAAGTATACCGATCAATAACACAAATTTGCCGACATCTTGGTTACGGACGTTATTAAGAAACATATTCGGCCCTGAAAATTAGCTCCGAAGGTCAAGTTTTATTCGGAATCTTCGGAGAAAGTCGAGAGAGAAAAGGTCGCGGCCGAACGCGAAACCTGAGCGATCGGCCAGCGTATTCTTCTTAATTACCGAACTATTTCGAAGAAGCTCGTGGGACATTTCGAGCTTCCGCTGGACTCGAACGAGGTCATCTTCCCTAATCTGAGGGTCACGGCTTCGATTCACTTTCGTCCAAACCGTCAACCAAAGTGGAAGTGTCGCTTGTGATCGTGATCGTGTCCTTGAATTTGTAAGAGGAAAATTAAGCAACGTGGTTATAGTGTCCTTTATCCAGATTATTTTCTTTGTTCTAGTCCCTAGTTTAATAATTAGAATTTCCAAGTTGTGCGTTGTAGGCAAGTTTGTGCGTTTTCTTAACCAGAATAAAGGTATGTGCTCAGTGTGTTCGTCTCGTCCCCAATTCCGTGCAATGTGTAATTCTTTTGTGTGACAGCCGTCAACCACGTGAACAACGCCCGCGACCGCGGCATTGCCATCTTCGGAACGAAAGCCCCTGACAACCGTCATTCCGTCGGGAAGGAAGCGATCCGTCACCAAATTGCTTCGGAGTTAACCGCGGCTGCCAAGTGCCACCCAAGAAGGACTCAAGCCAACCACGAGCCCATCTTCCACCAAATTCCACGTGGATCGTCGACCACGGGTCCAAAGGTCGTTTTCCACCGGCGTGGTCCACGCGCGCTAGGACCAAGAGCGCAGAACCACCAACACCAAACGATCGCCATCATCCACCGCTACCGTAGCTAACCAATACCAGCGCCTGCAGTAATCGGAGAGTCAGTTGCTTTTTTCATTGTGAAGGGCGGCGTCCGGTGAGGACGCGGAGGATTTTTTTGACGTTGGATAACGTCTTACGGCAACATACTGGGGTACAATTTCGAAAAACGAAAAATCGCTCGCGTCACAAAAAGTGGTTAGATTTTGACTGTTAATAACTTACTAACACCCGGATAGAATTTCAAGATTCTTGCACCAATCGATTGGAAATCTTTCTACGAATCGACTCCAATATTGAAAACTATTGATTTTCATGACTGAACTATTGAAAAGTTGGTAAATATCGAGGCATGTCTTATTTTTCATAGAACAGCACATTTTTCTTGCTGTTATACGGTTTTGACGTTTTGAAGTTAACATGTACCGTAAAACGGGGTAACTTTGATAGTTTTTTCGAAGAAAACTTGAATATTTATGCATGCTGTTTCAAAGAACAATAATTTATATTTTTAAAACAAGTACTGGCATCCTAGCTATCGATTGCAGTCGATAGATTTCCAAAAGATTTATTATGAATGGATATATAATTTTTCATATACCGTAATCCGGGGTAACATTGATCGGGATGACTCATCTTGTTAAACGTTCAATTAAAGATTTATTGATGAAACATTTTCGAACCATGAATGGTGCCTCTCTTTCGTATATTCATAAGCTAATGATAATTAAGGTTTTTGCCAAAATAGCGTTTAGTTCATGCGCAAATTTGTCAACTTTTTGAAACAATGATTTCTATCATTTTCACTGACACTACCGAAAATTCATGTCTCACATGAGTTCTGCAGACGATGTGATCAAGGAAAATGCGGGTGTTACTAAAAATGGCATCGCCGAAAACGATTCCGTTGTCAAATATTTAATAAGTTTATTCAATTAGGCAACATTAACTAATTACTATTACGAATGTAGAATTTCCTGAGGAAATTGCCTACTTTTAGGCGTATTCCGCGGTTCAATGTGTTTTTAATTTTGAAATAACTCAAAAAGTAAATGACTTGTAAGAGTTTGGTCTCCATATTCGGCTTCAGGGGCCCTGATTTTAGTAAGTAACGACATTTCCAATATTAGCGAACGTTGTTTACTTGTAACCCCATGTTACCCCATATCAGCTGAATCAAAAAATCACTTAAAACATTTATTTAAACATGTTTAAATCTTTCGAAAAACAAAATAAAGTACATAGTTAGGAGCGGTGGGTGCCAGTACTTGTTTTAAAAATATGAAACTTGTAACATTTGTATTGTGAAATGAAAAATTTAAGAAAAACTAAAAAAAAAGATCAATGTTACCCCGGATTACGGTAATCGAAAGTTGGTTTTCTGTTTTGGGGTAACTTTGATAATGGAGTATGAATCGAACAAAATTGAATGAATAACGAACATTTGTAGGGCATTGCATACCTCAAGGCGTTTAACGCTATATGGAAATTTCTGACTTAGATTACAAAAATGGTCCCAGTTTGTGAAAATGCTATTTGCTAAGAGATTTGAGACCGTATTCAAGTTCTATGATAACTTGGCTGTCAAAGATAAGTGGCCAACTATTCAAAACTACATCAAATAGTGATCGTAGAATAGATTGTTTGTAAGCGTTTCGAAAATGCTAAAATTGTGTCAATTTTTAATATTCGTATAAAAAGCCTCAAATGCACTTGATTCCAATGAAAATAGCTTTGACATGAAGTGTCATACTAATACTCTTTACTTCTGCATTGGTTTTGCTTAATTGATTAACAGAAATTTCGTTATTTTTTTTTAATATGTAGTAGGTCTCGCACTATCAAAGTTACCCGCATTATCAAAGTTACCCCGTTTTACGGTACCGTAAAATCGGGTGTAATTGATCAGAGGGGTGAAATTGATCATCGTATCACACGATTTTATTTTTTCGTTATGGAGCACTAATATCAATGTGAGCTGCAGTGAATGAACGTTATTTGTCGTAACTATTGTCGAATTGTGTGTTGTGAAGTTTTTTGCGTTAAAGAATGTGTATTACTATGGAAATGATGTAAAATTTTTAAATCATGCACGGTACAGTATTGACAAACACCTATGAACTTCTATTTCTAAGTAAGGATCTGAACATGGTATAAACCTGAAAGTTTGTGAGGATGCTTCAGATATAACCCTAAACCAGATTTCATTACCAAAACGCGTACCAATTAGCTCATATGGTTAAAATAATTGAATTTCTGTTAGATATCGCTCAATTCTGTAGGAAATAGCATACATTTAGGCGTTTGCCGCGTAATTCTTGAAATTTAACTGTTCGTTATTTATATAAATATTGCATTGTTATGAATTTGACAAGCATATTCGGATTCAGGGAGCTCAAATTTATCAGGTAGAGTTTTTTTTTGAAAACTAACAATAATGGCATTGGCAAGTGATCAATTTCACCCCGAAATGAAATCCTCTGATTTTAGAGATACAGTCACCCCACAGTTATGGATAGCACACAGATATGGATCAGAGTTGGATTAAAACAGTAATATCTCATCAAATATAGTTGAAGTTATGGAGAACACATTTTACCTTTGTGGACCATAAATCTGTACAGCATCGCAATAAATTATAATATGCTTAAGCATATTTTTTCCGACCGTAGGAAATAAAATATTAACCGTGTTCCCAGAAGCGTTGATTCATAACTGTGGAGCATTGAACACCATACCACAGTTATGAATCAACAATAAGACGATTCCGAAACAAACGCCAAAACGTATGCTTTCGCTAACACACCATTCGTTTACATCACAGATAAATTGCTTTTATAGTGTTCTGATCCATAATATGAGTCGATTTGATCCATAATAGGGATCCTCCCCTCCCACTGATCCACATCTGTGGGGTGGACATCGTTTGAAACTTCTATCAAAATCGACGCTTTTTCGTAAATAATCGGGAATTTTGATGTGTATTCTCAATAACAACTATATTCTGCAGTGCCAGGGAGGTAATTTTGTTTTGTACAGCGTCGCCATGATTTTTAATCATTTGTTGTTCTGAAAAATGACCCTTAGTTGATCCATAACTGTGGGGTGACTGTATTTGTTAACACTAAAATGACATTTGTTAAAAAATTTCGGTACATGAGTCGATGAGGCTCACCTTCGTACTTGTTTTGCTGCATTTAGTTGTGTGGCATTGTTAACATTATAGAAAACAGACTAGAAAAACCGTGAAAAATGATCAATTTCACCCGAAATTACGGTACCGTAATTTCGGGTGAAATTGATCATTTTTCACGGTTTTTCGGGTCGTCTTATTGTATTATCGATACCATACAACCAAATGCAGGAAAACAAGTACGACGATGATCCTTATTGGCTTATGTGCCTAAAACAAAATCATCTCTTAAATAACAAATCAGAGGATCCCATTTAGGGGTGAAATTGATCACTTGTGAATGTGATTATTATTAGTTTTGAAATCAACTCTACAAACTTAATTTGAGTCTCCTGAATCCGAATATGCTTACCAAATTTTTAACAAGACAATATATTTGGAAATAATCAATAATTAAATTTCAAGAATACAGCGGTTAACGCCTTAATGTAGGCAATTCTCAAAGGATTTTCCTAACTTTCAACTGAAATTCAATTATTTCAACAAAACGTGCAAATTGATGAGAATTTTGGTAGTAAAGTCTACTTTGGGGATATATTTTAAGCATCATTACAAACACCATGTCCACATGCTTGTATATAACTAGAAGTTTATGAATGCCTTTTAACAACACACAAGACATGATTCTGGAATTTTGCATTATTCCCATAGAAATAACCATTGTTTGACACAAAAAACTTCACTACACACAATATGTAGTGATCTAATCTTATGATCAACACTGCGCCGTAAAGTATACCGATCAATAACACAAATTTGCCGACATCTTGGTTACGGACGTTATTAAGAAACATATTCGGCCCTGAAAATTAGCTCCGAAGGTCAAGTTTTATTCGGAATCTTCGGAGAAAGTCGAGAGAGAAAAGGTCGCGGCCGAACGCGAAACCTGAGCGATCGGCCAGCGTATTCTTCTTAATTACCGAACTATTTCGAAGAAGCTCGTGGGACATTTCGAGCTTCCGCTGGACTCGAACGAGGTCATCTTCCCTAATCTGAGGGTCACGGCTTCGATTCACTTTCGTCCAAACCGTCAACCAAAGTGGAAGTGTCGCTTGTGATCGTGATCGTGTCCTTGAATTTGTAAGAGGAAAATTAAGCAACGTGGTTATAGTGTCCTTTATCCAGATTATTTTCTTTGTTCTAGTCCCTAGTTTAATAATTAGAATTTCCAAGTTGTGCGTTGTAGGCAAGTTTGTGCGTTTTCTTAACCAGAATAAAGGTATGTGCTCAGTGTGTTCGTCTCGTCCCCAATTCCGTGCAATGTGTAATTCTTTTGTGTGACAGCCGTCAACCACGTGAACAACGCCCGCGACCGCGGCATTGCCATCTTCGGAACGAAAGCCCCTGACAACCGTCATTCCGTCGGGAAGGAAGCGATCCGTCACCAAATTGCTTCGGAGTTAACCGCGGCTGCCAAGTGCCACCCAAGAAGGACTCAAGCCAACCACGAGCCCATCTTCCACCAAATTCCACGTGGATCGTCGACCACGGGTCCAAAGGTCGTTTTCCACCGGCGTGGTCCACGCGCGCTAGGACCAAGAGCGCAGAACCACCAACACCAAACGATCGCCATCATCCACCGCTACCGTAGCTAACCAATACCAGCGCCTGCAGTAATCGGAGAGTCAGTTGCTTTTTTCATTGTGAAGGGCGGCGTCCGGTGAGGACGCGGAGGATTTTTTTTTTTTTGCCAACCAAAGGTCGTGTATTTTGATTGGACTGCCAAGTCGCCTCGAGGCGCGTCCATGAATTTTTAAGGTTGGGTGCGATATGCTATAAACGTGCGCACGTAATTTTTGGATGACCACCCAACCAAATTTCTATTAGCCACCCGGGTGCCAAGCATTTTGTTCGTCTGCCGGCATCGTCGAGGAATGAATGAAATGAATACACACTACCACGAGTAGCACGAGCAAAGGAGAACAGGAAGAATTAGGTAGTTAGAAAAAAAAAACGCACATAGAAGATTAGAACGATAGGTAATTGAAATATATACATGCATGTGATAATCATCCGTAATTAAATGATTCGTTTTTTTTTTCATTATACGTTAAATGTGTTGTTTTGAATAAAAGAAGTGAAGCCCAAGACAACCGTTGTTTCGGTGCGTGTCCTTTTCGTTGAATGTCTTCCGCGTGTTGGAATTTGACTTTGTTTGAATTTGTCTCTTCCACTTTGGTTGCGCCTCTGGCGGGAGATAGTTGAAGCTGCCAATGATGAGAGCATAGCGTGCAACGTCACATCTTAATGTTGCATCGCCTTTAGGTATGGGTGATCTCTCACCGCTCTTTGGAGACGTAGTTTTGTAATTGAGAAATTACGTTGGTTGTGTAGGGTAAAGTACCTAGTTTTGGTCTAGTTAGTAGGCGAACAGGCTCGATCTCAATTTTCTTTGAAGATTTCGAATGGACTCGCCCTGAACGAGTCTCAACCGGGCAACATTAGACTTGTCGTGCGGTCTCCTCACGGAGTGGCGCTAAAACCGCATGATTTATATCCAGATCGGCCAGTGTCGGCTATAAATATTTAAGACAAACAACGTTCTTTTACTACAGATTGCATCTATTTTGGTGCACATGAGTTAGGCCACTTGCTTCCTGAAGGACCATGACGGCCGAGCTCTGGAATCGCAGATTTGCCTCTACATTTCCCGGATACCACGACGAAGCAGAAGAAGTTCTTCATGGTGCGGAACTTCCTCGAGTATCAAAACGAGATCATACCAATCATCGCGACTGGCAACTTTAACATCGATTTGAGCACAAAGTGGAGAACATTGAGTTCGCGGACTTCATGGAGAAGTACTTTAACCTCAAACTGGCTTCGGAACCCACTAAAGCAACCAATCTAAAGCACTAACTAAAGCAACGATCATGCGTAGACCTAACGTTCGACCGGAATATTTGTTTGAGAAGCAAGAGTTACCGCTCATACTTCTTCCATCGACCGATTCCATCGGTGTTGAAGTGTTAACCGAACCAACCAAATAATAACACACAATTTCCATAATAGGTCAGAATTGACATGCAACAAATAGAATGAAAATTGATTGGATTCTTATCAGTAGAAATTTTTCATGAGTTCGTGACGGTCTCAAGTCATGAAATAGACTAGAAAGAAATAGCTAACGTTATCCAACGTCAACTTGGCGGTTGTATCTCGGAAACAACCTCTTACTTTTTCCTACTTGTTAAATTCAATAGTTTCGAAGAAATTAATGAAAAATACGTGAATTTTGTGCTAAAAGAAGAGTGTCCGGATACTGATACGTGTGGTTTTGAATCCGGATACAGTGCTTCAGCATCAAATTTTACAAGGCTCAACAAGAAATATTACATTATAGTTGTTAGAAAATCTGGAAAAAATGATGAAAATGAATTTGACGTGATTTTAAGCAATTTTAACTTAAAATGAGTGTAAATTAATTGTTATTATTGAAGAGGAATGAGGCGCACATAACAGTACACAGAAAAAAATATTTAATTTTCAATGTGATGTAAACTGAAGAATGGAAAATCATGGACGAGAACAGCTTTCCCGGGAAGCTCACAAGATTGATCAGAGCAACGATGGACGGTGTGCAAAACTGCGTGAAGATCTCGGGCGAACACTCCAGTTCTTTCGAGTCTCGGCGGGGACTACGACAGGGCGACGGACTTTCGTGCCTGTTGTTCAATATTGCGCTTGAAGGTGTCATGCGGAGAGCCGGACTTGAAACGGTGGCAGATTTGTTCACCCGCCTGAAACGCGAAGCAACAAGAGTCGGGCTAATGGTGAATGCGTCGAAAACAAAGTACATGCTGGTTGGCGGAACTGAGCGCGACAGGGCCCGCCTAGGAAGCAGTGTTACGATAGACGGGGATACCTTCGAGGTGGTGGACGAGTTCGTCTACCTTGGATCCTTGCTGACGGCTGACAACAATGTTAGTCGGGAAATACGAAGGCGCATCATCAGCGGAAGTCGTGCCTACTATGGGCTCCAGAAGAAACTGCGGTCAAGAAAGATTCACCCCCGCACCAAATGCACGATGTACAAAACGCTCATAAGACCGGTAGTCCTCTATGGGCATGAGGCGTGGACTATGCTCGAGGAGGACTTGCAAGCTCTTGGGGTTTTCGAACGCCGAGTGCTAAGGACGATCTTCGGCGGCGTGCAGGAGAACGGCGTGTGGCGGCGAAGGATGAACCACGAGCTCGCTCAACTCTACGGCGAACCCAGTATCGTGAAGGTAGCTAAAGCTGGAAGGATACGCTGGGCAGGGCATGTTGCAAGAATGCCGGACAACAACCCTGTAAAGATGGTGTTCGCCACGAATCCGGTCGGAACAAGAAGGCGTGGGGCGCAGCGAGCTAGGTGGATTGACCAGGTACACCAGGACCTGGAGAGCGTGGGTCACAGTCGAGGATGGAGAGAAGCGGCCATGAACCGAGGGAATTGGCGAAATATTGTTGGCGAGGCTTTATCAAGATAATTGATGTAAAGCCAAATAAGTAAGTAAGTAAGTAAACTGAAGTCTACTGTAAAAATAAATCAAATCGTGTGTTGTTACAGCATCATGTAAATTTAAATGAATATACATTCAATTTTCAATTATAAATGTTCATGTAAATTTAAAGTGAATTCGATTAAAATATAATTGATTGGTCGTTGAAATTTAGGTTTATTTTGATGCTCCAAATATGTGCATGAAAATAAACTTAAATTTACAACATATTTTTAGCTGTGTATCGTTGAAGTCTTTAAAAAACAACCTTAATGATGTTTCAGATCATACAATAGATGTGTTTATAAACGTAGCTTTAGATATAGGGAATCGAGAAAAAGGCCGGTGCTAACGGTCAATCGCCTACCTCTGATAATACCACTAAGCGATATCGTTGCTCACGTATTGAATAGCTACTTTTACATATTAATTTAGTTCCCAATAAACCCTGATTCGAGACGGTCGTGTTTGCCATACACCTCGATTCTTTTTCTCGCGTAATAAACGTAGTGCATGTATCACCGTAGAATTTGAGCTAAGTGTTAAAGTGCAATTCTACCCGAAACTGCCAGTTTTGTTAAAGTGAACGATTAGTCCGCCGCGTTGTGATCCATTTTGGTCCTTCGAGCCGGATATGACCGGTGGACCTGGTGTTTCGGTAGAAACTTTTGTAGAACAGCTATCAACTGAAGTGACGCCAAGTGATGAAAAGAAGGGTCAGTGAACTATAAGCTGTGGTCAGCGACCCGTGCAATACCGAGATATCGACAAGCAAAGTGCATAAGAAGAAGAGTTACCAAGCGGACAAGTGATTTGGTGTTTGATCCTGGGAGACACGTTGGCCTGTGAAGCGTTCCTGCTAACCCCATCTCCAATGAACCTGTGAGTGGAGCACCGGCTGATGGCACCCCCTCCCTGTCTGTGGAGCGAACGAATCTTCAACAAAGGAAAGTGTGAGCATGCTAATCTGTGGTGTGGCGTCATTGCATGAGTCGTCCGCCATCGACAAATTGATTATTGTTGTTCGATAAGTTGCTGAATAAAATTGATTTCAATATGAGCTGCATGTCGAATATGGTTTGAAGGTGGTGTTGGAATTGATTATGAGCTTTAGTCCCTGGTTCCTACGGTTGATTAGAACGTCCGCTTTGTTGGCAATTTATGGTCGGTCTTGTTCGCTATTTCACTGAATTTTGTCAAAAGATCGCGTGTGTGGAACGGTAGGCTGTCAATAGTGGTACAAGTGATTATTTCTAGTGGACAAAATGCCTAATTTATTAGAGCTTCAAATGCAGGAGCGACAACTTCGAAATACGTTGGATATGATCAGCGCCTTTAGCAAGCGTTTCAAATCGGAGCGCGATGCAAATCAAGTCGAGGTAAGGCTTGCGATGTTGGAGGAAACACTAGCCAAATTTTATGAAGTACGACGAAATATCGAAATTTTAACTGAAGTTGTTGAACTGGATCTGACGGCAGCTGAGAAGGAGGAAAAACACGAAGAACAAGTAGCCGAAAACAAGGAAACAGTGTGGGAGTTCGAGAACCTGTATTGCGAGGTGAAGGCAGCTCTCTCGCAGCATAAACACAACCACGCTGCATCATGTTCTTCTGCATTATCATCAGCTGCACCTAGCACATCGAGAGTCAAACTACCCGATATCAAGCCTCCCACCTTTGGTGGAAAGTTAATGCAGTGGATCACGTTCAGGGACACGTTTAGATCGCTGATACATTGTAATGAATCGCTTTCGGCCATTGATAAGTTCACGTACTTGAGAACGTCGCTGTTCGGAGAGGCTTTGCAAGAGATAAGTTCGATTGAGATGACGGCTGCAAACTATCGAATTGCTTGGACCACCTTGAAGAAGCGTTACGAGAACAAGAAACTTATTCTCAAAACGCATCTCGACGCTATTTTTGCGGTCGAGCCAGTGCGAAAGGAATGTTTCGAAGCTCTAAACCACGTCGTAAGTACCTTTGACAAAAATATTCAGATGATCGACAAGCTGGGGATAGACACGAAGAATTGGTCAGTTTTGATGGCGTACATCCTGTGCTTGAAACTGGACGCAACCACCCTCCGCAATTGGGAAACACACTATAATTCCAAGGAGTTCGTGGAGTTTGACAGTCTTATGACTTATTTGCGAGATCACTGTGCAGTTCTGCAATCGATTGCACCCATTAAACCAACCCACGGAGAACGCCATCAACACAAAGTGGCGACAAGTTATGCGGTATCTGCTGACGCGACCTCCTGCTGCTTCTGCGATGGTGCTCAGCACAGTGTGTTCCAATGTCAAGTGCTAAGGAAAATGAACAGTGGAGAACGGATTGCTGCAGCCCGGAGAAATATGTTATGCTTCAACTGCTTAGCTCCAGGACATGTCGTCGGAAAGTGCTCTCGAGGGTTTTGTACGGTATGTAAGCGTAAACATCATACATTGTTACATGAAGGTTTTGCAGCTCCGAATCGTGCCAACAGTGCTACTACATCAATTGTTCCACACACCGCCCCGCGATCACGACAAGCGAACAGCCAACAAACACAACCACCATATTCAAGGCCACAAAGTCAGAATCAAAACCGTACACCGCTCACTCAATCCACACAACAAAACACACCTACACCTTCTGCAAGCTCTAACGCAACAAATTCTCAGCCCACCACAGAAAACACTGCCACATGCAATTCCGTCTCTCTCCAAGCAAATATTGCAAACATTTCTCGAGAAGTACTGCTATCAACCGCTGTTGTTCGTGTTCATGATCAGTTTGGTCACATCCTGTTTGCTCGAGCATTGCTGGACAGCGCATCACAACGTAATTTGATTACCACTGACTTCGCCCAGAGATTGAGGTGTAAACCGTTCACCGATTATTTGAGAATTAAAGGAGTTGGGTCCTCGGAGACAGCTTCCACCAATGCAATTATTGCTAAAATTAGCCCTCGTTCGCCCCACCTTGCTCAATTCTCTACCTCGATGAAGTTTCACATCCTTTCGAAAGTTACATCCTGTTTACCACGCAAGCATGTGAACATACAACACCTGAATTTGCCGTCCAACAACAAGTTAGCGGATCCTAGTTTCAATGTACCTGGAAAAATTGACATGATCATTGGGGCGGAACATTTTTATGAACTGTTGATGGAGGAACGTCGAAAGTTGGAAGGCAGTGATGCTGTCATTCAGAATACCATTTTTGGATGGATCGTGTCCGGAGTCGTCGAGATCAGCGCTAATGCTTTGCCACAAGTAGTCGTTAACAGCAATCTATCCGAAGCAGAGTCAACCAGCCGCATACAAGATCAACTAGCTAAGTTCTGGGAGTTAGAATCATGTCATGTTAAGAGTACACTATCTCTCGAGGAATCTGCCTGTGAAGAATTCTTCAAACAAACCACATTTCGTGATAAAACTGGAAGGTTTGTTGTCAGCCTGCCTAAAAAACCCAATATGATTGGGAAATTGGGCGAATCACGGTCGATTGCTGTAAAGCGATTCTTAGGATTGGAGCGGAGATTAGAAGCGAATCCAGTTTTGAAAGCCATGTACATTGACTTCGTGCACGAGTATTTATTGATGGGACACATGGTCAAGGTAGTACAACAGATCGAGGATCCACCAGCATATTATATGCCACACCATGCCGTCATCAAACCTGATAGCACGACGACCAAGCTTCGCGTGGTATTCGACGCGTCCTGCGTCACATCAACAGGAGTGTCATTGAACGACTCCTTAATGGTTGGACCTGTGGTCCAGGATGAGCTGTACGACATCAACATTCGATTTCGGCTGCACATGTTTGTCGTAGTTGCTGACGTGGCTAAAATGTATCGGATGGTGAAAGTGGACCCAGCTGACCAGCAATATCAGATGATTGTCTGGAGAGATTCTTCCGATGAGCCGATTCAGTCATATAAGTTAACCACAGTCACTTATGGGACAGCTTCAGCCCCGTATTTGGCAACTAAGTGCCTTCAGATGCTCGGCGAAGACGGAGAATCAACTCATCCAATCGGATCCAGAGTCGTAAAGAAGGATTTTTATGTGGACGACATGTTGTCCGGCGCAGATTCGATAGAAGAAGCGAAGCAGTTAGTAGCAGAAACGAGTGAGCTGACGAGTTCGGCTGGATTCATTTTGAGAAAATGGAGAAGTAATCATGAAGAAGTGTTGCGTGGATTACCGGCCCATCAGCGCGATGACGGAGGAATAGTGGAGCTGGAGTCATCTAGCGCAGCCATCAAAACTCTTGGGCTACTATGGGATTCGAACGACGATTGCTACAGGTTTAAAGTGCCAACATGGAATTTTGGTTCTACAATTTCCAAGCGAGTAGTTCTTTCCGATGCTGCTCGGATTTTCGATCCACTAGGGTTGATTGGGCCAATAGTGGTAGTGGCAAAAATGTTTTTGCAAGATCTGTGGAAGGAGCAAGTTGGATGGGACGAATCTTTGAGCGATGTATTGCAAAACCGCTGGATGGAGTATCGGAGAAATCTGATAAGCCTCGAGTCTATTACAGTTCCTCGCTGGGTCGGATGTAATCCGAAATGCGTTGAAGTGGAAGTACACGGGTTTTCCGATGCCTCCGAAAAGGCTTACGGAGCATGCTTTTACATGCGAAGCGTCTGGGATGATGACACCGTCGCCGTATTTCTCCTCACATCAAAGTCGAAGGTGGCTCCGCTCGAAGACTTGAAGAGGAAAAGAAAGAAGCAGTCCATTCCTCGACTGGAGCTTTCTGCTGCGTTGCTCATGAGTCACTTGTACGAAAAGATAAAGGGTAATCTTCCATCGAACACGAAAGCCTATTTTTGGACCGATTCAACGATAGTGAAATGCTGGCTTTCTTCATCTCCAGCTCGATGGCAGCCGTTTGTAGCAAATCGTGTGTCTGAAATACAGCATCTGACAGTAGGAGCCATGTGGAACCATGTTCCCGGAATAGAAAATCCCGCAGATGTCATATCTCGTGGAATGGTCCCAGCACAACTTCAATATTGCTCACTTTGGTGGAATGGCCCAGTTTGGCTGAGACAAAGTCATTCAATGTGGCCTCAAAATGAAGACGCTTCAACGGAAGACGATCAAGAAGCTATAGTTGAAGAGAAATCTGTGACTGCCTGTGCTATCCAAATTCAGCCTCCGAATGAAATTTTCTTCTTGCGATCGTCGTTGAACTCACTACAACGACTTGTTGCTTTGGTGCGACGCTTCGCGCACAACTGCAGGCCATCAAACAGAATTGAGCGTAGAGTTGGGTTTCTCACGTACTATGAGTATGATGAAGCATTGATGAACTTGGTGAGAATATCTCAAACTGAATGTTTTCCGGAGGAGCTGAAAGATTTGGGGAAAGGAAATCAAGTCAAGCAATCGTCTCGAATACACACCCTGAATCCGAAGTTAGTTCATGGAATAATACATGTTGGCGGCCGGCTTCGAAATGCTGCGGTAGCGCCAATGAGAAAGCATCCAATCATCTTGGACCATCGACATCCACTCACGAAGTTGGTTTTGCAACATTATCATCAAAAATACTTACATGCTGGCCAACAACTTCTTGTGTCCACAGTACGCGAGAGATTTTGGCCACTGAACATCCGAAGAGCAGCACGCCAGGTGCTTCATCAGTGCGTTCCTTGTTTCCGGAGTAAGCCGAAAGTTCACGATCAAATAATGGCAGACCTTCCTCGAGAAAGAGTTACCCCGGCTCCAGCTTTGTTAAAAGTAGGCGTCGATTATTGCGGACCATTTTCGATGTCGTACCCTGGACGAAAGGCCCGTCCGATAAAATGTTTCGTGGTTGTTTTTGTCTGTCTGGTTACGAAAGCGATACATTTGGAGATGGCTTTGGATCTGACTACGCAAGCGTTTGTCGCAGCTTTACGGAGATTCGTAGCACGAAGATCAAAACCTCAATTGATTATGTGCGACAATGCGAAAAATTTTGTAGGAGCGAAGCGAGAAGTTGACGAGTTAGCGAAGTTGTTCCAAAGTCAACAATTCCAGGAAGCAGTAGTCAGGGACTCTTGTAACGACAGCATAGAATTCAGATTCATTCCTGCCAGATCTCCCAATTTTGGAGGGCTCTGGGAAGCAGCTGTTAAATCGTTTAAATATCATCTCAAGCGGACGATCGGACTCCGAATCATTACTCACGATGAATTCGTGACGGTGCTGGTTCAAATAGAAGCATGCTTGAATTCTCGTCCGTTAACACCGCTCAGCAGTGACCCTAATGATCTGGATGTCCTGACTCCGGGGCACTTTTTGGTACAACGACCATTAACGAACCTAGCAGAACCAAGCTATCAGGACATTCCAGAGAATCGGTTATCAATGTGGCAACGGAACCAAGAGTTTGTGCGACGGATTTGGGATAAATGGTCAACTCAGTACCTTTCGACCTTGCATAGTCGCACTAAGTGGACACGCCAGCGCGACAACCTTGCCGTCGGAACGATGGTACTGCTACGGGATGAAAATCTTCCACCATTGAAATGGCAGCTGGGCAGAGTTACCGAAGTGCGCTTCGGTAGTGATGGTAACGTTCGGGTTGCCGTCGTACGCACTAAGGATGGCGTCTACGAGAGAGGAATCTCTAAAATTTGCATCCTCCCAATTCGAGATAATTTACCCATTACGCAAGAGGAGGAATAAACTCCCCTCCACCGAGGTGCCTCAGGCACCTGCGGGGATCTGTGGATCCCCGCGAACCAGTTAAGTGTTTGTATTTTATTGTATGAGCAAAAAGTAATGCGATTTCTTTTTTGCCAGCTTTGATGCCCCTTTCCTATTCTGGCTCCAAGCCCACCAACGCTGAAGTCTGCCTCTATGTTAAGGTCCGTATTGCATGCCACAAGAAATGTTCGTCGCACGTACCATGGATTAACCATACGTTATGTGTTCTAACACATCGGTCTAGAACAGCATGTCGCTACTAGACTCGGCATCACGGATGCCGTGGAGACTGGAGGTTTCCACAGTTTGATAAGAAAGTAATTCTCTCTAAATTTGCATCGCCAGGTCAAAGGTTCCTGCTCTGATGAGCAGATATTTGCGTTTAAAATCAATCCTACCGAAGACTGCAGTAATTCGGTTCCAAGATGCACCACCCATCGGTCAGCAGACAGTTTGGCCAACTGTTTTGACGACCTGTGAGGAGCATCAATGAAGAAGTAGAAGCCCAATACCATCACGAAGAGGAGCAGTTCCACGAGAAAATCATCATTTGCAACACCATCGTCCAAATGTCCGAAGTCGAGCTCTCAACGACGGGACAGCATAACCGGTGCTGGGAGCACCCGCGGAGGCCACGGAGGCCTCCGCTCCAGGGAAGTCTTGTCACTTTACATAAATTCATCTTAGAAAGCACCCTCTCATCTCTTACAGAGCATGAAGTCCGCAAGCAGGAGGAGCAACAACGTCGGTTGTACGGAGTTGAGTATCCAACCAGCACTCAAGTCGTCCATATCAAGTCCTCACGATAGCACATCTATAGCAGCCACATCGAACATGAACAGCAGAAGCATAATCCAGTAGGCAAGCATCAGAAAAGAAAACACCGTCGTAGCCAGTATATCAACAAACCCTTGGGCAGTCCATCCATTGGAATGAGGTCAATATCCGGAGAAGTAAACAGCGCAGCAAAAATTGAAATCGAAAATAATGTGTTTACAAACAACTCAATTGTCCAAAATCACCATTACTAGTGTACTACGAATAGCTCAGAGTATTTGTTGTAGAGAGTACAAGTGAGAGTTGGAACATCAAGTTAGTCTTAGCAGTATTGAAAGTTCTTTCAAGGCGGCCGGGATGTTTATAAACGTAGCTTTAGATATAGGGAATCGAGAAAAAGGCCGGTGCTAACGGTCAATCGCCTACCTCTGATAATACCACTAAGCGATATCGTTGCTCACGTATTGAATAGCTACTTTTACATATTAATTTAGTTCCCAATAAACCCTGATTCGAGACGGTCGTGTTTGCCATACACCTCGATTCTTTTTCTCGCGTAATAAACGTAGTGCATGTATCACCGTAGAATTTGAGCTAAGTGTTAAAGTGCAATTCTACCCGAAACTGCCAGTTTTGTTAAAGTGAACGATTAGTCCGCCGCGTTGTGATCCAAGATGAAAAACATTATTTTCTAAAAATCTATGAATCTTTGTATCATAATATCAAGGTATGTTGAATATTTTTTTATGTTTTATGTGAAAAACAGTTGTGATTGTATGAATGTCCGGAATTTGATGCATCGATGTCCGGATTTTGATTCACGTATCCGGACTAATGGACACGACATGGTGCAAAATGAACACAATTTTAACGATAATTTCATTCAATTCATTGTAAATTTTATAAAAATTACCAAGTTCTAACCTTTTAGCTATCATCCCAAAGTAAAACTTAATAAAATAACGATTATCCAATAGTATATGACCATTTGAATATGGGTGTCACCTTAGGTGTCCGGGTATTGATGCAGCACGGTACTGCCACTGATCAAATTTTTAAACTTTCTCTAGTTTCGTTACCAAGTATCGAAATAAAATTGAGTGATGAATCATGCATTCGTGGTCGTTCGGGGCGATCCCTGAACAAAATCCTGGCTGCGCCCATGTTGGACGAACGTGTGGGAAAGACGCTTCCGGACATTACTGGACCAGCTGCTCATCTCAGGATAATGCGCTTTGAGCCCAATTGGATCGCCCTCTGGGGCACGTTCTCAAACTGGTAGCGGCATGTCGAAATACTTTCTATCGCCCCTTTCTGACGAAGGGGACACAAGATCATTAGGTGAAGGGCGGTGATTCTTAAGTGCGCGACCCAATTTCGTCGTTTAGGTCGTTTTTGACAGGCCTTTAAGCGCCATACTATGGAATGTGCCGCTTTTTAATGACATCTCATTTGGTTTTATGCGCGTGGCAGCACCTCAGATTCGGCTCAGCTGGTCGTTTATTCAATTATTAGACAACAGGTACGTGCGGCAGTTAGGAATGGATAATTTTCCATGGTTGGTGGCAGAACGACGACTATTGAAGTTCCAAACGTTAAATGTTACGAGCCTATCGGATCAGGAGGACGTTAATGTAGTAGCTATTTTTGGAAATTGTTACGGGATGGAACTGGCTGTTATCCATTCTGTCAAAAGCGATGCTTGTGGGACGCGAAACGTGTAAAGATTGAGACAAACTGCTGAGTTTCCTGTAGAATACAATTATGTTAAACAAATGGACAATATAAAATAAAATTGATGTGAAACCGTGTAATCTTAATGGACCCTGTGTATTTTGACAACATTTTGTAAGCTTGTATTAATAAAAACATTATGAAAAATATAACAATTTGTTTCGTATTAAGAAAAATACCCAAGCGCCGGACAGCTCCTTATAACTTGCATCGTTCAAAAATGTATAATCTAGTTGTAATTTGTAAAATTAATTCAACAATTTCTGTGAACTGTCATATTTTAGGTCCAACTTGCCCCGGGCACCCTAATCAAAAAAAGGAAGTTCAAAAATTAAAATAAGAAACATCGAAAAACGAAACTAACATTTTTGAAAATATCAATGAATCACTGCTTAAAACGTGCTTACATTTATTCAAAATACACCGAAACGTAGGAAGTAGATGAAAAAGGCATTTTAACTGCTTTTTAGCCGAAAAATGTTGAAAAATACTGACAAGTATTTGTAAAATTGTAGATAAGGTACAGTGGGGGAAGTGTATCAGTGGGGTAAGTGGATCATTTGTCAATATTAAGCATAAATACTTGAATATGTTGAATGTTTTCGCACCTTTGCTTCGTTATAGGTTATATTCTTACGCCCACACTGATACTATTGCAAAACTGGTACTACACGTACACTAACATAAGCAAACTTGTTAGCTGCAAAAAGTATTTAATTTGAAAATAGTTTTCCATCAATCAAAACTCCATTGTATCTCTGTCTAAAATCGAAGTCTATTATTTTTTTCGACACATGGTGAGCATTTCAGTTCTAATTGAATGAATCACAATGAAAAATATGTCATTTTTATAAATAAATACAAATATCTTGGACATGGTACACTTACCCTTACTTTTTAATGGGGTGGGGTAAGTGAATCAAGAATAATTATCATTTATTGGCAGACTGCTTACGAGAATTTTAGAAAGCTTTAATATCCGCAAATGTTGTTTTCCTTTATTTTGTTCCATTCCCAGCTTGAATTTGTCAAATTGACCATAGAAAATTTGAATTGATCCACCTAAAAGTACTTTCGGGTATAAAAAAATAATAGTTTGAAAATTCATACGATATTTTTCGTGGTTTATCTAAGCTGAGTTGTATAATAGCAAAATATACTAATTTTCCAATCGAAAGCATAGTATCGTACCTTATTTGACCATATAAATTGCTCTGGACAAATGATAAACATATATTCACAAATAAAAAAGAAGGATTTCAGTTTGTTATTCAAATGTAAATGTAACTAATATTTTTAAATCAAGAGTTTTTTTTCGAAAATATCGTTAGGAATAATCCTACAATACTTCTGTATAACTTATGCGTATAAATGAATGAATTTTCTCCAAATTTTTCTAGTCACAATGTTTTTTTTTTGTTCAAATTAATATGAACTAATATATACATACTTTTTATTATATTATGATTAAATAAAGATACTTTTTAATTTTTAAAGTATTAAAATGTAACATTACTAGCACTAATAACTTGAACGAGGGTAATATCATTCTTCTTCAACATAATCACACTACATTTGTTTCGGGAACACCGTGGTGGAGCAAGTGGATCATTTGGCGCAAATTTTTAAGTCTCTCATACTCAATACATAACAATCAGAAAATTCGAAATAAATGAGGATTTGAAGTATAATAGTCCCTTATTTGTTATCCACAGAAAAAAGTTTGAGTAACATTATTCCCGTTAGCTGTACATAACAATGAATTTAACTATTGATTTTACTGTATCCACTTACCCCACGGTACCTTATTCATTTTTCCTAGATAAAAAAAAAATTATATTGGTGTCAACCCGTTCAGTGCAGTTTTGTTGCCTTATTAAAGCACCGAAGCCTCCTCATTTCAGATGCTTGACACAGTTCACCGTTTCCTTGGATGGTGCCGCATCCGATCCCACTTGAGACAACCACCACTTACCAGCTCACCGAAGTAGAAACACAGTGCTCCTCCAGCGCAGACCGATTCGCCAAAGAGCAACACAAATATTGACCTTGCCATGTGTGCAAACGACGACGTGGCACATCTTCATGGATCATGGATGGGGGCTAGCTGCTTGATGCCCGGTCTTTTTGATGTCACGGCACTCATTGAGCCGGGACACAGAACATCAAAAGGATGGTTCCTTTAACCAGTGGAGAACGTTGAATTGGAGCTGAATTTGATTAAAATAGCTTCCCCGTTTATTGTTGTCGCGAATTATCTAGTAGCAAATTCAATTTACTGTGGAAATCTGGGTTCGGTGGATTGATATTGATGAACGAAAACATCAAATTTTATTATTTTGTATCAACGAGAAAGAAATGGAAAGACTGTATTCCAGCTTTTCCAGTTCGTTTTTCTCTGTCAAGTTCTATAGAGAGCTACGTTCACGGTCAATGGAGCAGTCATAATGGGATTCAAACATGCAAAACCACAGGCAATATGGAGCAGAAAAGTGCACTCGACAAGTGGATAGTAAGTAAATGTTTTGCCTCACGGTTTGCGGAAACATTAATCATACTCAATAGTTTTACTCTGAACGAATACATTACATCAAGGATTATCTATCCATCGTTATTTTGCAATTTCAACAAACCAACCATCGAGGCCAGAACATATCAGTTAACATCAAAGGTCAGCTTTTCGGCGAACAAGGCTAATCGGTTTCATATAATGTGTAATCCTATATCTAATCTAAATTGGTTAAATTGGCACCTAAAATGCACCGAGTCAAAAGCAATCAATGTCAGTGGATATCACGTATAGGTAGATGGAGAAGCCTAAATCAAAGGGAATTTTGAATGAGGTGACATTGAGAATTCGCATCTGGACTAATCCATTTCAGTAGGCAAGCATTTGGAAGAACAAGTCCTAGATACTGAAATTTATATGACAAATTTTTTGGAACACCTCTGATCGTGGAAACATGTCTAATCGCAAGATTCAAATAAAGAGCTTTAGGTTCATGTGGGAATGTTATAAGATGGGTTTTGGAAGCATTAGGAGAAATCTTCCGTTATGCAAGTATGAAGAAAAAGTCTCCAAACTTTTTTGCAATCAGATGACACGCAGGCTTCGTCTTTTGGCAGAGAGGCCTGTGTCATCCGCAAATAAAGATTTTCGACATCCCGGAGGTAACTCAGGTAAGTCAGATGTGAAAATATTGTATAATATTGTTCCCAAAATGCTGCCTTGAGAAACACCAGCTCTTACAGGAAGTCTTTCAGACTTGGAGTTCTGATAATTAACCTGAAGTGTACGATTTGACAAATAAAGGGTGTCCACGATGAAATTGCTCTAACTTTTTAACCGATGGGTAGAATTAAATTATTTACATCCTGCAAGTTTTAAAGTCCTGTAATCAAAACTCGCGGAAATGGAGTCGAAAGAACAGCTCGTGCGTGATAAAATCTTGCGCATTCATCACGAGAACAAGAATCTCTCGCATCGTTCCATCGCTAAAACGTTGGGAATCGCGAATTCCACGGTGTCGCGAGTGATTAAGTGGTTCGAGAAACGATTGACCACCGATCGGAAAAACACCAAAAGAAACATCAAAAATCACAACCGCGTAGTTGGGGCCTTCAAGCGAAACCCAAACGCCTCCGTTCGGGATGTGGCTAAGAACCTGCACCTAAGCCGAAATTTTGTCCAGAAGGCCAAAACTAAGGCTGGACTTCGAACGTTCAAGGTACAAAAGGTCCCTAATCGTGACGAGAAGCAGAACAAGTCCGTCAAAACCCGTGCCAGGAAGTGGTACCTCAACATGCTGACGAAAGTTGAATGCTGCATCATGGACCACGAAACATATGTGAAGGCCAACTTCAAACAGATCCCTGGCAACCTGTTTTTCACGGCCAAGGATAACTTCAGCGTTCCGGAGCATGTCCGCACTCAGAAGATGTCCAAATTTGCGAAAAAATTCCTGGTTTGGCAAGCCATCTGCACGTGCGGGAAGCGGAGTGCACTTTTCGTGACCCAGGACACGATGAACGGACAGGTGTACTTAGACCTATTCATATTTTCAAAAATGTCTGGAAACTTCCCAGTCAACCAATACTTTGATTTTACATGTCGAAATGAACTTCTGGTCAAAGTTTCAGCCAATTTGGAGTAAATTTAGGTGTGCTTCAAATCAATTATGTGTTTTTGGGCTATTTTCAAGCTTTAAAAAATCATAACTACTGAAAGGAACACCCAAACTTATCGCAAATACCTCTACACAGTAGTTTAACCAATTCTACGAACTTTTGTCGAACACGATTTTATGATTGGAGCAAGTTTTAACATAGTTTGGTCGAGGTTTGTGTCTCGAGGTTCTTGAAAATCTCTATTTTCGGGGAGTGTTTTCTCTAAAAAGCATACCTGTATGAAAATTTCGTATTTTTAATTTCCAGAACATGATGACTATGCATGTCTAAAAGTTAATCCCGTTCAAAGCTACCATTTATCTTACGAAAATAAATTGTGAAAAATAAGTAATTATGAAGCACATTTGCAAATCCGCTGTGAGTGAGCCAAATGCACCACCGTGAGCTTCAAAGAACATAAAAAATGAACACGTTAGCACTGCCTTTTCTCAGTCGATGATGATGATTGTTTTCAAATCGTTCTAAATGGTCAGTGAAATGCGATCAAAACAATCATCACATGGAAAGAAAAAGCAATGCTAACTTGTTCAATTCATTCAATCGTCGGTATATGTGTCATGCATGATTTAACTTTCATCAGGTTGCGATGCTGTGATCGATCTTTGGGCATTTTTTGTGATTTATTGCCTCAAGCAACATGTAAGCATTTGATGGTCAATGAATTCGTAGATTCATTATGTTTGATTCTCGTTGAATGGGGCTTGAAAAAATAATGTCAATGTGTGTTTTCTATACCATGTATAATGAGGAAACTGTGATTTCTGGGTACTGTGGCGAACAAATCTGGATCAAACAATGTTAAAACTCAATTTAATCTTTTTAGCGTCTTCGACAAACTTTAACAGAATAAAATAAGCTTTCAAGTAGTGGTAATAGCAAGTGGTTTTGATTTCCCACATGCTAGTTATGAATTTTCAAACCTTAAAATAAGCCCAAAAACACATTTTTAACTTGAAGCATACCGTAATCTTTATCAAATGAGCTGAAAATTTGACCAGACGTTGTTCTTAACATGATAATTCAGTATACTGCTTGACCGGAAGAATTTCAGACAATTTTTTAAATATGAACAGGTCTAGTGTACATGAAAGCGCCTCCAGAAGCGGCTGTTTCCTCTCCTGAAGGCTCACAACGTCCCAACAATCTTCTGGCCGGATTTGGCCTCATGCCACCACTCCAAGGACGTGCTGAAGTGGTATGCGGATAATAAGGTCAATTTCGTGCCGAAAATGTTCAACCCTCCCAACACTCCGGAGCTCCGCCCCATCGAGAAGTACTGCACAGTTAAAAATAATGAAGATTACACGTCGTGTAAACTTCATTCATGCGATGTAAACATGTCGTCATGTAAATTTAAGTCTGAAATCACATAAGAATGTGTTATATGTCATGTAACCACAAAGGATCTTGCTGGATTACATGACATATAATTGAAGTTTACATGACATATCATGTAAATATCCATGATTTTTCACGCTCCAATTATGTGCATTATATGTCTCAGAAATTTACACGTTTCATTCGAACTGTGTGGGCGATTATGAAGCAGCACCTTCTTAAACGACCTAAGGTACACAGTACCAAAAAATCATGTGATTTACGTCTTTTGGGATGCACATAAAAGAAGCGAGCCAAATGACGTAAATTTGAGTCGAATTTTAAATACGTTAATGTCTGATTCTGGAAATGTCGCTCACACTTTTATCGTTTTCGTGTCCTTCAACATGTAAATTTACATTTTTGGTTAAATACATCTTCAAGGCCACGTTTTTGTGTCGTTCCATCACTTACATCATGTGCCATTCAGTCACAACTAGAATTACGTCCACAGTAATTTTCATTATTTTTAAGAGTGTAGTGAAGACAGTCGAGGAACTGAAGAAAGTACGTGTTTACATGCAAAAAACGGTTGATTTACAGATTGTGCAGATTTTTATGGCCGGGGTTAAGGCTAAGGTGCGGGTATTTGCGCATGGGCTGTAAATAAAATACGAGTAAAATGGTAAACTGAAGTTTGATTGTTATTTTTCAATCCCTGAAAATTTGATGGCAATCGGATGAAAACTCGAATTTTGCGAATCAATTTTGTGTGTGGCAATTTCATCGTGGACACCCTTTAACTTTGAATTATTCTAACAATGTATGTTGGAAAATTAAAGTTATCTGAATTTACAATCAGTAAGTAGAAAAACCTTCAGATTTGTTGGAACGAATCACATCCGTTAAACGTAAAAGTTAGTGAATGTTCGAATGTTCATGTCGGAATCCGAATTGTTCATTGGCAAAATTGAATTTTCGTTGATGTTTTTCGTTGATCATTCTGTTCAAAATGACATTTTCAACTAGTTTACTGATGGAGGAAAGCAAGCTGATTGAAAGATAACAGGAAGCTTCTACAGGAATTTTGTCCGGTTTGAAAACTGATACATCCTAGGCAATTTTCCATTTGTCATGGAAATAAACCAACTGAAAACATTCGTTGAATGACTGATGTCACTGATTAGTTTCTTGATGAGGATGTACACTCCCGTACATAAGTTTGGGTTCACCTACATTACAAAATTCAAGCTGTATCAACGTAGTGGAGTAAATTTTCCATATCCTATTAAGATCAGGTACATCAATTGTCAAGATATATCAATGTCCTGGAGCAGTGTCTGCATATTTCAATATACAGTCAACAACGCCGATCATCAGTAGGATCCGTCATCGTTGAATTCTTGTTTGTGTGAATGTTTTTTTGACAATACATGCACGAATTTAGTAGAACGTGCATTCAGTTTTTCAATTACTTTTTCTACACTGATAATCATCCACCTACTGACATTCGATGGTAGCAAATTCAATTCCTTTAGTGAAAAAAATCATTTCCATCAGAATACCCCACAAAAACATCCGCAAATTGCAAAAGTCACTCGAAGTCAGATTGGCTTCTTGCTAGCGGAGTTTGTTTTTGTTTGTTTTCGCACTGATCTGGTATCATTCGGCTGATTTTTTACGACACTGTCCTGGTGTAATTTGACCTAACAATTGAAAATTACAAGCTGTATAAACGCCATGAAGATTTTTTTTCTCTCTCTTCATCCTATTTTAGATCAGGTGAATCTTAGCTCCCTGTATGACATCAATAGAAATTGTCAAGATGTATCAACGCCCTGGAGTGAATCAAACTCGTCTCACTTAGATTAGGTGCATCATAACGCCCTCTAGGACATCAATTGGAAGCTGTACCTTGAGTTCTTTTGGAAGTACATTGCAAATTCGAAGTTGTATGAACGCCCTGGAGTAATTTTTCGTTATCCTAATTAGAACATACGTAATCAGGTAACCCCTTCCATCCACAGTAACATTCCCGAATCATCTAGGCCAGCTTTAGAAACTAGATATGTGTACGAGTATACTGAAAAAAATGTATTAAAATCCGTAAAGTATTCGCTGAACGGTGAAGCAAAATTTTCAATTGAAGGGCAATTGATGGAGGATTCCTTGAAGATATACAAGAAAACTCAGGTCCCAAACAACCAGAAGTCGCATCAAATTTGACTTAATAACTCGTTTATTCGTACATATTACATCAAACCCGCTAAACACGGTGGATGAAATCGTCCGATTGATGAGTTTCCTCGCATAAAACGCTTTTTTCTGAGTACATTTGTACATTTTGTTTCGTCCCGTACACTCGTACAAAGTAAGTCGAATCAATTCGTAGCAGCTGTCAAATCAACATTTGTTATCATAAGTTTAGTCGCATAAGAACACAGGTTAGTTCGGTAGAAAATGTATACACTCGCATTGTATGCTATTATTCGTCACATAATATATGCACGTATATCGCCTCCACTTTTGTACGTAGAAGGCCTTTTCGCGACATCTTATAAGTGAAATGTTGCACGCACAAAGCCTCCAGGTGATTTCGTTATGCGTACATTTTGGTTGTCTGGGGTAATATTGACAGCTGCATATCAGTTGATTAAACTGAAATAAGGTTATATGAACAGCCTTTCAGCTGCATAAGTTGTTATTCAGCTATGAATATTATTTCGAAAACCTATCCAGATGAATTTCACAAAATTTAACGTCACCCAAATTTGCATGAGAACGCCAGTGTTAGACCAGTGTTTTCTAAACTTTTTCGGACTATGGCCCTCGTGACACCAATAAATTATGAAATCGCTTGGTATAAAAATTCCAATGTCCTGTTTCGTATGGAAAGCAGTGAATCAATTGTCACCCAACAAGCAGCAACAAAGACATTGTCATCTCCTATTCTTGTTGCAACAATTTCGTTCCGCAACATCAGTTTATCATCACTTGAACAGGATATGACAATGATCGATCACCACGTGTGCAGCGATTTTATGAGCTTCGCATTGCCATTTCGAGAACTTTCTTCGTGCTGGTAAACATTGACACATTATCGAACAGCATCTATAAAACAAATTTGGTTATGTGTTTAAAATAACTGTTTAATTGCGAGTTAAAAGGGTTGCAACAATGTTGCGCTCTGTGATTGTTATGACAATTTTGCTTTTGATTGTATCCTTATCCGCAACAGTTGGGACAAACGGTTGTGAGCGAGCTTGCTTTGTTGTTTGTTTTTCGTCTGTTTTGATGACAATTTGATTCACTGATGGAAAGTAATTTTTTTTTTAAATTTCGGCATACAGTTTAGCACAAGTGATAGAATATCAATTGAATTATCTCAAGCACCTCAAGAGATTTGATGAAATAAGTGAAAGTTTGAAGCTGAAAAAATCTTCAACATATTGTTCTTAACACAGTCAATTTATTTTCTTGTTCATATTGGACCAATTTTTATGAGAAAGTGATAAAAAAAATTATATAAACTTTTTACCAAAGCAACATTTTCATTATTTCGCTAATACTGGTTTGAAACATTAGTTTTAAATATTTGGTAATTATTAGTTCCACTGATACATCTAATGAAAATGTAGCGAAATATACAGCAATCGTCAACTCTTATCTCACTTTGAATTTACTTCAAGCTCGACATATTATTAAATTATGCGCTATATTTGCCTGCAGACCTGTCTTTTAAGGACTCAGATTACATGAAACCTTCTAGATGTTCTGCTTTCTGAAATTTCAAAAAATGTTTCGGGAACTTTATTTTTCAATTCATTTTTTGAAAAAATATCATAAATTTTCTCAAACAACGTCAGCTTAGTATATTACTGTGGTCGAAAATCTTGTTATAAAGGTGTGGTAATACATTCATAGCTGTATATAATATTAACAGTTTTATTATATTAAAGCTATTAGAAATAGAAATTTAAATTTGGTCTGAAATAATTGATGTCGATAAACATCATTTGAAATTAGGACCATTTCAAAAATAACGCTTTGGGCTGCGTTCGGTTTGGCATCATGCGTTAGAGACTTTGGATTGAAAGAAACCGCCTCTCGCTCGGTGAAGGACAGATCGAGAGAGTGTGTGCGTGAGTAATACGATTACACACAGAGAGCGAATTGGAAGTCTGCGTATGCAACGATCACAGTGAAAAAAATGGTCAGTTAATCGGTGAATGTTGAGAGCAACGGACGTGTTGCGAAGATTTAGCTGAGGATGCTTAACATCCTCAGAAGGTTACGACAAAAGGGTTAATTAAAAATGTTTTTGAACAACTTCTAAAAAAAAAAATACTGCATACATTTCAAGAGAAATCCCTGCACATACCCCGTTTAAACCTTTAAGAGTTTCCGGCAAAACGTGACAGTCCCCTTTTTTTTGCGATTTTGAAGGAAACCTTGATCCCCCTAATGAAGTTCAAGATCTCCTGTCTAAATTTTCAAAATTCGGAACAACTGAATACGATAGTTGACACCCTTTGCTTCCTCATTTGAATCAAAGAGCTTTGGCTAGAGGATGCTTCGATTTGGTGTTCGGAAAATTAGAGCAATAGAGCATCGAACTGATTGCTCATTTCGATGCAATTATCAACATTATCCATTTCACCCTTGGAAGAAAGTTCGCATTCCGGAGAAACATCCTTTCTTCCATTCTTGCCACGTTTAGTGACAGTTTTAAATCCCACGTTTTAGGAAGGAAGTTTTTTTTTTTTGAATTCAGAGGTTCAGCCTTCCTTTTGTTCGTAGTTCCAACCATGTTCAGTGAATAAATGAAAGAAGAAATGACCTTTTAAGAGGTTTATTCCCAAGACGGTGTAGAAGAAGGATTACTACCTTTAGAACATGTAAAGCTTGTATGATTGGATCCTTTAAAATCTGTTAGTTTGTTTCTAGAACGTACCCTGCTTATGATATGATGGAATAGAACTCATACAACAATTCTATGCATTAGCTTCGCCTACGATCGTAGAACAAGCAGCACGACATCCCCAACACAAGAAATGTCTTGTTCTCCTCAGTTGCAGACCGCCCCACTGTCATCAGGAAATTTCCGAAAATTCTACCACCCCGGCCAGCAGCTGTGACAATCCAGAAATTACCGAAAGGCGTTCCCCGAAAGCGAACATTACAATTCGTCTTCGCCGCCGGTGTCAGAGCTTACGAAATTAGACAAAACCGGGAGCAGCGCAGCGGTTGGCTCTTATTTTATACTCAGCCTGGACCTGGAACAAATGTTTGCCGAATCACCCCGGAACAATATTGTAAGAGTTTCCATGTCGGGTCTTTGTCTTTTCACGTCGCGCTCGCAAGCTGCATGACAATCCTCGTGTGATGATGTCGCACGGTAGTCCAGATTCAGAAAATCAAGTCACAAATTGCCTGGAAGTAAAAGAAATTTATTATGTGTATTTTAAAATAATAAAATATACAAAAATCTCAAAACCATTTTTGAATGGAACCCGTCCGTTGCACAATGTTCCAAACTATCTGATGAATAAAAAAACTTGAAGTTTGTAGACACAAGAGTCAATTTGAACAAATTGAGTTGTAAAATTGTAATGGACATTTTTTTCACAATTTCACATCTCAATTTGTTCAAATTGACTCTTGTGTCTACGAACTTCAGTTTTTTTCAAGACACCGTCGGCTGGTTTAAGCCGTAATAGACATGACAACCCTAGTTGCGTATCTGATGAATATGTGTCATTATTTTTTAACTCAAAACAGTGTTTGAAAATTTGGATTTGTCAACTTTCCAAATAACTGGACTACTATGCAGCGACGATGCGGCGCGGCTTTGACTTGGGCAAACGTGATATGACTGCTGTCAGCTTGTCTTGCGGATATGTTCGCCACTCGCTCGGTTTCGCTGGAAGCAACCCGGGGAGGAAAGGCCGGGAAGATGTAAACTTTTCCGAAACTCTGGTTCCACTTGGTACAGTTATCAAACTTTGACACAAAACGCAAGTTACCACATAGCTGACTGGCAGTAGTGGTCTTGCTTGGGAAGGAACGAAAGCTGAGAGGATAGCACGGCGCTATAGTCTTCTTTTGTTGGATTGGCGAAAGAACGTGTGCGGGGGTTTAATAGGAAAAGCGTAACGGTGGTTTTGGAATGAGTATATTGTGTGTTCTTTCAAATGTATGCAATAATGAATGTGTATGTTAATGCGAAGTCTGTCACTCAGAATTTGTTCTTTTCTGAGTTTTCCTGCATAATTAATTAGCAGTGTGGATATGGTGGTGGGCGCCAACACGCTTTGAATGAAAAATGCCTAAATTCGAATATATATGGAAATTTGTTTTGAAACATATGAGTTTTTAAGGGATTCATTCTAAATGAGGAAATGCCACAAGTATTCTGAGTATTATATTACGAGTAACTAATTTGACGATTATCTCTTCTATCACTTAAGCTGATTCTTAACGTAAACTGAGCTCCAATTGAGATGATGGCGAACCAATGTGGCATTAGATCTATAGATCAAACAGGGAGAAACAGCTGATACATATAAATTTATATTTACAACTCACAGTAGATAGCATCAAACGACAGCTTGTTTCTTCAAGAAGTTCAACAGTAGCTATTCGTCTTTGCTTCCATTGACAAGATGCACACCGAGTAATAATCCTCTCAACCAATACTTCCAACACTCCGCAACACAAGCAGCTACCTTTACATGATAACAGCACCCCATTGCATTGTCGTCGAATAAACGTGTGCGAACGACACTATTTAAAGCCAGCGACACCTGCTTGCATGTCATCGTCCTCTCCAGTAAGGGGAGCCGGTGTGTTTACCAATTCACAGCTTTCTCCCCTTTCTCACCATGGTTCCACTTGGCTGGTCCCATCCTAACAAACCAACGGGACTTGATTGGCTGTGGCGTTGTCACATATCGTTGAATCCTTGCACCCACGAACCGCACCGAACGCGGATGCTGGTATGGTATTGAACGTGGCACTAAGGGTATGCGATATTTCGAATGATTTCGTCAAATGCCGTTTGATATAAAATTCCTCGAAATTTCATGGAATCCAATGAGGCGATAGCCAGGATTTTCATCAGGCAGGCCAAACGACTTCAAAAGTTCATTCAAGAATTTCAAGTAAAACGATCAATATACGCAAACTCTGTACTACTCTGTGTGTACATGGAACGTGAAGAACATCCACACTCCTTTTCCTTTAACAGTGAGCATAGCAAGATCCGAAACACGTTTTGATTCAATTCGTTGGATGAGTAAAATCCTAATTGACAAAATGGTGAAGATTCGATTGGTTAACAACTTCTTATAATTTCTCAAGATAGATTCCATCAGAATGTCTCCCACAATTAACTTCAGAATTCCTACAGGTATCTAGCAAGTATACCTTTAAGAAGTCCAACAGAAAATTCCTCAAGAAAGTCATAGGCGTTGCCATAAAGAAAGCAGGGGGGGATTGTTACCCACCTCTGAGCTAACAAATCAAAATTAACTTGTTTGATGCAAAGATAAATGTATTGTAAGATTTTGTCAAAGATCGTTTTCAGCATGCTTACTAGTAAAAAGATATGTCATGATGAACTTTATAAATAAGCAGCTACCTATACACGATAACTGCAATCATTCAGAGAATTTGCGTTGTCATGTATTGTATTTGAATTACCCAAAAAATGTCTTCTGCTGTCATATTTATGAAAAAAAAATTGCGTTTCGATTGTTTCTCGGAGGATCACACCAGACGTCAGTCGAAAGTTTTAGGTTTTTTTTATTTCTTGAAAGAAATCTCCCAGAAATCTATTATAGGACTCATATGCCAAGGATCTGATTGATAATCTTGAAACGGCTCCATCCTGAAATTCTTCGAGAAATAAATCAAAGAATTCGATAAGAGAATTCCTCCGATGAGCAGTCAGGAATATATTAACGTATTTTTTGGGGAATGTATATTTGGAATCCTACCAGAACCCTCTTCAAAAGATATGATATTGCTCCATAAATTATTTCAAGCCTTCCGACAAAGAATAAAATAGGAAATTTACACAGATGCTTCCAAAATAACAACCTTCGTTTTATGAACCCAACCCTTCAAGGAACAATCGCAGTTCTGGATGCACACCTGGAACTAAAAAGATCTTTTCTTTCAACAAAAAGAAAAAGAAACACCTTTAAATTTCCATTTAAAAAATATACTTTATTTTTCTTTCCATAAATTCAATTTTTTTCGGCAGTTTGCCACAAATTCGGTGAAATGCGGGTGGAAGAAATTGTTCCCAATCTGCCGACGACAAACATCGCTGAATGGATCTGAAAAGGAAAATGAGAGCAAACAAAAGTTTTTAATAATTTATAACACCTAAGGACTATGGAACTGTTAGTCGATTGTGTCAGTTGTTGTGAGAATCGTTATGCTGTTAGTCTAGGCCCAGATTAGTCTGACTGACGGATGAAAGACTCCGATCAGTCGTTAAAACGGGTTAGCATGCAATAAAAAGTAGATCCAACTTACCCTTATTGAAATCGGGGATCCATATCGGGACTCGCAGGACCGGTGGAAGATGCGAGGGGTAAAGAAAAACCCTCAATTTCCCCACTTGCGGAGTTGCCGAGAGGGGATCCCCTCTGCATAGATTGGCCAATCTCAAATTAAACGCAATCATAAGCATGATTGATTATTTTATTTTGTATACATTACTCACCTGATTTCATCTTGCAGAGCCAAGATGGGGATCACGGTTGTCCCGGACAGCTATGGGTTTCGTACGGGCCATCTTTCAACGAAAAGATTGTTGCCGCATACCCAACAATCCACAATTGAATGGATTCATTCACCTGAAATGAAGCAAATACATACGAAGATGAGTCTTCGTCTTGTTTTATTAACGTTCTACGTTCTACTTACCAATACATGTAATCCAGAAAAGGCCACTTTCGTCACTTTATCACTTCAATGAACTTCCCAACTGCACAGCATAAAGTGAACATAAATAAACAATACATATGCTGTGACAGTTCACTTTGACAGATTCATGACGTTTCGCAAACTGTCAACGATTGACAATTTTCCCGCCGGCGAATAAATCCCGCCAAGGGGGTTCGGCCGTGCGGAATGTTATCTAAAGTGTTGTAAATAATTTCTAAATAGGGTTGTAAAATTGGTTTTTGATGCGCATCACTGTAAATAGTGAATTCATGTTATCAATCCATAATACGGGATATTTTATAAAATTTAAAAATGTTTTGTACATATTTTGCATGTTTTAATTTATTTCATTTTGTAATTTTTAATATGTATATTTGTGCACGTACGTAAAGAATATTTTAGCATGTTTTATTATTTACCTTTTTAATTTGTAGTAAAGTTTAATTATGATTTCGCGCGTTTGTAGTTTTAAATGATTTAAATTTGTATTGTTTAGTATATGATAATTTGTTTGTTCGACATCCACGAATCGATGGCGGCCAAAGATGACTTGAAGGAGTGAATCGAAAAAAAAATGCAAAATCTCTTCGTGCTTTCGCATTTTTTATCGGGGTGGAGGATAGTGTTACCGTTTGGTTACAAATTGTTGATTTTTGTTTTGTTGATAGTGTTGTTTGTTGGACCCTTCACGTTTCTTGTGCAATAACAGAAGGAATACCACAGGAGTGATAGAGTTCAGTGCCGCTGCAAATAGATTTATTTGCTACCAATGCTGCAGTATGGCAGAAAGGATGGCTAAAGCTAAAAATGATTGGAATGACGGAAAATGGGAAAACTGAAATTAGAAAAAAACGGCCATTGCCAATAGCTGGCCTCTTTTAATATCAGGCGTCCGTGTGCTCAAGACGTGGTTTTAAGTGCAGTGATTTTATTTCGGGATATAATAGCGGTATGTACCGGTACGAATAATTAGATTAGGTTACACTTAACAAATTTACACTCAATAGAAAACCACAGAACAACACGCACACGCCACAAATAGGAATTATAATAAAATGCACAAGTAAAGTGAAAGTTCCGTGTTAGTGTTTTTGTACGTGAAAGTCCTTGATTACCCAGTAGCTAGCCAACCCTGGGATTGCCGGAGTCTCTTGTGTCCTGAGTTGGCCTGGCACTGTAAGATAAACCGTTAGTTTCATTATCTCGATGTGATTTTCATTCCAGATTTTCTCTCCGTATGTCGATATGTCCGTTATCAAAGGTAACTAGACTAGATTTTGGAGGTTTAAAAAATTTGCAACGACGAAATGACGTTTGTTTGTTTTGAATTTTCCTGATAAAGAAGTGATTTTCAATCTAGTATTCATTAAAATTTGTTCTATGTCTCGATCTTTTCCTATCTCGCTGGCATCTTCGATATCGAGATGTGGAGAGTCGACTGTATCATATACCCCTACGTGGCATGTCCCGAGAATTCGCTTCTTTTTGCTGCAGCTAAGGGTGGAGGGCGATCAGCCACCTCCTCGCATGTCCCCACCCTTCGACTGCGGCGTACTCGTGACCGTGGGTACTCGGTCGGATAGGTTGGCAAAGGTGAATGCGGGCACAAAGACCACATTTGCGGTAATCGGTTACAACACTCATCATTGTCAAATGCTTCGCTGTCTACCTTGGTGAGGGCGTGCGTGAGTAGAGGTATAGAGTGAAGGGTGCACAGTGATAGCTCTGAGTGCGCAAAAAAGGCGCTTCGTGGCTGTAGGCACCGTGCTCTCCAGAGGATTATCATCAGAAAAAAAAATGCAGTGTGCATCGTATCCTTGTACTGTACGCACACAAATGCTTTCTGCGCTCGGAAGTTACTAAAACAATCTAAAGCAATAAAACAGTGCTTTTCAGTGCTAAAAAAACAATACTTTCCAGAGCAATTATTTCCATATTTTCTGATTGATCCCTCTCGATCCTTGTTTGGACCCGAAACCAACAAAAGGAAGGGTAAATCTCTAAATTCACAACTTCCTTCCAAAATAAATGGTTTTAAATCTGTCACAAATCGTGGCAAAAACGGAAGAAAGGACGTTTCTCCGAAATGCGCGCTTTCTTTCGCTTCTGGTGATATGGTTAATGTTGATAATTTCATCGAAATGAGCAACCGGTCCGATGCTTCAGACAAATTTCCTGAACATCGAATCGAAGCTGCTTCGAGCCCAGGCTCTTTGATTTGAGTGAGGAAACAAAGAGTGTCGCCTATCGTGGTCAGTAGTTCTGAATTTGGGGGATTTAGGCAGGAGATCTTGAACTCCATTAAGGGAATCAAGGTTTCCTTCCAATTCGCGAAGAAAGAAGACTGTTGCGTTTTACCGTAGTCTCTTAAAGATTGCGAACTTCTTCTCAAACATCTTGAAGAGAAGAAGAACAAATTTTAATTTATTACAACAAAACTTAACGTTTGTTTAAGGTTGTCTTGAAGGTCACCGAAAGAGATCAAAATATAGAATAAATGATTTACTTGCATTTTCCACAGTCCAAGTTAACAAAAGTGATCTAAATAATATTTAAGCTTCAGAAAATGCAAGACATGTTCGATGTCTGTGTGACGATGTCTGTGTCACCCTGAAGGAAGATACCAAAAAGTTAGAATGCGCAAATTGCGGGAGCAACCATTAGTCTAACTTTTAGGATTGCCCTCCTCGCAAACGAAACGTTGAGGCTCGTACCAGGCAAATGGCGCTGGCGATCTCCAGGATCTCCAAAATTCTCATTTTGCAGTATCCGATCGAATGCTCAATATTTTGTCATTTGAAACTAACATTTTTGAAACTATTTGCCTTTTCAATGACCTTTGCAGCAAGTTAATTTATTTCAAATTGACTCGCAATGAGTCAATTTTTGTCATTGGTTACTTTAATGCCAAGCATTGCATGGACTGATCAGCAACGCAATTCCAACGCTTGAATTTTATTTTATGAGTGCTCTTCAGGATATTCCTCAAGTCAATACCCTGATAGCCCTACTTGTTTCACCTCTTCTAGAAACCCTTCTGCAACTGATTTGGTCCTAACCGATTAAGCACAAACATGCAGTTTAGCTGGTGAGCACAGATTTGATGAAGATTTTTTACGATAACAACAGTCAGGAGAGCACCGTGTTAGGACGATGTAGGGCTAATAATATCTGTCATACTGCAGTCATGCATAATCGTGTGTTGCTCTCCCTACATGAGAGGGTGCATGTGATGCGACCAATTCGCGTTCTGTTCGTGCTTTAATGTCAATAAATTTTGGTTTGTTGGTAATATCAGTGGCTTTCGAGTTGATTGGTATACGGGGTAAGTCCACACTAATATGCAATGGCCGGTTAAGTTCATACCCGCCCGGTTTGATGCATGCGCTTCTGGCTATTTGAGGAACGACATATTATTACGTCGAGTTCAATGAAATTGGGGACAGATATTGCGGTCGCGAGCAGCAATTCGAAATAAATTGGATCAACGAACGTTAATTGAAAGTGTCAGACGAGTCTATAATGATTTTTTAATATTAGGGAATACGAAACTTGAGTGCAGTAAGTTTTTTCTTTATTAACGAGCCCTGGGTTAAGTCTCCTCAATATCAATGGCTTCAGGTCCCTTCCGAAGGAATAGGCTGCTACAACACCGACGAAACGACGTGAGAGTTAGTGCAATGTATTCTACGCCTTTTAAGCCATTCGAGGCTAATTGAAGCTATTTCAAGCCATTTAAAGCCACTTCAACGCATTAGATGGGGCATCCTGATCAAAGTTACTCCGTTTAACGGTATTTATATATTAGCTATTCAAAAATATAAAAACATCATCCTCCATAAAGTGTACCGAAGTATTTCTAAGCTTTCCCTAAACGTGAGAATTTAATCATCATGAAGATCATACCCAGTAGTAAAAACGTGGCGCCAACAAGACGTATCCCGTACCAAATCCCTTTGCTAAAGCCGAATAGCGTGTACCATGACCCCACAGTTATGGATCAAATAGTGTGGAGTCCAACCTATAAAATTCAATAAAACGACATGGAAAACGTAAAATTGTAATCTAAAAGCACGAATCAAATCGTTTCAAATTGGAACTTCGGTTAGTAAACTGTTTTGAGTGTAATATTTACATAGGATTGCAAAAAAATTAAAAATTGCGTCGGTTCCTGAAAACCATATTATGGATCAATGTTCATATTATGGATCAAATTGTGACATATTACGGATCAGTGCGCAAAATCAAGAGATTTTCAACTCAATGCATCTGTATTGCATGGTATGGCGAAATTTGACAATGTGTCATATATTACTGCAAACAATAGCAGTGTTAGAGCTAGAAACAAGGGTAAAATGCCCTTTTTATTGTGATACAGCATTGTAGTAACTGAGACATGTACTGTTTTCGCTCCACACCAAGTTTTCCACTCATTTTTGCCTGCTAAAAATGAAATTTACAAACCTTGATGTTTTATTAGTTTTATCCTTAGTGCTATTGTCTGAAAATGTCGAATCCAATGCTTAAAATGGCAGAAATCTACATTCTTTGGAAGTGATCCATAACCGTGGTAAACAATCATGTCCTCGTCCATATTATGGATCACTAGTTAAAACTGCTAATATTCAGTATTTACAATCAACAATTATGGAAAATGTTTTCCAAAGATGAATTCATACTAAATCGAAGCGAACGAGCATTTTTTCTGCCATAATATTTGAATTTTAGCACCTGTGGGAGCTTATGAATGCTGACGGCACTTCTTACAGAAAACGACCATATAATGATACTTGTGTGGTACCAACTGAACATTTGTCAAATACACCGTTATTTAGCGGTTGAATGTTGTGCTTAACATTACAAATGGTAGAATACAAATAGTATAACATGGGAAAAATATGTTTTACGTCAACATTTAAGTTTTGATCGAGTCATCCGCTGTTGAACGCCAAAGTGATCCGTCACTGTGGGTGATCCGTAACTGTGTGGGCATGGTATCTCTTCTCTAGGAGATGCACCACTGCCGCGCAGCAGACAGGCGCCTGAAATTGGCACCCATTCTTATTCCGCTCATTGCGTATTCTCAAAGCGATCCTCGCAAAGCTGTAAGGTATTTTATCAACTACGAAAATATTTATGTTAGAACATTTTAATGATTTACTCGTGCATGTTCTCGTGCTGCCACCATAACCACCCACAATGCCAATTGCAAACGTGGAACTACTACAGTCGCCCGCAAGAGAGCGTGGTTTCGGGATAATTTGAAGGTTCAATTAGTACCTACTAAAATCATGAAATTTGCTCTGAAATTCATTTATTTAATTCCGTTATTAGTATAGTTTTTAAAATTTGTTTTATTCCTTTAATATGTTTTACTTTTTTTTGTTACTTTAGTATTTTTAATACTTTTTATTCTTTAACCATGTCAACATGCCTACTTCAAATAAAGAGCTTTTAGATTGTGAAGGACAATTCTAACCTGAATTTCGCAAACCACTAGGAGAAATTTGCAAGTAATTTTTGCAATCTACTACATATGACACGCAGGCCACGTCCTTTGGTGGTACTGCCTTGAGGAACACCAGCTCTTACAGGAAGTCTTTCAGACTTAGAGCTCTGAATGAAGTGTGCGCCTATAACTACTCGTGGTCTATTATTCACACAAAACAAAAATGTGTGGACCGTTATCTTTGACCAAACCCTCATATATAAGCACGTGGTTCATGGACAACCCTCAATAGAACCAGCGTTTTATGTACTTAAAAATAATCAAACATTTATTTGGTGCTGAAATGTTTTTTTTTCTGCAAAAGATCAATCGATGATTAGCAAGTTCTACAAATTTGTTTTGAATTTCAAACTTCAAATTGACTCCATAACAAATGGCAGACGCACCTACCAAAAGATTACTGTACTGAAATCGCTCTCTTATGAAGGTATAGCGGTACAAACGATGTGCCTCGATCTCGCCCTCCACGAACCGAGGATACCTTATGTTGCAACACAAATTAGTATGCTCTCGTGATATCATTCGTTTGCTTTTAGGTAGGTAGGGAATAGTCTAGTACAGAGGTTCCCAAACGTTTTAGTTGCCCACCCCGTAGTCAGTATTACAACAATCTGCTATAAACATAAGCATAAGCATAGATGACCGTACAATTCGTAGTTGCTACTCCGTGATTGACCAGAACAATCGAAGTTGCACAGAGATTTAATGAATGGGGCTTGGGATTAGCTTAATATTCTTCAATGTGCACAAATCGAGAGCTCAAATTTTAAAAGTCAATAACGGCGCCGGCCACGTCCTTACGGTCATCGGGGAAGGGAAGGAAAGTTAGTTCGACAACCGTTGTTACTAGAGACCGAGATCACCTCTGCATCTCCACAGTTGTCATGGAAAGGACATTGACTTAGTGGGATAAGGTAAAGATCTGGGAGTCACCAGTGGTTGGTGATGCGTTCCATGATATAATCACGCCTAATCGGAATCACGATATAATTCGATAATTGCATTGCACCCCGAACAAGTGTTCATCACTCGCCCACGCAAGAGCAAGCGACGCGATCAATAGATCAAACACTACTAACGAACTGATCACTTTTTCACTACTTCCCTACCGACGCGCGACATGTTTGATTCTGCCCTCATCGCCCGCCCCCGCAGGAGCAAGCGTCAAGGTCAAAGCATCAAACACTACTCGCCAGTATTATAACAATCTGCTTACGATAAACTGGTATTTTTTCATTACACATGAAAATTTCTATGATCTAACTTACCTCGAAATATCTTTATATCCGATGTAAGTGGGACCTAGCAGAAGAGCACCAAAATCAAAACTCTTCCAACACGTTTCAAATATTTTCCTTGAGAATAGTACTTAAACATTCAATCAAATGATTTTACCAGAAAAAGATCAATCTTAAATTACGTTATTAGAAGAGACGAATTCCATCCAGAATGAAAAATTGTGCTCGATAATCTTCAATTTGGATTAAATTTCGCACATGCTTTTGGTATGGCAGAATGGTTGTGCCACTTTTCCCCGAATGTCGTTTTACCGTATGCCAGTTCCTTGAATATCTCGTTTCCCGAATAGCCCTCTTCCATGAAAAGTATCTGGTACTCACAATTGTCATAGCTTTTTACATTTAAGGGAAGTGATCATACTGGTCATCTGATATTCACCCTACTTTTTTTTTGATTGGCGGTTCTTACGAGTTTTACTATCCTCAGCATTTTTGGCAACATGTGTATAGTCGAGAACAACCAAATACCTCCCACTCCAGATTGTCTATCGTTCTTTCAAGTTCACCATCCTGCCACTAAAAACTATTATAGCACCTATTTGAACTACACCACTTTTCGGGGAAATGGGTCATTAGGGGAACCGACATTCGGGGAAACGACATTCGGGGAAAAGTTGCCCAATTTCTACCAGTTGTTTCACATAGAAAAATTGATCATTTTGACTCAAGAATAACTTTTGAAAATAGCGTATAAATGTGTGCGTATTATTTTAAAAATTCAAACACTGAAATTGTTAATTTTATAGAAAAATGTACTATGAGAAGTTGTGGGGAAACATTTGGAGTACAAGACAAGAACATACACTGAAAAAATTTTTTTTTTCATAAAAAATTCAAAATTAAAACTTAGATTTTAGCATACACAAAAACCCCGTTTTTTATATTTTTTAAACTTTCACCATAGAATCTTGATCGAAATCTGATATGATAATAATTTTTTTCTAAGAACAACGTCTGGTAAATTTTCGAAATTTTGTTTATTTCTTTGGTGTCGAATATATATGATCTGATGATAAGTTATCTTGAAATTATTCTAAACCATAATGATTATAATAATCACTTCTGTAGCAGTAGCCATTTTCGAATTATATCATAAGGTAGGTCATTTTCACTAGTTATTCGCGATTCTGCATCAAAAAATATTAGTAAGTGGAGAAAAATATGACCTACATTCTCGAAAAAGTATTGTTCTTGTTGGAAAATCGCGAATAACTGATTGGAATGCCCTATTTTATCATTTAAATAATCGTTTTCCGCATTGAACTGGATATAATTAAAAAAATGACTACTCTTAGAGAAGTGATCATTATACTCATTATGGTTTAGAATGTTTTCAGGAATATTATTGTATCATCAAAACGTTATAATTTTGGTGAAAATCAAAATTTTCAAAATCGATAATAAGTTGTTCATAGAAAAACTTTTTTGACTAATTTTTTTCCATAATAAAACTTTGTCCCAAACTTCTGTTTTCTATCAAGATTCTATGGCGTCAATTTAAAAAAAAACTTGAAATGAAGTTTAAGTGTAATATAAAATTAAAGTTTTATTTTTCTAATTCTTCATGAAAAAAAAAACTCCAAATGGTTCGCTACATCTTCTTCATTGAAAATTTGTCTCTGAAATCAACTGTTTCGGAGTTAAAATTTTTCAAACATATTGCATGCAAAAACTTAAAGGCCGTTTTCAAAAGATATTCTTGAATCAAAATGATTGATTTTTCTATGAAAAACACTTATTCTACCATAATGAAAACATGTGCAAAATTTACTGCAAATCGAGGATGGTCGAGTTTTGTGATTGACCGATTTGACATAGAATTCGTCAAAAGAGAGTTTTAAATTTTTCTAAATTTTTGTTTTGTTTTTTTTTCGATAAAATCTAAAATGCTAGAATAGAAAAAAAAAAGCTGGGATTGGTACTAGTTGGGTACCAGGGCTGTAAAATGTCATGAATATTACGTGACTTTGATGTATGAATATTGCTAACATTCCTGTGAAAAAAGTCATCGGAACATGTTTTTCCCGATGACTTTTTCCGAATTACTATTGGTTGGCAATAATTGCTGATGCTGTATTTCGGCTATGAGCATTTGAATTTATCCAAAATTTTGACGTTTAACAGCACTAGTAATAGTAATAGACTATAATTTTGCAAACATCACGTAGCTTCTCTCACTACAGTAGTTTTGAATCGAAAAGTAGTTGATATAATTAAGAAATAAAATTGCAGTATATATATAAAGAAAAACAAAAACAAAACAAAAAAAAAACAAAAAACAAAAACAAACAAACTCCTTCTCCATGGTTGTACGATCTTGCCGCGATGAGAGGGCTTTACCCATTAGCCGGGCTTAGCCCTGGGGACCAAAGGTACACCGTTGTGATAGAATCACATTTTTAATGTCACGTTTAGATTTACCGTGTATATCTCGGAAGTGATGCATCTCAGCTAAATTTTACTTGAGTATTTTTCGATAGAAATTTTTCATATATAAAAATATATAGTTATTTTTCTGTACTCAAAAAAAAAAAAACGCACCAAAAATATCGTTTTACATAAACTTGTTTTATTTATTTTTTTAAATAATTTATTTTTATCCAAAAATTTTCCGTTTTGAGGCATTGTGCAAGAAATTATAAACAATTTGCTGCAAAACATATCCAAAAATTAAAAGCATCAATTTTGCGGTTTTTAAGAACAATGAACTTCAAATTTTCATTTGAAAATTTCGTTTATATTTTTTTTACCGTGCATACTTTTTTAAATACTTTAGTGTATAGGTTTTGATCAAACAATAAACAATTCAGCTACGATTCACTCAATCAAAATAAAATATTTCTGGAATGGAGAAACACGAAATATGTTTGAAAAAGGCCTATTTAACTTTTTTTTATTTGAAAATTTTATATAAATATGAGTATATCTCGAAATTGATGCAACCTAGAAAAAAATTACCTAAGTACTTTTCGATTGCAATTTTTCTGTACTTTCAAATAATCACATAAAAAAATATTGTTTTCCTCTATTTCGATTTCTTTTTAAACCTGTAATTTAAAAAAAAATCGTAACTTTTTTGTCCATAATTCTTCCATTTTGAAACATTGTGCAATAAATCGCATAAGTTGTCCCCTAAAACATATCCAAATATAAAAAAAATCGGAACTGCGTTTCTGGAGAAAATTTTATTTTTGAAATAAAAAATTATCTGTAACTTTTTTTACCGTGCATATTTTTCTCCATATAGTCCTAAGCAATACCTACAACTTTGTAGAAGATCTCAAATCGATCGGACAAACCGTTTTCGAGTTACAGTTTTTTAAAGATTTGCCATGCATTTTCCGATACGCCCTTCTCAAGAATAAGGCGAGGTTCAAAATGGCGGTCTGAAAGTGCATAATGGCATTTTTAATCATAAAGAATCTGTATGCAAATTTTCAGGCGATTCAAAATATACAAAAAATAAATTTAAAAAAAAATCGTCATGTTCGGTGGAAATGCTCTTCTAACTTCCTTTATTTCCTGCTCTTTCAGTTCTTCAAGAAGCTCGTCATCGGGAATATCGATGACATCCCGAAAGCTGACTAACTTAATTCAGGGTCGCTTATTCAGTCACTGTAACTGATGTTCCATCATTGAACTCTTCATAGTCTGCAACTGGTTGAACTGCCGCAAGTTTCTTACCTTCAGTGCATATGTTGCCTTGTTAGCCTCGGCCTTGTGTGTTGCTCGGGTTCTATCTTGCCATCGACGTACTTCTCCACGGATGGCCTAATAGGGATTGGCCTATTAGACGAAGGGCCATTAGCTCCAGAAATCCTTAGTAGATGTAGTTCTCCATACATTCCTTCGAGGTCCATGCATGTCAGCAGAGTCGCGCCAGTGAACATGCCATCAACCTCACCTTTACAAAAATTGAAATTAAGAACCCTACGGTTTGCAAAACTTGAAATTTAGATCAACCTAATATGGGTATTAATCCTTCATTCTACTATCAATATAGTTATAATATTCAAGTTCATGATTTTTATTCACATTTGGAAGCTTTTCGTCTAAATATCGAATTAGAGAAGTAAACTTGCGTAGGATACTGAAACAGATAGCATCGAGTAAGAGAACATCGAGTTAGAGGTAACGACATACAGAGAGATCAAAAGTTGCTAGATTGAAGGGACTGCATTCCATCGAGTAAGAGGAAATATCGAGATACAGAATATCGATTAAGGGAGAGCTGACTTTATAACAAAAAACATGATACCTAAGGTTTTTTTGGCAACCCCCCTGGCAATGGCTTACGAACACCTGGAAGTCACGACCTACAGTTTGGGAACCACTAGTCTAGTAGCAACAGCAGCAGCAATAGCTCCAGAACTAGGCAACGCAACGGCAGAAGAACCCAAAGCGAGCAGCATTCTTGAGCACACTCGGAGACGTCGACGTTCTTCCTTTGCCGGTTTTGTCTGTTGGTTCTGCTGGCTGGCTGCACCAGGTCCTCCTATTGCAGTAACAAAATAATTATATTTTCTTGAGTATTTATATATCATTATTTGGGAATGTTTAATGAATTTAAATGGCACCAAGCTCCGGAGCCCAACGGAGCATTCTGCATACATGGCATCCTTCTTCGTAGAATAGGTACTTCCCTCGCAAAGTGCAGTGGGTTTTGTGCAGTTTTCGAGTTTTTAGTTGAGAGGAGTGTGTTTGCTTTCCGAAGAGGCACTTGCTCAGCGGAGAAGAAAAAGCTGTTTGTTTCTGTGGGGAGAAATTTCATCCGTGTGATTCCACAGCTTACAACACCGTTAATGATATGGTTCTATTTGGGGAAGCGCAAGTGTCTCGGCTCGGGTTGTAAGACATAATAAAAGTTTCTTTCGTTTACCCTGTGGCGTTACACAAACCCACTCGAGACGGTTGGAATTGTTCCGGAAAAATAATTTCGCTTTCGCAATATTTGCCCGCTCATTACGCACCCTCCCCGAAGAGAAGCAGCAGCAGCAGGAGAGGACGGGGTCAAGGTTTATCGTATCTTCTAGTCTACTGCCGAAGCCGAAGCCTATGTACGTGACCATCATCCATTCCATTCATCCCATGGCAAAGGAGCACAAGATTGTTGAAGGTATTCGAAGAATTCTGCTAAGAAAACATAATCAAATTTACCGATCCTGCTTGCGGCATCCACCGAATAAACTTTCGTTATTCAAGTTCATCCAAAGGATGTTCGGAAAAAGTAATAAACATTCCTAAGAATGCTAACTCGTCATTCTAGGAATTTCAGATTCAGACTATCTACTAAATCATTATTGGTGAAACCATAAATACTGTATGCCATTGCTCTCTAAGCATGTGGCTATTCGTCACAATAATTTCTACCATTTCCTCCCATACCTGCATACTTGGAGATAACCACAGCAATTACAAACTTACAAAGTTTTTATCGATGTATGGCACTTTTACACTTTAGACGACAGTTCACTCACATGGATTCCGATCAATACCATGAGATGTGATGTTCAGACGATACCAAAAACTTTCCATTTATATTTTATATTAATTTATATTTTGAATTGGAATGCTCGTTTGTTAATTTTCTGACAGCAAGCAACAAACATGTAGCAGTTATAACTAAAATTTATTTGAATGCTGGATCCAAACTCAGAAGAGATCCAAACTTTTTTGTTCATCGATATGATCGCCTGGATGGAGCATATGATGTAATTGCTATCACAGGTGTATAAACATATTTTTTTTGTTATTCGAAACCAACATTTCTGAAACTTCGGGTGTTTCTGTTGGAACACAGCCTCGCTACTACAGATGACACGCAGACTTCGTTATTTGACGGAAGGCCCTGTGTCTTCCACAAACAAATAATAATTCTGACATCCCTGAGGTAACTCAGGTTAGTCAGAAAATATTGTATAATATTGGTCCCAAAATGCCGCCTTGAGGAACACCAGCTCTTACAGGAAGTCTTTCAGACTTGAAGTTTTGATAATTAACCTGAAGTGTATGATTTGACGGATTATTCCTACAATGTATGTTGGAAAATTAAAGTTTTTTCATTTTACAATCAAGCCTTCATGCCAAACATTGTCGAATGCTATTTCTATATCTAGAAGGGCAAGACCAGTAGAATAGCCTTCAGATTTGTTGGAACGAATAAAATTTGTTACACGTAAATGTTGATTAGAGGTCAAATATCCATGGAGGAACCCGAACTGTTCATTGACAAGCATTAAATTTTAATGTGGACCATCATTCTGTTCAAAATGACCTTCTCAAAAAGTTTGCTGATGGAGGAAAGCAAGCTGATTAAACCATAGCTAGAAGCTTCTGCAGTATTTTTGTTAAGACACTTAATATATGCGACCTGGTGTTAACCTGAATTAAAGATTATTGCATCTTCAAGGCTTCCCCCATGTCAAAAGGATTCAATAAGGGCTGCTCTTTATTTATTCACCTAGTCCTTCTGGATTTCAATGGCTTCGTATAAAGTACAATGCCAATCAGCTTGCACAATGGAGAATCATTCCAAGCGTCTGAATTAGCCCTATTCAAACAACAAACAAGCAGTATCCATCCGGTCCCTTTCCACTTTACTGATTATTCAAGCGATTATGTGGCCTGGAAAGAAAAATCACTTCCTACGCAAAGACGTAAAACTTTATTTCATCCAAATCCCTTCCCATACGGTACAATAGTCCTCTTAAGAAGGAATGTCACAGACAAACAAACGCTCGTTGCGTTTTTTCACACTTTCAGCATGATTCAAATGATTTTCAATATTCTTTACTCATACTACAGACAATAGAAAAAGCTACAATTCTCTTGAAAAGCGATACTTGTTGCGGCATACAACGGGGATTTTGCTCTGGTGAGCGTGAACGGAACGATCTGCTGATCGTCTGCTAACCTGTTGCTTGATGCAACAGGGCACAGGACCGATAGCTCGACTGGAATGAGTTCTGAATGACTCAAGCCTTGAAAAAGGCTGTTTGGCTTCCACTGGTGGACGTCATTTTGTAATACAGTGAAACCTCCATGAGTCGAAGTTCCATGAATCGATATCAACTCATGGAAGCATACTAAAAACAAAATTTCATGGTTACAATCACATCACAATTATGGATCAACTAAGGATCATTTTTCTCAACAAAATGTGATTAAAAATCATGGTGACGCTGTACAAAACCGGATTACCTCCATGGCACTGCGGAATATTGTTGATTTAAGGAATACACCTCAACAATTGCGTTGATTTACGAAAAAGTGTCGATTTCGATAGAAATTTCAACCGTTGGGATCAATGGGAGAGGTTGATGAGATATTCTCTGTTAAATCCAACTCTGATCCATATCTGTGTGCTATTCATAACTGTGGGGGATGGACCCCTCAAACAGCTTTCTATAGCATTTTAGTTCCATTGCTCGATATTTCCACGAGTCGATGGTCCCTTCAAATATCGACTCATGGAGGTTTGACTGTACAAGATATTGACCTTGTTGAATCGTTGAAAACATATGAACTAGATAATTGAATAAAATCAGCCAAAGCCGCTCGTAGAAGCGCCCATCGTCATCGCCACCGCAAATCACATAGGGCGAGGAGGATTTCAACCTGTGCACCGTCAAAATGTGTCCAAGTTATTTGAATCTAACAATTCAATCGGCCCTTTTAAGGGCCAACAAATGTGTACAAGAGAGTTAATCGTGTAATATTTCCTAATGTGTTTATCACATACTTGCTATAATCTCTTAATTCATCTCGTAGCATTATACAATATCAGATTTGCTATGAATATTTGAAAAAACGGAAATCTGATGATGATTCCGAGGACGCTACTACAGTGCCGTCGGGATGCAATAATAGCATACCTGCTCATCTTTTACAACCCTTGCTACAGTGTTAATCAAACAAACGACCTTTTTCAGAACAACCGAATTCTTTAAGGAGAGTTATTGAGCATTGATAAATTGCATTGAACAAAAAAACAATCTTACATACATGAACCTTTCCTTAATTCACAAATAATTACATTCTGAATTATGACTAAAGGAAAGTTGCTTTTCGATTCTACGAAGGCAATTAACACAGTTGCCCCAAGGCTCCATCTTCGGCATTGTCGCCCATTTCAGACCCGCCGGTTTAAAATACAATAGACCTTGGCCCATCAGAATGCCAAATATAGTGGCTTGGTTTAATCACTTAGAGGGGAGCATCATAGTTGGTCTTTGTGGTTATCCAATCTTCTATTATTTTCATATCTGAATTCAAATTGAATTCCTTGATGATCTTCATGTGACCAATCATATCCCCATCTAGTATTTTATTATAATGGCTATACTGCAGGGATAGTTTTGCAGTTTAATGAATTGATGCAAAGGAAGTTTATAAAAAAAAATGGCATCCAAAGCAATTTTCGACGCAGAAAAGGTCGAACTGGCAACACTGTCCACCAGCGAAAGCTGAGACAAGACGTGACAGGTCAAAGTCCAGAAACGAAACCAATTGCCTGTCAAAAAAGGCCACTTCTCATTGGTCGTTTTGGAAAAGACCTACTTTCAAATCGTTGAGTTGGATTGCAGCAGGGCACTTTATTGCTAGCCGGCCGTGTTGCTAGTTAATAGATTAGAGTATTTATCAAAATTTTGGAAAGTTTTCCTAAAATCTTTTTGTTTTAAATCTATTTATATTTGATTTTAAGTTTAAAGCATGTTTTCCCACAATACTAGAATTAATAAAAATATACCTAATTGCGATCAATACAATTGAAATGCTGTCAATTTCCTCTTCAAAATGTCGCCGGTTTTGATTTTAGACCTGATTTTTTTTATATATAGCATCCTCTACTGGACTAATTGAATGGAGCGTACAAGAAACAATAAAATAATAAGCCTTATAATTTAATTTGTTCACAAGATTTGCTTGAAAAGGATATTGGTTACACTAGATTTTATATCGTCAAGATTATCGACTGAAAAACAACGGGGCAGTTTTGTCGCTTTGTGCTTCCAGCAGCAGTACCACAGGTGATCGAGAACCTTCGAATGCAATTTGGGCGCCAGGAGCTGCTAATCAATGCTCTACTCCGGAAAATGCGCGAAATTGCGGTTGCAAAGTCCGATAAGCTCGAAGGACTCATCGATTTCGGCATGGCAGTACAAGCGTTGTGCGATCACATAAAAGCCGCAAACGAACGCTCACACCTGTCAAATCATTCACTTCTTCAGGAACTAGTAGCGAAGCATCCCGTGGAAAAACGGATGATGTGGACAGGCTACAAGCGCGAATTGCAACATACATAATTATATGGCAATTGTTGTTCGGGGTGCTACAAGTGTCGTGAGCTTCGAACCAGAGGTGAAACGTACCGGAACCCGTGATCGTCCAAAGAACAAGGGATTTATCAACTCACACGCGAAGGAAACTGGTAAATCCTCATATGAGTCGAAGGAGGCACCGAAGCAGATCGAGTGCGAGCATTGTAAGCGCAGTGGCCACTGAGTGCGCGATTGTTATGCGTTCAAGCAACGCCCGGTCGACGAGCGGTGGAAGCGCTGTGGACGTGGCTGCCGAGCACGGAAAACCTGCGACATCGAAGGCTGCCAATTCCATAACCACCCACTCCTGCACTCCTCCAAGGATGCTCAGAGATCATCAGAAACCGTGGTCCAGGTGACAGAGAATCGCATTCATCGCCTTTCATCTTCCGGAACCTTGCTCCGAATTATACCAGTGACACTGCACGGCACGAACGGTTCAATTAACACGTTTGCCTTCCTCGACGAAGAATCAGACCTGACTTAAGTGGAGAGTGATCTGGTTGCCTCGCTAGGCGTAAAGGGTACACCACTACCATCATGCTTCCGGTGGACCGAAAACACCTCACGAGTTGAGTGTACTATTGTTGGTTAATTAACGAGGCGGTCATCATAAGTGTGACTGACACGGAGGTTACTTTTCGAATATCGTCGCTTTATTATTTATTGCCTAAATCAGACTTAAGTGTTATACAGTTTGTGCTTAAGGCGATAGAGAATGAGAGAGAGAGAGAGAGAGTGTAAGAGAGAATTCGGAGGTGCCTGGGAACCAAATTATTAAATATTTATTGCAGTTGACAACTGTCGAGAAATGCGGATAATGGTGTAATTTGAGATGGGTTATACTTGTGCCTGGGATTGCATCGTTGGCGGTTGCAACATGGGCTATCGAACTTAAGTGCTTTGGCCCACGTTGCGAGACCTTGACGATGAGGAATATTGTTGCTAGACCAGGACTGCTAGCCATATGCAACCATGCTATTTTACACGCTACATGAGAAAAGTTCGTAGAAGTTAACAATCGAAGTAACTGGGCTCGGGCAAGAGAAATGACACAAGCTGCTTAATGCGAGAACCGTGAACAACCTTGGATTTCCCGGTCAAAGCTTCCAAGTAGATGAAGCCGCCGATCGGTACAAGCATTTGCGAGGGACTCCAATCGCCAGTTATTACAATGCAGTGCCCAAGACACTAATCAGCGTGGATAACTTGCGGCTAGCACTACCTTTTAAAGTACGAGAAGGCGACGAAACGACACCAGTGGCCGTGAAAACCAGGCTGGGATGGTGCGTCTACGGTCGTACAGCTTTCACGTTTGCGAGTGTTCCTGTGATGAGCAACTCCATGAAGCGGCGAAGACATTCTACGCAGTTGAAGAAACGGGTTCGAAGCCAGTGGATTCCTTCATGGCGAGCGAAGATGAGCGAGACCGGTCTGATTTGGCGTCAAGATGAGGTGGAATTTCCGGACATCTATTACATGGCAGTACGCCGTCTAGAGTGCCTTGAACATTGAAGAATACGAGAAGAAAGGCAGATCCCAAGAGAGTTTAGTATCTCTCAGTCGGAGCCAATCGGTGACCAATCCCAAAAAAACCAGAAAAGGTCTGAGTCATATGGGATGCAGCGGTTAAAGTCAACAGCGTATCGTTGAATAGCCAACTCCTCAAGGGTCCAGACCAGCTGATTTCCCTTCCGGCCAACCTCTTCCACTTCGGCTATATGGTGTATCAGTTACTTTCGATATTCAGGAAATGTTCCATCATATTTGGTTCCGTTCTGAAGACGAGGACTCTCAGCGTTTTTTATGGCGTGCCAAGCCGACCGAGAAACTAAAAGTCTACGGCACATTTGGCAGCACCTGTTCGCCAGCGTCGGCGCAATTCGACCGGAACGCGGAGCTTCACAGTGAACGATATCCAGACGCGGCGAAAGTGATCGTCGACGATCACTACGTCAACGATTATTTAGCCAGTTTTATCTCATGGGAGCAGGCAGCAAAAGTGGCATGCGACGTAAGATTTGTGCACGGCAATGGTGGCTTCAAGCTGCACAACTGGCGGTCAAACAGCGGCAAGGTGCTTGAAATGCTAGGCGAGGTACAGCTTGATTCGGATAAACAGATTAATTTGAACGACGGCGTGAAAACCGAAAGAGTTCTAGGAATGCTGTGGAGCCAGTCAACCGGCGAACTGAGCTTCTCTACCCTTAGACATTAATCAGAACTGCTACAAGGCCTACAAAAAGGCAAGTTGTGCGGCGCGTGATGTCCCTGTTCGATCGCTTGGGGTTGCTCGCGCCATTAATTATCCATGGAAAGGTTTTGATTCAGGACTTGTGGCGAGCAGACACCGCATGGGATGAGCAAATCAGCAAGGACACAAAGTGGCTCAGATGGGAGCAGCTGATCAATTACATAGCGGAAATACGGATCCCTAGGTGCTACGCCGATCAAGACACCTATCAGAATTCTGAGCTTCATGTGTTCGTCGATGCGAGCGAGGTAGCGTATTCGAGCGCGTTCTATCTTCCAACGCTAATAAAAGATGGAGAATCGCAGTGCTGTCTAATCGTCGCCAAATCGAAGGTCGCCCGCTAAAGCCCTGGTCGATTCCTAGGCTTGAGCTACAAGGCTGTGTCTTGGGTGTACGATATGCGAAGTTTGTCAAAGAAGAGCACAATATTTCCGTATCCATAATGGTGTTTTGGACAGATTCTAGAACGGCATTGGCCTGGATCAAGTCTAGACCCTAGAAATTATTGGCAGTTCGTCTTATTTAGGGTAGGAGAGATTCTGGAACAAACGTCGTCGACCGAGTGGCAGTGGTTACCGTCGAAGGCCAAACCAGCGAATGAAGCTACCAAATGGGGAAGCGGCCAATACTTCGATTGCCATAGCAACTGGTTTCAATAACCTGATTTCCTACAACTTCCAAAGAAGAAATGACCCCTTCCGAAGGAATCAGTGTTCGCTACCAGCGTAGAAATGCGTGCAACGATCCTGCACCACTGTTCTTTCGTGCCGCTTATAGGTTTCGCCCAGTTCTCTTCATGGAATCGCCTACTACGAACAATAGCGTTCGAGCTCCGATTCCTGAACAAGAAGCGGCCAATTGCACACCGGACAGCTATTACAGACCGAACTTCAGACAGCGGACGACACCATCTTCAAGATGGTGCAACCTGAAACGTACCCAGATGAGATTACTGCCCTATCCATCAATGCACCCAACGAAAGCGGACAGGAAGTCATCGGAAAACATAGCCAGATTTTCCAATTGATGCCGATGCTGGACAACAGCGCGAGCTTGGTCAGATCTGCTCTGCCGAAAAGGTCGAATATAATAATCGCCATCCCATTATCCTCCTGAGGAAACATAGGGTTACGGAGCTGATGGTATTAGATTTCCATCAACGTTGTCAGCACAGCAATCATGCTTGCAAATTCGTTGCATACATAAGGGCGTTTGATGAGATGTTATTGTTCGATTATAGTATACATGCCGATTCGAAAAATGTGCATTTGTAAGGTTCAAATTGGCACGTAACTACAGCTTGGCATTACGTTTGCTGGAATTTGAATTCAAACGGCTGTTTTGGAGTTATGAAATAGGAGTGGCCGTTTTGCCCCACGAGTTGATTGAAGTTTAAGTCCTTCAATACGCTTTTTAAGGATAAATTCAACACTTTTTTTGCATGGAATACAAACTATGGGAGTGCACAAGTCGATTCTAGGTAATAGTTTCAAAGGTTTTGTTGTTTATCGGCCTGAAAAATGACCTAGAAAATAACACAAAATTACAACGGAAACAGCGAAAAACGTTTTTCGAGTTTTTCACGATTTTTGCCAGGAAAGCACCTTAAAATATATGTAGAGAAGCATTTTAATACATTTTCCATTATCTCGGGTGAAAAACAGCGTCCCAAAGCACGTCGTTCGTTCAAAACAAGGGTGGCGCGTTTTACCCCAACGGCGCATTTTACACCCAGTTCCCCTACATCAATCTTGTGCAAGCCGTTCAAACTCACACGTAACCATCTCAGCTAAAAACAATTGCGTTTGCATCACATCGAAGCATAAACGGCATTTTGAGTGAAATTTCATGACAGGAAACGTACCAGACATTATAAACAATTAATCTTGTGTTTAGATTTATCAGCATCTTTGGAAAAACTACTCCGCTGATTGATGTTTTCAATAATAGTTTATTTTTAATACAATACTTTTCACATTTTCAGAGTTCTGTTTGTTCCTTCGACCTTAACGCTTGCTCTTGCGGAGCGGGTGATGTGGGCAGGATCAAACATGTCGCGCGTCGGTCTAGAAAAAGTGAAAAAGTGCCGCGATCCGCTAGTTGTGTTTGTTCCTTCGACCTTGACGCTTGCTCCTGGGCAGTGCGTCAAGAAAGCCCGAGCAGTCGTCAGTTTGTTTTCCTCTCGGGTCACGCGCCTATTTTTTCTAAGTGCTTTTATATAGCCGGGCAAACGAGTGAAGCCGAAAGTGAATTGTGGCTGCTCATCAAGGATGACGGAACAATTGGTGAGCTCGTTTCATGCTACTATTTCTAATCTATAAAATATGCATGACTGCACATATAATCGTTACATCGGTGGAACGTAAATATGATTTTTCAACAAACTATGAATGGTTCGTCACTGTGAGTGTCGACATAAACTCTGATTCATGAATTATTCATGTTTAACTGTTTTTTTTTTTCAAAACACCCCTTTCTTTTTACTTTTATTTTTGTAATTAAAAAAAACTTAGAATGGTTCGACACTGAGAGGGAGGAACCGATACGAAATGTTTGTACGTCAAGGTGAGCCGAGATTCTGCTGTCACGAACTGTCGCTGTGAGCCCAGATCATAAACAATGGACAAACATGATAAAAGCGCGTAATAGATCAAAACCTTTTATTTGCATTTAAGGTGAAGATGAATCGAAGCCAAACTTCAAATTATCAAGAGCACGGATCTGGAGAACCAAACACCCGTTTGAGCTGAAAACCTAATCGATTGGTCACCACCAGCTAGTGACCAATCGATTAAGTTTTCAGCTTCAACGGAAGTTTGGTTCTCCAGATCCGTGCTCTTGAAAATTTGAAGTTTGGCTTCGATTCACCTTCACCTTAATCAAATGTGACAAAAAATCGATTGAAAAGCTATTCATGCTTATTCAGAGGTTATGTCACGATAGCACCTTGTATTTTGATTGGATATAAAGTATTCAAATACGCATAATTTTAATTTTTCGAATAAAAACGAAAATGAAATGCATAGAAAACTTTGGCCCTAGGGGACGGACCTGGTGTAGTGGTTAGAACACACGCCTCTCACGCCGAGGACCTGAGATCGAATCCCAGCCCCGAGATAGTCACTAATAATTTCAGTGACGACTTCCTTCGGAAGGGAAGTAAAGCCGTTGGTCCCGAGATGAACTAGCCCAGGGCTGAAAATCTCGTTAATAAAGATAGAAAAAAAAAACTTTGGCCCTTTTTACACATTTGTCCAGAACTATCGAAGGTACACACCAATTGAAAACTAGCGATTTGCATCAAGTCTGCCTTGGTTGTCGTTGGCAAGCTGAAGTTTTTTTGCAGTTTGAATTAATTTTGTGTTGTATTTCGTGTGTAGTATCTGTGCCTCCCTCCCAGGTTCGGCACTAAAAGTTTAGACTTGCGAAAGTTTAACTTTTTTTTTACAAACTAAAGTTATGTCTAGCTTCTAGGAAGGTTTATTGAGGAATGAACATTTTACAATTGAACTGAGCTTATATAGGTTGTCAGATTAAATCAACTGCTACTACGATGTAAGCTTTCTTAATGTAGATCTACTGCTACTAAATTGAGCTTCTTCACCCCTTCTCAGTTGATTAAGTATAGTCCAATCTTCTGCCGCAGCTCTTGAAATAGTGGTGCAGCTAGCGATTTTGTTAAAATATCCGCCTCTTGATGTTTGGATTGAATGTATACCAGTTGAATTCGTCCGTCGGCCACAGCATCCCGAATGAAGTGGAATTTAACGTCGATGTGTTTCACCCGTTTGGATTCCTCCTTTTTGGCCATGGCAATGGCACCCTGGTTGTCTTCAAATACCGGAACAGGCCGCAGATTCTTGGCTTCAGACAGATCAGTCATTAGACCAAATTACCTCGCTGATGAAGCTACTCATCGCTACGTATTCGGCCTCTGTTGATGACATCGCAACAGTTCCTTGTTTCTTTGAAGACCAAGTCACGGTACAGCCAAATACTTTTAGTAGATAACCTGAGACGCACTTTCTATCTGATTCATCTCCTGCATAGTCAGCATCAACGAATCCCTCTGTTGGTGATTTATGTGGATTTCTCTTGTATACCAGTTGATGATGCTTTGTCCCTTGTAAGTACCGAAGTACTCGCTTCGCTTGTTGCTTATGCTCAGGTCCTGCTTCATCTTTTAATCTTGATAAATAGCCAACGATATAGCACAGGTCTGGTCGTGTTCCCATCATAATGTACATCAAGCTTCCAATCAGCTCTCTGTACGGGTATTGGCAATCTCCACTTGCTCGTGTCAGCTGTAGTCGCATTTCAGCAGGTGTTTTGCACGCTTTGCAATCTTGCATCTCGAATCGTTGCAGCATCTTGTCAATAAGTCTGGTTTGGGAAAGCTTCATGACGCCTTCAGGTACCTCCATGTATACAGTTTCGGTTAACTTGCCATTTAAGAACGCTGTACGAACATCCATCTGATGTATTTCGAGGTCCCGAGTGTTTGCCACCGCCACAATGGTCCGGATTGTAGTTAACTTGGCGACGGGTGCGAATGTTTCTTTGTAGTCGATGTGCTTCCTTTGCGGGTCAGCAATCGTAATATTGTCCGGAGCAACTTCGACTTCGTTGGCAGGATCGATTTCCGGTACCTCCACACCGTTCCCCTCTGACTCAGTGAATTCTGGAACTACAAGTGGGATTGACTGACTTTGGTATCCACGAAAACGCCAAGCTACCGAATACTCGCAACTTCTCGACGTTCGGTTTTTCGCCATGCCACATCTCAGCTGGTGTTTTCTCAACTTCAAGTGCTTCCGTTGGGCTTCGGTTCGTAACGTATACTGCGTTGTACAGTGCTTCACCCCAAAGGTACTTTGGAGCCCCAGACTCAAGCAGCAACGTTCGCATCATCTCAGAAATGGTCCGATTGAAACGTTCAGCGACCCCATTGTGCTGTGCTGTGGTAACCTACCGTTGACTCCACCTGGATGCCTTGTTGCTCATAATAAGCCAACTGGGAGCTGCTAAAGTATTCACGTCCTAGGTCACATCTCAAGGCTGCTATCTGGACACCGAATTTTGCGGTTGCCATTGCTTGATATATCTTGAAATATTCAAACACCTGGTCCTTTCGCTTCATAAGGTATACCACTGCGAAACGAGTGTAATCGTCCAGGAACGTCACGAAGTATTGGTAACCATCAAATGTAGCCGATGTATTTTTTCTACAAACGTCCGTGTGAACTCTTTCCAGCGGCCTGCTGGTAGGAGGTCTTGATCCATTGAATGGTAGTCGCACAAGTTTTGCTTCGGCGTAAGTTTCACAGAAGGCTTCCTCCGTTTTCAACTTACCCATTCCAATCACCATTTCCGGTTTTAACAGCTTCAATAGATTTCGATGGCTTCAATGTCCGTAGCGCTTGTGCCACAAATCCTGCTTGCTGACTCCATCATCGGTTGTCAAGGCAGTGCCAACGATTTCCACATCCATGGTCAAATAATAGAGATTACCTTGCTTGGTGGCCTCACCGATGATCTCCCCGTCTTTGGTCAGGATGGCACGATTCTTCATAAATTCGACATCAACTCCAACGTTCATCAGCGCTCCCAACGAGATCAGGTTGAATTTCAAATTTGGAACGAACAAAACCTTGCTTATGGCCAAACGAACCTGGCCGCTTCGTGTCGATACGATACCTTTGATGGTTCCTTGCTGTGCGCCCTTCATACTGCCATTGTCCATCGCACTCTCAATCGTGACAGGTTCAGCAAGTGTCTCCATTCCATAGAACACTCCAGGTTCTTTGGCCATGTGCCGGCTGGCACCCGAATCAAGAATCCACACTATCTTGCTCTTCGCACTTGAACTTACAGTCGGTACCGAATCAATCAACGCGACTTCACGATCCCTGTGAATTTCTGCAGCTTGCGCTCGTACTCATTGGTCTCTAGATTTCGGACATGTTGACCGCTTGTGGCCAAAGGCTCCGCAACCGTAGCACTTTACATCAAATTTCGGTTTACCTTCACGGATGCCTTTCTTTTGCTTTTCGGTTCTTACTGCCAGTACCGTTCCGTCGAATCGATTTGATAGTCCGCTGCATATATCACGACCGTTTCGCTTCTGTTCTTCAGCCAACAAACGACTTTTCACTGTTGCCAGGGTGAGCTGTTTTTCTTCCAAATTTTCAATTGCCGTGGTGACGACGTCGTACGAGGCTGGCAACGAGATAAACAGTTGGCTCACCTGGTCCAACTCCGTCAGATTCGCGCCGGCATCTATCAACTGCCTCACCAATTCTTCGAAGTCCCGGAAGTGGTCCTTCAAGGCACATCCTTCTTCCATCCGCAGCATGGCAAGCGACCTCCGGATGTATGTTTGGGCCGCAAATCCCTTCTTCGCAAACATCGACTCTAAAGTCTTCCACATGGCCTTGGCCGTGGCCTTGTCCCGTACATATTCCAGGTGGCTGTCCGCTATGAATGCCACCAATAAGGTCTTTGCTTTTTCGTCCTTCTCTTTGAACGCCTTCTTGACCGCTTCAGTAGCCGTTTTTGCCGGGGCATCTTCATCGAGAACGTCCCGTACTCCATTGGCCGAAAGCTGGGTCTCGACCCGGAATTTCCAAGTATCAAACCCATCACCAGCGAACTGCACAATGTCAGCTTTCTTCGCGCTGCTTGCCATCGTTCCCAGATTCTTCACAAAGTAAACGGCTGCTTCTTAATAACGATTCCGATTTCCAAGAGGGCTTCTGTTGATTCGCAGCCAATAAAGAATAAGATGTTCCAAGTTTTTGAATAACGTGTGTATTAAAAACTTTCTGTAATGAGATACATAATTTTTAGAAAAATATCGATAACAATTTGTTTTGTAAACTTACGCTTAGGATTCTTACTCCTCTTTCTTTTAATGTTCACCCTTCTGAATACCTTTAGTTTTACACCTGTAAAAACGTCCGATTACAAATTTCTAATCTGATATTGATTCCAGTTGAATTTACCGTCACTTTTCGTTATTACAGCAGGCTCCAAACTATGATAATCGAAGTAATACTTCTTAATCGATGCCACCTATCATTAGTGCATATTATTAGAAAATGTTCATTTGGATTTCAATTAAGCTTACCGGCAATTATAATTTTAATTTTTGTGTAACTTATACTATTGTTGAATAATTCACAATTTCAAGGTTATATCTGAGAAGGACAAATTAGTTTAGATTGTATTTTACTTTGTATTAATTAAACCTTACCCTACAAGTATTTCAAAAACTGATTAGAAACTAATTCAATATAATTTTAATTAGGCAGGGCAATACAATATTTTTAATAGGAATAAATCTGTTTTCATGTGCACATCACTTCTTTTGCTTCATGGTTTTCACAATCGATATGGCATTCATTCCTAGCGTACACATAAATGTCAGAATGCCAGCTCATCTCATACGAGAGTTGGTGGCTGCTGGATTGTTCAACTGTCTACTCCGACGCGCCGACCGAGGGGTCGTGACACTCCCCCCCAGGTACGCCAACTTCCTGGCTTACTGATCCATCGCGTCGAACATCCAACACAGCCAGTTTTGGAGCGGGTCGCTCGTAGATTCCGGTTTGAGTCTGCACTGTAGCGGTTCTTACCTGCCTGTCCTTGCTCATCTTAACTGAAATGATACGTCCCATCGGCCAACAATTCCGGGGTAATCCTGGGTCGACTATCACCACGACATCATTAATGCTAATTGGTTTTATTTTACTGAACCATTTGGATCGTTTTGTTAACTCTGGTAAATAGTACCGAATCCATCTTCGCCAGAAGAGATTTTCTTCTGATTGTGATGCTCGCCATACACGCTTAAGTATACGGCTGCTGGACCCAGTGAACCACGTATCGTATAAGAAAGTGCATCCAAAATCACATATTCGTGCGTCCAAAATCAGAATCGCACAAGATGCCAAATTAATCGTTATCAATGTCAACACAAATTGTATATAAATCCCCAATACGATTCATAAACGATAATCTGTGTTGACAGCAAAACATGTCGTAAATAGTGCAATATAGAATCGCGTTAAGCTGTATAAACTGACAGATCGTATATCAATCCAGAAAGCATCGTATGAAATCGCAATAACTTAGAAAAAAATGCCACCTAAACTTGGTATCTGCTGACGATTAGCCTCAAAGAACAACATAGCAGGTGTCGCTGAACATGAAACATGCATTTATATTGGCAAATAATCGCAGCATTATTATATAGCCCTTGGTGGTACAGTGGTAAGGCTTCTGATCCCTGATCTAGAGGTCCCGTGTTCGAGGCTTGCTGGTAACTTTTTTTTTTTATTTTCATCCAAGTTTGTTGGCATCGTATATCTAATCGCAGAAAGTCTGAAGAAGTCGTGCCAAGTACGCATATAGCCTCCACTTTGGTAGGTATATAGCCGTTTCGTGCATTCTATACGATTGAATTGATTCATATAGGATGATGTATAACAAAATTTATACCAACCAAAATGTTGACTGGGGAGTTACTGGCTTCAAACCGCTGGATGACCCCAGTAGAAAATGGTTTGGCGTGAGAACTGGAGAGCTCAAATCCTCAATGGACACGAACGTCAGAGGACGGGAGTTGACTGTATTTTCGATTTCAGTAAGGATGTTGCGTAGCGACTCGTCTGGTGGGTTACGCTGGGGTCTCATTTTCAATAAGTTGAACTTAACAGAACGCACGAGTCGTTCCCAGCTTCCCCCCATATGTGGAGAGGCAGGAGGAAGAAACTCCCAATCAGTATTGACACTCACAATTTCTTTCACCAGTTGATCTTGGTTCATTTCTTTCAAAGCCGCCTCGAGCTCTTTGTTGGCTGCTACGAAACTCGTACCTAGATCACTGAAAATCCGAATTGGTACGCCTCGTCTAGCCATAAAGTTTCTTAGCGCCATTATGCATGAGTCAGCATTAAGAGAATGTGCCACCTCCAGGTGGATCGCTCGAATGGTTAGGCATGTTATTAAAACGCTCCGCCTTTTCTCGATCCTTTGCCCAACTGATACATACATTGGTCCAAAATAATCGACACCGATGTACGAGAATGGCCTCGTGAAAGCTGCAAGTCTCGCCGTTGGCAGATCGCCCATGAGCGGAGGGACTGGCGTTGCCCGTTGATTTTTACAGTATTGACAGTTTGCTCTTACGCTTCTGCATATCACTCTTAGTTTTGGGATGCGAGAGTGCTGCCGTAATTCGCTCACGACAGTTTCGTGATTACAGTGATGAAATCTTACATGATAGTCCTGTATGATGAGTCGAGTTACACTGTGATCTTTCGGTAGTATTATGGGATTTTTTGCATCCATTGTAGCATATTCACAGTTACCAATCCTTCCTTGCATACGTAGCACACCATGTTCGTCACAAAATGAAGTGAGGCTGAATATAGGGCTTGATTTCGCTATTTGCCTTCCTTGAGGGTTGGCAAGTATATTCATCTCTTCGAAATATGACTCCCGTTGTACTTGCCTATAGAGGTAATTAGAAGCTCGCTGCAATTCGACCAATGGACCACTCTTACGCATCTGGTTTGCAACGGTTTTACGAAGATTATCCGTGTATCTGAAAAGCCTAGCGGTGATACGTAGAAGTCTAGTCCACGAATCGTAGTATTCCAAATCGATGACTGATCCAGGTATGGTTCCATGATAAAACAGATGTGCTCGCAGCTCCTCCTTTGTACTGTTGCAGCTACTGTGAACCGGTTCTTTGGGCCAGCTCTCAGGCCCTTTCCAAAGGAACTCCGGTCCTTGGAACCATCTGCTAGTGCTCTCAAGATCCGGCTTGTTGTGCCCTTGGTCGCATCATCAGCAACGTTATCTTCAGAACCAACCCATCTCCAATTTGAAATCGTGGACGTTTCGAGAAGTTCACTAACGCGAAACGCAACGAACTGTGAGTAGCGTCTGTGATCCGATCGTATCCAGCACAGAACATCGCGAGAATCCGTCCAGTAAATTCTTTCATTGATTTTGAACGATAGCGTGTTAACAACGGTTTCCGCCAATCGAGCTCCAATCACTGCTGCTTGCAGTTCTAGTCTGGGGATCGAAATGAACCGGAGAGGTGCTACTCTCGCCTTAGCAGAAACGATCGAGCATTCTACAATACCATTTTCCTCGAAGCGTAGATAGGTGACAGCAACATATCCGCATTCACTAGCGTCGACAAAGGTATGTAATTGGACGAATGTGTTCTCTCCCAAACTCGTTGCAACGCGATAGCAGCGTGGAATACTGACAGATTGAACTTTTGGGAGAATCTGTAACCAATATTCCCATTTATCATTAAGAGCATCTGGAATTTGTTCGTCCCAGTCTATGCCTGCTCTCCAAACCTCCTGCAGAAGAACTTTCAAGAAGATGAGGAGGTTCGATATGAGTTCCAACGGGTCAAATATGGCCATCAAGGTACGCAGCATCTCACTTTTTGTCGTTTCCGTTTCCAGCAAGTAACTCACTGTCGTGCTTTGGTGAAAGTTTGTAGGTGAACTTATCAGTTGCCGTACACCACCACATGCCCAAAATTTTCTCAGTTATTGCTTCAGAGGCTAGATTTAGACTAACTTCGCTTGTCTTAGTCGCGTTCAATGCATCAAGAACAACAGGAGAATTTGAAAGCCAATTCCGCATCTCGTACCCGGCTCGAGCCTGCACGTGTCTTACGTCCTTCGCCAATTTGATTGCTTCACTTTCAGTTTCAACACTGGCTAACATGTCGTCGACATACTGTTTTTTAGTAATCGCTTCAGCTGCCGCTGGAAATTGTCTCTCATGCTCCTTTGCATTTAAATTTTTCGCGTACTGTGCGCAACTCGGCGAGCATGATGCACCGAACGTCATTACCTGCATCACAAACGTACTAGGTTCCGCGTCGGTTGAACGTACTCTTCATAGGAATCTCTGGCAATCTTGGTCGTCCTTAGCGATGAGTGTTTGGTGAAACATCTCGCGGATGTCTCCGCAGATGGCCACCTTGTTTTCCCGAAATGAATGAAGAGCAGAGTTTAACGAGACTAGATGGTCTGGACCTTTTAGTAACATCATGTTGAGAGAGATGCCTTGAGTTTTTGCCGCTGCATCCCAAACAATCCTTATTTTCCCCGGCTTATTTGGATTGAAAACAGGAAATATTGGGAGATACCACACACGGGATTTCGGTTGCTTCAGCTCGGATGAGCTCAGTTTGCGAATATAGCCTTGCCTCAAGTAGTCCTCAATCTTAGCATGTAGCACTTGAGTTAGTGCGGGATCCCGTTTCATTCTAGTTTCTAGACATCGCAAGCGTTGAAGAGCTGTTGGTTTGCTGTTAGGAAGCCGAAATTCATCAAATTTCCATAAAAGATTGGTCACAAACCGCCCGCTTTCATTTCGGAACATCGTTTGCAAAATGGATTGTGCTCGTTGATCATCAGCTGATAAAACAAGTTGACTTGGTTTGGAAATGCCCATATTTTTCAAAGAGAAATACTCCTGCATAGCGTGCTGTAAATTATTGTCGCTATTTTCACAACACACCGTTGCATTCCATTCGTGATATCCGCTGAATTCACCACCATCTGCTCCACCATGAATTATCCATCCAAGTCGAGTTTTTGTGGCAACCGGTTCGAACATTCCACCCTCTCGACCTTTCTGTGGATAGCCCAGGTTGGTATTATTGCTTCCGATTAGAAGCCGAGGCTGAACGTTTTCATAAGATTCAGCTGGCACTCCTTGAAGGTGACGATATTGACGGACAAGATCCTCCATACAAATAGATTGACGAAAAAGTCCAAGGTTTGGAACTGTGTGGACTTCCCTCGGATGATACTTTTTTGAATTGATTTCAGTCCCAGATATTTCGAGATCAACTCTTTTTGAACTGCTTTCGAATCGATGTTTGTCACCAGTCCACCTAAGGCATATGGGGTCCAGTTTGCCATCCAGATTGAGCTCTTCAGCTAGCTGCTCATCCATCAACGTAAATGCCGATCCATCGTCTAGGAAAGCGTATGTCTTAAGAGTCCTATTACGTCCATACAGCACGACTGGTATTACCCGGAACAGCGTCTTGGTAGCGGATTTGTGATGTGCGTTGCAATCTCTTTTATCGGAGTATCTTTCGTTTGTAGCAACAGAACTTGAAGGGACATTGGGTTCCTTGGCAACTGTTCCGCCAACGCGTTGAGTATTGTGCAGTAGTGGGTGGTGTTTAAAGGTGCACCCATCTTGACCACAAATTTGTTGCAACTTACAAGTTCCCTTGTGTATTTTCAAACACTTTCTGCATGTGCCAGATTGTTTGATGACTGCCCATCTTGAGTTGTAGGTAAGATCTACAAATCGCTGACACTTTGCTAACTCTGTACAGTTGTTTTCACAAGCTGGACACAATTTAGATGACGAATTCTCTTCTATAGAGACAGAGCCTTGTACAGTTTGTTCTACGCTGTGTACGTTCAGGAAAGCTGATCCCTTCTTCCCAATGCGAGTATTCTGCAGCGATGCTATCGGGCTAACAGTTTCAGCCAGATCGTAGAGCCAATCAGCAAACATGGAGAGATGAACTACCGATAAAGTTCGACGATGTTTGGCCCAATCTAATTTAATTGATGGAGGAAGCTTGTCTACTAGTTCTTTCAAGAAACAACGTTGTATGAATACTCTTGTAATTCACAAGCTTCAATTGTAGCGCATAGATTTTGCACTGACAACGCAAACTCTACAACAGTGTCAAGCTTATCTGCTTTTGGCCCAGGAGTATCACTGATCTTTGCCATCAAGTTATGGACAATGACTTCAGGATTGCCGTAAAGCATTTTCAGCGTGGAGATAATTCCCTGGACATTGGACGGATGCATCAGTCTGCACTTGACAGCTTCGAAAGCTTTCCCTTTGAGGCACTTTTGGAGCCGCAAAAGATTTTCTTCCTGTGTATAATTGCATATTTCTGTTGTTGAGTTGAACGTTGCATAGAACAACGGCCACTCTTCTGGAGAACCACTGAAGGTAGGTAGTTCTCTCGAGACAGCCTGTCGAGCTACGTGGCTCTGGGTCAGGTTGTGATCACAATCAGATTCTATTTGATACCGTCTCGGAGTCGACCGTTGTACTGGATCAAAGTTATGTACACTTGAGTCTGCGAATCTTATACTTCTAGGCGGAACTCTGTTGCTATCCTGTATTTGTCCCGTCGTTGGTATTCTGTTGCGAGTGCCATGGAGTGCCATGAGATCTACAACGTTAGATGGTACGGCTGGCGCAGGACGTAAAACGAACGTATTGTCTAGTCCCGCTGATGATGCTATTTGACTATTTGGAATTTCGCGTTGAAGCCAAGAGTTTACTCTTTCACTAGGTGAATCTTCTCTAACATCAAGATCGGATGTCGATGATGTTTCGCTAGCAATTTCTCTCAGTAATTCGAATCGTTTTTGGAGATACTCCCGTTTACTGGCTTCTTCTTTTTCTTGAAGTTTCCTTTCTTCGTCCAATCTTTGTAACTCCAACTGCATTTGTCTCTGCATTGTAGATGATCTGGAACTAGCAACCTTTGACAACTGACTTTTGTTATCCGCTGGACCTTGATTCTTGTTGTGCAGCGAATTGCTTGGAGGCAGCATCAGAGGTGCAGTATTGGTACATCCAACCAGCGTAACACCAGACGGCATTCCATCGTGTGCTGTTAGAGACGGTTGATGTAGCGATGGTGTTGGCACGCGGCAAATAGGTGGCACTGATGCCGCAGCCACGGACTCGCAATGTACAGATGACATGCAATCTCGCGGTATAGATTGATTCACTGAAGTGTGCGGTGGAGCATTTATATACGATGGTAATGCCTGAGCCAGATTTGAAATTGTTGGGAAAACATTCGAAGAAGCGACCTGACTTGAGGTACCGAGTGAAGCCCACGGAATTTGTGATACAATGGGATTCCTAGGCAAAATAGCATAAGGGTAAGGAAATGTGCTAGGTGGCCTGAACAGGGGTACTGCTGATCCCGTTGTGACGGGCGAGATTTGTGACCATGACATATTAACATACTCGAGGGGCACTGTACTCACGGGAGCTGATGTAGAGGGGGCTACAGTGTATGTCTGCTTTTGAGCGCTGGTGAGTGGTTGACATGGTGGGCACACAAATTGTGGGTTCTCATGATCGGATGCTATACCTGCGCAGATCGGATGGTACTGATTTCCACATCTGCCACACTGCCAATAACGACCGTTATCCACGCCACTGCAGACTTTGCACTGCTTCGTTGGGGTGGAACTTGCAATTCTGTGGTTCTGTGGATCGCCGTCGGATTCGTGAGAGCGGAGAGACATTTCGACGCAGATCTTCAGCAAGCGCTCGATAAATAAACAAAGTTTTTAAATTGTTGGTTCGCAGCCAATAAAGAATAAGATGTTCCAAGTTTTTGAATGACGTGTGTATTAAAAATTTGGGGTGGGTAATGTCTATTACATTACCGCGGGGTTGACGTAGAACTACGACGATTTATAATTTGTCATGTGTTTGAATTTGTAAGTGTACTAGTTTTGTGTTGTTATTGATCGGATGAAGTTTTCAGAAGTTAACTCTTTTTGGACTCATTTTGGTAGTCTTGAAAAGAACCATTTGTCGTTCTGTGGTTCCGAGAACCAGTGTTTGGTGTTCCAGGAATAATGCCAGATGATTGAATTTGTTTGTTTGGTCGTTGCTTCCTTGTGTTGCTTGGTTGGGTGATCTGGCTCCAGCTGTAGTTCGCCAAACTCCTCCAGTAGATTAGATATTTGATAGCTCGGGTGCTTCGATCGTTAGAATCGATAGAATCGGTCCAGTGCTTTGGGCTGTAGCAATATCCATTGCATGAGCATTTAGGCTCTGTACATTGACACCTACTCATCAATATGCAGGCTTGGCCGCTATGATCCAGTATTTCACGCAGTTCGTCTCAAAGCGTCACTAATCGATGATTGCCTAAGCGCTGCAGCTCATTCCTCAAGTCAACCCTCTTGGGAGAATTGCTGCTTTTGGCGTGATGGAACTTAAAAAAATTGGAAGAGTTTGTCAAAAATAGTCCTTGCAGTGAAGTAACCCGCAACAAACCAACATATACCAATTGCTGATCCTGGCTTTTGTCATAGTCGTATACGACCTCGGGGAAAGTTTCCCCTTGCGACTTATGAACAGTAAAAGCACAGGCACTAACCATCGGGAAATGGATGCGTAAATGCAAACGCAGATTATACCGCACAGTTTGAAAGTAACATAAACATTCTCTATACAGGAGTGAAATTTGAATTTCAAAACCAAGAGCCTTACGTTGGCATGAAAAATTTTGAACTCTTATAACTGTTTGCTGGTTTAACGAAATTCCTTGAATGGCACCTCAATTGACAGACAGGACATCAAAGGGTCATGTCGTTTACTCACTGAATCCCACATACCTGTCCAAATAGTTTAATTACTGTTTTAAAATAGAACGTTGATTTCAAGCAAATTTATAAATAGGGGTGCTAGAGAAAATTTGACGTCATTTGCTTTCCATTCTCCGCTTGGATCGCATCTCAGCAGGCAATAGATCGTCTGGCTCTGACCGGGCGTGCTTCTCAGGCACAGACATCGATAGCGAAGGAACTTCCCGTTTGTCTTGCTTCGCTCAAATCAAACTGTCGAGCGAGCGAGAGAAGATGCCGTCCGAAGCCAAAGTCATCACCGCTGCCGCCGCCAAGAAGAAGAAGAAGAAGAGGAAGCAGTCCACAGGAAAATTTGCGGTCGAACTGTGAACACGGTCGGGCAAGTCATTCTGGCTTTGTGCTTCACCGCTTGTTTGCGTTCACCCAGCCATCGCCATCGCCGCCATCATCAGATTTCGACTTAAGCCCGGTGATCCACTACCTGTTACTGTTGTGCGCCATCCACGCCACGAAACTTTCGGTTCGTCGTATAAGCAAATTACTTGCTCAAATTTATACATTTGATTTGAGGATTCCCCGTTTGACCATGGCAATCAACTGATAACATCCCGCAGTGTTATTTATCTGTAAAAGCATCAAAGCTAACAAAGCCATCGGCCCTTTTCAGGGCCATCAAATTAGTGGAAAAGAGTTAAAAGAGAAATATTTCCGACTTTCTATATGACTTCTTATATTCCTAAATCAATTTCACAGCTTCATACAAAATTTCATTTGTCATGAATAATTTATGACTAAACATTTTGAGACTGTAATCGTGGACGCTGCTGCAGTGCCGTCGGGGTGAGTGCTCAACATTCCACAACAATTGTAAAATAGAGTGGCATTTCCAACAGCGTCTTTGATGTTCCATGTTTTACGGGAACACTTTGATTTGCAAAATTATCCCATGTAACAAAATTGCGACATATTAAGAATGCTTTTGAAAAGACATTCTCATTGAACAATTGTAATAATTTTGGCACCCATGGATCAGAAATTTACCGCCATAATAAAGAAAACTATTGATTATCAATAGCTCGTATTGAATATTTACTTAATGTCAATCATTCCAGCAATTCATGTTTGACCAATTTGTCACGCATTAGCATTCTACGCAATTTTCAAGTAATTCCAAGCCCAACACATTATTGGCACATACCCATTCCCCAGATTGGTCGATCAGAAAGCGAAGAGCACAAAAGGGAGGAGCAACGTCTGCTATTCTGATGTTATAAAACATGCTTCCTTCGTTGGATTCAGTTTCATTCCAATTCCGCTTTCGAGCTGGTAAGAGCTCCTCCGAACTTGCTCAGCGAAAAGTACCTCGCTGCTAGAAATCTGCTGAGCTGTTAATCTTCAAGCTGCCAATCCAGCATCTGGTTTGTGAAATCGCTCAAGATTTCTAGGTTGACCGATCCGCGCTTCTAGATTTCGACTCATGGTAAACTCGTGGTCACAGCATCCAAGCTCAATCGGCCCTTTTCAGGGCCAACATACGTTCATAAAAGGGTTTATTGGATGATGTTTACTGATTTATCTATAATGATCTAAATATCGCGGTATACTACAATTTGGTTCACATAATTTACCCCACATAATTACATGAGTTTGAGAATTTACCGCTGCAGCACCGTCGGACCGTAATAACATCATACTACTCAGCATTGTATGGTATTTCTAACAGCATCGTTGATTTATCATATAATCACTTCCTAAATTCTCGAGTATGGAAATTGGAAAATGTATTAAAATTGCGACAGATTTTAAATACTGTTCAATAAACTGTTTCCTGACTAATTGTAATGAGCAACTATTGATCTGAATTTTTTCTACAGGTTAGTCTATTGCAAATGTCATAGTATATATCAGAACACATTGAACATTGATCAGAAATATTTAAAATTTGCACGAAACCAAAACATGCGTGATTTTAATTTATTGTAAGCTGTTAAAATAATGTTGATATATTTACTGTCCATACGAACGCGCATGTGAATTTTCCAAGATATGTAAATCCCTAACCAAGACATCAACTTCATGTATCTTATCCTAGTTTGGTCAATCAGAAGAAGGCGAAGAATACGAAAGGGAGGAGTATCGTCTGCAATTCAAATTATGTAAAACATACTATCTTCGACAGATTCGGTTCATTTAAGGGACGAATGACCTTCGGATTAAAATCCCTCTGTAACAACAACAGGATTCGGTTCATTTCATTTACACTTTCGAGCTAGTAAGAACTTCTCGTGATAAACACAGTATAGCTAGTAATATTTCCTAATGTGCTTACCACATACTTGCTATAATCTCTTAATTCATCTCGTAGCATCATACAATATCTGATCACGAATAATCTACAATACGACAATTTGAGGATGTTCCGAGAACGCTGCTGCAGTGCCGTCGGGATGCAATAACAGCATAATGCTCATCTTGTATATCCCTTGCCAAGACATCAATTTCATATAGCCTATTTTCCAGATCAATGCAATAGACAACATATAAAAAAATCAATTCAGATCAATAGTTGCTCATTACAATTGGTCAAGAAACAGTTTATTGAACAGTATTTAAAATCTGTCGCAATTTTAATACATTTTCCAATTTCCGTACTCGAGAATTTTGGAAGCGGGGGCCATGACTGGTCCTGGCTGGAAATATTCGTGGGGAAAAACTCAACCCTTTGCTGCAGGAATTTCATTAACAACTCTTTGGTAAAGCATAAATTTACCGAGGAAAATTCTGCTAAAAGTGAACTTTTTCAAAACAACTCTTTTTGATTGAAATATTTATCAACAACTCTTTGTAAAGTAAAATCATCCTAAATAACTCTTTGCTCCATCGCCAAACCAAACCATTTCATTGAATTCATCAAGTACAAGAATATGAATGGTCAGGAGAGGCAGATGGTGTATATTTCGCTGGCGTTACTTTCCAACAGATCGCCGGTTGGCGCTGACTACTAGTCCGTCCACTGAATGATTTTCAGTTGTTGCTTTCGCTTCGTTGCTCTCTGGTTCCGTTCGCTACTCGCACACTGCTGTGGCTTTCACGCGCTCTTCTTTGCTGCTCCGCTGCTTGATCCGTTCGTTATGCCGTTCGATTTGTGAATGAGCTGGGAGCAGAACAACCAGTTGTTTTATTTGCTCGAGCTCCGTTCACTGATGGCGAGTGGTGGGGTTCTCGCTTGGTTGTTTCGTCACTCCGTTCGCTACTCGCACGCGATTGGTTATTGCTTTCGCGCTATTTTCGTTGATGGTGTGATTCTTCGCTGAGAAAAAAAAAACTGCAACTTTTTTGATTTTTCATGCAAAATGACCAACTTTGATAAACTATATCTCAGTTATTTATGGACCGATTAGAATGAAATTTTCACAGAATATTAGACATAACTTAAATTTTAACATATATTATTGAGTGATTTTTCCAATCACACGTTGAACAGCAGTAACGGTTTGACTAAAGTGAATTTTTTGACGATTTTTTATAATTGACATAACTAAACATATTGAAGGAATAGCTTCATGGTATCTTCAGCAAAGTTGTAGATTTTGACGAGATGAATAAGTTTGCTGAAGACAGTTTTTGTGTAAGGCTATCAGATTTTAAGATAAAAAGTTTTGAATTTTTCGTCGAAAATTACAGTTTAGTCAAACCGTTATTACTTATAAACTTGTGATTGGAAAAATTATTCAAAAATATATGTTAAAACTCAAGTTACATCTGATGTTCTGTGAAAGTTTCATACGAAAATATTTCCATAAATAACTGAGATCTAACTTACCAAAGTTGGTCATTTTGTATGCAAAATTGAAAAAGTTTCAAATGCATGTGAATAAGTTGGGGCCTTCCTTAGCCGAATGGTTAGAGTCCGCGGCTACAAAGCAAAGCCATGCTGAAGGTGTCTGGGTTCGATTCCCGGTCGGTTCAGGATCTTTTCGTAATGGAGATTTTCTTGACTTCCCTGGGCATAGAGTATAATCGTACCTGCCACACGATATACGAATGCAAAAATGGAAACTTTGGCAAAGAAAGCTCTCAGTAAATAACTGTGGAAGTGTCATAAGAACACTAAGCTGAGAAGCAGGCTCTGTCCCAGTGAGGACGTTAATGCCAAGAAGAAGAAGAAGAAGAAGAAGAAGAAGAAGAAGAAGAATATGTTAATAAGTTCTCAGTTTATTCGACAAACCAGCTAAATATTTCATGGGTGCACAACAGCAACAGGGTAGCGGATCACAGGGATTTAGTTGAAATCTGGAAACGTAGCTCAATTTTAAAATCTTGAGCGATTTCACAAACCAGATTCTGGATTAACAGCTCAGCAGGCTTCTAGCAGCGAGGTACTTCTCGCTAAGCAAGTTCGGAGGAGCTCTTACCAGCTCGAAAGCGGAAATGGAATGAAACTGAATCCAACGAAGGCAGCATGTTTTATAACCTTGGAATAGCAGATGATGCTCCTCCCTTTTGTGCTCTTCGCTTTCTGATCGACCAATCTGGGAAATGGGTATGTGCTAATAATGTGTCGGGCTTGGAATTACTTGAAAATTGTGGAGAATACTAATACGTGAGAAATTGGTCGAACATGAACTGTTGGAATGATTGGAATTCCCTAAATATTCAATACGAGCTATTGATAATCAATAGTTTTCTTTATTATGACGGTAAATTTCGGATCCATGGGTGCCAACATTATTACAATTGTTCAATGAGAATGTCTTATCAAAAGCTTTCTAGATATGTCGCAATTTTGTTACATGGGATAATTTGTTTAGTGTTCCTATAAAATATGGAACATAAAAGGCGCTGTTGGAAAAGCCACTCTATTTTACAATCGTTGTGAAATGTTGAGCACTCACCCCGACGGCACTGCAGCAGCGTCCGCGAGTACAATCTAAAATGGTTGAGTCATAAATTATTCATGACAAATTAAATTTAGTATGAAGCCGTGAAATTGATTTAGGAATATTAGAAGTTATAAATAAAGTCGGAAATATTTCTCTTTTAACTCTTTTCCACAAATTTGATGGCTCTGAAAAGAACCGATGGCTTTGTTAGCTTCGATGTTGTTACGGATAAATAACACTGCTCGGACCAGCAAAACTCAGGGGGCTTCTGGTATTTGCTCCTAACAGGATTGCTTCTTGACCGCCAATGATGATTTCATCACGAGTCGAAATTTTGAAGCACGGGTCAACAGCTCCTCGGCCGATGAAATTTGCGGCGGCGATGACGATGGCTGGGTGAACGCAAACAAGCGGTGAACCACAAAGCGAGAATGACTCGCCCGACCGTGTTCACAGTTCGACCGCAAATTCACCTGTGGACTGCTTCCTCTTCTTCTTCTAGGCGGCGGCAGCGGTGATGGGTTTAGCTTCGGACGGCATCTTCTCTCGCTCGCTCGACAGTTTGATTTGAGCGAACCACGCCAAACGGGGGGTTCATCGCTGTCGATGTCTGTGCCTGAGAAGCACGCCCGGTCAAAGCAAGCCGATCTGTCGCCTGCTGTGATGCGAGCCAATCGGAGAGTGAAAAGCAAATGACGTCAAATTTTCTCTTGCCACCCCTATTTATAGATTTGCTTGAAATCAACGTTCTATTTTAAAACAGTTATTTAACTATTTGGACAGGTATGTGGGATTCAGTAAGTGAACGACATGAAGCTTTGATGTCTTATCTTTCGATTGAGGTGCTAATCAAGAAATTTCGTTAAGCCAGGAAAAAGTTATAAACGTTTAAAATATTTCATGCCAGCGTAACGCTCTTGGTTTTGAAATTCCAATTTCACTCCTGTATAGAGAAGAAAGACGTACTTCTACGTCAAAACTTTCTGTAATGAGATACATAATTTTTAGAAAAATATCGATAACAATTTGTTTTGTAAACTTACGTTTAGGATTCTTTCTCCTCTTTCTTTTAATGTTCACCCTTCTGAATACCTTTAGTTTTACACCTGTAAAAACGTCCGATTACAAATTTCTAATCTGATATTGATTCTAGTTGAATTTACCGTCACTTTTCGTTATTACAGCAGGCTCCAAACTATGATAATCGAAGTAATACTTCTTAATCGATGCCACCTATCATTAGTGCATATTATTAGAAAATTTTCATTTGGATTTCAATTAAGCTTACCGGCAATTATAATTTTAATTTTTGTGTAACTTATACTATTGTTGAATAATTCACAATTTCAAGGTTATATCTGAGAAGGACAAATTAGTTTAGATTGTATTTTACTTTGTATTAATTAAACCTTACCCTACAAGTATTTCAAAAACTGATTAGAAACTAATTCAATATAATTTTAATTAGGCAGGGCAATACAATATTTTTAATAGGAATAAATCTGTTTTCATGTGCACATCACTTCTCTTGCTTCATGGTTTTCACAATCGATATGGCATTCATTCCTAGCGTACACATAAATGTCAGAATGCCAGCTCATCTCATCCGAGAGTTGGTGGCTGCTCGATTGTTCAACTGTCTACTCCGACGCGCCGACCGAGGGGTCGTGACAGCTTCAGATTCCAACAATTTTCCTATCTTCGGGGGTTAAAGTGAGGCTGGGCCCATAACCTAAAGTTATGTCTTGCTTCTAGGAAAGTTTATTGAGGAATGAACATTTTACAATTGAACTGAGATTATACAGGTTGTCAGATTAAATCAAATGCTACTACGATGTAAACTTTCTCAATGTAGAACAACTGTTACTAAGTTGAGCTTCTTCACAAACTTTGGATGGTTCGTCACTTTAAGTGTCGGCATAAGAATAAGAGTGTTCTATGATGTTCCAGCCAATCGAGTTTTTTGTTTCTTTTCAAATAAGTAAAATATAATAACACATGCTTTTGTCCTGACAGCTGTAGGAATTAGAGATGGGAAAAACGGCTCATTTTAGTGAGCGGATCCCATTCGAATCACTCATTTTAGTGAACCGGATCTTTTGAACGGTTCAGTGACTCAGCGGCTCGCAAAGAAAGAGCAAACTGAACAGAGTGAACAGAAAAAGAACAGATCACTGCCTGTTGTGCGACATTCGTCGTATTTATCGCACTCTCTTTCTTCCCCAGATACTCTCGGCCTATTTATCCATCCCGAACCAAAAAGAAGAAGCAAAATATTCTCTGCCATTTAGGACCTGAAACATGTTTTCTCTATCTTTCATCTGCCCGTATGCAAGTGCTGAGAGCGCTCACGGAGCAGCAGAAAAATGAGCTTGCATGTGTGGCGTGGCGCGCAAAGCAAAACACGTGACAAACGTTATAATAAAGCCGAGAAACGAACGAAGGTTCGTTCTTTTTTCGGATCACGTTTTTGTCTGATCAAATAAATCGACTCTTGCCAAAACAGAGCCACGGATCACCAATTCTTTTGAGTGATCCGGATCTTCTGAACGGCTCCGATTCTTTTTGCCCATCTCTAGTAGGAATGTCATATTTAGGTTTTTGTTTAACAAACTTTGAATGGTTCGTCATAAGTATTTATCATGGTTTAACGGCTTTTCAAAGTGAAACCTGTGACCCAACGATGCTCTCCATCAACAAACATCCCTCCCAGTAACTTTTGTGGAGGTGCAGAGGCAAACATGGTCGCCAAATAGCAAAGGTTACACACTAACATTCCTTCCCCCAATCCCACCTGATTACAAGGACGTGGCCGGCGCCGTTATTGACCCTGTATAAATAGAGGCACTGCATTATACACACAGAAGAAGATTATGGCCAATCCCAGCCGAACTTTCGTGCATCTCTTGTGGAAAGTACGAATATACTGTATGCCTTGGGAAAACGTGAAAATTTCCAATCTGAAATGATCCTAAACCGATTGCTTCTGAAATGGCCACTCTAGGCATGGTGTTGCTCAATAGTCATGAATTTATCTTTGAAATCCTCATTGAATGTAGACTCAAATTTTTCGTCGAAGTGCATTTTGCCAATAATAAATCTAATTATCTGTGAAAATACCTTCCTGAAGGTTATCCATCAAGATGGGATCCAGATTTTTTTCCAAGCTCCACTCCTCCGTCAATTTTGCTTGATTTTGCTACACATTTTCTCCGACTAAATGTGTTAGATACAGGTACCTATGCTGTTGCTTCCAATTTTACACAAATATGCATCCACGTGATGTAACAACTCAGCAACAGCAACTCGAAGAACCTTGTAAAACTCGTCGAAAAATCTGCAACCTGTTTGTTCCTTCTCTCACGACAGAGTTGGGAAAAATAGGGTTCATCTACGTAACTCCCAGTGGGATGTGAGGATTTTCCCTGTCTGGCGAGCGGTTTGTGGAAAATTTCCTATTCTATCCCGGAAAGTGAAGATGGATCCGAACGCAAACCGGGATCGAAAACTTGTTCCATGAACTCAGAACGGAAAATATGTTTCTGCAACTTTATCTCTTCTTTACGGAATTTCACTGGCAGTCAGCAACAACAGCAATAGCAGTGGGGAAAGTTTGGCTCAATGATGGGAAAGATGGAGCCAACTTTTGTGGAAGCTAGACGCCATGTGCAGGTGAGGAAATGAACGAAACTAGTTCACCTGCTCTGGCCCATGTCTTGTTTCGAAGAATTGAGCCTGTATTTTCTTCGCTCATAATCCCAGCAAGGTTACATGGATTCGGATAGACATCCACACAATGAACTATTCTTGTTGCTGTTGTATTCGATGGGTGCACTTACAAGGGGGTAATGGGCTCTATTGATTTATTGGGAGGGACGAACAAGTTTGTCTTGAAGAAGAAAGAACCTACTCATATGCATAGTTGATCTTTGTTACAGTCGAGTTCCTGACAACAAACCCCCCAATTCACGGTGTGTCTGTCATCGTTAGTAGCAAAAAAAAAAAACAACCAGATGAATGCTTGGGAATAACAGACTATATCAGTGTAGAAGTGCTGATGATCTTCTATTTTCCAATGAAGGAAAGGGGTAGGAATTGATGTTGCATCTTAAACTTGTCCCACAGTAGGCCGGGTTTACCCCTGCATCTACGCCATGTGGGAAGGTATAGGGGTAAGGTAATTTTATGGCAGCGAGGCTTGCTTCTGGTTAGCAGACTGCCAATATATCAGGCGTAAGGTATTATAATGATGGAAGGATGGAAGCGTAGGGAAACGGGTTGTTGTCCGTTGGGGCAATTTTTGTAATCAAATTTAGATACTATCAAATAACGTTAAACGCCTAGAGCTATTCGATGCTCTATATTTTTCATGTAATTCATTCGTTTTTGTTCATAATATTCTTATTTGTATTCCAAAAACGATTGTTTTATGTTGAATTCAATGTCGAAACACTAGAATATATCAAAATTAATTGCTTGCATATAATATGTTTCGTCAACAAGGGTTTCAGACACACCGTGAACCGATCCCCTTTCTCATTAGACAGGTCCTTGGAAGGGGAAGACTTCCGAGTGATACACATTTGTTTGCGAAGACTCTACATCCGATGGCAATATTTTCATCAATCGTTTATTTTTCTCCCCACTCTGATCATTTAATATCAATAGATGGAGAGGAGGTATTGGCGACGACAGAGAGGGGAGTTCCGAATCGAACAAAACTTTGTACCGATATGGCAAATATGTAAAATATGCAACGACAGTAATAAAACTTTTTTGCAACTTTGAAATTCATATTGCACTTTTATCGAGAGTTTGTGTGATTCCATGTTTGGGAATGTGGCGAGGGGTCTTTCTGGATGTGGAAACAGATGGAGATGAGACTTATGAAACGGATTGGTAGGAACACTTTATTGAATTGGGTTTCAATGGAATTGATTTGTGCAAATCCCGAAAAGAGGGAAGTTACAGGAATGTGACAATTGTTATTATTAAAGGATTGAAAACTCAACGCTTCCAATGCTCAATAACGAGCTGAAATAAATGTAAAGCTAGCGCTATTATTCGTCGTATCAAACTTGAAATGTTAAACTTCGATGGATATTCGAACTAACTTACAATATAGATCCATTTTCCAAGTGTGATTTTGTGAAAGCTGTTATGATTTGTCCAATTGCAATAGAACTGCTATTCTTCGATAAATAACTTCAGTTCAATTATCCAACTTGCACTTTATCACCGAAATCACATGGACGAAGACGTACCGAGAAAATAGGATTGGCGAGCGACTGAGCCACGCTACATTCCGATTCATATTTTTCCTGCTTTTGTTTGTGTCTTATTTAACTGGGCACTGTTTTACCCTATGGAAACCTTCGACAACGTAAACATAGTGTTTCATCCGCTTGGACTGAAAAAAAACTTAAATGCATCAATGCTGCACTGTGTACCGTCATGCTTTTGTTTGGCCAAAGGCAATTGTGCTTATATGTCTGGACTGTATTTTGATGGAACCAATGATTTTTCAAGGAAATCCACTTATTTCGTCACGCTGTGGAAATGGAGATGGTTGCCCGAAAATCTATATAATCTAGTTCAACATTGTTAGAACGATAATTACTTTAGAATCTGCCATATACTTTTTTGGGGCAAACGCGTGATCTCCTTCCGAGATATGCTGGAAAAAATATTATTTCAATCACAACTTTTCCCTTCTCTCGATAATAGACGGAGTTTTTGATGTACAGTTCCATAATTAGAATTTATATTGAACCGTTGAAAAGTTTTGCCACAAATGTTCTCTTTTAAAGATGTATTGTCATATGAGCTATACTGAGAACAGATTTTTTTACGTTAGAGCCTTAAACAATTTAAATGAAAAATAATCTGCTCTCGTATACAGGCTATTTTTGCATTAAGTCGCATTGATAGATCTTTGGATTAGAGCTTTTGATATTTCCATTCTTTTATCAAGGAATTTTCATCGAGTGTTACGTCAAAACTGGGACAGAGCTTGATCTGCAGCGAAATATTCTATGAGCGTTCCCTTGATAAATAACTGCGAACTTTCTTTGCCAATTTACTGTTTTCAAATATGTATCTCGCAACAAGCTCAAAGATATTCCATGTACTGAGATGTAGAGACCCGTCACAAGTTTTATTGAGTAATGTGGAATATCTTGAAAAAAAAACTTTGAAAATTCGAAGGAGTTCTCGATGTTTTCCTGTTACACGGCTCATTAGGCGTCCTAGTCAACTAGGTCTTCATCTGATTGATGGCTTTGACAACCTTTCCCTTTGCCTTGAGTCTTCTCTTCATGATTGTCCAGTGTTTCTCAATAGGGCGGAACTGAGGGCAGTTGAGTGGGTTAAGGTTTTTCGGAACAAACTGGACCCCTTTCTCTGCATACCATTCTCGAATGACTTTGCTGTAATGACAGCTTGCCAAATCTAGCTTAAACATCACGGGATGGTCGTGGGATCGAATGAACAGCAAAATTCGTTTTTGAAGACACTCTTTTTGGCCAAATTATTAATTTTCGTGCAAATTAGTCGGCAAAAGCAAATTCTAATTTGGCTGGAACATCCCCCGAGCTGTTGCCAAGTAAAATTTTTGACCTGAGATTTGCCCGAAGTCAGCCTTGACATAGGTTTCATCGGCCATCAGAAGACACCCGTCGAACTTGGTCAGCACCTGGTCGTATAGCTTTCGAGCACGTATTTTGGCTATTTTGTCTTATGGTCCGATTTGGCTGTTGGCTAGCTCGATACGACTTGATTCCTTCCCGGAGTCGAGTTCTCCTCCGAATTTTCTGGCCAAATCACGGTCCGACATATTAGGATTTTTCTCAATCGTCTTAAAAATCTTACCACGAAGTTTCCGGTCGACAGTTCTACTCCGACGATTGTCTTGAGGCTTCCGAATCGTCGTCAATGTTTCCTTATAGCGTTCGATAACATGGTACACGGTATTTCTGGACAATTTCAGCTGTTTAGCTAGCCTAGATGCAGACCACAATGGATTTTCCAAATAACTGTGCACAATTTTTTCCCTTCTTTTCGCTTCCATGTTGGTTGTTTACAAAGTACAGTCGATTTATTCCGCAAATCATACGTGAAGCTGACAAAATTTCCGCCACGTGGGCGCCAAGAACTTCCAAATCCGTCCACAAGGAGCGCCACAATATGAGCAAAAGTTTGTTCCAATTCTCGTGTTGAGTATCAAACAGGCGTATCTGCAGTGATCGATTTCTCTTCGTCGATTTTCTCTTCGGATCACTGCACAAAATTCAATCAGTTTTCGTAACTTTTCATGATGCAGAATGACGAAGAATGATGAATACTATCTATTGAATCGAAAATATCAGTTGGAAATGGTCGCCCGGATTAGTAATTAGCCAAAGAGAAAATCGACGAAGAGAAATCGATCATTGCAGTTACGCCCTTATGATACTGAACGCGAGAATTCTAAATGAAGCAAGCTTTAGAAGTGTGCAGCAATGGTTAATCGATCTGATGCATACTACGTAGTTCATACTTATTTTCCACACGCTCTTCTATAATTGATTTTAACCCACTTCGATACAGTCGTTCCGCCCCCAAACCCGATGGCGTACAAATCACTCAGCTCGCCGCAATTTGTAATTATGTATTGAGCATTGCTCATCATTCATTTAACTTTCATGTACGTGTCGCTATTTGTTACAAATATGTTAATAAATTAGTTCTGGGTTTCTTCGGGGTTCGGTGATTCTTACAAAACTCCTTGGGATTTCTTCTGGAAATCCATCCGAAATTATTATTTTAATCCTTCAAATATTTTCCACGAAATCCTTCAGTAATTCTTCCGTGAATCTCCTTGAAACTTCTTTGAATATCTCTCTGAGGTTCTCCCAGAAGCATGTCCTAGATCATTCCGATTCATTTGGAATACACTCGGAAAGACGCCTGAGACTATAATGAAAAAATAAATGTATTATTTCACTTACCGTTCTCCCGTGCAAATTATTGGGATTCTTTCGGAAATTCCTCTGGGATTCTTTTGTAAATCCCAATGGAATTCTTCCAGAAATTCTTGTGGAAAACTTCCGAAAATCCTGTTAAGAAATTTCCAGATACATCCCGGAGGTTTATTTTTTTAATCATTTTTTATGAAAATTCCTCCGAATTTTTTTCAGGAAATTTCTCTAAAATTCATCCAAAAATTTCTTTAAAATTGTTTGGAAATCCTTCTAGCACTTTTCAAGCAATCCCTCTTATATTCCTACAGGCATCATGTTTTTTTTTTATTTGTTTTTTTTTTAAATCTGCCCGAGTTAATTTTGAATATCCGTTTGGAATTGTTCCAGAAATTCCTTCGTGGTTATTGAGAGTTTTTCTTCAAGATTCTTTGAAAACAAAAATTAAACGATCTCTGATTCTTATGTAAATTCATCAGAAAGTGTTCTTGATTTTTTTCGTGAGTTATCAGTTCACTCCCTTGGAAATTTCCTAAAATCCATGGCGAAAACTTCTAAAAATCCCCCTTGAGCTCAGATGGAAATCCCTCAATAAAACTACCGGAAAGCACTGGGACTTTTTAAAAATACCTATGAGATTCTATGATTACTGATTTCTTTTTCTAAGAATCTTCTGAAAGTTACTTTCAAATGGTTGCGGAAATTACTTTTTAAATTATACCTTGAATCTTTCTGGAGTTCTTCTGAATATTCTGAATATTCTAATATTATTCTGGAAAATATTCATGAAATCTTCTGAATGTCTGTGAATTTTCTTCGAATACTTCACGGATTCTTGCGAAATGACTTCTGGGATTTACTTGAATATCACTGTAAAAAACATTCAAAATCTAATTGGAACTCTCATTGGGTTGTTTCAGATATTTACGAAAATCCTTGAATAATTCATTTGGATATCTCCCTGATATTATTTTAGTGATTTCTCTATGATTCTTCTGTAAATCGGCCTGGTATTCTTCCGGACATCCTTCTATAATCCCAAGAAAATTCCCAGAATAATTTTCAGAAGGATATTTTAAGAAAACTAGATATTTTTTCCGATGAATTTCAATGGAATTTGTGGCATAAAATACCAGAACGATTAACGGTTGAATCTCACGAAAACTTCAGGTAGAATTTTGTTATGCTTGAATGATATCCGGAAGAATGCCAATCGTATTTTATGATGAATCTTAGCAGAATCTTAGAATTTGTTGAAAAATTCCAGCAAAATTTCTGGAAGATTCTTTGAAAGATAATTGAAGCCTTCCAGAAGGATAACAGAAAGAAATCTGCGGGGATTTCAGAAAAAAATCCGAAAGAATATAAGGGAGATACTCGAAAGAATAGATAGTTTTATTAAAAAATTAAGGATGCTCCTGGACCCAAGTGGTAATTGGGGAAGAATTTCTGCATTAATCCTTAAAAAAATCTAGCAGAAAGGATTTGAAGGATCCTTGGAAACATTTTCGAAAGAACGCCAGATAGTTTTTAAAAAGAATAGAAAGATACACGGGAGAAATCCAACTGGATTTTTGAACGAGTCCCATAAGTATTTCAAGGATACTGACGTAAAAATCTCAGTGGCATTTCTAGAAGAATTTCAGAAAGATTTTCGGAAGCATCCGAAGCAGATACCCGACTAGAGGCATAACGCTTTAATCGTGGCAATAGAAGATTGCAACAATTTTTGTCTAAAATTAGGTATTTTTTATTTTTTTGACATTTGTTCCAATGTTTCAACATTAGATATCTTATGTAACTCCTTGCTACTATACCAGAGGGAGGAAGCTTCAGAATCACTTTCAAAATTTTATTTAGAATCCTCTGCAGAGCTTTCTTTCTGGTATTACAACAGCTAGTCCATATTGATACAGAATACGGCATAGCTGGCCTGAAAATTTGTTCGAAGATCAAAATCTTGTTCTTGAGACAAAGTTTTGTTTTTTTTTTTTTTTAATAAGGGGAAAAAGACATTTGTTACACTTGGTCTGAATGCCCTCAACGTAATTTTTAACGGTTGTAGTGTTATGTTTTAGTTCAATACTGTTGCATTGGCACCACCAGTAACTTACCACTCTTAAGTTTTGTTACAGCATTTCTTCTGCATTTTCCCACTTTTATTTCATAATACTGAATGTCTAAAAATAAAATGAAAGAATGTAACAATTATTATTATTATTATATAACGATATTCAAGGAACCATCGAACCATTATAGAATTATCGAGTTAAAGAACATACCAACACAAAAAAAAATCGTAAAATGAAAGGATCAAATTTCTGTATCTATATAAATAAAAATGGAGTGGTGTTTGTATGTCATGAAATGCCTTACGAACGGGTCAATGCATTTGAATGAATATTTCTCCGTTTTGTTCGTTAGGGGTGTATAAAAATCCAAGGATATTCACAGGGAAAGATGGAAAAACGAGAGTGCACGGAACTGTCATTTTGTATGGGACGATCCATTGCGTTTTTCAACAGCCTACTTGATGGCAAGACGAAGTTTGCCGGGACCACTAGTTTACAATAATTTATGATCACTTTTATAAGAAAGCAATTTTATTTTATTGATAGCATTTTAGAAAAATATATTTGAAAGATTTTGTCAAAATGCTCGAGATGTCACTTCTTTTATTTGAAAATTCATATTTTATTTTAATGTTTTTTTAATTTGCTTTATACTTGCATGTCTTGAGTCACCTTCATACCAGAAATTCCATGTTTCCCTGTATAAAAAGGATTTTTAGATAAATATCGAGTTATGGAGGGAAATTTATCTCACACGTTACACAGCAAAAAAATCTCAAATTTACATGGCACGTAATTCTTTATTATAATCATGTAAAAGGAGTTGCAACTGAACATTCAACGTTAATTAATGTAAACTGTCTCATTGAATTCGATAATGCTTGCAAACTTGAGTGAAACTGAAACATTTCATGATCTTCCATCCAACATTCGCCAATGTTGCATGCTTTCTTGCATCTTGAAAGTGAAATTGCAAACAAGAATTCTCGGTTTACATGATTCTACGCTGAATATTCTATCAAAAATAATGCACATTATCGCTTTCAATATTAAGGATTTTGGTAACAATGTTGTATATAATAGATGTGTTTATAGGTTTTATCATTGAATAATACATGAGAAATGACTTTGAGGCTAATATTACGTTACGTGTCAATCTAAGATTTTTTTGGTGTGTACATCGACTAGTGGAGTCATTGAGTTATAGAAATATCGACTTATGGAGAGCATGATGTATGGGAATTTGAAGGGACCGAAAAATCCATCGAGTTATAGAATATATCGAGTTGTGGAGAGCAGACTGTATTTCCAAGTCTTCCAATGATGCTCCGAAATTTGCATACAAATTGAAACCGTTTTAGCCAATTGAGCAAAACTCGCCATCTCAAATTGCACACCGTTTAATAAATACAAAACTTTGTTCCGCTTGTTTCTCTCGCTGTTTTATTGAGATTAATTCATATTATCGCGCAGAAGTTGTTCCGTTCCAAGTTCCAAGGGCCCAGCAAATCGTTCGACCAAATTAACATTACTACCCGCACCCACCTTCCCGAGCTGTTCGCCTGAACGACCTCCCATCCCACCCACCGAAAAACACGCGTCATTCATAAAAAGTGGACATTAAAAGACGATGAACCTATCTGCAGCGGGCATAAAAAGAGGAAATCGATTACTCCTGGGAGTGGCAGCAGATAACCACCCCCACTAGAGTAAGGTGGGGTGAAAGCTCGGCCTTAGTGGGATAATCATTTTTTTTCAGATAAACTTTTTCGAAATGAACCTTATACATATTGGCTACAATTTTGCTGAACAAACTTGTGTCAAAATATTTACCCATTTTTACAACTGTTATAAAATGTATTGTCTTGAATGAACTTTTGCCCCATCGGTGGGGAAAGAGTTCGAATTTAATATTTGGAATGATAGATGCTTGCTCGAGTAGCATTTAAACCCCTATGACATTTGTTTTGAATCGAGCAAGAAATCTCAGAAAGAAGCTTTTGCCTCACTCGAAATTTTGCCCCAGTTTACCCTACTGGCTAAGGTACTGACAGTAAATTTGTTTGGTCCGAAGTTCTGGCAACATCCGCTTGTCGTTCAAGTGTTTTCCAGGTTTTTTTTCCCTGCTCCCTCGAGAGTGAGGGATAAAAGTTTCAACGAAGTTCTGTCTGTTGTATTTTTTTGGACAGTCAATGAACCTGGCCATACTCGCAGGCAAATGAAGGACTTAAACTTTCTCAAGTGTATAGCTTACAGGATCCGGCTCTAATTTGCACATATTACCTGAGCCTGTTTCGGTAACAAAAAGTTGGTCGGCAATGACTTCCAGATAATTGGTCGTGGTTGCCCGTCTGCTGGTGCAAAAGTGATTCAGCGGAATTGTTCTGGTAAAAAAATAGCTACTAACGAAAACTCTGCAGTCTGCTTCTCCATCCGTGGAATCGCACCACTCAACCAATATTTATTATTCACTCGAATGCTGTCATAAATCTTCCGCAGATTTTTTTCATTGTCATTGCGAGGGTATACCTATCTACTGTGGTGGAAAGCATTGACGTAGCCAGAGGAGACAAGTCCCAAACGTATGGGAATCAATCTTATATCTGATTTTTCCAAAGATTGTCTTCAGCACTCATACGCTCAACTCTCTATAACTTGATATTGAAGGGACGTCGAGTTAGGGAGGTATAGAATTACAGAACGCAAAACCAGTGCAACTGCGATCTTAGGGACCATCGAGGTAGCCATGAAAATCAACTTCTACTATGGTTCTAGAGTTTTCAATCCCGGGAATTGAGATTTCCCGGGATTCCCGTTTCCCGGGAAATGATTTTCTGTTTCCCGGGATTCCCGTATTTCCCGGGATTTCTGTAGTTCCCGGGAAGCTCTATTTAAATACAGAATGGACCATGTATATTCATAAATTGACGCTTATATTGAACTGTTCGGTAATCCAATCCGCATGATTATTAAATTAATTAACTCATTACGCGTGGTAAAGATGGACAAATTATGGGTAAAATTATGAAAATATATGATTGCTTTCATAATTTTACCCATAATTTGTCCATCTTTACCACGCGTAATAAGTTAATTAATTCATGTAATTTCAGTTAAAAACTATCGCACAATTTACTTTTCATATCACACCAAACAATGCACTATGGGACAGGGACGCAATCTGGCGGGACAAAATTAATAACTCGGTAACGAAGCGTTTCCGGTATTTGGTGTCTTCGACAAAGTTTTTTGTTACAACGAGGACCATCTACTGACATAAACGGATAGTTCGTAAACCGTCCGCATAGGTGGCTCCACAATCTAACTTTTTACTTTGACGTTCTAGAGACTTGGCATGTTCTGCAAAGTTGTTCATTTTGATAAAATAAACAACTCTCTTGAAGACGTCAAAATTCCACAGCCTACTGTTTTCGAGTTATTGGCGAAATAAGAGAAAATTAGTGAAAAAACGATTTTTTTCACCGAATTTGACATTTTTCCTAAGAACCATGTCATATAATATTTTTTGCTGATTAATATATAACGAACGCAAGCTCTGGTGGAAAATTTTTAATAATACGACGCATAAAAATTAAGAAATTAAGAAAAAACTTGAAAAATAGAGTATTTTTTGGACCTTAATATCTCCAAAAGCGCAAAAAATCGCAAGCTCAAATTTTCAGGAAACATAGAGCAATACTTGATGAAACGGATGTCAAAATTCCAGAGAGGTATATTTTGGTGTTTTTGAGATCTATCATATTTTTTTACAATGATTATATTTCTCCAATACAGTTAATTTCCATGAAGAATCTGAAGGGACGATCGACTTCAAGAAATAACGAGTTTTGGAACAAAAACTTTCAGAAATCTGTTTAAAATAGCCATCATAGTAGCCATGAAATTCAGTTTAAGAGCAGTTCCTTGAGTTGATATCGAGTAATGTAGATGAAAGTGTAGATTAAAACTGGGTACATACCCAAGCAGCACAAATTGTTACAAGTAGCTTACAGCAACGGCTACTTAACATATTCAATAGTTACAATATGATACATTTGCAACATGGAAAAATACTGCTATGTAACCGAAAAAGCGCAAAAAGTCGAGCCTTGTGTAACTTGTTTGTTCGTTACATAAGAAGTTTTCAAGCGACTGCTATGTAATTTGTTGATTACGCATGGGTTTTCCTGCGACAAAGTAAATGAAACGGCGTTGAAGTTGTTGTTACTTTCTGACAGTTTTGGAACCGAACAACCATTTTAGAATTGAATGTCAATAAAAGTAATACGAATGATTTTCGAACGCGTAATTATTCACAAGTACATAAGATTTAACATGCCGATTTGAATTTGTGGTGAAATCAATAATTTTACTTGCTCAAAATTGATGCGCTCATAAAATAGATAATAATTTTATATTGAATATTACATGATACCTGGATTGTTGAGATATTATTCCATTAGAACTGACACAAAAAAATGGAAATTGACGCTGTTACTCAAATCAGCAGTGTTTTTGATTTTAATTTAATTGTTTGTGAAGATTGTGATTCCGAAATCACGTTGTTTCGTGTCCCGCAGTTGGATTTTCTGGGTTGCCTATCATAAATCGCCATTTAATTTCATCTTGCTGCAGAAACACTTCCGAATAACTGTTTGAGGACAGCCAATCTAAATGATGAAAACTATTAAAAGCTGTTAGAGAGGCTGCAAATTGTAAATTCATCAATTTTAATTAATCACTGGAAAAATATCTATGAAAACAATAACAAGTCATAAAATAGTAAAATTTTTATATCAAAATTCACAAAACGTATGAAAATTTTTGACATGCAGTGTTGACCACTGTCAGCAAGTTACTCGTTTGTTACACATTGGTTACCCAGAAATCTTTTGTTATTTTGAAACTGATGTGTAACTATACTGAAACTGCCAATAAATTGCACTGTTGTCAATAGGGGAAGGGGTATTAAAATGAACACCTAAACGATATCGTCTTGCTCTTAATGGGAAAAACGATGAATTTGCGATAAATCATCAAATAATGTCCAGCCAATTGACTGGAACCTTACAAAAGTATGAAAATTAAATGCTCCGTCCAAGAAAGTACATGGTTTGTGACGTGCTCAAATGGCTCAAATAGCTCGAAAGAAGGAAAATTCAAGCGTGTGCTATGATAAAGGTGCAAGTCGCATGATCGATTTCTCTTCATCAATCCTCTCTTCTATGAATAAAGGTGACAAGATGCGGGTTTGTTAACAATTTTTCATTACAAGACGCTAGGAAGTAATGCAATCTTGCGTCCCTAGGTGAAACAACAAATTGAATTTAGAAATTGATTAATTTGTGCCAATATTAGGGACTGAGGGGAAATATGCCCATGATTAGGCAAATAGCGATTTAGATGTGAAAAAAATGCTTTTTTTATTATAATCGTATATAAAAATATGTTCTTTATCAAATAGTAGAAGCAACATCCATCCATTTGAGTATTTCTAGGGTTAATAAATCAATTAAAAAATGCGTGCTTATGGGAAGAAGTAGTCATTTATTGGGGGAGGGGAGAGATTCTGCCCAATGACCACGGTCCATACAAATTGTATATTTTGTGTATGGACAAATGACTACTAGGGGGAAGGTGGGTCTAAAATTGAGAAAAAAAACGCGTTGATAGGAGGAGGTATCGACCGTGAATAACCGCGTTGTTAATGGTAGCCCCTTGTGCATTTCTGTGCTGTCACTTCAATAGGGCCTAACTAACATGAGTGATTTCTCTTCGTCGATTCTGCATATATAATGCATACCTACAGGCGTTTGTTCTAATGTATTGTTCAATAATAGATACATGCTGATGCGAAAAATTTACATTTGTAAGGTTCTAATTTGCGCGTTACTTCAGGGTAGCATTACGTTTGGTAGAATTTGAATTCAACAGCTGTTTTGGTATTATGAAATAGGGGGTGGGGGTTTTGCACCCACGATTTGGTTAAAGATTAGGTCCTTCGATAAGTTTTTCAAGGACAAATTTAACATATTTATTGCACGTAATACAAACTATGACAGTGCATAAGTGGACCCTGTGGTAGTTGGAATCCCAGAAAAAATGTCAACAAAGAAGACAGCCACTGACTGCTGTCGTCTAAAAGTAATTAAGCTTCACAAAACACAATCATTTACGGGTTTGACTGTTTAACGAGAAACTTGCGACGATCGACGCGCCACAATAATTCGTGGACGGAGGGTATTAGAACTAAGTTGGAGATGTTGATTTCAAAATTTTGAAGAAAAAATCACCTCCCAACACTATTGTTGAATGTTGACGTTTGATTACGAATTGTCTAGAGAACCCAAACACTTAAACGTTCAAGGATCCGTCATCGTAATCATCAAAACTTCAACAGCCATTTTTCTGTTCAAAACTGAAATTTATTCGTCGAATATGTGTTCACTGTGTTTCGGTTGGAGAATAAAATACAGTGAACACATAAATATATTCATGATTTTGAACGAAAAAACTGCTTTTGAAAATTATCGAGTTGATGACGGATCCTGCCCCTCGTCATTCCGTGTCATCGGCTCAAAGATTGGCGTTCCCCACAAAAGTAGAGAACATTACAAATGTAACTCGATGATCTGTGATATGTCTAATCGCAGAAATTGTCCTTCATTTATTAGTTTGTTTATCAATTATAACTAGTTCTATCGCACAACATCAAAAATAGGGATGTCAATTAACGCAGCGACACGATTTAAGACTAAGACAGCTAAATTTTCACATACTTTCATCGTCATTAAAATATTATGGAAATGTTCATTTTATGTTGATGGTAAAACACACGAGCAAAACAAACATTTTTGAATTTTTTTATCACGGTCCTAAAAAAAATCTATGAATGATTATAATCCCTTCGAAACAGTTCGAAAGGTTTCTGCTTCGACATCATATCATTACGATATTCACCTCATTGAAAAACCTTAACATCTCCGTGCCTAAAATTACATCAGTTTTAATTTCTGAACGTGGTTCTGACTTCAATTTATCTCCGTATCAACAAAAACACTCTTATTTATGCTCTAAATCATCCGTGCGTAATGAAAATTATAAAAAAATGTTGTTCATGCGTAACAAGTTTGGTGTTCATTTTACCATCCTGTTCATTTTTTCGCCCCTTCCCCTATGACAAATGGTAAACAAACTTCATGCTGTTACACACATGTGACTAAGCAATCTGTATGTAACCTGTAAGCGTGTTATTTGTTTCTTTGCAACCACAGATTCAATTTCAATGTAACTTATTCATTTTGACAGCTCTAGGTTAAGTTACATGCAAGTAAAAATGCAACACCTATGTAATGTAAACAAAGCGTAAGTTACAGTGTAATAGTTTAGTAACCAAAATTGAAAATCATCAATAAGATATGCTACAAAGTATCTGAAATGCAACGGAAATGTAATTTGTTCTATTTTTCTAAAATATTGCATTTGTTACCAGTGCTACTTGGGTAATTGTTTTTCTTCAATAATTAAAATGATATAGTATGCCATGAGAGACTTGATCATGTGTCAGTTGATTGTTGTCATCATGGTTCGAGGTGAGCAATTTATTTTGTGAATGTGTTACTTTTAACACGGAAAATCAAATTTTAAAGCATATTCATGTCGATATCTCTAAATACTAAAATTTCAGAGCGCACGATCTCTTGTCCGGAGCTTGTAGATTTGTTTTAAAGTGGAAAGAGCGTTGATTCTTGGATGTTTCGAAACAGAGGATGCAGATCAAAGGTATCAATTTGGAGATTCCTTCAATTTTGAGAACTGTTAGGTTGTTTAACGTTAAATATGTGTTTTATCACCGGATTTGCTTAAATTTTGAGCTTCCGGAAAACTGTCACAACGAATTCGAGATGAAATCCAAGGCCAACTTGTACTGTGAGCAGATATAATAATTTCATGAAATAATAAAATATATTTTTCCGATAATTTAAACATTCACTTAAATATTTGCCATGACAATATTAATCGCGTAATGGAAAGGAAACCGTAAAAAAATAAAAAAGTCTCAAGAACACCAAAATATACCTCTCTGGAATTTTGACATCCGTTTCATCAAGTATTGCTCTATGTTGCCTGAAAATTTGAGCTTGCGATTTTTTGCGCTTTTGGAGATATTAAGGTTTAAAAATTGCTCTATTTTTCAAGTTTTTTCATAATTTCTTAGGTTTTATGCGTCGTATTATTATTTTTTTTCCACCAGAGCTTGCGTTCGTTGTATATTCCTCAGCAAAAAATATTATTTGACATGGTTCTTAGGAAAAATGTCAAGTTCGGTGAAAAAAATCGTTTTTTCACTAATTTTCTCTTATTTCGCCAATAACTCGAAAACAGTAGGCTGTGGAATTTTGACGTCTTCAAGAGAGTTGTTTATTTTATCAAAATGAACAACTTTGCCGAACATGCCAAGTCTCTAGAACGTCAAAGTAAAAAGTTATATTGTGGCACCACCTATGCGGGCGATTTACGAACTATTCGTTTATGTCAGTAGATGGTCCTCGTTGTTACAAAAAACTTTGCCGAAGACACCAAATACCGGAAACGCTTCGTTACCGAGTTATTAATTTTGTCCCGCCAGATTGCGTCCCTGGCCCATAGTGCAATGTCCTCACTAGAAGAGATACGATGTGTTTGTGAGTTAAGATATTGGTGAAAACCAACCGAAAAAAGGGAAGAAAACGGGATGTATTTCACTGACATTTTATAGGTGATTTCTACATGGCTTACTTCACTGCCTACTGGTTGGCAATATAACGTTTGACGAGACAACTAGTTGGCAATACAATATAAAGAAATTTTCGAATAATCTATTTCATGATTTGAGTAGAATTATAAAGTTGTCAAGGTTTCTACTTGTTTGTTTTTAATTTTAGTTTTGTAAAGATTGATTAAATGTTGGTAAATATTATTTGAACTTCATATGATACTTCCACATATAATTTTGCTTAATTTTATAAACTTTTTTGTTAAAAAGCCTAGCAAAAAAACGAAGCAAATATTTTTGGAGGAACATAAATAAATTACTCATAAAAAAGAGAACCAATCGTGCAAATGCAATGGGGTAAAATAAAACATACATAAAATAAGACATTATTTCAAAAAACTTCATCAAATTAGCATAACTTTTACGTTTTTAGAATTTCCCGGGATCCCGGGAAATGATGATTTTATTTCCTGTTTCCCGGGAAGTCAATTCCCGGGAAAATTGAAAACTCTATATGGTTCTCTAACTCGATACCGAGATACGGAATATCGAGTAAGGGAGAGTTGACAGTAATTAATAAATAATTGCGTCATGACACATTTCTAAGAGAATTTTTAAAGTCAATCCATCATTAAGATCTCTATCTTACTAGAAATTATACGAAGATTCTATCAACAGTGCGCAATGTATTTCGCGAGAAATTTGCCAAAACTCTGTTATGTAACTTAAAAAAAATCTGTTAAAAATATTGTTAGCAGATTAAATAAATCTTCCAGAAATTTATTAGGAATTCGTCAAGGAATCTTTTAGGAGAAAGCTCATATTCCTTGAGGAATCCCTTCTAGGATTCCCCTTTTTATTCATCCAGATATTTTTCTGCAAAGAGCTCCTCAAATGATCATTGCATGGATTGTTCCATAAATTGTTCTTGTGGGTATCTTCATCTCATCGACTTCAGTTCGTTTGCATCGACATTTCTTGGAAATGCCTCTAATCTTCCAAAAATTCATCGTCAAATTCTCCCAAGTTTGTATGTATGTATGTTTGTATGTAGGTAGCCACCAATCCTTGCTTGAGTTTTGCTCTGCATGTGGCTCCACTCAACAGTAAGGTCAAATTTTATTACCAATCTGAATTCAACATACCGCTGTATGAAGGGCCAAAAAGGGGAGGGGGGGGGGGGTGGCGGACCCGTAAGCAGAAACACTTACGCGAAACCCGCGGGAAAGAGAGAATCTCCCTCCAACCGTATGATCCAACATATTGAGTATTAGAATTTGCAGTACTTGTCAAGCTTTCCACGGAATGGTTTGTTAGAAGAAGGGCGCGTCAAATCTTTTACAACTGTTGGAGAGAAAAGTATTAGACGCGAACGACTAACATTTTTCCTCCTGACTCCGATTGGCACTCCACTTCATTGTCCAGTTGTAACTTCGATGATGCCCTGATGCTCTCTCCCTCCCCAAAACATGTTACATTCAGAAATAGTGAAATTGTATATGGTAGAGCAAATTATAATATATAATAATATGGTTATTGAATATAAAAATAAAATTATGGTAACAATAAAATATGACGTTGTACCACAGAATGTAGTATGATAGAGCATGCAATATTATATCGGCCGACATATATTTTTCTCTTGAATTTTTGTCCTACTGATCTTAGGTTGGTCGAGGTAAAAATGATAAAATTAAACAAGCAAATTAAATAAAATTTAAAACTCATCGAATAAAGTTACTGAATATATCCAAAATCAAAAATTTAGTTTTAACTAATCAAAAGGAGAACAAAAATCCAAAATCGAATTTGTATCAGCCTAAAAATAAATTACTGAGAAACGATATCCAATTCTAATTTTAGGAAAGTATAAGAAGTCTTTTGTTCATTTGTAACAGTAAACTATACCCGGGGCTATAATGACATGTCTTCGTGATAATTCATTTTTAATAATAAGCTAAATTATACTGGCACTCATCGATTTCTTGCCGAGCTCTTTGCTATTTTTTTCATTGGATGCTCTTTCTCTGTAACATATTATATTACATATTGTTTAATTATATATAGTATAAAAAGAAATGTAATGAGAAGCTATAATCAATTTCTGTAACGCTTCAAGTGTATGGAGTTGATAGGCTCAAAAATTACGCTGCTTTCAATAAACTGGAGATATCGGCTTTGCCGAGGGGATGGATCAAAAATAAACAATAGTATAAATCAATGTTTTCGAAAAGGCCGGGCTTGTTTTTTTTCTGAAAAGTGAAGAGTTAATCTAACTCGTATAGCTGTATGTACCTTGGAAATCGATTGCTATTAAAACTGAATATGTTATAATAAATGAAACAGTAACTATTCATAAGGAATATGAAAATAATACAATAATTCATCAGATGCTTCGTCTTGTTCGCTATAGTCTGCTGTAGTAAAAAAAAACATAATTATTTTGAAATCATTCTCTGGTTACAGAATTTAGTGCAAGAACTGGTGTGATAATACAGTTGACAAATGATGACGTGACTTCAACATCGGTAATAACTATTATATGGCCATAATTTTATAGACGACGAAACATGCGCAATTGAATCAATATAACCTTATCAATCAGTCCAACACAAACACATAGTATATTTCCTATTTTGTACGACAGGAATATAAGCTGAAAGATAAAAACGCAATGATCAACTCAAAAGCTCCGATATGAATAGGCTCTTTGATTTTCCTAAAAAATGAAACAAATTAAGCAAAAGTATTTACTAAGGCTAAATTCGTAGAATAGCTTCGAACTTAGCGTGTCGAAAGGGATGATGATGACGATTAATGTACAAGGCTAACATCACACAAACGCGTACATAGATCTATAGACACGCTGCTCGAAAAATACATCCTTCTTTCTTTTCGGTTGTCGTATCCCAAACGCCTGCTCTCAATACAAATGTTGAAATTTAAATACATGAAGCACACAACAGAAGAAAAGAGACACCGAAGAACTCATATGTTCGAGACACTCTTTATATCTTCTTTCACTCCCTCTAGTCGGGCGATCAGTTTTCCGCTTGCAGAATTACTACACTGTTGTCCATTCAGTGTAAAAATTCTGCGAGTCGCAAAAGAAAAAACACAGGTAGTACTTTATCCACAAAACAAGAATATGTAGAAGTTAAAGAGAGATACAATTTGAAAGTCAATAGTGTCGGATATTAAAAAGAATATTTATCACTGATTTTCACTCTGAAATACAAGTTTTATTTCCGACCACTTTTACACTTTTCTTGTTCTCCCTTTTCCTTCCGCTCGTGATCCCCGCGATGGCGTCTTCAACTCTGCGTGTCCAAGCGCGTGCTCCTCAGTGACAGTTCTTCACTCGGGTGCCCAGTTCTGTTGTCATTTTACAAAAGGGCGCATCTGGTCCCGACATCCCCCCATTACTTTTAGCGTCATAAACAGCATTGGTCTGATAATCCTTAAGGTAAGCTGGTTTGCGTACCATCCTCATCGATCGATTCGAAGATTGTTCGTCATGTCGTATGCTGGATTGAGATTCTTCAATTCCATTACCACTGGTGCGGTTAGAATCATCCGTTCGATGATGCTCTTCTAGCTGTTCCTTGAAACCATCGTTTGCTATTATGTCGTCCGGTACTGGAAGTGGTTTCAGGTGTGCTACGTTTCTTTGCATAGTTCTACCCGAACTATTCGACTGCACTGTCGCATCTGATCCTACGAGTTTTGTTATAGTGTATTCCTCAGGAGCGAACGTTGTTGAAAGCTTGTTTTCTTTAAACGTTCTTTTAACCACTACAGTGTCTCCTACCTTCAGCTCTGATACTTTCGCATGACGTCTAGCATCTGAATAATCAGCGTCTTTTTGTTTTCGCACTCTGTCTCTGTCCATCACCTCCTCCTCCTCTTCATTCAAAGACGACTGTTCACTGAAACAAGGCAGTTTATCGCGAAATACCCGTTTGAACATCAAAACAGAAGGCGCAACTCCGGTTGTGCTATGAGGTGTAGAGTTGTACATAAGTAAAAACGATCTTAGGTCCCACATCCAGTCCTGACTTGTTGATTGTTGACTGATTTTTAAGTGTTTCAATATCGTCTTATTTGCCCTTTCAACCTCGCCGTTTGCTTGTGGCCAATACGGCGTTGTTTTTCGTAATGTGATACCGTATTCATTACAGTAGGAACGCATCTCTTCGCTCACAAATTGAGGTCCATTGTCACATCTAATGGATTCAGGAATTCCGAATCTGCTGAACGTCTCATGCATAGCCTGAATCGTACGTTTTGCCGTGGTTTGTTTCATGACAATGGCCTCTGTAAACCTACTGAAGTAGTCCACCAGCACAAAAAGTGTGTGTCCCGAAGGAAGTGGTCCCATAAAGTCCACTGCTATGTCCACCCAAGGTTTTTCCGGCATTTTCGTACTTTTTACAGGCTCTGGTGGTCCAAGAGAAGAAACGAGTATACACTGTTTGCATTTTTTAACGACCGCTTCAACCTGTTTATCTATTGACGGCCACCAAACCTTTTGTCGTATACGACGTTTCATGGCCGCAATTCCTGGATGCGCCTCGTGCGCTACAGCTAGCACACATTGGCGTAGTTTTGATGGAATCACCAGTCGATTTCCTCTTAGCAGAACACCATCGACATGGCTAAGTTCATCTATATACGGCTTATACTCCTTTGTTACGAATTCTGTTTTACCTGATCTGAGGCAGTCCAATATCTGCTGGAGTTCTTCGTCATTTTCCGTTTCTAGCTTCACTGCCTGTAAGGTTATTGCCTCAGGAACAGCCTGAGCTACAACGCTCCGAATATACGCTTCGACTTTTTCATCAAATGGTTCTGGAGTTAGATCACAAAGTCTTGAGAAGACATCCGCAAGATTGGCAGACCCTGGAATGTGTTCTACATCGTAGGTGTAGTTTTGCAACTTTAGCACCCATCTCTCGATACGAGCACAAGGTCTCGACCTTGGACTGAAAAGAAACTTTAGGGCTTTACAGTCAGTTAACAATGTAAATTTGATTCCAAGTAGGTATAGACGGAATCTTTCCACGCCCCAAACAAGCGATAATGCTTCCCGTTCGGTTTGAAAGTACTTCTTTTCCAGGTCGGTCAATGATTTGCTGGCATACGCAATTATTCGACTTCTTCCTTGTGAATCTTCTTGGAGTAAAACAGCTCCCAAACCCGTTGGACTTGCGTCTGTCATCAGCTTCGTTCGGTCCTTAGGGTCAAAGAATCCGAGATGATGAATTTTCGAAATAGCCATTTTTATCGACTCGAAGGCAGTACTTTCCTTTGAAGTCCATTTGAACTGGGTTCCTGAACGGAGTAAATTCCTTAGCGGTTCTGTCTTCGAAGCAAGATTCGGAATGAACTTGCCAACATAACAGATCAGTCCTAGGAAACTTCGCAGTTCTGAAACATTATGCGGTTCGCGAAATTTTTGAATCGCTGCGAGTCTATTCTCGGTTGGTCGAACTCCGGCAGTTGTAAGCTGATGACCTAAGAACTCCAAACTTTCAACTCCATACAAGCATTTTTCATCGTTTAGTAAAACATCATACTCGGAAAAACGCTTCAACAAGGCTGCTAACCTCCTGTCATGCTCCACCTTATTACGTCCAAATACTACCGCATCGTCCAGGTATACAATCACTCCCTCAAGGCCAGCTGTTATTGTCTCCATTGTCTTCTGAAAAAGCTCAGGAGCACAGCTAACCCCAAACATTAGACGTTTGTACCTAGATATATTAAGAGAAACATACCATAAACACCTTTTATTCAAAGGGAAAATTCAACTTTATTCAAGAAAAAACAACAACAGTTTTGTATTCGTCTACCTGTAGAGGCCATACTTGGTGATGAACGTTGTGATTGGTCTCGATCTTTCAGACAGCTCGACTTGATGGTACGCGTCTTTTATGTCGAGTTTAGAGAAAAACGCTGCACCTGACACCGATGACAACAGTTCGTCCACCAGTGGTAATGGATGGGTTTCTCGAAGAACCGCTTGGTTGGCTCGACGCATGTCAATGCACAGCCTAATTTCGCCAGAATCCTTGAGAACAGGCACCATTGGCGAAACCCATGGTGATGGTCCCGGCGCTCGTTCAATAATATCGAGTTCCAGCAGTGATCTTAGTTTATCTTCAATCTGATCTTCCATCGCAATCGGTGGACGCCTATACGGCTGTTGCACCGGTTGCACTTGATCGTTGATTGGTATTTCAACAATTACTCCTCGGATTTTCGGAAATGGTTCCCTGCGTTTCGAGTCAATTGAGGCAATATCATATCCAACTTTGAGAACTTGAAGATCTTTGGCTGTTTGGTCACCTAACAAACAGCGTTGACCACCTTCAACGACATAAAACTTCGCTGCCACCTTATTGTTAGCCGCCTGAATCTCCGAACGAAACATTCCTGTAATCTTCAGAGGCTGTTCGGCTCCATATGCAATGAGAGATCTGTCAATTTGTGTAGTTGCATCTGTTACTTGTACTCCAGCGTCCTTCATTTGCTCCCAAATATTCATTGTTATAATATTTGCGTCTGCTCCCGAATCGATCGTCATGGGGATTTCAATCCCCCCAACCTTGAACGTAAAAACATTTCGGCCCATCGCGTAAAACACAAAATCCTTGGATTGATCTTCTTCAGTTTCTTCTAGCACGGCGCGAATACGTTTGGCTTTCGGTCCTCCGAAGGTATCATTTTGATGACGCTTGTAGCCTTGCCCAGTAGTATAGCATCGTTTCGCCCAATGTCCAGATTTTCCACATGCCGCACATTTTGTACCTTTTGCGGGACACTCAATACTTCCTTGTACATGGCCTCGACGTCCACAACCGTAGCAAATAAACCTGGTATTCACCTGACGATCAGGCTGTTTGCGATTCGGAAACTTTGACGGATTGGGTGATCTTCGGTTTACAAACGGGCGGAATGATGGCTTCGCAACCGAGTTTACTTCAGAATCCGGTCTAGTTTGCATGGAAGACCTCGACAACTTCCTGGACTGGTCCAACGATTCAGCCAAACTGGTCCCCAGTGCGATGATTTCCTCTAGCGAACGGTCCTTCTGAAGCAGCCTCGTGCGAAGCTCTTGTGACTTGCAACCTTGCGTGATACGATCTGCAATCAATTCATCTACAACACAAGAGTTGTAATTACACCGCGCAATCTGCTTCCGTAGACGCATAACGAAGTCCATGAATCTTTCATCCGGTTGCTGCACTATTTGATGAAAAAGGTGCCGCTCGTATGATTTACGACGGAAAGGCTCAAAGTAATCATCAAGACACTTGATTGCCACATCGTAATACGGCGGATCGGCAGTGACATGTGGAACCTGGTTTACTCCCGGAAGATGACGTAACAACTCCTGAAGGCCTGGTCCTCCAAGATATGCTAATTGAGCCCGTTTATCCCGTTGTGCCTCGATATTCTGAGCCAGGAAGAATGATTCCAAATCACTTTTCCATATTTCCCATTCAGTTGGAAGATTACTGGTTTCCGAAGTCACGTCGAATGGTTTGATACGGCTGTAAGACGACATCCTGTGAAACGAAATTAATGTAACCAAACCCACTTTTTATCACAAAATAATCTTTGGCAAGTATTTTCCTTCCCAATGTTTTTCGTTAAATTCACCTCCAGAATTTTATATAAATATATATATCCGGGAAAAACTGATAAAAAATCAATCATAGGAATAAAACAAATTATTATTGTATAGCGCATTTATTTTATTTATTTATTTAAATATTATCATTCATGATTTCCAGTATACGACTTTCGATCACAACATCAACTTCTCTTACTCCTCCAGTCCGCAAAAACATTTAGGTACCTTTCAGTTTCCTCTTCTTCTTTTTTTTTAAATTTAGAACACACAAATTTCATAAAGTACATAACCTGATGCCTGAAAGATACACAACCATCCAACTATTTGTAGGTACACAACCTCTGAACGATTTATAGGTACACAACCTTTCAATTATTTTAGTCACACAAACTTCCAAATAGTGTAGGTACACAACCTTATCATTCTTGTTTAGGTACACAACCTTATCATTCTTGTTTAGGTACACAACCTTTCTGCTTCTGTAGGTACACAACCTTCTCATGTCCATTATAGGTACACAACCTTAATTCCAGAAACACAACCAAGATTTCCAAAATTCCTTCAAAACACAACCTTTCCGCTTTGGTAGCTATTGCATGTCCATAATAGGTACACAACCTTAGTTCCACCAAAACAACCACGATTTCCCAAAACCCTTCTCATATGTTGGTACCTAACCAGCTTTTCCATTTATGGTATCAAATCAACTTGTTATCCTCTAATGCCACAAGATTTGTTTGGAAATCACTATTTCTCTTTTGTACAAAACCAAAACTTCATGTTCAAGATAAGTAAATTCACACAAACAAAATACATACTTTGTTTTTTTGTTTACTCACCTGTCTTTGTGCTCTCTCCGCATGCCAAAACACAATTAGGCAACTGTAATGTGGGAATCTATTTTAAATGTTCAACCACCCTCCCTATCATTCAAAAAATATCGATGCGGGCCTTTTAGCAATCACCGCGAAAAGGGTTGCTACACGAAAAACATTGGGAATCACTCACATGTTACATTGTTTCTGTTTAACTTCCATTCACAACTTACTTCACTCATCCACAGATCTAACCTCAATTTCCGTAGTGCTCCGCCCTTGCGACAACCACGCCGATCTCTTCCTTCTGCTCCAAACTCCAACAAAATCCTCACCCAGCTCAAGAAAAACGTTTCACTTCCACTGTACTTTTGTTTTCAATCCTCGTCGCCAAATTTGTCGGATATTAAAAAGAATATTTATCACTGATTTTCACTCTGAAATACAAGTTTTATTTCCGACCACTTTTACACTTTTCTTGTTCTCCCTTTTCCTTCCGCTCGTGATCCCCGCGATGGCGTCTTCAACTCTGCGTGTCCAAGCGCGTGCTCCTCAGTGACAGTTCTTCACTCGGGTGCCCAGTTCTGTTGTCATTTTACAAAAGGGCGCATCTGGTCCCGACAAATAGGGTTTTACATGATGGTTTTCTAGTGTGGTTTTAGGACAAAAATATATATATAGTTTGTTGAAAAAATATATAATAAAAATAAAAATAAATTACTTAGCTTTTGTAGAATGATACTGGCATCTCTGCCATCATCTCGAGTCCCGATAACACAAGAAACACCTAACGTTGTGTTTGTACCTTCTCCCTCTCATATCACCGTCATCTCCGACTTCACTCGGATAGCACCACAAAATATCACACACACGCACATGTAACACCACTTGGCCGAACTACCTATTCGTATTCAATAAAAATCCTCAAAGAAATCACTGGAGCAAGAAGCCAGTTTCACCTCTCCAATTATTCATTCTTTGCAATTAAGTTTATTCTAGTATACCGAGAGAAAGCAACACTCTCAAAAGGCACACAAATCCTAACCCGCAAAAACACACGATCCGGGCCTCTCTACATGCCTTTCCATTGATCGGGTTCATCATTAAATGAACCCGCTAGCAACTTCTCACCTTTCATCTCACAATACCGCTTGTATCAAGCATATGCATGTATGTATTTCGGATCACTTTTCGCTTCGTTAATCTCATTATCACACCCAATCCCTTTTTCACGTTCTCATAGCCACATAAATCACCAATAACAAATGAGTTTGTGGGAAGTTATCAAGCTGGTTTCATCAACGGCCGCTCGACAACGGACCAAATCTTCACTGTACGGCAAATCCTCCAGAAATGCCGTGAATACCAAGTCCCAACGCAACACTTGTTCATCGATTTCAAAGCGGCTTATGATAGCATCGACCGCGAAGAGCTATGGAAAATCATGGACGAGTACAGCTGTCCCGAGAAGCTCACAAGACTAATAAGAGCAACGATGGACGGTGTGCAGAATGGCGTGAAGATTTCGGGTGAACATTCCAGTTCGTTCGAATTCCGCCGGGGACTTCGACAGGGTGATGGACTTTGGTGCCTGCTGTTCAACATCGCGCTAGAAGGTGTCATGCGGAGAGCCGGGCTCAATAACCGAGGTACGATTTTCACAAGATCCAGCCAATTTGTTTGCTTCGCGGATGATATGGATATTGTCGGCAGAACATTTGGAACGGTGGCAGACCTGTACACCCGCCTGAAACGTGAAGCGACAAAAGTCGGCCTGATGGTGAATGCGTCAAAAACAAAGTACATGCTGATAGGCGGAACCGAGCGCGACAGAGCCCGCCTGGGAAGCAGTGTTACGATAGACGGGGATACTTTTGAGGTGGTTGATGAGTTCGTCTACCTCGGATCCTTGTTAACGGCTGATAACAACGTTAGTCGTGAAATACGGAGACGCATCATCAGTGGAAGTCGCGCCTACTATGGGCTCCAGAAGAGGCTGCGGTCGAGAAAGATTCACCCTCGCACCAAATGTACCATGTACAACCCAAGTAACAATGAAAGCTGAACAACAAGAGTATTTGCTGAATATTGGCTGATCAATGGTGTACAAGGCTGAACACCGTGACAGCTGAACAATAATTTGAAGAAAAGCTTATTAAACACTCTTATTCAGCAGTATACTCAAAGCTGAATATTGAGTTGAACAAACTATTTTTCATCTACAGTTTTAACTTTTGTTCAGCCAACCTGAATGATATTGATTAAAGGTTATTTGAAGCTTTAATCAAATCAACAGCCATTGTCGAAAAATTGTTCATCTGTATGTTGATAAAAATATACATACCGAAATATATACCTACATTGGGTCGAACACTAAATTAATTATTATAAAACTGTTTCATCGAACAACAAAATTTTCACATCCCGAAGCAGATATGCTGTAAACACCCACGGGCCTATCATTTGTCGAAAAAAAAATCCTGAATCCGGCATCGATGACCTTGTGTAACAACAAGATAGAACACTACACTCGATGACGCAGATTTCTTTGTAACATTTTTAATTAACTTTACGAAATCAAAATCATTACCAACTTGCGTTAACAACAATTGAATAGCAGAAATTGAAAATTACCGAGGATCCTATTTTGAAACAGAAATCACAACACACTTTGACAGCTAACTCAAGTGTTTTTGCATAGCGCTGCTATCACTTCTTCAGCCTCAATGCAGCCTTTAAAATAGCCCTTATTCAGACAAAACAATATGTTAGCCCCTTGCTGTTGATGATGTTCACACAGTCTCATGTGGAGCAGATGTCAAGGTAAGTGGTTATAAATCAGCGAGTCCCAATTCAAATCTCAATGGCACATATTTACTAATCTTCATCTTTAAATTCCAGCACTTTTCTACACTATGTGTTTGAAATTGTTAGTTGCGTTGATAAAACCCAAAACTATAAACCTGTAGGGTCGGTGTTCCCTTAGTGGACAGTCCCCTATAGTCGCACTAGTGACTTTTCACGGCCGTTTTGCTATAAATCTTTTCAAAACATTTTTTGACATGAAGGTCAGGACCTATTTATCTAAGTACCATTGATTTACATCTTGATTTTGCTCAAAAAATGATCGAAAAAATATTTTTGCCCAAAATTTGAGCTCCCTTGCGCCTATAGTAAACCTATTGTTCCTATAGTAGCACTACTGAGAGAAACTATTTTTTTTATACGAAATAATTGATGAATTAATAACTTTTTTTTTACATCAAACGAAAGCTTAAGATCCACACTTTGTAGGAAAAATATAAAAGTTTTGTAAAAATACGGTTTTGATAAGTATTTTGCCGACGCCGTGATGCTAGTGCTACTATAGGAACAGAAATTAGAAATAGTGCTACTATAGGCACATGTATTCCTATAGTGGCACACGCGATAATAAATACAAACATTTGAGTTTTCATAGGGGGCCCAGATAGCCGTAGCGGTAAACGCGCAGCTATTCAGCAAGACCAAGCTGAGGGTCGTGGGTTCGAATCTCACCGGTCGAGGATCTTTTCGGGTTGGAAATTTTCTCGACTTCCCAGGGCATAGAGTATCTTCGTACCTGCCGCACGATATACACATGCAAAAATGGTCAATTGGCATAGAAAGCTCTCAGTAAATAACTGTGGAAGTGCTCATAAGAACACTAAGCTGAGAAGCAGGCTTTGTCCCAGTTGGGACGTAACGCCAGAAAGAAGAAGAATTTGAGTTTTCGTAGGTTTTATATTTTTCCCACAAAACCAAGATAAAAAGCTATCAGATGATATAAAAATAATGACGCTAGCATTATTTTTCGATTTTATACGAATTTTTGTTCTTAGCTATGCGGCTATTGGTACATCGACCCTAAATACTTTTTAGTTTTTATTTTTTGATTAATTGTTGAATAATGGATGAATAAGCGATCGTTAAGCTTTCGAAGGTTGCCATCTGTTCTAAACATAGAATGATGGTTATTGAAAGAGGCCTGAATAAGCGCATGCTAGACAGCTTCAATTAAGCTTAAGGCTGAATAAAATCGCCAGAATTAGATGTTTAACAGCTGAACAACAGTGAATGCAGGCTATGAACAGCTTTTGTTCAAACAAAGGCTGAATTGAATTAGCTATAAAAGCGTTTGAGTAGCTTCAAATTGTTACCTGGGAAAACGCTTATAAGACCGGTGGTCCTCTATTAACATGAAGCATGGACCATGCTGGAAGAGGACCTGCAAGCACTTGGAGTGTTCGAACGAAGGGTGCTTTGGCGGTGTACAGGAAAACGGTGTGTGGCGGCGGAGAATGAACCTCGAGCTCGCTAGGCTCTTCGGCGAACCCAGTATCCAGAAGGTTGCGAATGCCGGAAGGGTGCGCTGGGCAGGGCATGTGGCCTGATCAGGTGCAACAAGATCTCGAGAACGTGGGCCAAAATCGAAGTTGGAGAGACACAGCCATGGACCGAGTCAATTGGCGTAACATCGTTAACGAAGTTTTTTCAAATTGATTGATGTAATACCAACTAAATAAATAAATAAATAGCCACATAAATCGTTGCGTCGCACACTTTTTTCCCCAAAAACCCAATCATATTTCTTTTATCGCCATTGAATTCCTCACTTTTCTGCAGCAAACAATTCAATGCAAATCCACACCTTATCCTGCACGTATAAATAAGTAAATTTCTTCAATACCACACTTGTTATCCCACCAATTTTACTCCGGCATACCGCAACACGTCTTCTCAATACACACTGAGCCGACAAATTCTCTCAAGTATGTGTGGAATCATGTGTGGAATACTTCTTCTTCTTCTTTTTGGCATAAACGTCCTCACTGGAACAGCACCTGCTTCTTAGCTTAGCTGTTCTATGAGCACTTCCACAGTTATTAACCGAGAGCTTTCTTTGCCATTTTCGCATTCGTATATCGTGTGTCAGGCACGATTATACCATATGCCCAGGGAAGTCGACGAAACTTCCATTACGAAAAGATCCTGGACAGACCGGGAATCGAACCCAGACACCTTCAGCATGGCTTTGCTTCGTCACTGCGGACGTAAGTATTAAGCTATGGAAGGCCCCTATGAAAAAGGCGCAGAAACTGTGTGTTGGTTTCACGCCAACGCCAAACTCACAAGCCACCAGAGCAGCCAGCGACCGATCGCAATCCAAATTCAAGTCCAAAACCACCGGACAACTCAGACTATTCTCTGCTCGGAAAATTACGACTACAACGCAATGCCTATCCTAGCTCTCAAATCGCTTACCAACCTGATGGCCAATTCTGAAAAGAACTATGGCGGAATTTCTTAACAACTCTAGCTGGTTGGAAGGTAGCGACAAATGACGGCATTGGATAGCAGCGGTAGTCAAAATAATACACACAGCAGTGGCAGAGCAGAAACGTTTCTGAGTGGTGGCAATTTGATGAATGCAATCGGCAGCTGACTCTCAACAGGAACGGGAATACGACGAAATCGAAACGGCAACGATGGTCAGGCAACAAGATGAGCAGCGGTTGCTGCGATCCTCAGGGCTCAGCTTCACAAATGATAGACTCACTACATTTCACTTTATGTTTTATTCGGATGTCTTCACTGTATAGATTACAAATAACTTCTCAACCGCTTCGTGGCGATACATTTACTTTTATACTCTCAGGAGCAAAAAAAAAATATACAAAACAAAAATCCACGCGATTGGTCCTCCAATCACAAATTGCGTTCTGTTGACGTTGTACACACGCATTATGCCTTCGATGACTGTACGCTTGTGGCTTATTCAGGTGTTGGTGTGTGCGTGTTGATTTTGCGTTGAAAGGAAGGAATGAGGAAGGGAAATAAAAGGGATGTTGGTCGTGCGCTGTACAGGGTATGCGTAGGGGGACTGGGGGTAGTTTGCCCACGTTAAGGAGAACAGCGATTTTAGATGTGAAAAACATTATTTTATGCTCTTTTTTTATTATGGTCGGATAGACAAACATGTTTTCTACCAAATAGTAGAAACAGCTATCCATTCTAACTTTTCTGGGGTTTATAAATTAGTTTTTAAAAAATGTTTGCTTAAGTGCATATGTATTGTTTTGCGGGGTAAAACGCCCCGCTTGAGTTCGGCGTTAGCCATGCTGTAAACGAACGCACACAATCATGCTTGTATATGTGTTGCATACATCCGGGCGTTTGTTCAGATGTTATTGTTCAATAATAGTATACATGCTGATGCGAAAAATGTACATTTGTAAGGTTCCAATTTTGGTGTAACTTCAACGTGGCATTACGTTTGGTAGAATTTGAATTCAAACGGCTGTTTTGGTGTTATGAAATAGGGGTGGGCGTTTTGCCCCCAGAGTTGATTAAAGTTTAGGTCCTTCAATAAGCTTTTTGAGGGCAAATTTAACATATATTTTGCACGTAATACAAACTATGACAGTGCACAAGTTGGCTCTCGGCAATAGTTTCAGTAATTTGGTTATTTCTCGACCTAAAAAATGACATTGAAAATCGCACAAAATTGCAACGAAAACAGCGAAAAGCGTTTTTATACGATTTTATCGATTTGGTTGAGAAAAACACATAAAAACATATTAGAAAAAGCATTTTCATCCATTTTCTATGATCTAGGGTGAAAAAAAGCATTGTAAAACTCATCGTTCGCCCAAATCGATGGTGGCGCGTTTTGCCCCCTATGGGCATATTACCCCCAGTTCCCCTACAGGGTTGAATTTAGGGACGTTGGGAAAAGGATTGTAACCATTTCGCTGTCGCGAACACTGTGTGCGATCGCTTTTGCGTGACATTCGTACATTAATTTTTGAAGTCATTTGTTCCCCCGAAAAATATCCTAGCTACGCCCATGGTAGAGCGCAGAGCGCATTGCTGCGGAAAGTACCATCGCTGTTGAATCGATGAGTGTGTTCCAAGCTCGTGGTTCCAGGCTGCCAACACCCCCCCTGCCCCTTTTCGTTTTGCTGTTATCTACGATAGAAGACAAGAAAGAGTGTAATTCAAACCATACAGTGCTAATAGCTTTCACCCCGACACAACCCCGTACGCCCTCGTGTGTATGTGGTTAAGGGGGTGGAATGTGTTGATGAAGATATATTTACACTTTTGTGGCCTTTCCACCTGCTGGGTGCCAGTTTTACCGCCAACAGGCGAAAGGTGCAAGGTTATTGTGCCGCATAGCCTTATGGAACAAGCTCGTTCAAGTGATCGACCGTCTCAACGGTCGCCATGTATGAGCAACGTTCGAAGCAAGGAAGATGCCGGTGTAATTATTATGACCACGCTAGTCTTCCTCTAGTCTCTTGCACCGTCGTTCGAGCGGTGCACTGTCAATCTATCTATACCGTAACACAGGCTCAGCGTGAAGGGGGAAAAACGAAGTAATTGAATTGTGTGCTCCTTACGGCGTTGTACTGTTTCTCGGGCAAAACCATTAGCGTAATTAATGGGTTGTAAGTGAAATAATCAGTGGCGCCATTTCTTCTCGGGTATCGGGAAAAATAACTCATAATTGAATCATGACAGCGTAACACGCGCTTATTAAAGTATGCAGTTTTATTTATTAGTTTAAATCAACAAACCTAGTATTTCTCATTTTTCAGATAGATCGTAGATTCGACTCTTCGACAGGTATTGACAGATCAATGATTAAAGATTAGCATATGAAAAATATTTAAATGTATGCACTGACTTACTTTGAATTTATAGGAATGGCAATCATAAACAGCTTTATTTCAAGAAATTCTGTTTTTAAACAATGCGGTCGTTACCATTTGCAAAGCAAGAAGCATATTTGAATTTGTTGAAAAAAATACCTCCCTCCATTAGTATACTGCAGTTGTCCTTTAGTTGTGGTTATGTTATTTTGAGGGTTCAAATGTCACCGGTCGAGGATCTTTTCGCAAAGAAAATTTTCTCGACTTTCCAAGGCAAAAAGTATCTTCGTACCTGCCACACAATATTCACATGCAAAAATGGTCAATCGGCAAAGAAAGCTCTCGTTTAATAAATGTGGAAATGCTCATAAGAACACTACGCTGAAAACCTAATATTACGTATGACGCAAAAAAGTAGGTGAGCAATAGTATTTACTCTATGAAATGAACGGTTTTCCAAATCATATTCTACGATTTTGACGTACCTACATGAGGAGTGCAATCAACGCAAACAACATTTTTTGCACAACAAAGTAATAAGTTTTAAACTATTTTTTTTTCCTTTGAGTCGAGTGATAGAAATAGGAATTTTATTTTGATTAAAAATATCTGGCGGCCATCTTGGATTTCGACACCATCTTGTTTTTAAGTAGCAAAATGAGTCTTTCACATGCTTAGCACTCAACATCACGATTTTCGAAGCTACCACTAAAATTAGGTTACACATACTCTTCTTCTTCTTGTTCTTATTTTTCCTGGCGTTACACACCTTTTGGAATTGAGCCTGCTACTCAGCTTAATCTATCTTCTATATAAATACAAATGGAATGGTGTTTGTATGTCACGAAATGGCTTACGAACGGGTCAACGGATTTGAATGATTCTTTCTCAGTTTTATTCGTCAAGGGTTCCAACGTGTTTGTGTATATAAAAATCCCAGGATATTCACCGGGAAAGTTGAAAAAACGAGCCCGAACGAAACTGTCATTTTATATGGGACGATCAAAAGCGTTTTTCAACAGCCTACTTGATGGCAAGACGAAGTTTAAGTAGATGAAAAAACCGAATTTAGTACTATACCATTTAATTCCACTAGAGTTTGTGTCCTTTGACAGATACGCGTATTTCGACCTCAACTGTAAGGCCGTCTTCAGTGTTGTGTACTAGACTCGACTATCAAGTCTGAAGACTGAAGACGGCCTTATAGTTGAGGTCGAAATACGCGTATCTGTCAAAGGACACAAACTCTAGTGGAATTAAATGGTATAGTACTAAATTCGGTTTTTTCATCTACTTATAGGTATTCTACTAAACAGCTCGAAGATTTATTATCAAGACGAAGTTTGCCGGGACCACAAGTAAGTTATAAAAACAGTTTTTTTTATTCTCAATTTAAAAATATTTTAATTTGTAGCTTATTTCGTCATTGGGCATCACTAGAGCGAAGATCAATTGGACTGCTGTACTACAACCACAGAGAACAGACATGGAGGCTTGAACAAAAATACATCAAAATCATGTTGTAAATGTTAGAGTCAATCATCAGCGCCTCCAACGCAAACAGCGCGACATACAAACTCGTTTCAACCACACGATGGCACTAGTGAACGTCAACATACATTGGTACACAAAGCAACGCTAGCGACAAGTGGCAATTTTTGATAATGACACTAGCGCCAAAGTGCAAAAAGCGGCGAAATTGAAGCTTCTATATTCTGCTGACAGCGCTACGTAACAGGAGCATAACGATATACTTTGAAAAGTACCGTACAAAGCTTTTCACACGCTGACGATTAAAGATGAACATCTGTTCTCTGTGATACAACCCAACGCCCAAATTCCTACTATTCTATACCTAACCTATTTTTTGGATCTGCTGCTACGTTGTCTCTCTGCGATCTCTACTTTTCGCCGGTACATCAAAGAGCTCGTTTGATGGTTTCTCAGCCCAAGAGGGGTTAATTGCTCATTGCCGTTTTGTCGATTTCCGTGATATCCGGGAGCAGTTTAGCGTTCGCTCAGAAGAGAGTGAGATGTCAGTCCGCTTTCAGACGACCGTGATATTTGACGTAAAGGTTCGTGTTGTTCTTGAGCGGACTGACGGAGTTTTTTGCTGAGGGGGCTGCGAATCAAACCCATGACCATCCATTAATACAGGTTATTAAATAGAAATTTCCTTATAGGGGGAGATCCCGCAGTGCCGGACAGCACCCAATACCGGACAAAGTCGGAGCATTGAGAAATCATGGTCCAATCAATATGGTGTAGTAGTAGGAAAGAAAGCTATTATGTAGACTTATGTTTGCGTAGAATAACACATCCTTGAAATATGCATGCCTTTTTAAAAAAGTAGAAAAGTTTGAAAATCTTTAAAAAATTGACGTATTCACTTAATTTTGAGCATATTTAGTAAATATTTTGAACATGAAAAAATAATTTGGATCCCTCAAGCATGATCGAACATAATCCAAATTTGATAGTATGAATGTATTTTGTACTATAATTGAACAAAATATGGACAAATTACAATTTTGGTTAAACACCTTCTGTCCCTCAGTTTCGGACAGCTTGATTTGTTATATGATATCTTTGTAATTATTGCATCATTATTGCATCAAATACTTTCATTTTTCATGGGTTCCGACGATCATGGTATCAAACATGCAATAAAATTAAGAAGAATTACCATTTAGAACAACATCGTAAAATATGCAATTTTTCATCATATATGAAAGAGGTGTTTGATAGGCATCTTGCAAACTAAGAAAAACTCAAATTATTCTTGTAAATGTTGCAAATGCATTGAATTGGTAATTATAAACTATTCCTATAGTGTACACATTCAATGATATTCAAATTTACAGAATTCGAGACATTTCCAGATCGTAACCGGTATTGGGTGCCACCTTTTGAGATCGATCAATTTGGTAATAAAATTCATCATCGAAATGCAGTGTCAAAATTCAAATTTATATTTTCAAATATATTTTTGTACACTATAAAAATGGTAATATTTATCATAAATGGGTAACAGGAGCCCATTTAATCAATATTTTTCGAATAATGAATTTAGTGGCTTAAGTGTCCGGTACTGGGGGATCTCCCCCTATGATGCATTTTTGATAAAATAATTATTTTCAACATATATTCGAATTCAGGATGCATGAATAAATAAAAACCATTTAGGCGGCATCCATAAATTACGTAACGCTCTAGGGGGAGGGGGGGAGTAGGCTCAAGTGTTACGGTTCATACAAAAAGTTGAAAATTTCCATACAAAAAGCGTTACGGACGGGGGGGAGGAGGTCAAAAATTTTCAATTTTAGCGTTACGTAATAAATGGACGCTGCCTTACAACCATCGATTGAAATAAACAAACAATTTTTTGACATTTGCGTTGTTTTTCATAGAATAAAGTTTGTAGATTGCGCGTTGGGAAATTAATAAGTGTTTCTGTAGTTTAAATGAAAAAAATAATAATAATAAAACCTTATGTTCTTGAGCTAAGAAATTTCTGATTTTCTGAGCCATAAATTATCATTTTAACTGCCGCTCAACACATGTGAAAAATATAAAAATTGAACGGCTAATAAGTTATCAATACATGGTGACGAACTACTGCTGACTCGATAAACGGCAGTGATGGAAAGTGGCGAACGCTTCATCTGAACTGGAACAAAAACAAAACCAAACGCTCCCGAGCGTCAGAGCGCTGGCTTACTCGCATCTGTCGACTCCCGAGTAACTGAAGCTAAAAGTGATTCGCGAACGTGTTCGGAGCTGCTCAGAGTCATATTGTGCTTTTGGGAAAAAAGCTGCTTACCCTCCGAGATTTATGGTTTTCAAGGGCTTTTGACTACAAACTTGTAGTTTACTGTCGATATGGTGGTTATACAATTAATTTGTCTGTCAAAACCATAATAAATCACACCTTGCTCGGTTACTCGCGAGTAAACGCTCGCGAGCTTGTTGCTACTTCTTTTGACATGTTCTCCCGAGCAGACGGGTGCGGGCTTACTCACACCTAGCTAGTTCCCGAGTCTGTGATGTTTGTTATGCGTTGGTATACACTCGTGAGCTGCTTCGTGATGCGAACTTTTCCAGCACTGATAAACGGTATTTAACACGTCGACGAAACGAAAGTCTTAGAGCGGACAACTAGAGGAGGCTGGTTGTGATGGCTATGACCGTGGTCATCATGTAAAGAACAAGCGGACAATGCTGTATCGTGTCAGCACCGAGGAGGCAGCTCCTCTAGCACGATGTAGGTAGCGCAACCCTGGTTAACCCGTAAAGTGCCGGGACGAACCTAAAATTTTCAAAATGCTCGTTCTCAGTAATGCTCCAACCGATTTTCGAGATTTTTGGCTTTTAGTGAAGGGGAATAGTTGTACTAACTTTCTGCGTTGGTGCCGCTCCGCCAAATATGCAGTTTTATTTATTAGTTTAAATCAACAAACCTAGTATTTCCCATTTTTCAGATAGATCGTAAATTCGATTCTTCGACAGGTATTGACAGATCAATGATTAAAGATTAGCATATGAAAAATATTTAAATTTATGAACTGGCTTACTTTGAATTTATAGGAATGGCAATCACAAACAGCTTTTTCTCACGAAGTTCTGTTTTTAAACAATGCGGTCGTTGCCATTTGCAAAGCAAGAAGCATATTTTATTTTGTTGAAAAAGATACCTCCCTCCATTAGCATACTGCACTTGTCCTTTAGTTGTGGTTATGTTATTTTGAGGGTTCAAATGTCACCGGTCGAGGATCTTTTCGTAAAGAAAATTTTCTCGACTTTCCATAAAGTATCTTCATACCTGCCACACAATATTCACATGCAAAAATGGAAAGCAAGCTCTCGTTTAATAAATGTGGAAATGCTCATAAGAACACTACGCTGAAAACTTAATATTATTGACGCAAAAAAGTAGGTGAGCAATAGCATTTACTCTATGAAATGAACGGTTTTCCAAATCATATTCTACGATTTTGACGTACCTACATGAGGAATGCAATCAACGCAAACAACATTTTGTGCACAACAAAGAAAGAAGTTTTAAATTATTTTTTTCCTTTGAGTCGAGTGATAGGAATAGGAATGATATTTTAGTGAAGGGGAATAGTTGTACTAACTTTCTGCGTTGGTGCCGCTCCGCCAAAACCCTCCCCGTTTTTTGAAGATGCAAATATGTCTGTGTTTTTTTTCCGTTTTTCACGCTGAGATGACCAAATAGCTCTGGTTCTTAAATGGATTCGTCGCCCAGTTACCTAAATCTTATCAGAGAGGTGCCGTTCAGTGAGGGGATGGTTACACACATCTCGGGAATAACTTGGCTCCGATGGTAAGTAACCTGGTTCTCCGGAAAATCCGGAATATTCGTGAAGATGGTCAATTCGTAAAAGTCGTCCTAAACAGCTGCAGTTTTTTGCCAAATCATCAGATTTCATTATCAAAGAACGTAATAGATGATCGGAATTGCTTATCGACATGAGTGGCCACTATAACGGCCTCCGGAAGATCCGGAACATCCGTAAAAATGGTCATTTCGTGAAAACTATCCTAGACCACCGGGATTTTTTCCAATGATGTCAGAATTGATAAGTATGGAATATAATGGACGATTTGGACTGTTCATGGACATAGGTGGCCACTATAATGGCCTCCGGAAGATCCGGAACATCCGTAAAAATGGTCATTTCGTGGGAACTATCCTAGACCACCGGGATTTTTTCCAATGATATCAGAATTGATAATTATGGAATATAATGGGCGATTTGGACAATTCATGGACATATGTGACCACTATAATGGCCTCCGGAAGATCCGGAACATCCGTAAAAATGGTCATTTCGTGGGAACTATCCTAGACCACCGGGATTTTTTCCAATGATGTCAGAATTTATAATTATGGAATATAATGGACGATTTGGACTGTTCATGGACATAGGTGGCCACTATAATGGCCTCCGGAAGATCCGGAACATCCGTAAAAATGGTCATTTCGTGGGAACTATCCTAGACCACCGGGATTTTTTCCAATGATATCAGAATTGATAATTATGGAATATAATGGGCGATTTGGACAATTCATGGACATATGTGACCACTATAATGGCCTCCGGAAGATCCGGAACATCCGTAAAAATGGTCATTTCGTGGGAACTATCCTAGACCACCGGGATTTTTTCCAATGATATCAGAATTGATAATTATGGAATACAATGGATGATTTGGACCGTTCATGGACATAGGTGGCCACTATAATGGCCTCCGGAAGATCTGGAACATCCGTGAAAATGGCCATTTCGTGAAAACCATCCTAGACCACCGGGATTTTTTCCAATGATGTCAGAATTGATAATTATGGAATACAATGGACGATTTGGACTGTTCATGGATATAGGTTGCCACTCTCATGGCCTCCGGAAGATCTGAAACATCCGTGAAAATGGCCATTTCGTGAAAACCATCCTAGACCACCGGGATTTTTTCCAATAATGTCAGAATTGATAATTATGGAATATAATGGACGATTTGGACTGTTCATGGACATAGGTGGCCACTATAATGACCTCCGGAAGATCCGGAACATCCGTAAAAATGGTAATTTCGTGAAAACTATCCTAGACCACCGGGATTTTTTCCAATGATATCAGAATTTATAATTATGGAACATAATGGACGATTTGGACTGTTCATGGACATAGGTGGCCAATATAATGGCCTCCGGAAGATCCGGAACATCCGTAAAAATGGTAATTTCGTGAAAACTATCCTAGACCACCGGGATTTTTTCCAATGATGTCAGAATTGATAATTATGGAATACAATGGACGATTTGGACTGTTCATGGATATAGGTTGCCACTCTCATGGCCTCCGGAAGATCTGAAACATCCGTGAAAATGGCCATTTCGTGAAAACCATCCTAGACCACCGGGATTTTTTCCAATAATGTCAGAATTGATAATTATGGAATATAATGGACGATTTGGACTGTTCATGGACATAGGTGGCCACTATAATGACCTCCGCAAGATCCGGAACATCCGTAAAAATGGTCATTTCGTGAAAACTATCCTAGACCACCGGGATTTTTTCCAATGATATCAGAATTGATAATTATGGATTACAATGGACGATTTGGACCGTTCATGGATATAGGTTGCCACTCTCATGGCCTCCGGAAGATCTGGAACATCCGTGAAAATGGCCATTTCGTGAAAACCATCCTAGACCACCGGGATTTTTTCTAATGATGTCAGAATTGACAATTATGGAATAAAATGGACGATTTGGACTGTTCATGGACATAGGTGGCCACTATAATGGCCTCCGGAAGATCCGGAATATCCGTAAATATGGTCATTTCGTGGGAACTATCCTAGACCATCCTGTTCGGCAACTTTCCATAAGATCTGCTGGTGAATCTCTTCGGCAGCTCCAAATCAGAACAAAGAATCATTTTAATGTTTTCATTGACGTGGTTTGATAGAATAATACTGTGAATTTGGCGTTTGAAATTTGGTTGCCGATAATAGTCGAATGGTGCCGAAGCCGTAAGTCTCCCTATATAGTGGTCACCAGAGAGGCCTCCGGAAGATCCGAAACATCCGTTGATATGTTCATTTCGTGAAAATCATCCTTGACCAGCGCCATGGATGGATGATTTAGATTATTTATGGAAAAAAGAGGCCATTATAATGATATCCGGAGGATGCGGAACATCCGTAAAAAAAGATCATGTCGTGGAAACTATCCTAGACCACCACGGTTTTTTTTTTCAATGATATCATCATTTATAATTGTATAACCTAACGGATGATTTATATTGTTCATGGATATTAGTGACCACTGTAGGGGCATCCGAAAGATCCGGAACATCCGTAAAAATGGTCATTGAGTGAAAATCATCCTAGACCATCAAGATTTTTTCCAATAATATCAGAATATAATGGATGATTTAGATTGTTCATGGACATATGTGACCACTATAACGGCCTCCGGAAGATCCGAAACATCCGCAAACATGGTAATTTTTTGAAAATAATATAAGATCACCTCGATTTTTTTCCAATGATATCAGAATTTATAATTATAGAACGTAACGGATGATTTCGATTGTTGATGGAAATACGTGGCCACTAAAATGGGCTCCGGAAGATTCGGAACATTCGTAAAAATAGTCAATTCTTGAAAATCATCTAAACTACCGCGATTTTTTCCAATGATATCAACATTTATAATTCTAGAACATAACGGATGGTTTTGATTGTTCCTGGACATTAGTGGACATTATAATGACCTCCAGAAGATCCGGAACATTCGAAATAATGGTTATCTCGTGAAAATCATTCTAGACCAACGCGTATTTTCCAATAATATCACAATTCCAAATAACCCATTTTGTCTTTTAACTATGAATTCTGATATCATTGGATAGAATCATGGTGGCTTAGAATGATTTTCACGAAATGACCATTTTCACGGATGTTCCGGATCTTCCGGAGGCCATTTTGGTGACTACTTATGTCCATGACAAATATATATCATTCGTTATGTTTTATACAGTGAAACCTCCATGAGTCGATATTGAAGGGACCATCGACTCATGGAAATATCGAGTCATGGAATAGAAATCCTTTGGAAAGCTGTTTCTAGGGACCATCATAGTAACCATGAAATTTTGTTTCTAGTACGGTTCCATGAGTCGATATCGAGTCATGGAACATCGACTCATGGAGGTATCAATGTAATTGGAAAAAAACGCGTTAGTCTAGGATGATTTTCACGAGATTACCATTTTCACGAATGTTCCGGATCTTCTAGCTGACCGTTTTTTACGGATGTTCTGGATCTTCCGGATACCTTTATAGTAGCCACTAATGTCCATGAATAATCCAAATCATAATTAAAAAATAATAAATTTGTGAATATTAAGCAGCAAGCAATTCGGACATCGACGGAAAATTGTGGCAGGCATTTGAAAATAACACGCGGTAGCCAACAGCTGAAGAAAATATGACCATCTGTCAACCAATCAGGGCCCTTCCAATTATATTTCAGTTAAATCCACTAGAAATTTACATGAATCTGCCACAAAACAAACCCAGCAACGCTCAGCAATCATGCGACTGAGAGAACGCTCGGCATTGTTGACTGCTCTTTCAATCACTTCTCGATGAAACCGCCAACCGTCGAAGTGATTCTGTGATACACTCATTTTACGCAGAACGTGTTCAACTTTTGTCAGTCACTTAGTGGTAAGACTGCCGAGAGAGCTCGGGCATGTAGCTATCGCTCCAGAGGTCCCTAATTCGAATCCCGTTTAGAACTTTTTTTTTATATATATATATCCATAAAGTTTGGTAGCTAATTATAGCTCATATTCAAACCAGCAGCAATGTAATTTTAAGATCGCACATAAATATCTATTATATATAATGGAGTCCTTTTGTTACATTCGACTCGCTATAATTTTGCAGGTTACGTTCGTACTGTGTAATATCATTGGAAAAAATCGTGGTGTTCTAGGATGATTTTCACGAAACAACCATTTTTACGGATGTTCCGGATCTTCTAGAGGCCACCTATGTCTATTAACAGTCCAAATCATCCATTATATTCTATAATTATCAATTCTGATATCATTGGAAAAAATCCCGGTGGTCTAGGATAGTTCCCACGAAATAACCATTTTTACGGATGTTCCGGATCTTCCGGAGGCCATTATAGTGGCCACCTATGTGCATGAACAGTCCAAATCATCCATTATATTCCATAATTATCAATTCAGATATCATTGGAAAAAATCCCGGTGGTCTAGGATGGTTTTCACGAAATGGCCATTTTTACGGATGTTCCAGATCTTCCGGAGGCCATTATAGTGGCCACCTATGTCCATGAACAGTCCAAATCATCCATTGTATTCCATAATTATCAATTCTGATATCATTGAAAAAATCCCGGTGGTCTAGGATAGTTTCCACGAAATGACCATTTTTACGGATGTTCCGGATCTTCCGGAGGTCATTATAGTGGCCACCTATGTCCATGAACAGTCCAAATCGTCCATTATATTCCATAATTATAAATTCTGACATCATTGGAAAAAATCCCGGTGGTCTAGGATAGTTCCCACGAAATAACCATTTTTACGGATGTTCCGGATCTTCCGGAGGCCATTATAGTGGCCACCTATGTCCATGAACAGTCCAAATCGTCCATTATATTCCATACTTATCAATTCTGACATCATTGGAAAAAATCCCGGTGGTCTAGGATAGTTTCCACGAAATGACCATTTTTACGGATGTTCCGGATCTTCCGGAGGTCATTATAGTGGCCACCTATGTCCATGAACAGTCCAAATCGTCCATTATATTCCATAATTATAAATTCTGACATCATTGGAAAAAATCCCGGTGGTCTAGGATAGTTCCCACGAAATGACCATTTTTACGGATGTTCCGGATCTTCCGGAGGCCATTATAGTGGTCACATATGTCCATGAATTGTCCAAATCGCCCATTATATTCCATAATTATCAATTCTGATATCATTGGAAAAAATCCCGGTGGTCTAGGATAGTTCCCACGAAATGACCATTTTTACGGATGTTCCGGATCTTCCGGAGGCCATTATAGTGGCCACCTATGTCCATGAACAGTCCAAATCGTCCATTATATTCCATACTTATCAATTCTGACATCATTGGAAAAAATCCCAGTGGTCTAGGATAGTTTTCACGAAATGACCATTTTTACGGATGTTCCGGATCTTCCGGAGGCCGTTATAGTGGCCACTCATGTCGATAAGCAATTCCGATCATCTATTACGTTCTTTGATAATGAAATCTGATGATTTGGCAAAAAACTGCAGCTGTTTAGGACGACTTTTACGAATTGACCATTTTCACGAATATTCCGGATTTTCCGGAGAACCAGGTTACTTACCATCAGAGCCAAGTTATTCCCGAGATGTGTGTAACCATCCCCTCACTGAACGGCACCTCTCTGATAAGATTTAGGTAACTGGGCGACGAATCCATTTAAGAACCAGAGCTATTTGGTCATCTCAGCGTGAAAAACGGAAAAAAAAACACAGACATATTTGCATCTTCAAAAAACAGGGAGGGTTTTGGCGGAGCGGCACCAACGCAGAAAGTTAGTACAACTATTCCCCTTCACTAAAAGCCAAGAATCTCGAAAATCGGTTGGAGCATTACTGAGAACGAGCATTTTGAAAATTTTAGGTTCGTCCCGGCACTTTGCGGGTTAAGTGGCCTATCGAAGACTCTTCATCAACCAAGAAAGGCAAAAGTAGAGCAAACGGATTGATTTTACGGCAACAGACCCGGCAACGAACAAAGGACAACGATTGGAAAGTTGGATCTTGCAACGTGAGAACTTTGAATGAATCCGCGCGTGTTGGGCTCCTGGCTCATGAACTGCGGAATGTCGGCGTGAACGTGGCAGCTATCCAGGAAATACGCTGGCCGAGAACCGAAGAATGCGAATTCCGAGCGGTGGACCCCATCTCCAACACTTCATTCAAGTACCACATCTACAACAGCGGTAGCGATAGAGCAGAACGTGGAGCTGGCTTCATAGTGATTGGGAAGCAGATGAAGCGAATTATTCGATGAAAACCGGTAAGCGACCGAATCTGTGTGTTGAGAATGAAGGGCAAGTTCTTCAACTACAGCATGATGCGCCAACGAACGATAAGCCCGACGACATGAAGGATGAGTTCTATGAGAGCCTGGATAAGTCCTACGGAGAGTGCCCAAAACAAGACGTCAAGATAGTCATCGGCGACGCAAATGCATAGATCGGGAATAAAGATTTCTTCCGACCCGTTATTGGAACGGAAAGCCTTCATTCCGTTACTAATGATAATGGTCGGCGGCTAGTAACCTTCGCTGCTGCTAGAGGGATGGCAATCAGCAGTACCTACTTCGCACGAAAGAATATCCGAAAACACACCTGGCGACACCCGAGTGGCGATGCCTGCTCCCAAATAGACCACGTGCTGGTTGATGGGTGACATTTCTCAGATGTCATTGATGTCAGGACCTTCCGAGACCCTGATATCGACTCGGATTATTATCTCGTTGTAGCTAAAATTCGGGCGCGGTTATCCAGCGTCACGAGCTCCACAACAGCCAAAACGCTGTGCTTCAATATACAACGCTTGTTGACTGATGGGGTAGCTGCGCAGTACCGTCAGTAACTAGACGAGCAGTTGGGAAGAATCAACGTTGCTGGAGACGTCGACAGCCTGTGGGACCCTATCCACGAAGCTGTGACAATAACGGCGCGGGAAGTGATCGGCACTGGTCAACGACGTAGACAAAACGACTGGTTGGATGAAGAGTGCCAGAGGGTGACAGACATGAAGAATGTCGCCAGAAGCCGTATGCTTGTGGCCGGTACCCAACAGAACAGAGAGCAGTACAGGGCAACGAGAGCCGAAGAAAAGCGAATCCACCACAAAAAGAAAAGGCAGTACGAAGAAAGTGTGGTAGCTGACGCTCAAGAAAGCATGAATCGGAATGATATGCGGAGATTCTATGCAACGGTCAATGGTGCGCGGCACAATACCGTACCAGTGCCCGCCATGTGCAATGATCGAGAAGGGATTTTACTGACCAATAAAACGGTGGTGGCTGCCAGGTGGAAGGAGCACTTACAGCAATTATTGAACGGTGAAAATGTTGGGGGATGATTCGTTGATGGTCATTACATACTGATTTTTCAGGTTCAGTTTGATCTTTCGACCTTGACGCTTGCTCCTGTGGGGGCGGGTGACGAGGGCAGGATCAAACATGCCACGCGTCGGTCGAGTACTGAAATGAAAAACCGCCGCGGATCGTTAGTAGTGTTTGATCTATTGATCGAGTTGCTTACTCTTGCGTGGGCGAGTGATGAACACTTGTTCGGGGTACAATGCGTTTATCGAATTAACCGATTAGGCGAATCCGATTAGGCGTGATTATATCATGGATCGCATCACCAACCATTGGTGACTCCCAGATCCCACTAACCCAATATCACAGACAAACAGACGTAATACTGACGAAATTTCCATCGACCACTCATTTAACAATCATTTCAAATTCGCTATGTTACAAATCTCACAACCAGAGGCGCGCGCATCGTTTTTCTTTGCGTTTGACGTTTCACACTACCGCCATCTACCGGTCTCGTTGCACGGAACACCTTTTCGTGCAACATGCTCACCACATGATGATGGTGTAAACTGGGCGATGGATTTTGAAGAAATTTGTGCTAAGTGTTACGTCTGTTTGTCTGTGCCAATATCCTTTCCATGACAACTGTGGAGATGCAGAGGTATACTCGGTCTCTAGTAACAACGGTTGTCTAACTAAAAGGAATGTCCCTTCCCCGATGACCGTAAGGACGTGGCCGGCGCCGTTATTGACTATAATAAATGTTTGACGTTTCTGAGAACATTTTTTTTTTTTTTTCATTCAATCCAAAACACTGAACAAATATATGAAAATCCAGAATGTTTTTCAACTCATATTCCAATGCAATATACAAAAAAGGTATTTTTTCTAACACCAGAAAAATATTGTGTCTAAAATGATCTGTACTATGAAAAATGATAAGAAAGAGATCAACCGAATCTTCTTTTTTCTGTAAAATAGCAGGATGCCAATGAAAGAAATATTTGCTTCCTAATCTCAAAGCTCTCACGTGAAAAATCCTTATTTTAAATATTGGGCATTTGCAAATAGATTCTCAGATATATGTTGTGTTTTAAATGTTATCTGTGACTTATCATTCGACCTTATGAAAATCTCAAATACCGACCATTCTTAAAACTCACATGATATTAAGCAAATACCATACAAGCTTGCAAACTTGCATGCAAGTTGGCTGAAATAGTCAAATTGACCATTTTTAACAGACAGTGTCTCAAAAACTAGACGTACTGTGATATTTCTGAAAATGGCAATAGATTCAGCAACCCTAGATTAAGTTAATAGCTATAGTTTGGTGCTTGAGACAAAAATGTGTTCCGCAGTGTAAGCAGTGCTGGTTCTTAAGCGAATTCAATGAAAACCATCACTTTATAATTCCACAAATCTTTAGAAAGAAAAACAGTCTGTAAATAAAGGTCAGATTGAACTATCACGGGACGTCATTATCCGGTGGAAATACATTCAAACCGCCATGAGTTGATATTTTAAGGGACCATCGAAATATCAGAAATATCGGGTCATGAAACAGGTTCAGGTTCAATATCAGGTACATGAGTCGACTCATGGAACAGCAACTCTTGGAGGCTCCACTGCATCTCGATCATCCGAGAATTTAATATGCGATGTATTGCGGCGCTCATTTTAAATCCACATCCAGCGGCGGCGGTAACGCGCAGAAGATATGCGCGCAATTCAAACGCAACGTCAAAATTCAAGTATGCTTGGATTTTTTCGTTCTTCAAGGACGCAAATGTTTCAAATTTGCTAAATCTAAAACATTTGTTGAATTTTACTTTCACTTCGACGGTATATCGACATTTTCAGATAAACGCATTACGTGTATTTATCTTGCAGAGCACAATATAAAATATATAGCAAATAATTTTTTTGATAACCATTAACATTACTCAACGGATCTAATCTATTTTAAATAATTTGCCTTTTTGCAATGTTCTACAATTCCAGTTTTCAAAAACAGGTCATGTGGATGACTTGAAGACTGCTTCCAGCTCAGTTCATAATATAGTTTTATCAGAAACATGCTTTGTTGTAGGAGTGATATTATATTTAGAATGGATGGTTGATTTGGAAGTTATCCTAATTCACCCAATGCACACGGCGCTGTTAGTTCTTCTCTCCGTTTTCAAATATAACATATTTGGAACAAAACAACATAAACGCTTCTCTCTAACGGCGAGCCACAACATCAACCGTAACCATAATTTTCCGAGAACTGTTTCATCCATTTCCACCGCTGTATATTTTATTACATCCCCCAGGAAACAAAAATAAATAGTCTCCTCAAATTCGATCATGTTTCGTTAAAACTCTACAGCTCTTCCCGTTTGAATAATTCATAGTTGCAAATGGAAAGCATCAGTTGCCACACAGCCAGCCAGCCAACGCCCACTCGGTATCACCTCATCCAGAGCTCGGATCGGAAGTAATTCGCGTAACTTTCCTCGGAGAACACGCGCTAGCATCACCAAAAACTCACCGAATCGTGACTGACTCCTAGCTGGGGCGGGGGATAGTCAGAGGTACGGCAGGACGACTAGATAAAAGCAGTCCAAAGCTTTTCGTATACATTATGGCACATCAAATGCCATCCCCGTAATGTGTGGAAGGTCGTCCACCCAAGTGGAACGCTAAAGGGAAAGGAGTGTGGAGCATGTGGGAGGATGCTGCACGAGCTGATTGCTCATTGATATGCGACACGGTTTCGGAATAAAATTTCGTCCACATCACACAAACTCGAACGCCACCACGCCGCACCAGTTCACAGTCAGTGCTATTGGGTGTCTGGGCAGGTCTGCACATCTGCACGGAATTCCTTCGGAGAATCAGCAGGCGCTCGATTTCTTCTGCAACCGTGCGCCGTTTGATGAACTCTTTCGGCTGGTGGATGGAAGTTGAAATGGGTGGATGACCAGTGGATACATTCCGGAAGCAGCTACTTGTCACGAGTTCGTCGTGTTAGTTCTTTGCTCCTAATGAAGTAGTTTCGATGGATGACGCGCATCTGGTGATTTGACTGGATTGAACGAAAAGGCTTGATTTCATCACCCGAGCGACCGAAGGGGTGGGATTTAATCAAATCTGTTGAATGTTTGAAGTCTTTTTCCGTATGAGCAGTGTTGACCAGACTCATTTCCCCGAAATTCGAATTGTGAAGCCATGAACTGTTATAACTGTGCGTTGTATTCCTGAGATGGAGGGGGAGGTGGTTGGGCTTGAGTGTTGCACATGGGATTCGACAGTTTCGATCTCGGTGGGCCGCAATTTGAGTTTCGGTGAAATGATTCGCACTCACTCACTCACTCATTTCATTTCACCGAAACTTGAATTGTGGCTCTCTGGGACAAAATTGATCGATTTTGTGTGCAGTACTCAAGCTTAACCATCTGCTTTTCTATCTTAGGAGAATAGAGCATGGTTGTAGTAGTTCGTGGCTTCGTAGTTCGGAAAATGTTATTTTCGGGGAAATGAGTCTGAACAACACTGCGTATGAGCAAAGAAAACATTGATTTAACTCGATTGCGATATACATATGTATTTCAATTGGCGAAACTGATCACGTATTCTATATAATTGGTGCTCGTCGACTGCGAAAAAGGTTTTGATAGAGTCAATCACAAATGTTGAATAAGTCCTTCCTTATTCTGAACTTGCATCCCATTTGCGACAGATTTTGCTTCTTAGCTTATTTTAAGAGCATGTTCAAAGTTAATAACTCTTATAAGAGCTTTCCTAAACCATATTTGAATGATCAAGATAATTCAAACAACCTCAACTACTATGTTGTAATAGCGGCCTTTCTTAGCCGAGTGGATAGAGTCCACGGCCGCTTTGCAGCCATGCTTAAGGTACCTGGGTTCGGGGGTTGCGCGGTAAACGCGCAGCTATTCAGCAAAACTCTGATGCTTGTGAAAAAAGTAGTTAGGCATACCGTTTTGATTCATATTACGGACACTTAAGGCCTCAGTGAAGTATAGCTGATCAGAAAGCATATAAAATAAATCATTCTGTATGATTCCTCCACGTTATTGAGCCTTCAAAGCGCTTAACTTTCGAATGGCGGGTGAAGATTTTGATTCCGCAACATGAATAATTTTAAATAAATAGAAATGAGTGGAACTTTCATGATTCTTATTCCGGACGCTTCCTTACTTTTGCCTCATATTCCGGACACTTCGATTCGAATTCCGGACAGCTCGTGAAAATCATAAATAGAAAAGTCAAATCATCAATTGAAATCGGTAAACCACTAAACAGACGTATCAGGAAGTTGGGCATTATAAAATGTTTTTTAAAACGAGCCTCGAAAGTAAGAACATTTGAGCGGCAAAAATTGAAACATTTCGTGTGAAATGTTTCCCATACAAAGTTGAGTGTCCGGAATTTGAAGCTGTCCGTAATATGAATCAAAACGGTAGAATATTCGGAAATTTTGCCCAATTTTTTAATTATTGTTATTCCTTTACGTGTTAAGGCGATCGTCTAATGGGTTTGAGCGATTTGAAATTTGTATGGGAGCGAAGGCGTTATGCTGACTTTAGACCATTGGGCTGCTTAAACCTGACCGAATTGGGTCATATAAAACCTTTCACGCTACGAGGGATCATGTTTCCTTCAAATCGTGGAAAAAACTTTTCCAGAATTTTCCCTCGTTTTTCCAGCTTACTTCGGCGAAACAAGCAAAGTCGGGAAATTTTTTCCACCAATTATGTATTTACGTTATTTTCAAGAAATTTAAAGCGGTGACATATACTTTTTTCTACTCAGAAAGGTTTAAATGATCTCAAACATTGTCACTGAGGTATTTTCCGGAAAATCAGTTCTCGATTTTCCCGGAAAATTTGATACTTTAGTACCGTGGAAATGTACCTAAATATGGAACGACTGGGCTCGATATAAATTTACAAAATATTTTCAATTACTATATAAAGGGTAACTAACTGGATTCAGGTGATAAATTGAAAATATGAACGTTTTTCCCAAGGGTTTTCCCCAATTTTCCACAAACTGGTTCAAAAAAATGAACGCGTAACGCGTGCGTATACGGATCAGTGTATTGAAATGAATGATTTTTTCACCCTCTCATTCAAAGCTTATAAACCAAAATTATACCCATATTTTTGTATATCCTGCACCCTCATATTCCCCTGCAGGTCATAGGCATAGTCGGGGGCTCTAATTTGAGCATTTTTACACCAAATTTTTGAAAAATTTGGCGTGACCCCACTTAGCAGCAACATATTTTTCCAGCCAGCTGCCGTGCGGATAGAGAAACGTCATTTGAGAAGTAACGCTGCCACACACGCCTGAAATAGGCAGGGCCGAATCATGTAGAATGCAGGATGCTATCGTCAGATTGTCACCAAACCAGATGGCGCACAACCAAATCGCGACGCGGCTCGACTCGTAGCAATATAGAATCATGTTTGAAACATTACGCATCTATCAGATAATCTTTGAATACGCAGCGCGCTGTTATTAGTAGATTAGCCGCGGTACAAGGGACTGATAGCATTATATTTTCATATGAAATGCCTGTCTTACGAGTCTTTTCGGATCTGATGATCGCTCATTTTATGAATGAAAATTTTATAAGAAGCAGTCGCGTATCGCGTGAAAGTAACAGCAATATCAGTAATGTTGAAGTTTTACCAAATGGATTATCAATCATTGATTTAGATGCTTGATATAAACTTCGTTCAATACAATGATGTTTTCTTTGCTTGTATGATGTAGAGTAAACATAAGAAATCATTGTTATTCCAAGAAGAATATGCAGCTATGTGTCGACAAATACCAGAGAACCACGTTTATTTATCGTTTTGTCCATTATTTCAATTCACTATTTCGTTATTTCATTCAATTATTTCGTCAGATGTTTTTTTTTTGACAAGAAAATGTTATAAAAATTCGGATTTCTAAACCTAAAATATTTTATAAAAAAGATTCTTAAATATTTAAAAAGAATGATCTGAGAAGTTAGTACACATTATCCCAAAATTCGTTCGCTAGATATATTTTGTGACCAGGAAAAATATTTGAAAAAAATCTGACATCATTAAAATTTTAGGAGAAGCATACATACTTCACCAAAGTGGCTAAGGAGGTCGTGAGATAAGAAAATAGATATATATTATTCCGATATTCGATCTAAGACATCTTAGCCTGTTTCGATATTTGAAAATCGAATATTATTTTAGAATAATATGCAAAATTCATATTTTCAAACCCTTAATATTTAAAAGCGAAAATTCTTCCCAGGGCTTATGAGATTCCATCAATTTGGGGTGCAGCACAGTAATATCTCCCGCGGAGTTTCAGCACTCAGTACGATTTACATGTAGGATTGAGGATCATCCTTTTATTTGAGAACTAACTTGTCCAGTAGGGGCGCTTTTTCTGACTTGCCCTATATGAACCTTGAGGAGTAAGAATGCAATCTTTGTTACCGTAAGGCGGGGTGACATTGGTCCATAAGGGTGACTTTGGGCCAATATTTTTACAGCAAGCTAATGCCAGAACAATGAAAACATTGTGTCAAACTTAGAGAATACTTTATAAATAGCCAATAGATGGTCATAGATTAGTTTTTTGACGTTCCTACTAACCATGAGATGCATCGAAAGAGGCGGTCAATGTTACCCCCTAGGCCCAATGTCACCCCGCACGGCGGTACCTATGATATCTCTAGATACTGATGTTTTGGAAGGTTGGTGTCTTCGGAAGAGTTGTTCAGTTGTTCTGGCTGAGACGTGGTGGTTACTCTGATACGGAATTACGCCACCAGGCGGCGCTAGTGAGCATTTAATTTTTGTTTTACGGGATAGCCCAGTAGCCTGACCACTAAATAATACAGACATCTGATTGGACAGACATCTGATACCTATACCATGGTACAAGTTGTCAAGAAAATTATTCCAAGGCTATCTTGAATGAAGACAATTATCAGTATGGAATTCATTTCAAGATAATTGTATCATGGTACGTATACCACAAGTGTGTCATAAGTATAAGAAAGCGTCTTTGATAAAGTTGTTCAGTGCTTACATTATTCGAGCCAAAAGCTTCAAGATTTGCTCACCTGGTGGCGCTAGTGAGCATGAAACTTTTGTCTTGCGGAAAGTTCAGTAGCCTGACCACTTAGAAAGATGGCGTCTTCAACAAAGTTGTTCAGTAGCACAAGGGCGATCATTATTGTATATCCACTTGAATGTTGGATTATCCCGGCTATTTAGAAGACTGTTCGAAACAGTCGTTGAAAATCGAGGGGAATCTCAATGTATTCCATCCAGATGAAACAATGTTGCGAATGTTGTATAAACACATAATTAGGTTAACTATACATACCTTACGCGCAATAAACTATTACCAGCTATTGAATTGTTTCATTGAACCTGTATTTTGACCACTAAAAATATTTATTACAAGTTGAATTTTGTTTAGTGAAACATACTTTCATAAACATTCCATCCAACCACCCCTCATTTTCCGAGCTGTGCAGCCGGCAGCCGAGTGTCAACAACAGCTGTTTTGGAAATCTGACTCGACGCCCACTCTGCTGTCCTTGTTGCTCTACTTGAAAGAGTAGGGGTGCTCGTTTGCGTGCGAAAAACTTCTCGCTCGTTGATGCTGCCAAATCTGACAGCGACTGTTTCACCGACCGTTTAGAACGACGACTGTTTCAAACGGTCGCGAACAGTTAGGAACTGAACGGTCAATATTTGAGTCAAGAGATTCGATATTTTCTCACCAGGTGGCACTAGTGGGCATTGAATTTTTGTTTTGCGAATAGCTCAGTGGCCTGACCACTTAGAAAAATGGCGTCTTCAACAAAGTTGTTCAGTAGCACAAGGGCTATCATTATTATAGTCAAGAGATTCGACATTTTCTCACCAGGTGGCGCTAGTGAGCACTGAATTTTTGTTTTGCGGATAACCCAGTTGCCTGACCACTTAGAAAGATGGTGTCTTCAACAAAGATGTTCAGTAGTACAAGGTCTAACATTATTTGAGCTAAGAGATTTGATATATTCTCACCAGATGGCACTAGTGAGCATTGAATTTTTGTTTTGCGGATAACCCAGTTGCCTGATCACTTTGAAAGATGGCGTCTTCGACAAAGATGTACAGTAGTTCAAGGTCTAACATTATTTGAGCTGAGAGATTTGATATTTTCTCACCAGGTGGTGCTAGTGAGCAATGAATTTTTGTTTTGCGAACAGCTCAGTGGCCTGACCACTTAGAAAGATGGCGTCTTCAACAAAGTTGTTCAGTAGTACAAGGGCGATCATTATTTGAGTCAAGAGATTCGATATTTTCTCACCAAGTGGCACTAGTGTGTATTGAATTGTTGTTTTGCGATTAGCTCAGTGGCCTAACCACTTAGGAAAATGGAGTCTTCAACAAACTTGTTCAGCAGCACAAGGGCTATCATTATTTTAGTCAAGAGATTTGATATTTTCTCACCAAGTGGCACTAGTGTGTATTGAATTGTTGTTTTGCGATTAGCTCAGTGGCCTAACCACTTAGGAAAATGGAGTCTTCAACAAACTTGTTCAGCAGCACAAGGGCTATCATTATTTTAGTCAAGAGATTTGATATTTTCTCACCAGGTGGCACTAGTCGGCATTGAATTTTTGTTTTGCGGATAGCCCAGTAGCCTGACCTCTTAGAAGGATAGCGTCTTCGGCAAAGTTGTTCAGTAGCACAAGGGCTATCATTATTTGAGTCAAGAGATTCGACATTTTCTCACCAGGTGGCGCTAGTGAGCACTGAATTTTTGTTTTGCGGGTAATTCAGTTGCCTGACCACTTAGAAAGATGGCGCCTTCAACAAAGATTTTCAGTAGTACAAGGTCTAACATTATTTGAGCTAAGAGATTTGATATATTCTCACCAGATGGCGCTAGTGAGTATTGAATTTTTGTTTTGCGGATAACCCAGATGCCTGATCACTTAGAAAGATAGCGTCTTCAACAAAGTTGTTCAGTAGCACAAGGGCTATCATTATTTGAGTCAAGAGATTCGATATTTTCTCACCAGGTGGCACTAGTGGGCATTGAATTTTTGTTTTGCGAATAGCTCAGTGGCCTGACCACTTAGGAAAATGGAGTCTTCAACAAACTTGTTCAGTAGTACAAGAACTATCATTATTTGAGTCAAGAGATTTGATATTTTCTCATCAGGTGGCAGTAGTCGGCATTGAATTTTTGTTTTGTGAATAGCTCAATGGCCTGACCACTTAGGAAGATGGCGTCGTCGGCAAAGTTGTTCAGTGGTACAAGGGCTAACATAATTTGAGTCAAGAGATTCGATATTTTCTCACCAGGTGGCGCTAGTGAACATTGAATTTTTGTTTTGCGGATAGCCCAGTAGCCTGACCTCTTAGAGAGATAGCGTCTTCGGCAAAGTTGTTCAGTAGCACAAGGGCTATCATTATTTGAGTCAAGAGATTCGACATTTTCTCACCAGGTGGCGCTAGTGAGCACTGAATTTTTGTTTTGCGAATAGCTCAATGGCCTGACCACTTAGAAAGCTGGCGTCTCCGGCAAAGTTGTTCAGTAGTACAAGGGCTATCATTATTTGAACCAAGAGATTCAATATTTTCTCACCAGGTGGTGCTAGTGAACATTGAATTTTTGTTTTGCGGATAGCCCAGTAGCCTGACCTCTTAGAAAGTTGTTCAGTAGTATACGAGCCAACATTATTTGAGTCAAGAGATTCGATATTGTCTCACCAGGTGGCGCTAGTGAGCACTGAATTTTTATTTTGCAGATGGCTCAATGGCCTGACCACTTAGAAAGATGGCGTCTTTGGCAAAGGTTTTCAGTAGTAAAAGGGCTATCATTATTTGAGTCAAGAGATTCGATATTTTCTCACCAGGTGGCGCTAGTGAACATTAAATTTTTGTTTTGCGGATAGCCCAGTAGCCTGACCTCTTAGAAAGATTACGTCTTCGGCAAGGTGGTTCAGTAGTACAAGGGCTAACATTATTTTAGCCAAGAGATTCAATATTTTCTCACCAGATGGCATAAGTGGGCATTGAATTTTTGTTTTGCGAATAGCTCAGTGGCCTGCCCTGATAAAAACGTATCATTCAGTGAATGGAATAAACCATTAATGTACAATATAACGTATTGGATACAATACAGCGTATTGTAATTGAATGTCGAAGCAATATTATTCTTGTTTGGATATACAATTCAAAAACAATATAATATATTGTAACAGAACATTGTATTGTTTTTAATTGGTTTTATACCTTACAATTTTGGTTAAATTCCTATTTTCGCGTAAAACAACTGTTGTTTTTTTTCTATGTAGCTTTGCTGAAAGAAATAAACAAAACAAGTTCAGAAAGCAAGAAATGATGGGTGAAAAATATTCAAAAAGTTAAAATAAGTAGTTTTTTAGAAGTCACTTGACATTAGCTGTAACGACGAATGCAACCATGATACAGTTCGTTGAATTGTTTTTGTATTGTACAACAATACACGAATTGCTAATCAAGACAATACATGAACATTATATCGTATTGTATTTTCAAAATGTTTGTATGAGAAAATATCTATATTTGTATTGTTACGATACTTAATTGCATTATATTGCAAAAATCTCATATACCATACAGTGAACTGTTCAAAACAATATATTGTACTGTAATTGTATTGTCATTTTACATATACTGTATTGTATTTCCAATATATTGAATGGTACTGTTACAATACGTTATATTGTTTTTGTATTGTATTTTTTATTCGGGTGATCACTTAGAAAAATGGCGTCTTCAACAAAGTTTTTCAGAAGCACAAGGGCTATCATTACTTGAGTCAAGAGATTCGATATTTTCTCACCAGGTGGCACTAGTGAGCACTGAATTTTTGTTTTGCGAATAGCTCAATGGCCTGACCACTTAGAAAGCTGGCGTCTTCGGCAAAGTTGTTCAGTAGTATAAGGCCTAACATTAGTTGAGCCAAGAGATTCAATATATTCTCACCAGGTGGCACTAGTGGGCATTGAATTTTTGTTTTGCAAATAGCTCAGTGGCCTGACCACTTAGGAAGATGGCGTCTTCAAAAAAGTTGTTCAGTAGAACAAGGGCTATCATTATTTGAGTCAAGAGATTCGACATTTTCTCCCGAGGTGGCGCTAGTGAGCACTGAATTTTTGTTTTGCGAATAGCTCAATGGCCTGACCACTTAGAAAGCTGGCGTCTTCGGCAAAGTTGTTCAGTAGTATAAGGCCTAACATTAGTTGAGCCAAGAGATTCAATATATTCTCACCAGGTGGCACTAGTGGGCATTGAATTTTTGTTTTGCAAATAGCTCAGTGGCCTGACCACTTAGGAAGATGGCGTCTTCGGCAAAGTTGTTCAGTAGCACAAAGGCTATCATTATTTGAGCCAAGAGATTCGATATTTTCTCACCAGGTGGCGCAAGTGAACATTGAATTTTTGTTTTGTGGATAGCCCAGTAGCCTGACCTCTTAGAAAGATTGCGTCTTCGGCAAGGTGGTTCAGTAGTACAAGGGCTAACATTCTTTGAGCCAAGAGATTCAATATGTTCTCACCAGGTGGCATTAGTGGGCATTGAATTTTTGTTTTGCGAATAGCTCAGTGGCCTGATTACTTAGAAAAATGGCGTCTTCGGCAAAGTTGTTCAGTAGTATAAGGGCTATCATTATTTGAGCCAAGAAATTCAATATTTTCTCACCAGGTGGCAGTAGTGGGTATTGAATTTTTGTTTTGCGGATTGCTCAGTGGCCTGACCACTTAGCAAGATGGCGTCTTCGGCAAAGTTGTTCAGTAGCACAAAGGCTATCATTATTTGAGTCAAGAGATTCGACATTTTCTCACCAGGTGGCGCTAGTGAGCACTGAATTTTTGTTTTGCGAATAGCTCAATGGCCTGACCACTTAGAAAGCTGCCCAAGTAACCATAAGCATTATACCATTGCATTAATTTGGTCGAAAGTCAACATTTTTTGCATTAATAATGTTATCATGCATTTATTCAATAACTGTCAAGCAATGATGCATTTGATTAACATTGTAAATGCTTTGTAGCATTATTTTAATATAGCATTATGCTAAGCGTTTAGAGTGAATATACAGTTATGCTGTCATACAAGATTACATAACCTCATTAAACGCACTCGAATCTGTAATAAATAAGTAAGACGATCGAGCACGTTCGCACTCGCTCATTGCGTTTTGTAGGATATGGAAGAATAATGAAATGACTTTCTTTCATCCCCTTTCGAACCCCCATTTCATGATCTAAGGATATAAATATGTATTCATTCAAAATTGTTGTATTTTATCTATGAGACTCTTTTATTCATAAGGAGTGAGAGGAAATGTCGATCAATTTCTCTCCCCCCGAAATCTGTTTAATGCGCTAGGGCTTTGTTTTGTGGGTTACGTTTCGTTATTTCCTCTACGAGAAAGAATGGTGATCAAATTATTTCTATTGATGTTTCATTTGGTGAGGAAAGGAAATCTATCGCCGAAGAGAATTCTTTCTATTCGTAATAACTGGGCGAATAGTAATGTTAACACACACAGTGGCTTCGTTTATAAGGAACTTTTATCCTACCTTATTACATCAGCAGCTTTAGCACAGGACACCAACGCGCCAGGCATCCAGCACACCATTATCCTAGTTGTGGGTTCGAATCCTGATTCCAACAAAATAAAATCATTCAGATGGTAAAGAAAACCATTGGAAGGTAGCCAATGGATTCATTGTTTTGTTTATTTTGAACGCAAGCCCTAAACATACATTATTTTAAGCTAATATACGTCATGAACCCTAAATATACAAACATAAATGCTTTAGTAGGGCTTGTGCATTAAAACTGCTTTACCAAGTATTGCATTAATTTGGTTGTTGTGGGGCCCTTTCCCACTTTAATTATGCTTTATAAAGCTCTTAAAGGTTATGTCACTTTAAAACAAAATCTGATAGCATACTATAGAGCAAACATAAAGTATTCATATATAGCTTCGTGGTTACTTAGGTGGCGTCTTCGGCAAATTTGTTCATTAGTATAAGGCCTAACATTAGTTGAGCCAAGAAATTCAATATTTTCTCACCTGGTGGCACTAGTGGGCATTGAATTTTTGTTTTGCAAATAGCTCAGTGGCCTGACCACTTAGGAAGATGGCGTCTTCAACAAAGTTGTTCAGTAGAACAAGGGCTGTCATTATTTGAGTCAAGAGATTCGACATTTTCGCACCAGGTGGTACTAGTGAGCATTGAATTTTCGTTTTGCGAATAGATCAATACTTAGAAAGCTGGCGTCTTCGGCAAAGTTGTTCAGTAGTATAAGGGCTATCATTATTTGAGCCAAGAAATTCAATATTTTCTCACCAGGTGGCACTAGTGGTCATTGAATTTTTGTTTTGCAAATAGCTCAGTGGCCTGACCACTTAGGAAGATGGCGTCTTCGAAAAAGTTGTTCAGTAGAACAAGGGCTATCATTATTTGAGTCAAGAGATTCTATATTTTCTCACCAGGTGGCGCTAGTGAACATTGAATTTTTGTTTTGCGGATAGCCTAGTAGCCTGACCTCTTAGAAAGATTGCGTCTTCGGCAAGGTGGTTCAGTAGGACAAGGGCTAACATTATTTGAGCCAAGAGATTCGATATTTTCTCACCAGGTGGCGCCAGTGAACATTGAATGTTTGTTTTGCGGATAGCTCAGTGGCCTGACCACTTAGAAATATGGTTTATTCGGCAAAGTTGTTCAGTACTACAAGGGCTAACATCGTTTGAGCCAAGAGGTTCGATATTTTCTCACCAGGTGGTACTAGTGAGCATTGAATTTTCGTTTTGCGAATAGATCAATACTTAGAAAGCTGGCGTCTTCGGCAAAGTTGTTCAGTAGTATAAGGGCTATCATTATTTGAGCCAAGAAATTCAATATTTTCTCACCAGGTGGCACTAGTGGGCATTGAATTTTTGTTTTGCGAATAGCTCAATGGCCTGATCACTTAGAAAAATGGCGTCTTCAACAAAGTTGTTCAGTAGCACAAGGGCTAAAATTATTTCTCGCATAATTTATGATCTCGCCCTAAAAGCCATCGGTAACCAGTGTGAAGTTCGTTGTTTCTAAGCATTTGAATTAAGTTACACGTTATTTAACAACGTTATGTTGAAGAAAGAATCATTCTCTATCTGCCAGTTGTGTTGGTTTGGATGTTTGTTCATTCATTTGCTCAGGAAAAATGAGCTACATACGTGGTTACCAATGGCTTTTAGGGCGTTATTTCAGATTATGCGAGATTTGAGCCAAAAGATTTGAAATTTTGGTGTTAGTTAGCGAGAAATTTTTGTTTTGCAGATAACTCAGTAGCTCGACCGCCTCGAAAAATGGCGTCTTCGGCAATGTTGTTAAATGGCAAACGGGCTTATATTATTTGAGCCAAGAGATTCGAGATTCTGCCACTGTACTTAACCCATTACGCGTGGTAAAGATGAATAAATGATGGGTGAAATCATGAGAAAAATCACGTCCTCGTCTGGAATTCGAAACCAGGACTCTTGTATGCTAGACGAGTGCTTTACCAACTAAGCTACCTAGCCACGTGGTGACTCAATAACTCAGATAATTGCAAGTTACGAATTCAAGTCCACGGATTACCGAACATCTCAATATACAGTCGACTCTGCATAGCCCGATTTTCAAGGGATAATCGACTTATATAATAATGGAGTTATAAAATATACCGACACCAAAAACTCTAAAATCGAAGGAACAAAATTCTGTTCTTCCAATACATATTTGATCACCTCTGTAAGAAAGTAATATTATTTTGTTGATAGTATTTAAAAAAAATATATGAAAACTTTTGCGTAATGCTTGACGAATAACGTTAGTTCTACCAACAATATTTTTTTTTTAAATGTTTTTCAACTTTGAAACCAACATGCAAGTATTTAGTTCCTCCAAATAAGAATTGGTCCAAGTTTCCCCGAATACGAAGAATTTTAGAATAAATATCGAGTTATGGAAAGAAATTTAACTCTCACGTTATATCGACTAGTGGAGATATCGACTTATAAAAAGCAATGTTTGAAAATTTTGGGGGATTGAAAAATCCATCAATTTTTAGAGTATATCCATACATAGAATATCGAGTCGTCGACTGTTTGCGTCAATATATATTAGAGTGTACTGCGACTCTGTAGCAGACTAAACCAATTGATCCGATTCAATATATCTGGAAAATCACATTGACATTCCACGATTGAAATATGATTAACTTTATAAACATCCAATAATGGCTATACGATTTCCAAATGCATCGTAAATAAAATTCAAATGAACATTGTATGCATCAGTTATCAATTTTCATCGAACTGTGTTTTCATCAGGCATTACAAAATCAGATAGACGCTATATGATTGTCTTACTTGAAAAAAAAAATCGATGATAATCAAGTAAATGAAGTGCAAATCGTCTGAACATTAATCATCTCATTTCGTGACGCTTGTATTGCACTTATCCGGAATTTGGGGTAATTTCTCGTTCATTTCAAAACATAATAGTGATGTAAACTTTATGTTCTCATTTTAGATTGTAGCAGAACACTTTACAAAGAAGTGATCTGTTCGTCGTAGTAAATGCTAAACGCCCAGAGGACATATACTTCATGGCCGAAGCGACAGTTGATAGTGTGCATAAATGTACCCAGATAATATAAGGCGATTAAAACAGATTCGAGCAATATTATAACTGTGTGTCTATTGTATTTGAACTAATCCTTAAAAATAAATATTGTGAATAACATTATACTATATTACTATGATATGAATATTGTAAGAGAATCCAATACGTTCAATATGCGCATAAAATAAAAAAGTTTCTGAATTGGTATATGAATGCGATTTAAATTAATTCTCATTTCCACATATAATTCAGATATAAGTTATCGGATACAAATATTGAGCGCTCTTTATGATATTAATATGAATGTTTAGTGTAAAGCAATATGGAGAAAAGCTATATATTTTTGATAATGATTTAAATCTGACGACTTCTTAGAGTGTAGTCATGTCGTCACTTGAATGCGAACAACACGTACAGTTGTTGTGAAAGCGATGTAGGTATGATAGGCAAACAGTTTCAACACCAAATAAATTGCTCTTGCTCTGCGCGCGTGTGTAGTATACATGAGATGGATGAATATGGGTTATGAAAAGGGTCTGCGTGATCTGTGGGGAATTCGGATTCGAAACATGTAACCTTTTAAGTTATTGGGTCACAAAATGGCTCGGTAGCTTAGGTGGTAAAGCGCTTGTCTAACAAACCCAGGACTCTCTGTTCAAATCCCAGAAAAGAACGTGGATTTTTCTCATAATTTCAACCATACTTTATTCTTCTTTGCAACGCGTAATGAGTTAATTAATTTAATAACCATTCGGATGAGACTACCGAGCATCTCAATACTTGTACCACTATATAAATGACATGCTCACTAGCGCCGCCTGGTGGCAAAATCTTTAAAATTTTGGCAAAAATAATGATAGCCCTTGTACTTCTGAACAACTTTGCCAAATACGCCATATTTCTAAGTGGGCAGGCTACTGTGTTATCCGCAAAACAAAAATTCAATGCTCGCTACCCAGCCAACAATTTGGTTGGTATAATTTTTGCAATACATCATTCTATGAGAATCAATCCACTTGTATAACATGCATGAAGAGGCTATATACATACCAAAGTAGAGGCCAAAAACCAACTTCGCACTATTTTTTTATATTTTCTGCGACCAGGAATAAGATGCTACAAAATTTGGACAAGAATAAAAAAAAAGTTTTCTTCTTGTCTCGAATACAGTACGTAGAAGAGAAGGATATACAATTTGTGCTAATAATTATTCATTTTAATTTGGAATATTGTGCGATTCTGATTTTTGATGTAAGAACATGTGATTTTGGGCGCACATTCTTATACGATACGTGGTTCACTAGGTAGAGCCACCTGGTGAGAAAAATCGAATCTCTTGACTCAAAACTTGATAGCCCTTGTACTACTAAACAACTTTGCCGAAGAAGCCTGACTACTGAGATATCCGCAAAAAAAAATATCATGCTCACTAGCACCACGTGGTGACAAAACCTTAAATCTCTTGGCAAAATTTCGAAACTTTTGGCTCAAATAATGATAGCCTTTGTGCTACTTAACAACTTTGTTGAAGGCGCCCTCTATCTGTAGATGTAGTAGTCGGACTTTAACTACTGAGCTAACCGCAGAACAAAAATTCAATGCCCACTAGTGCCACTTGGTGAGAAAATATCGATTCTCTTAGCTCAAATAATGCTAGCCCTTGTGCTACTGTACAACTTTGCCGAAGACGCCATCTTCCTAAGTGGTCAGGCCACTGAGCTATTCGCAAAACAAAAATTCAGTGCCCACTAATGTCACCTGGTGAGAAAATATTGAATTTCTTGGCTCAAATAATGTAAGCCCTTGTACTAATGAACAACTTAGCCGAAGACGCAATCTTTCTAAGAGGTCAGGCTACTGGGCTATCCACAAAATAAAAATTCAATGTTCACTAGCGCCACCTGGTGAGAAAATATCGAGTCTCTTGTCTCAAATAATGATAGCCCTTGTGCTACTGAACAACTTTGCCGAAGACGCCATCTTTCTAAGTGGTCAGGCCATTGAGTTATTCGCAAAACAAAAATTCAATGCCCATTAGTGGCACCTGGTGAGAAAATATTGAATCTCTTGGCTCAAATGATGTTAGCCCTTGTACTACTGAACAACTTTGCCGAAGACGCCATCTTTCTAAGAGGTCAGGCCATTGAGCCATCTGCAAAACAAACATTCAATGCTCACTAGCGCCACCCGGTGAGAAAATATCGAATCTCTTAGCTCAAATAATGTTAGACCTTGTACTACTGAACAACTTTGCCGAAGACGCCATCTTTCTAAGTCGTCAGACCATTGAGCCATCTGCAAAACAAAAATTCAGTGCTCACTAGCGCCACCTGGTGAGAAAATATCGAATCTCTTGACTCAAATTATGTTAGCCCTTGTACTACTGAACAACTTTGCCGAAGACGCCATCTTTCTAAGAGGTCAGGCCATTGAGCCATCTGCAAAACAAACATTCAATGCTCACTAGCGCCACCCGGTGAGAAAATATCGAATCTCTTAGCTCAAATAATGTTAGACCTTGTACTACTGAACAACTTTGCCGAAGACGCCATCTTTCTAAGTCGTCAGACCATTGAGCCATCTGCAAAACAAAAATTCAGTGCTCACTAGCGCCACATGGTGAGAAAATATCGAATCTCTTGACTCAAATTATGTTAGCCCTTGTACTACTGAACAACTTTGCCGAAGACGCCATCTTTCTAAGTGGTCAGGCCATTGAGCCATCTGCAAAACAAACATTCAATGCTCACTAGCGCCACCCGGTGAGAAAATATCGAATCTCTTAGCTCAAATAATGTTAGACCTTGTACTACTGAACAACTTTGCCGAAGACGCCATCTTTCTAAGTCGTCAGACCATTGAGCCATCTGCAAAACAAAAATTCAGTGCTCACTAGCGCCACATGGTGAGAAAATATCGAATCTCTTGACTCAAATTATGTTAGCCCTTGTACTACTGAACAACTTTGCCGAAGACGCCATTTTTCTAAGTGGTCAGGCCACTGAGCTATTCGCAAAACAAAAATTCAGTGCTCACTAGCGCCACCTGCTGAGAAAATATTGAATCTCTTGGCTCAAATTATGTTATTCTTTGTACTACTGAACAACTTTGCCGAAGACGCCATTTTTCTAAGTGGTCAGGCCATTGAGCTATTCGCAAAACAAAAATTCAATGCCCACTAATGCCACCTGGTTATAAAATATTGAATCTCTTGGCTCAAATAATGATAGCCCTTGTGCTACTGAACAACTTAGCCGAAAACGCAATCTTTCTAAGAGGTCAGGCTACTGGGCTATCCGCAAAACAATAATTCAATGTTCACTAGCGCCACCTTGTGAGAAAATATCGAATCTCTTGACTCAAATAATGATAGCCCTTGTGCTACTGAACAACTTAGCCCAAGACGCAATCTTTCTAAGAGGTCAGGCTACTGGGCTATCCGCAAAACAAAAATTCAATGTTCACTAGCACCACCTGGTGAGAAAATATTGAATCTCTTGGCTCAAATGATGTTAGCCCTTGTACTACTGAACAACTTTGCCGAAGACGCGATTTTTCTAAATGGTCAGGCCATTGAGCCATCTGCAAAACGAAAATTCAATGCCCACTAATGCCACCTGGTGAGAAAATATCGAATCTCTTGGCTCAAATGATGTTAGCCCTTGTACTACTGAACAACTTTGTTGAAGACGCCATCTTTCTAAGTCGTCAGACCATTGAGCCATCTGCAAAACAAAAATTCAGTGCTCACTAGCGCCACATGGTGAGAAAATATCGAATCTCTTGACTCAAATTATGATAGCCCTTGTACTACTGAACAACTTTGCCGAAGACGCCATCTTTCTAAGTGGTCAGGCCATTGAGCCATCTGCAAAACAAACATTCAATGCTCACTAGCGCCACCCGGTGAGAAAATATCGAATCTCTTAGCTCAAATAATGTTAGACCTTGTACTACTGAACAACTTTGCCGAAGATACCATCTTTCCAAGTGGTTAGGCCATTGAGCTATTCGCAAAACAAAAATTCAATGCCCACTAGTGCCACCTGGTTATAAAATATTGAATCTCTTGGCTCAAATAATGATAGCCCTTGTACTACTGAACAACTTAGCCGAAAACGCAATCTTTCGAAGAGGTCAGGCTACTGGGCTATCCGCAAAACAATAATTCAATGTTCACTAGCGCCACCTGGTAAGAAAATATCGAATCTCTTGACTCAAATAATGATAGCCCTTGTGCTACTGAACAACTTAGCCCAAGACGCAATCTTTCTAAGAGGTCAGGCTACTGGGCTATCCGCAAAACAAAAATTCAATGTTCACTAGCGCCACCTGGTAAGAAAATATCGAATCTCTTGACTCAAATAATGATAGCCCTTGTGCTACTGAACAACTTAGCCCAAGACGCAATCTTTCTAAGAGGTCAGGCTACTGGGCTATCCGCAAAACAAAAATTCAATGTTCACTAGCGCCACCTGGTTGGAAAATATCGAGTCTCTTGTCTCAAATAATGATAGCCCTTGTGCTACTGAACAACTTTGCCGAAGACGCCATCTTTCTAAGTGGTCCGGCCATTGAGCTATTGGCAAAACAAAAATTCAATGCCCACTAGTGCCACCTGGTGAGAAAATATCGAATATCTCAACTCAAATAATGATAGCCCTTGATCTACTGAACAACTTTGCTGAAGACGCCATTTTTCTAAGTGGTCAGGCCACTGAGCTATTCGCAAAACAAAAATTCAGTGCTCACTAGCGCCACCTGCTGAGAAAATATTGAATCTCTTGGCTCAAATTATGTTATCCTTTGTACTACTGAACAACTTTGCCGAAGACGCCATTTTTCTAAGTGGTCAGGCCATTGAGCTATTGGCAAAACAAAAATTCAATGCCCACTAGTGGCACCTGGTGAGAAAATATCGAATCTCTTGGCTCAAATGATGTTAGCCCTTGTACTACTGAACCACCTTGCCGAAGACGCAATCTTTCTAAGAGGTCAGGCTACTGGGCTATCCACAAAACAAAAATTCAATGTTCACTTGCGCCACCTGGTGAGAAAATATCGAATCTCTTGGCTCAAATAATGATAGCCTTTGTGCTACTGAACAACTTTGCCGAAGACGCCATCTTGCTAAGTGGTCAGGCCACTGAGCAATCCGCAAAACAAAAAATCAATGTTCACTTGCGCCACCTGGTGAGAAAATATCGAATCTCTTGACTGAAATTATGATAGCCCTTGTGCTACTGAACAACTTTGTTGAAGACGCCATTTTTCTAAGTGGTCAGGCCACTGAGCTATTCGCAAAACAAAAATTCAATACCCACTACTGCCACCTGGTGAGACAATATCGAATCTCTTGACTCAAATAATGTTGGCTCGTATACTACTGAACAACTTTCTAAGAGGTCAGGCTACTGGGCTATCCTCAAAACAAAAATTCAATGTTCACTAGCACCACCTGGTGAGAAAATATTGAATCTCTTGGCTCAAATAATGATAGCCCTTGTACTACTGAACAACTTTGCCGGAGACGCCAGCTTTCTAAGTGGTCAGGCCATTGAGCTATTCGCAAAACAAAAATTCAGTGCTCACTAGCGCCACCTGGTGAGAAAATGTCGAATCTCTTGACTCAAATAATGATAGCCCTTGTGCTACTGAACAACTTTGCCGAAGACGCTATCTCTCTAAGAGGTCAGGCTACTGGGCTATCCGCAAAACAAAAATTCAATGTTCACTAGCGCCACCTGGTGAGAAAATATCGAATCTCTTGACTCAAATTATGTTAGCCCTTGTACCACTGAACAACTTTGCCGACGACGCCATCTTCCTAAGTGGTCAGGCCATTGAGCTATTCACAAAACAAAAATTCAATGCCGACTACTGCCACCTGATGAGAAAATATCAAATCTCTTGACTCAAATAATGATAGTTCTTGTACTACTGAACAACTTTGTTGAAGACTCCATTTTCCTAAGTGGTCAGGCCACTGAGCTATTCGCAAAACAAAAATTCAATGCCCACTAGTGCCACCTGGTGAGAAAATATCGAATCTCTTGACTCAAATAATGATAGCCCTTGTGCTACTGAACAAGTTTGTTGAAGACGCTATCTTTCTAAGTGATCAGGCATCTGGGTTATCCGCAAAACAAAAATTCAATGCTCACTAGCGCCATCTGGTGAGAATATATCAAATCTCTTAGCTCAAATAATGTTAGACCTTGTACTACTGAAAATCTTTGTTGAAGGCGCCATCTTTCTAAGTGGTCAGGCAACTGGATTATCCGCAAAACAAAAATTCAGTGCTCACTAGCGCCACCTGGTGAGAAAATGTCGAATCTCTTGACTCAAATAATGATAGCCCTTGTGCTACTGAACAACTTTGCCGAAGACGCTATCCTTCTAAGAGGTCAGGCTACTGGGCTATCCGCAAAACAAAAATTCAATGCCGACTAGTGCCACCTGGTGAGAAAATATCAAATCTCTTGACTAAAATAATGATAGCCCTTGTGCTGCTGAACAAGTTTGTTGAAGACTCCATTTTCCTAAGTGGTTAGGCCACTGAGCTAATCGCAAAACAACAATTCAATACACACTAGTGCCACTTGGTGAGAAAATATCGAATCTCTTGACTCAAATAATGATCGCCCTTGTACTACTGAACAACTTTGTTGAAGACGCCATCTTTCTAAGTGGTCAGGCCACTGAGCTGTTCGCAAAACAAAAATTCATTGCTCACTAGCACCACCTGGTGAGAAAATATCAAATCTCTCAGCTCAAATAATGTTAGACCTTGAACTACTGTACATCTTTGTCGAAGACGCCATCTTTCAAAGTGATCAGGCAACTGGGTTATCCGCAAAACAAAAATTCAATGCTCACTAGTGCCATCTGGTGAGAATATATCAAATCTCTTAGCTCAAATAATGTTAGACCTTGTACTACTGAACATCTTTGTTGAAGACACCATCTTTCTAAGTGGTCAGGCAACTGGGTTATCCGCAAAACAAAAATTCAGTGCTCACTAGCGCCACCTGGTGAGAAAATGTCGAATCTCTTGACTATAATAATGATAGCCCTTGTGCTACTGAACAACTTTGTTGAAGACGCCATTTTTCTAAGTGGTCAGGCCACTGAGCTATTCGCAAAACAAAAATTCAATGCCCACTAGTGCCACCTGGTGAGAAAATATCGAATCTCTTGACTCAAATAATGATCGCCCTTGTGCTACTGAACAACTTTGTTGAAGACGCCATCTTTCTAAGTGGTCAGGCTACTGAACTTTCCGCAAGACAAAAGTTTCATGCTCACTAGCGCCACCAGGTGAGCAAATCTTGAAGCTTTTGGCTCGAATAATGTAAGCACTGAACAACTTTATCAAAGACGCTTTCTTATACTTATGACACACTTGTGGTATACGTACCATGATACAATTATCTTGAAATGAATTCCATACTGATAATTGTCTTCATTCAAGATAGCCTTGGAATAATTTTCTTGACAACTTGTACCATGGTATAGGTATCAGATGTCTGTCCAATCAGATGTCTGTATTATTTAGTGGTCAGGCTACTGGGCTATCCCGTAAAACAAAAATTAAATGCTCACTAGCGCCGCCTGGTGGCGTAATTCCGTATCAGAGTAACCACCACGTCTCAGCCAGAACAACTGAACAACTCTTCCGAAGACACCAACCTTCCAAAACATCAGTATCTAGAGATATCATAGGTACCCGCCGTGCGGGGTGACATTGGGCCTAGGGGGTAACATTGACCGCCTCTTTCGATGCATCTCATGGTTAGTAGGAACGTCAAAAAACTAATCTATGACCATCTATTGGCTATTTATAAAGTATTCTCTAAGTTTGACACAATGTTTTCATTGTTCTGGCATTAGCTTGCTGTAAAAATATTGGCCCAAAGTCACCCTTATGGACCAATGTCACCCCGCCTTACGGTAACAAAGATTGCATTCTTACTCCTCAAGGTTCATATAGGGCAAGTCAGAAAAAGCGCCCCTACTGGACAAGTTAGTTCTCAAATAAAAGGATGATCCTCAATCCTACATGTAAATCGTACTGAGTGCTGAAACTCCGCGGGAGATATTACTGTGCTGCACCCCAAATTGATGGAATCTCATAAGCCCTGGGAAGAATTTTCGCTTTTAAATATTAAGGGTTTGAAAATATGAATTTTGCATATTATTCTAAAATAATATTCGATTTTCAAATATCGAAACAGGCTAAGATGTCTTAGATCGAATATCGGAATAATATATATCTATTTTCTTATCTCACGACCTCCTTAGCCACTTTGGTGAAGTATGTATGCTTCTCCTAAAATTTTAATGATGTCAGATTTTTTTCAAATATTTTTCCTGGTCACAAAATATATCTAGCGAACGAATTTTGGGATAATGTGTACTAACTTCTCAGATCATTCTTTTTAAATATTTAAGAATCTTTTTTATAAAATATTTTAGGTTTAGAAATCCGAATTTTTATAACATTTTCTTGTCAAAAAAAAAACATCTGACGAAATAATTGAATGAAATAACGAAATAGTGAATTGAAATAATGGACAAAACGATAAATAAACGTGGTTCTCTGGTATTTGTCGACACATAGCTGCATATTCTTCTTGGAATAACAATGATTTCTTATGTTTACTCTACATCATACAAGCAAAGAAAACATCATTGTATTGAACGAAGTTTATATCAAGCATCTAAATCAATGATTGATAATCCATTTGGTAAAACTTCAACATTACTGATATTGCTGTTACTTTCACGCGATACGCGACTGCTTCTTATAAAATTTTCATTCATAAAATGAGCGATCATCAGATCCGAAAAGACTCGTAAGACAGGCATTTCATATGAAAATATAATGCTATCAGTCCCTTGTACCGCGGCTAATCTACTAATAACAGCGCGCTGCGTATTCAAAGATTATCTGATAGATGCGTAATGTTTCAAACATGATTCTATATTGCTACGAGTCGAGCCGCGTCGCGATTTGGTTGTGCGCCATCTGGTTTGGTGACAATCTGACGATAGCATCCTGCATTCTACATGATTCGGCCCTGCCTATTTCAGGCGTGTGTGGCAGCGTTACTTCTCAAATGACGTTTCTCTATCCGCACGGCAGCTGGCTGGAAAAATATGTTGCTGCTAAGTGGGGTCACGCCAAATTTTTCAAAAATTTGGTGTAAAAATGCTCAAATTAGAGCCCCCGACTATGCCTATGACCTGCAGGGGAATATGAGGGTGCAGGATATACAAAAATATGGGTATAATTTTGGTTTATAAGCTTTGAATGAGAGGGTGAAAAAATCATTCATTTCAATACACTGATCCGTATACGCACGCGTTACGCGTTCATTTTTTTGAACCAGTTTGTGGAAAATTGGGGAAAACCCTTGGGAAAAACGTTCATATTTTCAATTTATCACCTGAATCCAGTTAGTTACCCTTTATATAGTAATTGAAAATATTTTGTAAATTTATATCGAGCCCAGTCGTTCCATATTTAGGCACATTTCCACGGTACTAAAGTATCAAATTTTCCGGGAAAATCGAGAACTGATTTTCCGGAAAATACCTCAGTGACAATGTTTGAGATCATTTAAACCTTTCTGAGTAGAAAAAAGTATATGTCACCGCTTTAAATTTCTTGAAAATAACGTAAATACATAATTGGTGGAAAAAATTTCCCGACTTTGCTTGTTTCGCCGAAGTAAGCTGGAAAAACGAGGGAAAATTCTGGAAAAGTTTTTTCCACGATTTGAAGGAAACATGATCCCTCGTAGCGTGAAAGGTTTTATATGACCCAATTCGGTCAGGTTTAAGCAGCCCAATGGTCTAAAGTCAGCATAACGCCTTCGCTCCCATACAAATTTCAAATCGCTCAAACCCATTAGACGATCGCCTTAATCAACGTCACATTGCCAATAGGTTTTCATTTAATAACTTTTTTCACAAGTGTCGGATTGTTTCGCGGTCTTCGGCAATATTCTTCATGGTAAAAATTCCTTTCGAGGTCTGTGCTCAGATTTTTAATAGAGGTCAATGGGCGACCTCTGGCGATTTTTCATTGCAAAAGTAAGTTTTCCCATAGTAAATCCCATACAAACTTTGAACGGCTGGCGCAAAAATATAGTTTCACCAACGGTTTAGGGACAAAATGTCGAACGACAAAACGTCGAAACCCAAAACGTCGAATGCCAAAATGTCGAATCCCAAAACGTCGAAAGGGACAAAACGTCGAAGAGACAAAACGTCGAAAGCAGTAGTTTTTCAAGCGAAGGTTCTTGGATAACTGGCGTTGCCAAGGAAAAAAATGGTTGCGATGTGGATAGTGTTGGAAACAGCAAAATTTACAATTTTCATCACAGTAAGCATGGAACAGATTTTACAAAAAAATGTCAATCAATCATTCATTTCTGTCGCGAAAAGAAGTAGGGTAAGTGTTCCCTTAGTTGTGGGTGTTCCTATAGTTGCGGTAGTGCTGTTTTCACTGATTGTATTATATTAGCCACAGAACCGACACTGCCAATCGACGTATTGGCTTGTTGATACACGGAAGAGTTGAAAAAAGCGTTCAAATTGCTTAAAAACTGATGAAATATCATTAAAATTGCTACAGCTTTCCTTACTTGTACCAATAGTTGCGGTAAAGTGTTCCTATAGTGGAGGATCCCATATGAAAACCACGGATACCGCAACTATAGGAACACAAATTAAAAATATACCGGAACTAAAGGAACAGCGTACCAATAGTGGAGGTATTATTTTTTGCTGACGTACCGTGGATTACTCGTCAATTTTTTTCATCTTTTTCAGATTCCAATTACGACCGAGGTTTTGATTGTCGATTTTGTGACTTACGTAGTAGATTCGATTCAAGAGTTGCTGCTTACTTGGATTATTTGATTCAAGAGTTGCTGTTCGCTGGGATTGCTTGATTTGAGAATTGTAGTTCATTCAATATTCCCAAGTCTTTCACCGTTCATTCAAGTTCGTTGTTATTTGCGTTGGTTTTTTCGATTATTTGAAGACAGCTAAGTATATTTTTTATTTATTTCTCTTTCTCTTACTCCTGCTCCAAAGAATAATTCTGACCTTTTTTCCATTGTTGAGTTTCCATTATGGAAACGGATGAGGGAGAGGGGGGATCCAAAGAAAATGTTCAGATTAACGAATCCTCTTCATTGAACAAACCTTTTCGAGTGAAGGTTTATCCGTCTAGTTTTCCTGAACCATTTGTAGTCTTTTTCAGAAAAAAAAGAAAAACCCATTAATGTTCTTTTGATCTCATCTAAGATTTATAAATTGTACAAATCAGTGAGAGAAATTAAAAAAATTTCACTTGATAAGTTACGAGTAATTCTTGGATCCAGAGATGAAGCCAACGCTCTTCTGGAATCCAAATTGTTTTTCAATTCCTATCGCGTTTATGCTCCTTATGACGCTTGCGGAATCAATGGAATTATTTATGACGAATCTTTAGACTGCGAAGATATCAGATCTCATGGTTCAGGAATTTTTAAGAACAAATCCATTTCCCTTGTTAAGGTTTTGGATTGTGTTCGATTATCAAAATTATTATTTGTTGGGAATGACTCGAAGTATGTTCATTCAAACTGCATCAAAATTACGTTCTCTGGTTCCGTTCTTCCAGATTACGTAATGGTTGATAATGTCAAATTTCGCGTGAGACTTTATTATCCAAAGCTCATGCATTGTAACAAATGTCTCCTTTTTGGGCACACTTCTAGTTTTTGCTCCAACAAACAGAAGTGTTCGAAATGTGGGGAACCTCATTCATCTTCTGAATGTAACAAAACATCAGATTTATGTATTTATTGTAAACAAAAGCACAATTCATTGAAAGAATGTGTTGTATACATTGATCATCAATCAAAATTCAATCAAAAAGTTAAACATAAAAATCTTTTGTCTTATGCTGAAATCATGAAATCATCTGATAATTTTTCAGCTCCCAATACATTTGAGATTTTGCCAGATGATGATGGCATTGAATCATCGGAAAATTTAAATTATTTTGCTTATAAACCTCCCAGAAAAAGAAAAAGAATTTCAAACAAATCTATTAACGCTCATACAATGTATCTGAACCTCAACCATCTACATCTTATAATGTAAATTTCCCTCCCCTTAGTGCATCAGTTCCTTCTAATAATATTCCCGGCTTCCAAAGAATTGACGCTGAACAAACATTCAACAGAAACGATCAAAATTCGAACAATACTACTAGTGATAAAGAAAATAAAAATTCTCATAATTCAATTTTGAAAATTTTAGAAGAAATTGTAGAATTTTTAGGATAAAGTGATTTTTGGAAAAAAAATCATTTAATTTATTTTACCATTTTTGGCTACCCTTTTAGATAAATTGAATTCGTTTGTTCTCCTCTTTTCTTCTCTATTCTCGTTTTAATGGCTTTGATCAATTCCAATAAATTGCATATTTTACAATGGAATTGTTGAAGTATTGTTCCTAAGATTGATAGATTGAAAGTATTACTAACCAATTTTGATGTTGATGTGTTCTGTTTAAATGAAACATGGTTAGGAAAAGCTATTTTTTTTCGTATTCCAAAATTCAATGTAATTCGGAAAGATGAGATTCATCATTTGGAGGTGTTTTAATTGGAATTCGTGATAATATTGAATTCAAATATTTGGATATTTCTATTCAAACGCAGCTAGAATACGTTGCAGTTTCTATCAAAAAGGGTAGATTTGAGTTTTTAATTATTTGTTTTTATATTCCTCCAAATGCAAGTTTTTCTTTGTCACAAATTAAAAGTGTTTTGAATGAAGTTCCTACTCCGTTTTATATTTTAGGATATTTCAATGCACATAATTTTGCCTGGGGTAGTGAAAAGACTGATGGTAGAGGTTCTTTGATTATGGATTTGATTGATGATTTAAATTTGAATATTCTCAATGATGGATCGATTACTAGGATTGCTGTGCCTCCAAATAATCATTCATGTATTGATTTATCTTTGTGTTCAAATAATTTGTCAATGCAATTCTCTTGGAAAACCATTGATGACCCAAATGGTAGTGATCATCTACCTATTTTAATTGATATACATACTTCTGAACAAAATGAAATTTTTAATGAACCATGTGCAACTGATCTTTGTAAAAATGTTAATTTGGTGAAATTTTCAGACCTTGTTTCTATTTCATTGATTAACGTTATAAATTCAGATTCTCCAGTTGACAATTACGACAATTTTTCAGAATTGTTAATTGATTGTTTGCAAAAATCTCAATATAATAAATTAACTAACGATACTGTTAGAAAAAAACCGGCCATCTTTTTAGTGGGATCATGAGTGTTCCGTTTCGTTAATAAACAAATCAGAAGCCTTTAAATTATTTCGCACATCTGGCTCCAGAAATCATTATTTTTTATATTGTAAAGCTGAAGCTCAATTCATAAGGCTTACTAAATTCAATTAATTAAATAAGAAATTATAGGAAAAATTTTGTTGAAAATTTGGACAGTGAAACTTCGCTATCCACTTTGTGGTCCGTAGCACGTTATTTAAGAAATTATAATTCTTCTGTTCCTCCTATTTTAGAATATTCGGACAAATGGATTGATGATGTTTCGACAAAAATATGTCCTGATTTCGTTCCTCCGTTTATTAATTTTAAAACAACATCATTCAATTATTATCCTGAACTTTGTGATCCATTTTCATTGGCCGAATTAAACATGGCTTTATCAATAACCAAAAATATTGCTCCGGGTATTGACAACATCAAATTCATTGTTCTCAAGAATTTACCAGAGGAAGCAAAAATTCATTTACTTTCAATTTATAATTCCTTCTTATGTCAAAATATTATCCCTCTTGAATGGCGTTTCATCAAAGTTATTAGTATTGTCAAGCCTGGTAAAGATCTCTCATTCGCTGATAGTAGAAGACCTATCAGTTTATTGTCATGTTTGCGTAAATTATTAGAACGTATGATTTTGAATCGCCTTGAATTGTGAGCTGAGGACAAAAATATTTTCTCATCTTCTCAATTTGGATTTAGAAGAGGTCGAGGCACCCGTGTCTGTATTGCGCTTTTGACTTCACAAATTCAACTTTTATTCAATAAAAAACAGGATGTTATTTCAACTTTCCTTGATGTTTCTAGAGCGTATGATTCTGTTTTAATTGATTTATTGTATAAAAAAGGCATAATTTGAAAATTCCATACTTGATTTCAAATTTTTTATGTAATTTATTTTCTTTCAAAATTATAAAATTTTATCATAATGGAATGTCCAAACAAATTCGTTATAGTTATTTTGGTCTTCCACAGTGATCTTGTCTAAGTCCTTTCTTGTACAATTTATTTACAAGTGACATTGCTTCCATTATTCCTAATGGATGTTATTTATTACAATTTGCTGATGATAATGTTATTTCAATCAGTGGCAAAAACAGAGAGATCATTAGACATTTTATGCAATGTGCTTTAGATAATATTGATATGTGGGCTCATGAAAATGATTTTTCTTTCTCAGTTCAAAAAACGAAATATATTGTTTTCTCAAGAAAACATTCTGCTACAATTATAAACTTATATCTTAATGGCCTTGAAATTGAAAAAGTTGGTATATACAAATATCTTGGCATATGGTTTGATTATAAATTAAATTGGAACACTCACATTACATTTATCCAAAAAGTTCGTGCCAAAAGAATTAATTTTCTCCGTACAATTACAGGTACTTGGTGGGGAGCAAATCCTTCTGATTTAATAACACTTTATAAAACGACTATTCGTTCAGTTATGGAATATGGTTGTTTTTCATTTGGTAGTGCTGTACAAACATATTTTGTCAAACTTGAAAAAATACAACTTTGTTGCTTGAGAATTTGTTTGAAGCTTATGAATTCAACACATACTCAATCAATAGAAGTTCTTGCCGGAGTAGTGCCACTTAAGATTCGCTTTCAAGAATTAAATGGCAAATTTGTGATGAATTGTTTCTCAAACAATCATCCTTTTATCAATGTTTTGAAATCGTTATTTGAAATTAATCCTTCGAGCAGAATATTAGATTCCTTCATTCATTGCTCTAATGAACAAATTGAAACAATTCCTTTAAATGCTTTTTATAATTCAAAAATTACAATTCACTCATACCAACCTATCATTGACTTCACCTTGTTTCATGAATTGAAACAAGTTCCTAAAATTCAACATACTCATATTGCGAATTTTTTATTTGAGTGTAAATTTATTGGAGTCACACCTGCGCAAATTTATTATACGGATGGTTCTTTGATTCAAGATGTTGCGGGATTTGGTGTACCGTTTTGTCTCAAATTCCGAACAGACTCATATTCCGAATACTCGCTTTTTGTATGAAGATGTGGTTGAAATATTTCGCTGAAATATATCATCAAATTCTCAGGAAATGGCAGTCAATTGCAATCGAAGTTTAACGTCTTCCAATATATTTTATACCCCGGGAGTAGTGATGATTCTTTAGTTCGAGGTCAGTAGAACTAGCTCAGATAAATTTATTTGCGATATTATTCATATGAATACGATTTATTCGTGCTGTTCGAAATTTGAATCAAGGTGTTCGGAATATGAGACAGAATAAACACACTGTTTGGCATTTGAATCAAAATGTTGTTCTATAATTTTACGTAAAAACAATACAAATCAAGTATAAATGAACATTTTTATTAGCACACTCTACAGCTAACTGACAGACTTTGCAAAAATTTCACAAATATCAGCTAATTTAGGCCCATCAGATGCATTTGAAGTCACTGTTGGGCTTAAGTGTTCGGAATATGAGTCAAAACGGTATACAATTTATTGTCGTGTCATTTTTTAAATTACAATAAATAACCGTGGATTACTGCGATGAAATTATTTTTCTCATCAAGTCAATGGTCGTTACTTCCCGTTACAACATTAAAATGTACATTAATTTCACTTCTTGAATTTAGGCGGTTAAATGAAGTTCAATCGTGCTACTCCACTATTGGTACATCTACCCTACGTAGTGCAGCGCTTGAAGCAAATCGAAATTAAATCTTGAGTACCGGATTAGCATGCTGCATGAGAGGAATACAAACAACTGTGTCGCCACTCGATGGTTGGTGTTAGAAATTTACTGTTCAAAAGGTTGTTTTCTGTGTTTTTCACTGCTAGCGCCAACTGCTAAAATTTCAGAACGATGTTAAAAGTCACTAGTCATAACCCTATTTGTGAATTCCTTATTCTTCAAAAATGTACTCATTCTTTTGTTAAATTTAAGTTAAATTTTACAATTGAATGGATTGATTGATTGTCTTTTCGGAAACAGATATTCACGATCACATGTATAGAAATCAGGATATTCAGCAAGTATTCAATTTTAACTATTGAATGAACTACTACAGTATGGCCCATTAAAAAAATGCGAAAATCGTCATATGATGTTTTATGGTAGTTTTTACATAGAAAATGTGAATGAAACATAAATATTATTCATTACTTGTATTGTTTAATCGAATTAGACTCAGTTTTTTGCTTTGGACATAAAAACATCATCAACGATGGCGTGAGATTCTTCAAAGGCCTTGTCTCCAGCATACGCCCATATCAATTGATAGAATTGGTTCCTACCTGGCTAATTGGAGACTTAAACATATTTTCGACAAAACGGCTCATTTTGGATAGCTTTGATTGAACCTTCATATAAGAGTGATAAGCGGCTCCGTTTTGCTCAAAACATCTGAGCTGGTATTGATATAAGTTGTCTCTTACCGAAGGAACAAATTCCATCCTCAAAAATCTGTTATAGGCCTCCGAATAAATTTTTCATTCAACTTTAACAAAAAATAAAGGCATATTAAACCTATAAGACGCAAATGCCCTCAATACTATGACCCTGGCAAAATATTTTATTGTGATCATGAAAAACACGTTCCATAAGAATTCCTCTATCCTCTGATACCAAACAAACTAAAATTTTCAGTGTGATTTTTGAAGGTGGAAAGTTTATCACCAGAGTATACGACAATCAGCCGCTGTTTCTAGCTTTGGGCGGACAAAACCTTTGAACTTATTTGTTTTATTACATTATTTAGGACAGTAAGAAAAATATGACAAAAACTGTCCTGGATAGCGAAGTTGTGTCAGAACATACTACAATAATCAGAAATTACATTCACTATCAAAAACAATGAAAATAACGCTTGTTGATGCTATATTCACGTTCAAACAGTTTTCGCATTTTTTTATGGGCCATACTGTAAACATTGATTTATTATATCTGTAGATTATTTTCACAGACCAACAGACATAACAACTAGAGAATTATCAATTTTAAACATAGTATGGTACACAAATTATGTCAAGCTAAATTTCATTTTTTTTTAACCAAGGGGAGAATTTTGTCACGCTTTTTGTACGAGACATCCAAAAATTGTGTAAGGCTTGTCGCGCTTGGCTTGATCCCCTCCCCGCTTTTGAAGCGTGACATAATTTATACATGAGCCCTAACCGAACATTAACACTCAAAGCCTAGCCTAGCCTTTCACTGCTTAACTAGAATAAGCACTTTAATGGGAGACTCAAACAATTATCGTATAACCTGAAAATTAAATGTAATGTTTATCATTGTTTGCAAGTTTTTGTTATTACAATTTGATCCTTTTACTTTCCTTTCCAATACCAGCTAAATATTACGCTATTACGGTAATAACATAGGAAAAAACATATTTTACTGCCTTAACTATTTAATATCATGTTTATTATATGAATTCCACTTTACATTTTTATCTATTTTTGCTGACATTCGTAATTATTTTTGTTTTCGAAGTTTCTTCCTTTCGACGTTCTGGCATTCGACATTTGTCTTTCGACTTTTTGTCTTTTCGACTTTTTGTCTTTTCGACGTTTTGGGGTACGACGTTTTGCATTCGACATTTTGTCTTTCGACGTTTTGTCCCTTTGACGTTTTGTCCTTTCGACGTTTTGGCATTCGACATTTTGTCTTTCGACGTTTTGTCACCCAACATCACCAACCGAGCTGAAATTTTGCACAGTTATTATGGGACCTAAATGCAATCCAAAAAGTGAACTGGAGCGAGAATCTAAATTTTGTCCCACATCTCATGTTTTATTGCGTTACGATCATGATGTGTCATTATCCATTCCAATTACTGGATGATTTATGGCAAGTAAAATATCAGAAAAGTATTTGACAAACAAGACCTCATTGCATCTATCCAAGCTCTTTCGAGCAATGAAATGTGGAGTAGGATGCCATCCCCCGGATTCTGTAACGAAACATTCCTGGGAAAAACTTATTGTTTCTCACTCTCGGAAGGAGTTACGAACGAAACACAATTGTATCCACTGACTGACTGGCTCCCGGAAGAACAACACTGTACACAAACTCTATGTTGATCACCACTCAAAGAGGAAACAGGTTCCTGCCGGGCCACACTTGACAACCTGCTCTTCGGTTCTTACATATGTTCGTTCAATTCAGAGGGCTCATCCATCCGACCCGCGTCTTCGCCAACGCTTCCTCGCTCGTCGTCCCGCTTCGAAAGGATTGTTATTTTGCGTAGGCATTTACTCTGCATCCGGGCACATTTTGTTTGTCGAGAGGATGGACAGTATGGGCCATTAAAAAAACGAAAATTGACTTGTTGAATCGTACCCTGCCTTGAAATCAATAAAAAGATGGTGGGTCTGCAAGTTATACTCCCGGAATTTATCTAACAAGATCATTCGCTAAGTTAACATTTGGTTTATTGTCGAATGGCCCACATGAAAATCAGCTTGGTAGTTACCATATTTTTGAGGAAACAGATTTTTGCGATAAAATAGTACTCTTCATAGAAAAATCTGTATAAAGACATCTCTTATTAACTCCAGCTTAAAGTTTTTCAGCAAGACAGAGACAAAAAGCAGAATGCGTATCGTTGAAGTTTTAAGAAGTTTCATCTCAAAGATATTGAGCATCGTAAGAAGAATGCAGCAGATTAAAATCAAGCCTGAAACAAAAAACACAGTCTAGATAGATTTAACTAATCGACTTATAAGTAAAACTCATAATATAACAGTTTCCTTTTTTTTCTGAACCATACTGTATGTATGCAGATGTACTCCTAAAAGGCAATTGGCTGTGCATTTCTGCAGGATAATTTAATTTTTTACTCCACTGTTCCGATATGTGATGTCAGGATCGGTATGAGCCTGAGTAGTGCATGTATGTATGTTGAGAAGCACTTCCATTAGTTGGAGGATGTTTTTACAACTGCGCATAAGAGGCCTGTTTACTGACACAGGAAATCAATTGTTAGTTGATAGACATGAAATGTTTACATTTCAAGAGGATTTAAATCTTCAGAGTGGTGTTTTGTTTTTGCTGCGGCTAAGATATTTACTGCAAGTTGTTTCCGGTATGTGAGTTCATTACCTACAATGAATCATTTACGTATGATTAATTGATTTTTTCAAAGTTTATTTTTTATTTCATTTTTATTGAGCCCCAGATATTTAACTTCATCTCACCAATTTATTAGAAACCCCCCATCGTGACAACATGTCTGCTTGAAGGTTTCAAATAAAGTGCTTTTGGTTTATGCCGCAATATTATAAGTTGAGTTTTGTAATCATTAGGAGAAATCTTCCATTTTTGCAAGTATGAAGAAAAAATATCCAAGCTTTTTTGCAATCGACTACAGATGACACTTCGTCCTTTGGTGGAGAGGCCTGTGTCATCCGCAAACAAGGATTTTTGACTTCCCTGAGGTAACTCAGGTTAATCTGATGTGAAAATATTGTATTTTTGGTCCCAAAATGCTGCCTTGAGGAACACCAGCTCTTACAGGAAGTCTTTCAGACCTGATAATGAACCTGAAGTATACGATTTGACAGATAACTTTGAATTATTCTAACAATGTATGTTGGAAAATTAAAGTTTTTTAATTTAACGATTAAGCCTTCATGCCAAACACTGTCGAATGCTACTTCTACGTCTAGAACAGAAATAATTGTAGTATAGCATTTAGATTTGTTGGAACGAATCAAATTTGTTACACGAAAAAGTTGATGGGTGGTCGAATGTCCATATCGGAATCCAAACTGTTCATTGGCAAAAAATGAATTTTCGTTGATTTGGGCCATCATTCTGTTCAAAATGACCTTTTCAAAAAGTTTACTGATGAAGGAAAGCAAACTGATTGGACGATAGCTAGAAGCTTCTGCGGGATTTTTGTCTAGTTTTAATATTGGTATAACCTTAGCATTTTTTCATTTGTCGGTATATGCTAACATTTATAGCAGGCTTCTATATAGCAGTATATTTACCAAACTGTGCTTCAAGAGAATCACCAAAAGATTCAAAACTTCAACAATCATCATCAAGTCGATCATTACGATATACAAAATAGTTTGGATCTCTTTTGAGTTTGGATCCAGGTTTCAAATAGGTTTCAGTAATAACTGCTATATGTATGTTATTAGCTGTTAGAAAATTAAACAGCTCATCCTCTTTACCATTCATGGAACGAGCATTCCAATTTTAAATATTCAAAACATTATTTGGATCCATTGGAGAAACGTGAACAAGTAACAATTTTCTTAGTAAATATTACATTAACTTGGGCTGCTTCATAGTGGTGGTGAATTTCAAGAATTGGTATGCGGATTCCTTAACTGTTTTACAATGATTTGATTGGGAATCGCTACTGGATCTTCCAAAGTGAGCAGTGCCTCCAAATTTTGATCGAGTCTTTCTTATAAAGATTTCTGCAGAAAATATTCTAGTAACCTATGAAGAAATTTCTTTTCGGATGCCTCTCCAGATTCCTCCAGGGATTACTTCATAAGCTACCTTAGATGTTAGTGTATAAATCCTTCTAGAAATTCCATTACGGATCCGCCTCCTAATTTTCATCGAAAAAATTTACCAAAAATTCGTTCAGATGCTCCGGGAATATGTTAGGGAACTTCGCTGAGGGGATTCCTCCAAAAAGCCCTCCACAAAATCTCTTCGGGACTTCCTACAAAAAAAAATCCAGTAATTCCCCCTCCACCCCAGGGATTTTATAGAAGATTCTTTCATGACCTCCTCCAGGAACACCTTCGAAGGCTTTTTGAGGGTTATCTGAGGGATTTTCCCTTAGTTGTTCTTAGTAATGACGAAAAAAGAAAGGTATGTGTAATAAAAATTATACGAAACAGAAATAAGGGTTTACATCGACACTTGTAGGGACGAACCATCCAAAGTTTTTTTTTTAAAGATTACATAAACGTAACATTACCACATAAAAATATGTTATCATAAGAATGAAACGTGCTCACCAGTTGATAACCCATCCTAGATAGAAAACGAATATCTTTTCACACTCACACATCGAAAAACAAACACAATTGTTCCTAATGACTGAAGGATTTTTTCCATGAATAATTTCAGGGAACCTTTGGAAAGTACTTTACGGAATCCACCAGGTATTTTTCCAGGAATCTCTCCAAGGATGCCTATAGGAATATTATTAGGAATTTGTTGAGGAATAAACTCAAGATTCCTATGAAATTATCAAAGGTTTTTTTGAGCTTGAGTTTGAGCTTGATTGGCCGCCCGCCCGCGTAAGCTGCATTTACACAAGAAACCAACCAGATGACTGCTTGAGACTAACAGACACCCTCAGTGTATAAGTGTATATGGCGATGAATGAAAATTATCAACGCTTTTGATTGTGACTGCAAGCCGAAATCCAAAAATAAGTGCTGGTAATCTTCTATTTTTGGGCGATAGTGGCGCCTGCCACGTTAGAATGCAGACCAATGAGGGGAAAGGAGAGGATTTGATGATGCATTGAACTGGCTTCCACAGCAGACCCTATGTACGTGCCATAAATTCTTTCGTTCTTTTGACTTTTACTTTGCGCCGTGTGTTGATGCTGTCTCGCTCTCTCCAGCAGGCAGCTTGAAAAAAGGACGCACAGTAAGCCAAAAGTTTTATAGCATGCATAGGCACATACCACTACGTCTACGCCAGTTCATGCGGGAAAGTGTAAGGGCTTGTATATGTTTTATGGCAGATAGCTTTTCTGTTTGGTTAGCAGACTGCCCATGTATTAGGCGTAAGGACATGCGTACTATAATTATGAAAGAATGGAAGCGTAGGGAAACGTATTTTTTGTCCGTCTGATGTTCTACCAAATGCTATGAACTGTGATATATCAAGAGTGGAAGACAGAAGGAAGTGAAATATACAACTACAAAAGTACGAGGAAAGGGATGGGCCTGGGGTTGAACCCATGACCTTCTGCTTATGAAGCAGAAGCGGTAGCCATTGGACCACCAACCCTGACAGATCATCAAAGGTTTTTACTTATCGAGTACTTTTTCCACTGCGAGCAGTTTTTAGATCCATTGTGGTATTATAAAAGGATATCTCAAAATATATATTCTCTTTACATTTTCTCTTGGTTTTTTTTAGGAAGTCCTTCAGAGATATAATAAAGAGCTACGTGCAGATTAAGGACTGTTCATATTATAAAAAGGACACCTTGCACATGCAATATCTTTTTAATTTATCAATGAAATAGCAGGCGGTTTTTGTACATCGTTTGACTTATATTTTACATTGTTGTGATAATAAAAAATCAGATAAAATAATTAAATAACATAATAATTGGACTCGACTTAGAACAATCGATTTTTTTAGGTTATCAAAATCAATAAAAAATAGAAATTGGCTCAAAAGTTCGACAATTTATATATTTTATTTTTAAAAAGCTTGTTATTTGAAGTTATTATCAATCAGAAGCCTGCTGAAAAAGATCAAGTTATTGTTGGAGCAAAAAATTTCCAGATATCATGAAATCATTTTTCGCCAATATTTTTGGAGAAAAATGTTTTAAATTTAAATGGAACTGATGTGAGTAGAATTTTGAAGTTTAAAGTACGCCCTTACGGAAGGACTGATATAGTTTTAATATGGACAATAACCTACGCCTTGCTTATTTAGTTCCCAAGTCATATTTTAGGCAGAAAAAAACGCTTTATTTCAGATGACCTCTCATAGCACAATGATTATCATCAAAATTGGAAACACTGCTGTAATGAAATGGAATTTACGTTCCATGCATTATTTGCATAATGTTTTGTTCTGAGATTACCTTTTAAAAAATTCGGAGAAAAACGCTTACAATTTGTTGAAGATCGATAAAAGTGCGTTTTAAAAGTATGAGATTTTTTTCATAAAACGACCATAGAGAGTAAAATGTATACCTAAAAATCCGGTTAAAACTCACGATTTAGCTAATTCGGCCATGAAGGATAAATCCCTAGAGTGACTTAGTGTCAGAAAACGTTGGAATATTATTGATTTTCCTTATGCTCTACCTTTAGTGGAATAGCGAAGGATACCAACACACGATTTGATCATAAAAATAAGAATTATTGTTATGTGCAAAATAATGCTTAATTTTTAAGAACAGTTTTGCTAGGCAGTTTTTAGAAAAAACTATTTAGTTCTTCAACCAGAAGCATTTTTTAAGATTTTAAATTTTCATAACATCATAGAATACCAGTTGAACAATGCACAGAAAACCGATTATGATTTTATCAATAAATAAAAAAAATGTAGCATGAGCAAGGTTTCCACTTTATAAAATGAACAGTCCTTTCCAAAAATCCTTTAACAACTCTTCTAGTAATCTAGAAAGCCATTTTATAAGATTTCCAATAGCTTCTAAACATTCTTTCTGATTTTCTCATGAGTTTTCTCCAGAGATTTTCTCAAGGACACACAGAGTCTGACACATGGTTTTCTACAAGGATTCAGTCAGGTCTACTATTTTCTATGAATGCTAAAGATTACTTCAGAGATGTCTAAGAAGTTTTCAAAAAATGGTCTCCCCCAGGGAGAACCTTAGTATTAATTACTCAACATGTTTTGAGGAATTTATTATACAATTCTTTCATTAGAACCCTCAACGTATTCATTTTAGATTTTTTTAACTCATTTAGGATTTCTCACGGTAACTCTTGAGCGATTCCTGCCATTCTTACAGAATTGGAATTTCAATCAAACTTTCTATGGGAACTATTATAGGAATTTCAAAGTCTGTTCAATTGGATTGTTTTTTTTTCTGAAATTCATGCAAGAATCGCTCCAAGATCTATTACGTATTCCTCCTCAAATGCTTGAAACTTCTTATCCAAGGAATTCAATAGATGTTTTTCTAAGGTTTATATAGCTTACTTATAGTTTTATATTAACTTATATAGTTATACTTATATAGTTTTATAGCTTACTATAGAAATTCTCCTGTGAATATTCATAAGGCTTTTTCCAGGCATTTTCCATGAATTTCTACAGAAATTTCCTTAGTAGCAAAATAAAATTCCTTAAACAAAAAATTGCCATGAAGAATCCTGTTTTCAAATGATTATATATATCACTTCGGCGATTTCTCAATTCATTCACTCAAGAATTGTCCCAGGAATTCCAGGAATTGTTTTAATGGGTTAAATATTGCTTTGAGATTTCCCCCTTAATATTCGTTTAGGATTTCATAAAAGATCATTAACAGTTTATGTAGCATTTGTTTCAGAAATCTCTTAAAAAAAATTGATTTTTTACACCATATTTTATGGACGTTCGAAGAGTTCCATCAATAAGTCTTCCAGAGATTTCTACAAGAATTGCTGGAAGGTCGTTTTCAAAAATTTCTTTCGAGATTCCTTAGAAATTTTTCTAGCCTACAATATTTTTTTCATGAGTTTCAACAAAAATTACTTCACAGGAGGACGGGCCTGGTGAAGTAGTTAGAACACACGCATCGCACGCCGAAGACTTGGGAACGAATCCCATCGCTGAGATCGGTGTTTAGATTTTGATCCGAATAAGCCGATCGAACCATATTCAGAGAGTGTAAAAATTCGTGAACCATAACAGATCGTGTCACATCGCAATCGGAGAGCCATATGAATGTTTTTATTCATTATCTCGTATGGTACGTGGCTAGAGAGTGTTCAAGAGCAGCAACTCTCACAGACTACAACAATATCGAGCCATTCGGGTAATTAATGTTTTTCATAAAGTTCGTAACGATAAACCCGACGACACGAAGGATGCGTTTTATGATAAGATCTACGGAGGGTGCCCAAAACATGACGTAAAAGTTGTTATCGGGGATGCCAACGCTCAGGTCGTAAGAGAGAATTGTTTACGCTCAATAATTGGTACGGAGAGCCTTCACTTTGCTGCAACCAGAGGGATGACCATCAACAGCACCTACTTTGCACGCAAAGACATCCGAAAGCACACCTTAATGAATCCAAATAGTGAGGTCTGCAATCAAATAGATCACGTTTTGGTGGACGGCCGGAATTTCTCGGATGTCATCGATATGAGAACCTTTAGAGGCCCAAACATCGACTCTGATCACTATCTCTTTGTTAGTTACATTCGTGCACGGTTGTCTACCGTGGCGACAGCAGACGGTGTAGCAGACGAGTACCACCAGAAGCTTGATGAGCGGATAAGGGAAACTAACGTAGGCGACTACCTCAGCAATCTGTGGGAGTCTATCCACGGCGCAATGAGCACAGCAGCGCGAGAGGTGATAGGTACTGCTCAGAGACGACCCAAAAATGGTTGGTTTGATGAGGAGTGCCAGAATGTGACGGGTGAGAAGAATGTTGCCAGAAGCCGGATGTTGGTGTCTGGTACCCGGCAGAATAGAGAGTGGTACAAGGAAGCTAGAGCAGCCGAGAAACGAATTCACCGCAGAAAGAAAAAACAGTATGAAGAAGATATCATTCTTCTTCTTCTTCTTCTCGTCTCCACTGGAACAGAGCCGGCTTCTCAGCTTAGTGTTCTTATGAGCACTTCCACAGTTATTAACTGAGAGCTTTCTTTGCCCAAGTGCCATTTTTGCATTCGTATATCGTTTGGCAGGTACTATGATACCTTATGCCCAGGGAAGTCAAGGAAATTTCCATTACGAAAAGATCCTGGACCGACCGGGAATCGAACCCAGACACCTTCAGAATGGCTTTGCTTCGTAGCCGCGGACTCTAACCACTCGGCTAAGGAAGGCCCAAGAAGATATCATTACTGAGGCGCAAAACAGCATGGAACAAAATGATATGCGGAGATTTTATGAAACTGTCAATAGGATTCCGAGAAAAACAGCACCGTCTCCCGTCATGTGCAATGACCGTGAAGGTAACTTGCTGACAGACAAAATCTTGGTGGCTGCCAAGTGGAAAGAACACTTCGAGCAATTGTTGAATGGAGAGAACACGAGCGCGTCTGAGAACAGATTAATCATCAGCAACGTTGGACAAGCTGTGGAGCCCCCGACGCTAGATGAGGTTAGAAGGGCGATCAAGGAGTCGAAGAACTTAAGGCCGCTGGAAAAGACGAGCTCCCAGCTGAATTTTTCAAGCACGGTAGTGAGTAGCTGTACGAAATACTTCACCGTACTCTGTTAAGGATATGGGAGTAAGAAGAATTGCCTGCAAGCTGGCTGGAGGGCCTCATCTGCTCTCTGTATGAAGGTGCACAGATTGGAGTGCGCCAATTACCGAGAAATAACGCTTCTCAATTCGGCGTACAAAATAATGTCGCGTGTTCTGTTCAACAGATTGAGTTCGCTGGAGGAGTCCTTCGTCGGCGAATACCAAGCTGGTTTTCGTGAGGGCCGATCAACGAAGGATCAAATGTTTACCTTGCGACAAATCCTTGATAAGTTCCGGGAATACAGCTTGCAGACTCACCATCTGTTCATTGATTTCAAGGCGGCATACGATTCAGTAAAGAGAAATGAGTAATGGCTAGAGTGACCAGGCGCCCCAGATTATCCAGGACAGAGCAATTTTTAACTTGACTGTACAGTGTCAATACTTTTTATTTCAATTAACTTAGTATATAGTACATATCTTGGATTGAATATGAATGTAAATTGCACATTAAATATAGGCAGCGCTTCATTGGGGATGAAATCTGACAAGCGTATTTTTTCCGGAACATTAGTTATGGCAGATAATGATAGAACACTGTTTTCCGGCGAAACTGATTCGACTGATTCGTGCAACGTTGGATGGATCGAAATCAAGTGTGCGGGTTGCGGATGAGACTTCAACCTCCTTCGTAACCTTAGATGGATTGAAGCAAGGAGATGCGCTTTCGAACCTTTTGTTCAACATTGCTCTCGAAGGAGCTATAAGGAGAGCAGGCGTGCAAAGAAGCGGTACCATCGTTACCCGGTCGTATATGCTCCTGCGATTTGCGGACGATATCGATATAATTGGAATTGATCGTTGAGCCGTAGAAGAGGCATTCGTGCCTTTTAAATGGGAGACAGCGAGGATTGGTCTTACCGTCAGCAGCAGCAAAATAAAGCACATGATCGCTGGTAGACAGCGTGGTTCCAATCGTGACGTTGGTAGTGAAGTGGTGCTGGGTGGTGAAAAATTTGAAGTAGTGGAAGAATTTGTGTATCTTGCTACTGTAGCGACGTGCTATAATGATGTTACCAGTGAAAAGGCGTCTTGCAGCTGCGAATAGGGCTTTTTACGGGCTTCGTAACCAGCTTAAGTCCCGTAGCCTGCAGACGAAAACAAAATTCGCGCTATATAAGACTCTTATCCTTCCGGTTGCTCTACACGGCCATGAATCCTGGACGTTAAAAGAGGTCGACCGGAAAGCGTTTGGAGTTTTTGAGCGTAAAGTGTTTGCGAACAATACTCGGTGGTAAACAAGAAAATGGCATCTGGCGGCGTCGCATGAATCATGAGTTGTACCAAGTATATAAAGAAGTGGATATTATCGAGCTCATAAAACACGGCAAGCTGCGTTAGGCTGGTCACGTGGTACGAATGCTGGAAGAACTTATATTCAGTAGAATTATAAAAATTATATTCAGTAGAGAACATGAACGAGGCCGTCGGCTTCGTGGCAGACCGCGCACACGTTGGCTTTTTGCAGTTGAAGAGGACTTAAGGGCACTTAACGTTCAGGGCGACTGGAAGCGATTGGCTCAGGACCGAGCCCAGTGGATAAGAATTATCCATTTGGCGTAGATTGAACGTAGCGGATTGTAGCCCATCAAGTATCAAGTATCAAGTATAAAGTTGGTAATAACCTTGATATTTTCTTGCAATTCAACCTTAAACAACTTAATTATAATCTTTTTGAACATCAAACACCCCTCTGGTTGCAAACGTAGCATAGAAAAAGATAATATTCGCCTCTGTTTCTTGACCAGAGTGAGAGTGTGTCAGCGAATGTTACAAATGGTGATACACAGTAATCAGCACCAATCAGTGGGCAGTGCCGTAGCGTGCGGTTGGCCAGGTTGGCGACCGCCAAGGGCGCAAACCTTCAGGGGGCGCCAAAATGCGTTACGATTTTTGTCAAATTTTTAGAAAAATTTCGAGAAATTTTTTTTGTTAAAAAAAAGAACTGTTAAAACACTATTTGAATCGCTTCAAGCAAAATATTTTGAAAGCATACCACAAGATGTTAAATATTCGTCAATTGTAAATTTTTTAGATATTTTTTATTATTTTCATATTTATTAAATATTTTTTCAAATAGTTCTTAATGACAATAATTTGTAAATCAGTTGTGGCAGAAAATATTTTAGAAAATCCGTGGATATCTTGAAAATAGACACCAAACTTTGAAAATTGAAGGTTTAACAGCGGAAACCACAGAATTATTGGCGAACGGTACTTTCAGAGAATTGTATAACATTGAAATTAGAACATATAATAGGCTATTGTTCCTAATAATAGCAATACTTGTTTGTTTCTAGAAAAAAATCCTTGAAAATCCGTACAGAACTCTCAACATTTCAAGAAAGGTTTGTGTTTAGTGACAGCATTTTCGATTTTATTCCGTGCTGCCATTTTCAATGCAACTAGAGTCACGATTCCTAATCGAGGATACGTGGACCCTCATTCCCAAATAATCTCGCTGAAAAGACCACCATTCAGAGCACTATTTCCCCGTGATCATGTTAGAAGGTTACTATATTCTAACCTTCTAACATGATCACGGGGAAATAGTGCTCTTTAGAGGATATCTTGACAAAATTTCTTCAGATCACAATTCTTTTTTAATCTCTTTGAGTATGTATAATACTTCTTCTTTAATTTTTACACAAATTTGCTTGAGTTACTTTTACAAAAATTGTGGAAGTAAATTTTTGATTCATGGAAAAATATAAAAAAAAAATATTGAAAGACTTGCGTAAGAAGTTAAAAAACTCTCCTAAGTCGAATTCGGAAGGAAATTTCTGGATTAGGTCGACAATATAGCTAATACATTGCAGTAAAAGATTTTCTGAAAATTTCGTTTGCAATATCAAAGAAATTTATTAAAATATTACAATATTCACAATAGTTCGTTTAATAATATGAATTTCACTGAGGTTGAAGGTTATAGTTGATAAATCCGGTAGTTTCTACGAATAGACAGTAATTTTATAAACTATTTGTTTAAGGTGAAGATGTATCGAAGCCATACATCAAAATTTCTAGAGCACAAATCTAAAGATAGGGTTTCGAGCTGAAAATTTGATTCAACAATTCAATCTATCGATCAAGTTTTCAGTCCGAGCGATTGCCTGATTCTGTAGATTTATGCGCTTGAAGAGTTGAGGCACAGACAAACAGACGTAACACTTAGAACAAATCGCGATCAAAATCATAGTCAATAGAACATGTACGCCCAATGCTAAAATCGGTGTGTTTGGCCGATGGGCCAACAGATGGCGGTAGTGTGTGAACGTCAAACTCGAACAAAAACGATGCGAGCGCTGCGGGTGGTGGATTGGTCACCTACAATATATTTGAATCGACCGTTAAAAAGGTGGTCGATGGATAATGATGAGAGTGTGACGTCTGTTTGTCTGTGGTTGAGGTGTGGTTTCGATTCATTTTCTTCTTAACCCTTCAGTCGTCGCGCGGTTTGCCACCGTCAGAACCAGTACGCTGATGCTGTGTGCGATAAGCGAGGTTTTTCACCACTGTTGTACTTACAATATACAACAACGTGACGACTAAAGTGTTAAAGAATCTTCTAGATAACCTCCAGACTGACTGACTCTCAGACAGTTCGGCTGAAGATAAATCGACGCCACACCCCATATCTACAAGAGCACCACGCTAGACCAAATCAGAAAGCCATTCAAACTCAATATCTGATCTATAAGTTACTCGCTGGTAGTGGTGACCGATCGATTAAACTTTTAGCTTGAACCGCTATTTGGTTGTCTAAATTTGTGCTGTTAAAGTTTTGAGGAGTAGCTTTGATTTATCTCCACTCTAAATAACATTCAGTATTCTTTTTTTGCAAAGTCTTACAAATGAATTATAAATTATAGTTAATTCCTAAGCTTGATCACGGATTTACCACGGAATTTTAAAAAGTATCGTGGATGTTTTTCTTAAATGTTTCATGTAAACTTGTAAAATGTTATAAAACAGATGAGCTTTGATTTAGGGGCGCTCAAATGGTAGTTCGCCAAGGGCGCAACGGCACCACGCTACGGCTCTGTCAGTGGGTGGTGTGTGTTTGTCTGATTGTACCCCGTTTGGCATAAAGTCGTTTGGCATAAGGTCGTTTGGCATAAAGCCGTTTGGCATAAAGTCGTTTGGCATAATGGTCGTTTGGCATAATGGCCGTTTGGCATAATGGTCATTTGGCATAATAGCCGTTAGGCATAATGTTTAACTTAAAATAAATATCGACATTTTTTAAGCTTTTATTGAGATCAACACCACCCAATTTGGTAGGTTCGAAACAAGCGTGGTGTTCGTTCAGAGATTTTCCAAGCTTAGAATTTCAAGAATTGTTTTGACATTAGAGAGCATTACTAAATAAACCTCGTGACAGATCTCTACATCTTAGAACATAGATTATCTTTGAGCTTGTTGCGATATACATATTTGAAAACAGTAAATTGGCAAAGAAAGTTCGCAGTTATCCATCAAGGCAACGCTCATAGAATATTTTGCTGCAGATCAAGCTCTGTCCCAGTTTGGACGTAACACTCGATGAAAATTACTTGATAAAAGAATGGAATTTATTTTGCAAAATATCAAAAGCTCTAATCCAAAGGTCTATCAAAGCGACCTAATGCAAAAATAGCCTATATACAAGAGCAGATTATTTTTCGTTTGAAATGTTTAAGGCTCTAACCCAAAAAAAATTTTCACAGCATACCTCAAACGAACAACACATCTTTAAAAGAAAATATTTGTGGCCAATTTTTCAACGGTTCAATATGAATTATAATTTTGGAAGTGTACATCAAAAACATCGTCTTTTATCGAGAGAAGGGAAAAGTTGTGATTGAAATAATATTTTTTCCAGCATATCTCGGAAGGAGATCACGAGTTTGTCTCAAAAAAGTATATGTTGAATATTGACAGGTTCTAAAGTAATTATCATTCTAACAACACTAATGGTTAACATTTAGCTTTACTAAATAATAAAATTTAGGGGCTAGACCAAGCTGAGGGTCGTGGGTTCGAATCCCACCGGTCGAGGATCTTTACGGGTTGGAAATTTTCTCGACTTCCCAGGGCATAGAGTATCTTCGTACCTGCCACACGATATACGCATGCAAAAATGGTCATTGGCATAGTAAGCTCTCAGTTAATAACTGTGGAAGTGCTCATTAGAACACTAAGCTGAGAAGCAGGCTCTGTCCCAGTGGGGACGTAACGCCAGAAAGAAGAAGAAGAAGAAATAATAAAATTTAAGACAGTATATATATAGAGAACAGCCTATTTTTAAAGAAGGTAAAATTTATAATTAAAACAATAGAAGAAAAATTAAAATTTAAAAATTATTGTGGCGTAATAAAACGAAAAGATATAAAAAGTGCGTTCAGAATCATCGAAGTGATTGTGCTATTTTTCCCCGAATACGTTTTCCCGAATGACTGGTTACCTCGAAAAGTGGTGACGAGAAAGAACGATAAATAGTCAAAAGAAGGAAGTGTTCTGTCATTCTCGGCTATACACATATTGGCAAAAATGCTGAGGACGGTAAAACTAGAAAGAACCGCCAATTAAATAAAGAAGGGTGCATATTAGATGGTCAGTTCGTTCACCACCCTGAAATGTATAAAGTTACGACAATTATGAGTGCTAAAAACTTATCGGGGAAGTGGGCTTGTCGGGGAAACGGGATATTCGGGGAACTGGCATTCGAGGAACTGGCGTTCGGAGAAACGAATTTTGGGGAACCGACATTCGGGGAAAAGTAGCAAAACCCATCGAAGGAACTGCAGTAATCGATTTCTCTTTTCGCTGAAAATTTGAGCAGAACAATGTTGTCGATTACCGCCCTTTTGTCAGTTAGAAACAAAAAAATACTTAATAAATATATCTCCAATGAACAACCTATGCATACAAGAAGGCGAAATTTATTAAAATTTTAAATCAACACTTTTCATCCCGATAATTATGGTTACATCATATTTAGAAGAAAAAAATTAGAACAATTAAAAGAAGGTTAAATTTGTGCTAAATATATAAATATCTTCAGTGCAAAAATTTGTTCCAATAGCGAAACTCAAAAGAAGAATGAATATTTGAAAGAAGGGTTATTTCTGGAGAAATAATAAAGTACTTTTGGCAATAACTTTCCTAATATGCATAAATTAATCAAGAACGAATGATTGTTGAATAAAGTGTCATTTTGTATCAATTGACTCCAAAACAAGCCTGACGTCTTAAGAAAGATTGAATAGAAACCTAAAAACGCCAAACGACTATTATGCCAAACGACTATTATGCCAAACGGCCATTATGCCAAACGACCATTATGCCAAACGACTTTATGTCAAATGACCATTATGCCAAACGACCTTATGCCAAACGGCTTTATGCCAAACGACTTTATGCCAAATGACCTACCACCGTTTGTCTTGTTTTAAGATTATAGTGACGACTTCCTTTGGAAGGGAAGTAAAGCCGTTGGTCACGAGAAGAGCTAGCCCAGGGCTAAACATATCGTTAACATCCACAATCAATTCAATAATAACAATGTCATCAGAATAATGATCATCAAATATTAATGGCTTCTAGAACATAATGGAAGCAGCTTCCGAAATAAAAACTACATATCTACCAATGGATAGTGCCTTATGAGAGGCGACGGTCAATTGCTTCCAGTAAAAGGGTTCCATCATCCGTTCTGAACTTGTTTCAGTAGCATCGGCACTTCCCCATAACCGAGTTCATTTGCGCAAATGTCTTTTGACTTGATTTCCGATTTGCCTAGTCCCGTTGAATCCAGTGGACACACTCAGGAGACTCACCCCAACACCATCCCCCCTCCGCACATTGCTGAAAATGGAATATTTGAATGAACAATAAATTTTAATTAAACTATCTTGATACTTGAGTCGAAACTCTTCGCACGGTTCTCGGACTGATTGCAAAAGCACTTCTGATCCAACGTTTTCCTCGCCCGAGTAGGTGTGCAGCATCCGGAAGGCGCGTCCGACCATGATTCGGAATTGAGTAATGCGTTTGGGCTGGTTTGGGCAGGTCCTCTTTCAGTGTTCTCCAGAGCAGGCTTTCTTGCTAAGTGGGGGAATTTATTTCCATAGCTGGAGAACACCCCGAACTCGGTGCAAATTTGAATGGTAACAAAGCCCTCAAAACGAATAACTGCGTTACGGTGTTTTTCAGACCGTTTTTGTGATAAAAAATCTTAATTAAATCCTTCCCATTCCTAATTTAATATGACTTAACTGGAAATATGGGCAAAATTTGATAAAAAAAAAACGTGGTGCATATTTTAAAGAGAGAAGAAATGAATGTAATGTGTCATTTAAGGCACCAAGCTAGAAACATACTGCCTTTCTACGCATATTTGTCCCGCGATCCATAAGGTTTACATAGAGCATGGGCAGTGTATCAATTGCCATCCAACACGCAGCAACAAAGACGTTATCCTCTCCTATTCTTGTTGCAAACATTATATTCCGCAATAACAGTTTATCACCACTTGAACAAAATATGACGGTTCTGTCTCGTGCTCGCCAAATCGCTGTGCATTTGATTTGCTCTTCTAAGTCGCTGCACGCCTACTTATTCCAACTGGATTCGAAGCGAACACCATCTTTGCAGGGCTATCCGGCATTCTTTAAACATGCCTTGCCCATCGTATCCTTCCAGCTATGGCCACCTACTGAATACTGGGTTCGCCGTAGAGTTAGGTGAGCTCGTGGTTCATCTTTCGCCATCACACACCGTTTTCATGCACCCGACGTTCGAAGACTCCAAGTGCTTGCAGGTCCTCCTCGAGCATGTGCACGTTTCATGCCCGTAGAAGACTATCGATATTATGAGCGTTTTTAACATGACACATTTGGTGCGGGGATGAATGGCATATTACCCCTTCCTTCCACTCCTCTGGTTACTGTTCTGTTTCCTACATTGTGCCTATCAGGTGGTGCAGACAAATGGCCAGCCTCTCCGGGCCCATCTTTACGAGTTCAGCTCCGATACCATCCTTACTAACAGCTTTATTGTTCTTGAGCTGTTGAATGGCATCCTTAACCTCCCTCAAAGTGGAGGCTGCTTGGTTTCCATCGCCCACTGTACTGACGCAGGCATTTCCTCCATTGTCTCGACCTTCATTGCCTGTATTCTCAGAGCCATTCAGGTGTTCGTCAAAGTTCTGTTTCCACCTTTCTATCACCACACGCTCCACGGTCAATATGCTCTCATCATTATCCATGCACATCTCGGCTGGCGGCACGAAGCCGTTGCGGGATGCGTTGATCTTCTAGAGACAGGCACAGCTGCTCCATCTCCTCGCACTCCGTCCCCTCCAGCCAGCGTTTTCTCTTCCGAAAGAGGCGGGTCTGCTGTGGCAGTTTTCGTTTATAACGTTCTGTCCGATCACGGACAGTAGAGGACGAGGGCAATCCTTTCGGTTGAAGGATCCCTGCTTCGGCGGCCAATTCCTCTTCGGAATGCCAGGGATGATCGGCCAATTCCTTCCCCTGAAGGAATGCCTGGGGTGTCGATAGCTCAGACTGTGAAAATGATTTCTTAACAACAGTCCTGAAAAGGACTACTAGCTGGGCTGCTTCGGTGAGGGAAACACTTTTGTTATCGGTTTTCGAACTACGACGGTTTATTACGCGTGCCATACAACGGCTAAAGACTGAATACTGAATCTGTGCACGCAAGCTCCTTAAGTAGGCTGCAGGTAGAAGGACTCATTGCATGCACAGTGAAATGGCTTCGGTGGGAAATTTCCACTGTCTTATGTACTGGATGCTGCAATCGGTGGTCCGGGTGGTGTGATGATGGAGAGCTCAAGCTAGTCGGTTGGGTTGCGTGGAGTAGTGTGTGTGTGTGTGTGGTTCAGGTAGGAAAGGGTTTTTGTTAGTGGTGGTAGCCGAAATACTCGCGGCGACTCGAGGTTATTTATGTGCTTGTTTTACATGAATGGGAATAGGGGGGAATGGATTACATAGACGGGATCAACAACAGGGTGAAAACGATGACTGAACTGATCAGGGTTGAAATGTTGCACACTGTTCGCGTTGTGCGTGAACATTCTCCCGCCAGCGAAAAGTGTGAAACGGATGGATTTAAAGGCATTGATTCTACAGCGATTTTGGGATTCATTACTGGCTGGTTATCTGACAGATTAGCGGAATCACTTACATTAACGGTATTAACGGAAAGCGGACGTTGTTGACCTGGGTTGATTACGGTGGGTTTGGTTGTAACGGTTTGATTCTGGTTAAAAAGTAGTGTGGACGAACTAGACGTACGGTTTGAGTTATTGGGGGAAGAACGAGAATTCACTAAAGACTGTCGGGATTCTAGCAGAAGATCGTAAAGCGGGTTTTCAGCAGTTGTGGTTGGAGGATTTTGTGACTGTTTGGATTTCAGGGGCTCATTCACTTGGATTGGTAACTGACAACTTTGTGTTTTTGGGTATTTTCGAGGTTTTGGGAAACAAACGGGTATACAGGACTTTGTTTTCGAGAGATCGATCGTTTTGGGAAAGACGGAATATCAGGTGGATCGAGGGAGAGATCATCTGTGGGACTATACACTGTACGACGGGGCGGACAATTTCGACAGGAGGGATTTACATGACCGGTTAACGACTGTACACCAACTGTGTACTTGTCTGGCTTAGCACGAGCAGAGTTAACAGCTCCAGCGACCACCCATCCCAGACGGGTTTCTTGGAGGATAGGAAGATCGTCGGAGAGTTTGATTTGTCCTGGCATCATCAGCTTGAAGAAGTGCTGAATGCCAATGAGGAGATCGATTTCACTGGGAATGTGGAAATTTGGATCGGCAAGGGCAAATCCGGGCGGAATGTCCCATGATTTGATATCGATGGAAGCTGACGGTATTGGGCCAGTGACTTGATCAGCAACAAGACACTCTAACTGCGCACTGTAGTCGGAATAACGAGATTGAATTCTGAGCTTCGCTACTTCTGACAGGGATGATTTTTGATTGTTGGCTCCAACAATATCAACCTTTGTTGCGAGCCGAGGGAGTTTCAGGGTTTGGACAAGTTTACGAGAAACAATGTTTGCTTGGGATCCACTATCGAGGAAGACTCGACAAGGCTGAAGTTCACCATTGGCATCGAACACTTGAACCATTGCGGTCATCAAGAGACTGTTGCACATAAGGTGGACTTTCTTGGCGGGATAGACGGCAGAAGTGGACTGTATTAAATGGGATTTGATTTCGGAATCCGAATCATCGGATCTGGATTTGGGCGGAGACACATCAGATTCGTTAGGGTGGAGAATGGTGTGGTGTCGACCTTCACATTTCCAACAGTTAAAGAGGGATTTACACGCACTACTCCTATGACCCGTTCGCAAACAGTTAAAGCAAGACTTGAGCTCTCTTACCTTGGCTTCTCGTTCTGGAACGGACATCTTGCGGAGGGCGTCGCACTTGAAGATCGGGTGGCTTCCACTGCCACACACTTGGCAGGTCGGTTCTGCTCTCTCGGTTACAGCATAAGTCTTCAGTCGGCTGGAACTATTCGCTGGAATCGGCTTCACGGTGGGCTTCTCGATTGCGTCCTCACATCGCTCGAGGATTGAACAACGCTTCTTCAGGAAGTCCATGGTCTCGTTGTAGGTGGGTATTTGCCTGTGGGGCACCGTGGATTCCCACTCCATCCGGGTTCGGTTGTCCAACGCTGTCGCAACCAGGTTCACGACGAAACGCTCGGACATTCCAAGCATTTGCTCCTCCATCAGGGTCAGACCGTCGATGTGCCGGGTTACATCGTCGATCAGTTCACGGAGCTCCTTTGCACTGGGTCGGGTCATCTTCTTCAGGTGTAGCATACCCAAGATGTGAGTATCTACGATGAGGCGCTTGTCTTCGAATCGTTCTTCCAGCAGCTTCCATGCGTGGGCGTAATTGTTGGATTGCATGGTGCAACCATCGATGATTCCCGCTGCACTGCCGATCAAAGCTCGATCAAGGTGGTAGAGCTTGATGGCGTCGGAATCGGTGGAGGTTCTCATCACATCGAGAAACATGGCCTTGAAGCGTGGCCAGTTCTCTGGTTTCCCTTCAAACGTGGGGATGGGTGCTTTCAGCGGTTGCTGCTGGACGATGATGCGGGGTGCTTCTTCTTGCTGGCTTCTTCGTTGCAGTCTCATGTCGGTGGTGTCGGTCATAGACTGGATTAGCGTTTCGACTAGCATGCAGGTTTCGTTGTGCTGGGCTTCGAACACGATGTACGCTTCATCCTGCTCGATCAGCTTCTCGGCGGGCGTCAGAGTCACAATTTGGCGATGCAACTCACAGTACTCCCTGTAGTGGGTTTCCAAATTCCGCTGGTATAGCTTCAGCTGGATCAAATCCAACTGCACTGCTCCTGCTCCGGATGCTTCTTCGACGGATTTGCGGATGCGCGTCACTTTCGCTTTCACCTGTCCGCGTAGGTGAACAAGCGATTTCAGCTCCGCCATCCTCTCCTTCTGGTCGGTTTTCGTTGGTGTGTGCTCGATCGGCATCGAACACGGCGATGGTGCGTTTCGCTTCCGCACGACGACAGGTACTAACGTGTTCGAACACGTTCAACGAATTGCACACGTGGTAACTTTTCGCACTGGTTGATCGATTTTCACTTCCGCGGCGATGATTCCACGCACTCTCGGAACAGTTTTTCACTCTGTTTTGCACTCACGTTTCGCGAAATGTTTCTCACTCGCGACTTACTTTCGCACTTACGATTTTCACTCGCGACTTACTTTCGCACTCAACTAAGGGCAATTTCCCTCATCGAAGCAGCAAGGAATATTTTTCCAAACAACTCTGCTGAGCATCGACGGGAACAACGGGAACGATGGGCAATCGGTTGATTGCCAAGCCACGGTTGCGGGTTCAACACGCTGGATGCGGATCACTCAGATCCGGCTCGAAGGACCAAAATGTCCGATCACGGACAGTAGAGGACGAGGGCAATCCTTTCGGTTGAAGGATCCCTGCTTCGGCGGCCAATTCCTCTTCGGAATGCCAGGGATGATCGGCCAATTCCTTCCCCTGAAGGAATGCCTGGGGTGTCGATAGCTCAGACTGTGAAAATGATTTCTTAACAACAGTCCTGAAAAGGACTACTAGCTGGGCTGCTTCGGTGAGGGAAACACTTTTGTTATCGGTTTTCGAACTACGACGGTTTATTACGCGTGCCATACAACGGCTAAAGACTGAATACTGAATCTGTGCACGCAAGCTCCTTAAGTAGGCTGCAGGTAGAAGGACTCATTGCATGCACAGTGAAATGGCTTCGGTGGGAAATTTCCACTGTCTTATGTACTGGATGCTGCAATCGGTGGTCCGGGTGGTGTGATGATGGAGAGCTCAAGCTAGTCGGTTGGGTTGCGTGGAGTAGTGTGTGTGTGTGTGTGGTTCAGGTAGGAAAGGGTTTTTGTTAGTGGTGGTAGCCGAAATACTCGCGGCGACTCGAGGTTATTTATGTGCTTGTTTTACATGAATGGGAATAGGGGGGAATGGATTACATAGACGGGATCAACAACAGGGTGAAAACGATGACTGAACTGATCAGGGATGAAATGTTGCACACTGTTCGCGTTGTGCGTGAACACGTTCCACGTTCTGCCGGGTCCCTTGCTGCAGCATGACAGCCTGCGTTGAATTATTCTCCTCCAGAATCAGCCTATATTCCTTGTCGAACCAATCGTTCTGTCGACTCCACATTCCCTGATGTTGCTCTCTTCTGCATCGGTGATGGCAGCTTTCACTGTTCTCCAGCAGTCTTCAAGAGGGGCTCACCCTCTTCCGGTATTGCAGCCTCGAGATGATGAGCAAGATACGCAACTGCGTATTTGCGACATTCGGTTGCTTAAGCCACTCTAGGTCATACCGAGGCGGCCGTCGGTACCGTACGTTGTTAGCCACGGAGAATTTTGGGCGCAGTTTAACCAGCATCAAATAGTGGTCAGAGTCGATGTGTCCTGAGTGGTCAGAGACGATGTGTCCTGATACGATAGCGAAGCGTACAATAGAAAATTTAGGCTGGCTGCCAAGCCAAACACGCACAGAGGGAGTAGATACCGAGGAAATGAGGGGTACGACAACTGGGTTGATCAGTGGAGTTGCGACAGATTCGATGAGGATCGCTATGGTCGGTGAAGTGGACGAAAGGCAACGTCAATCGGCCAGACCGAACATGGAGGCATCGACCAAGTTTGCAGGTAAATTTTGCACAGCGTCGGTTCGAAGGCAATGGAGCACAAGTATGGAATCAAGGCGAACGAGTTAGACAAGCTTCTGGAGTCGGCGTGAGAGCCCAGTTGGACTTTAGTTCAGATGAGTTTTCGGAGGGTAAAGATGAATGGGCTAGAAGGCAGTTCAGACCGAGGCGGAGTTGAGAGACGCTGACAGTAGAACGGAGAACATGAGTTTTAGCGGAGACGCGTGAAGCAGATCACTGAAAGATTTCTTACTGAAGGCAAGACGACGCTGCCGCGATGGATCGAATCGCTGACAATGTTCTTATGCAGAGAATACAAATGATTCTGCGAGGGGAAGCCTACGACTGGTACTTCTGTTAAGTGGATGAGTTTTATGATTGGAAACACGGCAACCCGAATAAGGACTAAGGAAATCGTCAGAAAATTTATTGAAGGAAGCCGAACAGGAATGAAACATTTCTGAGTTTCAAGATGGAAATCGAGTGGCTGAATAAACTGTAGAGTCCACCGATGTATCCCCAACGAATCTTTAAGGTAATTGGGAGCAACATGCGATAGACAGCATGCGGAAACTAGAGTATTATGCGTACATAATCGTCGTCAAAGATCCGATATTCAGGAACACTCGAGAAGAATCGAGTAAGGCGATTCACAACATCGAAGTAGAGCAAAAGGATGAGGAATTGTATAGCTCAATGTCAGAGTCAGAGAATTTGAACGCGATAGGTAGTGAATTTGACAAGGAGAAGAGGTTCAGAGATCATAGGTCAGCAGGGACTAACGGGAGAGGTACAGGGAATGCGCGAGAGACTTCAAGTTCCACAGAGACTCCATTGTGTTGGAACTGCAGGAGAAATTGTTTGGAAGAAAAGAAGTTGCTATCTGTGTGGTGCACAAGGCAAAACAGTAGCTACTTGCGAAAAGTATTCAGGCGACGGAAGAACAACCCAGGTAGATAATAGTTTTTCGACAAGAACATTGACGCTCTTTTGGATTCAGGGGTAAGAGTGAGCGGAACGAGCTTGAAGCATTTGTCAGAAGAGAATGCTCTACATGTACAGTCACCCCACAGATATGGATCAAAGTTGAATTTAATTGTGAATATCTCATCAAATAGAGTTGCAATCACGCAAAACACATTTTACCTACGTGAAACATATATCTATACAGCATCGCAATCAATTATAATAATCATAATAAGACAACGCTCGGATTTCACCGATTTTGAACTTGGCCGAAGAACGTGAAGGATGTAAGGCGGTTCTCATATCTAGCGGCCTCTATCAAGGGTTCATAGGAAACTATACCAGGATAGTAGAACCGATTTCCGATCTTCTCAAGAAATCGAGACAAAAGTTAGTGCCGTTCACCATAGAGTCTGATGTATCCGATCCCGCTGCCGAAGCAGTATTGATCCAGCAGCAAGATGGGCAGTGAAAAGTGCTGCTGACAATACTTGGTGGAAAACTAGAAAACGGTGTATGGCGCAGGCACACGAATCACGAGTAGTATCAAATGTATAATTCTGCGTATATTATTGAGCGTTTGGAATACGACAGACATCTGTGGGTTGGTCACTGAGAAAAAAGAATTGCGAAAATAATATTGACCAGGGAATCAGGTAGATATAGGCAAATTCATGGAAGGCATGTCTGTACGCAGTGGAAGAGGACCTGGCGACATGAAACGTTCGGGGCAACTGCAAAAATTTCACCAAAGACTGACGAAGATAGAGCTCTACAATACGCCCGACAATGGCAGCGTGACGCTGCAGTGTGGCCATCAAGGGAGAAGGTAGGTACGACTCAAAATAATTAAATATCCTTAGCAAATAATACTTATAAAAACCTCTTAAATTTAATGGTGAGTTTCTTATGATTTGTGACCGTTTGTTACAAATCAGTGGCGCGGAAAGTGGGTAGAACAGGTAGGACATGGCCTACGCACAAAAATACCTGGGAAGGACAGTCAAAGGGTTCACAGCTAAAAATTTGTTGTAAATTTCAGTTTATTTTCATGCACATATTTGGAGCATCAAAATAAACTGGAATGTCAATGACAAATCGCTTATTTTTCAATCGAATGCACTTTAATTTTACACGATCATGTAACATTCAAGCATCTTTAGTTGAAAATAAAACAAGATGCTGTAACAATAAATGGATTTGATTTACTTTTACTATACTCTTCTTTTTACGCTACATTGAAATTTAAATATTTTTATCTGTGTTGTCCTACCCATGATTCAATATGAAGTGACATCATTCCTACAGAATTTCTAAAACCAGATGGAGATGTTCTTGGATAAATTGCCATCAGCATTTTGACAGTATTTCTTGACAAATTACTGGATTCATGGAAGAAAAACCGGTAGCATCGTGTACTGAGTATACGCATCTGAAACAAAGCTCGTTTGTTATACACAGCACTAGTTGGCTATGGCTGATGATGCTCTTGATTTGGCATTCTCAAGGAAGAAGCTATTGACGATCCGCTGAGCAATTTCTACAGAACTCCCGAGGCACACACTGTAGAAATTCTTTGTTAAATGGTCCTGAACATTTCTGCATATAGTCTGCATATAGTCCCTATATTCCGTGGTCCAACAAAAATAGAGTATTTTTTCATCTTTTCTTCTTTCTGGCGTTACGTCCCAAAGTTGGCAAATCCTACTTCTCAGCTGTTCTTATGCGCACTTCTACAGTTATTAATCGAGAGCTTACTTTGTTCAGTTTTGCATTTGTCTGCGGGTGTAAGGTACGAAGACTTTATGCCCAGGGAAGTCGAGAAAATTTCCTTTATGAAAAGATCCTCAACAGGCAGGATTTGAACCCACTAAACTCGGTTTGATCTTGCTGAATAGCTGCGTATTTACCGTTACGGCTACCTGGGCCCCGAAAAAATGATAGAATATTTTGGAGAAATTCTGAAAGAATTCTTGTCGCAAACACAAAAAATACTTGCAGAATTGTTGCATCCATATTTGATAGAGTTTATGCACGTTGAATCATTTACCAAGAATATTTAGCTTATTAACCTTCCAGTGGCTGCGCGGTTGGCCACCGTCAAAACCACCACGCTGCTGTTGTGAACGAAAAGCGAGCTTTTTTTCACTAGTGTTGTACAAAATACAACAGCGCGACTACTGAAGTGTTAAGTAGTTTCTAGATTCTATGATATCATTGCTATGAATTACAAGTCCAATTGAGTTGATATCAGTTTTTAACATATTTGCCAATGACTTGCGATTCACGAAAGTACAGAAATTATTAGTTTCTTCCTTAACAGGGCTGGTAGCGACTAAGTGTCTTGAAAATATTAACTTTGCAGACATCTTGCCTGAAAAAAGAAACCTTAAAAAAAACCAGACAAGAATCAAAGAGAGACCAAAAAGGGACCAATAAGGAACCAAGATAACAAAATAAAAAAAGGAATAGGAACCAGGAGATAAGATGTTATTCTTACAAGACATTTTTCTAAGAATTTTTTGAAAATACTATTTTGGGAATTAATCGTGACATAACGACAAGTATAACTGTTCGTATTTCTACATTATTTCCTCCAGAAATTGATTCAAGTAGAAGTATTTGCATAAATATTTTCCTCCAAATATTTCTTCAAAAGTTCATTTTGTTATTTTTATTGGCTTTCTAAGGAATCATTCAACAAGTTTAATTTTAAAAATTGAGGAAATCTACTAAGGATAATTACAGAAATAACGTCAGAAATTTCATCAGGAATTCCTCCAAAGTTCTATCAGTTATCTTCAAGAAAGTCTCAAATTATCCCAGAATTTATCTAATGATTCCACCATCCTTTATTTTAAAACTTCCTCCAAGATTCTCGTTTAGAACATTTGTTAGAATTCAATCAGTATTTTCTCCAGGCATTTTCCAGGAATTTCACAAAGCTATCAAGTTTCAAAATTCAAGTTTAAGATTTCTTTCCTTCATGAATTCTTCCTGGAAACTTTTTCAGGGGCATCTCTAAGAAAATGACATGATTTTTTTTAGAAATTTATTCAGATTTTTTTTTCATTTAATTCGGGATGAATTTAAAAAAAAATACCCCCTAAGGTAACATCTGATGAATCCTGATGAGTTCTTGAGTAGCCCTTGATTAACTCCCACAAGGTAGTGTGTAAGAAGCTCTAGACTCTCGAGGAAATCTTGTAGGATTTCCTAACCAAATATGCTCTAGAAATAAACTAATAAAACTAAAACTATCGGACGGAGAAATTATTCATATGGTTACAGAAATCTTATCCGGAGTGAAATCCCAAATAAGGATTACGAAAACCCAGTTAGATTTTATATGAGGAATTATTTGGAAGAAATGCAGAATTAAACCTTGAATTACTACTGCAATTCCTGGGTAATAGTAGGAAACGAAACGATAATGCCAGAAAAGATAACTAGAGAAACTGGCGTTGATTAAATAATAAATCACTTATAAAGTTGAACATACTAATAATATTGCAGCTTTCTCAGTCTAGTGTTAATGACTGACATGAAAATAGTCACTTTCAATTTTCTGTCAAGGATTCCATGAAACTTAAAACTTTCTGGACTTCCTTGGACATACAGATTTTGCCAACGTTTGTCCAACCCATGGTTTTAAATGTGGATGCGCCTCTGTTACAAATTGTTAGTCCTTTTTTTTAATTCGTGCTATTTTTTATTTGTATATTGTCACGTTTTTAGGGATAGTTAATGTTATCAATGTTAGTAGATTGTCAAAATGTATAAAATATGATTGTTAGTAGAATTATTAAATTTGAATTACAAACATGGAAAAATTGCATGCAAGCTGTGGGTACAAGTACACAACATAAACGATAAGTGGGAAAGCAGGCGTACTACACGCAACAGGTGGTAACAACCCCCAACCCAGTATTGAGGAAATTGGGGAGGAGAGGAAACATTAGACAAGAAGGTCAAGCCAAATTTAAGAATCGCCATCGCTTCACTTTGTAAAAGGCGTTCGTGAGTTTAAGTACATTTTGAAAGTGTCCTCAAAGTTTTAAGAAAAGTGTGGGGTAACCGTACAAATTGGGAGAGAAAGTGTATTTCGTCAGGTATGATTGGACCTTAAATCTATATTAATCTAATGCTTATACAGTATGGCCCATAAAAAAATGCGAAAATTATTTGAACGTGAATATAGCATCCACATGCGTTATTTTCATTGTTTTTGATAGTTAATGAAATTTCTGATTATTGTAGTATATTCTGACACAACTTCGCTATCCAGGCCAATTTTTGTCATATTTTTCTTACTGTTCTAAATAATGTGATAAAGCAAAGAAGTTCAAAGGTTTTGTCCGCCCAAAGCAAGAAACAGCGTCTGATTGTCGTATACTCTGGTGATAAACTTTCCACCTTCAAAAATCCCACTTTATTGTTGTAAATTTTAGTTTCCTCTGGGAGGAGTTCTTAGAGAACGTGTTCTTCATGATCATAATAAAATATTTTGCCAGGGTTATAGTTTTGGGTGCATTTGCGTCTTATAGGTTTGGTATGCCTTTAATTTTTGTTAAAGTTGAATAAAAAAAAATACGGAGGCCTTTAACAGATTTTTAAGGATAAAATTTGTTCCTTCGTTTAGAGACAACTTATATAAATACTAGCTCATAGGTTTTGAGCAAAACGGAGCCACTTATCACATTTATATGAAGGTTCAATCAAAGCTCTCTAAAATGAGCCGTTTCTTCGAAAATATGTTTAAGTCTCCAATTACCCAGGTATGAATCAGTTCTATCATTTGATATGGGCGTATGCTGGAGACAAGGCCTGTGAAGTATATCACGGGGTCGTTGATGTTTTAGAAGCTTTCATCACACAGATATTGAACTCGACGTCCGCATGATAAAATTTGAAGGTATGCTTCCAATTCCTCTCTGGTAAGGTGAAAGTAACAGATAAAAATCATGTCCAAAGCGAAAAACTGAGTCTTAATAGATTAAACAATACAAGCAATGAATAATATTTATGTTTCATTCACATTTTCTATACAAAAATTACCATAAAACATGATATGATGATTTTCGCATTTTTTTATGGGCCATACTGTTACTAATGGCAAGAAAGTTAGTACGGATAGATAATTCCTCCCATTATCCTCACAGGAACTTTTTATATTACCGCTAAAATTTTGCCATCTTGGCTGGTGTGGCGTGGCCTACCAGCAGCACACGTTTCGGCCTAGTAGACGGAAGTCTGCTGTGCCTAACCCGTCAAGGATCATCGCTGACCTCTGGCCATTCCGGTCATAACTGTGAAGGAGGTCCACAGCTCGGGGTACACACCCCTAAACGTAAAGGAGCTTTTCCCTCTCGGCACGGTCACTCCGGTACCGTCTTGGGCCGTGTGGATTGCCGTCAAAGAGGGAGGACGCCTAACGAAAGCCAAACTTCTACGACACTACGTCTACGGTGTCGTCGTTACCACCTGTCCAGCCGCAGAAAATCATCAGCCTGTTGGCAGTATCAGCGAACGCTCGCAGGACATCAAGAGGTCGACGGCAGCAGCAACCAGAAGCAGCAAGTCGTACGGGTACGTGACAATCTTGTTAATTACCCACAAAAACCCCTACAAAACTAGTAGCTTGCAATAAACCAGATAACCCTTTAATATGTGAGATTAAGGGTCCAGTTTGCCCAATAAAACCCTTGAGATTCCCACCATGTTAGAGTTCATTCAATTTACACACTGCAATAGTCCTAGTCAGGTGACGGTACGCTGCACAACTTTGATCGCGTAGTCCCTCAGCTTACCCAGTAGCAAGCCGACCCTGAGACCCAGCTCGAGGGGTCTCTTGTTACTGAGAGATTGCCCGGTAAACCGTGAAAATAAAGGGCGTAACTTGAAGATGAACATAAGCGATTTTTTCTCATTTTTGTCAAGCCATGCAATTGAGCTGTAGAAATAATCTGAGCACAGATGAACATTTTTTTCTGATAATACCGGTCTGGGAAGCACCGTGGCAGAAACAGCAGCACCGACGACGCATTGGAAGTCTTGATTTTTCGAATTCTCAATCTGCTACAGAAAAGTTTTACGATTATGATTATGGCAGCAGTATGCCCATTAAGCAAAACGAGTTCTGTCTTTTCGAGCATAGATGGAAGGAGCACTTGACTTGACTCTCGTACCAACCAGTCAGTGTGACACTACTCCCCGATCGGGCTGACAGACAGGCAGTGATTGACATTGCACTATTAAATTTCCTTCCTGATGGGAGCACACTTCACTGGACTGCAGGGCAGGATCCAGAGTTTCCCGGATGGACGGACGGGCAGAATGCGCTGATGTTTACAGCGGAAATGGAATTCCAGCGTCAAGTTGGTTGGTGTTGTAGTCGTTCGTCTTCGGAGTCACCGTTACTGGATGCGCTTTTTAAGCATCAAGGATCTTGTTCGCTTAAGTGATTTCTTCCCGTTTGACGCAAATTAAATCATGTCGCAATTCAACGAGCGCAAGTTGGTGACGAAGATGGCGGAATCAGCAATTGTACTACTCGTTTGCATGACGTTGAGTTGCTACTTGACGGCACGGGCAAAGCAAATCTGATTTCATTGAAAATATTTATCTGTGTGTTATTTTTGGTAGCTGAAACGATCAGAAGTTAAGCGATGAAATGTGGTGTTTATATTAAAGGGTCGTCCATAAAGCAAGCAGTTTGGTTTTAGTCTTTTCATATGTCTGTTTCAGAGAGTTATACGAAGGCTGCGATAAGACCTTTAAAATTGAAGAAACTTGCGCTCTGCGATCTACTAAGACTACTTGTAGTCTATTTGTAGCCGCGGACTCTAACCACTCGGCTAAGGAAGGCCCTACATAGTCTTGTTTTCAATAACGATGAAAATGCTTTGCTGAACATTCCGTTAAGGAACAATTACTGTAGACCTGGATAAAACTGATGTTATATAATAAAGTGTAGCAGATTAGAAATATGTAGTCACTGCAGTTAAAATAAATATGAAAGTATTTGTGGTAGTCTTGGACGTATTGGAAGCATTACTGCTCTCCTTTTTGTCAGTTCGCCAATATCGGACTGATCAAATGAACGATTGTTCAAATAAGAAAAAAAAAATGAAGTCCAAACATCAGAGACAATATGAACTACTCTGCTTCAGTCATCTGCAAAGCTCTAAAGCCCTCGTCGGCATTGGCGGGCCGCATTTCCCTACATTCTATTTCTCCTTACCAAAGACCGGCGCATGTATATTACAAGATGATGTGGCAAACTTAATCATCATTAGCTCCCGACCTCTCAAGCTCTGAATGGTACGCGTTTCTCGGGGTTTCCACCAATGATAAATGAGAGAAATGAAAAAGTTTTCCTTGGAGGTCACCCCCTCTCCCATCAACCCATTCACAGAAATAGGATGAGAACGCCTTCCGTCTACATATGCGTAGAGAAGCAGACACAGCTCAACCTAGCCCACGGGGCTTGAATTTTAACATATTCATGCCATTAATTTCCCGGAGATTTTGCTATTGCGTATATGTTGTGTATATACGTCTGAGTAATGAAGACACCACCGGTTTGCTGTGGGGCCCACATCGTCTTCGAAACAACCGCGCCCACGATCTTCTTGGAGCGTAATGAGTATCCATCGAGCAACAAAACCTTCTTGGTGCGCGTAATGCGAAAGGTTGGTGGATTTTCATCGTGCTTTCTGGAAACCTGTCAGCAGCTTTTTGCGACAATAGCAAAATGAATGATTAACTGTAAAATAACTGTTTAAGTGCTAAGGATGTGACGGTGGTGCTACTTCTAGGACATTGATAGGCGTTGAAAGAGGTATCATGTATGCTTATGAGCTTTGTTTGGGATGAGAACATTTTCTATGTTGGTGTTTGTATGATACAAAGTGACTGAAGCTCGAATTTGTTGTGAAAACCGAGTACAGTTAGGTTCCGTTTTTATCAACACGATCGGCAATTTTCAGTTGACAAAAACGGAACCGTGACAAAAACGGAATAATGTTCTTAGACAAAAAAATTTACAAATTTTAAAACAAAATTGCAGTTTTGCCAGTATACTACACAATTTCATCATAATAATAGACAGTATTGATGTTTAGGAGCTGTGATTACCATTAAGATTTTTCATTCGCATAAATTCGTAAATTAGGTGGATTGAAGACTCTCATCAATCGATATGATAAATTAATGCGATATATCATTAATATTTTGAATTTTCTTGGTTAGAATTTAAATGTATGAAATATAGAATAATAAAACGATAATCACATAAATGTGCTTTGCATCATAACATAGGACATATTTGTAAAAATAACTAAAAGGAAGTAGGTCACGCTGATCATTGTTTTTTTTTCATGAAATATTTAACAATCAACAACTTTTTTTCTTCTCTTTATCATTATCCTTCTGCTTCTTATTCATTTTTATGGTACAACTGAAGGAGAGCCTTTTTCTCTTTTTTCTTTTTGTAAACACTTCCGCAGTTATCAACTGGGAATTTTTTTATTTGCCAAGGTACATATTTTGCAATTTTGACACCCGATTAGCAATTAAATGTGGGATTATGTTGCAAGAGCTTTGCAGGCTTTCATGAATATTTACGGTTTCCTGTGCTTTGGATTGTCAAAACCTATTCTGTAAAATGATTGTGGTGATTTTTCTTCTAATGCTATGACTACCAACTTCGACTGGGATGCATTAATCGCCATTCTAGAATTGTGCTACCTTCGCCTTTTAACTCTGCGTTAGATCACGAATAGACTAGAAGTAAACTAAACTAAAGTTCTAGTGCTTTGTTAAATAGGTTAATCAAAAACACAAAAGTGTACAAACTCCAGAACAAGCATAACCAAATTAGAACTTTTTGGTTAGATTTCCTTTGTTAAGTTTTATGAATAAGCGTATAGCAGGTGGTATGAGCTCTTAATTAAACTTTTGATCTCCTCGTGTAGAAGAGGCGCGTGTCTACTCAAAGATCAAGATCCCAATAAATGCATAACGTGGGACCATCCAGTATCGACCGTTTCTCAAATTGTCACCCATTTCAGTTCTTTTCCCTATTCTTTGTTATAATCAATGGCTGTTGCTATAATCTGTGCAATGTTATGGAGTTTGAGAGATAAATGTTAGGTAATGTACCAAATATGGCGGGGTCGATAGGTTTATCAGAAATAAAATTTACTCGATCATGTCTCTTGCCATTACTAAAACATTCTTGATCTCATTCTTAGGTACATCCCTTGACATTTATAACAAAGAACTGATAACTCATTGATATATGTCTATCACATTCTATTATGCCATGTCAAGAAAAAGGAGAGATCTCTACAACTCTCTTAAGTACGTATCACACATTCCAGTTGTTGCTATACATGCTGACATACTATAAAATAGCGTAATGCTTTTGCCTCTTTGTGAGGGAGCGAAAATAATATAAACGGAGAAGCAACGAAAAATGAGCGGGGAAGATACAGAACAGAGCAAAATTCCATAGATTTCTATTCCAACTCCGCGAGGGCTATTTTGTTCGGACGGGATACTCAAGAGTTCTTTTAAAGTGTGAGTAAATGTGAGCATAGCAACCAGAGAGAAAGAGTACCAGAAAAAAATCCTCGTATCTCACTCGAATCGTTTGATGATCTGTGTTGAATCATCAAGATCTGTGCTTCATTTTTATATCGCAGAGGAGTTCTGTTAAGCTTGGTTGCTAGGACGTGGCCAGAGCAACTCTCGACTTTTGAAAGATGCACCAATCTTGTCCAACAGCCCAAGCTAAGTTTGAAAACTGTAATTGAATAGCGGATAGGAAGGAGTCAAACCGTAACCGTTGAATCGTATATGACTTGACATCTATAATGTATCGAAGGTGATCAACACTAACATAAAGTCGAAATATCAACCCTGAGGCTGTTGAAAAACATTTAATAGCTTTAAAATAAGTTTTTAGTTCATATTTCAAGCATTTAAATTTTTTTTTTGTGTGTTGATAAAAACGGTATAATTTGTTGACGAAATCGGAACGTGACAAAATCGGAGCGTGACAAAATCGGAACGCGATAAAAACGGAACATACCTGTACTGCAACGAGTTGCGTACAACATTTTTTGCAGTTTCGTAAAAGACCACTTGAGGGTATCAGAAATAATATTGAGATGGATTCAAAATTATTTTGCAATTTTTAAAAATTTTTGTGTGGTGATCAATTATGTAACTCAAAACAGTTGCCTAATAAAAAAGATGTTGCGTAATATTCATTACGCAACTGATTTCAGTTGGGTTGTCTGCGAGCTACATTTACTCCTGAGCAATTCTCGCTGAAACCAGGCCACCATCGGCACCCATCATTAGAATTCCAATTTTATGTCACTGATCGCTAGTTTTCGATTAAACGTAAGGGTGGTCCTTTCGGTTTTCTCAAATTTATTGAACCCTCGTACGCCAGTTAGCTCAACAGTTTGCGAAAAAGCCATTTTTTTATAAATCTTGAGTATTTCTTCACGTGATATGTCTCATATTTCCCTTGAAATACAAAAAAAATTTAGTGGCATCGTATAGAGATACAGTGCTTTCCCGCTTTTGTTTACCCCCGATTTTTAGCAACACTCGTTTTTGTAAACATTTTCTTCCCGATTTTGGCAACACATTGAACAATATTTTCAATTGACAGGGTACTAAAACCTTACATTTTTAGTTTAAGCAAAGTGAAAATAAGTCAAAATGGAAATGGTGGTGAACACTGCGAGCTATGAAAGGTAATGTGAAACGTACCAATGAGAAGCACTCGCATATTTCAAAGTTGTTATTCGAAGTAATGTATAGGAGAAGTCTTATAAAGCAGGCAAGCTGTATAAATTATTGCTACATTGTTTAAAAGGCATCATAAATTGGCAGAATAGGATGGTAATCGACAGTAAAAGCAAGTGTATTTAAAGTATCAAATATTAGTCTAATCAGCTTTACTGTGATGATCACAAATATTTTGTTGTTATTTTGCTTGTCAATTTGTTTAACAAATCATTGTTTGTGGCGGTCTGAAGAGCCTGAAAATGTTTTAAAATTATCTCGTGATAATTGATTAGTTGTTCTGCAAACAACGAATAGGGTAGATGTACCAATAGTGGAGGTACTAAGCACGATTGAACTTCATTTAAGAGCCTAAATTCAAGAAGCGCAATTAATGTACATGTTAATGTTGTAACGGGAAGTAACGACCATTAACTTAATGAGAAAAATGATTTCATCGCAGTAATCCACGGTATGTCAGTGAAAAATAATACCTCCACTATTGGTACACTGTTCCTTTAGTTGCGGTATATTTTTAATTTGTGTTCCTATAGTTGCGGTATCCGTGGTTTTCTTATGGGATCCTCCACTATAGGAACACTTTACCGCAACTATTGGTGCAAGCAAGAACAGTTTTAGCAATTTTAGCGATATATCATCAGTTTTCAAGCAATTTGGACGCTCTTTTCAACTATTCCGTGTATCAACAAGCCAAGACGTCGATTGGCAGTGTCGGTTCTGTGGTTAATGTAATAAAATCAGTGTAAACGGCACTACCGCAACTATAGGAACACCCACAACTAAGGGAACACTTACCCTAATTGATGAGAGATTTCTTTTAGGCATTGTGGGATACAGAATCCACTGCGTTGATAAGTGGCATGAGGGTTGATCACAGCAATCGGTTTTAGACGTTCTTCTGTGATGCGGACTGTCATATCGTCAATGTTGGTATCCATGACCAACATGATACTGTCACTTGCACATTAGATGCATTCACACTCTGCCTCACTAAATTTAAACCACTGTGATGTAGCCCAGCAGCTGCTTAGGCAGTCAGTCTCGGAAACCAAGACTGACGTGGTGCTACTATCGGACCCATACCGCATACCAGCCAACAACTGGAACTGGGTGGCGGATAGGTCTCAACAGCTAGCAGCTATAGGGACGACAGGACGATACCCAATCCAAGGAGTACCGTTTTGATTCATATTACGGACACTTAAAGCCTCAGTGAAGTATAACCCAGCTTGGACCATACACAATAAATCATTCTGTATGATTTTTTAGCGTTATCGAGCGTCGGAAGCCCTTAACTTTCGGATGGTGGGTAAAGAATACGCGTCCGCAACTTGAATAATTTTAAATAAATCAAAACATGTGGCCTTTTCATGATTCTTATTCCGGACGCTCCCTTACTTTTGCCTCATATTCCGGACGCTTCGATTCGAATTACGGACAGCTCATGATAATCATTAATGGAACAGTCAAATCATCAATTGAAATCGTTCAACCACTTAAGAGACGTCTAAGGTAGTTGGGCATTATAAATTTGCAATTATATTTATGGAAAAAATTTAATAAAACGAGCCTCGAAAATGAGAACTTTTGGACGGCGAAAATTGAAACATTTCGTGTGAAATGTTTCCCATACAAACGAGAGTGTCCGGAATTTGAAGCTGTCCGTAATATGAATCAAAACGGTAGTCTCTAATGACGGTTTTACGATAGCAAAAATCAACGGCGTGTTCTACTGCAGTTGTTTCGCGCCCCCAAGCTGGTCGATTGAGGAATTTTCCCACATGGTCGACAGGATGATAGCCGAACTAGCTAATCGGCAGCCAGTAGTGATAGCTGGTGACTTTAATGCATGGGCAGTGGAGTGGGGTAGCCGTTGCACCAATCAAAGAGGCCAGCTATTGTTGGAATCCCTGGCCGCATTAAATGTAGAGCTGGCAAATGTGGGTACAGTGAGTACCTTCCGCAGAAATGGTACAGAATCGATTATTGACGTGACGTTTTGTAGTCCTAACCTTTTGGATACCATGAACTGGCGCGTCGATGACGGTTATACTCATAGCGATCATCAATCGATTCGCTATAGTATAATACCAGGCGGGTGGAAGGCTGCGCGATGAAACTCGACCCAAGCCCGAGGATGGAAAACAGCGCGCTTCGACGGCGAAGTATTCACTGAAGCCCTGAGGCGCGAACGGCTGTTGGCTCTCAAAAAAGAAATCAAGAGTCGAAAACGGGCATGCTTTGATAGTCTGTGTAAGAGTGCCAAACTCGATTCCGTGGGGTGACGCCTGCAGAGTGGTAATGGCTAAGACCAAAGGTGCCATAGCGCCCCAAGAGAAGTCGCCCGAGTTGCTGCGATCGATAATCGATGTACTCTTCCCGCACCATCCCATAAGCCCATGGCCCCCAGCGCCGTATGCGGCAGATGAAGAAGAAGAAGTGGCGAGAGTGACGAATGAAGAGCTGGCAGAAGTCGTGAAAACATTCGCGTCAACCAAGGCACTGGGACCCGATGGTATCCCGAATGTTGCCTTAAAAGCGGCAGTGAACGCGGATCCGGACATATTCAGAACTACGATGCAAGGCTGCATTGATCAAAAAATCTTCCCGGATGTATGGAAGCGACAGAAATTGGTGCTACTACCAAAAGCGGGGAAACCACCAGGTGACCCGTCAGCGTATAGACCTATCTGTCTACTAGATACAAGAGGCAAGTTGTTGGAGATTGACCCTCAACAGGCCTGTACCGTACACGGAAGGTGCGGACGGCCTGTCCAACAACCAGTTTGGATTGAGGAAAGGTAAATCTACTCTGGACGCTATCCAGTCGGTTGTTCTGACAGCTGAGGTGGCAATTGAGCATAAAAGGAGCGGCGTCACACTGGATGTGAAGAATGCGTTCAATAGCGCAAGCTGGGAAGCGATAGCTCACGCACTTCACCGACTCAAGGTACCGGTGCAGTTTTGTTAGCTTCAAGTAAGCCATTTTGATGGTAGGATTCTACTGTATGACACAGAGGAAAGGCAGAAAAGCGTTCGATTTACCGCGGGAGTACCCCAAGATTCAATCCCGGGCCCGCTGTTATGGAATGCGATGTACGATGACGTACTGAGGCTGCGCTTTCCGACAGGCTTCGCCGACGATATCACCCTTGTGGTCTATGGTGAATCGATGGAGGAAGAAGAGTTGACAGCAGCGCACTCTATTTCCATAGTTGAGGAATGGACGAAGTCTAGGAAACTAGGACTGACCCGTCATGAGACTGAGGTGATGGTGGTCAATAACCGCGAGTCCGAGAAACGGGTGCTTAGGTGATTTTACCATAGAGTCCAAGCGATCACTTAGGCATCTTGGAATAATGATCGATTACAAACTCAGCTGCGCTTGCCATGTTGAATATGCTTGTAAAAGGGCATCTACAGCTATATCGGCGCTTTCGAGGATGATGTCTAACAGCTCTGCTGTAATTGCCAGCAAACGCAAACTCTCCTAGCAGGCGTGGCGCTATCCATACTGGGGTACGGAGGACCAATCTGCGCTTAACACGAACAGAAACCTAAAGCGATTGGAAAGCACGTATAGGATCATGTGTTTAAGAGTAACAAGCGCATCATCAAGGAAGATGTTCAATACTTCAATCATAAAGGTATCAGAACTTGCGCGATACTGTGTTTATGAGGACATGGTAGTGTAGTACCCAAATGTATTGATGTAGAAGACAAAGCAGAGCATCTTGATTACCTTAGCTCTGATACCATCTTAGTCAATGCATTTATTGTTCTTTAACTATTCAATAGCATTTTTAACCCTCCTTCAAAGTGGGAACCGGTTGATTTACAAAATCCGCAGTACTGCCTGGACTCTCTTTGCCTGCGCTCTCATACAATTTAGGTGTTCAACGAAGTGCAGCTTCCACCTTTCGATCAACATGCGGCACGAAGCCATTGTGGGATGCGTAGAGCTTCTGGTAGAATTTCCGCGTTTCTTGAGACCGGCACAGTTGCTCTAACTCCTCGCACGTAACTTTCTTCAGGGTTTTTTTTTCACGAAAGAGGCAGGTCTGCTGCTGCCATTTCCATCTATATTGTTCCCCGTTCTGTGAAGTCGTTTGCTTTCTTCTCCAAGACTCCTCGTTGATGTTGGGTTCGACTCCAAGGCTTAGTTCGTTCAGGATGCTCCATTTGGCACTTCTTATGTAAACGGCATCAGTCAAATTTAAGTACATCAATAGAGTGAAGCGTAGATCGGAACCCAACTTCGACCATATGTCATACGACCAAATATTCTTACGTCATTCCGAGTTATATTTTTTCACTGAAATGCAAGTTATTCGATGCATTCACTTCACAAACAGTTCCATCAATCAATTATTACCTCATCACTGGTTGATGTAATCCATGACGTCTTGATTCAATAAGCTTTTTCAGGCTCTATGTTAGTGATAGCGTTAGTGGCAAACACCCACAGCATATGTTCTGCCATCACAACCCAACCCGTAATGTTTATTAACTGCAAAACAATTACCACATTATTCCACTTGACTGTGCTCAACTTCCATCAAAACAAATATCAAACTAAAACCATCCCCCTTTCCGAACACCCGCCCCTCCCTGAGAGTGAAAATGAATCAATTAGCTTCGGTTCAACGCTTCACCAGCTTGCCAAACGCAGCACAGCAACTCGTACAAAACAATTATCCCTCGCTAACTCTAGTCTATTTCGCAAAGTACCGCTCGGCCACTTGGGCTAGGCTTGGCCCCGACTCTTACCGAAATGGCCTTGTCGGAAAAAGTTTTCCACGGGTCCGGACGAAAGTCTTCCCATCTTCCCCGCCCAATCTCACCCAAGCACTTTCCTCCTGCTATTATTGTAGTCGTTGTCTTAACCCATGTATCAGCATGTCAGGTGCGGCGGCGGCGGCCAAGTTCCAACTTTTCGCTTTGATTCACCTTTGGCCCGCTTCACACCTGACCCTATCCAAGCCGATTACGACAACGACGACGACCGACCGAAAAGATGGTACTACACGTCTTGAATCCGTATCAACTTTGCCTATCTCAGGCACGATTCGCCGAACGCTTGTATCTTCACTCACACCTTGGTCAAGGCCTTACGGTAATTCTTCCACCAGGTCATGTGAAACTTGATTCCATAAAAATATAAGTTCAGAAAAATTTTTGGGTCAAAAGATCTTCCATTTCTTTTAAACTCGGAAATTTTGTCAAAATTTTGTCGAGGTCCCTTCAATAATTTGAGCCGCATACATCGAACAATTACTGTAATCACGAACACCGATGCACGCCATCGTCTATAATTACTATTAGATAGAGCGCGCATCTGAACGAGGAAGCTCATCCCTTCTCGCATCCAAAGTTGCCCGAACTATTTCTCATTAAGATATTTCACTTTTATGGTTTTGTTTGAAAGTTCACCGTTAAAACGAAAGTTGGTTCTCACGTCTTGCTCGGTGTTGTTTTACCAGATTGTATTGCATAAGGGCATCGAAATCATGTGTTGAGTATAATTGTTGAATGCAATGGCTTCTTCTTTTCTCCCTTCGTTGACATTCGAACATAATTATTAGAATAGAGGTGAATGATTACGAGATGATTAAAACCTCTCTAATAAAATAAATAAATAAATAAATAATTATTAGAATGACTGTACAAGGTCTAAGGTTTTGCAGATCCAAAGAATTGTATTGGATTTTTTAAAATTTTATTTAATTTGGACTTGGACTTGGACTTGCACTTGGTTTAATTACAGATTAGATCTAACTCAACAATTTGCAGTTCTAAGTTGCAATTATGATGTCTTTTTTCTGAGTATGGCTCAACGATGTTTATATGTGTTACCTTCATCATTTTATAATTCATATCCCTCGATTATTAACGATTATTACTTCGAAAATTTACTACATCGTAACCATTCCATCGCGAGCAGCTAAATCGATAGCGCATCAACCCGCTAAATTAAACTGCAATCAACTTGCCCATTTGCAGCACAGAAGCACTTCAGTTTAACCCGACACAATCAATCAAAAAATCGTTGCATTTTTAATCCTTGCGATTTTTACTTCCTATCTGCCTGTCTCATCGGTGTTCACCTCCTTCCATTTTGCTGAACCCAGGATCTGTAGACTGTCGATTCCTGAATCAAGTGCAGTGCAGTGTTCCCTTGGTTGGATCGTCACCGGCGCCGTCGGAATAGTCGCTCATTTTATTCGATTCGAGGTAAATTTTTCATCACAGGTAAAAGTGAGCAAACAGAGGCATCAGCAGCAGCAGCAGCAGCGGCAGCGAACTAAAAGGGATTAATTAATGTAATGGAACTTTTAATTTACCATTCCAGCAGCAGTGAGCTTTGCAAATGAGGATCAACCTTCTCCTCGCGGCTCCCGTCGACTGTCTCTCGGAGAGGAGAGGCACCCAGGAAAGCTTTCACACAATGTTGCGGCGCTATCACGCAATGTCCGAAGAGGGTTATTATGCGACTTTCATGTGCATTCCCAAGAAAAATGATTATTTCGCTACGTGTGCTCAGTATGGCCCCAACCCCTTAAATCTGTTTCTGTTAACTGTTTCTTGAAATAGTAAACGATGAAGATATACATACTTTTCAAAATGAAATTGATGTTTTACAAATGGTGCAATAAAAGCCTTCTTCAATTGAACGTGAAAAAAATGTAATTCAATATCCTTTAGCAGAAAGCGTAGTATACCTAACACAACAGTCTACCTAGGGAATCAACTAGTAGAAAAATGCGTAAGAATAAGAGATTTAGGAGTGATTTTAGATTCCAAAGTTACTTTTATAGATCACTATAATACAATTATCAACAAGGCAAACAAGATGTTAGCATTTATAAAACGATTTAGCTATAATTTTCACGATCCATACACTATAAAAACATTATACATAACCTATGTGCGTTCAATTTTAGAATACTGTAGCATAGTTTGGTCACCATTTTCATCAACCCATGAAAATCGTATAGAATCAGTTCAAAAACAATTTCTGTTGTTCGCACTTCGAAAATTAGGTTGGACAAGGTTACCTCTACCATCTTATGAAGCACGATGCATTCTCATTAATATTCAAACATTAAAGAAACGTCGCGAATTTGCAATGGTCTCGTTCGTAAACGATATAGTTTCGCATCGTATTGACTCGATGACACTTTTATCAAAATTAAATTTTAATGCTCCTTCAAGACAACTGCGAAGTCGTAGTATTTTTTATACAAACCATCACCGCACAAATTATGCCAAATTTGAGCCTTTAAATCAAATAATGTCTGTTTACAATAAACATTGCGAAACCATTGACTTTACTATGATGAAATCGGAACTAAAACAAAAATTTATGTCATATCAAAATTCGAACTAGATTAAGAAAATAACGTTTTCAAGCTATATAATATTAAGTGTAAAATTGTAACAAAATGGTCTACTTCTGATTGACGACATGAAATAAATAAATCTATATACAGTACTGGACAGAATAAAGTACGCATTGGCGGTTTTTCTATACAAAATGATCAAGTTTGGAGTCTTATATCTCGGTTTCCAGTTGTCCGATTAACCTGAAATTTTCACCGCAGCTTGAAAGTAACCTCAAATTTGCTAGGCTAGAAATTCATAGTTTTTCATTAACGAATTTTTAAGTTATTGCAAATCTCAAATTTTGATAAAAATGACAAAATTTTAAAGTAAAAATAATTTTTAAATGAAAATATTTAGAGCAATATGTCCTTCTGCAAAAATGTACAATTTAATAAGACACACAAATTTGCAGAACATCATTTTTCGATAAAACTGATTGTTTTCAAAATATTTTCAAAATTAAATTTTGCAATTTTTTGCAAATTGAGAGATTTTCAATAATTTTAAAGATTGTGTTTCAAATGCAGTGATATTTTAATTGAGTAAAATCTATGTTATATCTAGGCTGTGGTGAAAATTTCAGATCAATCGGACCACTAAAAGCTGAAATTCAGATCTCCATTGGCGTAGCTAAAATTTTTTTCTGGAGGGGGCCTAGGGGGGGCCTAGCAAAAATTTGTTTCACGGAAGTAATCTACCAATAATAACAATTTTCACAAATTTCGTAGTTTCAACAAATTTTTACTTATTTTATTTGTTTGTTATTATGTGTCAAGAGATTCCTCTGAGAATTACTACTGGAATTTCTTCATGAATTATTTTCGTACTTTTCAGTGCTTTCTCCAAGAACTCCTTTACCTGTTTTCACTGAGTTTTCCTGGGATTCCCACGAAAAATCATTTTGAGACTTTCTGATCTCTCCAGAATTTTTTTCGAAGAATCTCTATCGACTTGCTTAAAAACATTCTTGAAGAATTCCGCCAGAAAAGTCTGGGAGTCTCACCAAAAATGTCTTCAAGTTTATCAAGCAAGGGGTTTCCTTGCACGAACTTTTCAGAAACTTCATCAACAGTTTTCTCCGAGATTAATTTTGAAATGCTACCTAAAGTTTCCCTACATGATTGTTTGAAAAAAATCGTAGCAAAAATTATACAGACTTCCTGCAAAAAAAAAATTGACTCTTCCAGGTGTTACTGTAAAGATTCCTCTTAATATTCCACAAAAAATTAACATGAATTCAATTGGGAAAATGTTATTCATGATTTCTCAGACAAATTCTCAGCAGATCTAGCTGTATTTTTTCAAAGATAATTATTTTTTAGATTTCTCTAAAGTCAGGGAGCAACATCTTGCCTTTATTCGAAACGCTTTCGATTTTTTTAATGCCTAATTATGAAATGTTTAAAAAATTCTAACATTCCTATAAAGTTTCTAGCGGAATACGTTCGACTGTTTCTTCAAAAACTCTTCCTCAAAAATGCTCAAACATTTCTCGAGTAATTTGTTCAGGGATTTCTTAGAGAATTATATTATTGATTCCCTAAAATTCTTCCGAAAAATTTACCAATCATTCATCCTAGCATTTCCCAGATTTTTTTTTTTGAACCGCAATAACGAATCTTTTGGGATTTTTCATAAATAAATTTGTCGCTAGATTTTGCAATTCATTCTTTTACTTCTTAAAAAAATTCTCCAGAAGTTCCATCAAGTATTTTTTCCGGTGTTATAAATAACTCCATTTTTTCGATTAATCATCTCAGGACTCTTCCATAAATAATTTTTAAAAATTTATCCGCTCTTAAGTTTTTGTTTAAAAAATTACTCCAGGAATACGTCAATATATTTTGGGGATTGCTTTATAAATTCCTCTACGAATCACTTTATATCAAATTTCTAAAAATACACATACAAAAGAAGGTTTGAAAGAACGTTGTTGGTATTTTTTTTTAAATTCAGCTTGAATATAATTCGGAAAAAAAAATCTTATTTTCCTGTCGTCTAATTCAAGAACTAAACCATAGAATTTCAGAAACTTGTTGATAATGTACCTCACAGAAAAGCTTAAGTGGTCCTTGTAGGATTAACTACAAAATATCTTGTTCTTTTTTCTTCGTCTGTAGCTGAAAGTATTTGTAGCTAAAATCTTAGGGGCCGTCCATAAATGACGTAGCATTTTTTCACTGATTTCTTACACCCCCCCTCCACCCTCGTAGCATTTCGTCACAAATGCTGGTACCCCCCTTTGGAAAATACGTAGCATATCAAGCACCCCCCCCCCCCCCCCCCCCCCCCCCCCTATATTTTTTTCTACTCGTTTTGATACTAATGACAATCTAATCTTACAGTTCGATGTACAGAAACGCTCACAAGTAATTTGGAAAACAGTTTTAAATAAACATTTTCCTGTTTAAGTAACATCATTTTGGTTTCCAGTTTCATATAGGCTAAATTACGTTACTTTTTCTGTTGACAAGTTTACTATAGAAAATGTGAAAAAAAAAATTTGATTAGATTGATATAGCTGGATACTGTCGAGTTACGGAGCAATATATTGAACATAAATTTCGTTATATTAGATGATTGTTTTTAATTATTCTTTGTTATGAAAAAGATTTCAATGAAAATGATCAACAAAATATATTAATTTAAAATGAATCATCGTCATTATTATCCAAATTCAAATCTATTTGCTAGATACATACAAGTTTACACTTGAAATGTTTAAAATGTTTATAAAATTTTATAAATTATTCATCTCTATTAATATACAAGTCAACTTCTCTATCGTTTCCATACTGAAGTAATCTTACACAACCTACATTAAAACAGTTGAATAATAAAAATTCATCAAATTACCGAGTTATTAGGAAAATTGAATGAAAGGGCAATTTCGATAACACTCGAATCTGTTGTCCTCGTTAATGTTCTGGCTATTCCATCAAGAACATTGATAAATCAAAACAAATCGATGAGTTGACTGGGTCGAGATCTCCTGCAACATTAAATGCATAAATTCACGGAATAAATATCTTGTTTTAATGTAAAATTTTCCTAAAAGAGCATATTTTATTCCCTTGAAGAAATAAAGCCCCAACAGAAAATATTAATAAAACTAAAACGGCTGACTTTATGCCTTGTTAACAAATGGAGAAACAATGTACTCCAAGTAGTTAAAGCATTGATTTTTAATTAATTTATTGAACTTTCATTTTGTTTATTTATTAATTAATTAATTTAGACACGAATATAATATAATATCCACATAATTATTTAAGGATTCAAAACATCTGTTTGATTTCATTTATCAAGAAAATCTAAAATTTCAAAGTTTAATAAAAAACAAAAAGTTTAATAAAAAATAATTGTATGTCATTTTTTTCAGCGCCTCTCTTTTTACCGACTTGAATTAAAATGCTACGTCCACTAGCTAGGACCCCTCCCTCCCCTCGTCACACTTCGTCACAAATTCATGAAGACCCCCCCCCCCCTAAAAAGCTATGTCATTTATGGACGACCCCTTAGATAATATATTTTATTAACTCCGAAGTTCAATGATACTTTGGTGAACATAATGATGTAGAACTCATTTTTTCCTACCTTTAGAAATTCCAAACAAACTTTTTTGAAGGGTCTATTGTTGATTATTTTGAAGTTCTGTAGAAGTTTAACGCGAAAATAAAATACGATGTATTATGGTAAAATTTGTAATGTGAGATTTTGATGAGTTTTAATCTTAAAAAATTGTCAAGGAATTCTTGATGGACTTTCAGGAATCAGGAACCATAAGAATAAGGATTCTGCATTTTTTAATAACTCCTATAATTTGCCTTTCTTTAAAATCAGAAAGCAACACTTTTTGGGGTTTGGTAAGATTTTTGTACGATGTTTCGAAGCGTCAAAGGAGATACAACAAAATGTTTAAACAAGTAGGGCAATGGTACAATAAAATATTATTCATAACCTTTTCATTAGAAGTAAATTACAGGATAGTTAAAACCTCTCCAATTAGTTAACAAAAAAAAACAAATTTCATTTAAAATTTTTAAATCAAATAAAATTTTTGCCCCTTCCTATTTATTTTCACATGTTCTTAACAGATTCCTTTACCGCTCATACTCTGAAGATGTGAAGGCAAGAGACATTTCAATAACCATTTTCTTTCCAATTCTTGAATAACCCGATGATCTGAAGCAAAATTTCTAGGAAACAACATATATAAGAATTTTTGACGCAATTTGTGAAGTATTTTTGAAATATTCCTCAAGGCTTTTCATGAACTTTGCTGAAGAATTTGTAATGTAATTTTTGGGAAAACTATTTAAAGAAATTCACAACAGAATTTGTAATAGAACTATCGACGAGATAACTCAGTATTAGATTTGACAGAATCATTAATTTTTTGGAGGAATTCCGAGGGAAAACTGAATTTTTGATTAGCCGTTCAACATTCTTTAGGTTAATCCGGGAACATTTTCCGGAAACAATTTGCAAATTAGAAGTAGACATAGAAGGAATGGAATAAGTCCCACAATATTAATTGAATAATTTTGAAGAGATTTGCAAAAGTTTTTAAGCCACCCTTCAATATTCTCTAAGGAATTTGATTATACTGAAATTCTATAAAGAACATCGAAAAGTTTTTTTTTAAATTTTTGTTCTAATTGTGTTGGAAATTAAGCAAATACTTTATGAAATAATAATTTTCCTGGAAAAATATTTAAGCAGTTTAAGCAATAAATTTATCCATGCAAAAATACTAAAAAAAAATCGAATTCAATGAGAGAGCCTATTGCTGGAATAAAACACTATAGTCGATTTTGTTACATTTTTTCACACAAGGTTAAATTTCTGACATTCATCTGACGAAAACTTGGCCATGTCGAAATTCCTTGAATGTTAAGATAACTAAAATTCCCGCTATGTTTTGTCTGAGAAATTCCTTTAGTAATTTGGTAACTTTTTTAAACTGTTTTTTTGGACATTATACGAGTTGAAGTTAATGTATTTGTGTGTGAATTCTCATAAAGGAAATCATCATCACCGGACAGCTCGAATAAGGTTTCCTCCAAAAACATGAGAAATCAGAATGAAGTGAATATTTCATTATTATTTATTACAATTCTTCGAACTAGTCGCACAGACTAATACTTATGAACAAATCATACTTTTGAACGTTATATTAGACGTATAAAAATCAAATATGCTGCTTTATGCAAGAAACAAGAAGCTAGTACTAACAGTAATAGATTGATCGACGGCCGGATGATTAAGCTTTCGGGTGTCGTGCTATTCACCAAAGTCAGAACTGCCTCGCTAATGCTGTGTAGGACAAGCGAGGTTTTCTCACTATAGTTGAACAACATAAAATAACGATTTTTATCAATAACACGAGTCACGTACATTGATTCAGAAAATGTTGCTGCATGTTATATTGTTTTTTTTTTTTTATTTGTATTATCATCAAAAATTCTGGGGGGGGGGGTCCTGGATGATCCTGAAAGGGGCCAGGCCCCCTGGCCCCCCCTGTTCCTACGCCAATGCAGATCTCCAAACTTGACCATTTGTATGGAAAAACGGCCAATGCGTACTTTATTCTGTCCAGTACTGTAAATGAAAATGGAGTAATGCTTGTATGTCATGAGTTTGCTCGAAAAAGGTTCAATGGATATGCATATTTTTTTCACTGCTATATTCGTCCAGGACTCCGACGGGTCTGTACGTAGAAAAACTATTAGAACTTGCCTTACCAGTCAGGCTAAGGCCTGGGTGGCCTCTGCTGTATGTAGTAGACATCTCCATTCGGTTCACGGCTGCCCGTCGCTAGCCACGCCTTCTGCGAAGGGTCCGCAGATCGTCCTTCAATTTGGTCGACCCATCTTGCTCGCTGTGCACCTCATCGTCTTGTGCTGGTCGGATTGTATTTAACCGGATTATTATCCGACATTCTGATTGCATGTCCGGTCCACCGCTGTCTTCCAATATTGGCGAGGTGGACGATTGTTGGTTTTCTCAGCAGCTGGTGCAATTCATAGTTCATCCGCCTTCTCCACGTTCCGTCTTCCATCTGCACTCCGCCGTAGATGGTCTGCACTTTGCATGTTTTGTGCCCATAGAGGAGTACCGGTCTAATCAGCGTTTTGTAGATGGCGTACTTTGCTTGATCTAAGATTTCTGTAGAGTCCAAAGTAGGCACGATTTGCAGCAGCGGTACCTCTCTGGATTTCTCTGTTGTCGTTGTCGGCGGTCGCCTGTGCGCCCAAGTACACGAATTCTTCGACCACCTCGATTTCATCACCGTCAGTATAAACTCGAGGTGGGGAGCGTGCCGTGTTCCTGCACTTCGTCTTCGACATGTTGATGTTCAATCCGATTCGCCTAGGTTCAGCCCTTAGTCGAATGGCGGACACATTCTCTCAAAGCTAAAATATCAATGTCATCGGTGAAACCCAGTAGCGGAACGGACTGCTTGAAGATCGTGCCACTCGTGTACATCCCCGCTCTTCTTATCACATCCTCTAATGCAATGTTGAACAGTAAATACGAAAGGCCATCACCTTGCCATAACCTTATGCGAAATTTGAAGAGACTCGAGAGTGTCCCTGATACTTGGACCACGCACATCAGTCGCTCCATCGTCACCTTGATTAATCTTATCAGTTTGTCCGAGAAACACGAATACGGCATAATCTGCCATAGCTGATCTCGATCGATTGTTTCATAGGCTGATTTAAAATCGATGAACAAATGATGTGTGGGTACATTGCAATGTATTGTATTCGGAATACGATAGTTGACGCAATTCAACTTGTTCTGGCACCCCTGCCACCCCGATTAAACGTGAGCCGTGAGTGCCAGTTGACAGTGAGAGGTGAGTAAGAAAGAGAAAAGGGGAGATGACAGATGTCGTAGAATTGTCGTTCGGCAGAAGGCATGAGAGGAAGAGCAGAACTCCAGATGCAACGCGAGATGGAGGAGCAGCAGCTGCAGCACGAGCAAGGGATATTAGATGTTCAACTGGTTTAGGAGAAGGATTTTTTTAAGAAGCGGGATGCAATCCAGAAGCAGTTTGCTAGCAGCGTTAGTACACAGTACCAAAAAATAATGTGATTTACGTCTTTTGGGATGCACATAAAAGAAGCGAGCCGAATGACGTGAGTTTGTGTCCAAATTCAAATACATTAGTATCTGATTCGGGAAATGTCGATCACAGTTCCATCACTTTCGTGTCCTTTAACATGTAAAATTACATTTTTTGTTCAATACGTCTTCAAGGACACGTTTTTGTGTTGTTCCATCACTTACATCATGTGTCATTCAGTCATAACCAGAATTACGTCCAGAGTAATTTTCATTATTTTTAAGAGTGTAGGGTCAACGCGTTGATGGACCAAGATGGCGCTGTTGGTGGAGCTTCGGCAGACAATCCAAAGCAGAGAGTGTATGACTTTCGGGTAGCGTACCCTAAAAGCGATACGCTGTGAGCGGAAATAAGGTCGAAGAAAGTTGTGAGGCTGAAGCTGATGAAGAAAGTGCGGGAAAGGGTCAACACCGAGTCGGAATCAAGCGAAGAAGACGAAAGCTCGTCGGCAGATCGATTGATAAGCAGCCGTCATAGCAAGAAAGTCAGCGACCAGCCTGGGCAAAGCGTTGGTTGAAGCTGAAGGTCGGAGCAAGCCGTCGGTCGAATTCGGAAAGCGGTTTCGCAGCATCTTCCGAAGTTTCGCGGAGAAGCGGAAGTTTGGTCGCTACTCATCAGCAGCTTCAAACACACCACAGCGGCGTGTGGATGCACGAATTCTGAAAATCTGAAATCGATTAGTTCTGCCTGATTCCGTTCCGGATGTTATTCAGGACCTTCGGAGTCTGTTCGGGAAGCCTGTGAAGTTGTTGAAGATGCTGCTGATGAAGGTGAGGAGCATTACAGTGCCGAGAGCGGATCGACTGGAGACGTTCTTAAGTTTTGGTATAACGGAGAAGGAACTGTGCGACCATTTGGAAGCTGCACGCCTGAACGATCACCGTTCCAGGAGTTAGTTGATCAGCTGCCGCCAAGCTACAAGCTGGATTGGGTCCGGTACAAGCAGGGCAGAATGGAGTCCGCTGAGGATGTTCACAAACTTCACCACAGCATGCAGAGGTGGCGTATCGTGGATCCGGTCCGATAGGCGTCGCTACAAGCAGTTCGTCGGTTTTCGAATTGGAGAGACCATCCCAAGCAACCAAAAGTACGGACAAAATAGCATGTTTGAGCTTAATCAGCAAATCAGCCCACTTCTCAAGTAATTAATCGAACTTGAGTTCACAATAAGTTCAGTCACGGGACTGTAGAGAATACAATTCAGCTCATAAAGAAACGTGAATAAAATGATTCAAAATATTTTTCCACTATGCACTGCTTTTTCAATTTATTTCTAATGAGACAGCATAGCTTTGGCTGGCAAAAGTGTTTTTCGCTATAAGTTATATTTTTATGTATAATCTATAGATAATTACTCCTTCTGAGATTCGAACCCAAGTACTCTTCGTTGAAATCGGATACCATACTGTGTAAAACAATCCCAGAACCAAATTTCTACTTGAAAGTTCAGATAGGTACACGTGGAACTGATTGTGAACTTTCATAATTTGACGTTTCTTGATTTGTTTTGTTTGGCAGTGATTTTTACTAAGGGAAGAATTAAGTGCTGTGATAAGCGTTTATGGAACAATATGTAGAAAACACTTTTTTTTTTTTTTAATTTCTTTATTAGTATCATTCCAAACATTACATTCATTTCTTATACCTAGGTGTTCTGTGTTATTTGACAACACTATCATCCTAATTTGGTAAAACAAATTTAAGATTTAATTAACATTTTGTTAACAACATATTACATTTCATTTGCCGTAGCAGTTCAGTTTTTTTACAGGTGAGTTGATTTCACCTGCTTATAAGAGAAAAAAAAATGTTTTTAATATACTTAACCTAACTTAACCTAAACATATAACGCATTAATCGTGGCAATAGAAGATTGTAACGATTTTTGCCTGAAATTATTAATGATTGTATTTGACATTTGTTCCAATGTTTCTACATTGGATATTCTATGTAACTCATTGGTACTATACCAGGGAGGAAGCCTCAGAATCATTTTCAAAATTTTATTTTGAATTCTCTGCAGAGCTTTCTTCCTGGTACCGTATTGATTCATATTACGGACAGCTTCTAATTCCGGACACTCTACTTTGTATGGGAAACATTTCACGCGAAATGTTTCAATTTTTGCTGTTCAAAAGTTCTCAATTTCAAGGCTCGTTTTAGTAAACTTTTTCCATAAATATCTTTGAAAATTTATAATGCCCAACTACATTAGATGTCTCTTTGGTGGTTTAACGATTTCGAATGATGATTTGACTGTTCCATTAATGATTATCATGAGCTGTCCGGAATTCGATTCAAAGTGTCCGGAATATGAGGCAAAAGTGAGGAAGCGTCCGGAATAAGAATCATGAAAAGGCCACACATTTTGATTTATTTAAAATTATTGAAGTTGCGGAAGCGTATTCTTCACCCACCGTTCGAAAGTAAAGGGCTTCCGACGCTCGATAGCGCTAAGGAATCATACAGAATGATTTATTTTGTATGCTCTATGCTGGGTTATATTTCCCTGAGTCCTTAAGTGTCCGTAATATGAATCAAAACGGTATTACAACAGCTAGTCCATATTGGTACAGCATACAACATGGCTGGCCTGAAAATTTGTTTGAATATCAAAAGCTTGTTCTTAAGACAAAGTTTTGATTTTCTATTAATAAGGGGATAGAGACATTTTACATATTTATTACATTTGGCTTGAATGCCCTCAATGTGATTTTTGAAAGTTAAATTCTTATCTAGCATGAGCCCTAGATACTTAACTTCATCTGACCAATTTATTGGAACCCCTCTCATCGTGACAACATGTCTACTTGAAGGTTTCAAATAAAGAGCTTTTGGTTTATGTGGGAATATTATTAGTTGAGTTTTGGAAGCATTAGGAGAAATCTTCCATTTTTGCAAGTATGAAGAAAAAATATCCAAACTTTTTTGCAATCGACTACAGATGACACGCAGGCTTCGTCCTTTGGCGGAGAGGCCTGTGTCATCCGCAAACAAAGATTTTTGACATCCCTGAGGTAGCTCAGGTAAGTCAGATGTGAAAATATTGTATAATATTGGTCCCAAAATGCTGCCTTGAGGAACACCAGCTCTTACAGGAAGTCTTTCAGATCTGGAGTTCTGATAATTAACCTGAAGTGTACGATTTGACAGATAACTTTGAATTATTCTAACAATGTATGTTGGAAAATTAAAGTTTTTTAATTTTACAATCAAACCTTCATGCCAAACACTGCCGAATGCTTTTTCTATGTCTAGAAGAGCAAGACCAGTAGAATAGCCTTCAGATTTGTTGGAACGGATCAAATTTGTTACACGTAAAAGTTGATGAGTGGTCGAATGTCCATGGCGGAATCCGAACTGTTCATTGGCAAAAATTGAATTTTCGTTGATGTGGGCCATCATTCTGTTCAAAATAATCTTTTCAAAAAGTTTACTGATGGAGGAAAGCAAACTGATTGGACGATAGCTAGAAGCTTCTGCAGGATTTTTGTCTGGTTTTAAAATTGGAACAATCTTAGCATTTTTCCATTTGTCAGGAAAATATGCTAATTGAAAACATTTGTTAAATATATCAACTAAAAATGATAAGCTACTTTCTGGAAGTTTCTTGATGAGGATGTAGAAAATTCCATCATCGCCAGGAGCTTTCATGTTTTTGAATTTTTTAATAATAGTTCTCACTTCTTCCAAATCAGTCTCCCAGGCATTTTCGAAAACGTTCTCTTGATTGAGAATATTTTCGAACTCCTGAGTAACTTCATTTTCAATTGGACTAGTAAGTCCTAAATTAAAATTGTGCGCACTTTCAAACTGCATAGCAAGTTTTTGAGCTTTTTCGCAATTAGTTAGTAATAATTTGTTTTCCTCTTTCAATGCCGGTATTGGCTTCTGAGGTTTTTTCAAGATTTTCGATAATTTCCAAAAGGGCTTAGAGCCAGGGTCCAATTGAGAAATTTTATTTTCAAAATTTTTGTTTCTTAATTGAGCAAAACGTTTCTTGATTTCTTTCTGCAAATCCTGCCATATAATTTTCATAGCAGGATCGCGAGTGCGTTGAAATTGCCTTCTCCTCACGTTTTTAATACGGATCAAGAGTTTAAGATCATCGTCTATAATCACGGATTCAAATTTTACTTCACATTTTGGAATTGCAATGCTCCGGGCTTCAACAATGGAATTTGTTAAAGTTTCAAGAGCATTGTCAATATCAAGTTTAGTTTCTAAAGAAATGTTAACATCAAGATTGGAGTCAACATACGTTTTATATATATTCCAGTCGGCTCGTAAATAATTGAAAGTGGAGCTGATAGGATTGAGAATCGCTTCTTGGGATATTTGAAATGTAACAGGGACATGATCAGAATCAAAATCAGCATGAGTAATCAGTTGGCTACAAAGATGACTAGAGTCGGTTAAGACCAAATCAATCGTAGATGGATTTCTAGAAGAGGAAAAACATGTGGGGCTATCAGGGTATTGAATTGAGAAATATCCTGAAGAGCACTCATCAAATAAAATTCTGCCGTTGGAATTACTTTGAGAATTATTCCATGACCGATGTTTGGCATTAAAGTCACCAATGACAAAAAAATTTGACTTATTGCGAGTCAATTTACGCAAGTCAGTTTGGAGCAAATTAACTTGCTGCCCAGAGCATTGAAAAGGCAAATAGGCAGCTATGAAAGTATATTTACCAAACTGTGTTTCAACAGAAACACCTAAAGTTTCAAAAACTTTAGTTTCAAATGATGAAAACAGTTGATGTTTTATACGCCTATGAATGATGATTGCAACTCCCCCACATGCCCCATCAAGTCGATCATTACGATAAACAAAAAAGTTAGGATCTCTTTTGAGTTTAGATCCAGGTTTTAAATACGTTTCGGTAATAACTGCTTTATGCACGTTATTAACCGTAAGAAAATTAAACAGCTCGTCCTCTTTACCATTCAGAGAGCGAGCATTCCAATTTAAAATATTTAAATTATTATTTGGATCCATTAGAAAAACGTAATCCAATAACAATTTGATTTGTAAATTTTACACCTACTTGGACTGCTTCAGTCATAGTGGTGGCTTTGAACATTGCATCAATCATTAGATTCAATTGTTCAGTTAGAAAATTAAAATCAGAGGCAGACATGTCATGTGATTTCCCATTGGAATTTCCGGTAGACGAAGAAGCGGAGTTACCTGTGGCGGTAGGGTTTTTTCCATTTGATTTGAAACAAGTAGAATGGGTACCTATGGATCGAACAGGGGAGGAGTTCGAATTTCCTGCTACGATATCGGCAAAGGATTTACCGTGGGTAGATACATTCGAAATAGAAAGATTCGAACGGCTACCCGACGGATTAAAATGAGTTTGTGACTGAGCATGATTATGATCTTCCTGATGGGTATGATTCATGATCAAGCGATCGTTAACTGAAAAATGAGTTTTGTTCGATACTCTACCAGGCAAATTCCGGAAACGATCGTTATCGTAACGGATATTATCTTTCATCTGCCTGGCACGAGCCTCAATGACCTTTTTGCGTGAAGGACAATTCCAAAAATTGGACTTATGGTTAGCCCCGCAATTACAACATATGAATTTGGTGGTATCTTCCTTCACTGGACAGACGTCTTTGGCGTGAGAAGAACCTCCGCAAATCATGCATTTAGCATCCATGCGACAATTTTTTGTACCATGACCCCACTTTTGGCACCGACGGCACTGAGTGGGGTTCTGGTAATTTCCTCCAGGTTTCTGGAAATGTTCCCATGTCACACGGACATCAAATAAAAGTTTTGCTTTTTCTAAAGCTTTAATATTATTTAGTTCTTTTTTGTTAAAGTGAACTAAATAAAATTCTTGAGAAAGCCCTTTCCGAACAATGCCAGATTGGGTTCTCTTTTTCATAATGATTACTTGGACTGGGGAAAATCCAAGTAAATCATTTATTCCATTTTTGATCTCTTCAGGTGATTTATAGTCACTTGAGAGACCTTTCAAGACAACTTTGAACAAACGTTCAGTTTTGTCGTCATAAGTAAAAAATTTGTGCTTCTTCTCTTCAAGATGTTTGAGAAGAAGCTCACGATCTTTAAGAGTTTCCGGCAAAACGCGACAGTCTCCTTTCTTTGCGATTTGGAAGGAAACCTTGATTCCCCTAATGGAGTTCAAGATCTCCTGCCTAAATCCCCCAAATTCGGAACAACTGACCACGATAGGCGGCACTCTTTGCTTCCTCACTTGAATCAAAGAGCCTGGGCTAGAGGCTGCTTCGATTTGGTGTTCGGAAAATTTGTCTAGAGCATCGAACTGATTGCTCATTTCGATACAATTATTCATTTCACCCTTGGAAGAAACTTCGCATTCCGGGGAAGCGTCCTTTCTTCCATTCTTGCCACGTGTAGTGACAGTTTTAAAACCCACTTTTTTGGAAGGAAGTAGTGAATTCAGAGATTCACCCTTCCTTTTGTTTGTTGTTGATACCATGTTTAATTAATAAACGAAAGAAGACGTGACCTTCGAGAGGTTTTTTCCCAAGACGGTGTCCAAGAAGGATTACCACCGCTAGCTTTCGCCAACGGGTCCAACGAAAAATCGAAGGCACGGGTCCAAACAAGGATCGTAAAGGGATCAATAGTAGAAAAAATAGTACTGAAAAGTACTGTTTTAGTAGCACTGAAAAGTATAGTTTTTAATTTTAGCACTGAAAAGTACTGTTTTTGTAGCACTGAAAAGTACTGTTTTATTGCTTTAGGTAGTTTTTAAGAAAACTTCCAAGAGCAGAGAGAATTCGTGTACGCACAGCACGAAGGTACGATGCGCACTGATGTAGAAAACACTTATAAGGGTGATTATTTGACCAGTAGTGAAAAGTTCGTCTGTTGGCACAGTGCAAGAATCAAAAAATATTTGAGAAAACTGAAAGAACATCGTCAAGCACTCCGTAGTGCCTCCAGTGAAGATGAGAGCTCTACGATGTACTTTGGCTTTATTCTATGAGATTAAGGAATTGCAGATAAGGATACAGTATTCTGATGCAGGTACGTATGTTTAATATATTCATGTGTACAGGAGAATGGAAAGCAATAGTTTGAAATCTTTATTATAAGCAGTGCAAACTGATGAAATTACTCTTATGCTCTGTTTTGTTTCCCAAAGCTGAAAAGAAGTTCACTTTAGGTGCGGTAAGGTAATCAAATGAACTTTGTGCACGCAGTTCCAAGCGAGTTCTTTTTAAAGCTGGTTTTGATCTTTTTTTGGAACTTCACGTTTACTTCTTAGTTGTAAAATAGTTCAAAATAGGTACGGTTAATTCTCTAATTGAGCATTACGGCAAGGTTCGAAACAAGTATTCTGTAAACTTATTGCGAACTTTTGCGTTGATTTGAAGAGAAGTGAGAAACTTATATTGTACTTTTAAGTTTATAATGAATGCAATTGATTCCTTTTCAAGAACTTTGTTCTGATAGCTTTCTTATGATTTTCAAATTAGCCATAAAGTTCTAACGAACTCAATCTGAACTTTGTTTGAACTCCTGAGTTCGCACGTCAAGTAAAATACGAACTTTTGGTTGCTTGGGATGAGCCTAAAGAGGCTGGCAGACTGGCGATGGGTGCCGACGAAGCTGAACGTGGCTGATCAGCTGACGAAGTGCGATAAGAACCAGGAAATAGACCCGAACAGTGCGTGGGAACGAGGCCACCAGTTCCTGTACGAGAGCGAGGATTAATGGCCGAAGAAGAGTTTGCCACCGGCGAATATGACGGAGGAGTTATGGGTTCATCTGCTGCTTCACGATGTTAAGGGCCTAGCTGACGTGAACCGAACTCGAAGTGGATGGTCCTGGTTCGAACGAGACAGCTGAAAGTGTGTTTTAAATTAAAGTTTGTTTTCATGCACATATTTGGATCATAAACATGACCTAAATTTTCGGGACAATGTTACGGGCCGGGGAATGTTCTGGCAGCCCTGCCGCCCCGATGAGACGTGAGTGACAGTTGACAGCGAATGGTGAGAATGAACGGCAAATTATTGACGATCTTACACCTAATGCGACGCACAGGCAAATAAAATTGCCACATCAAAAAATGTTCACACTGCCCCTTATTTGCATACAGGCATGGGATAGTTTTTGCAACTTGAGTTTACCTATGGTTTTGTTTTGAAAAACGTCGTTTTATGTTCTAATTTATTGTGGTTTTTCAAGAACATTTGAGAAATCTTAAATCTGAAATAAAATTATTTTTTATTGACAACTTTATAGAGCAGAAAAGTCGATTTTCAATCCTACGAAATTATTTAATGGTTGCCATGATGTTCAAAATTTCGACTCCCACTGTTCCTATCGTGACGTTGTTTTGTTTACAACATCCAGAAAAAAAAGTGCAGTTTCGTTAGCCGAACTATACCATCCAATATTTACGGTAATTAAGTACAAATAAATACTTGTTGCGATTTACTTAAAAGTTCTTCTTTCGATTATTTAGCTTGCGAACCATGTCGGAAACGGGAGAAGCACGGAGTTCATCGGAAATCGCCGACGATGTGGATATGGAGAAAGAGTATCTTTTGGATGGAAGCGCCGCTTGCCAGATTTCGTTCTAGTATCCACTCCAGCTCCGATGACCCAGATTCTATTGGGGAAATGATGGAACAGATTCCCGTGAAGAACAGTGAATTTGATATCACGAATTTCTCTGGAGACGAAAATGGCCCGGAAGAACGTATCCCGAATCGGAATGAAAACAACAACCATTCAATCCATTCAAACGGGAAGTCTTCAGAAAACGATTTATATGTTTTCACTCTACTGGTTTACAAACGTGAATTCAAGGGGCAAACATCAGGTGCTTACATCGCCCGCTGAGATATATCCGTGAACAGCAGAGAAGAGTTTTTGACAACGGTGTGGAATTTGGCAAGTGAATATCTGCATCGTGAAATCATTTTTGAAGCAAGTGCTGATGGTGACTCTTCTCCTAAGTGGTGTTCCAAAGAAAAACCGACCGAGGAAGATTTCAATAAGTTTGCTCTGTTTCAATCAGGTCGACGTTATTATTAAGTAGAGAACATACAAGACAGCAAACACAATCTTCTTCAAAATTGGCGAGATAAAGAAATATCCTTGTATCTACATATTTAATCACTGAGTGTGAGTAATCGAGCAATTTGGAACACTGTTAAAGAGTGTCTCATTGAACCAAATGAACGAGATCGTGCAGGAGCTTTACTGGATTTGAAAGAGGAACTGCGAAGGACCCATGGAGGATTGCTTGAAGCCCATGGTATGGCATGGACTTTTTGGGCCAATGCTATACAGAGTGCTCCGGCATACAAGCGTTCTTCAATGATGGAATATCCCCCTCAGACGTTGGTAGGGTTATTTAGAGCGAAAGAAGGGATACGAGTGAATACCATCAAACGTGAATTGGAAACTGCTATAGTTATCATGAAGACATCGTAGCTCTTCGTAAAACGTTCGACACACTACGTGCATCCGTGAACTCAAGTATGAAGGCGCTTGATCATCGAATTGAAATGTTGGAGATACGTGAACGAACTAGCAGCAATTTAATCAGCGCCATGAAGTCAACGGTTACGGTGCAGGAGGATGAGATTGGAAAACAATTGAGAAATGATATAACGGATTGTCCTGATCTGGATCATGCAGAATAGACAGGGTTTCGGTTATGATTTTTATGAAATAAAAAGCAAAGTTAGTTAAATTTATTATCTTCATTTTTCTCTTTATTCTTCAATATCATTGGGAACAGCTACAGTAGGATCGAATTTCCCTCTGAAATATCCACATTTTCTGAACAACCCATCCATTTCAAATGATACAAACTTCGACATTACTTCTGCAACAAACATATTGATATTTGTGTTACTGTTTTCGTTGTATACTTTCTGCATACGTTTTTTAATGACACCAAAAACAATCTCAATGGGATTGTAATATGGCGTGTAAGCAGGTAAAAATATCGGAAATATTCCCAATGACCTTAAGTAATAGATTATGTTAGCGTCGCAATGTATCTTGGCCCCATCCATTATCCAAATGGAATGGATGCCAGGATAAGTTTCAACTTTTCTGCTGTACAGAGCAAACTGACGACATTGTTCAAAAAATTTCAAACGCGTGGATGTTCCTTCGGTATAACAGCATTCAACTAGTACTTGTTGACCAACCATGCACAGGCACGAAACTCGCGGTTCCCGCACAAACTCACCATGGGCTACAAGTTTTTGTCCTTTAACGGAGTAACCTTTTGTGCGCACCATCCCGCAATTGTCGAAGGATACTTCGTCAATGAACAGCAAGTTGCAGTACATCCAGTTTATTGAGTTGATCTCTAGAAAGAATCGATGGACGTCACTTTCTTTGACCTGGATTGCCCTTCGTTCTAGGCACTTCCATGTGAGCCCTTCACTATGCAGTATTCGACAGACGGAAGATGCTGAGATCTTCAAGAAGAGGTCGACGTTTATAGAGATCAACTAGCCATAAACGTTTGTCTTTTCCAAACTTTTTAGAAATTAGAGTGTACTGCTTTCATTCGAAGAGACCGTTTTGTTCATAAATGTTGATCCAGTTATAAACAGTGGATTTGTGCTTTCCGTATAATCTGGACAGCTCAGCTACGGAATGGCCGAGGAAATAATAGTTGTATAAAGCGTGGTAAACGGTGTTTTTTGATACTCTTCGACGTTTAACTTCCGTAATAATCTCTGCCATCTCAAGGAGTTGAATGTGTTCTATTTATGGAACGAAACGAAAATTACGTTAAAAAGTGTTTCAAAAACTAAACAATTGCTCTCTTCACTGACCAGGTAGTTGTTTTGTGATCGTAACTAAGCAAAACAAGTCGAACGAATGATCACGACGATACTGACATGGAATGTCATCAACAGGCTGTGATAATATTTTTTGACGTCTTCTCAGATTTGACCGAAAGTCTAAAAATCTCTGCAAAACTCAATACCGGTAGAAATTATATAAATTATCCGAGAGTTGTTGGTGGAAAAAAGGTGTTAGATGATTGCAGGACCTTTTGAGGTCTATCACAGCCAACGCAACGCATTTGGGGGTTACACGAGCGCAAATCTTCCGAGAAATTTATTGGACAGACGAGAAACTATACAAGACCATCAGTATAGATTGCAGGACAGAGAAACAACATATGCACGAACTTCGATAAAGACGAACGGGTTTGAACATTGTACCACTGGAAGAATTAAGTTTGTAAAAAAGACATATCTAATCTCTTGGGACATGAATGCCAACGTAAACGGAGGCAAACTAAATTTTTTGATCTATCCGTAAATCGTTTATTCACAGAAAAACGTTTGTATCTCCAATTTGATCCGAAAACAACTTGTCGCCCTTTTTGTAGCTGAAACACACGGCTGCACTAGTGATCCTATATATAGAGAGATAAGCGGAAGTAAAATGGAATGATTTGGTAACAGACCAGCAGTGCTGATTTTGCTCGGCGTCGAGAATAATATTGTAACACGGACATGACTTCCTCATTGCTGAAAAGTGTACGTTGTTTCGTTATAGATTTTTGAACTACATATCCAAACTAATAAACAGCCGAAAAAATCAACAACTAAAAAATACATTGACAAAAATTTAAAAAAGAAAAATATTTCATATTTTTGCTTTATGCAAAATTACTTTTACCGAAATAATTTCAAGTGGATTACATTACTCCTCAAGAAAAGTTCAAAACAAACTTAACGCATGTTCGTTTGGCTCACACTTTGACAGCTCTCGCTGCTCGATTGGCTCACACTTTGACAGAAATATCAGCTTCCGCAAATCTCTCTTATAAAGGATTACTAGATTGCACTAACAGCTAAGTACGCAACCCTTAGCTGGCGGTCTGTGTTATCGTTTGCCCCGTGGAAGCGTGAGGTAGGATCTAGTGAGGATCAGAGCTGTGTTAGACGCTCCTTCTTAGTTGTCTACTCGCCATTTTGCTGCTTTACGATACATGAAAGTTGCATAATAACGCCTTTCAGAAATAGCGTGCCCCTCCAAAGAGCAGACATGTAGCCGTCGGGGAAAAACGGATGGATGATGAGAGCGGGTGGGTGGTGGTCCTCTTCCCAGTAGGAAGAATGGATGGCAATCAATCAGGTTGAGCTGTAGCTGGATTTTCATTTCAAAAGCCATGTGATTTCTGACGAACGTTTAAATGTGATCAAACGAGCAATCAGAAGCAGAGCCGGCAATGGATGGATGGATGGCGCCAACCAGAATGGATGACGCCGCAGAGGATGGGTGGACAGTTTTGGGCGGGAGAATGTGGGGGCTCGTTAATGTTGCACGTTAACTGATTGATGCCGACAGCGCACAGCTTTGCGGATGATGTCATAATATTCGATTACAGTGGAAGTGGCGCAATAGTTGGACTGGGAAATTTAGTTGTTCAAAGATCGAATTCCAAATTTTAGGATGTCAAAATCGTGAAGCAGCTTGTGTTTCTAAAGAAACCGTATATTTTCTTCTAAATTAATCCCTATCTACAAATATACAATTAACTTCTACACTTTCACATTAAAATACTCTGTATATTCCTTCATATCACTCGCTACTCTAGCAGCTTGTTCGTCACAGGGTGCTGCATTGGAAGAACTATCGGGAAACGCATCTCGGAAGGTAGCGACGTTCCTTGCGCTGTTCTCTCTTCCATCCACAACACTTTATCGTCATCCAGGAATGGACACAAGCTGTACAAGCTGCTGGACTTCTCCAGCAGGTGACGTTGATGTGTTGGAAACTGTTGGTTCTTTTTCAGTGTCCTGATTTCGTCATCGACTTAGTAGTCGGGTTAAGCCTCCAGAGGAACGCTTCCGCATTTCGGTACACCTCACGCTTCAGTGGTACTATAGTTCAGCGAACTTCCTTCTTCACTCACGCCGTGCTTGGAACAATCTCGATCTCCTCATCATCTTGCTTTCTCCTACAGTTCAATGTGAAACGGTAGGCGCATGTAATTGTCCATCCACTTCGAGAAACACTGTCGGTTCGGTCACGAAAATATCGCATTTGTGCCTTTGCTTCCACCAATTGTCTTCCCCGGTTGATAGAGGAACTTTGGGTCACTGAACCACGGCTCAGCGAAACAGAATGTGTTCTCTCTCTCTCACTTGGGCAACGCATCAGCCACGTTGCAAGTTTCATCATCCCATGGATTTCACTGATTTTAAACGCCACGTACTGCTAGTATCGACAGTGATCGGAAGGGATCCACGACAGAACAATCTTCGAGGCGGACCACATGAAACGTTACTTCACCTCGAGGAAAAGAACGTCGACTACAGAACTGACCAGTCTTTCTCCAAGGACTGCTGCCTGCAGATGTAAGTGGGAATTGATAGGTAAACTAGCGGGGCCACCTTTGACCTCGACATTGTCGTGACGCTAATCGTTTTGGTTCCAAAAATTCACCAAATTTATTAATAAATTGGCCCTGCACTTCACGGCCAATCCGATTTCCTACCAAAAAAACACGTCTTACCGTGTTAACATTTTCCAATAGACTGAATTAACCCAATCATGACATCGGCCTAGAACCTCAGAAGCTAGACGCCGATCGCGCCTTCCCGACGCAGAGAAGTCACAATTTGCATGCTCTCCTACTCTAACACACTCTCCACGGTCGCATACTATACATTCTCAATCTCATAGCGCAGCCCGTATCTACCTGAAGCCGAACGATCGGATGGGTTTGTATCTAGCTTCTAGTTCTCTGCTAGTCATTCCATCCCTCTCAACCCGAACTCGATTCCGAACCGATTAGCCGATCTCTTCCGAGTAAGACAATCATTTCACGCGGGTTCCCGTTTTATAGCAAGTTTCTATATGACGCTAGACACGCTAAACATTAGCAAGTCATGAATCATGTTTGCTCTTATTTATAATGAAGCATATATCTACTACAGACATCACGAAGGTACACAACGGCTCGTTTGCCGTCTCGATGCGAACGTATCCTGGCTTGTATCGACAAAAACGTGGAGCTGAAGGCTGATGTGATTTAGGGTACGGTATTCCTGAAAGAAGTAACGGGAAAAGCGAACGTCTTCGAGCTCTGGAAATCTTCGGATCCAATTGTTCCAATTCTCTACGCAATCTTCGTCGATCGGCTAGTCCCACTCGCATCCGCTTCGCCTTAGGTCTTGGATCAGCTTCATTCCATAAAACGTGCAGGTGCTTGCCGGTTCCACAGATCTCTAATAAACGCTCAGTGCTGGACTCCTTATCATCGCAGAACAGGACGCACTGATCATCCTTTTGCTCTCCCAGGGCCACCAGGAAGTTTTTGGTTCTTGAGACTCAGTTGCATAGCTCAAATCCGCCCTTGGAGAGGACGTATAGTACCTCTTTTGTCCGTTCAACCGCCTCTTCTACCTTCTACTCTTCTCCTTCTTCATCTTCTTGGTATTAACGTCCTCACTTGGACAGAGCCTCAGCTTAGTGTTTAATGAGCACTCCCACAGTTATTAACTGAGAGCTTTCTTTGCCAAAGTTGTCGTTTTTGCATTCGTATATCGTGTGTACGATTTTACTCTATGCCCCGGGAAGTCAAGGAAATTTCCATTACGAAAATATCCTGGACCGACCGGGAATCGAAGCCAGACACCTTCAGCATGGCTTTGCTTTGTAGCCGCGGACTCTAACCACTCACTAAGGAAGGCCCCATATACCATATAAGACGATATTCATGCCCCCTTGATGGAAATTTTGCGTGATCAAAGAATTGTTTGCGAATCATAAGAAACTTAACATCAGGTAACTAAATGATTTTTGCTCAATTCAAATACATTACACAGCGTAACAAAAATGCCATTTTTGCGTGTCTCAAGGATCAAATTATGCATCTCTAGTAGAGTTGGGACTGCTGAATCTGATGCCGTTCTCAGAAATGTTCCAGCACGTCACAATTGTTAGCTACAGGTAGCCAAAGTTGCATTAAACACTGTTATTATTGATGTTTACATAAAAATTAAACAATGATTAATCAAAAAAATTTTGGGATCTACTCCACCAAGCATGCAAAATAGGACTTTAACTTTCATTTCAGATATAATTTGGTTGAAATTGCACGGTTAAATTTAGATTAAATCGGATTTTACAATATAATTACAGTCTCCATACAAAATTCTTCGTTTCTCTTATATGGCAAAATACAACACTTTTCTAAACCAACAAAAAATAACTTTTTAGCATCAGAAGTATTATGAACTTTGTTTATAAATATTGTTATACACATAAAGTTTTAGTTCTGAGGCAAATTAAGCAAATAAATTAGCATACAAGCTGGCAAACTTGCATGCAAGTTGGCTGAAATAGTCAAATTTAGCATTTTCAACAGCTAATATCTCAAAAACTAGACGTGCCATGATATTCCTGAAAATGGCAATGGATTCAGAAATTTTTAATTAAGTAAATAGCGGTATTTTGGTGCTTGAGACAAAACCGTGTTCCGCAGTGTTATGTGGTATTGCAATTATCGTTATTTTTATTCAATATTTTGGTGGTATCGATACATTGATTCGAGACATATTCAATCAAATATTGATAGTTCGCCATATCGTAACGTCCCTAAGTTTCAACTTTTGAGTGTGAGTTTATGCTAATATTTTACACTTTGTGATCAGTCCTGTCGTCCTGCTTAGTCGCGCTTAGTCAACGACTAAGAAGCTTTTTTGAGATTTTTTTTTCTTAACGCCCTGTACGACTTAAATTGAAAATTCAAGCTGTATCATCTACCAGAAGTAATTTGACTTTGCCTAATGTAGGTGCAACCTAACGCCCTGGGGGCATCAATCGAAATTGTCGACCTGTATCAACGCCCTGACATAATTTGACCTTGTCTCACATAAATCAGCTGCATGTAAACGCCTTGTATGGCATCATTTGATAATTCCAAGCTGTATAAACGCCCTGAGGTAGTCTGACCTAGTACTATATAGATCAGTTGCGTCTTAACGCCCTGTAGGTAATCAATTGTAAGCTCCAAGCTTAGTCAACAGCATGGAATAACTTATTCCATGTAGATCAGGTGCACCTTAACGCCCTGTAAAACTTCAATTGCAAATTACAAGCTTTATCAACACCCTAGATTATTTTGACCTTATTCCACGCAGATCAGATGCATCTTAACGCTCTTTATAACATCAATCCATTAAGCTTTTTCAACGGCCTGCAGTAATTTGAATTTATTCCACATAGATCTTTGCGAGACCTGGAGCGTCTTTTCGCTTTGGAGAGAATCTATCGAAATATCCTAGCTGTATCAACGTCTAACGTCCTGGCGTTTTTTTACTTTATCCTATGTAGATCAAGTGCATCTCATCGTCCTGTGAGACATGAAAATCCGAGCATTATCAACGCCCTGGAGAATTTTGACATTATTTCACGTAGAGCAGATGCATCTCAACGCCGTGTATGACATTAACCGATCCAGCTGTATAAACACCCTGGGGTATTTTGGCTATATTTCGCATATATCTATACGAGACCTGGAGCATCTCCGAGCTGTATCATCACCGTTGAGTAATTTGACTTTATTCTATGTAGGTCAAGTGTATAGGGCATTTAAAGGGCATCAACTGAAAATTACAAGTTTTTCAACGCCCTAGAGTAATTTGACATTATTCCACGTAGATCAGTAACATCTTAACGCCCTGTATAACATAAATCAATCAAGCTGTATCGATGCCCTAGTTTAAATTGAGTTTATTCCACACATATCTTTGTGAGAGCTTGAGCATCTTCACGCCCTGTAGAAAATCAATCAAAATTTCCAAGCTGTGTCAACGCCCTGGATTATTTTGAGCTTATGTTATATAGATCAAGTCCATCTCAACGCCCTGGACATCAATCGAAAACTCTAAGCTTTATCAACGCACTGTAGTATTTTTATTTTTTCCCGTAGATCAGATGTATCTAAATGCCATATATGACATCAATCCATCAAGCTGTATGAACATCCTGGAGTAATTTGAGTTTATCCAACATAGATCTTTGTGAGATCTGGAGTATCCTTACACCCTGTAGAAAATTTATCGTAATTTCCTAGCTGTAATAACACCCTGTACTATTTTGACTTTATCGGATGTAGATCAATTGCATATTAACATCAACTGATGTCCGAAAATACCAAGCTTTATCAACGTCAGGGAGTAATCTGATATAATCTGATCAGATTCATCCTAACGCCCTGTAAAGCATCAATTGATCCAGCTGTATCAACGCCCTGCAGTAATTTGCCCTTATTCCACATAGATTTTTGCAATCTGGATTATCTCCGCACTGAAGTAATTTGACTTATCCTATGTAGATCAAGTGCACTTGACGCCTTGTGAGACATCAATTGAAAATTCCAAACATTATCAACGCCCTGGAGTAATTTGACTATATTCCACAAAGATCTTAGCGAGGATTGTGCGATATTTGCCAGAAAACCATTCGCCAGAAAACTATTCGCCAGAATGACATCTGCCAGAAAACCATTCGCCAGAATGTACCATTTACCAGAAAACCATTTGCCAGAATGTACCATTCGCCAGAAAGTACCATTCCCCAGAATTATTTTGCTTGTCGATTTTGATCAGGAAACATCTTGGAATCCAAGGATGGCCGTCACAATATTCGACTTGTGCCACTTTTCACATGTTGAAAAGCACTAAATTGAACAAATAGTACGGTAACTATCTCGATTGTTTCATTTTAAGCTTTCTGCTAGTGCACAGAGTGGAGACAATATAACACTGTTATTCTACATCTCTCACGAGATTTTTGGCTTTGAGGTTTTGATACAATATTCTAAGCTGTTTTACCTAGTTTTAAGAAAATTTCATTTCCTGTCACCGCGAGCTGTTCTTCTTCAGAATATTGTATTGTACAGAATTTCTCGTGCAACTACCAGATATTTTTTGCTTTTCAATTGACAGTTTATTGGGAATGTGCTACTTTCTCCCGAATATCGATACCCCGAATGTCATTTCCCTGAATATCCCGTTTTCTCAAGTGGCCTATTTCCTCGAAAATGTTTTGGCACTCATAATTATCAGAACTTATTGTTTATTTCAGGATGATGAACGGTTCATATGCAAAACACCCTTCTTTTTTGATCAGCGGTTCTTTAAAGTTTCTCCGAACTCAGCATTTTTTTCTTGTTTTCTCTATCGTTCTTTCTAGTTCACCACTCTGTCTCTGAAGATTGTTTCTTATCCATTTTGAACTGCATCTATTTTGGGGCCGTCCATGAATCACGTGGTCGTTCAAGAGGGAGTAGAAGTGGATGGTTCTATCATAATACCACGATCCATACACATTTTGGGTCATTCGGGATAATGGATTGCAGGAAAAAGTGTCATTCGGATGTCTGGCGTTCGGGGAAATGATATTCGAGGGAACACCATTCGGGTAAAAATAGACCAAAAGGTTTTTAGTAATAATGGTCACCTAAATTTAGGTACATGAAAAAGTATTCAAAAAAGAGTATTTGCTTACCGCTACTTGACATGGTGTTTGGCAAATAAGAATTCTCCATTCTCCATATATAGGATGTTCTTATTAATTTCACAACTGTCTTATTTGTCCTCCTCCTGAAAGATGTTATAGTAAATGTAACTTTGGTTTGTGAGTGGAGGCATTCATTACTTCATCGAACTGACGGCACAAATAGTTGCAACGTATATCGAAATCTTGTAAATATCGAATGAACTAGCCCTTAAGAGGCAACAAAACTTTCAAGAACAGCCTATGATGAAAAGAAGGGAGCAATACTTGTGAAATATTCCTAACCATAATTCCCTGTAAAATGGAATTTAATAATTATAAAATAGCATAATCTCATGCTATAACATCGGTAGAACGATAGTTGCAACGTTTATTGAAATCTCGCAAATATTAAACGAATTAGTCCATAAGAAGCAACAAAACTTTGAAGAACAGCTTGTGCTGAAAAGAAGGGTGAACCTCTTGTGAAGCCTTTCAAACCATAATACCATTTTACAAGGACAACGTATATTAAAAAAAGCTTACTATGCTATCAGTCATGCTAAGTATTAAACTTTACATCAGTTAGCAGTATCTTTCATTCATAGTGAAGCAGCTTTTAATGAATGCAACTGTTATTCTATTGTATATTCTTTTTGGTTCCATGTATTAAGTGTTGCTTTTTCAATTCATATTTATAAAACTTCAAATATTGATGTTGATCGTTGAATGCTCTAGAAATCGATATTTTCACCTAGTCCAACAATTAGAATATGGATATTTCGAAGCTGGCTCACTAAGTCAACGGTAGATTGTGTCCAAGAGACCCTATACTTTTTTGAGTATATTAACCAAAATAATCTCACACATTTTTTTAAGGCTGTACAATTGCAAACTTGATTTACCTGAAAAAAAAAAATAAAAAAAAAATCTAAGGGATAGTAAATTCTGGGGAATGGTACATTCTGGCGAATGGTTTTCTGGCGAATGGTACTTTCTGGCAAATGGTTTTCTGGCATATGGTACTTTCTGGCGAATGTCATTCTGGCGATTAGTTTTCTGGCGAAAGGTTTTCTGGCAAATATCGCACAATCCTTAGCGAGATGTAAGTGTTTGTAATTTTAGTTTATCCTATGTAGATCAGGTGCATCTCATCGCTCTGGTTGTTATCAGTTGCAAATTCTAAGCGGTATCTACGCCCTGGAGTAATTTGACCGTATTATAAGTAGATCAGCTGCATCTTAACGCCCTGTATGATATTAATCGAAATGGTCGAGTTTTATCCTCTTCGTGAAGTAATTTGATCTTGTTTCATGTATACATTATCTTGATGCCATGTAGAACGCCCTTGACCTTAGTCCACATTGATCAGGACGTTCTGTTGAACATCAATCGACATTTTTGAACTGTATAAACACCCTGGAGTAATCAATAGAAATTTCCCTGTAGAAATCAATAGAAATTTCCAACCCGTACACCCTCTTGTCACCAATAAATTCTGATATTCTGGTATTAATTACCTTTTCCACGTGGAAATGTTGAAATTATTACGTTAACTCTAGCATTAGTGAAACAATATCGATCAAATAATCTCTTGAAGTTTGATGAGATATATAAAAGTTTAAACCTGAAAAAAACTTCAAAACATAGTATACTTAGTAAACAGTTTACGGCGGTTGGTGCAATTTACCCCGATTATATGTTCTAAAAACAGTTAGTTAATATCCTTATTCATTTTGGGCAAATAATCTATCTATATAAATAAAAATGGAATGGTGTTTGTATGTCACGAAATGGCTTGAGAACGTTCTATTGGATTTTGAAAATTCTTCCATAGATATGATCATAGAGTGTTCCGACGTGTTTATGTATTTGAAAAGAATAGGATATTCAACGGGAAAGTCGAAAAACAGGGAGCGAACGGAGCCGATTGTCATTTTGTTCGGGACGTTTCATGGCGTTTTTCAATAGCCTACTTGTGGCAAGACAAAGTTTGCGGGACCACTAGTTTGTAAATAATAGTGATGAAAGTTCTTTATCAAGCATGCTTCAAAACCAGCATGTTTGAAATGAGTTTGAACGGCAACCTGTAAAAAAATTGTCAATTCTAAAACCCACTTAAAGATCCAACGCAAAACAACAATACAAAATCATAGGGAAATATATATATATATATATATATATATATATATATATATATATATATATATATATATATATATATATATATATATATACATATATATATATATATACATATAAATCCAAAGCTATTGTCAACTATTTTGCACTTTTATATCACTTCAAGAGCGACAATTGATTTTAAAATGAATATATTTGACTGAAGTTTGAAAACCTCTCTAGAAAAACGTTTAAATTTTCTAGATGTCATGTTTTAAGAAACTTCAAATTGTTTTTGTAAACAAAAGTTTCCGTTTATTTTTTTAATCATATCAAGTCTGCTTCATCACGTTCAAACACAATCAAACATTCTATAAATCAAATCTTAAAAATCTCTTAAAATATGTATTAGTATGTTCTACTTTATAACTTGCCTTTGCACCCTATTTTGTAAAAAAAAGTTGCGTCGGTTATGGTTGAGAAACCTGACACATATTGTTTTTGTTTTAGTTCGCTAGAATAGGCCAAAACTAGAAGAGAACTAGAAGTGAAAACATGTTTTCACCATAAGTGCATTTGAATTCTGAGGTCACCATCAAAAAGCTAGCTAAGAACTATTTTTTCGTGGATAGATCACCTCTAGTTTAGTTGATATGCTAAATTTCTGCTCTCAGAGTGGCACAGAACCGGAAAAAACGGGAAAAAGACGGGGAATCCGAGAATTGGAGATGGTAACCGGGAAAATCGTTTTGAAACAGCATTTTCGAGCTATAAACCTACAAACCAGAAATTGTGGAAAATCGTTATGTTAGAATATGTTGTATACAGAAGCAGTCTTGAAAATAGACATATAAAAATGAAGAAAAGTTCTAGAGGTCACTTTAAGCTTTATTTGAGAGATTTCAGTAACTGTTACGAGGGAAAATTACTGATACACGCGTACCAATTGTAGCTTAAGCGATTAGGGGGAGATCCCCCAGTATCGGACACTTAAGCCACTAAATTCATAATTCGAAAAATATTGATTTTATGGGCTCGTGTTACCCATTTATGATAAATATTACCATTTTTATAGTGTACAAAAATAAATTTGAAAATATAAATATGAATTTTGACACTGCATTTTGATGATGAATTTTAGTACCAAATTGATCGATCTTGAAAGGTGGCACCCAATACCGGACACTATCTGGAAATGCCTCGAATTCTGCAAATTTGAACATCATTGAATGTGTACACTATAGGAATAGTTTATAATTACCAATTCAATGCATTTGCAACATTTACAAGAATAATTTGAGTTTTTCTTAGTTTGCAAGATGCCTATCAAAAACCTCCTTCATATATGATGAAAAATAGCACATTTTACGATGTTGATCTGAATGTTCATTCTTCTTAATTTTATTGCATGTTTGATACCATTATCGATGGAATCCATGAAAAATGAATGTATTTTGAGACACTGGTGCAATAATTACGAAGGCATCATATAATAAATCAAGCTGTCCGAAACTGGGGGACAGGAAGCGCTCAACTAAAATTGTAATTTGTCCATATTTAGTTCAATTATGGTACAAAATACATTCATACCATCAAATTAGGATTCTTTTCGATCATGCTTGCGGGATCTAAAGTATTTTTTCATATTCAAAATATTTACTAAATAGGGTCAAAATTAAGAAAATACGTCAATTTCTTAAAGATATTCAAACTTTTCTACTTTTTTATAAAGGCATGCATATTTCATGGATGTGTTATTCTACGCAAACATTAGTCTACATAATAGCTTTCTTTTCTACTAATACACCATCTTGATTGGACCATGATTTCTCAATGTTTCGACTTTGTCCGGTATTGGGTGCTGTCCGGCACTGGGGGATCTCCCCCTACATTTACAGCATAGTTGTTTTGTTGCAGAATGATGATTTTTACAGAACGAATCGTATATTTACCCAACGAGGCTTGCCGAGTTGATTAACCCCTTTACCGGCAGCATCATTTTTTACCACTAAAAAAATATTCAAAATGCGATAACTCTTTTGTTTCTCTATATTTTTGCACCGTTTTTTCACAAGCCCTCAAAAAACTCTTCTTGTTTAAGAATATGTGTCGATATTAATAATTGGTCATCTAGATCCGGAGATATTCCAAAATTCCTCGGGGGACCGACGCTTAGCCATAACCCACTTGAATATCTCAGGCAACATAATTTTTATCGTATTCGGATATTTACTCCACGGAATGATACGTTAACGTTGGTGCAGCCGTCTTTGAGTAATGCGCATTTATGTTTTTGGTACCGCGCAGGACAAATACAGATCTTGAAAACTCTAAAAAACCTCATTTCGTAATTTTCAGATTTCTCGAAGAATGCTGAACAGATTTGTATGATTTTTTCAGGGTAGCTCCTTATTACCTGTCATTGTATAGTACATATTTTATTTTTTTTTTGACAAATAGACCAAAAACAAAATGGCCGCCAAAGACATTTTATATGAAGAATGTCGGTCCCCAAGGAACATCGGAATATTTTCAAAACTAGAGCAGCAATGATTAATATCGACACGGATTCTTAAACTAGAAGAGTTTTTTGATATCTTGTGAAAGAAAGGTGCAAAAATATCGAGAAACAAACAAAATTTGTTTAGCGGTAAAAAAGCTGCCGGTAGAGGGGTTCATTTCGACGATTATTGTAATAAAGAATTCTATATCGAGTTGTGTACAATATTTTTTGCAATTTGGTAGTAAACCACTTGAGGATGTCAGAACTCATTCTGGGACGTATTTACCATATTTTTTTTGCATTTTTTTGAGAATTGTCTTCCGAACTTCCGAGGTGGTGCTTGTCCTGCTCTTAGTTCAATTCACAACGCGTTGTAGTTTCATGTTATTTATTGAACTTATTTAATCAGATAATGTGTACCAAGTTCTATTCATTATCAAACTAAAATATTTATTCTAATTTGAGCACCTTCTCTACAACATTGACATGTAAAGAAAGCGTACATCTCTTAGTACAAATTGTGGGAAATTTACAGACCAAATTTTTTGTAAGCAAAAAAATGTTGTTGCATATTGGTTCTTGTGTGTTTGGATACATATTTAGGTATTTGTGGCATTTTTTCTTATGAAACACCCTCATTAACGGCTGAGAGTTGAAGCGCCTTCTGGGCTATAGCAGCGCCTCCTCAAACGGAGACGACTAAGAAGCTCAAATTTTACGACGACAGGGCTGTTTGTGATACGAAATTTCTATATTTGAAATGCAGTCTAGCATTTTATTATGTATTTCAAATGAACCTTAATGTTTCTTTGTGTGAATGAATATTGGTTTGCATTACAGTTACGTTTCTTATAACTATCTGTTTACATTTGTTTGGCTCGTGCTGCTAGCGAACTGATTGATTTATAATCTCAATTTTGCTTCCAGCCATCGTAATTAAAATTCGCTAATATTTCCCATGCTTACCTTCAGACGATTCAATTTGCCTTTCTAATTGATAGCTTTGCTATGGTTAACAGCACCAGCACTGCCCCCACCCAATTCAACCAGAAACGAAAGCGTGGATATCACGAAAGCTCGCTGCAATAATTAATGGCACTGAGACACCGAAACAAAACGGCTCCTGTCTTTTGTTCATCTACCTCTCGTCGGTCCCTTTCCACCGCCCACCCATTTCATCAACGAGAAGAACGTATTGTTTGAAGCTGCCAAACGGGTACACCGTTGCGTCGCAACGCTTCTGATCGATACCTAACCGAGGAAAGCGCTTTCGGCGCGTTACGAAGACTCTATAATTGATGATTTATTTACTCGGTCTCTCTTCCTTTTGCTTCCAACTTTTTCGGGGGAGAAGACTTCGATCGCTTTTCGTACACATCGTTCGCTTTTCATTGAACACGATGAAAAATGTCACTGCGTTCCATCAATCATTTAAAAACACTCGCTTCTAGCTATCGGTATTTAGCTGCGAGATGATGTGCCATACCTACATATTGGAAAGAAGCTGTCGCTCATGAGCAGCGTTTTCGGTGCGGGAGGTAGGTGGCGTAATGTTTGGTAACTTTTGGTGCAGCAGCCCCGCCAACGAACTTCAACAAAACCTCGATAATTTCCTTTTGTTCCCGCACATCCTATTGCATCGCTGTACAGAGGAGTTACTAGAATAATTTCATGGCCATAATATCAAACTTGAAAGTTGGAGATTTTAAATTTCGTCTATTTTTCAAACAAAGCTTATAGCTGGGAGGGAGAAACCGATACAACATTTCTGTACGTCAAGGTGATCCTAGATTCTACTGTCACTGCTTTACACATAGCAAGAATTCAATTCTAGCCGCGAACTCGTCGAACCCTTCGTTTCATGCCTTCGACACCTGTTTCAGACAATACATTGATATTCTTATTTTATTATTCACCAGTCAAAATGGGGTTCCAGGTATTCCTTTACGAAAACCTCCAAAGATTCCTTAGAAAATTCCACTCAAAATATCTACAGGGAGTCTTCCAGAGATTTCTCCAGGAACCGCCTAACCTACCCTGAGACCGCTAACCGGGCAACAGAACGTGCGACTTCGCAACAGTTCCTTCAGAGCTGTTGGAGCATAAGCGAAGTCGTTTAACAGCAGAAAGGCTGAGGATTGTAATAGTTGGCTACTTTTAGTGAGTTGATTAGTTTTAGAGTTCCGTGGTTCATTGTTTCTCTCCTAGTGTACACTTCACGTTACATATTGATACAGGGATTACATTACAGATTCATACAGGGATTTTACCAGAAAATCTTCTCAGATAATCTCTACCATAACCCCTACAGAGATTTCTTCAGTGAATCTGGGGTTTTTGCTTAAGATTTCCCCAGAAAAAAAATTATGTTCGCCATGAGACTTTTATATACCGGTTCTGATAGGGCTCCAAGAATACCTTTAGTAATTCCTTCAGGATTTCCTCCTTGGATTCCTCTAATGATTATTCCAGGAATTTTTGGTATATGGTTTCCTTTATTTATAGATTTCGCGATGAGTACCTTCAGGCATGCCTCCAGTGCACAGTGGTCCAGATAGCAAGTTTACGCGGACATGAACTTTTCGACGTCATTTTGTGGTTTTAGAGTATAGGTTGCTTCCCAGAAGTGTCTCGAAATTAGTTGTACTACAATTCGTACGAAAGAGATTTTTTTTCTGCACTAATCGCAGTAGTGTCCTATACGCCAACTTTTTTATGTTAATAGATAGCAAGTTGGTATGTTCAGCAAAGTTGTAGCATATTTCAATACAAAAAACTTTGTAGAACAAACTTTTTCTCTATATCTTATGCTTTCTGAGATAATTGACTTTTTATATAAAAAAAATGAAGAAAATCATTTTTCCACTCATAAGTCATTCATTTCCAAATTTAAGCAGCCTACTATGTTCTACAAAGTTTTTGGTACTATTATATTCTAAAACTTTGGTGAATATACCACAGTTGTGTTTCTTCTGGTTTTCTTATTGTAGGAGATATTAATTTAAAATCATACCGTATTACAGGCCACATAACTCGCAAAGATGCACTTGAAAATGAACCTACCTGCCACACCGTGGCTCTACACCCCTTAAAGAGTATTTGGGTGAAATTTGGTGAATATATTATTTTTATATATATTTTTAAGACTATTTTCAATGACGGGTGATTTGCAATTAAAACACAATAATAAGTCACCTTTTTTATAAAACACACAAAAGCCATGGCCGCCGTGATTCAGCATGAAATAATCAACGCCTGTTTGATTTTGTAGAGTGTACTATATATGTTGAAAAGCATAATTTTCAAAACTTTTTCAATAATTCTTGCGCTTCTTCGTCCAAGTCCAAATGCTTCTGTGCTATTCGACGATTTGTCAGTGAGATCACTGCCCAAGTAACCATAAGCACTAATAATAAGCCCTTAATCAGCATCATAGATGCGTACATGCATTATAATAGCACCACAAATGCTTACACACCTTATAACAGCACTTCCGCTGCATTGAAACCCTATTACAGCATCATTAATGCTTCTAAGCCTGATGCATACAGGCATTAAATAAGCACTATATTGGCTTTATATTCGAATACAGGGCATGTTTAAATGCCATCCAGTGTTTCGACAGATATACCACGTGCTTTGTGTTTGCATATAGTGGTAAGAGGGAGTCAAGCATAAATCTTCCAACTACTACAATTGCAGGTTTTATGACGGGGGAAAGTGACGGTTTAAATTGGTCACTTTTCTTTCCAATACTATTTATCTTATGTGGCCGTAGGAGCAAAGGAGCAGGACTCAACAATACGGGTGTCGCAGGTTCGAGACGCAAAATGAGGAATTTCATCATCATAAAACGAGGATCGAAATTTGGCAATTGCAAGTCCTCAAAAGGGTGAAAACTACCAAAACGAATATGTCTGATACGGAGAAGTACTATCTGTATCACTTAATTACGTTTTTTGCATACTATTAGAGGTTTCCGTTTCTATTCATTCATTTATTTACCTCGTGTACCAGTTGCTTGGCCGCATACGCGAAAACTCTCTGGTTGCGTACGCGAAAGCACAAAATATTCGCCCTCAAAACCTAGCGAAAACAACTGACGTTTCTCACGTGGTCTTATATCAGAATTAGTGGTACAGAGAAGCACGATTATATCTTGGCACTATAATGGCACGCTTTTCGCCTTTTCTGGCATAATAATAGCATTATATGCGTACCGTAAAACGGGGTATCTTTGATAATGCGGGTAACTTTGATAGTGCGTAACCCACCACATACTAAACGAAATATCATAATTTCTGTTAATCGGTTAAGCAAAACGAATGCAAAACTGAAGAATATTAGTATGACACTCCATATAAAAGCTGTTTTCATTTGAATCGGGACCATTTGAGGCTTTTTACACGAATATTAAAAATTGACACAATTTTAGCATTTTTGAAACGCTTACAAACAATCTGTTCTACGATCACTATTTGATGTACTTTTGAATAGTTGGCCACTTATATTTGGCAGCCTAGTTATCATAGAACTTGAATACGGTCTCAAATCTCTTAGCGAAAAGCATTTTCACAAACTGGGACCATTTTTGTAATCTAAGTCAGAAATTTCCATATAACGTTAAACGCCTATAGGTATGCAATGCCCTACAAATGTTCGTAATTCATTCAATTTTGTTCGATGCATACTCCATTATCAAAGTTACCCCAAAACAGAAAACCGACTTTCGATTATATGAAAAATTATATATCCATTCAAAATAAATCTTTTGGCAATCTATCGACTGCAATCGATAGCTAGGATGCCAGTACTTGTTTTAAAAATATAAATTATAATTCTTTGAAACAGCATGCAGAAATATTCGAGATTTCTTCGAAAAAACTATCAAAGTTACCCCGTTTTACGGTATATAAAACTGACATGCATCAAATAATTACCCTATATGCGCATATAATCCTATTACCGTGCCGCATTATCGTGCTTACTGGTTACTTGGGTGGATCTGATGTGAGTAGCAATCGCAATTGTATTTTTTGACATGGTTACTATGACTGATTTCAATACGACTTTAACTACTGTAATAATTACTGCTATACATAAATCAAAGACTCAAGATAAATAAATTGAGTGCCTCTCAACTCTTGCAACATATTACCATTTATGACTTTTAATACGGCATGATTTTAAATTAAAATCTTCTTTAGGACGTTACGTCAGGAAGACGAAGAAGAAGAAGACAATAAGAAAACGAGAAGAAATACAACTGTGGTATATTCACCAAAGTTGTAGAGTATAGCAGTACCAAAACCTTTGTAGAACATAGTAGGCTGCTAAAATTTGTAAATAAATGACTTATGAGTGAAAAAATGATTTTCTTCATTTTTTTTCATATATAAAGTCAATTAACTCAGAAAGTATAAGAGATAGAGAAAAAGTTTGTTCTACAAAGTTTTTGTATTAAAATATGCTACAACTTTGCTGAACATACCAACTTGCTATCTATTAACATAAACAAGTTGGCGTAAAGGACACTATTGCGATTAGTGCAGAGAAAAAATCCCTTTCGTACGAATTCTAGTACAACTAATTTCGAGACACTTCTGGGAAGCAACCTATACTCTAAAACCACAAAATGACGTCGAAAAGTTCATGTCCGCCTAAACTTGCTATCTGGACCATTGTGCAGTGATTCCAGCATAGATTTTTCCAGTAAAATCTTTAGTGGGATTCCTCCCGGAATTTTTTCAAGGATACATCTAGGATCTGTTTCAGGAATTCTTCCAGGAATACTCCAAAAAATTTTTACGGAGATTTCTCCAGGGATTTTTCAAAAGATTTCCTTGGTATTTGTTAAAAGATTCCGCTAGACAATCTTTCAGAGACTTCTCCAAGGATTCCACAAGGAAAATCTCTACTGAGATTTTTGCAGAGATATCTTCAAGGCATTCTCCAGGAATTGTTCCATCAGTTACACAAACAAAACTCAAAATTTTTATCTAGTTATTTGTTCTCAGCTTCCTCCAAGGATTGATTCACGGATGCATAAACCCAAATAGTCATCTCGATATTCATCCAGGTATTATTCTTAAAAAAAATTCCGGGATTCTTAGACGACTCGCTGCAGGGATTTTACCGGGAATTCCTCTAAAGATTTTATCGCGAATTCCTCCAGGTGTTCTTCAACTCACATATCCCTCAAGGGATTCCGCAAGAATTTCATCAAGGAATTTTCATCCAGGAATTCTCCCAGAGTTACCACCAGGCAAATCGCTACATGGTCCATCCAAGGTTCTTTGCAGATGATCCTACAGGGATTCCCCAGAAATTTCTTGAGCCTCGTGAGCCTCTCCATCATCATTCGATCATCCAGGTGTCCCTCCAAGGATTCTTCTTGGAATTTTTCCTGAGATTCTGCCATGACTTCCTGCAATAATTTTATCAGAAAATATTCTAACAATTTCTCTAGAAATTACTTTAGGAAAATCTCTACGAAAATTCCTCCGGTAAAGTCTCGTAATCAATTCCTTTTGGAAAATCTCTTCATAAATGGCTCCAGAAATACCGTTTTGTCTCAAATTCCGAACAGACTCATATTCCGAACACTCGGTTTTTGTATGGCGGCTTGGTTGAAATGTTTCGCTGAAATATGTCACCAAATAACAAGGAAATGGCAGTCAATTGCAATTCAATTTTAACGTCTCCAATATAATTTAAACCGCAGGAGTAGTGATGATTCTCTAGTTTGAGACCAATAGAACAAGCTCAGATTAATTTATTTGCCAAATTATTCATTTGAATACGATTTATTCGTGCTGTTCGGAATTTGAATCAGAGTGTTCGGAATATGAGACAGAACGAACACAGTGTTCGGCATTTGAGTCAAAATGTTGTTCCATACTTTTACGTAAAAACAATATCAAAACTAATAAAATCAACATAATTATTGGTACACCCAACAGCTAACAGGTAGACTTTGCGATGAAATTAAAATTTACATAAATATCAGCTAATTTATGCCAATCAGATGCATTTGAAGTCCCTGTTGGCCTTAAGTGTTCGGAATATGAGTCAAAACGGTATCACCTGGGATTCCTACAGTAATTTTTTCATGGATTTCTCCAAGGATAATTTCAAGGATTTCAAAAGAAAAGTTTCTGGAAGGGGTTTTTTCGGGATTTCTCTAGGGATTCCACCAGCAAAATCTTTACAGTGATTCTTGCTGAGAAACCTCTGGGAAAACCTCTACAGGGATTCTTGTAGAGATTCTCCTGCTTTTTTTTAGGAATTGTTCTAAGGATTGCTCCAGAAAATCTTTAATAGTTTCCTCTAGAAATTGTTGCAGAGATAAGCTGGTAGAGAATCGACTGTATATTAAATATGCTTCTCGCCTTTGAAGTTTTTCAAAACCGTACAAAAAAAAGAAACTGCGTCGCCGAAAAGTATATTTCATAGTTCAGGGATTCTTCAGGAATTCATTCAAAGATTTTTTTGGGGATCCCTCCATGGGCTCCTGCAAGAATTTCCCCAGGATTTTCACCGGGGATTCCTCTAGAGATTACTCTAGATTTTTTTCAAGAGTTTCCACCATAAATTTATCCAGGAATTCATCCAGGAACTTATCAAGGGATTTCTCGAAAAACTTCTTCATAAAATGAGTTCCTGGAGGAATCTCTAAAAAAAAACAATCGTGGTGGAAACCCTTGAGGATATTTTTGAGACGCAAAACCAAACTCTGGAGAAATTTCAAAGGGAATCCCTGGAAGATTACCTGGAAAAGTCATTAGAATAATTCATGTAGCGATGGAAATGGGAGAACTCCAGAAGGAAACTTTTGGATTGTACCACGTTTGGCATAAGGTCGTTTGGCATAAAGTCGTTTGGCATAATGGCCGTTTGGCATAATAGTCATTTGGCATAATAGCCGTTTGGCATAATGATTGACTTAAAATAAATATCGGCATTTTTTAAGCTTTTACCGAGATCAACACCACCGAGCCCGCAGTAAAAAAAAAATGGTAGGTTCTAAACAAGCGTGGTGTTCGTTCAGAGATTATCCAAGCTAAAAACTTCAAAAATTGTTGTGACATTATAGAGCATTACTAAATTAAACTCGTGACGGGTCTCCTCATCTCAGAACAGAACAGAACAGAAAACAGTAAATTGGCAAGGAAAGTTCGTAGCTATTGATCAAGGGAACGCTCATAGAATATTTCGCTGCAGATCAAGCTCTGTCCCAGTTTGGACGTAACACTCGATGAAAATTACTTGATAACAGAATGTTTTTTTCGCAAAATATCAAAAGCTCTATTCCAAAGATCTATCAATGCGACTTAATGCAAAAATAGCCTTTCTACTTTCTACTAATGTTTAAGACTCTAACGCAAAAAAATCTTTTCACAGCATAGCTCAAATGAACAACACATCTTTAAAAGAAAATATTTGTGGCAAAACTTTTCAACGGTTCAATATGAATTCTAATTTTGGAAGGGTACATCAGAAACACCGTCTATTATCGAGAGAAGGGAAAATTTGTGATGAAAATAATATTTTTTCCAGCATATCTCGGAAGAAGATCACGCGATGGCCCCAAAAAAAGTTTATGTTGAATATTGGCAAGTTCTAAAATAATTATCATTCTAACAACACATCTAGCAAGAATTGATAAAACATCAAAATATTAAAATGGTTTACAATTAGATTTACTAAATAATTTAATTTAAAACAGTATAAATATAAGGAACAGCCTATTTTTAAAAGAAGGCAAAATTTAAAATTAAACCAATAGAAGAATGGACGTCAAAAATTATTGCGGCAATGACTGGTTCCCCCGAAAAGTGGTGACGAGAAAGAACGATAAATAGTCAAAAGAAGGAAGTACAGGTCGGAATCGATTATCCGGGACTCGATTATCCGGGATTCGATTATCCGGAATTTTAGACTCGATTATCTGGAATTTGCTTTTTGATGTTCTTATTTTTAAATTTTTATGCATAAATCTGAGATAATTTTATATTGCAATATACAATATAAATGGTTTTGCAGTTTTGAACGTATTCAAGAAAAAGGGGGTTTTAAAAAGTGTTTTTTTTGTGTATGTTAGTTTTTTTTTTTTTTGTTTAGAACCCTACTGTTCCTAGAAAAAAAATTCTGGCTACGTCACCGCATCATATGAATAAAATAACGAAAAAAGATAATGTTTAAGTTCTTTTTTCAAAGATATCAATTTTTTTTCTTAGTGATTCGATTATCCGGAGGATTCGATTATTCGGAGTGAAAAAAAAAATCGGTACTCTGGATAATCGAGTCCGACCTGTATTCTGTCATTCTCGGCTATACACATGTTGGCAAAAATGCTGAGGACGGTAAAACTCGAAGAACCGCCAATTAAATAAAGAAGGGTGCATATTAGATGGTCAGTTCGTTCACCACCCTGAAATGTATAAAGTTACGACAATTATGAGTGCTAAAAACTTTTTGGGGACGTGGGCTAGTCAAGGAAACGGGATATTCGGGGAACCGACGTTCGGGGAAATGACATTCGGGACCAACATTCGAGGAAAAGTAGCACAAACCATCAAAGTAACTGCAGTAATCGATTTCTCTTTGCGCTGATAATTTGAGATGATCAATTTTATCGATTGCCACCCTTTCGTCAGTTTTAAACAAAAATACTTGCAAAATACAGCTCCAAAGAACAGCCTTTTGATAAAAGAAGGAGAAATTTATTGAAATTTTAAATCAACAGTTTTCATACCTATAATTATGGTTACATCATATGTAGGAAAAAAAATAGAACAAATGACCTACCACCAAACTTTTGAGGAATCTTTATAAAAATTTAAGGAGCTATTTCTTATAGAATCTCTAGATGAATTCTCAGTGGAATCCCCGAAAGCATTCCTAGAGCGATCTCTGGCGATAATCTCAGGAATAATTTGTAGAGAAATTTCGTGAGGACTACCTGAAGAATTTCTGAAGAAATCATGGGAGAAACATTTGAAGTAACCTATTAAGATATTGTCATAGTGTAACCTGCAGAAAGCCTTGAAGACATATCTACAAAAATCCTTATAGAGATTTCCATAGAGTTGGAGGAATAGTACGGGAAATCTTTTGAAGAAACTTTGGAAGAATCTCTGAAGGAGTCCTTGAAGTAATAACTCCTGGAAAAGTTTCGTGAGGAATTCTTTGCGAAAATATTTGAGAAATCAAGTCAATCAATTTTTCACTGGAGGAATCTATAGTGGAATCACTCAAGTTAGAAACTCCTTCAGAAACTACTGGTAACATTGCAATAGATATATCCTAGACCATTTCACAAAAATCGAAATGTCTGGGATTCAACAAGTCACCCCCTAGTCCTAATTGCAATATTAAAACAAACTACCAGTCAAATTTTTAAACAATTTGGAGGTGCCTCAAGTCAAATTTGTGTTTTTATGCTATTTTATACATTTAAAAGATTTTAACGAGAATTTGGATAAACGAACGTATTATTAGTACTTTACAACTTTTGAGAACACTGTATGCCGATTAGAGATGGTTTTGACCTCATAAAATTTATTTCTGTTCAATAAACTACCTGTAAAACATACATTTCTCTAGAGTTTTTGTTCTACGAGATTCTTAACCTCATGCCTAAACATAAAAATTCAACCGTAGTATTATTACTTTGCCATTCCATTATTGTTCATTATTCTTACTGTAGTACATCATTTTCGTATCCGAATTACAGATAAATTGTAGAAAAATCGTCGGAAATACGACATTTCTCATTTCCCGGCATTTAGAGCTGGCTAAGGGTATGCGAAATACCGAATGATTCCGTCAAATACGCTTCGAAACGAAATTCCGCGGAATTCCACGGAACTCGCACAGGCGAAATTTGTATTTTGATTTTTCTTTTCGTTTCGCCAAATTGTTAAAATATTTCCACGGAAAATTGAAAACAAACGGAATAAATCGGAATTTCGCGAAATTCGAGTTTAATTTCGAACAAAAAAAGGCAAAGCACTCGCTTCTACTTCTAGCTACAGTTAAAAATGAGACCGTATTATGGATCTAATCGACTCATATCATGGATCAGAACACTATAACAGCAAATTATGTGCGAGGCAAACGAATGGTGTGCTAGTGAAAGCATACGTTTTGGCGTTTCTTTAGGAATCGTCTTATCTTATGTCGAATTCGTTTTTGAACATAGGTTGGAACTGGCGCAACCCGTTCTGAATCACAGTTCCAACCCCAACCCGATTCAGGTTCGACCGAACTACAATTTGCTTGACGTTTGTTTGTTTATGTGTTGATCACCGACCCAGTTCCTAAAAACGAAAACGACATTAGATTCATAACTGTGGTATGGGTTTCAATGCCCCACAGATATGAACCAACGCTTCTAGGCATGTGTATGACATTTTATTTCCTACGAATGGAACAAATTTGTGTAGGGGGACTGGGGGTAGTTTGCCCATGTTAAGGAAAACAGCGATTTTATATGTAAAAACATTATTTTATGCTCTTTTTTTAATGATGGTCGGATAAACAAACATTTTTTCTATCAAATAGTAGAAACAGCTATCCATTTTAGCTTTTCTGAGTTTTATAAATCATTTTTTAAAAAATGCTTGCTTAACTGCATATGTATTGTTTTGCGGGGTAAAATGCCCCGCTTCAGTTCGGCGTTAGCCATGCTGTAAACGTACGCACACAATCATGCTTGTTTATAGGTTGCATACATCCGGGCGTTTGTTCAGATGTTATTGTTCAATAATAGTATACATGCTGATGCGAAAAATGTACATTTGTAAGTTTCCAAATTACGCGTAACTTCAATATGGCATTACGTTTGGTAGAATTTGAATTCAAACGGCTGTTTTGGTGTTATGAAATAGGGGTGGGCGTTTTGCCCCCAGAGTTGATTAAAGTTTAGGTCCTTCAATAAGCTTTTTAAGGACAAATTCAACATATTTTTTGCATGTTATACAAACTATGACAGTGCACAAGTTGGCTCCCGGCGATAGTTTCAGAAATTTGGTTATTTATCGACCTAAAATTTGACTTTGAAGATCGCACAAAATTGCAACGAAAATAGCGAAAAACGTTTTTATACGTTTTTTACGATTTTCTTGAGAAAAACACATAAAAATATATTAGGAGAAGCATTTTTATCCATTTTCTATAACCTAGGGTGAAAAAAAGTATTCTAAACCACACCGTTCGCCCAAATCGAGGGTGGCGCGTTTTGCCCCCTATGGGCATATTACCCCCAGTTCCCCTAAGCATGTTATTGTTGATTGCGATGCTGTATAGATTTATGGTTCGCGTAGGTAAAATGGGTTCTGCGTAATTGCTACTCTATTTGATGAGATATATATTCTCCGTTTAATCCAACTTTGATCCATATCTGTGTGCTATCCATAACTGTGGGATGACTGCAGTATTGAGTGGTCCGCAGGATATGATAAACTGCACTGCCGTAGTAAAGTTTCCAAAAACGCCCATTTGCCCTAAATTCCTCGCGGCGAATAGCCCAGGAAAGGAACAACTGCGTTTGATGAACTACCGCAATGTTATCTTCCATAAGAATGAAGAGAGCAAAACCACGGTTTACTCCGGGCAACATCGCGTGTCCTTTTGAGCAAATCCGTTAATATATCGCAAAAATTGTTTGTACACAAATGTCAAAAAAAAGCTGCGGAGCGTGAGTCCCTGATGTTCTGGATTTGCTCAGGTGGTGCAGATTATTGATGCGCGCATTAGTTCTCTCTCTTGCTTTCCCGCTATTACGTCACTAATAACTCTGCATAAGAACAGCGAGAGAATAGAAGAGAAAACTAATAGCACGCATCAATGAGTTAAGGCTCTCCGCGATTTCGTTGTGATGTCATAAAACTCTTCATGTAGCAGCGAAATCGCAGCGATTGTTTGTCGCTGTCGCCGTAAAAAATCGCGTTGATTTGGGTGATCCAAAGCCACACCTCAAAACTTCAAGAGCACAAATCTAAAGAACGAGACGTCCATTCAAGCTGAAAACTCTATCGATTGGTTACTCGATGGCCAATCGATCAAGTGTTCAGCTTGAACCGCTGTCGGGTTCGTTAGATTTGTGCTCTTGAAATTCTGAGGTATGCCTTCGATTTATATTCACCTGAAGATGCATACATTATTTCATATCGAAAAATGAATCTAGGTTTATTCACGCTGTACCACACCACCAACTCCTCTCTCCTCTTATAACGTGACATAATTTCCTCACAACCCCCAATTAAAAAAAATGCGAATATTGATAATATATTATTACAAGTATTGGAAGCCAAATGCCGCAAGGCAAAGGTGTCTTAACCTTTTCAATACCGACATCAAGTTTCAAAATTTTCTAGTTTCGCCATCTTTCGATCGATTTTGATGATTTGTTTAAGTAAAAATCACAAATCAGTTATAAATTTGATTCATGCGTTGCAAGCACCATCAAAATTGGTTCCGGATTTAGATTCAAGATTGGTGCGGTACCTAGGGTATTTCACAATAGAAAAGCGCAACAATTTTTTTTCGATTTTCGCACATCTAGATTTCGAGAAAAAAAAATAAGCCAAACATTAAATTTAGCTCATTGAAAGACGGATTGTCTGAACGAACATGGGTGAACTTGTCAATCTTATTTGCGGTTCCTCTATGCTATGTAGTCCAGGTTCAACTTTTTTTCGAAATTTTCAAATATTTATTAAAATACTCTCGGGGCTCAAAATTCAGTGAAAATGTGATTTTGTAGTCAGTTTTAAACAAAGAATCTGAAAATGAGGTAATATCAACAATCCCTAATTCTTCCAGAAATCGTCCATAAATTCTTTCACAGATTTTGGAATAGGATCATTTCTCCAGTATTTGCTCTACAAAATAATAGAAATACCTTCAGTATTTTCTACAAGGTTTACTCTAAAAGTTTGCATTCATCCAGATTTGATCCCTCCAAGAATTAATTCACAGTTTATGCAAGGCTTTTCCAGAAAATTTATTAGGAACTTCTAAATTAACCCCAACCGGTAATCTTGGTTAAGTTGCTGTCGCAATATCTGTTGGAGTTTATTACTTTTGCAGTTCTTTTAAATTTATCTTGATAGATTTCTTAGGTATGTGTTGATGGATTTATTAAAATTTAATTTAATTCAATACTCCAGTACAGCAAAAAAAAAAAAATAAATATCATTATTCCATGTTTTATGGTATATATTAGCATAACATCACATCCACATGATTAAAAAAATTGTAAGGCGTTTCTAAAAATCAAATTAATTTTGGACTCCTCTCAATATTTTTGAGATTGTTTTTAATGTTTGTAACTGCTTTTCGACCCACTTCTTAGTTGTTACATATAAATTGAACCCACTCATTGCCTTGTGTGAGTGTCAGATATGTTGAAATTAAAGTTTATAAAGTTATTAAGAAGATTTCAAACAAACAGAAAAGAGTTTTACCAAAACATGTAAGGATTCCGCTGAGCAACGCTAAGGTTTCCATATCGTAGAAGATTAAAAAAGACGTTTTTATGCCTATTGTCAAATTTCCAGCTTTTGACAAGAAAAAAAAAACTTAAACGTGTATTCCGCGAAACAAATTCAAAAATTTCGTTTCGTTTCGAAAAATTCCGTGAGATATTTGATTTGGTATCGAGTTACACGAAACATTTTTAAATCTCGTTTCGTTTCGTCATTATCAGCGCAAGATATTCCGCGTATTGTTTCGTTTCGTATCGACATGGAAAAAATCCATATCGCATACCCTTAAAATGGCGCAATTGCTGACATGTTACAATTGCTGACATGCTTTGCTTTTTCATTGAAGGATGATGATTGAAGCAAACATCTAGCAAATGTCATCAATTCAGTCGTGCTTCAAATAGCATTCGCATTTGATCCCAAGCAATTACACATGTGATATAGCCCCGAGGTCAAGCTTCTCGGCTTCCGACCTTGAGGATCGGAGTTTGATCACAGGAGTTCATTTAGAGTGTTGTTCTTTGCCATGGATCAAATGACTTGAGGCCAAAAAATGTCATAACGATTCTGTATTCAAAAGTGCATCTTGTGACTGAGTATCAAGATTCTACCCCATTACCCCGAATGCCATTAACCTGAACGCCATTACCCCGAATTCCAAAACCCCGAACGTCCCATCACCCCGAATGACATTACCCCGAATTCCAATATCGCGGGGAAATGTCATCAATATCATCATGTCATGATAATTGTAAATTCTGGGAAATTGCATTCGGGGTGATGGAATTCGGGGTAATGGTACATTCGGGGTAATGGAATTCGGGGTGATGGCAATCGGGGAAATGGCATTCGGGGTAATGGAGTAGAATCGAGTATCAATACTGCCGTTATACGCATAATTGTCCCATGTTACTTTTAGTGCAGTTTGACTTTTTGTCTTCAAACAGTTTATTTTTGCGTAAAGTTTTAGAAAACACTTACCAAAAATTAACTTTGTTCGGGAACTCAATGAAAAGCAAGCCTAGTCAATTTGTCCCTTTGTTGAATTTCCACGCATATTTTTTGACTGGGCTGTGTCGCAAAAGGTGAAAGTCCAATTCAAAAAAGATTGGGAATTTATCTATGCAATTGAAAATGACTATTCAGAGGCTGAAAAATTCCTTCAGGAAAGATTTTCTAACCTTTTTCCAATTCCTGGAACAAAAAAATATCATTCATTTATACCAAAAGACGAACGAAGCAGTTTTGCTAGTGAATTCTTAGATGCACATGAAAACCAAGAAAATACAGCATGCTTTGTTCTTTATAATACAAAGAAACGAAAATCTTCTGGTGTTAGCAACCAAAGACAATCTTCCCGGTTGATAAAATAGATAGTATTAAGATGAAAATGTAAGTTATATACTGAATAATTGAATAAATAAAATAAAAAAAAAACAATAATTATAATCTTATTTGTTCCATAGAAAAGAAAGAATCCCTTTTCAGTGTAATGAAAAATTGAGGCAGAAACAGTTTTTTTTTCAGTTTTTCTTAGCGGTGTAATTTTTCATGAAAAATTTCATCCATTCCGACTTCATTAAAACCAATCCTATATCTTTTTTTCAGATGTTTTAGAAAATTTGCAATTGCTTTGATAAAAAATCTTTGTATTTCCGATGCTTCGATATATGGGTTTTCAAAGAAAAGGCTTATATGGTCATTTTCCACAAAATTGGCCATAACTCAAAAACGAAAAAAAAAGTACATTTCAAAAATTTCAGCGATTAAAGCTTATGAAATTACCTTCTCAAAAATATATTTTTGAAAGTTTTCCACTAATTGGAACATAGTTTTTCCGGCTTTTCTTTACGAATTTTCTCAATGGTGGAAATCTTTGTGGAAAACTGTTTCCAGTTAATATTTTTTTTATTCCTGAGAAAATTTGCTTTCATTTTCATAAAAAAAACTTTGTTTCTACGATGCTTCTTTCTTGAGTTATGATTTTTCAAAGAAAAGGCTCAAATTAGCACATTTGCATATTTTTTACAAAATTGTTTATAACTCAAAAACGAAAAAAAAGTTAAATTTGAAAACTTTCAGCGATTCAAGCTTATGAAATTATCTTCTCAAAAATATTTTTTTGAAAATTTTGCACGAGTTGGAGCATAGTTTTTCCGGCTTTTCTTTACGAATTTTCTCAACGGTGAAAAATTTTGTGGATAACTTTTTACAGTATTTTTTTTTTTAATTTCTGAGTAAATTTACTTTCATTTTCATAAAAATTTTTGTTTCTACGATGCTTCTTTCTTGAGTTATGATTTTTCAAAGTAAGTAGTGTCAGGGGAAAACAAAAAAATCCAACTGAGTTATCCGGGAAAATAAGTGACCCTGATTTTTTTTCGATTTTTTTTCAATTTTTTTTATTCATATATTGATGAGCCCTGCCTGTGGAAAAAGTTTCATGAAAATCTAAGACCCTTCGGCCCACTTTGTACGGAAATAAAAAAAAATCCCCCTAAGCTAGAGTTCAAATTGTCTGAGTCTGTTTCATCTGTCGGTTCCATGTGCAATTTTGGTCAATCACGGAGTAGCAACTAACAATTATACGGACATTTATGCTCATGCCCATATAAGGGCATAAACAGACCAATAAAGACAGGAAATCATTTTGGTCATGATTTATCCAAATTACTCCTGTTTGCATCGCAACAACATAACAATATACATAGAGGAGAGGAGTCAGCAATGGGATCATCAATACATTTCTTTCAATCGCAAATGGTAACGGCAGTAGAAAATGTGCACCGCATTCCTCTAGATGGAAAACAGTTCCGTCTTTTGATTGAATGAGTTCATTGATGGGGGTCGATCCTCTGTTCGTTCGGTTCGGTTGGTATGGCACGTGTACTTGTTTCCAGCGTTAAGCTGATGCTGGGAATGAATAGCAGGAACCAGAGCACGCTAAGTTTCCGCCTGGCTGCAGACGGACTTTTCGCTGGAAAAGAAACAACACACACTTCTACACTCCACCGTTAATAGTTTGGGTGTCTGATAGTGCATGGTGAGGAGGATGATGTACAGAGGAGTTGTGCAGAGTATGGGGTCCGTTTATCGTTCATGCGGACGCTGCCGGTTGGCGTGTCCCTGCTCATAGGAATAATCACATTTTAGCGTCGTGGGAAAATAAGCATGCACACTAACGGCAGTAATTAATTTATGCCATACTGATTAAGTTTTCTTTGTAGACAATGGTGGCGTCTCCCAGGGGAACATCGTACCAGGAAGTGCACAAATTGGAAATGACGGACGTTGTCACTCCGAAGAAGTTGGCTTCGTTGGAACGGTTTGGAAGCTGCTGATAATGGTGGGAATATTTTGACTGCATCAGCGATTCAGTTGTTTCAAAAACAGAAAGGTTTAAAGTTATGTCGTTATTTAACAATGATGATGATTAGTAACGTTCAGTAAAAACTGCGGAAACAAACCTTCACTGAGTCAAAAATTACGAACGAATTTCAGCTTGGCCACGCCCAAAAACTTTTAAGAATAGATTAAGATAGATTTAAGACAATTAAACTGCATGTTGAATATAAATTTTCAAAATATCTTAATGATGATAATTTGACATACAATAGCAAAATTTAATTGTAAAACTTCTCATATTTACTACCAAATCCTTTTTTTATTTATGTTCTATACGATGGGTTTACCGAATCAGTTTTAAAATTGACAAAATTTATTTTATTCATTTTCAGTTGTATTGTTAATTTGAAAAAAAAAACATTTCTTAACTGTTGGGTATGATTACAAATTTTATAGCAAGGTTCGAGATTTTGGAACCATCATTTGCTATTAAGACAGCAAAGTTATCGCCTTTTTTAACGCGTAGAATATGACTTATCTGAAATACTTAATAATTTTTCTATCGCAGCACGCACTTCTCTGCTGAAAAGTTGTTGACCCAAACGATCAAGGATACTTACGATTCAACTGGCTTCCGTACGCACCTAGGGTTGTCGTGTCTATTATGGCTTAAACCAGCCGACAGGGTTTTGAAAAAAAAACCTGAAGTTCGTAGACATAAAAGTCAATTAGGACAAATTGAGATGTAAAATTGTGAAAAATAATGGGCATCTCAGAGAGACGAAGGAGGTGTAGGGTTGTGAAGGATAATGTGGGGTCGTGACGGACTTTGGTTTCAGCCCAGACAACCAGAATGTACGTATAACCAAATCACCTTTTGCGTTTCACGTATAAGATGTCGCGAAAAAGCCTTATACGTACAAAAGTGGAGGCGATATACGTGCATGTTTTATATGATGAAACATAACATGCAGGGCGAGTGTGAAGACTTTCTTGCGAATTAGTCTGTACTCTTATATGACTTTATTTATGATAACAAAGTTTATTTGACAGCTGCTACGGATTGATCCGACTTGCTTTGTACAAGTACCATGTAGTGCGAGAGTGATGCAATTTGTACAAATGAACGACTTTGTTCGTATACTGTTATGCAACTTCTGGTTGTCTGGGAGGTTGGCCGACGGCGCTGCAGAATCGTTGGTTTGTTGTAGTTGGTTGACGCGCCTAGTCAAAGCGCTTTGGGAGTCGTGGGTTCGAAGCCCGATTTCATTATTTTTCACATTTTTTTTTTCAATTTATTCAAAAAGACTTTTTTGTCTACGAAATTCAGGTTTTTGTCTTCCGTAGTGTTCAAGTTACTGATTTACTTTGACGAATCATCAGTAGGTCTGTATATTACCCTACCTTGATACTTTGTATATTACTCTGAAAATTGTAGTTTCTTGCTCTCGTTCAAAGAACTTTGTCCTTAATCATACTATGATTGGATTGCTTGCTTCAATGATAAAATTATATCCAAGCATGTGATAGAAGTGAGGCTACTAAAAATCTGATAGTTCTCGTAACAACCCCAATAACTAAAATTTTGTTGTGCAATCAATGATTTAAAGTTATAAAACGAATCATTGTGTTAATGTTAATGCATAAGATCTCTATACACTTTATATCAATTCTGTTCATGGATTGGTTTCAAATGAACTGTTTCATCATTATTAATTGTTCTGCAATCATGTAAACTGTCTGTAATTGACAAAATATGACGTGACTTCTAGGAAAAATAGGTAAAACTTGCTTCTATTAATAACGAGATTATAATGATGGGAGGCGTCGTAAAGATATGGAATCATTTTAAAACGATTTTCAATTTGGGGTGAAAAGTTCCACATTTTCCACTAATTTGTGTTTTTGATGAAATTTTGTGAAAATCTACAAAGAATAAATACAAAGGTTTTTTAAGTCTCAATCATGGTCTCAATATTATTTTAACAGAATCAAGAATGTATAAGCTCAAAAAAATCTAAATCTAAAATTTATCTTGATCCGATTTTTTTAGTTCTACCAAGTCCGATGAAACAGGGGTAAAGTGAGCGTTCATCACTTACATCTGTTCAAGTCTTCTGGTTAAAAACTGGTAGGGGTTTCATGAATAAGCTCATGTTTTTCTCAGTAAATTATAGGGTAAATGATGGCTTCGGCACCCTGAGGGTATTTTCGGCAGCACTAACATATCGTCCTCGTTAAAATTTATCTACGGAACAAGATTTACCTTCAATGTACTCAATATACTCCTTGAACAATAATCTTCCATGCAGATCTCATCTTTCACAAAAATATTATATAACATTGGTTTTATCATTGAATGAAATAAATGCTTACAAAATTATCGTTTTTCGTAAGCTGCCGAATGAACCAACACAGAATCGCTTAACCTTCAAAGCCCCGGGACAGACCTTTCATTTTCGATCGACTGGTGCTCAGAAACAAATAAGTTTAACGAAATGTGGTTTTCATTATGATCGATGGGATGAGTTAGACTTCCTGTGAGTGGGGTTCTCAAACCGGAAGTTCAAGTCTGGACATGTTTTTCAACCGGAAATAAGTGTTCACTAGTCACATATTTTATAACTTTAACAACGAAACCAATGTTTAACGATAAGTTTTAGTATTTTTTAGACATCATGTAACGGACCAAGGCAACAATACACTATTTGGTTTATTTTCTTGCATGGTACTAAAGCCGGAACCTGGTTCCGGAAGTACTTTACGGGTAGGAGCCGAGGCCAAGGAACACATGGTATACCCGCTACATCTAATTGTTTTGGTTCTAAACTTAAAAATTTAAGCTTATGAAAACCCGCCCGTGGATAGAGAGACTGGGTAAAAATATAGGCTTTTCTTGATGCATCATTTAAAACTGTTCATCCAACGATCAAAATCGCTTAATTTTTAAAGCATTCATTTGGTACAGCTTGGGAATACTATAAGCTTTCATAATCATCAATAATATCCATAGAAAATAGAGTTTTCGATTAAAAATGAGGGTTTAATTCTTATACCGCAATAATAAGGAATACCGCAATAATGGGCAAATTACCCTATTGGTAACAGTTGAGCTTTTCAATACTTTCCTTATTTAAAGATTGTAGTGCATAAACTTCATTATGCTGAGAAACAAATAAGAAAAATGTCTTTTAATAGGATAACTATTTTGGCAACACTCCTGTGGTTCTACAGGCAATCATAGGATGATGTGATTGTGTCTATTTATTTATTCATTTATTTATTTATTTATTTATTGATTTAGTCAACAGGTAAGAAATCACCCCAATGACAAAGCTTAAGCTAAACGTACAATATAGAAAAAATCTTAATAACAGAATACACGTTTAAAACTACGCTTATTAGCTTCCCGTGACACATTAAAATCAAACACAAAATAACACTTATTGAATAGACGGGACATGCTGCGTATTGGTTCATGCTGACCATAGTTCGTCCTCGCAGAAGGAATGCTGAAGAACGAGTGTGACCGAAGGTTTCTGCTGCGTATGTTTATATCAAGCATGCCGAGTAATATAGAACAGTCTATATTGCCTTGCTGAAGGTCTCCAATAAAACAAGCTTTCGTCACATTACGCCTCGCTACGAGTGGTTCCAAATCGATGAGCTGGCAGCGGCTCTCATAACTTGGTAGGTTGAGCGGGTTTCTCCAATTTAGGTGTCGTAATGCAAAACGAATAAATTTTCGCTGGATCCGTTCAATGCGGTGTACTTCATTTTGATAAAAAGGGGCCCAGACAACTGAAGAATATTCCAGTATGGGACGCACGATCGAACAATACAACGATTTCAAGCAGTAGGCATCCTTGAACTTCTTAGCAAACCGAAAGAGGAAACCTAACTGAGATGAAGCTTTAGCAATGATATAAGCAATATGGTCTTTGAAGGACAATTTAGAGTCGATCAGAACTCCCAAATCCTTAACCGTTGATTCACGCTTTAACTGCTCGTCTCCTAATGCATAATCAAAGTGCACGAGTGAATGCTTGCGGCCGAATGAAATAACAGAGCACTTCGATACATTTAGTGACATACGATTTACACGACACCATTCGGCAAAAGATTCCAGCTGATGTTGCAGAAAAATAGCATCACGCGGTTGCTTTATCGTGAAGTATAGCTTCAGGTCATCGGCATACGAAAGTTTCATACATTTAAGAATGAAGTTTACGTCATTCATGTATAGCAAGAACAGAAACGGTCCAAGATAACTGCCTTGGGGTACACCGGACCAAACTTGGAACGCAGGAGAAACATAATCGCCGATTTTCACAGACATACTACGGCCAGTTAGATAGGATCGAAGCCAGCATAGGACCCTGTCATTCATGCCTAATTTGTCGAACTTAGCCAGAGCAATTTGATGATTCATTTTATCGAAGGCTGCGGAAAGGTCGGTGTATATTGCATCTACCTGATGCCCACATTCAATTTGGCGTATCAAGTAAGAAGTAAAGCACGTTAGGTTGGAGGTCGTCGAGCGTTTAGGAATAAATCCGTGCTGATCTTGAGATATGTAATGCGAGTAGCATTGCACTAATGTCTTCAAAACGATCAATTCCAGCAACTTGGAGGTAGCGCTCAAAGATGCTATACCCCGGTAGTTCGAGACGGTCCTTTTACAGCCTTTCTTAAACACTGGAATTACATACGACTGCTTCCAACAATACGGAAAAACACCGCTTTCTAGAGAGAGATTGAATACTGTTGTTAGCGGTGCAGCAAGCGAATTAATACAACGTTTGATAACTAGCGATGGAATACCGTCCGGCCCACATCCTGTGGAGGATTTCATTTCTTTACCGGCAGAAACTACTGCATCGTTCGTGATGGCGAACTGCAGTCCCACAGCTGGAAAATGAGGAACGTTCTGAGTGGCAGTTACTACATCGTCCGGTCCAAGCTGCTCATTGGTAAAAACATTACTAAATTGGGAACGAAACATATCGGCGATAGAGGTGGTGGAGTCAGCATCAATTAATCCGTTAGACATTGTAGAAGGCAATCCAGATTCCTTACGTTGATCGTTGACGTAATGCCAGAAACTTTTCGGGTTAGTTTTGAGCCGGCTTTGCAGACGATCCATATAGGCATTGTAGAGTCGGTCATTGAGCTGCTTATACGCAGTATTTGCTTCCAAATATTCAACTCTTGTAGAATCTGTGCGATTTTTGCTGTGACGCCTCAAAGCTGCCTGTTTGACTCTTTTGAGGTTCTTCAGGACAGAATTTGACCATACTGGTTTGGTAGGCTGGATTTTTGATTTAACGGGAACGAACTGATCAATAGCATACAACAATACACCAGAAAGTGTTGATGCAGCGAGGTTCGCGTCGGAGTCGCAAAGTATTTCATCCCAGTTCATACGTGAAAAGAAGTCGTTCATACCATCGAAATTAGCCCGACTGAAATCGTAGGAAACGCTTTCAGAACTGCCGTGACAACAACGAAAAGGATCAATCTCCAGTTTTATCAGCAGAGGTGGATGATGCCTGGCAATCTTCACGAGAGGTGCAGGAGCTTGTAAAGTCGTGCAGTTCGCACACAGTTCACTCACATAGCACAGATCAAGAGTTCGATTATATTCATTTTCAACTCCGTTCATTTGGTTGAGTCTGGCGATACTATATCCATCAAGCAGCTCACGCGAAGTTTGACCGATTGAGGATCGTGAAATGTTCGGGAAGAGGACTCCAGACGGATTGCGATGCCAGGTGATCGTGCTCAAATTGAAGTCACCGAGGATGACAACATTGTCCCTAGGTCCCATTTGTGATACTATCCAATTAACCGATTCAATGTGGCGCTCAACCAAAACGGCATCATTAACACGATCGGGAGGGATGTAGATAACGCAAATGTACAGTGTTGCGTCAACAGTTGAAATTGCAACCCAGATTTGTTCGATTGCAGAGCTATTGGGAGGATTGATGATACGGGATTTTATCCTAGAGCGCACAGCCAACAACACACCACCTCCTATGCTCTTGTTGCTATTAGAAGCCGATCGGTCTTGACGATAAACCGAAAACGATGAATCGAACAGTTGGCTAGACGAAGTAGATCCGTTCAGCCATGTTTCGGAGATGGCATAAACATCATAACAGCCATCACTAAGTGCCAGCTGGTATTCGGCAATGGAGCTGTTAATTCCGCCAACATTTTGGTAGTACATCAGAATATTTGAATCTGCATTCGCAACGTTCACTTCGGGTGATGAGGACCTATGGATTGAAGTTTCATCAGAACGAGAATTACCAATAGTAATAGGATACATGCCATGAACGGCAGTCTGGAAGACCTCATCACCAGCAATAGACTCAGGGCCGGGACGACTTTGACGACAGGAACGTGTATGTTGCGACTGGTTTGCGATGGCGGCACGTACAGAAGGCACGACTGAGCTAGGCGGATCCGAGGCTTCCATACTGCTTAGTTGCGGGCGTCCCGGGATAGATTGCGATGAGCTGGAGATGATGTGCGGATATGTCTCGTTGATATACAACGGAGTTGTAGACGATGAAGCTTCGTGAATGGAAGGGTGCATAATAGCACACAGTCTGGAATCGGAATGTCGATCAGGCAGGGAGAGGTTTCGATAATTCAAATACTTGCCTGTAAAAGCAGGCTGGAGGACCTCCACAACAGACTCAACGACAGGACCGCGACGTCTACGATGATCGCTGGCTGCAAAAGGCGGGACTGTGTCGAGTAGTGTGAAGGCCTCCATAGTGCTTTCTAATGTGCGTCGCGGTTGTCTTGCTCCATCATGCTGGTGTCTTCCGCTGATGAGCAAGCGTTGATTGGTGGATTCACAGCTATTGCATCGGTTTGGTTCGGTGTCACTCGAGGTTTCCAAAAATTTTCATTCGATCGGAGATTTTGGAACTCACGGAATTAAACTCCCCTGGGCCAAGTCGAAGAAGATAAAGCCCTGTCTTTAAAATTTGCGCTCAGTCCAATTTTAAAAGATATGAACGATAGCGTGTTCACATCTCGATTTTTGGCAACGAGACGGACAACTTCCACAGCATCCGTTCCTAAGCGACGTAAAACCAAAGAACGCACTTGTTCAGAGGTAACACCACGCGAGATGCGAGATAAGTATAGCCAAAACTTTTGACTGGGAGCTGTAGCGACAAAATTTTCAAATGACGGTGATAAAGATTCCAAAGTTCCAGGTATAACCGATTGTGGCTGTGGCAAAGCGGGCTTTCCAAAAAGCCGACGGCGACGACTAGAGAAGACCGTTGGAGCAGAATACTTCGAAGACCTTGGTGTCATTGAACTAGAGTTGATTAGTTTTGAAAAATTGGATTTGATTTCGTTTTTCAACTCTATCAAAATCTCCTGTTTCAAACATGCAACGATCTCGCTGTGTGCAGTTAGAACTCTTTCCTGGCCTGATTCATATGCCACGTGAACAGACTCTCTCAAACGAATGTCATTCATCAGGTGCGAACACGTCTTGCACATCCAAAACAGTTGACCGTTTCCCATTACTTCATCGAAGACAGATGAAGTGATATTGCAGCAGGCTAGATGGAACTGTTCATTACAAAATCCACGGCAAGTGACATGCGCGTCGGTGATTTCATTCGCGCACGACTGGCAAGTCGAAACCATAATGCTCGTGCGCAAGTAATTAGAGCGTTGAATGAAGATGCGCCTACAGGTCTGCAGCAGTGAAGTACACCGTATTGTATGCAACAATTGAGAGCAACAGCAACAGCTCGGGGATGCTTGATGTTGACTGGTATGTTGACACTACAAGTCGGCTGGATGATGATGTGGCAAATTCACTATTGACGGTTATCAGGTAGTCAACTATTAACTTTTACTGGAACACGCGACTTTACGCTTTAAAATATACAATCCAAAAGTAGAAAGTATTTTAACATAAATACAACAAGTCGAACAACGATAACAAAATAGCGACGGTTAGAACACAATCAACAAGATGTGTCAAATCATAAGTGAATTGATTTGCAAAGGGTCTATTCTGATTTTATCATACACTGAGAATAATATGAACGTAAATATATGTTACCGGCAATATTTAGATTTTGCTCCAAATGAGCCGATCGAACCATATTTGGAGAGTGCTATTCATAAACAAAAAAAAAATGTGGAACCTTGCAATTGGATTTTTTTATGTTACCATTCATTCTCTCGGTAATAACTTGGTGATTGAGCAATCAAGAGTAGCAACCTTTACAGACCACAACCATATCGAGCCATCACGGTGAAACTTTTTACCTTTCGCAGTTAAAGAAATTTGAAAACAACTGTGCAAGTACCGTCGTTGGGAGTCAGATTTGGCCAAAAATGCATGAGTCCTCATTAATTTTGAACAACTTTTGCAATTTGACTTGATATGTTCGGCTAAATATGAGAATACGTTGCAAATACTGAACAAATAGTTGAAATTTGATTATTTTCCTTTAAATTGGAAACGTATAAAAATTGGTTCAAACTCAACCCTTCGAGGGGGTGATATTGGGCCAAACAAACTACATTCAGAAAAACTAACTTTCGATAAACATAGGAACCCCTTACGAAAATTCGCCACAAGAAATCGGATTGAAATTCATAAATTTACGTTATGAAACCGAAATTTGAAAACAACAATAGTTTTCTCGGCAACCTGAAATTGAACCAAGAACCTTGCGATCGAAAGGCTCGTGCGCACATCCCTCGTTTATCGACGCCTTGATGAGGAGTGATGCTAAAACGATACATAAAGCGTTCGTATTGCAATAATCGTTCCACCTTTCTGAAGGCAAAATGTATGAATTTCTATAGTTCAGTTCGCTGCATGTAGAATTGATACACAATAAGAACAAATCAAAAGAATCGTGTTCCTTTCAAGTTTTCTAGAGCTTTTCAAAAACAATTGATATAATGGACATGAATGTGAGATTTCAAAATAGTATTCGTCCGCCTTAAAGCGAGATTATTTATAAAACCTAAAAAGTGACAATTTAAAAAGGCATTTTCAAGCTTTTTTCGATGAATTATTAAAAATAAACTACTAGTTCCATGATTATTTTTTTATGATGCAGTAAACTTCGTCCGTTGCACTAAACGTATTGCCCACTCAGTGAAAGACTTTCACTTATCGGGCTGAGTTTTGAGCTGTCAAATAACATAGAACAAAAGAAAACCAGAGCTAGAAACATTGAGAAGTTGCGTCTTATATCACAAAATGACTTTGGCCTTCGTTTTAGGTAGCCTTTAGCCCAACTAACGGGAGCTCAATCAAAACGTAGTCCACTTAAAGATAGTACAACGAAGTTTCATATCAATTTCCCAATGCTTGCTGAGATATTTCAGCAAGTGATGACTAGCAGTCGTTGGCACCAACCATAGGACGGTGCGTCTTTATTTTTCTCTTTCGTGATTTCTTCCGCTAACGACAGCAGCCATGCGTGTTGTTTGAACGCGGATGGATGGTGTAGATCTAGAGCGGATAAAAGGGATAATATTGCGACGCTCATTTTAAATCAACATCCAGCGGCGGCAGTAACGCGCAGACAATATTACGCGCAATTCAAACGCAACGCTGAAATTCAAGTAATCCGATAATCGCGTTCCGTGGATTTTTGTTGCAGAGCACAATATTATGAACCAATTAACAATGACGTCACGCTGCAACATCTTGGTTAGATTCGCACCGGCTGTAAGTTTATAACCATAACATGGCAATTTTTGCAGCCGAAATGCTGCCATAGTGAGATTGAATACAAACAATATTCGAAGAAATAGATGAAAACGAAATTGGGCAGCTTCCATTTATGACGCATCGCTAAAATGTACAGATTTTAAATGTTCTGTGTTTTAATACGATTTAAAAGTTTCGTGTACCATACGAACAGCCAATATTACAGCCAATAATAATAATAAAAAAATATAAGAAAAATAGTAGGCAGTGAAAATACCTCGCTTTTCGTACACAGCATCAGCGTGGTGTTTCTGGTGGTTTTCAACTGCACGACTTCCGTTCCTGCGGTTTCGCTGCCTGCTATTTGCTACCCTTTCCTACTGAAGTGTAAATATCAACACGTGTATCCTTATTTCGAATGAGGAACAAAATAGCAAATTTTCACGGAAAACGGTGATCGGTTATTCATGGCTGTTTATGGGAACAGAAGTTAGCAAATACCACAATTACTGGAACCGAACATGTTCCAGTAATTGAGGAAATGCTTTTTTAGAAGATTCAATTATTTAATCATTATCAGATTTTTTTTACATTAAATAGAATAGAAAAGCTTTCAAATGACGTATTCAGATATAAAAAACGAGCTTCCGTTTTTTTTTCACGGTTTTTTTTCCTCAACCCGTTACTAATGCTAGTATCACTGGTACAGACGCTCTAAGTCGAATCAATCCGCAACAGCTTTTTGTTATCATAAATTAGGTCGCATAAGGTCACAGATTACTTTGAAATAAAATCAATACACTCATTTTTTATGTAATTTTTCTTCATAAAAAATGTGCACGCAAAACGCCTTCACTTTTGCACGTTTAATGACTTCTGACGTCATCTCATACGTAAACGCAAACGTTTTTTTCGTTATACGTACATTCTGGTTACCTACGGTATCATTTGGTTTATATCTTTAGTATTTACTGAACATTTAAATATCTAAATATTCTTAAATTTTTAAGTAGTTGTCTCCTTGAATAGACGCGTTATTTATACAAGCAGGATCGATTAGTTCATACAAAATTTTGGCAAATGAAGGTATAAGTGAGCATTAAATATTTCTAAATCTAGAATTTATCATACAAAACATAATCAAGAGTACTGCACCAACAAAACAGAATAACTTATACTACAAGTTATATTTAAAAAAATATGAAAACATCAGCATTAGACAAAATTTAACTGTACAAACAAAAAAGCCCAATTGATTTATCGGCATCTATTAACAAGCATGTCACGTAGTTGCTTTCCTGTATCCCAATTTTTGCACGACAACGCTAGAAGCTGCTTAGACACATTGTAGCAGCTTTTCGTCTCCCAGAGATAAGCTTCATAATCTTTCTCTCCGTTCCCGTCGTCGTAGTTTATGGTTGGTATCCACCGAAGGGAGCAGCAAGCGAGTTCCTATGGGACGAACCAACGTTGCCCCGTTTCATTGAGGTTGTGGTGGCTGCCTTCTTCCTCCCGGCATCGACCCATCATCAATGGGAAGAAACGAGGTTAAAAGTTACACGTCGCAAAGTTTGATTAGCTCCCCAGTGTTCACAAAGCAACTACACCGGCTGACGACGATGATAATGCCGGCTCACAGTGGTTCAGAATTGAAAAAAAATCAAAAATTATACATCACCGTATAAAATCCCAAAGTTGTATATCTGTCTGATTCATTGAGCATGTTTTAACACGCTACAGCAGTTTATTTACTAAAAAACACAACAGTAGTTTAGCGAATTGATTGATAACAATTTTCTTTTCAAATATAAAAGGAGCAAATGCAAAAAAATAAGTATGAATTTGGTATGGACTAAATATTCCAGTGCTTCAGGATTCACCTATTTTCATTTCTAAAAGCTGTTTAAAACTATCTGAAAGGGGGCCTTCCTTAGCTGAGTTGTTTGAATCCGCTGTCTAAAAATCAAAGCCAAGCTGAAGGTGTCTGAGTTTGATTCCCGGTAAGTCTTTTCTAAATGAAAATTTCCTTGATTTAGATAGAAATAAATTAGTTCTTAAGCAAAAATTAAGGTTTTTTATTCGGATATGTGGACCTGTTCTGAATCCTTGTGTTTTTGAGAGTTTTGTATGTGTTAGTTTAGATGAATGTTTGACTTTGTCTTTCAACTGAAAACATGTTCGGAAATGTGACTTTCACCAGCTATGTAGAAAACTGCACTTCTGTGCGAGTAGTGGGTTGACTCCTGTGCACAGTGTTGAAAGGAGCAGCAGATGTTGTGTGCCTTTTGATTGTTATTGGTTGGTTCGGGTTCTCCTCGGTGTGGACGTGACGTTGATCGATCGAAAGTGGCTTCCTACCTTGTTCCAGGCTAAGCGAAACGCGAACTTTGATTATTGATGAATGGGGCCCTCGACTTTTGCTCTCGAGGCGGGCCAAGGATCGCACCAAGGGCACTCCAGTGTGTTTCCGCAAAATTGTTCGGTAATTATGTTGGAAACTTTTATCGTCCCTCGTTTGTAGCCGGTTCTAACTTCACTTGAAGTGGCGTGCTTAGCCCGTAGAATACCCATCAGGTCAGGTCATCTCTCAGAGCAGGATCAAATTCCGAAGGATTGATTCGATTTGACAAAGTTACGCGCTCTCGAGGAAAGTTTCAGAAGTGGATTCGACATAAAGGCAGATGCGCTCTCCGAGGAACGTAGTTTTTCTTTTATTCATTTAGTCTTATGTGTGCAATAGTGTTCAGCTGTGATGTGCTGGGTGGAATTACAAGTTGTTACACAACGCAAAACGCCAATAAATTATTCATTGATGTGGAGTGAAACATTTTGAAAATGTCACATGTTTGTGACTAGCAATTAGTTGCCGCAACTTGTTCATAAGCAATACTCTTGATTTTTATGTTGTTTCTACACTCCCGTGCATAAGTTTGGGTTCACCCCCTAAAGAAACATACAAAAGTGTTCAGTCCACATCTCTGTTATTACACGTCCAATTGAAACTCTCTAAATCGCATTCGAAAGGCAAAGATTTATTCTTACTTCGTATGTAGTTGTCCAAAAACATTTTTTAAATTTTGTATACTAAATTTTTTCTTAAAGTTGTGACATTATTCAAAACAACACACTGAAAAATCATAGCTTATTTCCTCAGCATTGGACCGACCAAAATGTTAAAACAAGGTGTCATTAGAATTGTAATCTTATATTCTTTGAAGGGCGGTCACGATTTTTTTGCGGAAAAATATGAAAACTATTCAAAATCAATGAAACAGTCATTCAAGTCATCGTGCAAAAGTTTGGGTTCACCTGAGCCGCACGCAAATCTATTTTGTCAATACCTCTGCCATTTTTTAACCGATTTTAATAATTCATAGCTTTTTCAAACGCAAGTAATGGCGCGTACATTATTGGTTTGAAATTTCACAGATTTTTCGTGTTTTAAGTAAGTTCAGGTGAACCCAAACTGTTGCACGATACACCATACTGAGGGGTGAACCCAAACTTTTGCATGATGACTTAAATGACCGTTTTATTGATTTTTAATAGTTTCTAAATTTTTCCGCAAAAGTTCCGTGCGCGCCAAAGAATATAAGATTATGGTTCTAATAACATCTTGTTCTAAAATTTTGGTCGATCCAATGCTGAGGAAATTAGCTATGTTTATTCAGTGTGTTTTTTGAAGAGTCACAACTTTAAATAAAAATTTAGCAGTTGAAAACAGTCGACAATAAAGCTTAAAAATCCATTTTCTCAAAAATGTTTGTTTTTATTTTTTTATATTTTAAAGTAGACAAAAAATTAAGTCTTTTGCCTAGTTGGTCAAGATGGAGAAATCATGGACAAAAAAGTTACGATTTTTTATAAAATGGTCTAAATAAACTTTTTGAATGCTTTTCGACCCGATTTTATGAAAGTACGCAAAATTTGCAACAAAAAAGATTGATGAGAAAATTTTGCTAATTGCTACTGTTTCCGAGATACAGCGATTTTAAAATTAAATTTACTGAAAATTCACAACTTTTGGTTGTTTTCGGATGTTTTTCGATTTGATAAAATTAAGAATGGTATTTTTGTGTTCCCTGAATAGTTATTGCTTTCGAATATTGTTCATTAAGCTGATCCTTGATATGTTCATACTCTGTTGTAGTTGCATAAGAAAACAAAATTTGTGTTAGTTGCTCCTCCTTTCGCTTTTGAGCCCTATCAAATAATTCCTTGGCATTTTTGATGGGATGTTCACGTTATTTAATCACGCTGACCAGGCATTGCTCGACTGGTTTCATCATCCTCGTAAAATTGCATAACCGCGTGCATGATATTTTCATCCAGTCCAGTGGTTGCCCTCGGACCAATAGTAGAATGCACGCCGCTTTTGTTCAGTAATTGTTTTGCTTCGGTGGCCGTGTATAAAGCTGTATAAAATGTGTTCTTAATTGTCTCGGCTTTAGGCAATACAGTTAAGAGTTGAAATTGATCTGCCCTTGTCGTCCCTTCACTTGTAAACTTTTCTTTGGGCTGCTCAATTATTTCATAGAATTCGCCGGTTCTATTTTCATCCAATTTAGCTTCCTTATTCAGTGCAAAGATGTTTTGTCTAATGCTGTTGACTATCTCGTGATATTTTTTCGTGACATATTTAGTAGAACTAATTTTTGTCTTATCGATCGGCGCTACGAGTATACTTGATATTGGTTCATTTAAAATATCGATATTCACTTTTTGGATGTATTCAGGGACGTTGGAATCCGTTGTCTCAATCGATGTTGCTGACGTTGCTTCCAATGACTCCTGATTAGGAATATTCATATTGGAAGCCGTTGAATGTATTGAAGTTGCTGATACTGGTGCTTCTATTGTTTCCTATTCCATGCAAACATCTTCCTCTTCACTACTTGATAAGTCATTACTGCTTGATAATGCTGTTCTTTTGACCAATTGTAAACGACACGAATCTCAAATTTTAAATTGTTCATTAAGCTGATTTTCATCTGCAAATCCTAGTTCAACTAATTTGGCAATATTACTTTCCGTGAGATTTCGGTAACTTTTTGAACACTTTTTTGAAAACACATTTACACAACCTTTGTTGATGGTGTTCATTTTATACTTCGTTATTCTAAGCTATCTTTTACTTTTCACTTGATTTTCACTTGCTTGTTTATCACTTGCTTGTGTCTTTGCTGCATCAGCTCTTTTTTATACCAACATGGGTACTTGAATCAACTATTAGGCACGTTTCTGTCCAACCACAAAAATATACCAACGTGCTGTACTTTAAGAAAACATCAGGTATATTTGTGTGAGACAACTGGGCACGTTACTCCTCTACTCATAAAGCTTTTGTTTTCGAATGGAAATATTTCATTATCTTAAATCGATATAAATGCATTTCACGTATTGATTGCTTTATATTCGTTATTTTGTTTTTTTTTTACTTTTAACATTTTGTTTCATATTTTCTTGATAATTACATATCAAAATATCACAATGTTTAATGTTGAAGTTGTGTTTCGTTAAAAAAATAAATAAATCATTTTTACAGGGCACATTTTTTATTTCGCCTCATTCCATGAAAAAATACCAAATCAATATTTTTTCAAACATTTTAGTCAAAAATTATCTGCTCTTTCAGACAAGGCTTATAAGCCTCGAACAACATTCGAAAATGACCGAAAATTGAAAATTATATCATAATGTTGTATTAAAATCGCTATATCTCTAAAACGGTAAAAGTAAGCCTGATTTTACCGTAAACCTTTTTTATTGTAAATTTTGCGTACTTTCATAAAATCGAGTAATTTAAAAAGTCTATCATGACCATTTTCAAAAATTCGCCTTTTTTTAAAATATCATAACTTTTTTATCCATGATTTTTCCATCTTGACCCACTGTGCAAAAGGCTTCATTTTTTGTCTACTTTAACATATGCAAAAATAAAAAAAAAAATCATCAGAAATACGATTTTTGAGAAAATTGATTTTTAAGCTTTATTTTCGAAATATTAAAAATTACAACATATTTTTTACAGTGTATATTTTTTTTCAGATAATCCCAACAATAACCTGAAACTTTGCGGAAGACACCAAACTGATCGGACAAACCGTTTTTTAGTTATATTTTTTTGAAAATTATTAAGGAATTTTTTCTTAGGCCCTTCTCAAAAGTAAGGCTAGAGTCAAAATGGCGAACCGATGATGAAAAAAGGCATTTTTGGGCATAAAGAAAGCATGTGCAAAATTTCATCCAAATCAAAAAATTTAAAAATGAAATTTGGGAAAAAAGTCGTAATTTTCTGTGGAACCGCTCATGATAAAATTGGTTCATACCTGGATAATTGGAGACTTTAACATATTCTCAAAAAAACGGCTCATTTTAGAGAGCTTTGATTGAACCTTCATATAAGTGTGATAAGCGGCTCCGTTTTGCTCAAAATCTATGAGCTAGTATTGACATAAGTTGTTTCTAACCGAAGAAAGAAATTTCATCCTCAAAAATCTGTTATACGCCTCCGTACTTATTTTTTATTCTACTTTAACAAAAAATAAAGGCTTATCAAACCTATAAGACGCATATGCCCTCAAAACTATGACCCTGGCAAAATATTTTATTGTGACCTTGAAAAACACGTTCTGTAAGAACTCCTCCATCCTCTGATACCAAACAAACTACAGTTTTCAACAATAAAGTGCGATTTTTGAAGGTGGAAAGTTTTTCACCAGAGTATACGACAATCAGACGCTGTTTTTAGCTTTGGGCGGACAAAACCTTTGATCTTATTTGCTTTATTGCATTATTTAGAACAGTAAAAATAATATGACAAAAGTTGTCCTAGAAAGCGAAGTTGTGTCAGAATATACTACAATAATCAGAAATTACATTCACTATCAAAAACAATGAAAATAACGCCTGTGGATCCAATTCACGTTCAAACAATTTTCGCATTTTCCATGCATAGGAGAAGGTATCGACCGTGATTGTTTTATGGCTATAGCGGTCATGCGACTCAAAGCTAAAGGGAGTCTGTAGAAGCAAATGTTGGAAACGAATAGGTGCATAGGCGTCACAAGGGAGCGACAAGATTGAAATTTTTATAATTAGGTGGTGAAAATTGAGCAAGCCATTTTTAAAGTCAGTAAGCATCGAAGCGTCCTGTATTTTGCCTAGCTTCTCTACTGGAAAAGGGGTTGGCTCAAAGCTTTGAGCTTTGCTACCAACACAGGCAAAATACAGGAGGCTTCAATGTGCTCATATACTGACGGCAATCAACCGAACGGTTCTATCGATCGATGACTGATATTGGGAATTAACACGCAGTCAGAGATGGTTTGTCTCTATCATGTGTGCCAGTCACCTCATGATCTTGTTAGAACTGCATTTCTTATTAGCCAAATTTTTCATACATAGGAGAAGGTATCGACCATGTGATGTGAAATCGAAAGACGAAAACAAAGAGCAGGTCCGAAACACTCCGACTCGCACGAGAAGGTTCTCAGCTCAAACAGCTCAAAAAGCTAGGTGCAGACGTGCGGAAAGTCAGGCGCATCCGCACCGGAGATATGATCCAGGAGCTAGAAGAGACCCGATGGCCAGCAGCTCTTCATACAAAGAGCTAACCGGGAAAGCCATGGGTAATATAAGCATACGGTAAAAGTAAGAGCCGTGTGCCCGGAGGCGGTCCTCAAATTCAAGAACTTGGATGCAATCTCTACGCACGAAGGTGTAAAGCAGTGATTCTCAAAGTGGGCCCCCTGGGGGCGATTTTCATGTCCAGGGGGGGGGGGGGGCGAAAATTTGTAAAATGAAATTTGGGGGGCGAAAAAACTAGAAAGGGGGCGAAAGTGTGAGAAACTAAAAACAACGATTTATTACATTTGAAGAAGACACTCAATTTAATAAAGGATTGTGTTCAAATAATCTGAAGACTATTTGATTACAAGCTAAACCTTTTCCCTCTACTTATTGTGCATCTTCCATTTTATAATCACAATAACATATATTGGACAAACAATGTGAATGACGAACTTTATTTGCTATGCATTTAGTTTTTTGAAGCGTTTGTGTTCACTTGGTTTATGTATTTCCAACTGAAATTTTCTCTAAAGATATTGTATTCAGATCTACATCTACAAGTGATAAATATGTGAAAATTATTGAATATTTTTAGAAATGGTTTCGAAATCCAAAAGAAATAATCTGATGTTTTGTTACCCGAAATTTTAGGATTTTTTTAACATTGCAGTGAAAGAGATATAGAACATGTGCTTTCAATGTTCCTATGTTTTTTAATATTATATGTGGCATTTCAAAAAAAAAATATTACTCAGAATTTAAGCTAATTTTTGTAATTAATTCAACAAAAAATCACTTTCAAGTAATAAAATAAATAGGTTTCAATATACAGAAAGTAAGCCAAACCTTTTAAGTGCCGTGAAATCTGGGCCAGTAAGCCTGTAATGCACATAGGCTAGTTAGATTCACTATTATAAATCTCTGACAAGTACATCATAATTGTAGTTAACTTAAATTCAAGAAAATATGTCGAATAGATTTGTTGATACAAGAAAATCAATGAACATGATAGTTGCCTGACTTTGTCATGGACTCGTACTTATAGTCAAGCTGATTTTTTGGTACATGAAATGCTTCGAAACCACATATGTTTGACATCTTTACACTAGAAATCTTGATTAATTAACCAAGCTTCGATACACTTATTGTAATATATCGATCAAAACTTTAGCAAAATAAAGTGTTCAATGCAAATATTTCAAAAGCATATCAGGGGGGCGATTTCAAAAATCAATAGGCCTAAAGGGGGCGAAAGTCAAAAAAGTTTGGGAATCACTGGTGTAAAGGTTTCCATGAAGGAGCAGTGCGAGCTAGAGGGAGTGCAGATGCTGATCCGCATAAGGAAGGGGACATCTGGAATGCCAAAAGCATCAATTAGGCATCCAATTGAAGCGACCATCAAGGCACTAAAACGGAGAAGAGTAAGTACCGTTTTGACTCATATTCCGAACACTTAAGGCCAATGGTGATTTCAAAAGCATCTTATAGGCATAAACTAGCTGATATTTGAGAAAATTTTAATTTCTTCGCAAAGTCTAACCGTTAACTGTAGGGTGTACTGATAAAAATGTTTATTCAAACTTGTTCAGTATTGTTTTTACGTAAAAGTATGGAACAACCTTTTGACTCAAATGCCGAACACTGCGTTCATTCTGTCTCATATTCCGAACACCATGATTCAAATTCCGAACAGCACGAATAAATCGTATTTAAATGAATAATTTCGCAAATAAATTTATCTGATCTAGTTTATGTGGTCTCGAGCTAGAGAATCATCACTACTCCCGAGATATAAAATTGATTGGAAGACGTTAAAATTGAATTGAAATTGACCACCATGTCCTGGTAATTTGATGACATATTTCAGCGAAACATTTCAACCTTGTCGCCATACAAAAACCGAGTGTTCGGAATATGAGTCTGTTCGGAATTTGAGACAAAACGGTAGGCTGGTCGGTATGACCAATGGGTGTCTCTGGAAGCATGCTATAGGTACCACGAGTAGGGGAAAAGCACCAATTCTCGACCTTATACTAATTTTCGACCTAATTCATACGAGTTTGGTCTACTTTGTATGAAAGTGCGAAAATTAGCAAAGAATTCTTGTAGGTGCTTTTCCCTTACGGTTACTCTGCTAGATTCTGCAAGGGGCATGACAGAGGAAATTTATACATAAGGTGCGGAGAAGAAGGCCACAAGGCGCAAGCCTGCCGGAAACCTCCAAAGTGTGTGATTTGCGCTAACGGATAGAGTAACAACCACGTTACAGGAGGCCTGCGATGCCTGGCCTTCATAAAGGCGACTGGAGATAATAAAAATTAACCTCAACCACTGTCACATGGTACAACACTTGCTGAGGCAATCTATGGCGGAAAACAAGTGCGATGTGGCTATCATATCGGAGCCATACCGTGTCCCGGCCGGCGATGGGAACAGGATAGTGGACAAGGCAAAATCAGTGGTGATTTGAACGGTAGGAAGATATCCTTTCCAAGAAGTGGTACATCGTGCAGATGAAGGCTTTGCTATAGCCAAATCTAGTGGAGTCTTCTTCTGTAGCTGCTACGCACCCCCGCAATAGTCAATTGACTACTTCAACGAGATGCTCTACAAGCTGACTGAAGAGCTCACAGACCGGGGGAGGGCCATTTCACATAAAGACGATGCGCATAAGGACGTTTCGCATACGGACGTTTGGCATAATGGACATTTGGCATAATCAGAACTATATGCCTACTTTAAAATGCTACCTGTTATTGTATGAAACCACTTTATGCCAAACGTCCGTATGTGAAACGTCCTTATGCGAAACGTCTTTATGCGAAATGGATCACCCCCTCGTGGCCCAGTCATCATAGCCGGCGATTTCAACGAGTGTGCCTTAGAATGGGGCAGTCGCTTCACCAACTCAAGAGAGAGCAGTTTACTGGAGGTCTCAGCAAGGCTAAACTTAGATGTTGCAAACGATGGTACTACCAGCACATACCATTGGGATGGCCGAGAGACAATTATTGACGTAACCTTCTGTAGCCCTGGGATTTCAGAAAGCTTGAATTGGCGAGTAAGTGAGGAGTATACGCACAGTGACCACCAAACACTTCGGTACTATATTAGTAGTGACTAGCGGACGGCAGTTGGAAGCGCGTGCGACTCAAGTATGACAGTATGACAAGGAGGTGTTCATTGAGGTTTTGAGGTTAGAGTACAATGCTCAGCACTTTACTGCGAATTAGTTCACAGCGACATTGGCGTCAGTATAAAAAAATGATTTGATTGAAATTTATGCGTCATACAGAAAAGTTAAAGTCCTATTGTTGTTTTTTTTATCACGGTTTGTAATATCTTAAATGGGTTGTTCTTAAGTGATCACAAAACAAGTAGAAACGTGTAATCAACCATCTTGAATTTAGACCAAGTTTGGTTTGAATGTTCGTTGATGTTGATTCGTTTTTTTATTTGCATTCAGTAGGTGAGTCAAAATCGACAATACAAGTAATATTCAACTATTCTTGATGTTCTTTTTCTTCTTTCTAGCGTTACGTCCCAACTGTTCTTATGAGCACTTCCACAGTTATTAACTGAGAGCTTTCTTTGCCGATTGACCATTTTTGCATGTGTATATCGTGTGGCAGGTACGATGATACTCTATGCCCTGGGAATCGAGAAAATTTTCTTAACGAAAAGATCCTCAACCAGTGGGATTCGAACCCACGACCCTCAGCATGGTCATGCTGAATAGCTGCGCATTTACCGCTACGGCTATCTGGGCCTTTCTTGATGTAAACTATGTAAAATTTATGGCTTATGAGAATGCCATCGTGTCGGACGACATTCAGTCCATAGTTTTCAACTTTCGCGATGTTCACACTACCGGAGTGAGATAAATCAATAGACTGCGGACCATTGTAGCGAAACGGACGTCGCGACAAATGCCGAATGCTTACTGCACTGAACACAATAATTCAGAAAGAATTGATACCATTAAGCTTCTGGACGCACATGAATTTCGAAGGTTCTTTGAAAATTTATTTAATATTAACGTATCAAATCTGTTCACGAATCGCACAAAACGCTCTCTCGAGGGCCGCAGTTTAGTGACCACTGGTTAGGATATTTTTTTTTTCTATCTTTATTAACGAGATTTTTAGCCCTGGGCTAGTTCATCTCGGGACCAACGGCTTTACTTCCCTTCCGAAGGAAGTCGTCCCTGAAATTTTTTTAGTGACTATCTCGGGGATGGGATTCGATTGCAGGTCCTCGGCGTGAGAGGCGTGTGTTCTAACCACTATACCAGGTCCGACCCCATTAAGATATTTTGAAGTCTTTAAAGTATAAATTACACTTGGAAAATATTTCGTCGAACAAAATGTTTCACTGAATATATGCCCATCAGTTCATTTTTTTAATAGTTTTTCGTGTGGCAAGTACGAAGTTGCTCTATTTTTACAGATGTCGAGAAAGTTGTGCTATGGTGAAATAAATAAAAATCAAACTTAATTTATAACCTCTGGCAATAGGGTGTGTAGGAATATTTCAAAGCTTCTGTTGATAAGATCACCACTTCCACGAACTTCAACCATTTTCATATTTCAGAAGTTCAAAATCAAATTGAAATAGTAACTCATCCATAACATTATAATGGTTTTTCACAATTATGAGCCTGCATTAATAAACCCATTCCCTTAACCAAGAAACACTGGATGCAATCTCTCGGAAGGCCCATTATAGTTCAAGTATCTCGTGCAATTCGTGCCCCACGCGAACAAAGTCATCAACAGCATATTTTCTTGCTCGCAGCACGTCCAGCACAATTTACTCCACCACCGCTCGCCACCGCAAGGATCGTTTATGTTCCTAATTGCTCGGAACAACCGAACTTGAAATTGCTTCCCACTACGTATGCGCGGCGGTCCCAAATGCAACAATGCCGTTGACATTCGTCTTTGCCTACGTTTTTACTGTCGAAAGAAAAAAAACCCTCATCTCGTGAACCCCAAAGACAAAGACGACGAAACGGAACCGAGAGCCCGCAAAATCACTCTCTCTCTCGCAAAAAGGAAATGCAATTTTCAGCAAGGTTAAAGATTTTCCGCTTGTTCTTGGAATGTTCACCAGTTGGGCACACAATGGTCGGAAATAAAACAAAATTTGGCCAAAACTTGTTTTATTCCGGTAATCATTAATATGTTTCATATACTATTTGATGTTGTTATTGTTTCATAGGGACTGTTCTACCAAGTGTGCAGTATAGGAGGAAACCTAAATTTCTAAAAGTTACCCAGAATACAAAAATGCTTATTGGAGGCTCAAATTGTGTACTACTCATATCGCATACTGGGAGAATAGTTAGAAAATAATTCTGATAGTAATTTCATTGCTACCACATTACGAGGCTTATGTATTATCTCAATGCGACTGTTATGTGGTTACAATTGCCAATGTGACAAAACAACTTGGTATTTTTTTTTCGAATTTTCTAGAACAATTTCCGATTTCAGTAAGTTGATCGAAAGTGCTTATCATTTAATGACTCTCCATGATATTAACTCGAAATTGTCAAAAATATCGAATGTGACAAACATGCAGTTATGGGCAGTGCATTAAAATACAAATACTGTTTTTTATCATTAGTAAATACAGTGATACCTCCATGAGTCGATGTTCCATGACTGGATATCGACTCATGGAACCATACTAAAAACAAAATTTCATGGTTACTATGATGGTCCCTAGAAGCAGCATTCCAAAGGATTGCTGTTCCATGACTCGATATTTCCATGAGTCGATGGTCCCTTCAATATCAACTCATGGAGGTTTCACTGTATTCCTTATGGATTTACATAACCTTCTTCTCGCATTCTAAATTTTTGACTTTGGCCGATTTGACGAGATAAAAGTCAATGAAATTTAAATGTTATGTACAATCGAGGATCATAAAACTATTTGATATGAAATATATTTAGAAATAACAAAACATATAAAAATCTCAAATCCACCTTCATCAGTTTTGGCCGCCTTTTCATATGGAGCCCGATCATTTTGCATGGTGGGGCGGAATATAGCCTTCCGGACTCGGAACTCCCGGAGTCATCAAGTGGCGACGAAAAGACAGCAAAAAAACAGACAAAAGATCTTGTAATGGCGGTGTCATTAGAGCAACAATTGCAAACTGGTGTAAGGCTGCGTGTATAGTTGACAATGATTGTACCCTCTGCCTCTGTGGTCGTTCTGGGTGGAATCGCGTTTCCAAACTCATTGCCATATTGTGAATTGTAATTTTGGAAGCGTTTCGTAGAATGTTTAGGTTTCGATGACAGACAAAAGGATAGTCAGTGGGTTGTGTTATTCTTTAAGTTGTTATTTGTAGTCTATGTGATATTTATTTTAGAAATTTCATACAAAATTACAGGTCTTGGATTTTATTTGCGTAACAAAAATTCAATTTGCGTAAAATTATAATTTACTCCCTTCCCACATCATAAACAGAAGTTTGACTGAAGTATGGCTCACAAAAAGCTGTATCTAGAATGTCAAACTGATGATTTTGTATGGCGAAAATGCTGTAAAAGCTAGATTAGTTCGCTTTAACATATAATTTATGCAGCATTGCTATTACACCTCTCAAAACAGGGAAATAAAACATTCCGTATTTCACATAAAACGTGACAATTTCCTTCTCCCTAGATGCTGTACCAAACTGCAGTGCATTTCCAAGCAGTTGTTCCTTTTCTGGAGCAAAGTCATCAAGGTTCTACTCGGAAAAATGAAATTTTCGGTGTAATGTCCCTGACTCGACTCATCAGCCCCTTTACTTACATTCCTCTCCAAGCACCAGCTCCAACTACTTTTGGTTGTGCAAATTGTGCGATTCCGGTGAGCTGCAGCTTTTTCCGTTGCCGTGCAAAATGCAGCGAGGCTCGAGCTCAGCAAGTGCTCAGCCTTGACTAGGAAATAGGGTTTTTTTTACTCTTCTTAGAATAATGGTGTAAGCGACTGAAACGGAATATAGTCAGGTTTACTTTTGGACGCTGCCACTCACCGTAATTTATATGTTGTTTCTGATAGGTTTGAGTTGATTCCTTGTTTGCTACTGAGAAATGATATGAACTTATTATTACTAAATATCATTTTAATCGACTATGATACAGCTGCCATATTTCGGTGGGCGTAAACTGAATCTCATTCAACAGGAAGTCACATAATAATTAAAGTAAGAACTCGTTTGCTTCTACAAATAACATTTATCCCGCACAAAACAGTGCCAGAAATCGTTTGAGTGATGAGTTTTCTCGTTTTTTGTTTTGTCCCGCATATTGATTCCGAAGCAGCTGTCTAATCGATTTTATGGTCGTAAAATAAGTCGCATAAGATTGCAGAATACTTTTCAATGACATCGATTGTACGACATTTCCCAGAATGACGTTCCCCAGAACGACATTCCCCAGAACGCCATTCCCCAGAATTGGACATTCCCCAGAAAACCATTCCCCAGAATGGGACATTCCCCAGAAAAAAAATAACAAGAGATCTTTGAGGTGTTCAAATCCAGGAAAATGGTAAATAGTAAATAGTGAATGCATCTAACTGGAAAATTCGAGGAAAACCATAATTTTCATAGGTAAAACATTTTCGTATTGTATTTTTTTTAACGGTAGGACTTTCGGTTCGTTGCAGTCTTTCATTTATTGAATGGAGAATCGTTAAATCAAAAATTCTTTAAAATTAACCATCTATGGTCGGAAATGTAATTCGAACCATTTGGGCGATTTTTATATATTTGACGATTTTCTCGTTTCTGCCGATGAACCACTTAGCCACAAAACCACCTCTTTCCCCCTTCGTGATTTTTTGACCGTACAAACGTTTTGAAATTTGTATGCCACAACCCCCCCCCCCCCCCCCCCCCCTTCCATAGAAGACCAAGTGATTTATGGACGGCAGCTTAGATGGTTTGCTTGAGAAAAAGGAAGCAAACACTCGCCGTTCAAAAGATTTTTTAACTCAATTCCGATTTTATTCGCTTGAAATCCATAATAATGAATTTGACAAAATAATATTTTGGGTGAATTGACGTCTGTGTCCAGAATTCGAAGCTTCTGGGAATTAGAATCAATTCAGTAGGTACATTTCTTAACGACAAAAAAACTAAACTACCAATTTTTTTCCACTCTTTACAAACGTATAAAACCCATTCTGGGGAATGTCCTATTCTGGGGAATGGTTTTCTGGGGAATGGATTTCTGGGAAATGTCCCATTCTGGGGAATGGGTTTCTGGGGAACGTCATTCTGGGGAATGTCGTTCTGGGGTTTGACTTTCTGGGAAATGTCCTACAACCATGACATCTATACACTGGTATTGCATGCCAACTTTTATCAGCAAATATGAACATTTTTATACGTATAAGGCCATATAAGCATCGCATACCGCAAAAGGAGCTACGTTATACATTCTTGTAATCAGAGGTGGCAGCGTCTAACAGGAGACCTGACTGTAAGTAGTAATGTTACTGCTAGGTATTGCTCCTGGTTATAATGGCAATAATAATTTAATCGTTTCGCTGGCGTGTCGTCCTGAGCTGAGCGACAACTGACACCAAAGCAGCCCGATTGGATGTCACAGTTTCGTGCTGAAACAGGAGAGTATCTAATTCGAGGCATTATTCTGATGGAACATTTGAACCTTCTGTCTGCGCTGAAAGAAATTTACGTTGGTTGTACCTTAGGTTCATATTGACCCCACATTTGAATCATGATAACTTCACGAAATATCAACGGATTTTCAATTATTTTGCTGTTTCGGAAAAAATGTTTTATACTGTACTACCAAAGATGAAATAAAGACCTCCATGTCCCTTGCAGTTGTTCAACATTTTATATTACACAAGGTTATAGAGCAAAATCTAGGAAACCGTGAAAAGCGTACTTCGATCTGTCACACATGGGTACCTTTTGCAGTACCAAGGGACCAAATACAGTACTAGAAGTGGTACTCATTATGAACCAATTGAAATATTAGTAGTAGAACGCTAGTGGCGCTGTTGTCACAAAATTTATTTAACTAATTATTATCTTTAATTGTTATTTTTCATTCATTGATCGATCCCACGCAACAAAGAATGTTTTGTTTTGGCCATTGACACTTTGAGGCCCGGTACTCACGCTATCACATCGCAGCAAACTAGATGTTGGTCACACGAACAGCAGTGACATTAGCATTCTTAGGTAAATGCTTCTACTTATGAACCCGACTACTATGTCTCTATTCGTCTCTGGCACTTTTTTTCAAAAAATTGGAAAAGGGAAATCATAAAGATCGGGGAGGGATTTTTGTTAAAACAACTCCAAAAATAACGAAAATTGAAAAAAAAAATTGGACGGCTATATTTTATTATAATACGAGTTGTCCCGGCAAACTTTGTCTTGTCATCAAATAGGCTGTTGAAAAACGCCATTAAACGTCCCGTACACAATTACAGTTCTTTTCTCTATTGATTTTTGTTTTTCAATTTTCTCGTTCAATATCCTCTGCTTTTTATAAAACACTTCAGGGACATAACTATGGAAGAATTTCCAAAAGCTGATAACCCGTTCTCAAGCCACTTCGTGACATACAAACACCATTCAATTTTTATTTACAGGGTGTTCGAATAAAACTTTCCTACGTTGTGTAAAAATGTGAAAATCAATCTGGCCCCAGCACTTTTTTTTTTTTAATTTCTTTATTAGTATCATTCCAAACATTACATTCATTATTTCTTATATCTAGGTGTTCTGTGTTATTAGACAACACTATCATCCTAATTTGGTAAAACAAATCTAAGATTTTATAAACATTTTGTTAACAACATATTACATTTCATTTGCCGTATTAGTTCAGATTTTTTACAGGTGAGTTGATTTCACCTGCTTATAAGAGAAAAAAAAACGCTTTGAATATACTTAACCTAACTTAACCTAAACATATAACGCATTAATCGTGGCAATAGAAGATTGTAACGATTTTTGTCTGAAATTATTGATTATTTTATTTGACATTTGTTCCAATGTTTCAACATTGGATATTCTCTGTAACTCATTGGTACTATACCAGGGAGGAAGCCTCAGAATCATTTTCAAAATTTTATTTTGAATTCTCTGCAGAGCTTTCTTCCTGGTATTACAACAGCTAGTCCATATAGGTACAGCATACAACATGGCTGGCCTGAAAATTTGTTTGAATATCAAAAGCTTGTTCTTAAGACAAAGTTTTGATTTTCTATTAATAAGGGGATAGAGACATTTTACATATTTGTTACATTTGGCTTGAATGCCCTCAATGTGATTTTTGAAAGTTAAATTCTTATCTAGCATGAGCCCTAGATACTTAACTTCATCTGACCAATTTATTGGAACCCCTCTCATCGTGACAACATGTCTACTTGAAGGTTTCAAATAAAGAGCTTTTGGTTTATGTGGGAATATTATTAGTTGAGTTTTGGAAGCATTAAGAGAAATTTTCCATTTTTGCAAGTATGAAGAAAAAATATCCAAACTTTTTTGCAATCGACTACAGATGACACGCAGGCTTCGTCCTTTGGCGGAGAGGCCTGTGTCATCCGCAAACAAAGATTTTTGACATCCCTGAGGTAACTCAGGTAAGTCAGATGTGAAAATATTGTATAATATTGGTCCCAAAATGCTGCCTTGGGGAACACCAGCTCTTACAGGAAGTCTTTCAGACTTGGAGTTCTGATAATTAACCTGAAGTGTACGATTTGACAGATAACTTTGAATTATTCAAACAATGTATGTTGGAAAATTAAAGTTTTTCAATTTTACGATCAAACCTTCATGCCAAACTCTGTCGAATGCTTTTTCTATGTCTAGAAGAGCAAGACCAGTAGAATAGCCTTCAGATTTGTTGGAACGGATCAAATTTGTTACACGTAAAAGTTGATGAGTGGTCGAATGTCCATGGCGGAATCTGAACTGTGCATTGGCAAAAATTGAATTCTCGTTGATGTGGGCCATCATTCTGTTCAAAATAACCTTTTCAAAAAGTTTACTGATGGAGGAAAGCAAACTGATTGGACGATAGCTAGAAGCTTCTGCAGGATTTTTGTCTGGTTTTAAAATTGGAACAACCTTAGCATTTTTCCATTTGTCAGGAAAATATGCTAATTGAAAACATTTGTTAAATATATCAACTAAAAATTATAAGCTACTTTCTGGAAGTTTCTTGATGAGGATGTAGAAAATTCCATCATCGCCAGGAGCTTTCATATTTTTGAATTGGCCCCAGCACTTCGGGACCTCTACGGGAAGGATCATTACGTCTTTCAACAGAACGGTGCATCGGCCCGCAGCGAATATGGACCTTAATGCGCTGGACTTTTATGTATGGTTGTACATGCTGGCTAAACAAAGCGAACATCAAGTGAGCACTATCGATCAATTAAAGAAGCTCATGGGACTAGTTGCCGATGGACCTGGTGCGTACCGTGTGGGATTATTTTGAGAAACGTCTCAAGCTCGTCATAAAGCACTAAGAGGCGGTGCTTCTTGCTAGTATACCCTAAATGCGCTCCATAAACATTGCTCTCTCTGTATATAGATAGATACCTTATACTGTTTCTCAACCTTGGTAACGGCGAGAAACGGCTCGCTGTGAGGTGTTCGTTTCAGCGTGCTTTTTACGTAGTCTGGGGTCCCCTGTTGAGAAACATATATAATAAGGTTTATTCGGTAAAAAAAAATCAACAGCAAAGGAACCCTATACCGCCCATAACAGCCTAAATGTCACATATGACATATTTGACAACTTTGAGTTAAAATCATGATAAACACTTATGATCAACTTACTAAAATCTGTGAGATTCTTCTTGAAATTTCGAAAAAAATACCAAGTTGTGTTTTCTTACATTGATAATTGTAGCCGCATAAGAGTCACATTGAGGTTATACATGAGCCTCGTAATGTAGTAACAATGAAATTTCGATCAAATAAGCACTTTTGGGCTCTTGGTATTTTTTTTGGAGTGCCTTAAAATGCATTCATGGTATTCCATTTACTCAATGCCTACTTTTGTGGAATGTTACGAATATGAAGCTATGGGCAGTATATTGCACAATGGTTAGTTGGAAATTTTACCAACAAGGCTTGCCGATTTGGATAAATATGACGAGTACTTAAACAATCGAGTTTTATAACGAATTGCTTACAACGCTTCCTTGTTTCTTGGAGCATAAGTATGTTTCAAGAGAACCCACACTACGCATAGTTACAACCTGAGAGAGAGAGGAGACAACTTATTGACAGTTCACTTGTTTTCTTGCCTTCTTTGATTTCTTTCTTCCATTCTTGAATTGTGCACAACGGTTAAATAAACATAATCAAGGTCTAGGCTGGTAAATGGCTGGGAATGGCGTCCCAGTCAACATTTTGGTTGGTATATTTTTTGCTATACATCATTCTATATGAATCAAATCACTCGTATAAAATGCATGAAAACTCTATATACAAACCAAAGTGGAGGCCATATACACACTTCCCACGACTTTTTCAGACTTTCCGTGGTCAGTAGTACGATGCCACAAAATTCCGGTAAAAATAAAAAAAAAAGTTTCCAGCGAGACTCGAACACCGGACCATTGGATCCCTAACGTGGTACCCAACCATTACACCACAGATTGCTTCATGAACGCATTGCGATTATTTGCCAATATGAAAGAAAGTTTGCTATACAGCACACACGCTTTGTTGTTCTTTGAAGCCCACCACCAGAAGATACCAACCTCGGGTGACATATTTTGCAAAGTTATTGCAATTTCATATGATGCTTGTCTGCATTGATATATGATGTGTCAGTTTATATAACTATATTTATCCATAGTAATAAACATTCTTTAACGCAAAAAACTTCACAGCACACAATTCGACAATAGTTACGACAAGCAACGTTCATTTACTGCAGCTTACATTGATATTTGTGCTCCATTACGAATAAATAAAATCGTGTGATACGATGATCAATTTCACCCTTCTGATCAATTACACCCGATTTTACGGTACCTCGCGTACCTGCAGGAATAAAATAGACCAACCCCCGGTGGGAACTTTCGTCGTATGCTGACAGGGTAGGGGGGGTTTGCTTTTGCTCTTGCTTCTGCAAACCTGGAGCGTCTGTACTCCATGTTAGGAGCGGCTCACAACAGCGTCTGTTCCCCATGTCAGGGGCGGCTGATCATCGTCCGAGTGCCAGAAAAGGACTCTAAGCTAAACTGCGCACTACGGTCCTCTGAACATTTAGGGGGAATGGTCCTCCGGAAATCTAGGGAATTGTAATCAACGAGAGAATACGACCCGGGACAATCGGCGAAGACCACAGAAACGTAGAAGGACTAGCAATTGGAAGCTCGGTACCTATGTGTGGTTTCCAATATTCCGAAGATTTTTTTTTTTAATGTTATTGTTAGCTGATTTTCCAAAACAACATTTCGGAAACACTAGCTTTCATCAATGCAATAGTTTTGATTGGTCAAATTACGAAACCAGTGATCAAATGAATAATTCAATTAGTTTAATACTTATAATTTTTTGTATAGTATCCATCCGCCTCAATGAATTCAATTCATGTTGCAGTCTTGCTAGGATTTCATGACAAATTTTCTCTTGAATTCAATTAATTCTCACACCAATCCGCCTACTTTTTCCAGATTTTTTAATTACTACTCTTTGCTATTTCTTCAAAGAAACCGTTTGGGAATTTCCTAAAATTTCACTCATTTTTGCAGAAACATTTTCAGAAATTAGTTTTAAAATGTTTTATGGAAATCTATGGAGATTTTTTTCAGGATTTTTTTTTGTTTTTTTTCTTCTACGATTCGTGTTTAATTTACATAGATCGTAGATAGGAATTTATTCAAAACTTATTTCAGATACTCCTTTAGCAATTCCATTAAGGGCAAAAAGAAGTTCTTTGATTCTGATCATCAGTTCAGAAATTGTTCTGTAAATTCCTCTTGAGTTCTACTAATATTTCCTCCGGAGATTGTTTCAGAATTGCATTCAAGGACTCATTATGAAGTCATTATTCATAAGTTTTGCATTGACTGATTATAAAGTTTCTTCATAAATTGTACCTTTTTTTGGAAACCACCCCCTCCCTCCTGGATTTACGATACTCAGGATACTCCTTCCAAAAATATCTGAGAAGATGGGTCTATAAAATCCATCAGGGATGTTTATAGTGCTTTCTCTGGGTATTAGACTGGCCCAGCTCAGTATGGGAGAAAAATAAAGTTGTATGATTCCACGGGGCACCCTCCAGGATTATTTCTTGGGGTTAGACGAAGCCTTTCTGAAAAATTCAGCTCCTTTGGCCGTTCCATGAGCTGGCGCAATTGTATTGAAGTTAATATGGGATTATCAGCTCAAACATATGAGCAACAGCACATCATCTACTGTTTGGTTCAGGAATAATTATGATCGTGTTCAATTGGACCCAGAATGTCAAAAACACTACTTGATGTAGTAGCGAAGAATATTGTAGAAGATTGTACCATGATCAAAATTAATAAAGTTGGTGTTTTAACCATCTGAAGTGTATCATACAATACTGCTTGTATTTCTTCAACATAGTTTGGAGGTAGCCACTAAGCGCATCATAGCCACCTATGACGCTGGGCGAGCTGAGGCACATGTCGCATGCATATAAGTGACTGTATGGGAGTGCTGATCTAAGCCTAACTTCCAACAATTGAAAGAGTAATGAAAATGAGATTAAATCCAGATACAACCTTCTGCAATTATGTTCATTAGGGTATCAACTAGTGTATTTGTCATTCTTTTCTTATTTGAACGCGAACAATTAGTAAACGGAACGAAACAGTGACATAGGATCAATTTTCAATATATTTGAGACGAATATCCCATACAAACTTCAAATCGAATGCGCCAGCTGGTGAAGCAACCAATTGAGTTGAAATTTTGAGAGAGTGTTTTTCTTACCCTAAGGCTCATATCTAGGGGGTGCCCCGTTGAGTTTAACAACTTTTTTGTTTAAGGGCCAGTCTACTGCGTATATTTTGAATATTTTTAACAGAAGGCACTTTAGGTACCGTTCAATTTTTTTTTTAATATTCTTCTTGTGATTTTTGAAAATGTATCATCTATTCCAAAATGTTTATGTATTTCATTTAAAGTTATTTCAGTTTTAACCAACTTTTATTTATAGAATATTCTGTTGTCCGTCCGGTAAGGCGATTAACATTATTTTTAGAAGTCATTTATTAAATTAAAGAGTCGAAATTTCTTTTTTTTTGTGATTTCTCTAAGAATTTCTATTGACTTCTACAAATTACACCAAGGATCCGTCCAAAAAATTTTCTAGGTTTTATATTTTAATTGGCACTATTCAATAATACTTCCAATGATTACTATAAGAATATGTTATTTGATATAATTTTTATAAAAATGCTTAGGTAGGTCTAGAAAGAAAGTAACTTAATTTATTTCTGAATAAAAAAGTGATACTTTAAATTACATTTCTAGAATTATCCAAGGATTTCTTTGAATATTTATTATATATTGCTCCTAATAAATTTCAAAGAAACTGTAGAAATTTAAAACATGAACGGTTGTTACGCTTTTTTTTTAAACCCTGGACCTGATATTTTGATCTATTGGATTTTGGTTTGAGGGTTGAAACGATAATATATACGTATTAGAGTGGTTCAAAAAATCGTTTTTGCTCCACACCGCTCATTCGATTTTAGATCGAATTCTGAGTGTCCTCCCAAAATTTGAGCTTATTTGGATGAAAACTGAGACTGCACAAGCCCTTCAAAGTTTATATGAGAATTACTATGAGAAAAGGAACCAATTCATTCAATCGGTCATAGTGTTTGCCCATGTGCTCTTGAGGATTAGAGCTACGTTGATACTGTGAGATACATTCATCGGCTACAACTTTGTCGAAGACCGTTTTTAAATCGGACGGCTCAGTAATTAGTTATTGATTTATACCCAGTCACAAATTCTTCAGCAGTGCTCATTTAACTTCTGAACAGGCAACATGGCTGCACCTGGCGCGAAAGATGCCACATACAAATCATGGCTACTATGTTTTACTGCACATATCCAGTGATGTCTGTCCTAATCCCCAAAAGCACATGGTAAAACACTACGGCCGATTGAATGAATTACTTTTTTTTCTCATAGTATTTCCCCTATAAACTTTAAAGGACTTGTGCAGTCTCAGTTTTCATCCAAATAGCATAGCATAGCATAGACTAACTGTACATGTCAATGGTTGCTACTCCGTGATTGATCGGAACTGGTAAGAATTGCACTACGATCCAAATGAATAAGGGATGGGAGTTTCCGCTTACTTTCGAAGTGCAATTTTAGCAGATCTAATTTTATTGATCAATAACGGCGCCGGCCAAGTTCTTACAGTCAGTTGGGATGGGGAAGGAATGTTAGAGTGTAATGATTGTTGCTTCTAGAGACCGAGAATACCTCTGCATCTCCACAATCACCACGGGAAGGGTGTTTATTAGTGAGGGAGGAAAAGATCTGGGAGCCACCTCTGGTCGGTGATGCGATCCATGGACAAGGGGGAAATATACAACTTATATTTAAAACTAGTTTTGTATTTTTGTCTCGAGAAGTTTTTGGTAGAAGCTTTAAAAAATACGTCAACATCTATAATGTCGAACAATTCAAAAGACGTTTTTATTAATGACGAAAACTGAAAATTACATGTATATATTTTAAATTATTTGAAACAGGAATAATTCCGACACTTTTAGTGACGAACCATACATAGTTTGTTTGAAAATGACATATGAGTATTACTGTGCATTTTGTCTCGATATGGTAGAAGTTTTAAAAAATATGTCAACATTCACAATGTCGAACAATTCAAAAGATAATTTTTATTAATGTCAAAAAGAGAAAAATATATGTATATTGAAATTGTATAAGAAAAAAGCATAATGCCGACACTTATAGTGACGAACCATACAAAGTTTGTTTCAATATTACATAAAAGTTACGCTTTCAAGAAAAAATGTGTTATCATAAGCATGAAACGAACTCACCAGTTGGAAATCCATTCTAGACTGAACACAAAACTGACACTGGCAGCAAAACTTCTTGGCGTCCCGAAAACAAACCGTCTTGCTTGGGCCTTCCCAAATATCTACCCAGCAAGACGCTCCAAAACAGGAAAAAAAAAATCTCCGGCGCCGAAAACACGCGCAGAACCGTGAGCAAAATCTATCGGACGACGCAAAACCGAACTGTCCTCAATGTGCAGTCTCAGTTTTCATCCAAATGAGCTCAAACTATGGGAGGCCACTCAGTATTTGATCTAGAATCATATGAGCGATGTGGAGCAAAAGCGTTTTTTGAACCACTCTACGTATGTTCACACTCCACTTCAATAGTGGAATAATACTTGCATAAATCCATAAGAAATACCGAAATTTCAATTCGTTAGTATCTTGTCTATGAATTCTTAATCACGCACGTCAAGGAATTACATCAAATTCCTTTCAATGAACTCCTCCTGCAATTCCGATATTTATTATCTCGATCTTCTAAAAAAACACCTCTTTTTATCTACTACGTTTTAATATCTATAGATAGGGATATGCCTGTTGTTGGTGTGACAAAACCAACTATTTTTTTTTCGAATTTTCTTGAATATATTTGTATGTTTCATTGTAGCAGTCAAATATACTAATCATTTGGCGGACCTCAGTGATATTAATCAAACCTCTGTCTGTAATTGAAAAAAAAATTAAAAGCTAAATATTTCTTCCACCCATTTTATTATTATTTTTATTCATTGCTTTGCTGACCTCTAGATTTACCCATTTAGCAATTATTTTCCGTGAGCTTCCTTTGTCAAGTTTCTTGTTTTGCAAGTCGACTCAAAAATATCCGGTACCGTACCTGCCATAGACCCCAGGCATCCTTGCTCATTAGCCGCGAACATTATCACTAGGCTAGTCAGTGTATCGCAGGAATTCCTAGAAGAAATCCATAGAAATTCCTGGAAAAACTCTGCAGGAATTCCTGAAGCAACTCCGAAAAATTCCTGGAGGTAAACCACTGGAATTTCTAGAGAAAACCCACAGGAGTTTCAGAAGGGACTCCACAAGATTTTTTTTAATTTGAGGATCTCCGCTAAAGTTCCTGAAGAAACTCCGCATGAATTCTTGGAGGAAATTTGCAAAAAAATGTGAATGACTCCGCAAGAACAAGAAATACGCAGGAATTTCTGGAATCTTTTCCAGAATTCTTGGAGGAGCTCCGTAGGAATTACTGGATGAACTACATCCCTTCCCTCTTGTAATAGCTCTACAAAAAGGGTAGGGAACTATGACTAGTTTAAATGTATTATGTGTGCATACGATGGTTTTCTTCAAGTCGAGTATAGTACACGATACTGAAGACGGCCTTACAGTTGAGGTCAAAATACTCATATCTGTCAAAGGATACAAACTGTAGTGGAATTAAATGGTAAAGTACTAAATTCGGTTTTCATCTTTTTATAGGTATTCCACTTAATAGCTCAAAAATTTATTATCATCGTAGTTTTTAATTAGCCTTGGAATTAGCTGATTGAAGTATAAGATATTATTATTATATTACTATATTATAAGATAATATTTCTGAGGAACAAATACTCTACCTGATATGTGCCAAAAGTAGTACCGAATGAAATACTCAATATACAGTGGGATTCCGTTTTTGGCAACAAAGTCGATATTTTCTGTTGCCAAAAACGGAACCGTGCCAAAATCGGAACCCATATTTTAAATTTTATTTTTAACTATTGGTATGGAAAACACTATTAGAATGTTATTACATGATCCTCATGGAATCATATGGCATCGCGACTTCGGAACGGAATTGTTGATTATTCATTACAGCAAGTTTTCAAAATCCTTTCAGCAAATACCGTTTTTGATGCGTACTTGATAATGAATTTTCGTCACTATCACATGAAAACTATTGGCCCAAAATGAACAAGAATACGAATTGATTGTCTTTAGATCATATGAAATGATTTTTTTCTGCTTCAAAATTTCATGTATCTCATCAAACTTCAAGAGTAACTTGAGATGATTCGATCGATATTGTTTCATGCTGAAGTTATGTCGAAATTTCAACATAATTTTTCTTTTCACTCGAAAAAGTGATTTATATACCACAGAAATATCAGAATTTCAGAATTCCGTGGTGACAAGGGGTTGCACAGCTCGGAAATTTCAATTGATTTTATACAGGGCGTTTATTTGCTCCTGATTACTCCAGGGTGTTTAAACAGCTTGACAATTTCAATTGGTGTCCTACAGAGCGTAGAGATGTAACTGATCTATGTGATTAAGGTTAAATTTCTGAAGGCGTTGATAAAGCTTTGAATTTTAAATTATTTTTCTACAGAGCATTAAGATGAGCCTCCAGATCTTGCAAAGATATAGGTGAAATAAAGTAAAATTACTCCAGGGCGTTGATACAGTCGATATTTTCTGTTGCCAAAAACGGAACCGTGCCAAAATCGGAACCCATATTTTAAATTTTATTTTTAACTATTGGTATGGAAAACACTATTAGAATGTTATTACATGATCCTCATGGAATCATATGGCATCGCGACTTCGGAACGGTTCACTTCAAAGCAGTTTTCCGTAAGGTTGTACTATGCTATGAATATATAGCTCCGTAATGTTAATTATGACAAACGTTTTACATACTTTTTACGCCTTAAAATCTTTAATAATCTTTTGGAAGCTTTATGTACACTATTAGTATAAGTGGGCCTCGTAAAATCAATAATCGCATAAGTGACCTTTATTCAACAACTCGACATTTTCTTAAAACCAGCCCTGTCGTCGTAAAATTTGAGCTTCTTAGTCATCCCCTTTTGAGGAGGGTGTTGCTATAGCTCAGAAGGCGGTTGTACTCCCAGGCATTAATGATGGAGTCTCACAAGAAAATTGTATCAAATTAATATATATTCCAAACTCATGAGAACTAATATGCACGTACAAATGTGTTAAATTTGTGTTCAATGCTCATTGAAATTAAAATGTGAAACGGAGAAACACCTATATATTAAAAAAAAATGGATAATGCCGAGCCCTCTATATACAACGGAATATCTTCAAAACCAGAGACAAACGATCAAAATTCACACAGATTCTCAAAATGGAAAGTATTTGCTTAAACTCAATGTTTATGTTATTTATTTCAACATGATATGTATCATAATACTAAATAACTCATACTTTTGCTTAAAATCAAGATGGCTTCATAATACAATATGGCCACCAGATTTTTTACCCAAAATTGAATCCCATTGTACAGTTTACTCGAACAAAGAACCTGCCATTGAATACTTATTACTTTGTTGTACGAAATATGTTGTTTTCAGAAATATAGAAAATCGTTCATTTCAAACGGCTAATACCATTGCTCACCTAGTTTTTGCAGCTTTTCTAACTCAGTTTTTTCTCAGGGAAGTTTTAAATATGACGTCCATCATATTTGGGGATTTCTAGACCTCCCACCCCCCTCTGTCATGCTTTTTTCGATACCTAATACATGCACTGTCGCACTTTCGTAGACCACTCCCCTCCCTCAAATGATGGGTGTCATTTTTGGGTGACCCCTTAGTTAGCTTTTTGAAGGTGACCCCAAAATTAAAATCGAATTGTGCACTCCTTCCCTCCGAATGGACTCCTTCTCGCGGAATGCTCTGACCCAGGACGATAATTCCGTGATGCGATTTTCGTTCGAAACCAAGGCCTGGCAGGAGTGTGTGCAGCAATCGTTCGAACTAACGGTTGTCCACCGTCAGAAGGATTCGAACTTTGTTAGCATCCTCAACAGTATTCGAATCGGTCGTGTGACCCCGCAGATACGAGACACCCTGACCGCAACCTCGAAACAGCGCATAGAAATGGAAGGAATTCTCGCGACGCAACTCTGCTCCCACACCAATGATGCCGATCTGATCAATCAATCGAAACTGAACAATCTCTCGGGAGAGGAAAAGGCTTATCATGCAATCGACAGTGATGCCTACATGACAAAGCAACTGGACCAGCAGGTTCAAGCGCCTGGGAAACTCGTACTGAAACTAGGCGCTCAGGTGATGCTGCTGAAGAATCTCAACATTGCCGAAGGGCTGGTGAATGGTGCCCGCGGCGTAGTCACCAACTTTGTCCAGGGTTATCCCTTGGTCAAGTTTAAGAAGCGCGATTTGCTGGTCAAACCGGAGAATTGGTCCATCAAAACTGCCGGCGCCGTCATCGTTACTCGTTCGCAGTTGCCACTCAAACTAGCCTGGGCCTTCTCCATACACAAGTCCCAAGGTTTAACTCTGGATTGCGTCGAGATGTCGCTGTCCAAGGTGTTTGAAGCCGGTCAAGCTTACGTGGCGTTGAGTCGAGCTCAGAGCCTGGACAGCCTCCGAGTGTTGGATTTTGACGGCAAACAGGTATGGGCCAATCCAAAGGTCCTCGAATACTATCGCGATTTACGGCGGCAGATACGTGACCGGGAATACATCACTCCCATGGCTGTAAAGAAAAAGGATGGCGGTCTGAAGAAATCTCTCTCTGCCATGGGCTTGACTAAGTCGCTGATGAGTAAACCGTTGGTGACAATCAGCTAGATTAATTTTTATACTATTGACTTTAGGTAGTTTAGTATTACGAAGTGGCTCAAGTGATAGTTCTTTATGCCTAGTTTAAGATAACAAGTATTAGTAAGAGAAATATATACAACTAATGGTGAAATTCATGGTTTTTCTGATAAAATTCAAGATGACCAAATTTCGAATGACCAAATTTATTGCATATAAATGCTGCATACTTTCTCAGTTTGAATTGTGTTTTAGGATATATGAAAAGGAAGATACGTGTAGAAATACCTGAAATGTATTAAAAAATAAGCTTCTCTTCAAATTGCTAGTTAGCGTAAGAGGGATTATCTAATATGCCTGTTTCCCCCTGACGAGATTTCTGAACAAACAATTTCGCCAGAGATGTAATTGATTGAAATAAATATGCCTTAAAATGCGGCTTATGTGGAATTGCCGAACAGATTCACGAACTAATGCTCAAGATTTCTTAAAGCAGGACATCTAGAAAGTTCTTACCTTATTTTTGGATTAAACAAGAGGTTCGAACTTCAGTCAAATATATCTCTAAATTTTAAAATAAAATGTCGCTTCAAAGTGATATCAAAGTGCAAAATAATGACAATTGCCCTGGATTTCAAAATATTACGCTATTGTTTATTATAATAGTTTGGCGTTGGATCTATTAGTGGATTTTAGAATTGTTGATTATTCATTACAGCAAGTTTTCAAAATCCTTTCAGCAAATACCGTTTTTGATGCGTACTTGATAATGAATTTTCGTCACTATCACATGAAAACTATTGGCCCAAAATGAACAAGAATACGAATTGATTGTCTTTAGATCATATGAAATGATTTTTTTCTGCTTCAAAATTTCATGTATCTCATCAAACTTCAAGAGTAACTTGAGATGATTCGATCGATATTGTTTCATGCTGAAGTTATGTCGAAATTTCAACATAATTTTTCTTTTCACTCGAAAAAGTGATTTATATACCACAGAAATATCAGAATTTCAGAATTCCGTGGTGACAAGGGGTTGCACAGCTCGGAAATTTCAATTGATTTTATACAGGGCGTTTATTTGCTCCTGATTACTCCAGGGTGTTTAAACAGCTTGACAATTTCAATTGGTGTCCTACAGAGCGTAGAGATGTAACTGATCTATGTGATTAAGGTTAAATTTCTGAAGGCGTTGATAAAGCTTTGAATTTTAAATTATTTTTCTACAGAGCATTAAGATGAGCCTCCAGATCTTGCAAAGATATAGGTGAAATAAAGTAAAATTACTCCAGGGCGTTGATATAGCTTACCAATTTTTATTGATGTAGGACCAATATTAATTTGATACAGGACGTTCAAATACACCTGATCTATTTGGAATACTGCCAAATTTCTCCTGGGTGTTGATACATCCTGTAATTTACAATTGACGTTCTACAGGGCGTTAAGATGCACCTAATCGACAAAGGATAAGAACAAATTACTCCAGGGCGTTGATACAGCATTGAATTTATTAAGTTAGGTACTACAGGGCGTTAAGATACAGCTCATCTATTTGAGGCAAAATCAAATTACTCCAGAGCGTTGTTACAGCTTGACAATCTCGATTGATGTTATACAGGGCTATGAGGTGCGCATGATCTACATAGGATAAAGTCAAATGACCGTAGGGGTTTGATACAGCAAAAAAAAATTATTGATTTGCTGTAGGGCGTAAAGATGCTTCAGATCTCGCCTAGATCTTTGTGGAATTTTACTCCAAAGCGTTGATACAGCTTGGAATTATCAAATTAATGGCGGTCACATGCACCTGATCTACATGGAAAAAGGTCAAATTATTCCAGGGCGTTGATCCAGCTTAGAGTTTACAATAAATGTCCTACAGGGCGTTAAGTTGTGTCTGATATACATGGAATAAGCTCAAATTACTCCAAGGTGTAACAACGCCCTGGAACACGTAGGTTTGTATTGATTTTCTACAAAGCGTTCAGATGCTCTAGATCTCGTAAAGATCTGTGTGAAATAAAGCCAAATTTTTCTAGGGCGTTGATAAAGCTAGGAATTTTTAATTGATGTCCTACAGAGCGTCAAGATGCACCTGATCTACATGGAATAAGTACGTCCTGAAGTAAACGTTAATACAGCATGAAAATTTCGATTGATTTTCTTCAGGGCGTTGAGATGTTCCAGATCTCGCAAAGATCTATGTGGAATAAAGTCAAGCTACTCCAGAACGTAGACACAGATTGATCGATTTATGTCATACAGGGAGTATAGATGCATCTGATCTACGTGAAGCAATATTTAATTAAAGCCTGTCCACGATAAATTTCGGACACTTTTTTTCAGTGTAGGTTTTGAATTATTTCACGGATTGCTGAAACGTTTCACTTATATGACAGCTGAAACTCTCCACTTTATTTCGTGGTACAACATGTTTACATTATCGTAACATTCACTGAAATGGCGTCCAATCAAGTGGAAATGCGCAAACGCATTTTGTTTGAACGGCAGCAAAATCCGAATTTATCGGTACGCGATCTTGCCAAAAAACTAAAGCTACCGAAAAGTACGGTATTTAGTGTTTGCAAATCATTTGACCAGCGCTTGACTGTGGATCGGAAGGTTGGAAGTGGAACAAATCGAAAAGTATGCTCCCGACAAATGGATAAGAAGGTGGTAGCCATTATTGAGAAAAATCCCAATCTTTCTGTGCGAAATGTGGCTCGCAAAGTTGGAAAGTTCGAGAATTTTACAGAAAGAAGGATTAACATCCTTGTCAACTGTTTATTTTGTAGATATAACTCTTTTATTCTGAAATAAACAATTGTTTTTGTTGAATTATGAGTAACTTTTTTTTGTTGCCATTATTTGGGTGTCCGAAATTTAACGTGGACAGGCTTTACTGCACAGCGTTGATAAAACTTGTAATTTTCAATTGATGTCCTACAGAGCGTCAAGATGCGCCTGATACACATAATAAGGTCAAATAACTACAGGGCGTACACAGACGTATACAGGCGTATACAGATAAGAAATTTTGATTGATTTTCTACAGGGCATAAAGATGCACCCTAACTCGCTAAGATCTGTGTGGAATAACGTCAAACTATTCCAGGGCGTTGATACAGCTTGGTCGATTGATGTCATACAGGGCGTTGAGTTGCACCTGATCTACATAGAGCAAAGTCAAAATACTCCAGGGCGTTAATACAACTAGGAATTGATGTCTTCAGACCATTAAGGTGAACTCGAATAACAAAGAATAAAGTAAAGAACAAAGAATAAAGTAAAACTACTCCAGGGCGTTAATATAGCTTGTAATTATCAAATGATATCCTACAGGACGTTAAATGCAACTGATCCAATTAAGACAAGGTCAAATTACTCCAGGGCGTTGATACTGCTTGACAATTTCGATTTGTGTTACACAGGGCGTTTAGTTGCACCAGATCTACATGCAACAAAGTTAAATTAATTCAGGTCGATGATACAACTTGAATTTTCAACTGATTTCCCAAAGGGCGTTAAGAAAAAAATATCTGAGAGAAGCTTCTTAGTCGTCGACTAAGCGCGAATAAGCAGGACGACAGGGCTGCTTAAAACTGTGTAAGAATACGAGAAAAAAAAAGTGTTACTGTGTTCTTACAAAAACAAATTTACAAAACAAAAGCGCTGAGTATTGCAAAACAGCATATATTTTTTAATTTGATGAACATTAAAAATCAGTGTAACTTTTAGACTTAAGCGAAAAATTTTACGAAATTCAGTAAGCTTAGAATTGTTCCTTTAATCTTCGTTTTTTGATAAAGAAAGCATCTCATAGAGGGCAAACATATACAAACTTAAACATAAGGTGTTCCATAAATGCGGTTTGTAATTTATATTCTACAAAATTACAAACAAATAATTTTTACTTGAAAAGAGTTATAATTGAGCTTGATATATGTTTAACATTTACTTTATGAGATCAACATAAATTTACAGGGTCCCGCTATGAACACTCAAGATAGGAATCTTCATGTGCACATAAGGAATCTACAGGAAATCGCACATAAGGAATCTTTAGGATCTCGCCTAGATTTCTTAGGATCCCGCTAATGATTTAGCTAGGAATAAGCATTTTTGGATTCCGCTGCAATATTGCTGAAAATTCTCAAGCCTCCAATGAAAATTTTCATTTTTTTTTATTATTGGGTTACCACTAGCACTCCTCAAATTCTTCTAGAAACCTTTTCAAAATCACCAAGATTTCACCAGGAATACTCAAAATATCACTAGGAATCCACATTATCCCGCTATAAAATTAGAGGACGCCCTAGCAACCTTGAGAGCTCATTAGGAATCTCCAGATTCTGGACAAAATCCCCATTTACCAATTATACATTCTCAGGATCCCGCCAGAAACCCTCAGTATCCACTGTAAATCTGCACATATTCTTAATAATCCGTTGAAACTTCTAAGAAGTCCATTCAGAACCGAGAATCCCCAAAGGATTCTCTTAGACCCAGCTCGTAAGGAACATTTTGATTATATTCAAACTTGTACCCTTGATTAAAAATCTTGTATAACATTATGGATCGTCTCTTAACAAATCTAGCATCTTACAGAATCTGTAACAAAGAAGGAACGCAGCTATAAATAGTTGACGCAGAGAGATCAATATACCTACCATTACCACATACAAAAAGTTATAGCACTGTCAATCGTTTTTATCGCACGCTTCAATAATATTATTGAGAAGAAAGAAGAAAAGTAGTTTGGACTGTGTTCGTATTTATTATTTAATTCTTGAAAAAATAAAAAAGAATGTAGTAAAATATGCATTCTTTTCAATGATTATATATTGAGACTTCTGCAATTCTCTAGAATACCGCAATTTATTTGATGAATTTCCTTAGAAGTTATGATATACAACATTTTGCTGTATTTATATCTATTACTGTGGTATGTTCTTACATACGCAATAAAATATAATATATAGATATATATATATATATATATATATATATATATATATATATATATATATATATATATATATATATATATATATATATATATATATATATATATATATATATATATATATATATATATATATATATATATATATATATATATATATATATATATATATATATATATATATATATATATATATATATATATATATATATATATATATATATATATATATATATATATATATATATATATTATATATATATATATATATATATATTATTATATATATATTATATATATATAATATATATATATATTATATATATATATATATAGTATATATTATATCTATATTATATATATATTTATATATATATTATATATATTATAATATATATATTAATATATATACATTATATGATCTATATTATATAATATATATATATATATATATATATATATATATATATATATATATATAATATATATATATATATATATATATATAAATAATATATATGATATATGAATTTTTGTTCCTTCTTATAATCGGGTGCTTGTGCTTAAACAAGCTGTTCCAAACACTTTTCTTCATAAAGAACAGTGTTTTTAGAGTACGCCCACTGCCAGACTCCAGTCGGCTGGTTATTCTGTATTAATGCCTAAGAAAAAAAATTGGTCTCCAGTTGCGGTACTAGTGGAGATTATTGCCCTTATGAAAGAATGACCATCCCGAAGTAAATAAGCGCGTACGGGAGCCCATAGTAGTTGGTGAGATTTGGGGGAATATTGACGAATATGGAGCTCTAGAATGTAATCGGTGTGGAGATTACCTGTTATTCATGTGACTAAGCCAACAGACACGAACATATTTCCAAAAATTAACAAATTTTAATGATATTCAAAAATGTTGCCAAAAACGGATCCATTTTGTTGCCAAAATCGGGGGTGCCAAAAATGGAGCATGCCAAAAACGGAGCATGCCAAAAACGGAATCCCACTGTAATTCTTCTTAAAACCTCAGAACACAAATAAAAGGTTAACAACCTTGTATCGCATGTAGAGAAACTACCATCGTTCCTTTACTTTAAAGCATCCTTTTTCCAACAATTTAGAATACACCTTCAAGATGATGAGTTGTATCATCGAAATAATATCTTGTTCTCATTAATAATTAATTAGCACACTGTGCCTGTAACACTGAGCCAACGCGTTGTGACTGATTTCATCTATCAATTGATTAATCAACAACGGCCATCTTCCGTCAGTGAGTAGGCGTTTTAAAGTTTGTATTTATAGCCCCAGGATGGAAAGTCTAATCAATTTCCAGTTATGATTCTCATCCATGGAATACAAATGATTGATCACCTTGCTTAGCGATGGTGAAGAGAAGGCGCGTGTTTTCTCGTGCTACTCTAACTACGATGGTTCTTAGCAGTGTGATAATGTCAAAGTATTTTTTCCCTATTCCTTTTAGTATTCCTATTTACTATTTCTTTCCCAATTCCTGCTCCTATTCTTATTTCTATTCCTATTCGTCTATTCCTCTATTCCTCTATCAAATTCACATGATTCGATGGATACAAATTTGCGATTTTTGTCAACTGGCTTCAGTCAATGGCGTATTGTTTAAAACGGTAAATGCTCAGATTTACGATTATTGCAAACCGAGCCGAAGTAAATAAGCGCGTACGGGAGCCCATAGTAGTTGGTGAGATTTGGGGGAATATTGACGAATATGGAGCTCTAGAATGTAATCGGTGTGGAGATTACCTGTTATTCATGTGACTAAGCCAACAGACACGAACATATTTCCAAAAATTAACAAATTTTAATGATATTCAAAAATGTTGCCAAAAACGGATCCATTTTGTTGCCAAAATCGGGGGTGCCAAAAATGGAGCATGCCAAAAACGGAGCATGCCAAAAACGGAATCCCACTGTAATTCTTCTTAAAACCTCAGAACACAAATAAAAGGTTAACAACCTTGTATCGCATGTAGAGAAACTACCATCGTTCCTTTACTTTAAAGCATCCTTTTTCCAACAATTTAGAATACACCTTCAAGATGATGAGTTGTATCATCGAAATAATATCTTGTTCTCATTAATAATTAATTAGCACACTGTGCCTGTAACACTGAGCCAACGCGTTGTGACTGATTTCATCTATCAATTGATTAATCAACAACGGCCATCTTCCGTCAGTGAGTAGGCGTTTTAAAGTTTGTATTTATAGCCCCAGGATGGAAAGTCTAATCAATTTCCAGTTATGATTCTCATCCATGGAATACAAATGATTGATCACCTTGCTTAGCGATGGTGAAGAGAAGGCGCGTGTTTTCTCGTGCTACTCTAACTACGATGGTTCTTAGCAGTGTGATAATGTCAAAGTATTTTTTCCCTATTCCTTTTAGTATTCCTATTTACTATTTCTTTCCCAATTCCTGCTCCTATTCTTATTTCTATTCCTATTCGTCTATTCCTCTATTCCTCTATCAAATTCACATGATTCGATGGATACAAATTTGCGATTTTTGTCAACTGGCTTCAGTCAATGGCGTATTGTTTAAAACGGTAAATGCTCAGATTTACGATTATTGCAAACCGAGCCGATCAACATGGTTGTAGTAAATTAATACCATAACATTTGTGCGGTCAAATCTGTCGCTTACTGAACGGAGCTCGATAATATGTTACCTAATTAGCGAACCGTTTAACCGTAACTATTGCTCTGGCAATCGGTTCACGGACGTTAAATGGTAAATATCACTTTATAATGTATTCATAGCAAATTATTACCATTCCTTTCAATAAAAGTTCGCTTTCACAACGGCCGATGGCTCGCATCACATTTCCTATGCCGAACAGCAATTCGCTTATAAACGCTATCGTGTGCCCGTAGCCGCTCGCAGTGCAACGTTGACCTACGTTAACATCGTAGTTTCGGTTAGAATTAATTTGAATTGATTTGCGTGACGCGTGTTTTGTTGAGCGACAACGTTTGCCGCAATTTGAACCAGTTCGGATTAGTAGATTCAATCGAGTGGTTACGGATTTACGAAGGGCCATTACTACAGGATGGCACTGGTACTGAAGGCTCTCTACAATGGGTACGATCGGTACTTTTACGAGGCGCAGGGTAAGATTTATCCGCTTTACTGTTATACGTGTTCTTGTTCATCATAAATACTACTTCTGTGATATTTTCAGATCCTCGCAATGCTGATCAGTTCCTGATGAACCCTCCATGGGTTCCATTCGCACTCATAGGTGGTTATTTGTACTTAGTACTTAATCTTGGACCAAAGCTTATGTCCAACCGAAAGCCATTCGATTTGAAACTGCTGATGCAAGTGTACAATATCCTGCAGGTTTTGGCGAACATTTATCTGTTTTCCGAGGTTTGTCTATACGATTGTGCTATTTTTTCACCGAATGTCATTACCCCTGATTACCCGTTTCCCCGATGCAGTTCAAATAGTTACAATAATAATCTACGGTAAAGGCGTGGTGAACAAGAAAAAACGACCGATATTCGGTCATCTTGACAAAACACATTTTGCCATGGTGAAACGCGAACAAATCGCCTATCAAATTCAGTTTAAAGGCATATTAGGTTGTTCCTAAATTTCACTTGGTTGGAATACTTTGGGGAACTTTTTAGTGGATCCTTCAGGTGCCAAATTGTTTACTAAAAATTTGTTATGGGTTTGTTTGGCACACAAATGGTGTAAAGTGCTTTTTTTTCTAATTTGTAAACATCTTGATTTAATCTGTACTATCGTCGGGACCCATTCTTAAAATGTATAGGTTGTTCAGTAACTCTCTTAATTTGACCTACTGGAAAGATTAGTAGGGTAATGCGGGGCCAAAGTCCACATCTCTAGTCTTAGAGGATATCTAATCAACTAAAAACATTCAAGATGGTTTGTAAGGTAAATTATACCTCAACATATTACCTTCAAAATGTAGAACTTGATTCTCTAAAATGTCTTTTCCATTTTAAGGAATATTACATCTAGGATCACTAATCAAATGCGAACTTTTGTCCCATAGTAGGGGCAAAAGTTCGCATTGTACGGGCAAGAGTTTGCAATGAGTAAACAACAAAGTTATGATTTGCAAATTGTTTGTGATAGTTTTTTTTACTCACATTTATTTCCCCTGACCACGAAACATAAAAAACAAATTTCTGGACACAAGCTGTGTTTTGGCCCTTTTAAAAATTTGGTTGAAATTCCCTGTCATTATGGTCTATCTCTCATTTTGCAGCGTAACAAAATAGTTATTTTAGTTTTGCAACGAGTTGAATACAACATTTTTGTATTAGTTTTGCAACGAGTTGCATACAACATTTTTGCAATAATTAAAAATGTCGGTAAAGTTGGGTTTTTGGGGATGTTTCAATAAAATCAACATGGGCATCCATGCGTTGTAGCAACTCAGTATTTCACAATCAGGTAGGCTGTGGAATGACTGTCACAAATTTTTACACTTTCATTTCTGATTGTACTTTTAAAGACAGATCAGGTGAAACGCCCGCTTACAATTTTCTACCATATTGTAAGCTATTTATGTGCTGAATTGCCTACACATAAGTATGCGTGAACCACCCCAGTATTTTTTAATTGTGAACAACTTTTCATAGTGAAATTCTACGCACTCCTTTTTTTTCGCAATACTCAGAATCCTTCATAGTCAACCACCTTCTGATTCTAGGATCCAAATCCGATTCAATTCGGTTCATCAAATGGATACATAATCAGAACTTAAGTCATTGAGAAACTCAAAGCAATTCAATAAATGACGTATGTAGGTGATCCGACGCCGACTCGGTAGCTCCCAAAACAATGCTGAAAAGTGCTACTTTTCGATACTATTATTAGTGCTGAAAAGTAACACTTTTCAGCACTGTTTGTATCGGTAGGAAGAGTAGGCCGTTATGTTGGCCATTTACTCGATAAAAAGTAGGTCGATATGAATTTGAATTGCAAAAAGGGCATTTTAGGTGTCTCAAGGATCAAATTATGTGTCTCTAGTAGATTTAGAGTTGTTTAATTTAATGCCGTTCTCAAAAATGATTCAGCACATCACAATTTTGTGCTACATATTAATAACGGTATTTGGTGCTCGAGACAAGTACGTGTTCTGCAATGTTTTTGATTATTTAATCCAATTCCAGTAGTCTTTTTACACACGAGTAACAACTAAATCGTCTCCTACTAAAACATCCTTATTGTATACGTCAAATCAAATGCATCCAACAATAAATTAGACTGTATCACTAGAAAAGTCTCTAGAACAGAGTCTCTAAGATTTTTAAAATTTTTACCATCCAAAATTCTTATTGTACACTTTTTAAATACACCCCAACCTCTTTTATCGACGGTTCTTTTTACATCAACTTTTTTACGACCAGTGATGATCAATAATATTAAAAAGTGATCAAAATAGAGGGTAACGTTATCAGAAAAATTGTTCAGCAGATAACGGGCAAACATACGAAGATCATTGAATTGCGGAATTTTGCCACATGATCTGTCTAAACCAGCAGATTATGCTAATCGAATGTACCGTAAAATCGGGTGTAATTGATCAGAGGAGGGAAATCGATCATCGTATCACACGATTTTATTTATTCGAAATGGAGCACAAATATCAATGTGAGCTGCAGTAAATGAACGTTATTCATCGTAACTATTGTCGAATTGTGTGTTGTGAAGTTTTTTGCGTTAAAAAATGTGTATTACTATGAAAATGATGTAAAATTTTAAAATCATGCACGGTGCAGTATTGACAAACAACTATGAACTTCTATTTCTAAGCAGGGATCCGAATATGGTATAAACCTAAAAGTTTTTGAGGATGTAAGATATACCTCTAAACCAGATTTCATCACCAAAACACGTACCAATTAGCTCATATGGTTGAAATAATTGAATTTCTGTTAGATATCACTCAATTCCTTAGGAAATTGCATACATTTAGGCGTTTTCCGCGTAATTCTTGAAATTTAACTGTTCGTTATTTATATAAATATTGCATTGTTAAGAATTTGACAAGCATATTCGGATTCAGAGAGCTCATATTAATCAGGTAGAGTTGTTTTGAAAACAAACAATAATGGCATTGACAAGTGACCAATTTCACCCCGAAATGAGATCCCCTGATTTTTTATTTTAGAGATATTTGTTAACCAGCCCTGTCGTCGTAAAATTTGAGCTTCTTAGTCGTCCGTGCTTGAGGGGGGCGTTACTATAATCCATAGGGCGCATCTACACCCAGGCGTTGATGAGGTCATCTTATTGAGAAATTGTCACAAATATGTGCTTGAATGGTATTTACAAACACACTAGAGCCAATATGCAATTGCACGAGTTCAGTTTGTGTTCCAATTCAATTGAAATGTGAAACAAAGAGATCAAGTACATGAATTTGAACATTGTTCAGTTCAAGAATTTTGTCCTAAAATCTACCACATCTACCGTGTACGAGATCATCTCTACCGTGTGCAAAACATCTCCAAAAGAACAGTGCCACGTTTTTATCCTTTGGATCAATTATGAAACGCTGTTGATCGAACTTAAAATTCAATGGAATCTTGTGGGTGCATGGATAAACCGATTAATTTTAGATGACTGCTATGTTACCAGTGTTTACTGATATAACTGTGGCCACCTAAATTTGTTGATCATAACTTGAACTGGTTAGAACATCATACTTAACTTTTAAGCTTTCTCTGAAAATAAATACCGTAATCCGGGGTAACATTGATCATTTTTTTGAATATTTCTTAAATATTTTGTTTGAAAATACAAATGTTGCAAGTTTTATATTTTTAAAATAAGTACTGCCACCCATAGCTCGTGACTATATACTGCATTTTGTTTATTGAAAGATTAAAGTATGTTTAAAAAAATGTTTTAAGTGATTTTTTGATTAAGCTGATATGGGGTAACATTGATCACCTATGTAAATAACGTTCGGTAATATTGAAAATATCGTTACTTACTTAAATCATGGCCCCCGCAGCCGAACATGAAAGCCAAACGCTTACAAGTTATTTACTTTTTAAGTTATTTTAAAATTAAAAACAACTCGAACCACGGAATACGCCTAAAGGTAAGCAATTTCCTAAGGGAATTCTATATTCTTTACAGTTATTCGTTGATGTTGCTCAATTGAGCATATTTATGAAAGTTTTGACAACGGAATCGTTTTCAGCGATGCCATTTTTAGTAAGAACCGCATTTTCCTTGCTCATATCGTTTGCAGAGCTTATGTGAGATATGAATCTTCGGTAGTGTCATCCTTACCCATTGAAATCATTGCTTCGAAAAGTTGAAAAATTTACGGATAAAGTAAACGGAATTTTCGCAAAAATCCCCACTTACATTAGCTTGTGAATATAAGAATGAGAAGCACCATTCGTGATTTGGAAATGTTCCATCAATAAAGGATGATACGAACTTTTTACGAGATGAGTCATTCCGATCAATGTTACCCCGCTGATCAATGATACCCCGGATTACGGTAACCGATTTGTACGGAAAATTCTCTCAACATCTGACGTTCAAATAAATGACGAAAACTATTATAAGTGAAAAACTGGGATTGGTCACATCTCAAAATTTGTTAGTTTTTATTGAAGCCCAATTACGATACCTCACCATTTAAGTTTTCATTATTTTATCTTTTGCAAGCATGATCAAAATATTATAAGTGACTTAAAACACCTTCTGAATAGGGTTTGCGCAGAGATAACTCTAGAAATTAGAGGTGATCAAATATCATTAATTATAAACTCCTCTACCTGCAGCTTCATTTTTAAACACAAAAAATGTTTGAATTGCGATTTTTTTTTTTTTTTTTGATATTTTTGCAGATTTTTTTAACATCTGATCTTTTCTTTATTTTTAGAATATGTGTCGTAATTAAATTATTGGTCTTCTTGTTCCTGGAATATTCTGAAATATCTTGACGGGCCGATTACACCATTTTTCACATGTTCGGTAATTTGCTTTCAAAAGAATGTTGTGATGAAAATGAGAACTGTGTCAAATTATATTTGAAAAATTCAAGGTCTTGAATCTTTTTAAATAGCTTTATGTATATCTTTAAAATATTATTGAAGTCTGAGAATATGTTTTAGAATCATTATACTACGAGCGAAAATAATTTTCCATTACTATTCCATCTTTGACTGAACCAACAAACCTATGACATTAGATTCATAACATTATTTTGTGGCATCACGTTATTGGTGAAATTCAATTTTCACCAACAATAAAAAAAAATTTCCCAAACTATCAACAGCTTTTCGATGATTTCCCTTCGCATAATCCAAAAATGTGGATTAATAGAGATATTCATGTTATGAGCACAAACTGTATTCGGTGTATCCTTGAATAAATGAAGTTTTCTGATAGCTCATGCCTTTTCATGTTGCGTGTTTCAGGTTTTTAAATTATCAATCATGTGGATTTGTATGTTTTTTGTCACATATTGCAGAACTCTGAATGCCTAATAATTGCAAAAGGAACCTGGCTAGGGTACTCATAGTTTGGCCACTCCCATAAGAAAACAATGAGATTGGACAATTAAGGAACCGACGTTATATCTCTTACTGAATCTGGTTCTGTGGGCTTATATTGACCAATAAGATTATCAAAGCGATTAAATGTTTCTTTATTTTTCATACATAATATGGGCTGAAAGCTTATATTTAACGTATTTGTCATATTTATAGGGCTTCCCATATATTTTTAAGAAATATTTTCTCTCGGGCGGCCAAAATCGGTGCAAAAAAAATGAGAGAAATCATCTTAGGAACAGATTTTCTAGCATGAGATTAGATTACGAAACTGATGTGTTGGTCCCGAAGAGATCGACTTTGTGCGAATCGTAGACAATTTTGTGTTACCTGACTAGGGAGCGACGACAAATTTCACAGTCAAACATATAAGGTAGGTGTACCAGTTACGGACACAATAGTTCCCTATTTCGTCATAAGTGATAATTGAACTATTTTCAAATTTTTATACACTTTGTGCGTTTAAGCAGTAAGATATCAAATATATCTTGAAGTTGAAACATTAAAAAATACTCAAAATGTGAAAGTTTTCAAGAATTCGCTTAGGTCCAAATAGGGAACCACTATAGCTATAACTGGTACATTTTGACAGGTGCTGCGGATTGATTCGACTTACTTTGTACGAGTAAACAGGATGAAACCGAAATGTACAAACGAACTCTAGAAATAGAATTTTATGCGAGGAAACTCATCATTCAATCGATAGCCTGTAAAACGTTAAGGTTGATCTACATGAGACAAGGTTGAATTACTCCAGAGCGTTAATTTCTATTGAAGTCAGCAGGGCGTTAATGTGAAGATCATCGAAGCAGAACCTCAAATGTTCAAGATCACAAATCTGGAGAACCAAATATCGGTTCTAGCTGAAAACTAAAAATATTAGTTACAGATGATCGGTTCTTCAGATTTGTGCACTTCAAAATTTGAGGTATGGCTTCGTTTGATTTTCACCTTTAAAGATAAAAAATGGTAAAAAACTCCAGGGCGTTGATACAGCATGACAAATTCTATTGATGGCATACAGGGCATTAAACTTCCAGTCGTCGCGCGGTGTGCCACCGTCAGAACCACCACGCTGCTGTTGTGAACAAAAAGCGAGGTTTTTTCAACAGTGTTGTACAAAATACAACAGCGCGACGACTGAAGTGTTAAGATGCACCTCTGATTCAAGTAGGATAAGCAGGGATTGAATCCTGAAAAAATTGAGAGAACATCTCACGTATCGCTCTCAGTAACTATCATAACATGCTGCACATTATGAGAGACTGTTTATCGTATACTGCTACAACTTTGATCAGAATGGATTTTATCATCGCTCTCTCTTTGGGGCTCTCGCTCACTGCTTCCATTTATCAGACTTGTTACACCTTGCGATACAATGACGATCGTGGACCGCAACAGATGGGATGTTTTTCTTTGCTTGCTTTGATCGTGCTTCATACTCAAATGAGAGCGAATTCTGCAAAGCCTGAGGATAAGGTAAAATTTTGTTAGGTGCCTTAATGAAGTTTGGAATATTCAATTGATATCCTAAAGGGCATTATGATGACCAAATCTACTTGACACAAGGTTTCTTAGGGCGTTGATAAAGCTTGGAATTTTCAAATCATATCCTAAAGGGCGTTAAGATGCAGTTGATCTACGGGAGGCAAGTTCAAATTAGTCCATGGCGTTGATACATCTTTACAATTTCTGATCCCAATGGGATAAAGAAAGATTTCAGCACCAGGTCCAATTACTCCTTAGCGTTGATTCAGCTTAAGGCACTAGTAAGAATCGATCAAGAAATTTAGAAAAACACAAACGTCCGTTTATCAGAATTGACAAAATGAAAGAACGATTTGGGAGAAAACTGCTGTTTCAGCATAGATTAAGTTTGGGACTTTCAATTTTTATCCTAGAGGGCGTTAAGATGACCTGTTCTACGTTGATACATCTTGACAATTTCGATTGATGTCATACAGGGCGTTATTATGCACCTGATCTAATTTGATAAGGTAAAATATCTCCAAGGCGTTAACAAAGCTTGAAATTTTTAATTTATATTCTAAAGGGCATTAAGATATCCTAATCTACATGAGACAAGACTAAGTTACTCCAGGGCGTTGATTCAGTTTGGAGTTTTCAATTGTTGTCTAAAGAGCGTGAAGAAGCAGCTGATCTACGTAAGACAAGGTCAAATCACTCCAGGGCGTTGATACATATTGTAATTTTTAATTGCTGTTTTATAGGGCGCTCAGATACAGCTGACCTACATGAAACAAGGTTAAATTACTTCTGGGCGTTGATACATCTTATCAATTTCCATTGATGTCATACAGGGCGTTAGAATGCATCAGATCTAAGAGAGGTAAGGTTTTATTTATTCAGGGCGTTGATATAGCTTACATTTCAAAGGGCATTAAGATGGCCTGATCTACGTGAAAAAAGCTCAAATTAATCCAGGGCGTTAACACAGTTTGGAATTTTCAATTAATGTCATGGAGTGCATTCAGCTGAACTACATGAAACAAAGTTGAATTGCTTCCGGGCGCTGATACATCTTGACAATTTCATCTTAATAAAATTAAGTAAAATTTCTTCAGGGCTTTTATACAGCTTGGAATTTTCAACTGATGTTATAAAGGGCGTTAAAAGACCACAAGGTCAAATTATTCTAGGGCGTTGATTTATCTTGATAATTTCTATTGATGTCCTACAGGGCGTTATGATGCACCTTATCTGAATAGGATAAGGTCGAATTACTCCAGGGCGTTGGTACAGTTTTTAAGTTATAATTGTTGTCCTAGAAGGCGTTAAGAACTAGCAGTTCTACGTCACACAAATACTCCAGGGCGTTGATTCATCTTGTCAATTTCTGTTGGTGTGATACAGGGCGTTAAGATGCACCAGATCTAAGCTGGAAAAGGTAAAATTACTTCACGGCGTTGATACAGCTTGACAATTTTGATTGATGTCTTATAAGGCATCAGATTGTAACTGATTCTTTACAGCTATTACATTACCTACATTTTTTTATGAATTTGGAGGAAAATTTAAAAAAAAATATCTGAGAAAAGCTTCTTAGTCGTCGACGAAGCGCGACTAAGCAGGACGACAGGGCTGTTGTTAACACTAAAATGACATTTGTTAGAAAATATGGGTACATGAGTCGATGAGGATCACCTTCGTACTTGTTTTCCTGCATTTAGTTATTTGGCATTGTTAACATTATAGAAAACAGACTAGAAAAACCGTGAAAAATGATCAATTTCACCCGAAATTGCGGTACCTCGAATTTTTTCCTGCTAGATATCAGCATTTGGTCTATAATTTCATAATTGGAAGGTTTCATAACATTCTATCGGTGAAATTTATCCAATATATTTTGTATGAGCTGAAATGTGTAGGAAAACGTGATTTTCATACGCTTTATATAAATAATATCTAATATCTCAGGATCAGTTAGAAAGTTGGCGCCTTCGGCATTTTTTTTATGTTACTCAGTGGCTATTACTATTCTAGCCGAGCGATTCGATGTTTTTTGCCAGGTGGCGTCAGTAAGTATTAAACTCTTGTTGTGTACATATCTCCGGTTCTTGACTACTAAGAAGTATTAAGTCTTTGGCAAAACTGTTTAGTAAATCAATTGATCATTATTCGAGCCACTGATTTCGAGATGTTGACTCCATGTAGCGCTAGTGAACATGAAACTTTTGTTTTATGGATATTACAGGAGCTTGACCACTCGGAAAGATGGCGTCTTCGGCAGAATTGCTCAGTAGCTAAAGGTTATCATTATTTAAGCCAAGAAATTCGAAGTCAAGAAATTTTTGTTTTACAGATATCTCATGATACTGACCACTAAGAAAAATGATGTCTTTGGAAAAATTGTTCAGTAGCTTAGCCAAGAGATTCAAGATTTAGCCAACAGTTGGCGCTAGCGGTACACACTAGCACCGCCTGGTGGCGAAATTCCGTATCTGAGTGACCATCGCATATCAGCCCTTAAGCTGCTGAAAAACTCTTCCGAAGACACCAGAGTTTGTTACAGAGTTTGCATTCTTATCCCTTAAGGTTCATAAAGTGCAAGTCAGTAAAGCGCCCCTACCAGCCAATTACTCATCTAAAATAATTATCAGAAACTCCCAAAGTTAGATCTTACTGAGCACTGTAACTTCGCCCAAGACAGTACTGTGCTATTTCTTAACGCATACGAGATATACAATAGCACCCATTTCATCAATTGATGAAATCCCATAAGCCCTGGGTCTCCTATAACGCGAATTTCTATAACATCCTATTACCATGTTTCTAATACGAGATCTGACTCTACCTTTTTTTTCAGTGTTGCCAGCATAAAAAAAAACGATTGTGTTTCACTTTCACTTTCCCGAACGCAATGTGTAACAAAAAATGCATACTTAGATTTTAATCAAGATTTGTCCTAAATAACGTGCAGAAAATTTGATATGTAGAGTATTGAAGCAGTGTTACCAGCTTCAACCTAATTTTGAACCCTTCATAAAAAACTGGTTTACAGTTGAAAAGTAATCTAAGCCCTAAGATTCACAAATTTCATAACGCCGAATATGGCAATTTTCGACACCCACCCACCCCCTCGTAACGCTCTTTGTATCGATGTTCTACAAATTTTGTATGAGCTGTAACAATTTCAGAACACCCACCCACCCCCTTCAGCGTTACGAAATTTGTAAACAAGCCCTTAGGGGTGATCCATTAATAACGTAAGACAATTTTCGGGGTTTTTCTACTCCCCCTCCCCCCATGATAAGATTTTTTGTATGAAAATTGAAAATCAATTGCATGGCGCGTAAGAAATCGCAAACCCCCTCCCCCCATAAACTCTTACATAATTAATGGACAGTCCCTTATCTTAGGGAGCATTTTTTTTTCTATAACGTTCGAATTTATTGATTTTGACTTCCCTGGGCATAGAGTATCATCGTACCTGCCACACGATATACGAATGCGAAAATGGAAACTTTGGCAAAGAAAGCTCTCAGTTAATAATTGTTGAAGTGCTCATAAGAACACTACGCTGAGAAGCAGGTTCTGTCCCAGTGAGAACGTAAATGCCAAGAAGAAGAAGAAGCTATCTTGCCACACATCAAACTCAACGATTTTGTCAATCAAGAAGAATATTTTGAGAGGTTTTGGATGATTTGGTCATATACTTGATTATTTTGGATACTTAATTGGTTCTTCAGTGTAAGTGGCGAATGTGTTGGCGGATCTTACACTTAATTTGCGATGCATCAAATCATGATATTTTGCAAACCAAGTCCAGAGGAAGATCAGATCGCGTAAAGATTTGTTTCGGGAATTCTGAGTTAAATATTTACTTTGCAGAATAACATTGAAATCGCAGATGAGTTTCAGTCAAGACTGTAGCTGGAAGAATTAATATTGAAATTTATCAACTTTACAAACATTTTTAAACTCTCTAACTAACTCTTCCACTGTTTTTTTTCACTAACTGATTTCCTCATCATCTCACATACAGAAAACTTTGCTTTCCATCCTGAACTATTAAAACGTATCTCTTCACTTCCCCACATGTGATTCCTTTCTTTAAGTGTCTCAAAATAGTCTTGAGGATTGAGTATTCTCATATATTAATTAACCACTACTATCAGTGGGACAGTTAAGCGTAGAAATTCAACAGAACCTCGTATTACTATGCACAACAGTCCCACTTTGGTTTTTTTTTCCTTTTAAACAAACTCTTGATTCTAATGAACACGCTATTATTTTTATTATTGCAACGACTGTATTAAAATTTCTCACAAACCCGGGGAATAAATGTGTTAAAATTTATAAACGCGTTTTTTCTCAATCGCATATTTTGGAACGTAGGACACTCATGCGTATAACGGCAATACAGTTCTAACGTGTTTGGGAGGTATTTAAAATTTTCTTCATAAAAATTTCCATTTAAACCTACGCTGTCTTTGGGGCACCTCTAAATCACCACCAAAAGAGCTCAACATTTCACAGAACACTGTTGTTATCGTAAGGATTACATGGAAGATATGGGAGGTGGGACTACCAAACTTTTTAGTATTTTGAACTGTCTTACTAGCGCATATCGAATTACATAAAAAAAAGTATACAAAATGAAAATCATGAGTGCCAAAAACTTTCCGAGGAAACGGGCATTCTGGGAAACGTAGCACAGCCATTTCAACAATGCAACATTTTTGTCGGATGAATGTTATTGAGTCACCATTTCCAGGGCATGCGAGTAATATACAACGTCAAGATATCGTTCAAGTGCCAACCAGTAGACTACTCTAACCATCCATTGGCCCGACGAGAACTCCGACTGGTGTACCTTTACTATCTGTTGAAAGTGACAGATCTTCTAGACACGGTAAGCTTGTTACATACCATGAACAATTTCCCACTAATCGTTAAATGACCCCCACTTCTGTAGGTATTTTTCGTGTTGCGCAAAAAGCAAAGTCACGTTACGTTCCTGCACGTGTACCACCATTCCGGAATATTGCTGGGATCATTTATCTACAATCGGTTCTTCCCCGGTGGACACTTTTCGATGCTGGGGCTGTGCAACACTTTGGTTCACGCAGTGATGTATTTTTATTTCTTTCTCACGGTGTACCGACCGGAACTGACCAAGAACGCCAATTGGAAGAAGTACATCACCCTGTTGCAAATGGTTCAGTTTGGATATTTGGTGTTTCACTTTGCGACGCCGATCGTGCTCGGGATCGACTGTGGTATTCCGAAGTTCTGGCTGTGGGTGCCGTTGATCCAGAACGTGTTCATGATGGTGCTGTTCTGGGACTTTTACACCAAGGCGTACGGAAGGCGGAAGGTCAAGTGAATGGACAATATTTTTAAAGTTAGTTGAAACATAGATTGGCAGTTTTAATATTACAATTACAATGATTGATCATCGTGCGTTATTACGATAATAATATATCTATTCAATATTATTTATTTTCTATACTAAACATTACAACACAAATAAAAATCTTTTTTATATCACTAGTTTGTTAAGTTGTATTTTTTTTTATTTCTATAGGACAACAGATGTCTGACTGTTGAATCAAGCTAGAATTTAAAATCAACAAATTTCAATACCTGTACACAGACAAACAGACGTAATACTTAGTCAAAATCATAGTTCCGATGACATGTATGCCCAATGCTAAAATCCGTGTGTTTGGCCGATCGACCAACAGATAACGGTAGTGTGTAAACGTCAAACATGAACAAAAACAATTGCGAGCGCTGCGGGTGGTGAAATGCCCACCTGGTAGTATTCGAGAAGCCCTGCAGGACGATCCTTCTTCAACGGCGGCGCTTATCACGTTCATAAAGGACACCGGATTATACTTTAAGATTTAGAGATAGCGTCCTTGAAAAATTTACGTGATTGTATCCTACTATCTTTTGTAGTCCCGTGATTAGCATGTTTTGTAGTAATTTCAAACTTATCGGATCTTTTTTTTGTTCTGAACGTTAGTCACAAACGAAACGGATATATTTTGTGGGTCTAGCTCTTTGTTGTTCTAATTCGTGCCAATATGTAAATAAAAGAAACAAAATGAATTGGAATATTTATTAAAGCTCCACTAAAATAACTTTAGTTTGCTATAATTTAATAGCATCTTTTGATAATTTTAGGAACCATTTACATATCAGCCGATAATTTTATATTTTTATCCAGAAGCTTTAGGATAAAAGTTAAGTAGTAAAGTAGCTTAAATGTACACTACCGTGCAAAAGTTTGGGTTCACCCCCTAAAAAACAAATAAAAGTGTTCAGTCCATATCTCTGTGACTACACGTCCAATTTTAACTCTCTTTGGCGCATTCGAAAGACAATGGGTTATTTTACTTCGTATGTATTTTTCCGAGAACTTTTTTTTTGAATTTTGTATACTAAATTTTTACTTGAAGTTGTTACAAGTTTTACAAAAAACACACTAAAAATCATGGCTAGTGGCTAGTGTCATTAGAATCGTAATTCAATATTCTTTTAAGAGCACTCACCTTTTTTTTGCGGGAGAATAAATATTCAAAATCAATGAAACAGTCATTCAAGTCATCGTGCAAAAGTTTGGGTTTACCTCTTAGTATGATGCACATCGTGCAAAATTTTGGGATCGCCTGAGCCGCACGCAAATCATTTTTATCAATATCGCTGCCATTTTTCAACCGATTTCAATAGTTCATAGCTTTTTCAAATGCAAATAATATCGCGTACGTGATTGGTTTGAGATTTCACAGAATATTCGTGTTTTAAGAAAGTTAAGGTGAACCAAAACTTTTACACGATGACTTGAATGACTGTTTAATTGATTTTGAATCGTTTTCAGACGTTTTCGCCAAAAAATTGTGAGTGCTCTTCAAAGAATATAAGATAACGATTCTAATGACATAATAATTTAAAATTTAGGACGATCCAATGCTGAGAAAATTAGCCATGTTTTTGGAAAATATTAATCTGAGTAATCCATGTATATTCGTTCCCCCCAACAAAAGTAAGTTTGCTCCATGCACGGAGGAAAAAGCTCTAAGTATTTTGGGTGTATTCTGTTAGTGTCTTTTAAGGTGTTTATGTTGCTTCGTGCTGGTATGTAGTTTCTATGTAGCGATTTTGTGTAATGTACTGGGTGGTCAACCTGAATCTGACTTTGTGCTATTTTTGGAACAGTTCTTTAGTTTTCTGCGGACTGGGACGGGAGAACTTTTTTAAGCTTTTCTGGACTTAACGCGTCCGCTCGGAGTCGTGAAGTATGACGGACTATTTGAGTCAGCCAGTTAGCTTACTTTCTAAATAAAAGTGACCCTTCCCCCCAAAAAGGTCTTCAGCCGTGCAACGCAATCTCTGTTGGGTGGTCTCCTTTCGGAGTGGCGCATAACCCATCCAATTTCAAACGTAAGCTCGGCAGACAGGCTCGAAAATAATGATTGAAATAAATCCTCGGAATGTATGTAGATAAATCTCTAGAGTAGAGTAAAGTGGGGCAAAAGTTCGAGTGGGGTAAGAGTTTCTTTTTAAGATTTCTAGCTCAATTCAAAACAAATCTTATAAATGTCATGGTGGTTCGAATGCTATTCAAGTAAGAGAGTTTCAATCCAAATACCATAAAAATCGATTGAGATTTGGAAAAGTTATGGCTATTTGTTGTTTTTCGACGTGAATATTGTAATTTTTGGTCAAACTTTCGTTGCATGAAACCAATTGAAGATAAAATCTTTTCCAAAATTTTATGTAAGGGCGTTTCTAGGCCTATCATAAGGTTGCTTTGAGGTGTATTAGTTTTTGCATAAATGCTTGAAAACAATTTTTGGCCCATAGTGGGGCAAAAGTTCGAATCAGCGGGGCAAAAGTTCGACCCATGTATAAAATCACGGGAAAATTTGCAAATTGCCTAAAATCCACATATTATCTTCAAATTTAGTTAAATTTGTCTGATCGTGTGACAATTGTCACTGAAATTTTACATTTCCACTTAGTTTTGCGAAAAACTGCTATTTTTGGGTATATTGCAATTAACCCAGTTTTGGGCAATTTTTTGATGAAAATTTAGTGTGTATTTTTCGTCAAACTTAAGTTAATGGCTGGTGTAAAGTATGCCTGTCATAAAAGGATCGATATTTTGTGTTTTACCCAGCGAACTTTTGCCCCACACTAGATTCGAACTCTTGCCCCACCGGTGGGGCAAAAGTTCGAATAAGACAATCAATTTTGAAACTGTTATGACTAAAAATGGGTAAATATTTTGACATAAGTTTGTTCAGCAAAATTATAGCCAATATGTTGAAGGTTCACTATATGGTATTTGTTTTGTTTTAACTGCTATTGTTTTCCTGGAAACTTAGATTACACCACTAAGGTCGAACTTTTGCCCCACCTTACTCTAATGCCTGGAAGAATGCATAAAATTATTCTTATTTTATACCCTGGTAAACTTTCAGGAAGAACGTGGTGAGATTATTCCTGCAGAATTCTTGCAGGAATCCCTGAATGAGTTTCAAGAGGAATCCTTGAATATTTGAGGTATTGCCCCAGAATGGCTACAAATGGCCTTCTATGGGTCCCCGAAACGCCTCAAATCTACGATAAAGTGGCCGATTTGTATCTGGCTTTAGGACATTTCGTCGAATGACATTTGGTCGAAAGTACACTTGGTCAAAAGGACGAGGTCTAATTGCCTTAGAACATATATTTTAGGTCGAATTTCAGTTGAACGGATATTTAGTTGAAAACTTATTTTCAAATGGTTTATTGAAAGATCATTTGATAAAATTTATTATTGTTTTCTAAGTTTTGCAAATTTGGTAAGATAACGTATTCTGTTGAATAACATGAATCATTAACTATTGTTGAATAGAAAACGGGACATTTTATGTATTTTATGTCATGTTATGTCTTATTTTTAATTACATACATCTTTTTATTTGTAATTTGAAGTTCTTCTAAAATCTAGGATTTCGATGATTATTCAAATAAACTTTTTATAAGTAAATTTTTTGTACATTGACTGAAATATTTAGCTCTAGTGAACTTATTATTCTTTGAAAATTTCATCATTCTTTGAAAAACTGCTCAACAAGTTATTTTATTACTCAACGATGTGAAATGTCATCGTTTTTCGTATTGAACTGCTGATCTTCATCTGATGGAAGCATTCGGAAAGAGTGCTCGAGATCTTTCTTTGAATTCCGGGTCTTGCAGTTTACGGACGTGGATAAGATTTTTGAATGCGGAAATCAGAATTAAAACGACAGGAAAAATTTGCTTCAATGAGAACCTTTATGGCGAAGTGGATGTTAGATGTCGGTAACGGTACGGCTTATTGTCACTTCCATAAAATTTCTCAAGCAAATATATGGCTTTGCAGCAAAAGCTTTGAATTGTTCAAAATAAAAATTTTGTTAATTCTATGTATTGGGAAAGGGAAGACCAGTTGACTGAGGCTACAAAAGTTGGCTTGCTTCTATTTAAGCTTATCTCGAATCGCAGAACATGCCTAAACGAAAAAGCAGCATGAAACGTCAAAAAGCGCAAGAGGTTGATCAAAATGTTGCGAGAGCGTCCATCAAATTGAACAATAAAATTTTGCTCATTGCATACATATTGTTGGTAAAATGACTGATACCTTTTCAATTATTCATTAACTCTTGTATAAGCGACAAATGGCTACTCTCGACAATAGTCAGACTAAACGTAAACCTTTGTTTTCAGATATGACTGCTATCCTTTCCGCGAAATGTCGGTTAAACTAAATTTCATATGCTTTCTGTTACAATTAAACCTTTTCGACCAAATGTCCATTCGACGAAATGTCTGTTCGACCAAATGTACTTTCGACCAAACGTCATTCGACTAAATGTCATTCGACCAAATGTCTTTTGACGAAATGTCATAGAGTCCCGAGTGAATCTATGACATTTGGTAACTCGGCATGTCCCAATAAATTCCTCTTTTTTAACCCGACTTGACTTAGTGGCGTCGGAATAACTCCGGCCACAGGAATATTCCCGAGATCCTTTGGCCTGTTCTAGAAACTAGATATGTGTACCAGTATACTGACGCTAAGTATTCGCAGAGCGGTGAGGGTTTTAGTATTTTTGTTTTCACTCAGGCCTATACTGCCCCCATAACTGCAAAACAGTCACATTCGACATTTTTGACAAAATGGAGTTAATACCATGTAGAGTCATCAAATGATAAATATTTTCGATCAACTTACTGAAATCTGTGAGATTGTTCTAGAAAATTCGAAAAAAAATGTCAAGTTGTTTTGTCACATTGGTAATTATAACCGCATAACAGTCACATTGAGATTATAAATGAGCCTCGTAATGTGAAAGCAATGAAATTTCTATCAGAATTATTTTCTGACAATTCACCTAATATGCGATATGAGTTGTACAAAATATCAGCCTCAAATAAGCATTTTTGAGTTCTTGGTAATTTTTAGAAACTTTAGTTTCCTCCCATACTGCCCTAAAATGTACACTTAGTATTTCATTTACTCAAAGCCTACTTTTGTCGAATGCTACATATATGCAGTTATGGGCAGTATACGGCTTATAGAAAATGTTGCATAACGGCTTTATTTTTCAAAGTTTTGGCACTTCAGTTTACCTTATTCAAGAAGATAATTTATACAGTATTGTTCCACAGTTGTTTAAGATTCAAATGGTACCTGCTTTGAAGCATGTGTGGTGATATTTTCATAATATACTGTAATGTGGAAGGCTTTTCGATATAAACCTGGGCGCTTTAGTTTAGGATTCATGCTAGAATTACATTTTTAGCCCATGATTAAAGAAAGCTTCTAAACTGTCCGCGCGTATCTGTAAACTCACAAGTTTAAAAACAAGTAAACTTAGAGAAATTAAGTTTACAGGCCCTCAGAGTCCGAATGGCCTATTAATTTTTGCATGCAACTTATTTGAAAAATTCTAACTCCGAAACTGTTGATTTGAGAGGAAAATGTTCTTTGAAAATGTTGTAGTCAACCGTTTGGACTTTTAGAAAAAAATATGCACCGAAAAAATATTTTATTTATTTTCATCAAAACTTCAAAAATAAAATTTAATTTGGACCGTTTGGACTATGATAAAAAAATATGCATCGAAAAAATATATTAATTATTTTCATAGAAAAATCAAAAATGAAACTTAAATTTTAAATTACAAAAAAACCAAAATGGCTACTTCTAGAGAAATTATTCATAAAATCATTATGGCTTAGAATCATTTCAAGATGCTTACTGTATCATCAAAAAGTATTTATTTTGACAAAAAAAATCAAAATTTTGAAAATCGACCAAAAGTTGTTCTTAGAAAAACTTTTTTATTGAAAATTTCTCCATCATTGAACTTTGTCCCAAACATCTTTTTACTATCAAGATTCTATGGAGAAATTTTAAAAAATATTGAAAATGGGGTTTTTGTGTAATTTAAAATTTAAGTTTTATTTTTGGTTTTTCTATGGACATAAATAAAATATTTTTTCGATGCATATTTTTTATCATAGTCCAAACGGTTCACTACAACTTCTTCAAAGAACATTTTTTTTGTTATATCAACAGTTTTTCAAATAAGTTGCATGTAAAAATGTATAGGCCATTTTCAAAAGTTACACTTGAGTCAAAATGATCAATTTTTCTATGGAAAACACTTATTCTACCATACCAAAAACATGTGCAAAATTTAATCCAAATCAAAGATGGCCGAGTTCTGTGACTGACCGATTTGACATTGAATCCATCTTGTCATTATGTCCTCACTGGGTCAGAGCATGCTTCTCAGCTTAATGTTCTGAGCACTTCCACAGTTATTAACTAAGAGAATTCCTTGCCATTTTTGCATTCGTATAACGTGTGGCAAGTACGATGATACTCTATGTCCAGGGAAATCTAGGAATTTCCCATTAAGAAAAGATCCTGGACCGACCGGGAATCGAACCCAGACACCTTCAGCATGATTTTGCTTTGAAGCCGTGGACTCCAATCACTCGGCTAAGAAAAGCCCCTAAAAATGTTACTCTCTACTTCTTGACATTGCATCTCCACAGATGTTCTGTGTTCTCAGAGCTTTTTCAAGTTATTGATAAGGAAATTTTTTCACTGATGTTGCCATTTTGCTTTCAAACATGTTTATTACGAATCTTAGAAACGACATTCATAGTATTTAAGGTACCGCGGGGCAAGTGGGAACTAAAAAAACGGTAGTTCAATCAAATGGTTCAATAAAATTTTCAAATGTTAATATTTTTCAAATCCAACAGCACAATCACATTTTGGCAACATATTTGCAGGTGTGTGCATGAAACCGATCGAATAATTTTGAAATTGTGGAAACCTTGGAGGAAAGTTTTAGAATAAGCCATTTGACGCAGTTACCTCGCTAAACGGGGCAAGTGGGACACATCCCGTTTCATGCGTCCATCCACATCAGTAAGTCAACCATTACAATAAAAGGATTGATAAATCATATATTTTTAATTTCGAGTACATTTATGATGTACATAACGGATCAACCATAAAATACGTAACGCTTTAGGAAGAAAACGTTTATTTAATAGTATGTCACCTCGCATTTAATATTAACTTCAAATACCTCAATAAAAGCGTAAAGAGGAATTAAACATGTTCAAAATATATCATTCATAAGTTATTAATTACAAATTAGCACATAAACCTTCAATAATTGCCGAAATTATAAATATGTTTTGTTATAACTTATATGCATAGTAGAAAACCGCTTAATAGGGTGGAATTGTTTTCCGTCACTACTAAATTCGGTAGAAATAACAAATAAAGTTCAAATAAGATAGAAAAATGATCTTTCTCATGATCCATTTCAAATTTCATCTCTGTGTTTGTTCAATTTTAAAGTCGTATTCCAAAAATAAAAAAATCAATAAAAAACTTATAGAAGAATTATACATTTCTTCTCCCTCTTATGCAATTAAGTAACTTCAGATTTACCTCTTTTGATAAAAATCGTTTGTTTGGATGTTTTAGTGCTACTCTCTAGGAACATGTATGAAACGTCTACGAAAAGTTTTGATTCTGGTTTTTGTTTTCATAGTTCCCACTTACCCCGGGTACAAAGATATTTTGGGGTATGTTAGACCATCGAAAATTTCATATGAAATGAAAACAAAATATTGATTTATCGTAAGCAGCTTGTATTAATAATTGAAGTTGTAGCTTGCTGATGGAAATTCGATTTATAACACATTCATGTTTTGCGAGACAATGCAAGACGTGAAACGTGTCGCAAATTATCATGCAAGTTGAAAATGGCGCTGAATTGACAACTGTTACATGAACCCTATGGTAATAAAAATAACAATATGTTTTGTACTTAACACATTCCTTGTCATTGTATCTTCAACTTTCTAGAAGAATACCCCCATGAAAAACTTTTCCTAAGTGAGCTATGACGAAACGTCCCACTTACCCCACATTCTCACTTGCCCCGGGGTACCTTATCTTCAAAATTACTCGGAAACGTTGCTAGCCACGTAGGGTAAACTAGTTACCAATAATTTACCTGCCAGGAAGCCAACACGCACGGGTTCATTAAAAGTTCTCACGTTCCAAGATGTTTTGTAAATGCTGGACATGGCGTACCATTGGTATCTCTGAAGGAATAAATAGACTCCTTTGTGTGGTCCTTAGCGTCCGGCCCAGCAACTTTTATCTCTACCCTTACCGGTATTGGTCGGGGTTTGAGCAACCTTAGGGAAGATCGGGTAATCAACCACGGTGGGAGCTTGGTTGAATGCTGACTGGGAAAGGAGGTTCGCTTCTGAAACCTGGAGTGTCTGTACTCCATGTAAGGAGTGGCTCCCAACAACGTCTGTTCCACGTTTTAGGGGCGGCCGAGTGCAGGAGAACGACTCAAAGCTAAACTGTGTACTATGGCTATCCGAACATATAGAGGGAAGGGTCCTCCGGAAATCTAGGGGATTTGTGTCAGGCCGGCAAGCCAGCCATAAAAATCAAGCAATGAATAAACAACGAGACAATACGAACCGGGACAATCGGAGAAGACCACAGCGACGTAAAGAGACCACCGATTGGAAGCTCGGACGTGGAACTGTTAATCTCTCAACTACATCGGGAGCACACGCATACTTGCTGATGCGCTGAAGGACCGTAGATCCGGCATCGTAGCGTTGCAGGAAGCGTGTTGGAAGGGATCAATGGTGCGAACGTTTAGAGGTAACCACACCATGTATCAGAGCTGCGGCAAAACATACGAGCTGGGAACAGCTTTTATATTGATGGGCATGAAACGAGGACGATGCTCGAGGAGGACTTGCAAGCACCAGGAGTCTTCGAACGTCGGGTGCTTAGGACAATCTTTAGCGGTGTACAGGAAAACGGTATGTGGCGACGAAAGATGAATCACGAGCTCGCCCAACTCTACGGTGTACCCAGTATTGAGAAGGTAGCTAATGCTGGAAGGATACGTTGGGTAATGAAATTGTTGATTCAGTGTTAGATGTTAACTAAATACATGTATGAATGGAAATTGGTAGCGAAAAAAGATTTCACTTCTAATTAGATTAAAGTGTCGCATTTCGTTTCAAAATAAGAAAAGCAGAACTTTATAACAAAAATATTGTCATTCACAATTTGAAACGTTTTAATACAACATGCATTCAGTAAATGCCCATTAGTATTACTAACGATATCCTTATTCTACTTTGGCGCTACGTCCAAACTGAAACGTAGCATACTTCTCAGAATAAAGTACTTATGAGAACCATTGCAGCTATCAACTGAGATCAATTTACCTGTTTGCTCTTTGCCAATTTACCTGTTTTTTCTTTCGTATGTCATGTGACAAGCACGAATATAGTCTATGCCCTGTGAGTGCGAGAAAATTTCCATCACAAAAAGACCCTTGACCGGCGGGATTAGAACCTGTTCTCAGTCTGGTGTTAAAGAATAACTGCGCATTTACTGCTACGACAATTTATGGCCCAGAACTTGTGATCTTAAAACTAGTAATGACAAAATTCAATCGGCTCCGTAATACTTCATTGCTCTTCAGCCTGTTTAAAAACAGATACCGTAAACCGGGGGCAATTGATCACTATTTTATAACTTTTTGCTGTGTTGTCCTTCGGAATTCAGATATTGTCAAATAAATTTCACCAAAACCAGTACTCCATTGATCTTCATCTGTTCATGTAATCGATTTTTCATGAAACAATATTTAACATATTATAAAAAAAAAATTTAATATAAAAAAATTATGATGACGCACTGGGGCGAAATTGATCACCATAAAAAAGAAGCAGGTTTAAGAGTAAAACATTTCCCTATCTACTAAATTTGGGTCTCCTGAATCAGAATATGATGTCAAAAATCTTACAACTCTAGTATTTGATCATTTTATTGCAAAATCAAACTTAGAAAATCTGCCTAAATGTAGGCAATTATCCTTGAAATAAGCACATTATTTGAGATTAAACGATTTTATGAGCAAAACATTATACTTTTCATGCTGTATGATATCAAAAATGAGTTCAGCAGTTCATACTAAAGTTTACACAACATTTTAAACACTTATACTTGACATGTAGGCATGGCACCAGTGGATTGTTTAGCATCGACATTTCAGACTGTATTGCTTACACCATCAAAAAGTGTGAATATATATATGCAAAACTGACACTTATTAAAATGAAATAGTTCCAAATCATCATTAGGCACCTATAAACTTGAAAACATGGAATGTGTTTGGTGCCAACGAACCCTTCAGCATCCTTGGGAGGAAATGTTTTTCGGTACCGACCTGATCAAATTCGCCCCAGAGATCAATTTGCCCCCGGTTTACGGTAATTATGATAATTTTTCATTAGGTTGAAGGATTTTATATATTTTGATCAGTACATCAATTGTCAGCCAACATTGTCATCTCCTGTTCTTGTTGCAACAATCTCATTCCGCAACATCTGTTTATCACCACTTGAGCAGAATATGACAATGATCGATCACTACGTGCGCAGCGATTTTTGCTATTATCTCTTCTCTTTGTGTCACCTTCATGTTCTCTTTTTGTCTTGTTCGGTTTTGCTCTTGATGTCGTGCAACACTGCTGCATATGTTGTACTGAGTAGAAGAGCAAGAGTCATTTTTACCGATAGGGCACAGCAGTTAACAGATAGGATAGACCAAAGTGTGGCCAGTAAAGAAGAGAAATTGCGCCATTGCTAGTACAAGCTGTGTTAATATGATAATTATTTTTGCTAAGTGTAAGATTGACGTATATTTTTAAGCATTTTATAAGAACTATCCATTTAAACCAAATTTTAATTTATAGCATGTACCCAAAATATCCCGACCTGACAGTTAAAATTAAACAAAATAAAGGACTACAAACGACAACAATATTGTAAGTTACAACAACTAAACATGTAAAACACACTTAGTATAAACATTAAATTACAGTACCTCCTGAGGAAGACGCAATTCCCGTGTCGAAACGTTGGGCAAATAAATAAGCCGTTGTAAAAATTAAGACTGCATAGCCGAAAAGCATAATTGATTTACTTCGTTATTGTATTAAAATTGAAATACTTCGTTATTGTATTAAAAATCGACGATTTTGACAGTCACGTCTTTAAAAGAGTGTAACTCAAAATTTCGACTAACCTTACTACAGGGTGTCCGCAAATTATCCGAACAGCAAAATTTTGGAAGATGATCTCGCATTGAAAGCAATGAAAAATCAATGTCCATGTACCTTTTATAATACATCTATATGTTAACACAAAATACAACTTTAAAAAAATTCGAAATGATTGCTTGTAATTGAAATAGGCAAATTTAAATTTTTCGGAGACGTTTATCCTGAGGGCCGCTCGTCATACTGGAGATGTGTTATCCCTAATACCTAAAAGAGATGAATCCAAATGTCTTATTATTATTTGGAGTAATCTACAGGTTAGTGACTTCAAGTTAGACTGGAAATTAAAAATTGTACGGTTCAAATCCAGTGAGTTCTATGGACATTTATCTACCGTAATAAAGCTCGAAAACAGCTCCCTTCAAGACACCTGAATACATTTGGGTTGGTTTTGCAATTATTTGAAATCGGAAATGTGTTTAACTTACTTTTTAACCTTCCTACGGTGTTCGGGTCAATATGACCCGAAACGCACTTTCAAAGCGCCACAACTTTTGTTTGTTACTTCCTATTGTTATGAAATTTGGTGACTTCCAATCTTTTGTGGAGAACAAGAGTTTCACGTTTGAAAATTTTTTGTAGGACAATTCTGAAGGGCTGGACAAAAAAAGTTACGTTTAAGGTGTTCGGGTCATATTGACCCGGATTTGACATACGAATTTCGCAGCTGTTTTTTCACCAAATATAAATGTTTTTGTATTTAAAATTATCTTCAAGGCTTATATTTTGTGAATCTGGCTAAAAATCTTGGTTTGGTTGGACTTGGCCGCTCAGAACCGGTGCCAAAGGACCAAGGTTTGGTCATTTTTGCAAGAGCATTTGTAAGAGCAAAATGCATATGTTGTGAATTGTGAATCATAGTAGTTTGCCTGAAATGCATAGAAAATGGTATCTAATCAACTGATTAGTTTTTCAGGGCACTACTGGTTACCAAGTGACCAAGGAGCCAATCCCGGAGGCCATTAAATGGTTCCCAGGGCATCCGGAGTAGTGGCCAATTTATGTTTTCGGTGGAACCACGCAAGGCTTGGAACCAGAACGGCATCAAAATTTGCAGAATTTTAAAACAAAATGATCCAAGACGTTGCTATCTGAGTATGGCAGCATTACCCATATGGATTCCCGTGGCAGATTCTTGGGTTCCCTGGGGGGTCCTGGGAAAGTGGCCAATTCATTCATTTGATAGAACCATATCATGCGACCTATCAAAATTTTTAGAATATCATTCAGAATTCATTGGAGATGCCTTCAGTTATCTAAGGCAACGTTGGCCACCTATTGGTTCCGTAACAGGTTCCGGGATTCCCGGAGAAGTGGTCAATTCATGCATTTGATGCAGTCATATCATGCGACACATCAAACTGTTCAGAATTTCATACAGAATTCATGAGATATTCACTTAGTTATCTAAGTCACTGTTGGTCGACACAGTGGTTCCGTAACAGGTTCCGAAATTCCGGAGAAATGGTCAATTCAAACTTTTGATAGAACCCGGCGGGTTCGGGTCCTGTTTGGGTTTGAAGGCTATACAATTATCGGGTACGGGTACGGGCAGTGCTTCGGAGAGCCCAAGCAAGACAGTTTGTTTTCAGGACGCCAGGAGTTTGTTTTTGTTTTTAGTTTCGCGCGTTTGCGGGACGCCGGGAGTTTGTATTTCGTTCTCGCGCGTTTTGCTGGGCAGTGTTTCGGAAAGCCCAAGCAAGACAGTTTGTTTTCGGGACGCCGGGAGTTTGTGTTTCGTTCTCGCACGTTTTGCTGGGCAGTGCTTGGAAGAGCCAAAGCAAGACAGTTTGTTTTCAGGACGCCAGGAGTTTGTTTTTGTTTTTAGTTTCGCGCGTTTGCGGGACGCCGGGAGTTTGTATTTCGTTCTCGCGCGTTTTGCTGGGCAGTGTTTCGGAAAGCCCAAGCAAGACAGTTTGTTCTCGGGACGCCGGGGTTTGTGTTTCGTTTTCGCGCGTTTTGCTGGGGAGTTCTGTTTGATCTTTCGACCTTGACGCTTGCTTTTGCCGGAGCGAGCGACGAGGGCAGGATCAAACATGTCGCGCGTCGATCTCGTAAGTGAAAAAGTGGCGTGATCGGGGAGTTCGGTTGGAGTAAGTTAAAAAGTGCCGCGATCGGTTCGTTCATTTTGATCTTTCGACGACCTTGACGCTTGCTCCTGGGCAGTGCGTCAAGAAAGCCCGAGCTGTCGTCCGTGTTTTTTTTCGGGTCACGCGCCTATTTTTTTATTTTTTTTTCTGAGTGCTAGCCGAGCAAACGAGTGAAGCTGAAAGTGGATTGTGGCTGCTCAGTCAAGGATAACGGATCAATTGGTGAGCTCGTTTCATGCTACTATTTCTAATCTATAAAATGTATGACTGCACATTTAATCGTTACAATGGTGGGATGTAAATATGATGTTTCAACAAACTATGGATGGTTCGTCACTGTGAGTGTCGACACAAACTCTGATTCATGATTTATTTATGTTTAACATTTTTTTGTCAGAACACCCCTTATATACCTTTATTTTTGTAATTAAAAAAACTTTGAATGGTTCGACACTACAAGTGTAGACTTGCGAAAGGTTCACTTTATTCACAAATCTCCCAACTGGTGGGGAACGTGCCTTTGGAGCCGGCCTTCTGATGATGTCCCACCCAATCAAGTTTTTTGTTTCTTTTCAAATGAGTAAAATATAATAACACATGCTTTCGTACTGACAGCTGTAGCAATGTTACATTTAGGTATTTGTCCAACAAACTTTGAATGGTTCGTCACCTCAAGTGTCGGCATAATTTTCCTCTACATAGAAATTATATGAACAATTATATTTACGTATAAGCATGTATATATCTCACAAATCATTGTTTATCATGGTCTAATCGCTTATCAAAGTGAATCCTTTGACCCAACGATCCTCCCCATTGACAAACATCCCTCCCAGTAACCTTTGTGGAGATGCAGAGGCAAACACGGTCTCCAAATAGCAAAGGTTACACACTAACATTCCTTCCCTCAATCCCACCTGACTGCAAGGACGTGGCCGGCGCCGTTATTGACCTTGTATAAATAGAGGCACTGAATTATGCACACTGAAGAAGATTATGGCCAATCCCAGCTGAACTTCTAGTTGATTCTTTGTGCATTTTCACTGACTTCGGTCAATCACGGAATAGCAACCATTGATATGTGTAGTCAGTCTAAGCTAAGCTAAGCTAAGCTATACAATTATCGGGTACGGGTACGGTGAGAATTGCGAAAAGTGTAACAACCTGAAAGCTTCTCTATGCATTGAGAAACGATAGAAACAATAGTATCTTTTTGAACTCGGAATTGATTCGGGTTTTTATTGCAAAAAAAAATCGGGATTCGGGTTGGGTTTGGATTTGAACAGCAATTTTTTTGGGTTCGGGTCGGATCCGTTTGTTTTTCAATGTTGATCTTGGGTCCGGGACTGGTCCGGGTTTGAGGAATTGAAATAAGTCAGGTATGGGTCGGCTTCGGGTTCGAAAAAAGTGAAGCCCGACCATCTCTACTACCTAGTGGTTCCGTAACAGATTCCAGGATTCCGAAGAAGTGGTCAATTGCCTAAGGCAACATTGGCCACGTAGTGGTTCCATGACAGGCTCCGGGATTCCCAGGTAAGTGGTTAACTTATTCATTTGATGCAAGCATATTATGCGACATATCAAACTTTTCAGAATTTCATCCAGAATTTATAAGTGATTTATTTAATAATCCAAGGTAATTTTGGTCACCCAGTGTTTCAATAAAAGATTGAGGAATTCCCGAATAAGTGGCCGATTTAAACGTTTGAAGGAACCATGTCATGCGATACATCAAATTTTTCAGAATTCCATACGGATTTTATCAGATATATCCTAAATTTTCTAAAGAAATATTAGCCTGGTGCTTTCGAAATAGGCACAGGATTTTCGGATAAGTGCCAAAATCAAACATTTGAACGAACTAACCCAAGTAACAATTTCAGTGCTTTTTGATCTTAGATGTTATTTATGGAGGTTTTATTAGAGATGTATCCATTCCTAACAGATTTCATAAAGCATTGCAAAGTGCCAAACGTTCTTTTCGGTAAAACCCACTTTAAAATGCTTTGTAGATATCTACAAGAGCTCCTGTTAAAACTTATTTGCTGGCCACATTTTTTGATAACAAATTGTATTTTGAAGGAGCTGTGTAGTGTCTATTAAAACCTATACTTAAAACCTCATCTTGCTTGTCTTGTCAAGGCATTAGTAAAACTTCTAAGACTACGCTAAGTCATGTTAAAGCCTTCTTAAATCTCAACTGTCTGATGTATGTTATTGGATTGCAGCCTGCGTGTGGTTATCAATATCATTATGTTGATAATGATAATCACGTAGTTAATTATGGATTAATCAGAACGCAAACATAGAAATGACAAATATTCCTCTCGAAGAATTAACAAAATATCGCATATTTTTCCCATACTTGCCTGAACTTCCCGTTCTAGTGGGACAACTATGCTGCACACAACAGCTGAGCTACACGATAAAAGCTTTCATTTTTCAGGCACTTATCACTTACCGTTTTCTGCATCAATACTACCGATCAAGCACGACGGGCTTTATTATCACAATTCATTCCAATAAAACAGTTAGATACATAACAGCACAAATTTAATAAAATGAATTACATCACAAAATTGAATATTCCGATTTATTTACCTCTTTGACAGCACAAGCTTTCCTGAGTGCATTAAGTTCAAGTCAAGGCTCCCAAAAAACCAATTTGTCTTAGTGCAGAACAAATATTCTGATTTAGGAATATTTTAGCCAGTGAGAGTTTTGCGCACGGGTTCTTAAGATCAAAAGCGTTTATGAATGATTATATTGTTCGGAATAATCACCAATTGATCTTAAACCATCCCAGACAAGACCAGCAAGATTTAACTGGATGAAATCCATTTTTATTGTCGCCGTTTCGGATTGATAATTACAATATGCGTGGGAAATTCCAATTTATGATTGAGATGAGCATGAAATCATTGGAATGGAGTAAAATATTGGATAGCCAATAATGATGTCGTAATTGTGGCGCGTTGCTGTAAATCGAAAAATTTTATGTCATTCCACCAGTAAATTTTTATTGGCAGGCATTTCACGCGATAGTAAGGAAATTTTCTGCCACGCAAAAAATGATTATTTTAATTTATTATTATGAGTCAGTAGACATCATGATGGTTTCAATATCAAAAAAAGGTCATGGTTTATAAACAAATTATTGGTTGTTGTTTGTTCAATCATAAGCTCTTAACATTGGTTTTATTATGTGTATTAGGATATCGTAAAAGATTTGATACCGCTAGTTGAGCTCAATAAGGCTATACAATTGCTCTTATGAATGTTTTATAGCATACTACAAGGGTAGATGTATTCATACGATACAAAACTAAGAAGTTTAGAAACGGTTTTAAGGTATAGTCTTAACAACCTCCTGTAGTGTGGGCGTTTTCGGGCTTAACGGAGTTTTATCAAAGGTTTATTAAGGTTATTAAGACTAATAAGATCTAAAATGAGTTTTAACGATATGGTGGTAACAACAGCTTGTAGTAAATTAAAAAACTAAAAATGTTACTTGGGAAGCCATGTGGCATTTCGATATTTGTAGAGTTACACAGAAAATTCATCAGAAAATTGAGCAGTTATCTAAAGTAACATTGGCCACCTAATGTTTCCGTAACAGGTTCCGTGATTCCCAAAAAAGTGATCAATCCAAATATTTCATAGAGCCGAGTGGATTATCAAAATTTATTATTATTATATTGTTAGAATTCCATTTAGAGTTTATCAAAAATATCTGAGGTATCATAAATATCTTCTGTTGTCTCATACAACATTTGGTGTATGTGCTAAGGTCAATATCAAAATGTACATGACTATTAGAAAATTCACCAGCTAACTTGTCAGAAGGAATATTGGTCACCTGGTGCTCCATGAACTGTTTGCAGAAATTCGGAAAACTAGCAATACTTGACTGTTCCCATCAAATGCGATCACCAGTTTTGATGAAAGCTGGGGTTTCCAAAGCAGTTATGCATTATTGAAAAGTCGTAATCAATTTGGGGACACGTGAAACGAACGTAAATAAAAATGCGATCAATTTTCATACTTTTGACAGAACAAACTTATCATAACCATAATATCTTAAGTAATTTTATGAAGAACTAAGCAGATAATAAATAAGTGTAATCAAAGCCGAAAGCAAAATAGATATTGTTCTGTGGTTCTCCGAGCAGGTTAGTATACCATCAATTTATATTTTGCACTTCAAAATGTCTGCGATAAATTATTCATGAAATTCAATGAATGTTGATGCGAAGAAATTATTTACATTGACCACTAGTCCGTAACTCCTAGAACCGATTACGGAACCACTAGGTAGCGAAAAATACTCATGATTACTAAACACATTATTCTATAAAATTCTCAATTCTAAAAGGTATTATGAGCCGTACGGTTAGGTTCCATCAAATGTTCAAAGTGGTCATTTACTCAAACTCTCGTAATCACTAAGTGACTAGGGTTCATTCATATATTTCATAACGCCGAAAATGACCATTTTCTATTAAAATAATGAATTGGCTACTTATTCAGGAAACACCGAACCTGCTGGGTGGCCACGATTACCTGAAACTACTGAATACATCTCTGATGGGTTTTGAACGAATTTCTTAAAAGTTTGATGAGTCTAATGAAATGGTTCCTACTTATCCGGGAATCCCGGAACATGTTACGGCACCACTGCCTATACTCGCATAACAGTCCCATATTCTATGGGATCCCTATATAAATAGGACTGTTATGCGAGTATAGGTGACCAATGTTGCTTTCGATATGTGTAGATATCTCAGATGAATTCTGTATGAAATTCAAAAAAAAAAATGATGAATCGCACAGCCAAATTTTAGAATTGGTCACTTATCCGGAAATCCCAGAGCCTGTTACGCAACCACTAGGTCACCGATGTTGCGTTCGATACTTGAAGAGATCTGTGATGAATTCTTCACCATTTTTTTTTCGAATTTGGTGCTTATACGGGAATATCGGAACCTGTTACGGAACCACTAGAAGGCCAATGTTACTTTTTGATAGCTGAAAATATCTTTGATGAACTCTCTATGACATTCTGAAAATTTTGATGTGTCACACGGCTCAGTTCTATCAAATGTTTGAATTGGCCACTTCTCCGGAATCCAGGAATCTGTTACGAACCACTGTGTGAACTAACAGTGACTTAGATAACTAAGTGAATATCTCATGAATTCTGTATGAAATTCTGAACAGTTTGATGTGTCGCATGATATGACTGCATCAAATGCATGAATTGACCACTTCTCCGGGAATCCCGGAACCTGTTACGGAACCAATAGGTGGCCAACGTTGCCATAGATAACTGAAGGCATCTCCAATGAATTCTGAATGAAATTCTAAAAATTTTGACAGGTCGCATGATATAGTTCTATCAAATGAATGAATTGGCCACTTTCCCAGGCCATTGATTATTTTGTTTTATTGCAAACAAAAGAAGCCGAAGTCATTGCTCACATTAAACAGCTTTCTCCCGGTGAAGGAACTCTGTACTGGATTCGATAATTGACGAAAAATTCAATTGCATTTCAAAAAATAGATTTTTTTTTGTATAAATTTGCCGCTTTGGAACATTTTAATCTATACAATACTGACCCGATTTTGTCAGCCCCCGATTTTGTCTGCCCCCGATTTTGTCTACCCCCGATTTTGTCAGCTTTTTGACCCGATTTTGTCAGCCTATTTTAAATTTGTCAAAAAAAGTGTTATCGGCTTGTTTTACCACGTTAACATTAAAATTGATGATGATATTTGATGTCATGCACGTATGGGCGTAGCCAGAGGGGGCAATGGCAATGCCTTTTATTAAGTGTTTAAAATCGATATTACCAATATAAGGGAGGGGGAGCCCCTGATCAAAAAAAAACTGACTACTCCCATGTCCATCGCTCTCTTAAAAGTCCATGTAACCATGAAGCACGTCAAAATTTGAAAAATAGGAACAAAATAAAATGACCCGATTTTGTCAGGTTCCCTGTTTTGTCAGCCTAAAATTCATCGAGGGGCTGACAAAATCGGGTCCTTACTGTATTATAATAGTCTAAAAGTCACAAGTGACAAATGGTCCTTTACTATATAGTTCATCAATATCTACTGCAGTTGAAAATATTCCACTTCTATAGGAATCTCCGAACACACAAATCGCCATCCGTTTTCTGCTTTGGTTTCGGCAGATCATCATCATCATCGTTTCCCATTTTTACTCCCTCCCAGGAAAAACATTCATCGCACAATCAAAACAACTCCTATTCCCATCCTGTCGTCATTATCAGCAGTCAGTAGAGGGGGGTGGGTGTGAATAGCACTGTCGAAGAGCCTCGTCTTTTAAGGTGAGATTTTCCCGCTGCTGTCAGCTGTTAGGGGCTAACCTCGCCCCCGACGCACAATTTCCCCGAGAGCAAGAGAGAGCATGGGCGCGCCTCATCAGGTGTTGAATTTTCCTCCCCCAAGAGAGAGAAACTTTGGGGTGGAAAATGAGCGAACCGGTTCAGTGGCAGCCGTTCGGAACTTCGGTGGTTTGGCGAAGGGATCCCGAATCCGGATCGTCGTGTTCCGTGGCGCAGTGTAAACCGATGGCCAGATGGCAGTAGTGTTTTGAATTCCGCCGAGGAAACACAATGTAACCGGGACCGTGTATTCGACGTTCGAGCGCGCGAGTGATTTTTTTCTATGGTGAATCCCCCGCCCCATAGGGATCCTCTTGCATCCTTTGCCACTAAATCGGGTTTAAAACTGTGCGTTGAGGGGAGGGTCCGTTACGCGAGGTGCTGAACAGGTGCAACGGGTGGTCGTTAGAAGCCGAGGGGTGAGACGTAGTGGAAAGTGTATCCTTCCGGGGGTAAACGGCAAAGGGCTTCATGTGGTGGGAAAAAATCCGGAGGAATTCCAACGAGGACAGAGGAATTTTCGGTGACGATTCACGCTTTCGCATCTGCTAGGTGGTGATGCACTACATCCATCCAGAAATCCAGGCTGGATTTGTGACGGGATTTGCCTGAGGTTGCATTTTTCGGGCTCCGAAAAGGAATGCACGTCGAGAATGGGTTTTGCACGATCGGAGGGTTTGCTGCGTTCCGTTGCCTGTGAGGCCATTGTGCGGTGTTAGTGAAAGTGTTCAGCAGGATCTGTGAACGGAGGAAGGCTTGAGTTCGCAATAACATCTCCCGTGGGAAAAGTGCGTCATGTGATTGGGGGCAACTCAGATGGAAGATTTACAAGTTCTGCAGTTTTCGGGACGGAAAAAGGTATCATTAATCATAAGCCTAGATTAAAATAAACACAACAGTCAACGGTCGATGTAGCTGTTCGCCGGTTTGGCCCAGGGTAATTCCCCCTAGTGTAAATGTGTGTTTGATGGAATGAGCGCTGGGATTACAACGACTTACATAATACATCGGGTGAACCGAGTCGAATAAACCTGCTTAACGGTGATAATTGGATAAAAGTTGTGCTATTTTACGCGACTCCGAACAAGTCCGGAAAGCAATTCCAAGTGATGCAAATCGCGACGAAACACAATCCGCCGCAACCACCGCCCGTGTCCAAAGTGAAGTGAAATCCAGGAAATTACAAAAGCCATAATCCATTTCCGTTTAGTGAGCTCGTCAGAAGAGGGAAAATGCGTTGTCGTAGGCGTGCTTGTGAGTTTAATGTGGGAACCAATCCAGTGAAGTGAAACCGACAATCAACGGCTGATTCCGATCGACACATGTCAAAGTGAAGTCCGAGTGAGAGAATTCGACGGATGAAAAATTGTGACCATAAATCAAACAACGGCTAGCTGACTTTCCGAGTAATTGTGAGGAATCCTTGCGGCGAAAATTTCTGCTAATGCTGCGTTGCGGTGTTGATGGGTTTAACTGAAATCAGTCGGTGAGTGATGGTGTTTATTTTTCCACGTCGTTAACTTTGAAGCGAATTATGAGGGGGTGGTTAGAAAGGGGGTTCGTTTTTCGTTTATCCTTCCAATTTTACTGGCATTATGAGCGGAGCTCTGGTCGTTTTCATTGCTGTCACTTGTTGCTGGAAGCTTAAGGTGTTTAGACTAAAAATGAGCGGATTAAAACTTTGTGTAGGCAAAAAGATTTATAGGGCAACAAATGTTGCGGAGTTTTCTTTTACGGTGAAACATTACTGATTGAATTTGTAGAACTGTGGCATCGCTGAACAGTTAAATAAAACACCAGGTCCGGCACTTAAAAAAATACTTTTGCTAAACGTTGGGGAAATCAAGTTCAACTATAAAAATGATGGAGCCGAATGGATTTGAGTTTTTCCTATGGAATTGACCTGATTGAATACACTAGATTATGAATAAATTTTCAACTTAGGCTTTGAACCTTCACATAACTGGGTTCTGACACCAAAAATTCTATTATCTATTTTCAGTTCTCAAATGAATGTGTTCATTCCGAGAACATGCTCTCCGGACATTGATTCTTGTACAGATCAAGGGGTGTTTACGGTTTTGAGTAACTTTCTTCAACATCTCATGCAAATCGGTGAAAGAATCTCTACTCAAACGCAAAAGTGCGGAATGTTGATTATAGTCAAAATCAACATTCCGCATTTTTTATATTTTTTTATTATATTTTCATCATATAAAATATGTTGATTTATTAAAATATCTTGTTTAAATTTTGAAACCGAAATGTTTCGCGTGAATTCATGTGAAATGTGAAAAGGGTTATAAAGAAATAATATGATGATTTAAACCATTACAAACGTCATTTTTTTATAATGTTTTTTTCTAATTTTTATTTTTTTAAATAATACTTGTTACGGTTAAAATAAGGTGAAAGTATTGAAAAGTGCACTGGTTCTGTTAAACTATATATCTTCAAGATATGACAAGCACAATTTCTAAACAAATTTCCAGAGAAACTCTACAAGTTTCTTCAAAAACATCCCGTTTGACTAATTGTGGCCAAATTCATTATAATATAATTTTCGCGTTCCGTGTTATAAGGCTGTATCCAAAGACGAAATAATGACCACCATGTACCTTGCAGTTGCCTAAAATTTAATGGCACATTGGGTAATACAGCTAAATCCAAAATGCCGTAAAAAGTATACTGCGATCTGTTAAACTTGGGTACCTTTTGCAGTACCAAGGGGCCCTTGGTACTGAAACCAAAGTACTAGAAGTGGTATCCAATTTGTACCCGACTACTATGTCTCTATCTGATCGACTGTTTTCGACTGCTATTTTCAATTCTGTAGAAGGTACTAATCGTACTTTGTTATGCTGTAGGGTGCAGAACTACTTGGCACTTCCATGATTCACTTTGACATGGGTTTTTTTTTCGGTCGAATGGTTTGAAACTTTGCAACAAGAAACACTTTGATACGACGCATATTTAGCAAAGTATGAGCTTAGTAGCTTTTAAAAAACCCCACTGCCGAAATTAATCAAAAGTGCCAAAAATAGGACCCGGCTCCCTGAGGTTAAATTTAACGAGAATAGTTTCAATAATGTGTACCAATTCAAGGAGTTTATTTACGAAGAGATATCGATCACAGTATAAACGCCCTTATGAAACGGAACCAGAGAATTCATCTTTTTGGCAAATTAATAGGGGATAAAGTCTGTGCCGCTTTGAATTTGGTCGCACATAATAAGTGATTTGTCTTAGTCGTACAAAACATCTTAGTGCATCATTTTGTAGCATTTTTATTGAGCTATAAGGCTGATACAAAGGGGCCCAGATAGCTGAAGCGGTAAACACGCAGCTATTCACTAAGACCAAGCTGAGGGTCGTGGGTTCGAATCCCATTGGTCGAGGATCTTTTCGGGTTGGAAATTTTCTCGACTTCCTTCCTTTTCTCGAGAGTATCTTCGTACCTGCCACACGATATACACATGCAAAAATGGTCATTGGCATAGTAAGCTGTGAGGACAAAACGCCAGAAAGAAGAAGAAGCTGATACAAATATTAATTTTCTTTTATGTCACCCCCCCTTCAAAAATCTGAAAATTTTGAAGGGGAGAAAACAAAATCATTATATTTTTGACACCAGTTAGGTTTTTATTTTTATTTTTAAAGCAAAAAACAGGTAAAATAATGATCCAGATGACAATTGAAAAAAAGTTTTACAACTATCGTTAAAAATAATAAAAAATTAAAAAATTACTTATTTTTCATTTTACTTTTTTTTTTGTTCCTTATTCATTTTTATATCCCCCCCTCGTACCTTCCACGTTGTCTCGGACATATAAGAAAATTAATATTTGAATCAGTCTAGGCAAAACATATAAAAAATATTTCCCAACTTTTCAGTTGAGCTTTCTAAACTTCCGCGGAAATCCACTCATAAAGTCTTGCACATCTGTCATTATTTCTAGAATATTTCTTTCTATATCAGACGGTGTTTTCTTTATTTACGGAACTTTTGAGCCATTGGTTGATTTGGAAAATTATTTTCTAAAGGTAATTTTCATTGTACATTGGTCAATTTTGTTGCTCTAGTGATAATAGTAATAAGGTTTTCCTTGCATAACCACAGATAACTTTCCAAGTCATCAACTTTAGAGAGAATTCATTTACAAAATTCTAGTTGAATTTACCCGGTGCATCCACTCTACGTCTAAAATGGTAAACTTCTTGTTTTGGAAATTGAATATTAAACTATTTTTGCGATATTTTCTCCCATCTTTGTTGGTTTTTAGCGTGATTGTGCAGAACTCTCTCACTTCTTTCGTGTTCCATTAACGATCAATTTTACAAATATGTTTGAATTTTGATGCAATTGCATAAACTGAATAAGTCATTCTTCCTGATCAAAAGACTGTTAAAAGTTTCTCGCTATGATGAGTAGAGGCACAAAAGTAGTTTAAAAGAAGCGGTCATATATTAGGTGGAACAGTCTGATGATGCATTTAGAATTTTCCTTACTAATTTTTGTCAACTTTCTTTGTCAATGTTTGCATTCGTCTATCGTATGACATTTTGGATTTACGACTGGCCTTTGCTCCTAGGCAGGCGACGTACTGCTGACTCCTGGGATTTCTCCTGGCTTATGCAATAGCGGTGGCTGGATGTGGGTTGCAGCATCAGCGTACCTGTGACTGACCATTGGCCGGTTACTGGATCGCTGATGTCTCCTTATGTTTTGAACTAACTATGGATTTCGGCTGACCCGTACTTAGCTGGCATCTGCGTGTGCTGGGGCTCAAGTTGTCAAGGGGTTGGAATATATATGGTTTAAAAAATGACCAGAACTTTGTCAAAATATTTTATTAATTCCCACAAACACTTATACAACAAGAAAAACAAATAGTCCCTTCTATATTTTCTGAATTGGAGTTTCCAAACTTAGCATGGTCTGTTGAACAACATTGACCCATCCATAAACATTCGAGAGTTGCTCTGGTCACGTCCTAGCAACAACTGGAATGATAATAAATCTTCGAGCTGTTTAGTAGAATACCTATAAGTAGATGAAAAAAAATGAATTTAGTACCATACCATTTAATTCCACTAGAGTTTGTATCCTTTGACAGATACGCGTATTTCGACCTCAACTGTAAGGCCGTCTTCAGTGTCGTGTACTAGACTCGACTGTACTAGTACACGACACTGAAGACGGCCTTACAGTTGAGGTCGAAATACGCGTATCTGTCAAAGGATACAAACTCTAGTGGAATTAAATGGTATAGTACTAAATTCGGATTTTTCATCTACTTAACAACTGAAATTTGTGATTGCTTGATACGTACTTAAGAGAGGTGCAGAGACCTATCCTTTTTCTTATATAAAATGGGATCAAAGAACTTTTTATGGTTTAGTGTTTGTATGTCACGAAATGGAATAAAAATGGTCTAAAAGATGTACATAATTATTTCACTGTTGCATTGGTCAAGTGTTCCGACGTGTTTGAGTGAAGGAAACGATTTGGGAAATTACTTTAAATAACTGGAAAAACAACTGAAAACTAATCTGTCATTCTGTATGGGAGATTGCATGACATTTTCCAACAGCCTTCTTGATGGCGAACCGAAGTTTGACGGAACCACTTATATTCAAAATAAGTAAAACTTTAGTTTAGTTTATTTCCAGTCTATTAGTGAGCTAACGCAAAGCTTAAAGGCGATTGTAGCGCTGGTCTAGATTGACGATTAGTGCATCCCTGTCAAAATTCAGAAGAAAGATCACCACAATAATTTTACTGATAATATTATGACAAACCGTAAATATTCACTTCAGTATGCAAAACTTTCGCATTTAAACTCCACATTTAAGCGCCAATCGGGTGTGGCTAGAAATGTAAAAATTGTACCTATTCAATAAAGCTCTTAGTTGATAACTGCGGAAGTGTTTATTACACTGTTTCCAAAACTTTTTTGATTTTCGGCCCCTTGAGGCCAACAAATTTTTGAAATCACCCCCCTGATATGGTTTTCAAATTTTTAATTTGTTTTCAACCGTGGTATTCTGCTGAATTTCAGTCAACTCTCCATATCTCGATATAAAAGGGACGAGTTAGGGAAGTATCGACTTAAAACATTAAATCAGATTAATTGCAAACCAAGAGACCATCGAGTAAGCCATGAGAACCAAATTTACTATGGTTCTTCAACTCGATATCGAGTAATTAATTTTTTACGACTTCAAAACGTCCAAACCTTTGAAAAAACATTGGAAAATCCTGAAAAATGTTTGTTCCTTTCTCACTCCAACGTAATTTGAAAAGTTTTATTTGTTGAAAAAATCCAGATTGCTTTCGGCAGCTTTCGAGGTTTCAACCAATTCAAACTTTTCAAAATAAGCTGTCCAAACCTAAAGTTCTTTTATAAATAGATCATCAAAAGCAATCAAAATGAGCATGAAAAGAGGTACAAACAAATATGTATAGGGCAAAAGTTAAGTGGATAATCAACTAATCTTTACATTATAAGAGTTTAATCCTCTACTGATTTGGGTGTCTTCTACTCTGTTAAGTATCATTACTTTCAGTCTGTCACACTTTCGCCCGCTTTCTAATTTTTTCGCCCCCCAAATTCCCTTTTACAAATTTTTGCCTCCTTGGACCTGAAAATCGCCCCAGGGGGGCGAATTCGCCCACTTTGGGAATCACTGACTGGTTTATACACTAAGCTGAGAAGAAAAAGAGCCTTCTTCTCAGCTTAGTGTTCTTATATACATTAATTGGGATTTAATTCCATAAAGAAGAAGTTTCTTGTTTAATCTTTCTTAAATGAAAATAATGATCAACTTGACCCACTTCCTTGTAGTTGTTTCTACAAATATGACGCACCTTATGATGCAAAGGACATTAATGTAATTATCGTTTTAATATTCTGTATTACATTTATTGAAGTTCTTTCTCAAGAAAACTTAAACTATTGATGATTTATTACAAATATTATACAAAATTATTACAAATATATACTTTGTATTTATATGATATACGAATGCAAAAATTGTAAATTTGGCAAAGAAAGATCTCAGTTAATAACTGTGGGAGTGCTCATAAGAACACTTAGCTGAGAAGCAGGCTATGTCACAGTGTGGACGTAAATTCAAGAAGAATAAGAAGAAGATCGGAGCTTAAGATTTGCTACTAGAACGAATCTTAAAGTATTGAAGCACATTGATATGATACTGAGCATAATTGAGCAATATTCTTGTTTGCAGTGATGTTTTCTCATGATGAAAAGGGCTAAAAACTGCCTGAGTGTTCAGAATTAGTCCAATGAAATTGGTGTCCGGGTTTTGAAGCATAAAGGTGCTTGTAAAACGAAACCAAACTTTGAATTTTCAAATGCACAAGTCTGGAGAATCTGACACCCGTTCGCGTTGAAAATCGATCAACTTTCTTGCTTGCTGGTGGTGACCAATTGGAAAATTTTTCAACACGATTCTGTTTGGTTCTCAAGTCTTGACCTCTGGAAAATTCCAGGTGTGGCTTCGTTCTATAATCATCCTAAATTATACCGTCTCGAAAACCGGGCACACGATGCTTCAAAATTGTTAATGTTGAGAGAAGAATAAAAATAAATCATGCTAAACCAATTATAAGATTGAAAATGACTGTTTTATTATGGCTAAAAACTTCACAAAGCTTGGAATGGTGATGGACTGTGAGTGAGCGAGTGTTTAATTCAACACAAATGGATGTTTCAGTCTTGCAAACTTTTTATAAACATGAATGCTTTCTGCATAGAAGAAAGACTCATTCCACAATTTGTATTAAATGTGAGCTTCAATCAAATGTGAATGTGATTTCTGAGCATTGACTGAATAAATTATAAAAAGCTTCACTGTAGAGTCTTTATGCCTTAGATTGATTGATAGCTTAACGTTTACTGTTCCTTCTTGTATGAAGTCAATATAATTAATTCTACCCCACATTTTTTTATTTATAATTGTATCAAATCTTTATCTTGTTCGTACATCCAGAAAATTAAAAGAATTGATTGATAGTTTCAGAGTGTATAGCAATTATTCAGTGTCCGGATTTCGAAGCAAGGCATGTCACACATTTAATGTATTTTTAGTGGTTTGTATCCCATTACTCGGTATTTTTAATGAATTCTTTCTTTTCTTTCTTTTTTCTGGCGTTACGTCCCTACTGGAACAGAGCCTGCTTCTCAGCTTAGTGTTCTTATGAGCACTTCCACAGTTATTAACTGAGAGCTTTCTTTGCCGATTGACCATTTTTGCATGTGTATGTCGTGTGGCAGATACGAAGATACTCTATGCCCTGGTAGTCGAGAAAATTTCCATCCCGAAAAGATCCTCGACCAGTGGGATTCGAACCCACGACCCTCAGCTTGGTCATGCTGAATAGCTGCGCGTTTACCGCTACGGCTATCGGGGCAATAATGAATTATTGCTCTCAAAAAACGATTGCTTTCATAGCTCGACAATGTTTTTAAGCTATCAATATGAAATTCCTTGAGAAACATTGGACGGAAGCTGTCAGGTACTAAGATGTCTGGAATCGAACCGGTACACCGCGGTACACTGATTTCAAATCAGCAGAGCACTACATCTTGTTGAAGCGACTGGAGCTGCGTGGCATATCTTTCAGTACTATTTGCTGGCTTTTGTACTTGACAAATGGAAAACTACGTGGCTCTGAAAAATCAGTTGCATTTTTCAATTTGTCAGCCGGATCCTTACAATTCTGGCTCTTCAGCAACGATTTGTCTCGTCTACTACCTACAGGATGCAAATTATTATTTTATTTATTAATCAACAAGCTTACCTTGAGAGTTCACAAGTGTGGTGTTATATCGTCCCCTTGATGCTACAACTAGATAACTCGAAATTTGAAATTCCAGAAATCCAGAACATAATTTTTATGTAATAGTCAAACATGATTGTCAAAGAACAATGGGAAGAGCTTTTAGCAGAATTTCACAATCATGTAATATGTACAGAATTCATTGTTATGAATACTGGATATCATTGTTGACCGATAGGAAAGGTGTAGCGGTATTCGCCACACCAGATTATACACCGTTTCACAGCACAAATATCTATAAATCGTTTAGCGATCCTAAAAATGATATGGCAACATTCTCTGAAACCATAAAATTTGCTGTAAAAATAATAGAATTAAATCATATTCCTTAACATTTTTCTTCCTTTGCACCTAGTTTCGCCATGATGTTCCTGATTCGTTACCTTCCATAAGAAATCAACGTTGGTGGCTAATTCAGGAACTGGAATCAAAAACGTGACGAATACTGGTGCAAGTGTTACAATATGCGCCACCTAAATTTTCAATATGAAAACAATGTATCTAGCCAGTGTTTTCATTTTTCATGTTCAACTTGAACTGTGAAGCATTCGTTCAACCCATCGACAGTATTTAAAAGTCTTTTGATTGATTTATAAAAAAATATATTTCCTTAGGGGGCGAATACTGGTACACCTACTCTATTGAAACAAAATAAAAAAAAATCTGTTGAGTGAGATTTTGATGGAATCCGTGAGAATTCTCACAGCATCCCCATGAAATGTTGGGCAGCTATTTAACAAAGTACTGGGTAGGTATTCAAATTAACAATAGATGGGGCTTCGAATAGAAAAAAAAACATATAAGTGGCGTTCTCTTAGAATTCTGGAAACAATCTTCGATGAGTCCATGGCATTTGTTTTGAATAAATCATATAATCCTTTTTGTCGTAGTTATATGTGAAGCTCTCACAGAATTCTGGAAAGATGCTCCCGTCTTCAAAACGGTGAGCTCTGATAAGCAATGATTCGTACAAATTTGTATAATCATCGAAATCAACAATCAGATTTAAGGATTGAACAGTTCGTTCAAATTCCTCCATCGGGGTGTGCAAGTCTATAACCGACTCCTCAGTCGTGTTCGACAGCCTTGACAGCACCTGAATCTTGCTTTGCTTAATATATCCTGGAGCAACGGCATCGCTGTTTACGAAGTACGCACGGCTGAGTCGTCTAGACTTAGAGAACTTGGGACCCAAAGAATGTCTACGTAATGTTCTGATAGTCTGCTCAACATAAAGAGGTCCCCAAGTAAACTGCCACGAACACCAACGCACAATCAATCTTACACAAGTCGATTCCCTCAGAATGAAAACGTATCGATGTTTGTTTGACGTTATTGAGATTCCGGTCAACAGCAGGCCAACAAGGAAGTGGTTGTTTTGCAGCAATTCTGTTTATATTTGGATTCTCACAGCAAACAAAAGCAATGTTGTGACAGTTCTCACAGCAAACAAAGAAAATTTTGTCAACATTGCACTACTACGCAGGGAACTGGATTGATCTATGATCCAAAGGTCACCACGTGTAACAACCAGCAACATTCGAACCCACTACCCTCAGCATGTTCTTTCTGAAAAGCTGTGCACTTACCGCCACGACAATTATGACCCTATCTTTGATTCAAATGGCTTCATTGTATGCAAGCAAGTATATTTTACCCCACCTTAACAATCATATTCCGCCCAAATAGCCGTGTGTAGCAAAAATCTGCAATTTTAATTGATTGAAATGCTGCCGTGAAAAAATCACCATATATATATGGCATGTTGTATATCGTATAAATAAATCAACCTGGTGTCGCACATTGGTCCAGTTTTAAAAAATCATGGCAGAAATTGCGCATTCTCAATATTTCACTATTTTTAGCCATTACAAGTGTTTTCGAACATGATTTAGGATGGAAGACTCTATTTTGGGCGTAGTCACAATTTTTTGGTTGTCATAGGGCAAAATTCCAACAAAAACTACCGTTAAGGCAAACGTAGGCAAGAAGAGTCTTCTTCAATCGATTCCTTAGTCTTGAACGCGCGATTGAGCAAAATGTTTCCGCGGGGAGTGGCGGGGATACACATTTGTACGGTAAATATTTGAAGTACCTATGACAATAAGTATTATTTGAATAAGGTTAACGACACTTGAATAAAAATTTGCATCTGAAGATGTTGAATTTATATGAGAATGAGTTATCGACTAGAAAAAGAGTATGATAAAACCAAATTTTGCACGAGTTTCGGAGAAATTTGATTAGTTGAGTTTAGAGCCAAAATGTTAGGTTTTTGGACATGTGCAGCTATTTGACGTCTGAACATGTAGAAAAAACATGTTTTTTTTAACTTCTCGTACATATTCGCAACTATCTAATATAGTAGATGAATGTTTGACTTTGTTTTTCAACTAAAAACTAAGTTTGGAAATGGAGTTTTTGCCTGCTATTTGAAAATCTGGACCAATGTGTGTCGTACCGAAAAAAAAATGCCAAAGTTGCTGGCATGTCGCTTCCGTCGCGCCGTCATGTGTTGATTCCAAATGGTGTTTATTTTTCCACATCGTCAACTTTGAAATGGAATGCGAAAACCATCTGAAGTTCAATTTGTGGTGCATCTCTGCATGATTTTTCGTTTTTTGTCGTGGTGAGATATGCTTGGGAAGCATTCGTTATTGGCATCATCATCATCGTCATCATCGTCGTTATCATCGGCATAATTTTGGCTTTTGCAGAGATGAAAGCTACGATTAAGGGCTGATGCGGAATTAAAGTGCTGGGGATGTGATAAAATAATTCAGTGGGATTGTTTGCCTTTTGAGTTGGTGAATTTTATAGGAAAGGAAAGGAACGTAGAGGTTGTTTTCAAGGTGTCGTACGTAATTGCATTTGAAATAAGCCTGGAAGGGACTTTGTTTGAGCGTGACGTGTTGCTTCTATTGTAATAGAATTATTTTTTTGTATGTGAATTCAATTGGCAATTAGTAGAATTCAAGCTAGAACTAATACAAAACAAATATCTTTGCTGGGCGGAGTATGCAATTGCTTCACCAAGTATAGCAACAACTTTTTTCCAATTCTTTTATTAGTATCGTTCTGATTCACACAGATTGCAACGATTTTTGTCTAACATTATTAACAATTTTATTCTTCATTTGTTCCAATGCTCTAACATTGAATATTCTATGTAACTCATGAGACTATACCAGGGAGGGAGTTTCAAAATAATTTTCCAAAATTTAATTTTGAATCCTCTGCACCCTTTCGTCGTGGTATTACAACAGCTAGTCTATATTAGTACAGCATACAACATGGCTGGCCTGAAAATTAGTTTGAAGATCAAAAGCTTGTTCTTAAGACAAAGTTTCGATTTTCTGTTGATAAGTGGACACAGGCATTATATATTTTTGTTACATTTGGCTTGAATGCCCTCAATATGATTTTTTTGAAAGTCAAGTTTATATCCAGCATAAGCCCTAGATACTTAACTTCATCTGACCAATTTATTGGAACCCCTCTCATCGTGACAACATGTCTACTTGAAGGTTTTAATTAAAGAGCTTTTGGTTTATGTGGGAATATTATTAGTTGAGTTTTGGAAGCATTAGGAGAAATCTTCCATTTTTGCAAGTATAAAGAAAAAATATCCAAACTTTTTTGTAATCGACTACAGATGACACGCAGGCTTCGTCCTTTGGCAGAGAGGCCTGTGTCATCCGCAAACAAAGATTTTGACATTCCTGAGGTAACTCAGGTAAGTCAGATGTGAAAATATTGTATAATATTGGTCCCAAAATGCTGCCTTGAGGAACACCAGCTCTTTTAGGATGTCTTTGAGACCTGGAGTTCTGATAATTATATACTATTATTATGAAAATTTATTGGCTTTTCTCGGTGAATACAATACCTATGAAAGGGAGTAACGAAAGTAATGAAATGACAAGATGGATAGAATCGCAAGCGAGCGACGAGAGAAATGAATAGAAGTTGAAAATTTGTTTTAACTGAGTGCCATAGGGGAACTGGGGGTAATATGCTCATAGGGGGCAAAACGCGCCACCCTCGATTTGGGCGAACGGTGTGGTTTAGAATACTTATTTTCATCCTAGGTTATAGAAAATGGATAAAAATGCTTCTCCTAATATATTTTTATGTGTTTTTCTCAAGAAAATCGTAAAAAAACGTATAAAAACGTTTTTCGCTATTTTCGTTGCAATTTTGTGCGATCTTCAAAGTCAAATTTTAGGTCGATAAATAACCAAATTTCTGAAACTATCGCCGGGAACCAACTTGTGCACTGTCATAGTTTGTATAACATGCAAAAAATATGTTGAATTTGCCCTTAAAAAGCTTATTGAAGGACCTAAACTTTAATCAACTCTGGGGGCAAAACGCCCACCCCTATTTCATAACACCAAAACAGCCGTTTGAATTCAAATTCTACCAGACGTAATGCCATATTGAAGTTACGCGTAATTTGGAACCTTACAAATGTACATTTTTCGCATCAGCATGTATACTATTATTGAACAATAACATCTGAACAAACGCCTGGATGTATGCAACCTATAAACAAGCATGATTGTGTGCGTACGTTTACAGCATGGCTAACGCCGAACTGAAGCGGGGCGTTTTACCCCGCAAAACAATACACATGCAGTTAAGCAAGCATTTTTAAAAAAAATGATTTATAAAACTCAGAAAAGCTCAAATGGATAGCTGTTTCTACTATTTGATAGAAAAAATGTTTTTTTATACGACCATCATTGAAAAAAGAGCATAAAATAATGTTTTTACATATAAAATCGCTGTATTCCTTAACATGGGCAAACTACCCCCAGTCCCCCTATGTGTGAACAACACAATCGAAACGACAAATCGTTGCCTAACGTCCTGGTCAAGAACGGCTAGATGTTGTAGTGTTGGTCACTACTAACACTAGACAGGCAAACATTTGTTGCCTCGACCTTAACTATATTGTTCGGCGTTTGTAACAGTTCTATCGATCGTTGGCATATTTTCGGAGATTGATACGGAAGTGACGTTGCTTATTGGATTTTTCGCGCCTAATCTCACATACCCCTACTATGCCCAAGTGATCCTATTCGAACTGAAGTTAGATTTATTTGCCGATTGTATTCTACATTTATAAGGTTCTGAGTATAGGTATTGTATTCATCGAAAAAAGCCAATAGATTTTCTCAATAATAAAGACATGCCGTGATTAAATCTTATAAATGATAATTATTTACGAATACTTCGATTTGACAGATAACTTTGAATTATTCTAACAATGTTTGTTGGAAAATTAAAGTTAAAATTTGCTAACTGAAACAATGAATGAATATATCAACCAATAAGCTACTCTCTGGAATTTTTTTCATAAGGATTTAAAAAAAATCTTCTTTGCCAGGGGTTTCCATATTTTTTCATTTTTCAAATATTTTCACGTCTTTCAAATCCGTCCCCGAGGAAATTTTGAAAGCGTTCTCTTGGTTAAGAATGCTTTTGAAATCCTGAGTATCTTGATTTTCAGTCATACGCGCTTTCGAACTGCATAGCAAGTTTTATGAGCGTTTTCGCAATTTGTTTGTAATAACTTATTTTTCTCTTTCAACGCCAGAATTGGCTTCTGAGGTTTTTCAAAATTTTGAACAATTTCCAAAAAACTGAGAGCCATAGCCCACTTAAGAAATTTTATTTTCAAAATGCTTGTTTCTTAATAAAGGAAATCATTTTTTTAATAACTTTTTGCAGATCCTGCCTTACTTTTTAAGACGGTTCAAGAATTTAAGATCATCGTTTATAATCACGGATTGGGATTTCACTTCACATTTTGGTATTGCAATGCTCGTTGATAAGTTGAAGAAATAAGTTGATGTATAGTATGAAGATAGTAACTCCACCACATGCTCCATCCAGTCGATCATTTCGATGAACAAAAAAGTTTGGATCTCTTTTGAGTTTGGATCCAAGTTTCAAATAAGTTTCAGTAACTGATAATTTTGATATACATACGTAACACTTATTGAATAGATATCTTTGGTACTTCTGAAAGAGGTTCTTGATGAATTCCTCGAAGCATCTCTGGAACAATTCTGATTTAGTTCTTGAACAATGGTTTCGTCTCAAATTGGCTAAAGCTAGCAAGCAAGCGATAATCTCACAATTTCGGTATAATTTCTGGGTAGATCAAGATTTACTACTGCAAAACTTGGAGTAATACTTGAACACTTCAGTCGTCACGCTGTTGTATTTTGTAAAAAAAAAAACAAAAGAGCTAGCTTTTTGCTCACAACAGTAGCGTGATGGTTCTAAGCACGATGATGCTTTATGTTTGGTGTAAATATTTAATTTTATTTCATATTTAAAGAGTGGCCTCGTCTCCTGCAAAAAAAAATCCTGAACAAACATTAAGGAAATAACGGATGAATGTCTAGGAATATCCCCATAAGAAAAGCATGAAAATGTTTCTTAAAGAATGTGAGAAGCGTGCCTCCTCCACAGGCCAAATCGCAGAAGACATGCTGTTTGGCGGGTCAAATTCCAAAGTTTTTCGGAAAATTGAATCTTAGACGAGAATATATTATTGAGAAGAGGAGGAGAAGGACAAGAAAGATGCAGATAATCTTTTACACTTTTCTGTATAAATCGTGCTCAGCGCATGTTGTTCTTTGAAATCAATAGTTTTCTGGACTCTTTTATCATTTCTGGACTCTGGCCATCATTTCATAAAAATCCTGCATAAAATTCAGTCACATGTCCGCAGTCTGATTCTCACAAAGATAACTATTTTACAAGCATCCTGTCCAGTTTTTGAAAATGAAACTCCTGTACTGAATCGATACTTATAGTTCCATCAAAATAAAAACCAGATTCCGACATGGAACATATAAGAGAATTGTATGGGATTTTAAAAGAATCCTTCTGAAAACTTAAAAAAAAACAAAACCATGAGTAGAAAGACCCTGGAGAAATTATTTAAAGAAACCTTCGAGTTTTTGTTTGCAAGATTCTTGTTAGTTTTGCTTTCACGATTCAAACCTTATGAGTTCCATAAAATTATTTTTCTAGCAAAACCAAAGCAATGAACAATGGTCTGAATCCACAATTTAGCAGGAAAAAAGTATTTTTTTCTGTTCTCGTTGATTTTAGACGTTTGATGTCTTCAGAGAAGTTATTCGTATTTGAGTTTTGCACCTTCTAAGGAAAAGTTGAAGTTTTGGCTCAAACTTTTTTGTTTGATAAAATTTGTTGATATTCTAAGTTCTACATTTTTTTGTTTCTCATTTATCCATAAAGTTGCATGGAAAAGTTGTAGATCTAGCTAAGACCCACAACTTTACCGAAGGCAGCACGCCGATAACTTTAAAATCTTGTGGGTTACTGGCGAATTTTGAGTTTTTTTAGTATCTCTACAACTTTCCTGAAGACCACATTCATGTAAAACTGAAAACAAAAGTTCAAAATAACTAATTTTACGGGTCCACCCTGAATTAAAGCTTTTAGAATCAATTGACTTAGTTTAAATTAAGAGTAAGATAAAAAGTTTCTTCGACAAAGTTGTTCAAAATAGCATGTTCTGAAAGTTTTCAGAAAAGCGCAGCCACAATTTTCATCAAACAAAAAAGTTTGAGGCAAAACTTTAACTAAAATAAGGATCACCCTATATTTTTCCTTAGAAGATGCAAAACTCAATTACGAACAACTTCTCTGAAGACATCGAACGTTTAAAATCAACGAGAACAGAGGATACACTTTTTCCTGATAAATTGTAGATTCGGACCATTGTGCAATGTCCAATGTTTGGTTCCCAATGAAATAATTAGATGTATTTCGGTTGAACCTTAGGCCGATAACTAAGTTTGATAAAAAATTCATTCAAAAAAATGATCGAAGAAAATTATAGGAAATAAAAACAAGTAAAGGACTTATCTGCTTATGAAGTAGATACTCGGCCTGCTACCCGACTTAATATTTATTCCTATTTTCTACAAAATCCATAACTTTGAAAATATTTAATTAAAATCGTTTTCGTTTTGTGCGGATCAAAATTCTGAAAGCTAGTAATCTTCATATCTCTTTATACACTGATACATGTCAGTCATTTCGACATGCTATCAAATTGACTCATCTCTCTTGTGAGGAATTTGCTCGGTCACTGGTCGGTCAGAATTGGTCAGTCGGCTGACCGGCGACGATAAAGGATGCTAAATGGGGATGATTTCTCACAAAAAAAGGTTTCGAAATGGCTTACCTCCCATACGGACGGTGAAAAGTGAGTCAATCGATTCTGGGATTGAACTTTAAAATGTCAATGATGAAGCAAATTCGATGGAGTCCGTGAGAACTACCTCTTTAACGTGGCGACACGAGCAGGAAAGAATAACTTGTACCTAGTTGTACTAAATAGTTGTAGAATTGTCTGTATCTAAATTTGATATTACTATGGTTTCGGAAATATTGTTTAAAACAGTTGAAAATAGCACATAGTGGTATTCGAAAACTCGATGTATTGAGCTATCAAAAAATGTCCCGTTTATATGAAAATGTATCATAAGGTATTGCAATAAGTAATCCAAATATCAATTTGGTGTTTTTGAATGAGATATTTTTCGAGGCTCATACATACCTCATTCAGGTGGTAAGTATTGAAAATTATCTGGTATGTAATACTCTAGTTTGGTATGCTGTAGCGATTTGATTCTGCTCGGGGAGAATATTGTTCTCAGTTGAAAGCAAGTGGGTTCATACCTTCAAAAGCGTACCTACACACATGTGTGCTTCTGGGGTAGCAAGGACGTGCCAGGTCCTTTTTCCACGTATTAAAGGTAAAGAATCATTTTTGACTTTTTCGACATCTCACGGACTCGGTTTCACATTTCCTGCTCCGAAATTTCTTTCCGTCGTTCCTCACCCGTCCACGGTTCTTGCCGTATGGGGAGGGATTCCAATGCTACCGAGCTGAGACCTGACTTGTGCTTTGTCGTGCCAAGAGTCTAATTTTTGCGGAGATTGCTTCTGCGGCTGGCATCCGATATGGGCCGAGGTTACACCAGATTGTGCGGTGACCGACGATATTTTCGGGGCCTTGTACGGATGGCTTCCATCGGGCTGAAAAGAGGCCTTCAGTTACGGGCAGAAAAATCGCTGAGGTTGTGTGGCTGGCAGCACCGATTGAGGTAGGCAGCCATATTTTCTTATCTTATTTATGATTTTAGGTCACGCACGGTTGGACACAGTCAATGGATGATGTTGCCTTCGGGTCGAGGATGTAAAGCGCTTACAAAGGGGGTTGTGGCAGATGGTCAGATTTGAGTTTTTTTTTTGCGAGAACAAAATATTCTCAACCGTTACTTATAAGTTCTAATTTCTTCTTTTCTTGTGGTCTTAGTCTGTATTTAAAACTCTGACACATATCAAATATATCGCATGGTTTAAGGGCGGTGCCTTACAACTGAAGCCTTGAACACTACATTTGAAGCAACAGAGATTCTTCAGCATAGTTTCTATTTCTTGTTGTCATTGAATATTCACAATAGTCCAGCCCATCTGAGGAGAAATAATGGTAGTCCTGTTAAACTTCCATTCCATCCTTGCTCCTAACGCTGGAGCAGATGACTGTTCACATTTAATCAATTGGTACTTGGATCCTGTTCAAAAACAACAATATTATATTAACCTGCAAGTAGACATGTTGTCGCGATGAAAGGGGTTCCAATAAATTGGTCAGATGAAGTTAAGTATCTAACACAGTGCTGGGAATGGTAATAGTAGTAGACTTGAATTTTCGCGAAAATCACGTAGCTCTCCAGTACAGTAGTTCAAAAACGTGAATCTCATCAAGTAGCCTATGTTGGGTGCACGAATTTTCTAAATCATGAGTGTCATTTAAGGCTCTAAATGCGGGAAATGCAGCGGGAAATAGAACATTTTTCTACAGTCATTGTGGGTTGCCCTTAGCAACGGGTGTTTTGCTATTTTCATGGCTTTTTGCCTACAGCAGCGATGGGCGTGAGTTTCTCTGGCTTCGCTGACTGTGATTGGCTTTGCTTGGCTACTGCAGAGTGAATTTCAAAATTTTTCCCAACCCCGATCTAACATCCATGCTAGATAAAATTTTAAATTTCATAAATCATATTGAGGTTGCAAGCCAAATGTCACAAATACATGAAATGTCTCTATCCACATATCAATAGAAAATGAAAACTTTGAATTCAGAATAAGCTTTTGACCTTCCAACAAATTTTCAGGCTAGCCATGTTGTATGCTGTACCAATATGGACTAGCTGTTACAGAGGATTCAAAATTGAATTTTGAAAATGATTCTGAAGCTTCCTCCCTGATACAGTATCAATGAGTTACATAGAATATCCAATGTTGAAACATTGGAACAAATGTCAAATTAAATGATTAATAATTTCAGACAAAAATCGTTGCAATCTTCTATTGCCACGATTGATGCGTTAGATTAAGTAAATTGAAAACGTTTTTTTTTCTCTCTTATAAGCAGGTGAAATCAACTCACCTGTGAAAATTTTGAACTACTAAATAAAATGTAGCATGTTGCTAACAAAATGTTATTAAATGCTTAAATTTAATTTCAAAAAAATAGGATGATAGTGGTGCATAACACAGAACACCTATATATAAGAAATGGATGTTATGTTTGGAATGATAATAATAGATAATTAAAAAAAAAATTGGGTGGTAAATGACTGGACAATACGTACCATTGGTACTTCGCGTTCCTGCAGGTATAAAATAGACACCATTTGTGGTCCTTAGCCTCTTGTGCAGTAACTTCTATCCCTACCTCCCCGTGGTGCCGCTAGGGAAGATCGGGTAACCAACCCTAATGGGACCTTGGTCGTATGCTGACAGGGAAAAGGGGCTCCTCTTTTCTGAGGGTGTAGCTTATCAGAGCGTCTATTCTCCATGTCAGGGGCGGCTCAAACAGCGTCTGTTCTCCATGTTAGGAGCGGCTGATCATCGTCGTAGTGCCAGCGTGGGACTCTGAACAGTGCTGTGCACGATGATCCTCCGGCGAGACAGGGGGTTGGTGCAGGCCTTACAAACCTGTCGTAAAAATCATCAGTACAGGAAGCATACAATGTAAATTCGCACCGGAACAATCGGCATAGACCCAGGCATCGAAAACGGACTAACGATTGGAAACTCGGATCATGGAACTGTAAGTCTCTCAATTTCTTGGGAAGTACCCGCATTCTTTCTGAATTATTGAGGGTCCGCAAGTTCGACATCGTAGCGCTGCAGGAGGTTTGCTAGAAAGGGTTGACGGTACATACGTATAGGGATGGTTCTACCATCTACCAGAGCTGCGGCAACAGACATGAGCTGGGCACAGCTTTCATCGTGATGGGCGAAATGCAGAGGCGCGTGATTGGGTGATGGCCAATCGACAACAGAATGTGCAAGTTTAGAATCAAAGGCTGTTTCTTCAATATCAGCATAATCAACGTGCACAGCTCTCACCTAGCAAGTGACGATGACGATAAGGACGCTTTCTAGCGCAGCTGGAACGTGAATACGACGGCTGCCAAAGAATTCAGACTGATTATAGGGAAGTTCAGCGCTCACCAGCTTACGAACGAAAACGGCCTTAGACTGATTGATTTCGCCGCCTCCAAAAACATGGCCATACGTAGTACCTACTTCCAGCACAGCCTCCCGTATCGGTACACCTGGAGATCACCCCAACAGACTGAATCGCAAATCGACCACGTTTTGATTGATGGAAGACACTTCTCGGACATTATCGACGACAGAACTTATCGCGGCGCAAACATCGATTCGGACCACTACCTAGTGACGGTTCAAGTGCGCCAAAAACTCTCCGTTGTGAACAAAATTCGGTACCGACGCCCGCCACGGTACAATCTGGAACGACTCAAGCTACCCGAAGTCGCAACTGATTACGCGCAAAGCCTTGAAGCAGCGTTACCGGAAGAGGGAGAGCTCACCGAAGCCCCTCTTGAGGACTGCTGGAGTAGTCTCAAAGCAGCCATACACAACGCAGCGGAAGGTGCCATTGGGTTCGTGGAAGCAAACCGACGGAAACACGTAAGTTCTACAAGAAACTCAATGCGTCCCGCAAAGGCCTTGTGCCGCGAGCCGAATTGTGCCGGGATAAGGATAGAAGTATCTTGACGGACGAACGTGAGGTGATTGAAAGGTGGAAGCAGCACTACGATGAACACCTAAACGGCGCAGAGGAGGAAGATCAGGACAGCAGGAGGAATGGCTTCATCAGTACGGCGGATGAGGGAAACGTGCCAACTCCCACAATAGGCGAAGTTAAGGATGCTATCAACCAGCTCAAGAACAACAAAGCAGCTGGAAAGGATGGTATTAAAATGGGTGGAACTTATTAAAATGGACCCGGACAGGTTGGCCACTTGTCTGCACCGATTGATAGCCAGGATCTGGGATACAGAACAGCAACCAGAGGATTGGAAGGAGGGAATAATATACCCAATATACAAAAAGGGCGACAAGTTAGAATGTGAGAACTATCGAGCGATCACCACCCAAGGAACAAACATGTTATAATTGTTGCAATATAACTCTTATAAGACTAAATTTAGTCATATATCAGTTATATGCCTTAATTATAACATGTGTGCTTCTCGGGCATTTTTAACGCAGCCTATAAAGTGCTTTCCCAGATCATCTTCCGCCGTCTATCGCCACTGGCAAGCAGATTTGTGGGAAGTTATCAAGCCGGTTTTGTGGACGGGCGATCGACGACAGATTAAATCTTTATGTTGCAGCAGATCCTCAAAAAGTGTCACGAATATCAAGTCCCTATGCACCACCTATTTCAATGCGGCCTATGATACCATCGACCGCGAAGAGCTATGGAAGATTATGGACGAGAATGGTTTTCCCGGGAAACTGACTAGACTGATTAGAGCAACGATGGATAGTGTACAGTAGACTGATGCAAATTTTGAAGTTTTTGCTCCCATGAGCTTAAACGATGTAAATTATGATGAAAATGATCCTCCCAAAATTTGAAGTGATTCGGAAGAAATTGGGTTGTGCACACGCTATTTGAAGTTTATATGGAAATTACTATGGAGAAGGCAAACCTTTAGTGTTCACTTTTTTAACTGCTCGTCATAATATTCTATGGAAAAGTGAACACTCTTATCTCATGTGAAAATTTCCCAGCTACAACTTTGCCGAAGACCACATTTTGATGGGACAAATGGATAATTTGTTATTGTTGATAACAAAGTCTATATCATGCTGAGATGATCATTCAATTACATTCAGAGCAACACTGCTTTTTTGCTGTAGAACATAGTACCGTAATTTCGGGTGAAATTGATCATTTTTCACGGGTTTTCTTGTCTGTACTCTATAATGTTGACAATGCCAAACAACTGAATGCAGGAAAACAAGTACGTAGGTGAGCCTTATTGTCTCATGCATCGAAATTTTCGTACAAATGTCATTTTAGTGCTAAGAAATATCTCTAAAACCAAAAATCGGGGGATCTCATTTCGGGGTAAAATTGATGACTTGTCAATGCGATTATCGTTCGTTTTCAAAACAACTCTACAAAATAAATTTGAGCTTTCTGAATCCGATTAGGCTTGCTAAATTCTTAACAATACAATATTTATAGAAATAATGAATAGTTAAATTTCAAGAATTACATGTAAAACGCCTACATGTATGCAATTTCTTAAGGAATTTCCTTATATCTAACAAAAACAGGGGGGTCTGTAGCCTTGAGGTTACGCTTTCGCTTCATAAGCGGAAGCTCATGGGTTCGATTCCCAGCCCCTCTACAAAAAACCCGTCCAGCCACCAGAAGACGCCTCACGGAGGACCGTGCTTTGGTAAGCACATACATCCTCCGTCAGTATCAAATGGTGACTGAGACAAACTGACCCTCTTCGCAGGCAACTAGCCTCACTAATAGCAGAGCTCTCTCCTACCTGCTCGGTGTGAGAGTAAAATAGTACGAGAGAGTAAAACTAGATGTAAATATAGATAAGTTGAAAATAGATCTGTATCGATAAAGAAGCTACAGATCAACTGAGTCCGGCACAGTAGTGGCCACGAGCACGGAGTGCCTATAAAAAAAAAAAATCTTACAGAAATTCAATTAATTCAACCGAATAAGCAAAATAGTACGAGTTTTGGTGATGAAATCTGGTTTGAAGATGTATCTCAAGCATTCTCACAAACTTTCAGGCTTCTACCATGTTGAAATCCTTGTTTAGAACTAGAAGTTGATGGATGCTATTTACCATAATTAAAATCGTTTAAACATAGGGGAGTCAAAATTTCAAAATTTGCATCACTCTAGTGCTCATTGTCTCTACCTCGGCGATAGACGATAGTCATATCGTAGTTCAGAAGAGCCAAACTTCGCCGTCTGAGAAGCGGTAAAGTTCTCCATTTCGATCTAACTATAAACGTTAGTGCCGAGGATAGTCACATATGACGAAAAAAGTTATGGTGAAGACTTCCTTCGGAAGGGAAATAAAGCCGTTAGTCCCGAGATGAATTAGCCCAGGGCTAAATATCTCGTGAAGTGGATAAGACAGCTGGAAACAAAGATTTTTCTGGTCAAACGGCCTACAAATATCATCCCAGATCATCTTCCGTCGTCTGTCACCTGTAGTAAACGAGTTCGTGGGAAGTTATCAAGCCGGCTTCTTTAACGGCCGATCGACAACGGACCAGATTTTTACTGTACGGCAAACCCTCTAAAAATGTCGTGAATACCAGGTCCCAACGCATCACTTTTACATCGATTTCAAGGTGGCATACAATAGTATCGACCGCTTAGAGCTATGGAAAATCATGGACGAGAACAGCTTTCCCGGGAAGCACACGAGACAAATAAGGGCGACGATGGAAGGTGTGCAAAGTTGTGTGAAGGTTTCAGGCGAACACTCCAGTTCGCTTGGATCCCGCCGGGGACTACGACAGAAGCGCGCCAGATGCTGTTATGCGAAGAGGCGTTCTAAACAGCCGGGGTACGATTTTTACGAGATCCAGTCAATTTGTTTGCTTCGCGGATGATATGGACATCGTCGGCTGAACATTTGAAAAGGTGGCAGACCTGTACATCCGCCTGAAACGCGAGGCAACAAAAGTTGGACTGGTTGTGAATGTGACCAAGACAAATCACATGCCAATTGGTGGGGCCGAGCACGACAGGGGACACCTAGGTAGCAGTGTTACGAGAGACGGGGATACATTCGGAGTAGTTGACAAGTTCATCTACCTTGGATCTTTGCTGACGGCTGACAACAACGTTAGCCGTGAAATACGGAGGCGCATTATCAGTGGAAGTCGAGCCTACTGTGGCCTCCACAAGCAGTTGCGGTCAAAAAAGATTCACACTCGCACCGAATGCACGATGTACAAAACGTTCAAAAGGCCGGTAGACCTCTACGGGCATGAAACGTGGACGATGCTCGAGGAGGACCTGCAAGCACTTGGAGTCTTCGAACGTCGGGTGCTTAGGACGATCTTTGGCGGTGTGTAGCGGCGAAGCATAAACCGCCGCCCAATTCTTCGGCGAACCTAGTACCCAGAAAGTGGCTAAAGCTAGAAGGATGCGATGGGCAGAGTATGTTTCAAAAATGCCGGACAGCAACCCTGCAAAGATGGTGTCCGCATCGGATGCGGTTGATACAAGAATGCGTGAAGCACAGCGAGTTAGGTGGGCGGATCATGTGCGCATCGATTTGGCAGAACCGAAAATAGAGAGATGAGGCCTCGAACCGAGTATTGTGGCTTGAAATTGTTGATTCAGTGTTATCTGTTTAGATGTTAACTAAATAAATAAACTTTCTCAGGGATACGACTGTGATGATTATGTTGTAGGTTATGGCCTTCAGTCTATTATGCTCAAAAACGGATTTTAAGTTTTCATCCGACGTTTCGGACACATTTATTGTGCCTTTTTCAAGGAGTCTGTGGACAATGAACATTTTATGTTGTGTTTATGTTTGATTATGTTGAGTTAACTTACTAACTGTGTTCCGTTTTCTCGTTAACTTGCCCACAGCATAGGCAGCATAAGTCAACATAGAATCTACAAGCAAGAGTCAGATAAAAATTAATGAACAGGCGAGCAGGGAGTGCTGGAGCACTTTTATCGTCTCGGTTACTTACTTTGCCCGTTCTGGTCTTAACACGGGCGTAGAATCCGAAAAAACGATCCGGGTCGCAGAACTTCGATAAAGTTGCCTGTTTATCGCCACTTTTATTCTTATTGTGTGGACTCTTGCTGTGTTGATTCTGTTTGTGTCGTATGTCTTGTCTGTCTATTGGCATTACTACACTTAAGTGTGTGTAATACGCCGGCATATGTGTTGCTCAAATTGTCTGTATCAGTGCGCTTGTTGACTGTGTTGTGTGTGTTTATAATATGGCATGTTTCCAGTACCGTCAAACGGGGCTACTTTTGATTCCGGGGGCTACTTTGGACATTCGTGTTTTTGATTTATTTGCAGCATAAATATTAATCTAAGCTATTTTGTGTCTTCAGCACTTTTATTGACCAAAACATGCTCTACAACCAGACATGAACATTTTTCGGAACAACATCAACAATAACAGGATAAACAGGAAAATATATTTAAAAATTCCGAACAAATATTCACAAGGCACAAAACATATGCTATGTAAACATTGTTCGAATTTTTCACATATCGTGGAAAGTTATTGGGAGCGTCACAAAACTATCGAATCATCATGTTTCATAAAAATTTGTGATAAATTTATGTTAAAAATTGTTGTGTTACAAAAATAATTGATCAAAGGTCTTAATTTCACGACTTTTATTTTATGTTGAAACGTTGGTTTCTATATTTTACAACAACAAAAAAATTAACCAAGGATTCAGGAAAGCTAATAGTTATCAAATATATATATATATTATTGCGTATTGGTAGTAAACTCAAACCACATTCCTTTAAAAAATAATTCTCGGTCATTTTTACATGATTCCGTAATACAAAACAATTTCATTCTTCATCTGCTATAAATAGACTACCATTAAGCCATATCAAAACTATTGAGAACCAAAATTTTTACAAATGTAAAATTTGAATTGCCTACGATCTTGCGAAACATTATTCTTGTACTTCATGCATTACACTTTAAATAAAAATTACTTTTAGTTACAGGAATTGATGAGATCCTTCTACATATCATTAATATAACATTAAGAATTTTAACAGATGTTAATCATTAATAATCAGACCTTATTAATCGTCACAGTACTTGGTAATTGCATCATTCGATTGTGTCAACTTAAACAATCAAGCAGTCGTAGCTGACAGTTTTATTTAAAAGAAAGTAAAACTGAAACTTCATACTAGAAATTAAACACTACAAAACCATATTTTGCTGAAAAGTGTTATAAAGGTACGTGTATTTTTTTCGCGCTTTACAATTTTCTTAATTATGTTTATCAACGAAAAACGTTCAACAACGTCAAAATAGACGTTAATCTATAGAGTCAGTTCAAAATTTATGCGAAAATAATCATTTTAATATCAAATCGTAGTGTTTTCTAAATGTGTCCAAAGTAGCCCCATTTTTGTCTTGAAGGACACATATTTTTCGCTATTCAAGCAATTTTTTTTTATTTCTTGATGAATTTGCTTCATATTGTGCACATTTGTTACGTACATATACAACTAAGATATATGCAAGAATTATCGAAATCCATCCATAATTCTTAGAACTACAAATCCTCAAAGTTGAAGAATGTGGAAATAATGTCTAAAGAAGCCCCGTTTGACGGTATGTGTAAATTCTGTTTCTTAAAACTAGAATCCACTATTTGTGTGCGATCGAACGCAAAAGTATGATGCAGTGTCTGCATATTTCAATATACAGTCAACAACGCCGATCCTCAGTAGGCTCCATCATCGTTGAATTCTTCTTTGTGTGAATGTTTGTTTGACAATACATGCACGAATCTGGTAGAACGTGCATTCAGTTTTTCAATTACTTTTGCTACACTAATTCTCATCCACTACTGACATTCAAATTCAATTTCACTAGTGAAAAAAATCATTTCCGTCAGAATACCCCACAAAACATCCGCAAATTGCAAAAGTTGTATTTTTTTATTAAAAGACAATCATGATTTATCAACTGGAGGCATCACATTGCCGTTTTCTTACACCAGTAATATAAAATTCATTTGTATTTTTTTATATTCAATTTTCAATTTCAGTGCCTCTAGGTGAAACTGAATTTTGAAATGACACCAACAGTGGGTGAAACTGAATGTGTGCGTGTGTTGCACCCACTCTCTTTCTCGTCACATTCGCACTCGAAGTCAGATTGGCTTCTTGCTAGCGGAGTTTGTTTTTGTTCGTTTTCGCACTGATCGGGTATCATTCGGCTGAATTTTTACGACACTGGTATGATGGCTGGCAGCGGAGTGATCTAGCAGCGCTGTTCGTTCTCGAAGTTGTGCTACCTCCAGGTCCTCCGTCGTCTTGCCTTCTTCCCACATGCTTTGTAGCTTGTTGGAACAGGAGCGGTGACTGGCGATCCTCGTTTGCAGCTTGTTTGCCGTCATACCTACGTAACACGCTGGGCAGTCTGCGCATGGGATGCTGTAGATGACGTTTGACTTGTTGATTTTATCCTCCTCATCTTTTACCGGCGGTAAAATGTTTCCTACCGCTTTAGTATTTTTCGAACTAATGGTAACATTCGGATAATCCTTTTTCAGGAATTTTTGAATTTTTCCCGATAATTGTCCGATATGTACCATTGATCGATAAACGGTTGTTTCTGGGGTCGTGACTTATGCTGCCTATGCTGTGGGCAAGTTAACGAGAAAACGGAACACAGTTAGTAAGTTAACTCAACATAATCAAACATAAACACAACATAAAATGTTCATTGTCCACAGACTCCTTGAAAAAGGCACAATAAATGTGTCCGAAACGTCGGATGAAAACTTAAAATCCGTTTTTGAGCATAATAGACTGAAGGCCATAACCTACAACATAAATAAATAAAATAAAATTAATTCATGCTTTCCCAAGCATTTCTGCCAAGTATTTAAGCTCAGTATTGGCAGACCACTGGTTTTATCAGAATTCCACACCAGCAATTATGCTCACGGACAATGCGACATGTACATCTCGTGAATTTCGTGGTCTAATGCTTAGATTCGAGGTTCAACAGTGGTTTACTTAGCGATACCATCATGTAATCAACACCGCCATCCGATCATACGCCCGAAGCAATCAGAGGTCGTGGAACTTTCGATTGTCTGAGATCGAGGTTGTTATTAAGGCTAAGTAGCCCGTCATTTGTTTTGGCAGCAATGATGACTTTTCAGCTTGCATTTCAAAGTGATAAAACTCAATCTTGATTGTTTATATTGACTTGAAAAAGTATCACTGTACGCGCTAACATACATAAGCTGATAGTTTTTCAGCTGTGTCAGTGCAAAACCAACTGATTTTCTTCAAGTCGAAATCGTGAGATGAATTAGCAACAATCATCAACGACGCGTACAAATTTCAATGACGGCCTACTTCGCTTTAACTGTATCGAGTATCCTAGATCAGTTGTTATTAACCCATTAATGCCCGAATTATTTCACATTTGTAGTAATCACCTGATGCTTTCTGGAGTATCGCAATATGATAAGAGAATGCTAAAACCGTCATTTAAATGGAAATCTACGGTCATATTTTGTTACAGTACACAGTCATATGTACGCAAAATGTTGAAAAAATAAAAATCTTTGATTATTTTCGCATAAATTTGAAGGTGGTATGGTGCATTCAAAAGTGACAAGATATTATGACAAACCTAATGTAAACGGTAATAACATGTTACCATAAATATAAATAACAAAAAGAGGTTTATTTGAAAACTACACCACAAAATGATGCTGAGTGTGACATGTGTACAAAGCACACACAAGAACATACACGTACATGCACAACACATACTTGTTTGCACATACAAACATACATACATTCATACACATATTACCGCAGTATTCGCATTCTCCACCTTTATTTTACGCCAGCCTCGTTAGTATCAAATGGTTACGGGGTACATACTTATATAACTTTCCACGAATATGATAATTTTTGTCGTAATAAAAACCACTAAGGATTTAGTAGGATTCCCAAGATATTGACATATTGTTTCTACAGGATTCTTGAAGGTATCCCACAGGATTCCCTCAGTATTCTCAAAGAACATCACAGAATCTTAATTGGATTTTTTCCAGGATGCTCATGAAAAAAAAACATATACACGGAATTCTCATAAGGTTCACAATTCCCGCAGTATTTCTACACAATTCCCAAAGAATTCTTACAGGTTTCACAAAAAGTTCACAGAGAATTCTCACATGAGTCTTTCTAATAAGACCAAATTCCCCAACTATTTCTACGAGATTCTCTCAGATATACTAACAGTTTGCTATATAACTATAAGATAAGAATTCCACAGGACCTTCACAAGAATCCCAGCATTCGCGTTGGATTCCCAATGTATTTTAAAACTTTTTGCTCACTATTTCCGTAGAATTTTTCCAACATTTGCTCTGTCTTTCAACATAACTCTAACAGGCTTCCTACAGTATATCCTTGGGTTACCATCTAACAATTTTCACTGGAATGCCAGAATCCTTACTGGAATACAAGCATCTACACTAGAATCTCAAAATCGGCACTGAAAATTCATGATCTATGCTTCAATCCAGGATCCACACTGGAAACTCAAACACTCCACTGGTATCCCCATATCGCACAGAAATCCTAGGATCCGCATCTGAAATCCATACTGGAATTTTCCAGGATTCTCAGTGCTCAAATATCTACACTGAAATCCTAAAATTGGCACTGAAATCCAGGCATTCACATTAGAAAACAAGGACCCATGTTCTAATCCTGTGGTTCACACTAAACTCACAAGATCCATACTGGAGTATCAAGATACTGAAACCCCAAGGTACCCACTGAAATTTCAGGTTTCACATTAGAATTACACGAACCATGTAACCAGGATTCAAACTGGAATTTCAATATACACAATCGAATACCAAGATCCACACTGACACACTATGATCTGAACGACAGTCCCAGGATATACATAAAAATACAACAAACCTAGTGTAATCCCAATATCTACGTTAGAAGCCAGAGATCGACAATGCAGCAACACAATCTACACTATAATCCTAAGATTCACACTGGAACACTTGGAACTAGACTGGAACACCAGGATCCACATTGTTATTCCAGGATCCCCACGGAATTCCCAGAATTCACACTCAAACCCTATGATCCACATTTCAATCCCAGAATCCTTACGGGATTCCCAGAATCCGCACGGGATTCCCAGAATCCGCACGGGATACCCAGAATCCGCACGGGATTCCCAGAATCCATACTGGAATCCCAGCATTCTGCACTGGCAATCCTCGATCCACATTGGCATCCCAAAACATATTCTTAAATCTCAGCATTCACTCTGGAATCCCGGAATCCACACTGACTTCCGGCACAGGATCCATTCTATAATTGTTCAGGAATCTCTGATTTGCAAACCACGCTTAATACAGTATACGACAGACGCTTGATACAGTATGGTGATGCCGATAAGAGCTCTTAACAAAACAGATATGTTTTATGCTGACAGCGCAACCTAGTGCAAAAAAATTGAATTGAAAAACTTGTCATTGGACTGTCCTTAAGGTCTTTCACAACTTTGCCAAAGATACCAACCATCCATTTTGTCTAAAAAATAAACTATATTCAAAAATGTTACTGATCTCAAAATAGATCACTGGGCGTTCGAGGCATCTGATGTAAAAATAGATCACTGGGCGTTAATGGGTTAACTCTACGACCCGCTATGGGCAGTTTCCATACAGACAGGTGGTCGATAATAATTTTTCCATCTCATGTCGTTTTCATGAGTTTTGTGATACAAATTTGAAATTTTATTTTCAAAAACAAGTTTTCGAGACTAACTTTTGAATGGGGCCTATCGCGAAATAATCAGTTTTTTTAACTAATGTTATATGCGATCAACGTTTTTATTCTCATTTTACTTATATTCTAATTTGTAGGTCATTTCGCCATTGGGCACCACCCAGACAACCAAAATGTACGTATAACGAAATCACTTTGTATGTGCAACATTTCACTTATAAGATGTCGCGAAAAGGCCTTCTACGTACAAAAGTGGAGGCGATATGCGTGCATTTATTATGTGATGAATAGTAACATACAATACGAGTGTATAAATATTCTACCGAACTAACCTGTGATCTTATGTGGCTTAACTTATGATAACAAATGTTGATTTGACAGCTGCTACGGATTGATTCGATTTACTTTGTACGAGTGTACGGGACGAAACAAAATGTACGAATGTACTCAGAAAAGAAGTGTTTTATGCGAGGAAGCTCATCAATCTGACGAGTTTATCCACGATGTTTTGTGGGTTTGATGTAATTAGTATGAATAAACGAGTTGTAACGTGAACTTTCATGCGATTTCTGGTTGTCTGGGCACTAGCGCGAGGATCAATTCGACTGTTGTACTAGAGCACAACGCCTGAATTCATACTATTCTATTACTAAATCTATTTTTGGATCTGATGCTACGCTGTCTCTTTGCGCTCTCTACTTTTCGCAGGTAGATCGAAGAGCATGCAGGGATGCTTTTCTCAGTCCAAGAGAAGTCCAGTTGAGCGATTGCTCAGAGGAGGGTCAAGATGTCAGTCCGTTTTCAGACGGCCGAGGTGTTTGGACGGATGGGCTTGTGTTGTTCTTGAGCGGACCGACGAAAATTTTTGATGAGGGAGCTGGGAATCAAACTCATGACCATCCGCTTATGAAGCGAACGTGTAGCCAACTACACCACATTGCCCCCATGCAACTAACGTTGTGCAAACAATTATAAATATTAGAACTTACATAGACATAAGTATATGAATGATTTAGCGATATTCAATTATTCTCAGAATTATTTTTAGCTGTTTTCAATAGAAAATGGTCATAAATATTGAAAAAAAAAATAAAAAATAAATTAAAAAAGTGCAAATTTGTGCAGCTAAATTCATTCTAAAAAACGATCCTTTAGTTTTCATCTCAACGCACCATTGGAAATAAATTTTAGTCTGGGACAATTTGGGACAAAAAAGTATGGGATGTTTAAAGTTTCAATAAAAAATCAAATATATTTTTATCAGTGCACTCCCTGCATATGTCCGACCAAATGTACAAATTTTTATTTTATTTTATTTTTCTAAGATAGCCTTTTGAATAAACTTTCGCACAGTTTATAAAGATCTGTATAAAATATTACTATTATGAAGTATGTTCTATTCAATGCATAGCTTGTGTTTGCACAAAATTTTCAATTTTTCTTAAAAACTTGAACTTTGACGTACTGTATCAATGAAACTATGAAAGATATTGCCCTGATATTCCAGAAATATCTTAATAGAAGTGTTAACTATGGAATGATGTACAAGGAAAACCTATCAGAACAAGTCATTTTTTCGATTATTGGTAGTGATGGAAAGTGGCGAACATTTCTTCTGAACTGGAACAAAAACAAAACCAAACGCTCCCGAGCGTCAGAGCGCTGGTTTACTCGCATCTGTCGGCTCCCGAGTAACTGAAGCTAAAAGTGATTCGCGAACGTGAACGGAGCTGTTCAGAGTCATATTATACTTTCGGGAAAAAAGCTGTTGCCCCTCCGAGATTTATGGTTTCCAAGGGATTTTGACTACAAACTAGTAGTTTACTGGCAATATGATGGTTATACAATTAATTTGTCTGTCAAAACCATAATAAATCCCACCTTGCTCTGTTACTCGCGAGTAACCGCTCCCGAGCTTATTGCTACTTCTTTTGACATGTTCTCCAGGAGCAGGTTGCGTCTTACTCACACCTAGCCAGTTCCCGAGTCTGTGATGTTTGTTATGCGTTGTTATACACTCGTGAGCTGCTTCGTGATGCGAACTTTTCCAGCACTGATTATTGGTCTTCTGATTGCCCATAGTGCGATCCACTCGTCGATAGACTATACCCCGTTTCGCGTTGCAAAGGGAGAAGAAATCGTACTCAAAGGTACGTTCATTCTACGTTTGAAAGCGAAGAAGAATCCACTGATTGATAGGGCAGCACGAGTAAAAGAACAAAATCCCCAGCTTTATGCACTGATTCGCATAACAATTCCTCTGAAACATACAATTTACGAACCTGTAAGCCAACTAAACCATTCGCTGTAGGTGGCAGGGTTTTAAGAGGAATACTAAGTTGTCCGATGAAAGTGAGTTTTATAGGGTGGAAACACCGGTTTTGGCCATACGCCAGTTGTAGCCATAGTGGATTATACACCGTTTTAGATAGACAATCAGCATGAAACATTTTGTGTTCAATAGATCACATTCATATGACAGAGCTACATTCATTTACTCATCCAAATTGATTCAAAACACAAGAAAAACAATTCATTTTTCTTATAATTTCAACTCCCATACACCTAATTTGGCCAGGGCACTCATAATTTGGCCACTCTCATGAGAAATCAATGCAATTGGCCAATTTAGAAACCGAAGTTAAATCTCTGGCCGAAACTGGTTCCGATTGCCTATATTGACCTACGGGTTTTTCAAAGCGAAAACATGGCTTTAGCTTAGTTTTGATATTTTATATATATAATATGGATTGAAAGCTTGCATTTGACATATTTGTAGTATAAATACGGCTTCCTATTAAATTTTTATTGACATTTTCTCTTAGGCTGGCCAAAACCGGTGCTTTTACCCTAATGCCAAACTCGGTGCTCAATATTTACCTTGCTCGGTGATTGAACGGCAAGGGTCATTAACATACGAGCTGATAGATAACCAGGGCCGCAGTATCGGTGTAGGGGAAGGGGTGGTAAAATGAACACCTTAAGGAAATCATCTTGTTTCTGATAGAAAAACGAGGAATTTGTATAGCTCTAACGCACAACATCAAAAATAGGGATGTAATCTATAGCAGCGACATGGATTCAGACTAAAATAGCTGAATTTTCACATATTTTCATCGCTATCAAAAAGCGATGCAAATGTTCATTTTACCTGCACTATGTGGGTAAAATGAACAGCGGTTGGTGGTAAAATGAACACCATGCAAAAAATGTGGGCAAAACAAATATTTCTGAAAATTTTCATAGCCCTACCGAAAATACATCAATTAATGATTGTAACCCATTCAAAAAGAATTCTAAAGGTATCAGATTTGACATCATATCATAACGATATTCACCTCACTGAAAAACCTCAAGTCTTCCGGGTTGAAAGTTACGTCAGTTCTAATTTTCAAACGTGATTTTCTAAAATCTTAGTTTTCGTTGATATTTTCACTTCAATTGACCTACGTGTCAACTCGAACACTCAGATTTATGCTCTAAATCATTCGTGCGTAATAAAAAATCATTGAAATTAGTTTTTTCTCGGTAAAAGTCACGGTGTTCATTTTACCACCCCTGTTCATTTTACCACCACTTCCCCTATGACCAACGAATCTTTAAAACTCTGGACAATAGTTCATGTTTTCGAGTGGACAATCAGTTCGATAAAAAGGGAAGTAGGATTCCCAGTCTTTGGATGAAATAGCTGAAATTCCCCATACGATTAATTTAAGAAGTTCACGACCTTCTCTGATTTTCGAATTTGAACTTTCCACGACGATATATCGGCAAAATGGAATTATTGAAGGACAGGAGAAAGTATAGTCACCTCAGTAACTAATAAAAAGCTGAAAATATTACAGATTACAGTACTGCACTGGTGGGCGTTGAACCTTGAGCCAATTGTTTGTCTGAACCCGCGCTTCTGCCCAATCTGAGTGTTCTCTTCTATGATGCATTCAACAACTTGATGTTGTGACTTGGGCAACAGTAGTACTCTTGTTCTAGCTGATAGTAAAAGGTTCCTTGTCATCATCAGAGCTTTCGGAGTTTGGGTTATACACGGTTGTCCCCCTACTGAAATTATGTGTAAGTGATACTATACTTTCTTGCATTTCTGTTGGAATCGTGTTATCTTTGATTCATAACTGCGTTGTTGTTCAAGCTATCTCACAGCTAAGAGTAGACATTATTTTTCAAACAGACAGAAACATAAATGAAAGTCCATTATAGTTGTGGTAACGTCCGCGATTGTTCAACAAACCCTTGATAAGGATACCAGGATCCAGATTCTCAAAACGAACAAGGTTCTTTTTGTTTTGGAAAACTTTTGGATAACCCTGGCAATAACTGTTCTTACCACATACGATACATGGAAGCAAAATGACAACTTTGGCGTAGAAAGGTCTCTTTTAATAACACTATAAGCGCTCTTAGAACACTTAGCAGAGTGCAAGCTCCTTCGAACGTAATACCAAGTTCAAGAAGCTGTAATATCTTATTTGGTCTGAACAACCACCCAAAAATTCCATCAACACACAATAGTAATCCGAGCAATCCCAAAAACCCCTCAACATGCCTAGCCAGCCGTCCAATATGCTCTCAATTTCTAACGCACAGCTGCTTCCAGATGCAGACAAACAACCTTGCGGGCAGTACTTAACCACCGGCTATCCCACGTGGAAGCCATCGTTGTTTGCCTTCTTCCATCCAGGCCCAGCATCGGACGTCCCCCATTTCCCCCCGCAAAAACAGATAAACTTTTCAGCTTGTAGTTTGCGCTAAAAACTCGAATGACATCCGCCTGCAGCAGTTCACTCTCCTGCCATATATTGGCTGGCAAATGGAAACTTTAAGTTTTCGCCCGTCCGTCGTATTAGATATGCAACAAAATAGTTTTGCAGGCTTATCTCCCGGTGCCTTGTCCGGATCTATGGCACTTTCCGTAACAACACACATTCTCTTAAGTTCAAGGCGAAAGCAGAAATCCTACGGCGAATTGCTCCAATGCCTCCCACTTCCCGCTTTACCACTTCATCAACACGAAAGCATCTGCTGCTCCTTCTACCGCCTCTGCTGCTGCGGTGAAGTTTCAATGTTTGTCATGTTCCGCAAGAATTTTCAAGAAATCCCCGACAAAAAGGCTAAGGCTGCCTTCTCCGGAAAAACACATGTGCCGAGCTAACAGAGGTCATAGCGCTAGCACTCACGTGTTTGCTTTGGGTTCCATTCGGGTGTGGCGAGGAACATGGAAAGCATTTTAATGTTTGCGGTTCCTCTCGGTGTAAATGTGTGTTTGTGTGTGAGCCAGTGTGTGTGTGTGTAAAAACTTTGGCGACTGGGAAAAGGTCTTTCGCTTTCATCTGCTGGATGTGGCTTTCGCTTTGGGGGTGGAAATGGAATCTTTGGGAGGACAGGCCTTCGAATCGCCTTTGCCACTCTACAAAGATGATGGTTTCAAGCAGAGAGCAGGCCCTGATACAGGGCTGGTAGCGACTGAATGTTCTAAAAATAGGAACTTTCAAGACCTTACACCTGAATGAAGATACCAAATAGGAACCACAAGAAGACCAAACTGTAACCAAGACGAAACAGACGCAATTCCTGAAGAGAGACCGCTAATTAATTCTTGGAGAATATAAAGGACAAACTTTTCCGTGCGAACTCCGTGCGAGCCCTGCCAATGTTTTCCCAAACAATTTTCTAGGAAGATATTTTGTAAGAATCTTTGAAAAATCGAGAAAAAATCGGGGATGAAAAAAAAACAAAGTGAACCCTGTGGAAATTGTTGGAGGTTGCTGCTCTGTATTTCTCGAGAAATTCCTTTAAGCATCACTAGAAAAATCTCTAGAGCGATTCATGGACGTGTTCCAGGGAGAATTGAAATGCAATCTCTTGATGAATTTCAATAGGAATATTCGAAAGATGAAAATCTCTGAACAAATCACTGAATAATTCTTGGAATCTTTCCTCGAGAAATCTGGTGAGAAATTTTGGAGGCATATGAACCTTTCACCAGATTTCACTGGAAATTAATATTATATTAATATTAGACACCATATTGTCTAAAACCAAAGACTTTTTTTTTAAACAGTGACTCTCTTCCCAGACTTGCATTAAAACAGTCACCAAGTCTCTAAAATGAGATGTGCAACCACCCCTGACAGCCAACAGTAAGGCAGTTTGGCAGCAAAAAGCACTCAACAGAATAAGCAATTTCAAGTGCGATGGAATGAGCTCTCCGCTCTGCGGAATCGAAGGGTTTGGAGTTTTGGAAATCATGGCACGCCATTGGACCACAATTTTCGTGGGAACAGCAGCGTGGGAAAAGTAAGTAATTTAATGGGCATTAAAATTGATATTGGACATTTCCATCTGCGACGATAGGGGGTGAGGTTTTTTTTCCCTTTTCATAGACGTGTAAGTACGTTCTCACTGGAAAATGGTTTGCTCTCAGCTAAGTTGATGTTTGAAATATCGATTTGCTTCAAATTCTGAATCAGTGATCATTCAGCAAAAACCGTGATAGTTAAAAGAATGTCTACAAGGGCTTTGTCAGGTATTCCAAAAGGAGAAGGGTGTGGTCGCACGAATTGGCATTACATATTTACTAATTTTATCCAAATTAACTATTTTGACCTCTTCATGATTTTTTTTTTTTTTTCAATAAATCTTTGAAATATAGAAGACGGTACCTTGGCTCATATTCCGAACACTTAAGGCCAATAGTGACTTCATATGCATCTGACTGGAATAAATTGGCTGATATTTGTGTAAATTTGAATTTCTTCGCAAAGTCTAACTGTTAGCTATTGGATGTACCGATAATAATGTTGATATGGTTCGTTTTAGTATTGTTTTTACGCAAAAGTATGGAACAACATTTTGATTCAAATGCCGAACACTGTGCTCATTCTGTCTCATATTCCGAACACCTTGATTCAAATTCCGAACAAATCGTATTCAAATGAATAATTTAGCAAATAAATTTATCTGAGCTTGTTCTACTGGTCTCAAGCTAGAGAATCATCACTACTCCCACGGTATAAATTATATTGGAAACGTTATAATTGAATTGCAATTGACTGCCATTTCCTTGTTATTTAGTGACATATTTCAGCGAAACATTTCAACTAAATCGCCATACAAAAACCGAGTGTTCGGAATATGAGTCTGTTCGGAATTTGAGACAAAACGGTATTTGATCTACGGGTGGGACAGCTATGCTCAGAGCAACACTTCGAACGCAGAGCAAGCTTGAGTAACTCACCTTTATGTTCAAAACTGTTTCCGGTTACTTGGATTTTTAAGCAACGTACATCGAGCAATCTGGGGCTAAGCCTGTTTCTCAGCTTATTGTTCTTATGAGCGCTTCCACAGTTATTAAGATGATCATGAATCGAAGACAAACTTCAAAATTTCAAGAGCCCAAATCTGGGGAACTGAAAATCCGTTTTAGCTGGAAACTTAATCGATTGGTAACCACCAGCTAGCTTCACCTTAACTGAGAGCATTTATTACCAGTTGATCATTTTTGTATTGGTATATCGTGGCAAGCACGAAAATACTCTATGCCCTGGACAGGAAAATTCCCAACTCGTAAAGATCTCATTTGAACCTCAGTAGTTTGCTGAATGCTGCATGTTTTTCGCTATGTCTATCAAGGTTTGGACAATTATTAATCGAAAAAAATGCTCAATACATTGTTGTCAGTCCCTTTGAACTAAGCCTCTATCCTGGCCAGTTAGACAGCTAAGTTCAACCAACAAACCTTCAGAAATTATAAAAGTGAAAATGAAGAGATTTGTCCAGACAGATATATCCTAGGTACTATATTTTTCGAGAGATTTATCCAGGCATACAAGCAAGATAATAAGGGATAATAGGAGATTCCCGTACAGATTCTTGAGAGCTCAATTGTGCAGCTTTTTCGATGGATTGCTTAAGATAACATTAGAGGAATTGTTGCTCAAAATTTTAAAGATGTCATTGCAGAAATACAAAAAACTCCTCGGGTAGTTTTTAGGATAAAAAAAAAACAAAAAAATAACTGATTATTTCAGGAATGTTGATAAAAAAAACTCGTAAGTGCCATAAAAATCTTCCAGAGATTCATACATTGTTTCAAACAATTATTTCATTGATTCTTCATGAAAAAAACCTTTCAGAGTTTATGCAAGATTTGTTTTCGTAAATTCTTCTGGAGACTGGTCGAACAATTCTTACAGAGATTCATGAAACTTGAATTTTCATCATCGGTACAATTTTCGCAAGAATTAACATTTGGCACAAAATTTCCTGGCACACAATCAGATGGTCATCCAAGTATTATTCCTGGAATCCCTGTAAGTCTACATTCCCACAAGCTTCCTTCCGAAAGCTCTTCAGTAACTCTGCAACCGATTTTTCTAATAATTTATTCTGGAATTCTTCAACTTCTTACAAGCTTTGATTTTTTAGAATTTTCTTAACTAACTGATCGCGCAAGGGATAAATCTTTCTTCCTACGTTGTGTTAAATAATAACGAAAGGTGATAAAATTAACCGTGCTGCCATGACGGAGGTATAGAAACTTCTAAGCTTTATTGGTAGATACATCGATGGATCTAACTCTAAGGACATGTATATTTGACATGCGCTACTACAATAATAGGGCAGTGCATTTGCCCAAACACTAACTTTACTAGGAATTCTCTTCATGAAGTAGGGTGGGACAAAAATTCAGACTTAGTGGAATAATTAATATTTACAGAAAAACTTGTCAGTTAACAAGTCATTAAAATCACGCTGTGGACCTGCAGAATATTGGGTGAAATGTTGCTGAAAAAAAATTGTGTGAGAATATAAGCCCATGTTTAGTTATACAGTATGGCCCATAAAAAAATGCGAAAATTGTTTGAACGTGAATTTAGCATCCACAAGCGTTATTTTAATTGTTTTTGATAGTGAATGTAATTTCTGATTAATGTGTTATATTCTGACACAACTTCGCAATCCAGGACAATTTTTGTCATATTTTTCTTACTGTCCTAAAAATAAGCAAATAAGTTCAAAGGTTTTGTCCGCCCAAAGCTAGAAACAGCGTCTGATTGTCGTATACTCTGGTGATAAACTTTTCACCATCAAAAATCACACTTTATTGTTGAAAATTTGAGTTTGTTTGGTATCAGAGGATGAAGGAGTTCTTATAGAACGCGTTTTTTCATGATCACAATAAAATATTTTGCCAGGGTCATAGTTTTAAGGGCATTTGCGTTTTATTGGTTAAGGTTTTGTTAAGGTTGAATAAAAAATAACTACGGAGGCCTATAACATATTTTTGAGGATGCAATTTTTTCCATCGGTTAGAGACAACTTATATCAATACTAGCTCATAGGTTTTGAGCAAAACGGAGCCGCTTATCACACCTATATGAAGGTTCAATCAAAGCTCTGCAAAATGAGTCGTTTTTTTCGAAAAAATGTTTAAGTCTTCAATTACCCAGGTATGAACCAATTCTGTCATTTGATATGGGCGTATGCTGGAGACAAGACCTGTGAAGAATCCCACGCCATCGTTGATGTTTTAGAAGCTTTCATCATACAGATATTGAACTCGACGTCCGCATGATAATATTTGACGATATGCTTCCAATTCCCCTCTGGTAAGGTGAAAGTTATAGAAAAAAATATATTCAAAGCGAAAAACTGAGTCTAAATAAATTAAACAATACAAGTGATGAAGAATATTTATGTTTCATTCATATTTTCTATGTAAAAACTACCTAAAACATGATATGACCATTTTCACATTTTTTATGGGCCATACTGTAATAGTTTCAAATTTCATTGATTGCATTGCATGAAATATCGATACGAGCCGTAAAATGACGTTGACAAAAAATTCACACAAAATTGTGATCAAAAGTTTGCCGTAACAGGGTTGATTTGATGGGATAAAATACAGCAGTTCTTTGAAGAACTTAAGCAAAACGGTAAATTTTAATGACTTTATTTCCCAAGTTTGTAATGTTTTTAGCATTTTATAGGATTTTTCGTGAGCTAATGTAGGGCTTTTGTGCCATCAGAACCAACATTTGCCAACATTTATGCAAAGGCTTATACATCTCAAAACATCCTCGCGATATGCCTTGCTTTCCCTATTAAACCTTCATCCAGCCAACATACATTTGCATGCTGAAAACCACACTAAAACCCGCATAACCTTTTTTGTTTCTTGATGGATTTTGCTGAAATTTTCAGAAGTTCTCGAAAAACTCTTCTAGTTTAAGGTCTGAAAGTGTTGGAAATATGGTCCAGCTAATTCCGGAGTTATCCCGGATTGTCTTGGGATACCGTTTTGTCTCAAATTCCGAACAGACTCATATTCCGAACACTCGGTTTTTGTATGGCGATGTGGCTGAAATGTTTCGCTGAAATATGTCATCAAATTAAAAGGAAAAGGCAGTCAACTGCAATTCAATTTTAACGTCTTCAAATCTATTTTATACCTCTGGAGTAGTGATGATTCTGTAGTTTGAGACCAGTAGAACTAGCTCAGATAAATCTATTTGCGAAATCATTTATTTGAATTCGATTTATTCGTGCTGTTCGGAATTTGAATCAAGGTGTTCGGAATATGAGACAGAATGAACACAGTGTTCGGCATTTGAATCAAAATGGTGTTCCATACTTTAACGTAAAAATAATACTAAATAAGCTAAAATAAACAATTTTATCGGCACACCTAACAACTAATAGTTAGACTTAGCGAATAAATTGAAATTTTTCCAAATAACAGCTAATTTATACCTATCAGATGCATTTCAAGTCACTGTTGGCCTTAAGTGTTCGGAATATGAGTCAAAACGGTACCAAAATTGGCAACATCATCCCTTCAACGATTGTACCCCGTTTGGCATGAAGTCGTTTAGTATAATGGTCGTTTGGCATAAGGGCCGTTTTGCATAATGATTGACATAAAATAAATATCGGCATTTTTTGAACTTTTACCGAGATCAACACCGCCGAGCCCATAGCAAAAAAAAAATGGTAGGTTCTAAACAAGCGTGGTGTTCGTTCAGAGATTTTCCAAGCTAAGAACATCAAATTTTTTTGTGAAATTAGAGAGCATTACTAAATAAAAGTCGTGACGGGTGTCTACATCTCAGAACATAGAGTATCTTTGAGCTCGTTGCGATGTACATATTTGAAAACAGTAAATTGGCAAAGAAAGTTCGCAGTTATTCATCAAAGGAACGCTCATAGAATATTTCGCTGCAGAACAAGCTCTGTCCCAGTTTGGATGAAACATTTGATGAAAATTACTTGATAAAAGAATGATTTTTTTTTTTGCAAAATATCAAAAGCTCTAATCCAAAGATCTATCAATGAGACTTAATACATAAATAGCCTTTATACGAGAGCAGATTATTTTTCATTTAAAATGTTTGAGGCTCTAATGCAAGAAAATCATTTCACATCCTAGGTCAAATGAACAACACATCTGTAAAAGGAGATATTTGTGGCAAAAATTTTCAACGGTACAATATTATTTTTTAAATTTGGAAGTGTACATCAAAAACACCGTCATTAAGGTACAGTGGGGGAAGTGTATCAGTGGGGTAAGTGGATCATTTGTCCATATTAAGCATAAATACTTGAATATGTTGAATGTTTTGGCACCATTGCTTCGTTTTAGGTTATGTTCTTACGTCCACACTAATACTATTGCAAAACAGGTACTACACATACACTAATACAGGCAAACTTGTTAGCAGCAAAAATCAATTAGTTTCCAAATTGTTTTCTACCAATCAAAATCCCATTGTATCTCAGTCTAAAATCGAATACTATTAGTTTTCTCAATACATGGTGAGCATTTCAGTTCTAATTTAATGAATATCGATGAAAAATATGTGATTTTAATAAATAAATACAGATATATTGGACATGGTACACTTACCCCTACTTCTTCATGGGGTGGGGTAAGTGGATCAAGTATTATTATCATTTGTTGGCAGACTTCTTACAACAAATTAAATAAGTTTCAATATCCACAAATGTTGTTTTCCTTTAACTTTGTCCATTCCTAGCTTAAATTTATTGAAGTGGCCATAGAAAATTTGAATTAATCCATCTAAAAGGTATATCAATCTTTCTGGTGTAAAAAAATATAAAAGAACGAATATTGCAAAATTCAAACAAAACTTTTTGTGGTATATCTTTTGTTTAATTGCAAAATAGGCAAAGTATACAATTTTTTCAATTGAAAGCATATTAAGAAACCTAACTTGACCATATTAATTGTTCTAGACAGATGGAACAACTAAATTAATGAATAAAATTAAAAGATTTCAGTATGTTAATCAAAAGTAAATGTAACTAATATTTTTAAATTATGAATGTTTTTCAAAAACATCGTTAGGAATAATCCTACAATTTTTCTGTAAAACTTATGAGTATTAAATGGATAATTTTTCTCCAAATTACTCTAGTTACAATTTTTTTTTTGAATTAGTGTAAACTAATGTTTAAATATTTTTCATAATATTTTGGTAACATAAAGTTACTTTTTAATTTTGACATCAATAGCACTAATAACAAGAACAAGAGTAATGTCATCCATACTATACATAATTACACCACATTTGTTTTGAGAATAGATTTTTTTTATTGGTGATCCACTTACCCCACCATGGTGGGGCAAGTGGATCATTTGGCGCAAATTTTCAAGTTCCTCATACTCATTACATAACAATCAAAAAAGCAAAATAAATGGTGATTTGAAGTATATTAGTCCCTCATTTATCATCCACAGAAAAAAGTTTGATTAACATTATTAACGTAAGCTGTACATAACAATGAAGTTGACTTTTGATTTTTCTGTATCCACTTACCCCACGTTACCTTATCGAAAGAAGGGAAAATTTGTGATTGGAATAATATTTTTTCCCGCATATCTCGGAAGGAGATCACTCGTTTGTCCCAAAAAGTATATGTTGAATATTGGCATGTTCTTAAGTAATTATCATTCTACCCGGATAAAAACGTATCATTCAGTGAATGGAATAAACCATTAATGTACAATATAACGTATTGGATACAATACAGCGTATTGTAATTGAATGTCGAAGCAATTGTTCAGTCTTGCGTCATCGGCTCCGGGCTCTAGTGTATTTCAATAGCCAACAATAATAATGCATACCCCTCGATCGCTATGGTAGCAATAGGATCCACAATTAATACATACAAGTTTTCACCAATAGTATCAAATGATTTATCATGTGAAAGTGTTTGTTGTAAATAATAATTGTAAGATATCTCGATTGTAAATAAAGTAGTATATCGTCGACCTCCCGAAGAGGCAAGATGACTCCCGGGGACAATAAGCTGTGCAGTAGAGTGAAATGTATAGTTGCTGGCTATTCTACATCCATCAACCCGAAAAAAACCACAACGTAGGGGCGGATCCTGGCCAAACATTGGTGCCGTGACCAGGATCACCGAATCAGAAGAGGATTGAGGATGCCAATACCGTTTCCGGACCCCGCCGTCCACCCGTCGGACCAAGCCGTCCATCCGAACCGTAGCGTTCACTCGTCGGACCCCTGCGTCCATTTGCCGGACCATTGCCGTCCATCCGGACCTCGCCGTCCATCTGTGGGACCAAGCGTCCACCCGCCGGACCATTGCCGTCCATGCCCCGGACCACTGCCGTCCAACCGGACCCCAGCGTCCACCTGCCGGACCTTGCCGTCCACCCGTCGGACCCCTGCGTCCATCCGGGCCGTAGCGCCCATGCGTAGAAAAGGGCATCCTCGAATTATCACCTCGAATCATCACATCGAATCGTCAAATCGAATTATCACCTCGAATCATCATCAAGCAACACGGTCCGATTCCGTGCGCCCAAGCAAGCCACGATCATCCATTCAACCGGGCGACGATGATCAATCAGAGCAAGCCATCAATCAACTAAGCGAACGATCGAACCCAGCACCCCGTGGACTACCTGAATGAGACAGTACCGATCGGCGATCACCATCCAAGTAGCCCGCATCGTATCCATCCTGCCCAAGCAAGCCGGACTGCATATCATCCCGACAACACTACCTACAGTGAGTCAGTTTCGATCGTTGTCACTATTGACATCGTTCTCTCCTGCCCAACAAACAGCAAGCTGCTCACGAACAAATTTGAAAACATTCATTTTCGGGCGGGAGTATGTTCGCGCTCAATTCAGGCGTGTGCAGAAAGGGACGACTATTGTGTCATTCAACACTGGCAGTGGAATATTCCACTGCCAGGCAGCGTGTAGTTTCTTCAGTTGGCGCCAATCTAACCGCGCGCCAAACTATTGAGTGCAGCGTGCGTCGTAAAAGAATCAATAGTTTAATTATTGTATGACCGTACTGTGCGCCTGTATATAAGGCGCACCCATTAGCATGTAAGTTTTGTAGTTTGCTTCATTTCCCCCACCGAGTAGGCACGCTGCCTCTCGGTGGCAATAAATCGATTAAAGAGTGAAAGTTGTTCGTTTGTTTCGTCGTCGTCCACGCCATAAGAAAGATAGACACAACGTAGGGAAGACGTCCTGGCCGAAACACTGGTGCCGTGACCAGGATACTGCTGGGAAGCAATCATAGGACGCCGTTATAGAATATTCGATGAAATTCACACATCAGCAACTACTTCAAAACTCGCTCACATAATCGTTCAGCTATTTCCTGAAGCACTTAATGGAGGATATGCATATTGTTCGCTCATTAAATCGATGAAGTTCACCGCCATTACTGTGGAGCTTAGCATCCGATGGAAGTATCTCGAAAGGCCCAGCGCCGCTCTGTTTTCCTGTAAGAAATGTACGTATATTTGTTGGACCACTTGTCGTCTATTCATCGGACCATTCGCCGTCCATTCGTGGGACCACTAGCCGTCCAGTTGTCGGACCGAACGCCGTCCATTTGTGGGACCGTTTGCCGCCCAGTTGTCGGACCGTCTGCCGTCCATCTACAAATTCCATCGCCGTCCTTCTAAGGCCCTCGCCGTGTACCCACCAGCCCGGATGTCTATTTGCTGACCAGTGTTGACCAGACTCATTTCCCCGAAATTCGAATTGTGAAGCCATGAACTGTTATAAGTATGCGTTGTATTCCTGAGATGGAGGGAGAGGTGGTTGGGCTTGAGTGTTGCACATGGGATCCGACAGTTTCGATCTCGGTGGGCCGCAATTCAAGTTTCGGTGAAATGATTCGCACTCACTCACTCACTCATTTCATTTCACCGAAACTTGAATTGTGGCTCTCTGGGATCAAAATTGATCGATTTTGTGTGCAGTACTCAAGCTTTACCATCTGTTTTTCTATCTTAGGAGGATAGAGCATGGTTGTAGTAGTTCGTGGCCTCGTAGTTCGGAAAATGTTATTTTCGGGGAAATGAGTCTGAACAACACTGTTGCTGACGTAACCACTCTTTCTCCAAGGCTTCAAATTTACATTCATAGGATCATGTCGTCTACTCATTAGACCAGATGCACATTTATAGGAACCTGTGTATCCCTTTGCGGAGCTCGTCGTATATCATCTTCAAACCGGAATGGCAGCCAAATCCATCGAAATTTCTTCAGCATCTTGCCGGATGGGATTATTAATCGTTTGGAACGATACAATGCGTTTCAAAAGGATTGTTTTCCCATTCTGAGTTTTAGTGAGAATCTTTGTTTGCTATATAACTTCACTCAGAGTGAAGCGTTGAGTATAGTACGTTAAGTCTTTGATTCTGATCAACGGATTTAAAAACATTCGTTTTTGGGGGCCGGTATGTTCAGTCTTGCGTCATCGGCTCCGGGCTCTAGTGTATTTCAATAGCCAACAATAATAATGCATACCCCTCGATCGCTATGGTAGCAATAGGATCCACAATTAATACATACAAGTATTCACCAATAGTATCAAATGATTTATCATGTGAAAGTGTTTGTTGTAAATAATAATTGTAAGATATCTCGATTGTAAATAAAGTAGTATATCGTCGACCTCCCGAAGAGGCAAGATGACTCCCGGGGACAATAAGCTGTGCAGTAGAGTGAAATGTATAGTTGCTGGCTATTCTACATCCATCAACCCGAAAAAAACCACAACGTAGGGGCGGATCCTGGCCAAACAGCAATATTATTCTTGTTTGGATATACAATTCAAAAACAATATAATATATTGTAACAAAACATTGTATTGTTTTTAATTGGTTTTATACCTTACAATTTTGGCCAAATTCCTATTTTCGCGTAAAACAACTGTTGCTTTTTTCTATGTAGCTTTGCTGAAAGAAATAAACAAAACAAGTTCAGAAAGCAAGAAATGTTGGGTGAAAATAATTCAAAAAGTTAAAATAAGTAGTTTTTTAGAAGTCACTTGACATAAGCTGTAACGACGAATGCAACCATGATACAGTTCGTTGAATTGTTTTTGTATTGTACAACAATACACGAATTGCTAATCAAGACAATACATGAACATTATATCGTATTGTATCTTCAAAATGTTTGTATGAGAAAATATCTATATTTGTATTGTTACGATACTTAACCACCCATACATTATATTGCAAAAATCTCATATACCATACAGTGAACTGTTCAAAACAATATATTGTACTGTAATTGTATTGTCATTTTACATATACTGTATTGTATTTCCAATATATCGAATGGTACTGTTACAATACGTTATATTGTTTTTGTATTGTATTTTTTATTCGGGTAACAACACATCTGGAAAGAATTTATAAATCAGCAAAATATAAAAAATATTAACATTTCGCTTAACTAAAGAAAAAAATTAAAACAAATAATGGTTACATATTCACAAAAACAATAGAACAAATAAAAGAAGGGTAAATTTGTGCTAAATATATGAAAATCTTCTGTGCAAAAATTTGTTCCAAAAGCGAAACTCTTCTTATTCTTCATGGCATTAACGTCCCCACTGGGACAGAGCCGGCTTCTCAGCTTAGTGTTCTAAGAGCACTTCCACAGCTATTAGCTGAGAGCTTTCTTTGCCTAAATTGCCATTTTTGCATTCGTATACCGTGTGGCAGGTACGATGATACTTTATGCTCAGGGGAGTCAAGAAAATTTCCATTACGAAAAGATCCTGGACCGACCGGGAATCGAACCCAGACACCTTCAGCATGACTTTGCTTTGTAGCCGCGGACGCTAACCACTCGGCTAAGGAAGGCCCCAAAAAAAAGCGAAACTCAAAAGAAGAATTAATATTTGAAAGAAGGGTAATTTCTGGATAAATAAAAAAATACTTTTGGCAATAACTTTCCTAATATACTTAAATTTATTCAAGAGCAAATGATTGTTGAATAAGGTGTCATTTTGTATCAATTGACAAGCCTGATGGCATCAGAAATGTTCAAAGAAACGTAAAAACGAAAAATTGAAAAAAAATTGTTTTCAGACTCATTATGCAAAACGACCATTATGCCAAACGACTTTATGCCAAATGACCTACCACCCCCTTCAACGAATATCTCAAGATCCTGATGAGCTAGAGCCAGACGGTTGGTGTTTCCGGCAAAATTGTTCAATAGTTCTTGTTCAGTCGTTCTGACAGTCAGAAATATTTACGGGAAATTGTCCGCTTTGTGGCGTTAGTAATATTTTTCTTTTTTCTTTATTACGAGATCCTGATTAGATAGAAGGTTGGTGTCTTGAGCAGACTTGTTCAGCAGAACGAGAGCTATCTGTGAAGTCTGTTAAGGAATTCGTTTTTCTACCTTGATCAACCAAATTTAAGGACTAGGATAGTTTATTTCTGGAAAGCTTCGTTTATCTTTTTGTAGAATTTTATGCATTTGGGGTAATGGCATTCGGGGTAGTGACCCATTCGGGGTAGTGTCATAGAGAGTCCGTTTTAATATATGGATAGAAAAATTAGTGAGTTAAAAGAGAATTAGGTTATCCATTAGATAAATCAGTTCGATTAAAATAGAGCCACTTAAACAATTTTGCAATAGAAATAAAAAAATTTAGTAAAGTAGATAGCAGAATCTAACAACGAACAATTAATTAAAAAAAGACCACCAAGCTGCTAATCCAGGGCAGAAATGCAGCAGCCAAATCAACCCAACTTCCATCAACACCGTCCAAAAAACAGTTACGTTGGCAGCCGAAAATCGTCCTGTACTATCAATGATTTCCCGCCACTGGATCCGAAACAAACAATCCCGTTATCAGTACCCCAGAACGAAGCACCAACATTATTACCTACGACAGCAGCAAATAAAACCATCGAACAAAAGACAAGTCCAAGTGTAAATAATTATAAATTCGATGTAACGATTGAAATTGTAATTTGAAAAAGGATGAACGACTCCGTAAAGCCTTCTGGGCGTTTGAGTCTTTAAAACAAAGAATTAATAAAAAAAATCAAAAAAAGACGTCCGAGGTTAATTTCAAGGGTATAAAATTTTTCCAAAGACGCCAAGCTTATCAGATTAAAAAAAATAACGTTATAAACTTCACCGAAAAGAATCCGAAGTCACTTGATTTCTATCTACATCTTAGATTTGTGGCTTAAACCAAACCGTATGAACATTTATAAAGAAAGCTTATCAGCCTTGATATTCAGACGTGTGAACGTAATTGTTACTAGTGTCTCATAGCGTATGGATCCACTATCAGATTTTTCACTGACAAATAATACATTGCACAATCTTCTCAATAACATTGCTGAAAACATCTACAGTCTTGCTTAAGCTAGACAAATAAAAGAAATCAATCACGTCACGAATCACATTTTAAACCAACAGTTGCCGAAAACAACAATCTTTAAGCTCGTCAAGATCTCGAGATACATAAAGTGAAAAATATTGTATGCTCCCCAGCGAATAAACTGAACGACTTTGCTGAAGACTCCCACTTTCTAGCGCATCGGGATTTTGGTTTACTAGCGTTACCTAGCGGACAAATTTCCAAACTGATTTTTTACCGCCAGGTCGCCCTCGTTTTGCTGAATTACTTTGCCGAGAATACCAACCTTCAAGCTCATCAGGATCGGAAGATACGGAGGTTTGGAGAGTATTTGTTACTAGCGCCACCTGGTGGACGACTTCCCAACCAGATTTCTCACTTCCAGATAGCCTTCGTTCTGCTGAACAACTTTGCCGAAGGCTACGACTTTCTAACTCATCAGGATCTTTAGTTATAGAAATTGAGTTAAAATGTTATTAGCGCCACCTAGCGGAGGAATTACCAAACAGATTTTTCAGCGCCAGGTAACTCTCGTTCTACTGAAAAATTTTGCCGAAAACATCAACCGTCTAGCTCATCAGGATCCTGAGATATACGTTGAAGGGATGACGTGGCCAAAACAATCCGGAATTACTCCGCAGCACATACACAGATGACAGAGAGAAGTAACATTGACGAAAATGAACAGGGTGCTCTCTTGAATTGGGGTTTGGGAAAATTATCAGTATAGCTGCGACAGACGAAGCTGTAAGGTTGCGTTCAGAAATTTGTAAGTGTTTGTGTGAAAATTGAAGCGTCTGATGAGGACTGAAGTGAAGTAAGCCAAAACGCGTAACGCCGAAAGTGTTGCTGTTGTCAAGAGCGGGACGTTCCACATGGTTTTATGGGTGGACATTTCGCATAATGGACGTTTGGCATAATGAGAATTATATGCCGTTTTAAAATTGCTACCTGTTCTTTTGTGAAACTCTTGTATGAAACTGTATACGAAACATTCATTATGTCAAACGTCATTATCTGCCCATAACTGCATATTTGTCACATGCGATATTTGAGACAATTTCGAGTTAATACCAGTAATTAAATGATAAATACTTTTGATCAACTTACTAGAATCTTTGAGGTTGTTCTAGAAAATTCTAAAAAAATACCAAGTTGTTTTGTCACATTGCTTAATATAACCGCATACTTAACAGTCACAATTAGATCATACTTGAGCCTAATGAAGTTGCAATGAAATTTGTATCAGAATTATTTTCTGATTATTCACCCAGTATGCGATATTAGTTGTACAAAATTTCAGCCCCAAATAAGCACTTTTAAGTTCTTGGCCAACTTTATATATCATAGTTTCTTTCCATACTACCATAAAATGCACAGTTGGTATTCCATTTACTCAATGCCACCTTTGGCGAATGTTACAATTATGCAGTTATGGGAAGTTATGTGAAACGTGTTTGTGTGAAACAGGTCACTCCCGTTGATGTCTGTTGTTACCGAAAAAAATACAAATTATGAAAATTAAATAGAAGTGAATGGTGATAAATTCAACCAATACTTGGTTATCCCTGTATAACAAATCTAACAATATTTCTATTTTATTTTCTTCCATGTGTTCGACAAAAAGACAACAAATTGAACTTTCCAAATTTTCATTATTTTTCCACCCTTTTGTCAAATAGCATTCGAACTATCATAACTGTTACTATTTATTAGGGTGCCAATGAAAATCGATTTTTCGAATTTCAAAAAATGGTAGTGCTCAAAAGTTTTGTCTCCTCGAAAAAAGTTCCCATGCAAAATTTGAGCTCAATCGGACTTCATTAAGTGGACCCCCAAAGCGGTCAAAGTTTGGCTTTTTTGACCCATGAAAAAACTCCGAAATCAAATTTTTTTTTTTTGATGCCAGATGTTCTAGAAATGCATGAAACGTCGAGATCTGGTGTTATTTGGAAAAAAAATTTTTTTTTGAAAAAATCGACCTTTTGGGACTTAAATTTTTGAGTTGGGGATTTTTTTGAGAACATTTTTTTGGGGATTTTTTTGAGTTGAATTGAATTTGAAATGAACGATTTGAATTCAATTGCTCAGAAATTCAAGGCAATAGTATTGAAACATATCCTATATCATTGTTGGCCACTGAAAGCATATTATATGTGATATTTCATTAGGGTGATTCATTTACTTTCCATTAAGGTGGTCCTTTTTGTTAAAAAATAAAAAAATAAAAATTGAATTTTAATTGAATATTGAAGACAATAGTATTGGAACATCTTCATTATCGTAAGCCATTTTCTACATTTAATATGTGGTATTTTATTAGGGTGGTTCACTTATTTCCAGTAGGGTGGGCCTTTCTGTCGAAAAATCATAATTTGAATGGGATATTAAAAACAATAGTATTTTATCACCTCTTTCATTATCGTAGGCCATTTCCTTCATTAGATTCGTTATATTTTATTAGGGTGGCTTACTTATTTTCCATTGGTGTTTGCCGAAAATTAAAAAAAAAAACAAGAAATTTTGAATTTGATCCTTTTAGTATTTTAATATCTCTTTTATAATCGTAAGCCATTGTCTTCATTTTTGTTTAGAGAGGCTTTAAATTCCCTGAATTCATGCGCCTCTAGTTCCATTTGATATGCGACATCATCGTAGGACACTGTTAACATATTTCATTAGGGAGTTTCTCTCATTTTCCATTAGGGTGCATCATTTTTCGTACAGTTTGAAACCATGATTTCTCGAAAAAGTCTCGTCCACTTTCCTTAATTATGGTGTCATTGTAAAAATTTCAACCTTAATATCTACAGACCGAAAGATTATGGTGTGGACTACTACATAATATTTGCGTAATGTTCGACGAAAAATGTAAAGGTAACTTAGTCAACAACAACAGAGTTTTCTAGAAAGCTTCTCATTGTTAGAAAGGTCCTTTTGAAAAGTTTTGCGTGATTTTCATTCGGAATGCAACACTTCACTAAGTTGAACCAGTTTGGAGTCCTCGTCTCATACAAAATCCGCTTGCTACTTCGTGATTTCAGATGCACTCATCTCAGAGATCAAGCATTGAGCCTCAGTGACCTTTCCAATTTAGTTTTGCAAATTCCGAAGGAAATTTCAGAGAAAATTCTGTTGGAAATACCGAAAGAAAATCCAAAGGAAATTCCAACGGAAATTCCAGAGGGAATTACAAAGGAAATTCCAGTGGAAATTCTGAAAAAAATTCCAGTGGAAATATCGAAAGAAATTCCAGAGAAAATTCCGAAGGAAATTCAAGACGAAATTTATCAGGAAATTCCAGAGGAAATTTCGCAGGAAATTCTAGAGGAAATTCCGAAGGAAATTCCAGAGGTAATTTAGAAGGAAATTCAAGAGAAAATTCTGAAGGAAATTCTAGAGAAAATTCGGAAGGAAATTCCAGAGAAAATCCCGAAAGAAATTCCAGAGGAAATTCCAAAGGAAATTCCAGAGTTAATTTCGAAGAAAATTCTAGGGGAAATACGGAAGGAAATTCCAAAGGAAATTCCAAATGACATTCCAGAGGAAATTCTGAAGGAAATTCCAGAGGAAATTCCGAAGGAAATTCCAAAGGAAATTCCGAAGGAAATTCCAGAGGATATTCCGAAGGAATTTCCAGAGAAAATTCCGAAGGAAATACCGAAGGAAATTCCAGAGAAAATTCCGAAGGAAATTTCAGAGAAAACGAAAATTATAGAGGTACTTCCGAAATAGTTTCAAAGCTTCAAAAGAAAGTCCAAATGAAATTCCGAAGAAAGCTGCAAGGAAAATTTCAAAGGAAATTCCAAAGTAAATTCCAATGCCTCGAAAGAAATTCCAAATAATATTTCAAATACAATTCTGAAGGAAGCTCCAAAGATAATTACACAGGAAATTCCGAAACAAACTCTAGAAGAAATTCGGAAGGAAACTCCAAAGAAAATTCCAAAGCAAATTTCGAAGGAAACTCAAAAAGAAACTCCGAAGTAAATTTCGAAGAAAATTCCAATGAAAAGTTCAGAATGAAATTCTGAAGGACATTTCATAGGAAATTTCGAAGGAAATACCACAGAAAATTCAAAAGGGCACTTCTAAAGATACTGAAGAAAATTCCACAGGACATTCCGAAACAAATTCAGGTTAATTTTCTAATTTTGATGAAAATTCCGTAGAAAATTTCAAAGGAAATTTCGTAGAAAAGTCCAATTAAAAATTTTAAAAGGAATTCCGAAGGAAATTCCGATTAAAATTCCAAAGGAAACTCCAAAGAAAATTCCGTTGAAAACTCCAACGAAAAAATCCATATAAAATTCCGACGAAATTTCTATAAGGAACTTTGTTATATCTTTGAAGAATAAACGAGAACTGATTGTTAAAACTGGAATTGCCTACGTTGTCACAACCGAATCGCGTGTACAATAGCAAGCAGAAGGCAACGTACTTTTGTTTCGGGAATGAAGGAGCCCAAGGCTGAGAATCTCTTTTGAAAATATAAACTAAACACTTTTGTTGCCCTTCATTGTCGCCCATCAAGCTATTGTCATAATTTGAATACGTCAAAAATTATTTCATTCCTTTTTTATCTGTATTTTGATTATGGCAGTTAGAGTTGTGCTTCACTGAATTCACTGATTATTGTGATTGGAACGTTTTATTTTAGCTATTCAAAAGAAAACCTTAATGAAAATATCTTAACGAAGAGTTGCATGCCAATGAAGAATCATGATTCAAAACTATACAAACAAAGTCGATTTGTTATATCTGTTGAGATTATTTTTTTTTTAATTTACAAATTAAATGGTCACCCTTATGCAAAACTGAGGACAATAGCCCCAATGAAATATCATTTATTATATGTTAACAGTGGCCTACGATGACATAGAAGATGTTTAATTACTCTTGTATTTATTATTCCATTCAAATTCTCATTTTTTTTTAAAGGACCACCGTAATGGAATATAGGTGAGCCTTCCCAATGAAATATCACGAATCTAATGAAGGAAATGGCCTACGATGATGAAAGAGGTGATAAAATACTATTGTTTTTATCGTGTCTTATGTTAGTAAAAATTTGACTTCGTCACTTTATGTCTTAGTTTTAAGAATTTTGTCATTGGGGTGACCATTTTACCTGTTGACTAATAATAAATAAATAATATCCCATTCAAATTATGATTTTTCGACAGAAAGGCCCACCGTAATGGAAAATAAGTAAACCACCCTAATAAAATACCACATATTAAATGTAGAAAATAGCTTACGATAATGTGAGAGATGTTCCAATACTATTGTCTTCAATATTCAATTAAAATTCTATTTCTTATTTTTTTTATTTTTTAACAAAAAGGACCACCCTAATGGAAAGTAAATGAACCACCCTAATGAAATATCACATATAATATGCTTTCAGTGGCAAACAATGATATAGGATATGTTTCAATACTATTGCATTGAATTTTTCAGCAATTGAATTCAAATCGTTCATTTCAAATTCAATTCACTCCCCCAACTCAAAAAAGTCTCAAAAGGTCGATTTTTTTCAAAAAAAAAAAAAAAAAAAATTCCAAATAACACTAGATCTCGACGTTTTATGCATTTCTAAGACATCTGGCATCAAAAAAAAATTTTCGATTTCGGAGATTTTTCATGGGTCAAAAAAGCCAAACTTTGACCGCTTTGGGGGTCCACTTAATGAAGTCCGATTGAGTTCAAATTTTGCATGGGGACTTTTTTCGAGGAGGCAAAACTTTTGAGCACTACCATTTTTTGAAATTCGATGGCAAAATTTTTCCCATACATTCCATTGGCACCCTACTATTAATATTTGGATATTTGTTATTCATATCTACTTTGCATTAAAATTTTACCAGAAATCTTGTCAAAAAAACTCTGCTCTACTCTACTCTAATTATATCAGCGATTTGTCCAGAGAATCTTTCAATCCGTCCTAAAAAAGCTGTTATAGGTATTTTTCCAAAAGCTTTAACAGGATTTCTTTCCGAAGTTTCATTAAAAATTGTGCCAAGAACTTTTGCATTCCACTGGTTACGTCTTCAGGAATTTATGTAAAAATGATTTTGTTAACTTTTCAACAAGAATAGTTACGCGACAAGCGTTCTTCAAAAACTCCTCCACGGATTCCAAAGATTATTCCTAGAAAGTGCATGTAGAAGTTCATTAAGTTTCTGGAAGGGATATTTTGATTTTCGTTTTGTAGGAGAGGCTTGCTGTAAAATTTTGCAACTTGTTAGAAATTTCCAACGTTTCTTCAAGTAATTGCTCCAACTTTTTCGATATGAATTAAGTTATGAAAGACCTCGTTTGGGGATTATATTGGAAAGACCCAGTGCTCATAGCACATCATCTAGGTTAGCCTTCTGCAATCAAGTTATCCATAGGCGACTCTCGATAAGCCCGCAATAATGGTTGTAACTTTCACCGAAATCTGGGTGACACTGTATTTAAGTACGTCACTGTACATGACATTCCAGAATACCGAATCAAGTTTGGGACCTTTTGGTATACGTGGCGTTATTATAACGCTTAAAAGGACATTTTTGTTTTAGTTGTAGTTGTGTACTAGTATCCTTCCGATGAAGAAGTTCTCTGGATGCTTGCACAGGTCCTCCAGAACCTGTTAGTGCGGGGGTCCTCATGATCAAATGTTAACAAATCAACTTTCAATTGGAATGCACTCTCACTCAAATCATTTGAATTTTTACTCCTCAGAAAAAAAAACCATGAAATCGCTTCATTTTTCACCGCAGAGAAGTGAGTTTCTGTCAAGCCTGATTGAAAGTTCTACTGTACAAATCTCATTAGCCAGTTGTTGATGAGCTGTGAGGGGAGACGTAAGCATCTATCAAATTTATTAGGTGAAATAACACTATGATCATTACCTACAAGTAGGGTAGCTTGTTCTTCTATCGACAGAATAGATTTTTATCCCCTACTTTCTACTCCACCGCTTTATTGATAAAGTTTTGACACTTGAACAATAATGATTTGCTTTCGTTCATGAGAAAATTATCCATACTTTGTTCAATGATTTTTGATTAAGGTAAACATTCGAAGTAATATCTTTACTTTAACTTCCTCAATAGTTCAGTTTTACCCACAGCTCATCACTGTTCATACCGCACCCCGATTGCAAAAGTTCTTATCTGAGTGTCGTTTATACTTCAAACCTCATCATTACCGACTCTTTTACAGAGCACCATTACCATAAAGAGTGGCAAATTGTACCGCTCTACGCCGCGTCTACAATTTCATCGTCTGGGCAATTTTCCTCGCTTCTAATTAGATGCATTTAAACAGCTAGTACCTACTACATTCGTCCCACCCCATTTTCACCCGGGCAAGCACACAATCAACAAACGCTTGACGGGCTTTTCATCTTCAAAGCTTCGCCATTTCCACTTCCCAGGTCCCACCATTTGTCGGAACACTGGCACATCGCGTGCCCCAACACTTGCTCGGTTTGCACTCCCGGGTAAGTTTTTGCTTGTTTTGCAGCCCTCTTTTGTGTTGCTTCCCTCATTCCCAGTGGACCGAATTAAAAGCACTGATGGGTGGTAATCTACTTCTTAGCTCCCCGCCGCTGTAAAAACAGCTTTCACATTACACGGCAGTGGAGAGTAAAAAATGGAGGGAAAATATAAGCAAGTTCTAGGAAAAGGATAACCAGCACTGGTTTATTCAACAACTGTCAATAGAGTAATCCAAAGCGAAAAAAAAACTAAGAAATAGGAATACATTTTTTGGGGCCTTCCTTAGCCGAGTGGTTAGAGTCCGCGACTACAAAGCAAAGCCATGCTGAAGGTGCCCGGTCGGTCCAGGATCTTTTCGTAATGGAAATTCCTTGTACTTCCCTGGGCATAGAGTATAATCGTACCTGCCACAAGATATACGAATGCGAAAATGGCAACTTTGGCAAAGAAATCTCTAAGTTAATAACTGTGGAAGTGCTCATAAGAAAACTAAACTGAGAAGCAGGCTCTGTCCCAGTGAGGACGTAATGCCAAAAAAAGAAGAAGACATACATTTCGTGACAGTTTTTATTGAAAACTTTTATGATATTTGTTGTTTGTTATTATTTGTTGCTACAATGTTTCGTCAATGCACAATGGTCGGGCTCCATATAAAGGAGCGGCCAAAACTACCAAAACACTTTTTTGAGATGTTTATGGTTTTTAAAATTTTAAAACATACCTCATGCATTATATTATTATGATTCTTAATTGAAATTGAAAAATGTAACAATAAAATAAAGTAAAAAATTCATATTTAAGAAATGCAAAATTTTTCAAATTTACGCACTATCTGAAAGCTTATGGTTCAATACTTTTATCGAGCATGAGGATGGAAAAAATATTTGGTTGAAGCTTCAATACTGTTTAATATTACGCTTTAGTAATTTTGATGATTTTGAACATGAAAAACAACTCTTGCACTTTAAAATACATCCTTATATCTTACAAAAAACGTTTCATTTTTTTGCAGAAATTTGCTGATTTGCAAGTTAGAGCTATTTGAATAATTCAATATTTTCATACATTTTGACGATATTTTTCATACAAATTTGATATAAAATATATTTAACCACTCTTCATATATATTTTGATCATTTCTTGATCGTCCCAAACTTTTAAGATCCTGCTCCACTTGGTCAATCCTCTTAGCTCATTGCGCCCCTTTTCGTATTATACCGGCTGATTTCCGATTAAGCCTGTCTGCCTAAAATTTTCAAGAGCAAATATTCAAGAGCAAAATAAAAAAAAATGCTACCTGCAGATAGAGTGTTAGCCTTCTTTAAATGCTTGTACATTTGGCTACCACAGCCAAACCCAGCCAGAAAGAAAAGCGCCGAGACCCGCACAAGTTTGCTCTTACTCAACCCGCAAGTGTGTACTCGTGCGTTTTGAAGATTTTCAAAGAGATTACTCGGTTTTCTTTGGTCCTCGTCAACATCACCGTTGTCGTCATCAACTGAAGAGGACGAAGGCAGGCTGTAGGGCTGTAAGTACCCACCGCATTGCCGTTGCTACTGCCATCCGGCCGAGTGCTGTTTACAGAGAAAATCATTGTTTAATTCATTAGGAAAAACACGCCCTGGTGACTGGGGGAACGAGGATCGAGGGGAAGGGGCTCTAGATTTATTCCTGCTATTCGTAAAGATTTTCTGATTTCATGTTCATTTTTGTACTTCGTTATCTACACTATTTTTTGTACCTCCAGAAGTCGAGATAAAGGGTTTTCTCTATTTAAAAGCTTTTTTTGGGACTATGTCGGATATTATAAGTCAGAAAAAAATCGCTTTCTTCAAACGTGCATAATCTGGAACGAAAAATCTGTTGAATAACAAAAAATAACTAGCCAATTAACATCACAAAAAAGGTATGTAATGTAAAACGGGGTAACTTTGATAGTCTTGTCGACGAAAACTTTAATATTTATGCATTCTGCTTCAAATAATTACAATTTATATTTTTAAATAAGGTACTGCCATTCTAGCTATCGATTGCACTTGATATATTGTCATAAGATTTATTCTAAATGAATGCATTACTTTTTTTTATATAATCGAAAGTCGGTTTCTGTTTGGGGGTAACTTTGATAATGGAGTATAAATCGAACAAAATTGAATCAATTACGGAACATTTATAGGGCGTTGCATACCTTTAGGCGTTTAACGCTATATGAAAATTTCTGTGGCGCCAGTAGCGTAGCTAGGGGGGTGCGGTGGGTGCGGTCCGCACCGGGCCCCGAGTTCATGGGGGCCCTCAAATCGTGGTAAGAATTTAATTTGTTATTAAGAATTTGCTTTCTAGGAACATGTTAGGTAATAAACAGTTAAAATTCAGTTTGAAGTAGACCTTGATCTGCATTGTGTTAGGGCCCAAAATAGACGTACCGTTTTGATTCATATTACGGACACTTAAGGCCTCAGTGAAGTAGAACCCAGTTTGGACCATACAAAATAAATCATTATGTATGATTTTTTAGCGTTATCGAGCGTCGGAAGCCCTTAACTTTCGGATGGTGGGTAAAGAATACGCGTCCGCAACTTGAATAATTTTAAATAAATCAAAACGTGTGGGCTTTTTTTTTGCTTATCTCGTTTATTTGGCAGGCTCAGGCGCCGTAGGGCATAACAGAGCCGAAATCTTTTCTTTTTTTTACATTATTTACATTTTGAAATTTGAACTTATTTTAAAAACTATGTTAGTTTGCGGAAGTTTTAAGGTTAGTGGATACATTTGAAACAGGGAAGGAAAGGATTTTTTGGAATTTCTTAAGCTACTTAGACAACTAAGCTGATGAAGCTTGAAGGGACAGGATGTCCAGATCTGTAATGAAACTAAACAGAAACGGTTTGTGGGAGACACGACGAGAAGAGGACAATTTGAATGGGAAAAAGAAAGACAGGGAACGAACACAATCAAACCCGGATATTGATACGCTTCAAAAACAGATGGATTAAATTCATATATTCCAAATCAAGGCCCGCCAACACTTCCCTGACAGGTTTCTGCTGTTTTCCTCGGATCCGGAGAGTTTCAGTCAGCTCAGATCTGACGCCACGATGCTCAACGCATCCCCACACAACATGTTCGATATCCTGGTAAGCCATGCCGCAAACACAGAGATTGCTTTCTGAGAGCGCAATACGGTGGGTATGCGCGCTTAACGAATAGTGATTGGACATAAGCCGACACATGACACGAATGAAATCACGGCTCATGCCCAACCCCTTAAACCATGGCTTTTTCGACACCTGTGAAAATATGGAATGCAGCCATCTACCCATTTCTCCGTCTCTCCATTTCTGTTGCCAGCTGATCAAGGTCTCCCGACGGGCCAATGCAAAAAATTCTTCGAAGGCGATTTGACGCTCGTAAACATCGCCTTCTTTTGCGCCTACCTTAGCCAGAGAGTCCGCTTTCTCATTGCCAGGAATGGAGCAATGCGAAGGGACCCAAGCTAGGGTAATAGTGTAAGAGCGAATTGACAAAGCACTCAATGCCTGGCGTATTCTATTCAGGAAGTACGCTGAGTGCTTCACCGGCTTCATTGACCGAACAGCCTCCAGAGAACTTAAACTGTCGGAAAAAATGAAGAAGTGCTCGGGTGGGAGAGAACTGATGTACTCTAAGGTGTAATGTATAGCTGCTAGTTCAGCAACATATACAGAACATGGTTTTTGAAGCATGAAGGAGGCGCTATGAGAAACGTTGTAAACACCGAAACCAGTGATATCATCCATTTTTGACCCATCAGTGAAGAACTGTCGGCTCTCGCTGACATGCCCGAATTTACTTGCAAACATGGGAGGGATAAACTTTGAACGAAAGTGATCTGGTATACCATGGATATCTTGCTTCATGGACAAATCAAATACTACAGAGGAACAGTCGAATTCTAGGAAGTTGTCACGATTGGTGTTAACCGAAGATGGGCTAACCTCCAGCGTCATGTACCAGTAGTACACACTCATGAAACGAGTTTGAGGGTTATGTTCAAGCAGCTTTTCGTAGTTTTCAATAACCAATGGATTGAGAACCTCACAACGGATGAGGAACCTGAGTGTTAACTCCGCGAAACGATCTGTCAGGGGCTGTACTCCTGCAAGTACCTCTAAACTCATTGTGTGAGTCGAGTTCATGCAGCCTAGCGCGATGCGAAGACAGCGGTACTGAATCCGCTGTATCTTCAGCATATGTGTTTTCGCCGCGGATTGAAAGCAAAAGCTACCGTACTCTAAGACCGACAAGATGGTTGTTTGGTACAGTTTGATCAGATCTTCCGGATGGGCTCCCCACCATGTTCCGGTTATAGTTCGCATGAAGTTGATTCGTTTCTGGCATTTCTGTGTCAGATACACAATGTGTTTCCCCCAGGTGCATTTGGCGTCGAACCAGACCCCGAGATATTTAGAAGACAAGCTATGAGTGATTGTCTTACCCATGAGTGTAAGCGGAAACTTGGCAGGTTTGTGTTTCTTTGAAAAGACAACCATCTCAGTTTTCTCCGCAGAGAATTCGATACCCAGCTTTAAGGCCCAAGTAGACAAATTGTCCAGAGTATCTTGTAAGGGTCCTTGTAGTTCGGCTGCTGTTGGTCCTGTGACAGAAACAACACAGTCGTCTGCAAGCTGTCTTAACGAGCAATTTTCCATGAGACAGTCATCAATGTCTCTCACATAAAAATTATAAAGAAGGGGACTCAGACATGATCCCTGGGGGAGACCCATGTAGCTAATTCGTGAAACTGACAAGTTGCCATGAGTAAAACTCATATGCTTCTCGGACAACAAATTGTACAAAAAATTATTCAAAACTGATGAAAGGCCACTTGCGTGGAGTTTGTCTGTAAGGACATCAACACAAACTGAGTCAGAAGCACCCTTAATATCCAAAAACACTGAACCCATCTGTTCCTTTTGGGCAAAGGCAAGTTGAATTTCTGAAGAAAGCAGCGCAAGACAGTCGTTCGTTCCTTTGGCTCTGCGAAAACCAAACTGTGTATCTGACAGCATGCCATTCGATTCAACCCATTTATCCAGCCGAAAGAGAATCATCTTCTCTAACAACTTGCGAATACACGACAACATCGCAATTGGGCGGTACGAATTATAGTTCGACGCGGGTTTCCCGGGTTTTTGGATGGCTATTACTCTCACCTCACGGTGTCTTTGTGGAGTAAGTTTATTACAAAAAAATAGGTAAGTCTGAAATTTCGAACTAAAAACAATTAGACTTTGCTCTTTCATTTGCGACTAAAATCAAAAAAATCGGTCGGGGGGTCCAGAACATTTTTTTTTTATTTTGTGTGAAGTACTTATGCATATGTGTTTTTGTACCGACGTACCAAAGACACATTAAAGACCTCCATGTGTCTTGCGGTTGTCCAAAATTTTATGGCTCATAAGGTAATCTAGAATGCCGTGTACTGCGATCTGTCAAACATGGGTACCTTTTGCACTACCGAGGGACCAAATGCAGTACTAGAAGTGGTACCAAGCTCGAGTGGGACGGACCTGGACGTACGTTTGGAGATACGGGACGAACTGCAAGGTCAAACCCTTTGCACACCTTGGCATGGAAGGTAAAGTTGTTCTTGGTCAAATGAGCTGTAATAAGCATAAATGACATATGATATACGTATAGTCGCAAAACTATCTCAAGCGTCGTTTTAATTATTTTCCACGCGTACTTAAATTGGTTATAATGATGTAAGAAGTTACTAGAGAATATTTCTCGCAAAACTTATGATCTCATCCTAAGGTGAAGATGCATCGAGGTCAAACCTCGAATTTTCAAGATCACAAATCTAGAGAACCAAGTTTGGCAGATCGCAGTACACTTTTCACGGCATTCTAGATTATCTTATGAGCCATAAAATATCGGGCAACTGCAAGGGACCTGGCGGTCTTTAATTTGTCTTTGGTATGGCCCATAAAAAATGCGAAAATCGTCATATCATGTTTTATCGTAGTTTTTACATGGAAAATGTGAATGGAACATAAATATTATTCATTACTTGTATTGTTTAATCTATTTAGACTAAGTTTTTTGCTTTGGACATGATGTTTATCTGTTACTTTCACCTTACCAGAGAGGAAGTGGAAACATCCCTTCAAATTTTATCATGCGGACGTCGGGTTCAATATCTGTGTGATGAAAGCTTCTAACACATCAACGATGGCGTAAGATTCTTCACAAGCCTTCTCTCCAGCATACGTGCATATCAAATGATAGAATTGATTCATACCTGGGTCATTGGAGACTTAAACATATTTTCGAAAAAACGGCTCATTTTGGAGAGCTTTGATTGAACCCTCATATAAGTGTGACAAACGGCTCCGTTTTGCTCAAAATCTATGAGCTCGTATTGATATAAGTTGTCTCTAACCGAAGGAACAAATTTCATCCTCAAAAATCTGTTATAGGCCTCCTTATTTATTTTTATTCAACTTTAAAAAAAATGAAGGCATATCAAACCTATAAGATGCAAATGCCCTCAAAACTATGACCCTAGCAAAATATTTTATTGTGATCATGAAAAACACGTTCTCTGAAAACTCCACCATCTTCTGATACCAAACAAACTAAAATTTTCAACAATAAAGTGTGTTTTTTGAAGGTGGAAAGTTTATCACCAGAGTATACGACAATCAGACGCTGTTTCTAGTTTTTGGCGGACAAAACCTTTGAACTTCTTTGCTTTATTACATTATTTAGGACAGTAAAAAAAATACGACAACAATTGTCCTGGATAGCAAAGTAATGTCAGAATATACTACAATAATCAGACATAACATTCACAAGCAAAAAATTTGAGGCTAAAATGGGGTTGGGATTTTTGTACATGTTTGCAGGGCTATAATCCCATATTAAGCTAAATATTAGCAAACAAACTCATGCATATCTCTTCTGCTATCCGTCGGATTGAATTTCTCTCTTCAGCAATTTTCTTTATTATGGTTTGAAGAATGAGTTTTTACAATGGGATAATAAGTTTGTACTTACATTACAGTTCAAGCGTGTTTGGAACATATCTCAAAATTTCTTCATAGTAATTTCCATATATGTAAACCTACATTACATTAAACCTCTGGACCACCTTTAAATCAGCACCTAGAAAGCTGAAAATTGCTGAAAACACTATTTTTATAGTAAGGATGGTAAGAAACATATGAAAGATTGGAATCTCAAACATTTTTAAAATTTGAACCGACCTTATGTACATAAACACATAGATACGCAAATTGAAACATATGAGCAAGTCTCTCGAAATCAAACAAAAAAAAAATTACTCTAGACCCCCCGACCGATTTTTTTGGTTTTTGCAGCAAATGAACGCGAGAAACCTAGACTTTATTGTGGCGAAGTTTCAGACTTACCTATTTTTTTGTAATAAAGTTGTTCTATGAAACACACCGTGACCTGCCTCCAGTCATCCGGAACAATGTTACACTCCAGAAAGCGATTAAACAAGTTCAATAGGCGCCTCTTTGCGACGTCAGGTAGGCCCTTAAGCAAATTGAACTTGATTCGATCCATTCCTGGAGCGGAATTGTTACATGAAAGGAGAGCAAGTGAGAATTCAACCATCGAAAAAGGTCTATCCATGGCGTCCCTATCCACCGGAATATCTCGTCGCACGCGATGAACAGGAACGGAATCCGGACAAACTTTCTTAGCGAAATCGATAATCCACCGAGGAGAGCTCTCTCGATCTTCATTAACCGACGATGTATTACGCATTCTTCTTCCGACGGTCCAAAGCGTTCTCAACGAGGTCTCACGTGATAATCCTTCCACAAAATGACGCCAATAACCGCTTTTCTTCGCTTTGACCAAGCTTTTAAACTTGCGTTCAAGGGAAGAATAGCGCTCATAGTTGTCAATTGAACCACGTTTCCGGAAGTCTTTAAACGCGGCGGATTTCTCGCGATAGAGTGCCTTACACTCTTCATCCCACCACGGATTGGGAGGCTTCTTGCGAACCGACGGACCAGGCACAGGACGGCGTTGAGCTTGAAGAGCGCTGTTGAGAATCAACTCGGATAAAAAGCGATACTCTTCCAACGGAGGAAGTACTTCTACCGCTTGTTCTCCATCAATGATCGTTTCCGCGTACTTTCCCCAGTCTATGTGCTTTGTGAGGTCGTAGGCGAGATCGATGGATGAAGACTGTTGTGTTCCATTGGAAATTGAAACTACGATCGGCAAGTGATCGCTACCATGGGGATCCTGGATTACCCTCCATGAACAATCCAGCGATAACGAGCTTGAACATATTGAGAGGTCTAAACGGCTATCCCTAGGACTTCCATCTTGAGCTGGAGGTGCCACTCGTGTAACTTCCCCAGTGTTGAGAATTGTCATATTGAAGTCGTCGCAGAGGTCATATATCAACGTTGATCGGTGGTCGTCATACAGTTCCCCCCAGCCTGTTCCGTGGGAGTTGAAATCCCCAATGAACAATCGTGGTTCAGGCATAACTGAGCAGATGTGAGAGAGATCTCTGCGAGATATCGCCGATCTCGGAGGAAGATATGGAGGCGACACTGAGGCTTTTGCCTCGGATAGTCACCTGACATGCAACGACTTCAATGCCTGACATCGGCGGCATATCGACTCTGTAGAACGAGTGATGCTTTTTGATCCCCAAAAGCACTCCTCCATATGAGTCGGATCGATCCAGGCGAATAATATTAAAATCATGGAAAGGAAGGGTCACATCAGGTGTTAGCCATGTTTCTGATAACGCAAAAACATCGCACTGTAAATTACTAACTAAAAATTTAAAACTATCTAATTTAGGCATAATACTACGACAGTTCCAGTGTAGAACAGAAATCATATCTTCGACCTCTGTGGATAATTTATCCATCAAAAGATATGATCGTTGCAAGGAGGGGCATTCTAGAAGCCAGTTGCTTCAAAAGAGGAGTCACACATGGAAGCAATCCTTTGACAATGTTCTTCACTGGGTCAGAAGCATTGAAGAAATTAAGGATGATATTTACAATGCCAGAAAGCGTAAACATTGGAACGCCCTGAGGTTGCCCTAGGGGCTCCGAATGCGAACTTTCTTTTGGCTGAGCAGTTTGAAATTTTGGAATATTTGAGATTTTAGATTTTCCCGGTAGTGGCGGAAAGTCTCTTTCCTCTTGGAGTTTGAATCCAGGAGGTGAAAGCTTTGAGACTTTCGCGACAGGCTTAGTATTTTTCATGGCTAGACAGATTCCGAGGCTTTTTTGTGGGTCTCTGGAGTCTCACACGCTTCCTCGATGAACCCTTGAAAACGAAGGAAATTCCTTCACCAACCTCAGAGTCGGAGCCCTGATCATCAAGAGAAAGAGAAGAGTAGATATTTTGGGATTCAGCAGACGGAGCAGCCTTTTTCAACATCTCGGCAAAACTACGCCGAGAGCGCTGCTCTAATGATCGTCGCTGATGTTGCTGCCGGCGTACGTACGTCGGGCAGTTTTTGAGGGCATGTGGTGGACTTTCGTTTCAATAAACGCATTTTGGCGGTATACTACATGCACCATCCACATGACTCTCCCCGCAAGAAGCACAGCGAGGTTTATTGCAGCAATACTGGGCAGTATGGCCCAGCTGCTTGCAATTTGTGCAATTTATTACCTTCGGTACGTACAGCCGCACAGGTAAACGAAGTTTGCCGATTACAAGAAAATTCGGCAAAGCAGATCCGGAAAAGGTCACACAAAAGGATTCAGAATGTGAATAGATCTTCTTTTCTCCCACCAGGGATACGGAATGCAATTGCTTGCATTCCAGTATGGGGACAGATGGGAGAGAAGGGTTTTTGAAGCGACCACAACGCTGCATCAATTCTTCGCAGGTCATACTGCCTTCGGTGACCACTCCCGCAATCTCAACCCGATGGCTTGGCAGATAAGTTTGATACTCCCGAGTAAAGAGCTCACAGGCCACAATCTCATTGGCCTGTTTACGGTCACTGACGGTGACGCGCAGCTTACCAGAACCCACTGTGTCAATGGCGACAACGGAAGAGAATCGCTTAGTCAGATCCTTACTGATCTGAATAGTGTTCAACCGTTTGCCTTTGGATCGAAAGAAAACAACAAAAGGCCCACCAGAGTCGGGCGGGTAGGCCTTGAGGCGAGGGAACGTCGGAGATGGTAGAATATTGGTGTCCATTTGAGACACATCAGATTGAGAGGACACACATGGATTGGGCATAGAGGTGTTTGTGTTTTGTTGGTTCAACACATTCGAAGACTCAGTGAGGGGATACGACGTTCCCCCGCCATCATCATCTACACCCATTGCGGTAGCTTAACACCGCAAAGGGCGCACGAATAACTCAAACTAACACTATTCACAGAAATGGAAATTGAATCAAACTGAAAAAAAAACACATACAAAGGGGAAAGGGAAGAGGGAAAACTTTCACACGCAGTAAAAACTAATCAAAAAAGACGTGAAGAGGAGAAGAACAACGAGAGGTACTTATCTTTTACTCTATCCACGCTGGCGTCGTCGATGCTGTAACCGATGGGCGTCTACGCTTGGGGAGAGGTAGCAAGTAACGTACGACCATTCGCTGGGACGCGTAGATGTGTGGTTGATCTCCGCTGTCCACGCTATACGCACACCACAGACGATGATCGCACTGATGAACTCTGCACTGCACACAGGTAGCACACGGGACGGGGTGCGAGCTGCCATCGATGATACACGTGATCAAAAAAGGACGGTCTGGTTCCTGGTTCGCTGGTACGGTGTATGTGTGGTTGGTCTCTCACTGCCTGCCACCAACCAACACAGGCGTCGATAACGATGGTGACCACTGTCGGTGTGGAGAGCGCACCGCTGTGCACGCTATATGCACACCACAAACGATGATCACTCAGGTAGCACACGGGACGAGGTGCAAGCTGTCTTCTACGATACACGTGATCGGAAAATAACCACGCAATGGCGAAAACGTTCAATACTTTTGCGCAAAACTCGATTAAACGGCAACACAATGGCTTCGCCAAAAGTGTTCCGCTTCCAAGCCGAACTAAGGCTCTTCACTGCACTAAAAACACTTTGCAATAGGCGTCGAAATACCAAAGATTTGGAAAAACGGAGGTGAACCCGGACACACGAGAACTATCGACTGTCTCGCACGGTAGCTCAACAAGGAATGACGTGTGGGCTTTTCATGATTCTTATTCCGGACGCTCCCTCACTTTTGCCTCATATTCCGGACGCTTTGATTCGAATTACGGACAGCTTATGATAATCATCAAAGGAACAGTCAAATCATCAATTGAAATCGTTCAACCACTTAAGAGACGTCTAAGGTAGTTGGGCATTATAAATTTTCAATGATATTTATGGAAAAACCCTAATAAAACGAGCCTCGAAAATGAGAACTTTTGGACGGCGAAAATTGAAACATTTCGTGTGAAATGTTTCCCATACAAACGAGAGTGTCCGGAATTTGAAGCTGTCCGTAATATGAATCAAAACGGTATAAGAAATTAGACCGCTAATGTCGCTGCCAATAGTGTGACCAACATCCTTTACGCGCATTTTGGAGACGGTACACAAAGTTTCAAATTTAACCACACACCAAATTTTCATTTCTCCTTCCAGCAAAATGAATTGCTGATACAACTTCAGCAAATAACATTAAATCCAGTAACATGAATATTGTTTGCTGGATTGTTCTGTAAGTCATAGAATTGCTGAAACAATCAGCAGAGGAAATGTCAAACTCTTATATTTTCTCATATGAAACATATTTCGTTGAAAATTTAGACGCAATCGTGACACATTTGCTTTCAGATACCTGAATCCTGTAGAATTCTTGCGTTATTGTGTGCAACTAGAAGCCAACATGTTATGAACAAATAAATCGTAATTTATGCAGCAAATGAATACAAAGCAAATATAAAGTCTCGTATAAAGTGTGAAATAGGTCAGCTGTGGTTTTATTTCAAGATTTTGTTCGAAATATAGCCCAAACGGAACAGAAAAATCGAGCTTATACATTTGCTGACTGATCAGCAATAGTAAAGCTTCACGTGATAAAGAAATTGCTGATAATTCAGCAAACGAACTGTAAAATTACATTGCTGTAAGTTTCAGCAATGTTTTGATTGCTGGATTTACAGCGCAAAAAAAATCATCCAAATTTTACTGGCTTCCAGCAATAAAAAATTGGTGTTCAGCTTTCAATATCAAAACATCCACTCTGCCACATAGGCCTATTCACAAGAGTTTTCAAATCAGCTGATCGGGAAGCTCTTTGACAGTTCTTCAATGGAGATGACGGTTTCGTGTTAGCATCGGTCCTCCACCGATGTCAATAAATGCATAGACGGATCTGTCACATGTAAAGCCTTATTGCTGCCATTGCAAGCACGCGGTCTGTTTTGTCTAAGCAATGGATTTTTCGTGTGCCTTACTCTACATGTAGAAAATCGTGCCGCCTAGGTATGTTGTTCCAAAAGTGAACATTATTTGTATAGATGACCATACAAATACATGCGCTTATCAAAATTTGAAAGAGATTTGAAGCTTTTGTTCTCAGGATAGCGGTTCAACCGCGTATGAGGAAACTTGGAACTTCAACGTAAATAGAAACCATGTAGTTTAAAGGTGTTCATAATTGGAATCAGTAAATAGCTTCTTATTATTCATTAATTACATCATATTCTAAACAGCTTTTCGTAATTATTCCTACAAGTCTTCGTGCTTCTGATAATATGTTATGAAATTGCAAATAAAATGTGAGTGCATTGACACGGGATACAAGTGATTCAACTGGATTGACCTGTAGCTGACCGGGAAAAATTCAAATCGTTGGATTTGGAAGTCTGTTTTGAGCAAAAGTTTGGAAGTATGTTTTGAGTATGTTTTGAGCACAATAAGAAATGAACGAAATAAACGTAGTTTTATTGAAATAAAATAGTAAATTTCCAATCTTCTATATACGATTTACGACTTCATACCACTCATTATGAAGAAGGTTTTATTCGTTTCATATTCGTATTTCCAAGACTATTTCATAACATTAGTGAGTAACTCAAAGGTTCCATGTAAGGCCAATTCCGGAAGCAACATGTCGAACAGCGACTCTAATCTGTACCTATGCCTAACATTTATTCGTCAGTGAATTAAGCTTTTGAGATCTTTTCATTAATTTAACTCCACCTTTCCCTCACATTTGAAGCAAAAACAAAGCAAATGATTTGATACTTTGAGTACCGGTGGATCGCGCTCACAGAAACAAGGGCTATGGTTGATTCATCCCCATCACAGCCATTGTATGGAACTAACAGCGCCTCTAGTGTTCTAAATCTAATATTTCTATTGGGCCCCTTGGTCAATTGTTTATTTATTGATAAGAAAATCACTTATTCAAAATGCATTCTCGATAACTAGGTTTAATTTTGTAATTCAAACGGATCTACCTAACTGAATGTGCGGGCCCATAATCGTATATGGAACTGATTTTCATTTCAATTATAACACAGCGCAACAAAAATGACATTTTTGCGTGTCTCAATGATCAAATTATGTGTCTCTAGTAGATTTGGGGCTGCTGAATCTGATGCCGTTCTTAGAAATTTCTCAGCACGTCACAATTTTTAGCTACAGGTCGCCAAAGTTGTATAAAAAATTGATTTTATCGATGTTTACCTAAAATTTGAAGTATATTTTATCAAACTTTTTTGTCATCTTATCCATCTAGCATGCAAAAGAGGACTTAAACTTTCATTTCAGATGTATTTTGATTGAAAGTGCACGATTAAATTTAGATTAAACCGATTTTTTCAATATGCTTGTAGTCTCCATACTAAATTCTTCGTTTCTCTTATATGGCAAAATACAAAACTTTTCTAAACCATCAAAAAATAACTTTTCCGGGTCAAAAGTATTACAAACTTTGATGATAAGTACTGTTATACACATAAAGTTTTAATTCTGTGGCAAATTAAGTAAAGTATTTAAATATTGATATTTCTGTAAACGGCAATGGATTCAGCCACCCTTTATTATGTTAATAGAGGTATTTTGATGCTGGAGACAAAAACGTGTTCCGCAGTGTAATAGGGTCCTAAAGCCCTGTCCCAATTTTAGTGCCAAACGCATAAGTTTAGGTCAAAAACATATGTTTACTCAATGTTCTAACGTTTTCCAACGGTTTAAGCCCAAAAAACATTTTTTAAGTTTTTTTTTTTAATTTTGTCCCTTCCGAAATGTCAGAAAAGAACAACCCCGGTGTTAAAAAGTTGAACCCCTGTGGTATTTTTGTCGACTAAGCGAACGTCAAACATGATCTCAAGTGTCAAGGTTCATTTATGGATCCAATTTTTAAATTTTTAAGTTTTAATATGATTTATCCGATATTTGAGCGGGAAAAAATGGTAAAGTAGTTGCAGTAACATGCTCTTTCGTAATATTAAATGAAAACAAGATTTCATTAAACATTGAAAAAAAAAATCAGTTACCATCTTTGAGACATGATTTGTGCACATTGAGGACTGGTAGCAGATCTCCTTCTAGAGGCTTAGTCTCTATTTTAATACAAATCCCTATTTTTAACGGAAGGTCTTGAAAGTATATATTATAAGCAAAGTGGTTTCAAAAGTCATCATTTTTTTTATTTTAAAAAAAGACAATTTAAAAAAAGGCAAATTACAACGTCTTCAGCCAAAGACTGCACAGACTGAACAATCACTAACATTAGGACACGGACAACACGAAACCCCCAGTAGCCCAGTGATGAATTATTCGTTTAACAAAAAGTTTCCACCGACTGGAGCGGGAATCGTACCCATACCTCGTGACACAATACGCCTAAAGGACTGACGCCGCTAACCGTACGGTCACACGAAGCCCACTTGCACTTGCTTGTAGTTAATCCTGCTGCCAAATTCAAGAGGTCCCAGAGAGATCTTCAGAGACTAACGCGATGTTCACAGATTCGTCAAGAATTTCTTTTCAGATCCCTCAAGAAAGAAAATCATAAATTATTCTAGTGATTTTCACAAATTTCTCTATTGATACCACCACCGATTCTCTCAAACAATCTTCCAGCGTTGTTTGAAAGGATAATTAGAGGAATTTCTACATTATTTGCTTCAGGATTATTAATACTCGACCAAGAATTCCTCTTTAAATTTAACCTGGGATTCCTCATGAAACTTCTTCAGAAATGTCTCCAACATTTTATGCGAAATTACTCCTGTAGTTCTTTTAAGCAATTTCTTCAAAAGTTCAAATGAGGGTTCACACCAATCAATACTACAGTAAATATTCTAGTGATTCCAATCAACTAAACATTCTTTATTTATTTATTTATTATTTATTTTACTTATCTTTACTTTAACTTAGCTACGAAATATTTCATTTCAATTTTACGAGTTCTTTTAGAGAACTTTGTGGGTGTTCATCAAGGATTACTTACTTGTTTCATCATATTTTACTTTAGTATTTAATTGTGAAATGTCTCCCTTTTTCTAATTTCATTTATAATTTATAAAAAAATATCTTCGATCTTTTAATGGTGATATTTTTAGGGAAATAACTGGGATATTCTTTGAAGACATCTTTTAACAATTTTTCTCAGAACTTCTAGAATAATTCCTGAAGGAACTTAGGAGCAATCTCTGGAGTAAACCTAGAAAGAATTCTCTGGTTAAAAGCTTTAAAAAGTCTTGATTGACAATTTTGGAGGAAATTCTAGAAAATCCCTGGTAAAAATACTAATTGGAATCTTAAAGGAATTGTAAACGGGAATCTTGGTCGAACATTGAGAAAATTATAGTTTAATAAAAAAATACATTCCTGGGTGATTTTCTTGAAAAAAAAAAAACTGAAAAAATCTCTGATGGAATTCATAATGAAATCTTTGTGCTAACTGCCATGGTTGTCTTTAGGAAAAATGCTACGTTGAATTATTGAAGGTATCTTAAACGGAAACTTTGGGAAGTTTGTCAAAATCCCAAAATGGACTTCTGAAGAATTCTTTGGAGTTTATTTAAAAAAAATATTTTAAGCAAACTTTGGGCAAATATATTGCTTTTTACGGCACTTCTTTTATCAGGAATTTCCAAAATGTCGAAAATTTTCTGGAATACCCAATTAAAGCTGTATATGAACAATTGCTTTCCAGAGTTACTTAGCCAGCTTATATTTCCACTTCCATGGCTATTCACTGGAAGTTCTCCAGACAATTTTCAATAAATTACTGTATTTATGAACAAGATTTAAGAACAGAAGAATTGTAGGTTCTGTTACCGCCGTTGCGATGTCGTCGAGCCCGGGCCATTGGAGCAATAATTGGCAATTATATTTGAATTGTCACTAGCACTTAAACTTCGTGGTACTTCCCACAAAAAAGTTGTCCATGTCCATAATAAACCACTGGATACAATTAATTTTCGAATGCTACGGTTTATTTACACAAAGTATATACATCGTTCTTACAACACTAATTATTATTCACCGGTTTTCAATGCGCAAGCGCGAGTCATTCTGGCTGCGCAACAGAACTTCGTGAAACGGCGGCAACTATAGAACTGAGTTTTCTAATATTTCTGCTACTACAGAAGGGGTTCGGTAGAATGGTAGAAAATCAGAAACGAAAGCAAAAGGGGGGGGGGGATGCTCTGCTCATCAACGCATGTAACCCCAGCAGCTGCTGTTGAACAAACAACAGTATTGCCTAGATTGTTGTGAAACAGCGGAGAAATGCCCCGGAAAGCGATACCTATCACCTATCTTGCCTTTGTGTATAGGGATACATATATGTAGAAGGCTTGATTTGGCTCCACAACGCACCAGTGCAGATACAATCCAGATGGAAGGGAAGACCGGGTAAAATGCGCCCTTTTTGGCGTTAACATACTCCCCGCCTTGAATCCCTCGAGGATTCAACATCGTTGATGATCTTGAGGTAGTTCTCCTCGCTGTAAAGTTCTTTGAGACATGAGGCGGTTGATCGAGAAGCAAAGTAAGGAGAAGTCGAAGGTTACCCAAATTTTATACAGTCCGGATTGGGGTCCAGAGTAGTGATCTTATAGTTGCATCAGTTGGGTGAGACGTGGATGAACATTGAGAATTGGCAACAAAATTCTCTTGGTGACATAATGATGACGTTGATTATCGCGCCTGAAGACAAGTTGATTACGCAATGCTGTTCGTTGAGAATGACCACGCTGAACGCATTATCGGTTCGGATAACATTCCGAAATGGTGGCCATTACAAATTTATGGATTTGAACATGGCGAAGACGCTTGAAGCTTCGGTTTCGCTATTTTCGTGGATTGGTGTTTCATCACTGTCTTTTAGGTACGGGTTCGGCAGGCTGTCTTCCAGAAATCTCATGGATGTATCGGTGTTGTGTATGGCCAATCTTGTAATGCATTCCTAGGTGGTTTGCACCGCATTGGCTTGCGTCGAGGAACAGAATTCCGAAACGGAGATTGGCCGTCGTAGTGTTTGATGCAGCCAATCCTGTGGTACAGACAGAATGTGAACTGTACGCTAAAACCCCCAGCCCAATCACTATTAGCAGGGTTCTGAATTTTCGTATCAATGATGCGAAATCTACGATTTTTCGCACGTAAGGAGAATGCTTTTTTCGCTTCCTCGCGTGAACATCTTTTATCGCTCACACTAATTTTCCCTGGAGCGACGATGGTGGATAACCGAAAATCACTCCACTCTGTGGATAATTTGTTTTTCACTCCATCATATTTTCGCTCACCAACTGCTCCGGAGAATTATCACTATGTGGATAAACAAAAACTAGTGCCGGCGACGGGATTCGAACCTAGAACATTGCTAAAAACAACCGCGATGTGTGCACGCTAACCATGCTACCACACCAACTTGACGAAAGCAGTGGTTAATTTGGTGCATAAAAGCAACTGCTGCTCGTGGCGATGGATACAGGAGAAATTCTCCATGGATCGGAGAAAGAGAAAACAAACTTCTCACAGCTGCGGAAATGTGCAATTATCTATTTTCGCTTAGTTTTGTGGACGGATAAAATCGCAAGGCTGATCGCTGAAAATTGCTGTGAGGGATAAATCCATTATCGTGAGAGTGAGTGAGAATTCGGAAGCCTGACTATTAGTGCATTGCGGGAAGAAACTGACAGAGGATAGCTGCTGGTGTGTGTTGGTGATTCGTCAACCTTGTGGTACAGCTACTGTAGCCATACGCAATGATAGACATCTGAGCGATAGATTGGCGAATCTGGTGTTGTTGTACTTGTCATGTAGGCCTTGAAATGTAATGGATCGTCTGGAAGTAGTCGCATGTTGAGACCCGTAGATAGCGTGTAACGAGGATGAAACTTCCATGAAATGGAATCGTGACGTCACCAAACATGAATTCTGTAACACTGCTGACAAAATGACGCAGCTTGATGCATTGTTGTGCACATGCAAATGGCTATCGACGTCGTCCGTAGAATTGTAAGAATGGCGACAGCGAAACAGTCCTTGGTAGTAGGAAGGCCAGGCCCGAGCGTCTATCCGGCTCGAAGGACCAATGTTACCGCCGTTGCGATGTCGTCGAGCCCGGGCCATTGGAGCAATAATTGGCAATTATATTTGAATTGTCACTAGCACTTAAACTTCGTGGTACTTCTCACAAAAAAGTTGTCCATGTCCATAATAAACCACTGGATACAATTAATTTTCGAATGCTACGGTTTATTTACACAAAGTATATACATCGTTCTTACAACACTAATTATTATTAACCGGTTTTCAATGCGCAAGCGCGAGTCATTTTGGCTGCGCAACAGAACTTCGTGAAACGGCGGCAACTATAGAACTGAGTTTTCTAATATTTCAGCTACTACAGAAGGAGTTCGGTAGAATGGTAGAAAATCAGAAACGAAAGCAAAAGGGGGGGGGGGATGCTCTGCTCATCAACGCATGTAACCCCAGCAGCTGCTGTTGAACAAACAACAGTATTGCCTAGATTGTTGTGAAACAGCGGAGAAATGCCCCGGAAAGCGATACCTATCACCTATCTTGCCTTTGTGTATAGGGATACATATATGTAGATGGCTTGATTTGGCTCCACAACGCACCAGTGCAGATACAATCCAGATGGAAGGGAAGACCGGGTAAAATGCGCCCTTTTTGGCGTTAACAGGTTCATTAATTGCCATTTTTGTCATTAATCGATTACATCAACATATCAACATTAGTTCCATAAATTTAGTTATAATTCTATAAAATCTATTTGGTCGTCGTGTATTTCAACAGCCGATTTCACATTAGCGCCTTACATTAAGACAGCGTTCAATTTAATGTTGAGGGCCCCTAAATAGAGCTCCGCACCGGGCCCCAAAAACCCTAGCTACGCCACTGCATTCTTACGATGTTTATGAACACAGCGCATTATTCAAATATTAGTCGCGACGCTTGGAGATTGAGAAAAAAATATATTTAAAAAAAAATGTGTGTCCTTATTTCTATTGGATCCATAATACAAGAGACGATAAGTAGAAATTGATAGGAGTGGATATCAACTGCTTTATGTCTGTCCGTTTGTGTCATCGTTCTGAACCTCGGATGCAACCGAAGATTAGCACCAAAATTCGAACCGCGGTTGCAATCGAGGTACAAATGGAGCGGTTTTCGAACCGGTGTTTGCACCGATGTTCACTTTACACATGTTTGTGTTTAGGTTCAGTTTCGAGCGTTTCGGTTTGAACAGGAGAACAGAGTACAAGGAGAGTACGATACCGCCTGAACCAACGTGTTCGGTGTTCGTTTGGGAAGACTGCTCACAGGTATTACGGGATATTGTGGAATGTTAATGGGATGGAAACGTTTGGTTGACGTTCTGGCACATATAAATAATTTTTGGGCATTGGTTCATGTTGGAACAAACTCACCGAATTCTGCATTTGCATCAGTTGTTATCAGTTTACCTTTAATCTGAACCGTGATCAACACTGATAACACCTTTTGTTTCAGGTAATTTCTTAAACTTCCCATGGCTTCATATCACCCACGAATCCGAACCTCTCATCGCAGCCGGTGGCATCAAAGTTAATCGTTGAACCAGAAAATAGAAGCAAAACATTATACAGCACTCAAAAAAAAAAGGAAACAAACTCATTCTACCGAGATCCGTGTTTACTCGCGCATTCGACCGATCCATCCAAAGGGGCTCAATCTTTCAACATCAAAGCATTACATCGACTGCCAGCCTACAGTAGTAGCTTCTGTACCAGCGCCATCGCCCAGGGGGGTTGCATATTTTAAACGCCAACGAAAAAACATCAACAACCACCATCAGGGGCCGTCATCGAAACAAACGAAAGACCACCATTTCTGGCCGCGGTGCTGTCGCTCGTGAAACTCCAAGAAATAAATTCGTACACCGAAGTTCCGACAGTTGGAAGAACAAAAAAATGAAACGGAACGTTCCGGGGGCCAACAATCACACTCCATATTGTATATCTGCCTTGCGTCCCTTCCGACCAACCACCTAGAGCACCCGTTCCGACTTTCACAACACACCACCAGCAGAAAAACACATAAATTATACAAATTAATTCTAAGTGAAACATGGCAAACGTCGTCGTCGTCGTCGTTCGTCAGAATTGTGTATTACTTTGTGCGATTTCCATCTAGTTCTAGCAGTGGCAAGCCAAGCCAGCACTGACCTGACCTTACGTCCGAAGAAGCCATTACCATTGCGCATTCAAACGACCACGGCAGCGGAGCAGTCAGCCAGTCAGAAAACCAAGAAAAGAAATCATAATCTTTCATAAAAATCTCTTTGGCAATCATTACAAGCTCATTTGCCTCTAAATTGCTTGCGCCATTTTGCTTCCCTACTGACTCGTCACACAGCTCGAGCTGAAGTCCCGTGTAGAGTCCCCGTGAGTTTTCGTCACTGAGCTCCGGTGCTTCTCCTGCTTTGGCAAAAAGGATGATCTTTTATTTGATGACTTTACGTGCCTATCGGCACTCCGTCTGTCTTTTCAGTTCCGGTGTTCTTGTTAGCATCGAGGTTAGGAAAATTTTCGCATTCAACCAGATTGGGATTCGATCCCACTACTCCGGTATTAATCATTCGACATCCTTTAGTTCACCCAACGATCCAGGATGATGTTTTTTACATTAATATTTTTTCCAGATGGCATTTCCATCCTTACTTTCCTGGCAGGCAAGTGTGACTTTCCCAAGTCCCAGCTGTAAGTGGCCGGCATTTGGGTGCTCTAATAGCGGGCAGCAATACTGCGTAGCGATAGCTCTCTAGAGACGGTAATTGCGTTTAATGTGGTGACCTTTTCAAAGTTTCATTTTATTTTTTCTCTACGGTTTGTTGGAGGGGGTGGAGGGAATGGTACTTTACTGTTGAATGAGGCGTGACACAGCTGCTCAACAAGTGAAAGTTGCGAAGGAAAAAAAGTTATAGTAAAGAAATTTCTTACGGGTGATTTTGTTTGTGGTAGGATTAGTAACTTTAAGCAATATGGACTAGAATCTTTAAGAATATTGATCTTTTTTTTTCAATTTCTTATTGATTTTCCCGAAATTACTTTTGTAAATTTTCCGGCATGTTTTTCTCTTAACAAGATTTTTTTTACACAATTTTAAAGAACAGTGAAGTCATTTACTCTCCGTTTTGTAATGTTTTTTTTTAATATCAAATTTGAGCTTTGGCTTTTGTTCTCTTTTCATTCTAAGCTGAGAGATGTTTGTTGAGATCTCTGTGGAGAGCTCTTTAATGGCGTGTATGGAAACCTGTGTGTCAACTTCTTTCTCTTCTTTCTGGCGTTACGTCCTAACTGGGACAAACCCTGCTTCTCAGATTAGTGTTCTTATGAGCACTTCCACAGTTATTAACTGAGAGCTTTCTTTGCCGATTGACCATTTTTGCATATGTATATCGTGTGGCAGGTACAAAGATACTCTTATGCCCTGGGAATCGAGAAAATTTTCTTTACGAAAAGATCCTCGACCAGCGGGATTCGAACCAACGACCCTCAACATGGTCATGCTGAATAGCTGCGCGTTTACCGCTACGGCTATCTGGGCCAACTTCTGTGGACACTTTTTTGGAGACCTGAACTCTCCTCATCCTCTTCAACGAACCTGTTTGTAAAGCAGTTGCTTCAATATCCTAGCATTTATCCGAGCGTCTTACTTGTAACAATAGAGCCCTAGTAACCGATGTACGATCAGCTACTCGGGCAGCTTTCGTTTCCGGCGATAAATGTCGTCAGTTCCGTTGCGGAAAAGACGAGTGATGACACCCCGAAAAACGACAGATATCTCAGGGCAAATCTCGCTGAACTTTTCTAAACAAACCTCAACAGCCATGAGAGCTTCTCTTCTCTCTTGCTTTTTTGATTATTAAAGCGCAATACTGAAGCTTATGGGGACATTTCATTATAGATCACAAAACAATATCATTTACTAGCAATTCATACAAAAAAAAAACGCATCGAAAGATGTAGATATAGATTGATTAAAAAGATAGTAAACAAATTAGAGGAAACAAGAAATCTTCTGAAGTTCTTAGACACAAAAGTCAATTTGGACAAATTGTGATTTGAATTTTGAGAAATAATGGAAACGTTCTGGTGGGCTTCGATCCCACGACTCAATACGCTAGACAGAGCAAGAAAAACAACTACGCCAAATAACGCCAACCTGAAACCAGAGCTCGTCACGGCCACACGTTCTGCTTCATAGCTTTGCATCTCCTTCGGCTCTCTGAGATACCCAACTCAACTCATAGTTGTGTAAATTTGAATCCGTGATTATAGACGATGATCTTAAACTCTTGATCCGTCTTAAAAACGTGAGGAGAAGACAATTTCAACGCACTCGCGATCCTGCTATGAAAATTATATGGCAGGATTTGCAGAAAGAAATCAAGAAACGTTTTGCTCAATTAAGAAACAAAAATTTTGAAAATAAAATTTCTCAATTGGACCCTGGCTCTAAGCCCTTTTGGAAATTATCTAAAATCTTGAAAAAACCTCAGAAGCCAATACCGGCATTGAAAGAGGAAAACAAATTATTACTAACTAATTGCGAAAAAGCTCAAAAACTTGCTATGCAGTTTGAAAGTGCGCACAATTTTAATTTAGGACTTACTAGTCCAATTGAAAATGAAGTTACTCAGGAGTTCGAAAATATTCTCAATCAAGAGAACGTTTTCGAAAATGCCTGGGAGACTGATTTGGAAGAAGTGAGAACTATTATTAAAAAATTCAAAAACATGAAAGCTCCTGGCGATGATGGAATTTTCTACATCCTCATCAAGAAACTTCCAGAAAGTAGCTTATCATTTTTAGTTGATATATTTAACAAATGTTTTCAATTAGCATATTTTCCTGACAAATGGAAAAATGCTAAGGTAGTTCCAATTTTAAAACCAGACAAAAATCCTGCAGAAGCTTCAATCAATCAGTTTGCTTTCCTCCATCAGTAAACTTTTTGAAAAGGTTATTTTGAACAGAATGATGGCCCACATCAACGAAAATTCAATTTTTGCCAATGAACAGTTCGGATTCCGCCATGGACATTCGACCACTCATCAACTTTTACGTGTAACAAATTTGATCCGTTCCAACAAATCTGAAGGCTACTCTACTGGTCTTGCTCTTCTCGACATAGAAAAAGCATTCGACAGTGTTTGGCATGAAGGTTTGATTGTAAAATTGAAAAACTTTAATTTTCCAACATACATTGTTAGAATAATTCAAAGTTATCTGTCCAATCGTACACTTCAGGTTAATTATCAGAACTCCAGATCTGAAAGACTTCCTGTAAGAGCTGGTGTTCCTCAAGGCAGCATTTTGGGACCAATATTATACAATATTTTCACATCTGACTTACCTGAGCTACCTCAGGGATGTCAAAAATCTTTGTTTGCGGATGACACAGGCCTCTCCGCCAAAGGACGAAGCCTGCGTGTCATCTGTAGTCGATTGCAAAAAAGTTTGGATATTTTTTCTTCATATTTGCAAAAATGGAAGATTTTTCCTAATGCTTCCAAAACTCAACTAATAATATTCCCACATAAACCAAAAGCTCTTTATTTGAAACCTTCAAGTAGACATGCTGTCACGATGAGAGGGGTTCCAATAAATTGGTCAGATGAAATTAAGTATCTAGGGCTCATGCTAGATAAGAATTTAACTTTCAAAAATCACATTGAGGGCATTCAAGCCAAATGTAACAAATATGTAAAATGTCTCTATCCCCTTATTAATAGAAAATCAAAACTTTGTCTTAAGAACAAGCTGTTGATATTCAAACAAATTTTCAGGCCAGCCATGTTGTATGCTGTACCAATATGGACTAGCTGTTGTAATACCAGGAAGAAAGCTCTGCAGAGAATTCAAAATAAAATTTTGAAAATGATTCTGAGGCTTCCTCCCTGGTATAGTACCAATGAGTTACATAGAATATCCAATGTTGAAACATTGGAACAAATGTCAAATACAATCATTAATAATTTCAGGCAAAAATCGTTACAATCTTCTATTGCCACGATTAATGCGTTATATGTTTAGGTTAAGTTAGGTTAAGTATATTGAAAACGTTTTTTTTTCTCTTATAAACAGGTGAAATCAACTCACCTGTAAAAAAAACTGAACTGCTACGGCAAATGAAATGTAATATGTTGTTAACAAAATGTTAATAAAATCTTAAATTTGTTTTACCAAATTAGGATGATAGTGTTGTCTGATAACATAGAACACCTAGATATAAGAAATGAATGTAACGTTTGGAATGATACTAATAAAAAAATTAAAAAACAAAAAAAAAAAAAAAAAACTCATAGTTGTGAACGAGAGCTTGGGATCGTGACGACGCTGGCCCACCAGAATGATTCCATTATTTTTCATAATATTACATCTCAATTTGACCAACAGTCAATTTGTGTCTACATTTTATTTTTCAAAACACTATCGGCTGGTTTAAACCGTAATTGATATTATATCCTTAAGTTATTGAGAAATCTTCCTTGCTATGCGCAATTTTCGTCTCTAGGTTACGAGGCCAAAGGGTTTGGGATGTCATCTGTGTAGAATAAATGAGCTGTGCAAGTAAATACAATAGTATTAAAATTTTGTGAAAACAAGACCTAATTGAATTTTATGTTGGAAATGTGCATAAAAGAAAAGCAAGTTAATAATAAAATCATCAGAAATGAAACTTAACCTTTTCATTTTAAATCGGAAGAATGACACTCATTCAATAGAAAACGCTGATTATCTTGTTGTTGCGAGGCTACAACATTAAAAGGGGCGGAGTATTTGTGTCCAATCCGTAACTATAAAACGAGCACACGAATGAGCCATAAGTCATTCTGTGATTGGACGCCATAGCGAAAGCATCGCTACGAAGCAGCGGCAACAGTAGTGGGTCGATTTCTTCCCCACTCTTCGGCTATAAGAGCAGTAGCGCTAGCTCACTACCGCTCATTCTTCGTTCGGACGTTGTAGCGAAAGCATCGCTACGAAGCAGCGGCAGCAGTAGTGGGTCGATTCCTTCCCCACAAGAGTTGTTTGGATCAAATATTCTAAAGTTCTGAGTTGCTTATAAGAGCAGTGCTAGCTCACTATCGCTCATTCTTCGTTCGGACGTTGTAGCGATAGCAGCGGCAGCAGTAGTGGGTCGATTCCTTCCCCACTCTTCGGCTATAAGAGCAGTAGTGCTAGCTCCCTACCGCTCATTCTTCGTTCGGACGTTGTAGCGAAAGCATCGCTACGAAGCAGCGGCAGCAGTAGTGGGTCGATTCCTTCCCCACAAGAGTTGTTTGGATCAAATATTCTAAAGTTCTGAGTTGCTTATAAGAGCAGTAGTGCTAGCTCACTATCGCTCATTCTTCGTTCGGACGTTGTAGTGAAAGCATCGCTACGAAGCAGCGGCAGCAGTAGTGGGTCGATTCCTTCCCCACAAGAGTTGTTTGGATCAAATATTCTAAAGTTCTGAGTTGCTTATAAGAGCAGTGCTAGCTCACTATCGCTCATTCTTCGTTCGGACGTTGTAGCGAAAGCAGCGGCAGCAGTAGTGGGTCGATTCCTTCCCCACTCTTCGGCTATAAGAGCAGTAGTGCTAGCTCCCTACCGCTCATTCTTCGTTCGGACGTTGTAGCGAAAGCATCGCTACGAAGCAGCGGCAGCAGTAGTGGGTCGATTCCTTCCCCACAAGAGTTGTTTGGATCAAATATTCTAAAGTTCTGAGTTGCTTATAAGAGCAGTAGTGCTAGCTCACTATCGCTCATTCTTCGTTCGGACGTTGTAGTGAAAGCATCGCTACTAAGCAGCGGCAGCAGTAGTGGGTCGATTCCTTCCCCACAAGAGTTGTTTGGATCAAATATTCTAAAGTTCTGAGTTGCTTATAAGAGCAGTGCTAGCTCACTATCGCTCATTCTTCGTTCGGACGTTGTAGCGAAAGCAGCGGCAGCAGTAGCGGGTCGATTCCTTCCCCACTCTTCGGCTATAAGAGCAGTAGTGCTAGCTCCCTACCGCTCATTCTTCGTTCGGACGTTGTAGCGAAAGCATCGCTACGAAGCAGCGGCAGCAGTAGTGGGTCGATTCCTTCCCCACAAGAGTTGTTTGGATCAAATATTCTAAAGTTCTGAGTTGCTTATAAGAGCAGTAGTGCTAGCTCACTATCGCTCATTCTTCGTTCGGACGTTGTAGTGAAAGCATCGCTACGAAGCAGCGGCAACAGTAGTGGGTCGATTTCTTCCCCACTCTTCGGCTATAAGAGCAGTAGCGCTAGCTCACTACCGCTCATTCTTCGTTCGGACGTTGTAGCGAAAGCATCGCTACGAAGCAGCGGCAGCAGTAGTGGGTCGATTCCTTCCCCACAAGAGTTGTTTGGATCAAATATTCTAAAGTTCTGAGTTGCTTATAAGAGCAGTAGTGCTAGCTCACTATCGCTCATTCTTCGTTCGGACGTTGTAGCGATAGCAGCGGCAGCAGTAGCGGGTCGATTCCTTCCCCACTCTTCGGCTATAAGAGCAGTAGTGCTAGCTCCCTACCGCTCATTCTTCGTTCGGACGTTGTAGCGAAAGCATCGCTACGAAGCAGCGGCAGCAGTAGTGGGTCGATTCCTTCCCCACAAGAGTTGTTTGGATCAAATATTCTAAAGTTCTGAGTTGCTTATAAGAGCAGTAGTGCTAGCTCACTATCGCTCATTCTTCGTTCGGACGTTGTAGTGAAAGCATCGCTACGAAGCAGCGGCAGCAGTAGTGGGTCGATTCCTTCCCCACAAGAGTTGTTTGGATCAAATATTCTAAAGTTCTGAGTTGCTTATAAGAGCAGTGCTAGCTCACTATCGCTCATTCTTCGTTCGGACGTTGTAGCGAAAGCAGCGGCAGCAGTAGTGGGTCGATTCCTTCCCCACTCTTCGGCTATAAGAGCAGTAGTGCTAGCTCCCTACCGCTCATTCTTCGTTCGGACGTTGTAGCGAAAGCATCGCTACGAAGCAGCGGCAGCAGTAGTGGGTCGATTCCTTCCCCACAAGAGTTGTTTGGATCAAATATTCTAAAGTTCTGAGTTGCTTATAAGAGCAGTAGTGCTAGCTCACTATCGCTCATTCTTCGTTCGGACGTTGTAGTGAAAGCATCGCTACTAAGCAGCGGCAGCAGTAGTGGGTCGATTCCTTCCCCACAAGAGTTGTTTGGATCAAATATTCTAAAGTTCTGAGTTGCTTATAAGAGCAGTGCTAGCTCACTATCGCTCATTCTTCGTTCGGACGTTGTAGCGAAAGCAGCGGCAGCAGTAGCGGGTCGATTCCTTCCCCACTCTTCGGCTATAAGAGCAGTAGTGCTAGCTCCCTACCGCTCATTCTTCGTTCGGACGTTGTAGCGAAAGCATCGCTACGAAGCAGCGGCAGCAGTAGTGGGTCGATTCCTTCCCCACAAGAGTTGTTTGGATCAAATATTCTAAAGTTCTGAGTTGCTTATAAGAGCAGTAGTGCTAGCTCACTATCGCTCATTCTTCGTTCGGACGTTGTAGTGAAAGCATCGCTACGAAGCAGCGGCAGCAGTAGTGGGTCGATTCCTTCCCCACAAGAGTTGTTTGGATCAAATATTCTAAAGTTCTGAGTTGCTTATAAGAGCAGTAGTGCTAGCTCACTATCGCTCATTCTTCGTTCGGACGTTGTAGTGAAAGCATCGCTACGAAGCAGCGGCAGCAGTAGTGGGTCGATTCCTTCCCCACTCTTCGGCTATAAGAGCAGTATTGCTAGCTCCCTACCGCTCATTCTTCGTTCGGACGTTGTAGCGAAAGCATCGCTACGAAGCAGCGGCAGCAGTAGTGGGTCGATTCCTTCCCCACAAGAGTTGTTTGGATCAAATATTCTAAAGTTCTGAGTTGCTTATAAGAGCAGTAGTGCTAGCTCACTATCGCTCATTCTTCGTTCGGACGTTGTAGCGAAAGCATCGCTACGAAGCAGCGGCAGCAGTAGTGGGTCGATGCCTTCCCCACAAGAGTTGTTTGGATCAAATATTCTAAAGTTCTGAGTTGCTTATAAGAGCAGTAGTGCTAGCTCACTATCGCTCATTCTTCGTTCGGACGTTGTAGTGAAAGCATCGCTACGAAGCAGCGGCAGCAGTAGTGGGTCGATTCCTTCCCCACTCTTCGGCTATAAGAGCAGTATTGCTAGCTCCCTACCGCTCATTCTTCGTTCGGACGTTGTAGCGAAAGCATCGCTACGAAGCAGTGGCAGCAGTAGTGGGTCGATTCCTTCCCCACAAGAGTTGTTTGGATCAAATATTCTAAAGTTCTGAGTTGCTTATAAGAGCAGTAGTGCTAGCTCACTATCGCTCATTCTTCGTTCGGACGTTGTAGTGAAAGCATCGCTACGAAGCAGCGGCAGCAGTAGTGGGTCGATTCCTTCCCCACTCTTCGGCTATAAGAGCAGTATTGCTAGCTCCCTACCGCTCATTCTTCGTTCGGACGTTGTAGCGAAAGCATCGCTACGAAGCAGCGGCAGCAGTAGTGGGTCGATTCCTTCCCCACAAGAGTTGTTTGGATCAAATATTCTAAAGTTCTGAGTTGCTTATAAGAGCAGTAGTGCTAGCTCACTATCGCTCATTCTTCGTTCGGACGTTGTAGTGAAAGCATCGCTACGAAGCAGCGGCAGCAGTAGTGGGTCGATTCCTTCCCCACAAGAGTTGTTTGGATCAAATATTCTAAAGTTCTGAGTTGCTTATAAGAGCAGTAGTGCTAGCTCACTATCGCTCATTCTTCGTTCGGACGTTGTAGTGAAAGCAGCGGCAGCAGTAGTGGGTCGATTCCTTCCCCACTCTTCGGCTATAAGAGCAGTAGTGCTAGCTCCCTACCGCTCATTCTTCGTTCGGACGTTGTAGCGAAAGCATCGCTACGAAGCAGCGGCAGCAGTAGTGGGTCGATTCCTTCCCCACAAGAGTTGTTTGGATCAAATATTCTAAAGTTCTGAGTTGCTTATAAGAGCAGTAGTGCTAGCTCACTATCGCTCATTCTTCGTTCGGACGTTGTAGTGAAAGCATCGCTACGAAGCAGCGGCAGCAGTAGTGGGTCGATTCCTTCCCCACAAGAGTTGTTTGGATCAAATATTCTAAAGTTCTGAGTTGCTTATAAGAGCAGTAGTGCTAGCTCACTATCGCTCATTCTTCGTTCGGACGTTGTAGTGAAAGCAGCGGCAGCAGTAGTGGGTCGATTCCTTCCCCACTCTTCGGCTATAAGAGCAGTAGTGCTAGCTCCCTACCGCTCATTCTTCGTTCGGACGTTGTAGCGAAAGCATCGCTACGAAGCAGCGGCAGCAGTAGTGGGTCGATTCCTTCCCCACAAAAGTTGTTTGGATCAAATATTCTAAAGTTCTGAGTTGCTTGTAGCGAAAGCATCGCTACGAAGCAGCGGCAGCAGTAGTGGGTCGATTTCTTCCCCACAAGAGTTGTTTGGATCAAATATTCTAAAGTTCTGAGTTGCTTATAAGAGCAGTAGTGCTAGCTCACTATCGCTCATTCTTCGTTCGGACGTTGTAGCGAAAGCATCGCTACGAAGCAGCGGCAGCAGTAGTGGGTCGATTTCTTCCCCACAAGAGCCATCATGGCTGATCCACAGCACCACGTTGCTGTCCCTCCGCGACCGCTGAAGGCGATGACCAAAAATCACGACAATCTGAACTGTGTCTTAAATATTTAAAAAATCTCTTCAATTTTCATCGAAGGACTTGCCGACTGTCGAGCCGGCTTGAGAACTTCCCACGAACTCGTTTACTACAGATGACCGACGATGGAAGGTAATCTGGCATAACATCTACGTTCAACTCCTTCATAGTTTTGCTGGCTACTAGGAGCAGTGTCTGCATATTTCAGTATAAAGTCACCCCACAATTATGGATCAACTAAGGGAAATTTTTCAAAACAAAGTATGATTAAAAATCATGGTGACGCTGTACAAATCAAAATTACCTTCCTGACACTGCGGCATATATTTGTTTTTGAGAATACACATTAACATTCGCGGTTATTTAATAAAATGTGTCAATTTCAATAGGAATTCCAACCCGGATAAAATATACAATACAAAAACAATATAACGTATTGTAACAGTACCATTCAATATATTGGAAATACAATTTTTTCATACATACATTTTGAAAATACAATACAACACAATATTGTTCATGTATTGACTGCAATTTGCAATGTGAGCCACAGATGTGGATCAAGGGGAGAGGGAGTGAATTATGTGGATTATGAATCAAATCGATTCTTTCACGGTAAAAAATCAGCACGTTCGATTGAATAGATTGATCACTTGACTCAATTCAAAACACCAATCACCATGATTTGAAGAGTTTCAACTTTGGATTTGCTCTACTGTCTCTAGAACTAGACTCTGAAGTGAAAAGTCGTTGATTTTGAACATCATGTCTTTTGTATGAGAGCAATCATTGACAGCTCGTTGTAGAAAGTGATTGAGATCAATTCAATCCATTTCAACAGATGCGAGTTAGTGTCGAGGTAAGACACTAGACTTGCACTCCGAAGGTTGGTGGTTCAAATCTGGGTCAGGCGGAAATGTTTATTTTAACTTTTTTTTATTTCAAATCAAAACATGCAACGTTGAATTCAAGTGCTGTTACCTTGATTTTGTCAAGATTCAACAGTAGTGCAAATCCAAGTGCAGAACTATTGATAGTATGCTGTCTATTTTTTACCGTGTTTTTTGGATCAAAACACTATAACAGCAATTTATCTGCGAGGGAAACGAATGGTGTGTTAGTGAAAGCATACGTTTTGGCGTTTCTTTCTGAATTGTCTTATCTCTGTGGTATGGGTTTCAATGTCCCACAGTTATGAATCAACACTTCTGGGAATACGGTTGATATTTCATTCCATACGGACGGAAAAAAATATACTTATAACACTATAACAGCAATTTATCTGCGAGGGAAACGAATGGTGTGTTAGTGAAAGCATACGTTTTGGCGTTTCTTTCTGAATTGTCTTATCTCTGTGGTATGGGTTTCAATGTCCCACAGTTATGAATCAACACTTCTGGGAATACGGTTGATATTTCATTCCATACGGACGGAAAAAAATATACTTAAGCATATGGTTCACGTAGGTAATATGTGTTCTACGAAATTGCACCTGTATTTGATGAGATATTCCCGTTTTAATCCAACTCTGATCCATATCTGTGTGCTATCCATAACTGTGGGGTAGACCTATTCATATTTTCAAAAATGTCTGGAAACTCCCCAGTCAACCAATACATTGATTTTCCATTGCGAAATGAACTTCTGGCCAAAATTTCACTCAATTTAGAGTAAATTTAGTTGTGCTTCAAATCAATTATGTGTTTTGGGCTATTTTCAAGCTTTAAAAATCATAACTACCGAACGAAATATCAAAATTTATCGGAAATACTTCTACATAGTAGTTCATCCAATTCTACGAACTTTTGCCGAATACAATTTTATGATTGGAGCAAGTTTTAACATAGTTTGGTTCGGATTTTTAATTTCCAGACATGATGACAATGCATATCTTAAAGTCAATCCCGTTCAAAGTAACCATTCACCTTACGAAAATATATTGTAAAAAATAGGTAATTATGAAGCACATATGTAAATCCTCTGTGGGTGAGCCAAGAGCACCACCGTGAGCTTCAATGAATACAAAAAATGAACACGTTAGCACTGCCTTTTCTCAGTCGATGATGATGATTGTTTTCAAATCGTTCTAAATGATCAGTGAAATGCGATCAAAACAATCATCACTCGGAAAGAAAAAGCAATGCTAACTTGTTCAATTCATTCGTTTCCGGTACATGTGTCATGCATGATTTAACTATCATCAGGTTGTGAAGCGGTGCTCGATCTTTGGGCATTTATTGTAATTTATTGCTTTTAGCAGCATGTAATCTGTTGATGGTCGATGAATTCATAAATGTATTATGTTTGATTCCGGTTGACTAGGGCCTGAAAAAATAACACCAATGCATGTTTTATATGCCATGTATATTGAGAAAACTGTAATTTCTGGGTACTGCGGAGTACAAATTTGGATCAAACAATGTTAAAACTCAATTTAATCTTGTTAGCGTGTTCGACAAACTTAAACAGAATAGAATTAGCTTTCAAATAGTGGTAATAGCAAGTGGTTTTGATTTTCCACATGCTAGTTATGATTTTTCAAACCTTGAAATAAGCCCAAAAACACATTTTAACTTGAAGCATACTGAAATCTTTATCAAATGAGCTGAAAATTTGATCAGACATTGTTCTTGGCATGAGAATTCCGAATACTGCTTGACCGGTAGATTTCCAGACATTTTTTTTAAATATGAACAGGTCTACTGTGGGGTGACTGTACAATCAACAACGCCGACCCTCACTAGGATCCGTCACTGTTGATTTTTTTCTTGGTGTGTATGCAGCTTTGACAACACACACACGGTTCTTATAGAGCGTGCATTCAGTTTTTAATTACTTTTTCTACACTGATTCTCATCCACCTACTGATATTCGGTGGCAGCAAATTCAATTTCACCTGTGAAAAAATCATTTTTAGCAAAATACCCCACAAAAACATTCCGCAAAATGGGTAAATTTGTGTTTTTTTCTTAAAAGACATTCATAATTCATCAACTGGAGGCATGACATTGCCGTTTTTTAACACCAGTAATGAAAAATTCATTTGAAATTTTTAATATTCAACTCGGGTGACATTCAAAGACGCTAGCAGTGGGTGACACTGAATGGTGCGTGTGTTGCACCCACTCTCTTTCTCGTCGCATTTACCCTCAAAGTCAGATTTGCTTCTTGCTAGTGGAGTCTGTTTTTGTTCATTTTCGCACTGATTGGGTATCATTCGGCTGAATTTTTACGACACTGGCTAGGAGTCCCATATCGTTCTCAAAACACTTGTCATTCTTTAGGAGATTCAGCTTCAAAACTCCATCATATTACATATTTCCGGAGCGGAGAATATAGAACGTAGAATAAAGCCCTGTGCTCCATTTTTCCATTCCTTTATGTCTCGTATTCTTCTAGACGAACGGATTGAAAGGTAGAAGCAGTTCTACGATGAACATCTGAATAGCGCGGAGAACGTAGTCGCAGAGGGTCAAGACAGTGGAAGAAGTGACTATGTCAGCGCGGCGGATGAAGGAAACTAACCTGTTCTCATATTAAGTAAAGTTAAGGATGCCAATCAGCTTAAGAACAACAGGGCAGCTGGTATGGGCAGAGTGGCTTGATATCAGTCATATGAACTGATAGCTGATGTACTCAAACTATCAATATCACATGCGAACTATTAATATCTATTGATTTGACAATCAACAGCAGTGATGCGACATCGCAATCTAGATCATAATCCCCGCAGAATGAGTGATCACGTGGTAATTATCCAAGCTATTGATGTTTTACAGTGACCAACACATAGTTTCAATCCATCTGTAGCATTTTAAAAAATATCGTGCGGATTAATTGCCCTTTTATTTTCTTAATTTAATTCTAAACTTAGCCCATCAGTGATATCCGTGTATCGATATAAATACCTTGGTGATGGAGTAGACAGCATGATGTTGATATGATATAGAATGATCCGAATTGTATCGCAGTCAGCCTGTAACAATTTGCAAATTTCAAGCGTTGATGGTGACAACGAGCAACTCTAGGTATGGTATTGGAGCTAAACTCATCAAAATGGGTCCGGAGAGGTTGGCCACTTGTCTGCATCGGTTGATTGTCAGAATATGAGTAAACGGAACAGCTGCCGGAGGATTGGACGAAAAGGGTCATATACCCAATCTACAAGAAGGGCCACAAGCAGGAATGTGAAAACTATCGTGCGATTACTATGCTGAATGCCGCCTACAAATGCCGTCGTCTATCACCAATAGTTTCATCAACGGTCATTCGACGACAGACCAAATCTTTACTGTACGGCAAATCCTCTAGAAATGCTGTGAATACTGTGAAAGTGCCCCAACGCATCACGCATCGAGTTTAATGCGACTTATGATAGCATCGACCGCAATAATCTATGGAAAATCATGGTCGAGTACAGCTTTCCCGGTAAGCTCACAACAATGATAAGAGCAACGATTGAAGCGCGAAGATTTCTGGCGAAAATTCCAGTTGGTTCCAATCCCGCCGGGAACTTCGACAGGGTGATGGATTCTCGTGCCTGCTGTTCAACATGCGCTTAAAGGTGTCATACAGTGAGCCGGGTTCAACAATCGAGGTACGATTTTCACAAGATCCAGCCAATTTGTATGCTTCGCGGACGATATGGATATTGTCGGCAGAACATTTGGATCGGTGGCAGATCTGTACACCCGCCTGAAACGTGAAGGGACAAAAGTGCGTCAAAAACAAAGAACATATTGATAGGCGGAACCGAGCGCGACAGAGCCCACCTAGGAAGCAGTGTTACGATAGATAGGGATACTTTGGAGGTGGTTGATGAGTTCGTCTACCTCGGATCCAAACGCTTATAAGATCGGTGGTCCTCTATGGACATGTAGCATGGAGCATGCTGGAGGAGGACTTGCAAGCAATTGGAGAGCTCGAACGACGAGTGCGTGGGACCATCTTTGGCGGTGTGTTTTATTTTGTAGAATTTTCGCACTTCTAGCAAAGGTAGAAACTTTCACCTAACCCGGCTATCTGGGGAGCACATGGGGTGATGCTAAGGTCGGTCTTGCGATCCCGGTCGGTCTTGCGATCCCGGTTGAGGGGTAACTTCCGGTTCGCAAGCACCCCGACGATCCAAAGCCGACGGTTCGTCGTGATCGATACTACTCGGCTTAGTTACCGACTGTGAAGCTAGCCTACTCCGATGGAGGAATATCTCCCGAATCCGATAACGTTACGCGTTGTTCAAACTCCGTTTTTGGCCGGTAGAGTGCCGAAGTCGGCCCAGAGATTCTGGTTGGAGGATGGCTTCCGGTTCACTGGCGCTCCGACGACTCAAGCCGGTGATACGCTCGCACTACTCAGAATATCCCCCTCGACGGTGGATCTATCCTACTCCGACGAAGATTGCTCGTCGGTGGAAGATCTTCCGAACCGATGGTATCCAGGCAGATGCCGAGGTCGATCCTGCGATTCCGGTGAAAGGGAAACTTCCGGTTCACAGGTGTTCCGACAATCATTTGCCGGTGCTGTTCCGCGATCTACTCAGCTAGTCCCCGACTGAGGATCTAGTCTACTCCGTCTCGATGGTGATCGGCCAAGTGTCTGGGTCGGTTCTGCAATTCTGGTTGGAGGGTGACTTCCGGTTCACAGGCGCCTCGACGACTCATTACCGATACGTTATACTCGTTCTACTCGGTCTAGTTCCCGATAGAGGATCTAGCCTACTCCGATCGCGCCCGATGGTCTGTCAGACAGACTGATTTGTCGAGTGCCGAAGTCGGCCCAACAATTCCGGTGGGAGGTTGGCTTCCGGTTCGTCAGCGCCCCGAGGACCTGACGTCAAGCGCTGCTCTCTGTGTCTCTGTGTTCCATGTTCTTCTCGCCAGTTGCGCTGTAAGCCAGACATTATTTGCACCACCATGTTGGTCATCATATGCCAAAAATCGGGATCGCTTATCATTCCGTCTACCACACCTTCTACACTGAAGTACTCACCAACAGTAGCAGCCACCGTGTTTCGTACTATGTTCAACCTAGGGCAGTCGAAGACAACCTCGTTCTGGCGTTTCCTCAATCTTCATACACTCAGGAGAGAATGGGGAAGACGCATGGCCGAATCGATGCAGATACTGCTTGAAGCAGTCGTGACCTGACAAAAACGGTGTGTGGCGGCGGAGAATGAACCACGAGCTCACTAGACTTTACGGCGAATCCTGTATTCAGAAGGTGGCGGAAGCCGGAAAGGTGCGTTGGGCAGGGCGTATTGCAAGACTATCGGACAACAACCCTGCCAAGATGGTGTTCGCGTCGAATCCGGTTGGCACAAGAAGGCGGGGAACACAGCGAGAGAGGTACAGTGCGCATCGTACCTTCGTGCTGTGCGTACACGAATTCTCCCTGCTCTTGGAAGTTTTCTTAAAAACTACCTAAAGCAATAAAACAGTACTTTTCAGTGCTACACAAACAGTACTTTTCAGTGCTAAAATTCAAAACGGTACTTTTCAGTGCTACTTAAACAGTACTTTTCAGTACTATTTTCTCTACTATTGATCCCTTTACGATCCTTGTTTGGACCCGTGCCTTCGATTTTTCGTTGGACCCGTTGGCGAAAACTAGCGGTGGTAATCCTTCTTGGACACCGTCTAGGGAAAAAACCTCAACAACTAACAAGAGGAAGGGTGAATCTCTGAATTCACTACTTCCTTCCAAAAAAGTAGGTTTTAAAACTGTCACTACACGTGGCAAGAATGGAAGAAAGGACGCTTCCCCGGAATGCGAAGTTTCTTCCAAGGGTGAAATGAATAATTGTATCGAAATGAGCAATCAGTTCGATGCTCTAGACAAATTTTCCGAACACCAAATCGAAGCAGCCTCTAGCCCAGGCTCTTTGATTCAAGTGAGGAAGCAAAGAGTGCCGCCTATCGTGGTCAGTTGTTCCGAATTTGGGGGATTTAGGCAGGAGATCTTGAACTCCATTAGGGGAGTGTTTTGCCGGAAACTATTAAAGATCGTGAACTTCTTCTCAGACATCTTGAAGAGAAGAAGCACAATTTTTTTACTTATGACGACAAAACTGAACGTTTGTTCAAAGTCGTCTTGAAAGGACTCTCAAGTGACTATAAGTCACCTGAAGAGATCAAAAATGGAATAAATGATTTACTTGGATTTTACCCACTCCAAATAATCATTATGAAAAAGAGAACCCAATCTGACATTGTTCGGAAAGGGCTTTCTCAAGAATATTATTTAGTTCACTTTAACAAAAAAGAACTAAATAATATTAAAGCTTTAGAAAAAGCTAAACTTATGTTCGATGTCCGTGTGACGTGGGAACATTTCCAGAAACCTGGAGGAAATTACCAGAACCCCACTCAGTGCCGCCGGTGCCAAAAGTGGGGTCAGGGTACAAAAAATTGTCGCATGGATGCTAAATGCATGATTTGCGGAGGTTCTTCTCACGCTAAGGACGACTGTCCTGTGAAAGAAGATACCAGAAAGCTTGAATGCGCCAATTGCAAGGGCCCTCACAAAGCTAACTTTTGGGAATGCCCTTCACGCAAAAGAGTCGTTGAGGCTCGTGCCAGGCAGATGAAGGATAATATCCGTTACAATAACGGTCGTTTCCGGAATTTGCCTGGTAGAGTATCGAACAATGCTCATTTTTCAGTTAACGATCGCTTGATTAGGAATCATACCCACCAGGAAGATCATAATCATGCTCATTCACAAACAAATTTTAATCCGTCGGGTAGCCGTTCGAATCTTTCAATTTCGAATGTATCTACCCACGGTTAATCCTTTGCCGATATCGTAGCAGGTAATTTGAACTCTTCCCCTATTCCAGTGGTCACCAAATTGCGGCCCGCGGGCCGCATGCGGCCCTCGAGAAAGTTTTGTGCGGCCCGCGAATGGATTTTGAATATTAATGTGGTGTTGTTATAATTTTTATTCATGCTGATGTTTAATCCTTTACTCTTGCAACTTTGTTCTTGGAAAGTCAGTCATTGAAATCATGTAAAATGTTTCTGCGTTTATTCATCTTCATGGCATTAGGAGTAATATGAAATTGACAATCAAAGGTTCAAAGTTTCTGAAAAACCTGTTTTTTTAGAATCTTAAAAGGAAGGCTAAGGGGCAGCAAAAAGTTTTCAAATCTTTAAAAATCTCTCTGTTGAACATATTTCAGATTAAAAATTGAACCAGGATCTTCGTCTTGCACAGGTGTCCGCAGGACGCTGATATTTTTTTACAAAGTTTTTTTTTTTTTAATTTTGACTTCAAAAATGTCTCCTATTTCTGTAAAACTTCGATAATTATGTTATTTGAAATATTTGAATTGCTTTTTGAATGGTTGAGGAGCCCAAATGCAAAGACATGTACCATATTGGACAAAACATTTTCAACTTTTTCGACCTCCCATACAAAATGGTCAACTTTTGTGGGATTAATAGTCCAATATGAATCAAATTTACACAGCATTTTGAACATTACTTAAGTGTCAACACTTTCAAAATATCAAAAATCAAAAATAAAAAGATTAAAAATAATATCATTTGGATTGAAGTGAATTTCGCGAAAAAAATTCAAACTATTTATCTCAAAATATAAGAGACCTATACAAGTATCTTCAACATAATTGTTAATTTCATTTAAATGTTCAACTTTGCTGAAGATACTATCAATATATTCCATTTTTTTTGGTTTGTGTAAATTTTGATATTTGATGAAAGATTTACCGTTACTGCTTTTAACTCGTAAAAAAAAAAAACAAATATATAAGTTATGTTAAAATTTAATATAAATCGATCCTTAAAAAAAAAAGATAAAAACCTCTAAAGTAGACTATTTTGTATTATTAATCGAAAAGTTGAAAATACATTGTCCAATAATGTAAGTGACATGTTGATTGAATTTGAGTAAAGTGTACTAATAAAGCTCTGTACCTATCTTTTAAAAAGTATTTGAAGGTGACTTTTTTGGCATGAATTATTTTATATTAGCTACCAGAATTTATTGAAAACTTGGCATTGTTTCTCTGTCCTGACCTTATATATTTGCTTCCAAACCCCTCTGCTTTGATCATAAAGTTCCATTCGTGTTCATAGAAATAGTTATTTTTTGCAATCCCATTGAAAGCTGTTAAAATTAATCCTTATGAATCTTGCGGCCCGCGACATATTTTGAAAACGTTGAGATGGCCCGTGTAATCGGTTAGGCTGAGGACCACTGCCCTATTCGTTCCATGAGTACCCATTCTACTTGTTTCAAATCAAATGGAAAAAAACCCTACCGCCACAGGTAACTCCTACCCCGCTTCTTCGACTACCGAAAATTCCAATGGGAAATCATCAGATGATATGTCTGCCTCTGATTTTAATTTTCTAACTGAACAATTGAATCTAATGATTGATGCAATGTTCAAAGCCACCACTATGACTGAAGCAGTCCAAGTAGGTGTGAAATTTACAAATCAAATTCTTATTGGATTACGTTTTTCTAATGGATCCAAATAATAATTTAAACGAGGACGAGCTGTTTAATTTTCTTACAGCTAATAACGTGCATATAGCAGTTATTACCGAAACTTATTTAAAACCTGCATCCAAACTAAAAAAAGATCCTAACTTTTTTGTTTATCGTAATGATGGGGCATGTGGGGGAGTTGCAATCATTATTCATAGGCGTATAAAACATCAACTGTTTTCGTCATTTGAAACTAAAGTTTTTGAAACTTTAAGTGTTTCTGTTGAAACACAGCTTGGTCTACCTATTTGCCTTTTCAATGCTCTGGAAAGCAAGTTAATTTGCTCCAAACTGATTTGCGTAAATTGACTCGCAATAAGTCAAAAATTTTTGTCATTGGTGACTTTAATGCCAAACATCGGTCATGGAATAATTCTCAAAGTAATTCCAACGGCAGAATTTTATTTGATGAGTGCTCTTCAGGATATTTCTCAATTCAATACCCTGATAGCCCTATATGTTTTTTCTCTTCTAGAAATCCATCTACGATTGACTTGGTCTTAACCGACTCTAGTCATCTTTGTAGCCAATTAGTTACTCATGCTGATTTTGATTCTGATCATGTCCCTGTTACATTTCAAATATCGCATGAAGTGATTCTCAATCCTATCAGCTCCACTTTCAATTATTTACGAGCCGACTGGAATATATATGAAACGTATGTTGATTCTAATCTTGATGTTAACATTTCTTTAGAAACTAAAATTAATATTGACAATGCTCTTGAAACTTTAACAAATTCCATTGTTGAAGCCAGGAACATTGCAATTCCAAAATGTGAAGTAAAATTTGAATCCGTGATTATAGACGATGATCTTAAACTCTTGATCCGTCTTAAAAACGTGAGGAGAAGGCAATTTCAGCGTACTCGTGATCCTGCTATGAAAATTATATGGCAGGATTTGCAGAAAAAAATCAAGAAACGTTTTGCAGATTTAAGCTAAGTATGCTGTTCCGCTCAAGAAAAGTAAAAATTTCTGTCCAAGAAATGGTCTAGAAATTTCCTACAGTGAGCTCCATTCGAATTTCTTTTCAACTGCGTCGAAAGATCCTGGCGATGATCGTATTTTCTACATCCTCATCAAGAAACTTCCAGAAAGTAGCTTATCATTTTTAGTTGATATATTTAACAAATGTTTTCAATTAGCATATTTTCCTGACAAATGGAAAATGCTAAGGTTGTTCCAATTTTAAAACCATACAAAAATCCTGCAGAAGCTTCTAGCTATCGTCCAATCAGTTTGCTTTCCTCCATCAGTAAACTTTTTGAAAAGGTTATTTTGAACAGAATGATGGCCCACATCAACGAAAATTCAATTTTTGCCAATGAACAGTTCGGATTCCGCCATGGACATTCGACCACTCATCAACTTTTACGTGTAACAAATTTGATCCGTTCCAACAAATCTGAAGGCTACTCTACTGGTCTTGCTCTTCTAGACATAGAAAAAGCATTCGACAGTGTTTGGCAATAAGGTTTGATTGTAAAATTGAAAAACTTTTATTTTCCAACATACATTGTTAGAATAATTCAAAGTTATCTGTCCAATCGTACACTTCAGGTTAATTATCAGAACTCCAGATCTGAAAGACTTCCTGTAAGAGCTGGTGTTCCCCAAGGCAGCATTTTGGGACCAATATTATACAATATTTTCACATCTGACTTACCTGAGTTACCTCAGGGATGTCAAAAATCTTTGTTTGCGGATGACACAGGCCTCTCCGCCAAAGGACGAAGCCTGCGTGTCATCTGTAGTCGATTGCAAAAAAGTTTGGATATTTTTTCTTCATATTTGCAAAAATGGAAGATTTCTCCTAATGCTTCCAAAACTCAACTAATAATATTCCCAAATAAACCAAAAGCTCTTTATTTGAAACCTTCAAGTAGAAATGTTGTCACGATGAGAGGGGTTCCAATAAATTGGTCAGATGAAGTTAAGTATCTAGGGCTCATGCTAGATAAGAATTTAACTTTCAAAAATCACATTGAGGGCATTCAAGCCAAATGTAACAAATATGTAAAATGTCTCTATCCCCTTATTAATAGAAAATCAAAACTTTGTCTTAAGAACAAGCTTTTGATATTCCAAAAAATTTTCAGGCCAGCCATGTTGTATGCTGTACCAATATGGACTAGCTGTTGTAATACCAGAAAGAAAGCTCTGCAGAGAGTTCAAAATAAAATTTTGAAAATGATTCTGAGGCTTCCTCCCTGCTATAGTACCAATGAGTTACATAGAATATCCAATGTTGAAACATTGGAACAAATGTCAAATAAAACCATAAATAATTTCAGGCAAAAATCGTTACAATCTTCTATAGCCACGATTAATGCGTTATATGTTCAGGTTAAGTTAGGTTAAGCATATTAAAAAAAAATAAAAATGACTCCTATAAGCAGGTGAAATCAACTCACCTGTAAAAAATCTGAACTGCTACGGCAAATGAAATGTAATATGTTATTAACAAAATGTTAATAAAATCTTACATTTGTTTTACCAAATTAGGATGAAAGGAACACCTAGATATAAGAAATAAGGAATGTAATGTTTGGAATGATACTTATAAAAAAAAAGCGAGAGTGGTGGCTTGATTAGGTGCAACAAGATCTAGAGAGCGTGAGCCAAAATCGAAGTTGGAGGGACACAGCCATGGACCGAGTAAATTGGCGTAACATCATTATCGAGGTTTCATCAAATTAATTGATGTACCACCAACTTAATAAATAGTTTGTTTAGAACAACAGCCACTAAGAGATCTCTGGGTAGTTTATCCAGCTCCAGCAGCTATACCTGCTTTTGTCACTCCCAGATGTTTATCGACACAGTTTTGCCGCCAGGTCCTTGATCCTTATATATGGTTGGCAAGGAGACTCAAATTGCTGCATCTACAGCAGCAGCTCGCACCTTTCCAATGAAAATGCTCAGTTGGCAAGTGAAGCTGGTAAGTGTCACCTCATATCATCAGTCTCCTGATTTGCGCTCTTCTCGGTATACGCCTTATATCGGTGCAACCTTCACCCATAATCAGTATTCCATCACCTCCCGACTATGCTGTCATTTGATTAAACTACCGCAGCCATCGGTTGTCTTATTCAAATCCAAACCCTAACTATATAAACGTAACCCTATGACCCAACATGTGTTCTAAACAAAGTATTCGTACGGTTACACTTCTAACAGCATAATAAACAGCCAGCGCTTCCATGTCCAAAGGTTCATATTTTTGCTTACTCTCTGAATGAATGTTACTGGCCACTGTCGTCTATCTGGGAATACTTGCAAATGTACAGCTTGAACACCTATTCCCGAAGCATCAGTAATTAATACATCATGCAAATCCAGATTGTACAAAACATCTTCTTTTTCTTCTTGGCATTACGTCCTCGATAGGACAGAGCCTGCTTCTCAGCTTAGTGTTCTTATGAAGCAATTCCACAGTTATTAACTGAGAGCTTTCGTTGCCAAAGTTGCCATTTTCACATTCTTATATCGTGTGGCAAGTACGATGATACTCTATGCCCAGGGAAGTCAAGGAAATTTCCATAACGAAAATATCCTGGACCGACCGGGATTCGAACCCAGACATCTTCAGCATGGCTTTGCTTTGTAGCCGCGGACTCTAACCACTCGGCTAAGGAAGGCCCCGGAACAAAACATCTCGCATTTTTATCGATTCAGGCAGAAACTTGCTTTCGTAAGCTTCTCCAAGACTCTTAATACATTACTGAAATATACATCAACTGTTGCACCGGTTGCCGGAGCGTCATCGAGGAATTTGACTCATCCAGGATGATCTAGTGGTACCTTCTGTACGACCTCTTGAAAAATCACACATGCCGGTTTTGCTCCAAATGGCAGCCGGTTTACGTGATAAATACCTTTGTAGAAGCTCCATGACATCTTTCTCTTGGACTCATCGTTCAGCTCAAGTTGGTTTTATGTTGACTACAAATCCAACTTCGAAAACAACTAACCTCTTTGCAGTGCGTAAAACAAATCTTCCACACCTGGCGCTGGGAACCGCTTGTCTTCGTGAAACGGATTGACAGTGAGCTGGTAATCAGTGCATGGACGAATGGACATAATTTTCTCCAAAACTGGAACCAAATATGTTCACCAGTCAGCGGTTTCTGCCTTCTAAATTATGCTTGTCTTCTCCAAAAAACTTCGATTCAGCATTCGGCTTCAATTGCAAGTGGACCTTTGGCGAACAGCTTATCGACCCTGATACGCTATCACAGTAGGATCCCCGGAGAACCTCATATCGTATAAGAATGTGCATCCAAAATCACATATTCGTACGTTAAAAATCAGAATAGCACAAAGTGACAAATTGGGCGTTATCAATGTCAACACAAGTTGTATATAAGTCAATACGATTCATAAATAACAATCTGTGTTGACAGTCAAACATGTCATAAATAGTGTAACGTATAATCGCGATAAGTTATATAAACTGACAGATCATATATCATTCCAGAAAGCATCATATGTAATCGCAATAACTGGTGCCCGATTCTTAATCCAGATGTCCCGCGTTCAAGCCTTGTTGGAAACATTTTTTTTATTTTTATCCAAATTTTTGTGGCATCGTATTTATGATTGCCGAAAGTCAGAACAAGTCCATATAGCCTGCACTTTGGTAGGTATATAGCCTTTTCATGCATTATATACGATTGAATTGATTCATATAGAATGATGTATAACAAAAGAGCAACCAAAATGTTAACTGGGTCTTTTCGGTGTAGTCTCATCACCGGTACAAAACACCAGCTTACCATGGAACGGATGTAACGGAGTCCAAACTGGCTGTGATAAAACGCTTTTGAAACTATCGGAATCAGTGATCATGTATGCATCTCAAACTTCGTCATACAGTCACCCCACAGTTATGGATCAACTAAGGGTCATTTTTCAGAACAAAATGTGATTAAAAAACATGGTGACGCAGTACAAAACAAAATTACCTCCCTTGCACTGAAGAATATAGTTGTTTTTTAGAATACAACTCAAAATATCCGATTATTTACGAAAAAGTGTCGATTTCGATAGAAATTTCAAACGATATCCACCCCACAGATGTGGATCAGTGGAAGAGGAGGATCCCTATTATGGATCAAATCGACTCATATTATGGATCAAAACACTATAACAGCAATTTATCTGCGAGGTAAACGAATGGTGTGCTAGTGAAAGCATACGTTTTGGCGTTTATTTCGAAATCGTCTTATCTTTGATTCATAACTGTGGTATGATTTTCAATGCCCCACAGTTATGAATCAACGCTTTTGGGAATACGGTTGACATTTTATTTCCTACGAACGGCAAAAATAAGCTTAAGCATATTATAATTGATTGCGATGCTGTACAGATTTATGGTTCACATATAGAAAATGTGTTCTGCGTAATTGCAACTCTATTTGATGAGATATTCCCATTTTAATCCAACTCTGATCCATATCTGTGTGCTATCCATAACTGTGGGGTGACTGTACGTCCGTTCACGAAAAAAAAGGCCAGAACAGCTGATGCTGCTCACTTCTAAATGACTGACTTTGCTGTACTTTCTTCCAGAGTTCTCTACTGCTTCTTCGAACAGACCACGCAACAATGTGACCTTTCTCCTTGTTAATCTTGCAGACATAGCTCCGGTAGTGGCAGCTTCGGAAATCGTTATTGTTCTTACTACACGCATAGCAAACAACTAAACTTGGTTTCTTCACTGACTTCGCTCCTTGCCTTTCTTTCGCTAATATTATTTACTTCAAGAATCATCTTATTTTTTATTCAAAACTAGTGGTCCCGGCAAACTTCGTTTTGCTACCAAGTAGGCTGTTGGAAAACGTCAAGAAATCCCCCCTACAAAATGACACTTTAGTCTTCTCCCGTTATCCCGATTATTCCGGAGACTTTCCTGAACTTTTTCCCCGCACAAACACGTCGCATCCCTTGTGGAGGGCAACAGTGAAAACCTTGCGTCAATCCGTTCATCCGTTCTCAAGCCATTTCGTGACATACAAACACCACTCCATTTTTATTTATATAGATAGCTTCTCGTTTCGCCTGAGTTTGAAACAAACAAACGTTCAAAAATTGGAACTGGTAGAAATTTCTAATCCGATTTTCTCCACAATCTGGACATGCATTCTTCTATGCTTTTACAGAATCTGACACGTTTTCTGGTACCGAACTCTACACGAATTCTTCTACATGTAAATTGAACATTACCTGTACAATTAATATATCGGAATACTACAGTTCGTATGTTCCAAAGTGATGCACAGATCCTTCACTTAAGCATTTACTCATGCAAGTGGCCAGTCCATTAAACCTCCTTTTCGATTTTAAAGATTTGCCGCATTAGTATTGATTCAATATCTAATGCCCAGTTTTTGACCTCCTAATTTCAATTTCATGCTTCTCGTACTCTTCGTTGGCGGCAAAACTTCTATTCGATCTTTTTGAATCGATAACGAAAAAATAAAATATATCCGAACTGATTTTCGATCGTTTTTCCCCTGTACTGCTTATGCCAATACCCCCTAAAAACACCATTCTCGAAATCTCCCCTGCTGCAGGGACAAGGAAAGCCTCAAGGTTCATATCGACTGCCAAGTAGAGACCCGATTGCCATGAAGTATCTCGTGTCGGAGTGCATTTCTCCCGGGAGAAAGATATATCGGTACATTTTTTATCAAGATTGCCGCAAAAAATGGAGAAGACACGTTTGATGGCAGGGAGATGGGGCGAAGAAAGCATCACACTTCAAGAGCTATCGAGTCAGAAAAAGAGCCCGAATAACCAAGAAATAAAGTTATTTCCCACAAACAGCCACAACCCATCTTCGGAATAAGAGCTTAATATAGGCGCGCGAAATGGAGCTCCGGAAAGGGATGAGATAGTTTGTGCTTTTTTTTCCTGCTTTCTTGGTTTGGTAGAATGGAAAGGTCGTTGCCATTTGCAGAGCGATTTGTAATGTGGGTCTCGAGTGAGACGTAAATTAATTTAAAGTAACGGGAAATGGTTGCCGGCCGGCCATTGCTAAGCCCAGATGTTTATCGAGTGTGGCTTATCGGTTTGGTTGATATGGGTTTTTAATTTTTTTTTTTGGAGGATTTTATTTCCATTCGCTTCCTGTTATTCCAATATATTTCGTGTGCATAATACGGTTGAGTTACAATTAAATGATTTTTAAGAGGCTCATAGTGAACTTGTTAGGAACTTCTTCGGAAAAGTTCGCAATTTAAGTCTTTTTTAGCTCCAAAACTGCTCTTCGGAATTTGATCTGAACTTTTAAGTTCCTTTGGGTACTTTATGTAACCTGAAGTTCCACCTGAGCATGCTTAAGCCTTTTAAGTAATTTGGAGGAATCCTTTCATCGACACAAAAGGTATTCATCCAAACATTGGGCAAGTTATTTCTCGGAGAACTACTTCAGACAGAGCCTGCTACTCACCTTAATGTTCTTATGAGCATTTCCACAGTTATTAACTGAGAGCTTACTATGCCAATGACCATTTTTGCATGTGTATATCGTGTGGCAGGTACGAAGATACTCTATGCCCTGAGAAGTTGAGAAAATTTCCAACCCGAAAAGATCCTCGACCGGTGGGATTCGAACCCACGACCCTCAGCTTGGTCTTGCTGAATAGCTGCGCGTTTACCGCTACGGCTATCTGGAAATTCCTCCAAGTAGTTCTCGGAAAAATCCACCAACTATTTCATTAGGGACTTCTTTGAGGAATCCTGGAGGAACTCCTTATACAATCCGTAAAAGAAATTCTGATGCTTTTTCTTTAAGAAATCCAGATATAATCTCTGAGAGGAACCTCTGAAGAAAATTCTTATAAAATCTCTAGAAAAACTCCTGATGGGAATCCCTATTGGAACTCTTGATGGAATCCCTGAAAAAAATCCTGGTGAAATCCCTTACGAAATTCCTGTTAAGATTCCACATAGAATCCTTAGTGCAAGTTCCTATGATGTCCCTAGAAATGATCCTGATGGAATTCCTCGAGAAACACCTGATGTAATCTCCGGAAGAACTCCTGATAAAATTTTTGGAGGAATTCCATGTGAAATCTCTGAAGGAACTGTTTATGAAATCCATGGTTGAATTCCAAATGAAATCCCCAGGAGAACTCTGATGGATGCCCTAAAGGTACTCTCGATAGAATCCCTATAGGAACTCCTGATGGAATCCCTGGAGGAACTCCTGATAGAATCCTTGGGGGAATTCCTAAAAATGTTATTGAAGGAACTCCAGATGGAATCATTGGAGGAACTCCTTATGAAATCTTTTGAAAAGCTTCTGATGAAATCCCTATGGAACTCCTGATGAAATCCCTAGGAATAAGAAGCGATTCCCCCCTTACGATATGCCTAGAAGAAATCCTGATAGAATTCCTCGAGAGACGCCTGATACAATCTATGCTAAAACTCCTGATGGAACCTCCGGAGTAACTATTGATGGAATCCAAGGAGGAACTTCTGATTAAATTATCAGCAGAACTCTCAGAGGTACTCCTGATCCCTATAGGAACACCTGATGGAATCCCTTTAGGAATTCCTTCAGAGGTTCTCTCAGGAATTACTCCAAAAGTTCCTTCAGGAGTTCTTCAAGGATTTCAGGAATTTCCGCAGGGTTTATCTTCAGGAATTCTTCCAGAAGTTTTATCAGAAATTTCTCCATGAGTTCTTTCAGGAATTCTTCCAGGAGTTCCTTCGGGATTTCTCCCAGGAGTTCCTTCGGGAATCACTCCAGGAGTTCCTTAAGAAATTCCTTCAAGAGTTTCTCCAGCGATTCCTCCAAGAGTCCCTCAAGGGATTCTTAAATGACTTCCGCTAGATTTCCCTAAAAAGTTTTTCCAGGAATTCCTCCTGGTATCGCTTTTTCCTCTATGGAATCCTCCAGGAGTTCTTCTAAGAGCTCCTATAGGGATTCCTCCTGAAGTTTCTGCAGGAATTGTAGCAGGAGTTCCTTCAGGAATACCTCCAGGAGTTCTTTCGGGGATTCCTCTTGGCATTCTTCCTGATGTTTATTCAAAGATTGCTCAAGGAGCTCCTTCAGGGATTTCACCAGGATTTCTTTCAGATGGTCCTCAGAGATTTCCTTCGGGGATTTCTTCATGAGGTGTTTTCAGGGATTCCATCAAAAGTTTTACCGGGCATTCCTACGGGGACCTCTTGACGAAATTCTTCAAATTTCTTCCGGAAAATCCTGGAGGAATCTGTGAAGAAACTCCCGTAGATATTCTTGAAGGATTCCTTCTAGCGAGTCAAACAGGGATTCATCCAGAAATTCCGCAAGATATTCCTCAAAAAACTCTCCCTGGAATTCCTCCATGTAGTCCTTCGAAAAATCCTGCAGTATTCCTTCAGGTACAGTGTGGCCCATAAAAAATGTGAAAATTGTTTGAAAGTGAATATAGCATCCACAAGCGTTATTTTCATTGTTTTTGATAGTGAACGTAATTTCTGATTATTGTAGTATATTCAGACACAACCTTGCTATCCAGGACAATTATTTTCATATATTTCTTACTGTCCTAAATAATGTAATAAAGCAAATAAGTTCAAAGGTTTTGTCCGCCCAAACCTAGAAATAGCGTCTGATTGTCGTATACTCTGGTGATAAATTTTCCACCTTCAAAAATCACACATTATTGTTGAAAATATTAGTTTGTTTGGTATCAGAGGATGGAGGAGTTCTTAGAGAACGTGTTTTTCATGATCACAATAAAATATTTTGCCAGGGTCATTGTTTTGAGGGCATTTGCGTCTTATAGGTTTGATGTGCCTTTATTTTTTGTTAAAGTTGAATAACAAATAAATATGGAGGCCTATAACAGATTTTTGTAAACGAAATTTGTTCCATCGGTAAGAGACAACTTATATCAATACTAGCTCATAGATTTTTAGCAAAACGGAGCCGCTTATCACATCTATATGAAGGTTCAATCAAAGCTCTCCAAGATGAACCATTTTTTCGAAAATATGTTTAAGTCTCCAGTTACTCAGGTATGAACGAATTCTATCATTTGATATGGGCGTATATTAGAGACAAGGCCTGTGAAGAATCTCACGCCATCGTTGATGTTTTCAACGCTATCATCACACAGATATTGAACTCGCATGATAAAATTTGAAGGTATGCTTCCAATTCCTCTCTTGTAAGGTGAAGGTAACAGATAAAAATCATGTCCAAAGCGAAAAACTGAGTCTTAACAGACTAAACAATACGAGTAATGAATAATATTTATGTTTCATTCACATGGTCTATGTAAAACTACCATAATACATGATATAACGATTTTCGCATTTTTTTTATGGGCCATACTGTATTTCTGTATGATAACTTTGAGGAGGATTTCCTGATGGTGTGTGTGTGTAGAAAATCCTGAACAAATCCCTGGAAAAATTCCTCCTGGAGTTCCATCAGGAATGCCTCCATGAATTTCTTCGAGAATTCTTCCAGAAGCTCCTTCAAGAACTACTCCAGGAAATTTTCGAGGATTTATTTCAGGAATTCGTTCAGGAGTTAATTCAGGGTTTTTTTCATGTATTCCTCCAGAAGCTCCTTCAGGCATTCCTCCAGGATTATTTTCAGGAATTTATCCAGTAGTAGCTTCAGAAGTTTCTCCTGGAGTTTCTTCAGGAATTCTTCCAGGGGTTTCTTCAGAAATTCCTCTAGGAGTTCTTTCAAGAATTTGTCGTGTAGATCCTTCAGAAATTCCTCTAGGAGTGTCTTTAAAAATTCCAGCAGGTTTACCTTCAGGAATTCCTCCAAATTTTTTTTTCAGGAATTCCTTCTGGAGTTTTTTCAGGAGTTCCTTCGGGGTTTCCTCCAGGAGTTCCTTTGTTCTAGAATTTGAGGAGAAAATTCTGGACGAATTCATGGAGATAATTTCGAAAAAATCCTTGGAGTAATTATTGGAGAAATTTCTGACGGAATATGTAGTCACATCCCCAACAAAACAAATTACTGAGAAATCCCTAGAGAAATGTGTGCAGAATATCATGAAAGATTCCTTGGAAGCATTAATAAAGATATCCCTAGAAGGATATCTAAAAAAAATCCTGGATGAAAATTCTGTAAAAATTCATGGAGTAATCTTTACAACAAAATCTGTAGGAATCTCTGGATGAATGCTTTGCGAAATCCTTTTAGCAGTCCTGGAATATTCTATAGGAATAACTCGAGAAGGAAATCTCTGGAGAATATGCCGTAAGAGTTTCACTCGGTTTTCCATTGGGAACCTCGTGACGAATCTGCTCAAGAAATTTTTTGGCGAATCTTGGATGAATACCTGAAGAAACTCGCGTATGAATCCTTGAAGTCTTAGAGGAATCCTTTTCACGACAAAAATCATCCGGACATTGCGCAAGTTTTTTCTCAGGAAACTATTCCAAGTGGTTCTCCGTGGAACTTCTTAATAAAATACTTCTCTTTGTTATCCTGGAGGATATTTTGATGGAATTATTGGAAAAAATCCTGAAGGAATGAAGAAAACTCTTGCATTCCCAAAGGAAAATCTGGAGAAATATCAGGAAGAATAAATGCAGGAATTCCTGAAAAAATAAGTGGAAAACATTCCGAACGAATAACTGAAAAACTCCATGAGGAATTCCTGTAGGAACTTCTGAAGGAATCTTTGAAAGAATTGATGAAGAAACCGCTGGAAAAAATTCGGAAAAATACTCCAAGAAATGTATTTAGAAAAAACTCTGGAGTAATCATTGGAATAATTTCTCTACGAATCCGTGACTGAGTGCTTGAAGGAATTCCTTGATCCTGAAATATCTTTGAAAGAATTAGTGGATAAATTCTTACAGAACGAAATCCCTGAGTAATATGCTTTAGGAGTTTTTGGAGGGAATAATCTATTGAGAATAAGCTGGAGCAATCTTTGGAGGAATATCAACAAGATTACCTGGAGGAACTTCTGAGTTACTGTAAAAATATCTTGAATAATTCCTAGAGAACTTCTAGAGGATAATTCTAGAAGAACCTGGAAAAATAACAAGAAAAATCTTATCTCCTAGAGAACTTTTAGAGGGTATTTCTAGAAGAACCTGGAAAAATAACAAGAAAAATCTTATGAGGTATTTCTAGAGTAATCACTAGAAAAATTCTTGAAGGAACTGCCTTCATGGATATCATGATGGAATTAATACGCGAGTCCCTGAAGGAATCACTGGAGAAATTCCTGGCGATATCACCGACGCAATTCTGCTCAGAATCTCTGGAGCATTTCCTGGAGAATATTCTAGAGGATTTTTAAGAAGGTATACTTAATACCCTGGAGATGATCGTCTTGAAGGAATACCTGAAGTAACTCTTGGAGGAACCCCTGTAGGGATTCCTTTGAAGAATACCTGAGAGGACTAGAAGAATCCATTGAGGGATTTCTTAGAGGTATTCCAGGATTCCCTGGAAAAATTCTCCGAGTAATCCTTGGAGGAATGCCAGGAGAAATCTGAGGAGAAATTGTTAGACGAATTCTAGGTGGAATTCCCGGAGGAATGAAAAATCACCAGTGCAATTTCCAGATGAAACCCTGCTAGAATAGCTTGATAAACTCCCTGAGGAATCTTCGTATACAAATTCTTGTAGGAATCCTTGAAGGAATTCCCGTAGCAATTATTAAAAGTATTTTTGAAAGCATTTTTTTTGTTACAGCTTAGAATATAATATAACTTCATTCGTCAGATGAAAAAATCATTATCATGCATTTCGTGCCTCATTTCTCAGAAACAAACTATTTTTCACCTCCAATCATTAAGAGAATTGCAGTGACATTGCTGTTGCCGACGCCACTGTTGGACACTAACAAACCGAAACGGACCATCTCATTTCCTATTCTATATTCTAAGCAGATCGCCTTCGGACGTCGTCGCCAGTCTGTTTCTCTGATGGTTTTCTTCGCCCTGGTGCTAAATTTTTTCTGATGGCTCTCTTTTGTTGTGCTGACAGCGTCTTGGTCGCCTCGCAGGTTTTTTTTTGCTTTTTTTGTGAAGAATAATGACCTCAGGGCGCTAGTTCTTTTGCAGCTACTTAGTTTGGTGGTTTGTCGTTTTTCGTTTGGTTTCACTTTGATTATGTAGTCAGCTTGCTTGATGTCACTTTGATTGTGTGAATGTGAATGACGCTCGTGAGAATGGGTGTCGCTTTTGCTTCATTTCGATGAAAGGTTTGTTTAACAATACGGTTTTGATCCTACATTAGAATGCAACGGAAATGTAGATATTTCTATGATTTCACGTACTCTGTCCCACTTCAGTGAGACGTGTCATTCTTTTGATTGACACATCGCAACGAGCTCATTTGAATAGCATCAATCCAACTTGATACTGATGGATGGCCGCCCCAAACATTTGCGCGCCAAGGAAGAAATGCTGCACCCGATGCACAATGTTCGGAAAAAAATGAAGTTTGGTCATAACTAATTTTATTGTCGTTGAAGATTGATAAGATCTCAAAATTCATATGGGTATTTCCGATGTTTCAGAAGAAACTTTTCATATTTCGCGACTTTAAACCGTGTTTTTTTTAATAACTTATTTTATAAGATATGTAATCAAATTTGATTGAACACACAAAGTTAGTTTGTTTATTCGAAATGTTTATAAAACATAAAAACTTCAAAATCATTTCCAGTAGTTTTGGTCGCACCTCTATATGCAGCCGGAACATTGTGCGACGACGAAAAAAAAAATCCTCGAAAAATTGCGCTAGCCACTGCGATGTACCTACAAGCTCATTTTCAGCTCCATCAAGCTCCGCAGGAGCAGAAAAAGTCCGTCATAAATCACTGAGCGAAATAATGATTTCAACATCGGTTTTCCGCCCTTCACTTCGCATCCTTCGGCTTTTTCTCCTGTTCAACTCGAGTCAACTAAGTAGAAGTCGCCTCCATCATCTACGCTGCTGAGGTTCTTGTCACTGCTTTTGTTTCTTTCGCCTTGACCAACACTGTGTTCGTCGGTGTTTGAGAAAAGGACGCACCGCACACCCCCTCGCATCTGCAGCAGCAGCAGCGTCGGAAAACGTGTTTGCGAAAATGAAGCAGAATTTAAGGTATCGCGGGGCAAGTGGGAACGAAAAAAACGATAGTTCAAACAAATTGTTCAATAACATTTTCAAATGTCAATATTTTTCAATTCCAACAACACAATCACGTTTTGGCAACATATTTGCTGGTGTGTGCATAAAACTAATCGAATAATTTCGAAATTGTGAAAACCTTGGCAGAAAGTTTTAGAATGAGCCATTGGACGCAGTTACCTCGCTAATCGGGGCAAGTGGGACACATCCAGTTTCATGCGTCAATCCACATCAGTATGTCAAGCATTACAATAAGAAGATTGATAAGTCATAGATTTTACGTATATATTGGATGTACATAAGGGATCAACCATAAAATACGTTACGTTTTAGGAAGAAACCCTCTATTTAATAGTATGTTACCTCACATTTAATATTAACTGAAAATTCCTCAATAAAAGCGTAAAGAGGAACTACACATGTTCAAAATATATCATTTATAAGTTGTTAATTAAAATGTAGCACATAAACAATCAATAATTGACGAAATAATAAATATGTTTTGTTATTAATTATATGCATGGCAGAAAACCACCTTATGGGATGGAATTGTTTTCCATCACTACTTAATTTGGTAGAAATAACAAATAAAGTTCAAATAAAATAGAAAAGTAATCGTTATCATGATGCATTTCAAATTTCAGCTGTGTGTTTGTTCAATTTTGAAGTCGTATTTCAAGAATAAAAAATAAAGAATAATAACACTTTTTTCTCCCTCTTATGCAATAACGTTATTTGAGGTTGGTCTTTTTTTATAAAAATCATTTGTTTGAATGTTTTAGTGCTACTCTCTAGGAAAATGTATGGAACGTGTACGAAAAGTTTTGATTCTGGTTTTTGTTTTGATAGGTCCCACTTACCCCAAGTACAAATATATTTTGGGGTAAGATAGACCATCGAAAATTTCATATGAAATGAAAACAAAATACTGGTTTATCGTTAGTAGCTTGTAATAATACTTAAAATTATAGCTTACTGATGGAAATTCGATTTAAAACACATTTATTTTTTGCGAGTCAATGCAAGACGTGAAACGTGTCACAATTTATCATGCAAGTTGAAAATGGCGCTGAACTGACAACTGTTACATGAACCACATGGTAATAAAAATAACAATATGTTTAGTACTAAATACATTCTTTGTCATTGTATCTTCAACTTTCTAGAAGAATACCACCATGAAAAACTTTTCCTAGTTGAGCTATGACGAAACGCCCCACTTACCCCGAATTCTCACTTGCCCCGGGGTACCTTATTACCATTCCGGCGCGCGGAATGATGCTCGACCCCGCGGGAGTGGACGATATATCATGTGAAAATGGACATTGAATTACCCGGGAGCGTTGAATGCGGACAATAATAGAATTACTGGGGTGGTGGGCTTGGATAGGGGTAGGTGGGGGAAGTTAGCTTTTTAATGGGACTTCAGTGCGGTGGAGGATGAACATACTGAGAGAAAAATCAATGGAGATGTGCAGGTTGGCAAAATTCAAAAGTTTTCAGTAAAGGTACAGTAGTTATCATACACAATGTAATTTTACGTGGAAAATTACAAAAACAACGTTTGATGCATGATATTTTACATCTGAATAAGATTAAGTGCAATGTCAGTTGTATCATCACGCAGTCAGTGAATTGGAAGTAGATTTGAAGCACATAACTATAAATGCTTCCGGTAATTGGCCTCAATCATTTGAGCTGTCAATTTGTGGATATTGGAGCAATATTTTCCCACTCGGAAAGATACAGGTATTGGTATAGTCATTCCACTCTGGAGTGCATTTACTTTTTCGGGCTTTTGTGATGAAAAGTACTGAGTTGTATCGAAAACTTCTGACTATTTCAATCTTCTGGAGGTATTTCAAGTCGTTTCCTATTTTATTTATTTTTATATTGGTATCATTCCAAACATTATGTTTTTTATACCTACACAGTTAAAAATAATGAAGATTACACGTCACGTAAACTTCATTTATGCCATGTAAACACGAAATCATGTAAATTTAAGTCCGAAATAATGTAAAAATTTGTTATATGTCATGTAATCACTTAGGATCCTGCTGGATTACATGACATATAATTGAAGTTTACATGACATATCATGTAAATATCCATGATATTTCACGCTCCAATTATGTGCATTATATGTCTCAGAAATTTACACGTTTCGTTCGAACTGTGTAGGTGTTCTGTGTTAGGAAACACTATCGTCCTAGTTTGATAAAAGCAAATTGGACTTTAATCAAAATTTTTCAAACAACATATTAATATTAATTTACAGTAGCAGTTATGATTTTTCAGAGATGAGTTGATTCTATCTGCTTATAAGAGAAAAAAAAAACATTTTCAGTTAACTTAACCTAACTGAACATACATGTATAACGCATTCATCGTGGCAATAGAAAATTTCCACGATTTTTGTCTAAAATCAATGATTTTATTCGACATTTGTTTCAAAACCTACCTTGATACCTGGATGGCTACAGCGTAGCGTCACGCCTATGCCGGGCGTATTGTAGAGCTCCATCTTCGTCAGTCTTGGGCGAAGCTTCTCCAGTTGCCCCCGAATGTTTAGGGTCGCCATGTCCTCTTCCACTGCATACAGCCAGTGTATTCGTAGCCTTCCTCGAAGCCATCGACCTCTACCTGGTTTCCTGCTGAATATTATTTACGCAAATCTTTCTTCCGATATTCGCACTAAGTGACCAGCCCACTGAAGTTTGCCGTATTTTACACACTTGATAATATTCGCATCTTTGTTCACTTGATACAACTCGTGATTCATGCGTCTGTGCTCCACACCATTTTCGAGTTTCTCACCTAGTATTGTCCGCAAAACTTTACGCTCGAAAACACCGAGAGCTTTCCGGTCTGACTCTTTCAACGTCCCTTCTTGCCCGTAGAGAGCCACCTGAAGAATCAATGTTTAATACAGGGCGAATTTTGTTTCCGTTTGCAGCCGCAACACGTCTTTTCACTTCGCAGGAAACGTCGTTGTCACATGTCACAAGTGTTCCAAGGTAAACGAATTATTCAACAATTTCAAACACTACCTCAGCACCTACACCATCATGCCCGACTCTATCTCTACCTGCAACCATGTTCTTCATTTTGGTAGAATTAATGGTCAGGCCTATCCTCGCTGTCTCCCTCTTCAGAGGCACGAAGGCCTCTTCCACTGACCTGCGATCGATTCCAATCAGGTCTATATCGTCCGCAAAGCCAAGGAGCATGTGCGACCTTGCGATAGTAGTGCCATTTCTCTGCACGCCAGATCTCCTAATATCACTCTCGAGTGCAATGTTGAACAGCAAATTCGGAAGTGCGTCTCCCTGCTTCAATCCGTCTAACGTCACGAACGAGGTTGACACCTCGTCTACGATCCGAACACTTGATTTCGAACCATCCAGCGTAGCACGTATCAGCCTTATTAGTTTCGCCGGAAAACCATGTTCAGACATTATCTGCCAAATCTTATTTCTTTTCACTGAGTCGTACGCCACCTTGAAATCAATAAACAGATGGTGAGTCTACACGTTATACTCCCGGAATTTATCTAGGATCATTCACAAGCTAAACGTCTGGTCCGTTGTTGAACGGCCCGCACGGAAACCAGCTTGGTATTCGCCGACGAAGGACTCCTCGAGCGGTCTCAGTCTGTTAAATAGGATGCGCGACAGAATTTTGTACGCCGAATTCAGCAGGGTTATTCCTCTGTAATTGGCATACTCCAGTCTGTGCCCTTTCTTGTAGATTGGGCGTTTGAGGCCATCCAACCAGCCGGTGGACAATTCTTGGTCCTCTCATACCTTCAGAAGTACTTGGTCGATCGACTGATAAAGCTGCTCACTTCCGTGCTTGAGAAGCTCGATCGGGATTCCGTCCTTCCCAGCAGCCTTACAGTTCTTCAGCTATGTTCGGTGGGATCACAGCTTGATCGTCATCATCAATATTCATCCTATTCCTCGATACATTTCTATTTTCACCGTTCAACAATTGCTGAAAGTGCTCCTTCCACCTGGAAGCCACCGCCGTTTTATCGGTCAGCAAATTCCCCTTACGATCATTGCACATGGCGGGCACTGGTACGGTATTGTGCCGACCAGTGACCGTTGCATAGAATCTCCGCATATCATTCCGGTTCATGCTTTCTTGAGCTTCAGCTACCACACTTTCTTCTTGCTGCATTTTCTTTCTGCGGTAGATTCGCTTTTCTTCCACTCTCGCTGCCCTGTAGCATTGCACTATGGTCCAGGAATCAGTTTTACGCGGAAAGATGCATTTTGAGCTTTAGAATGAAAAACGGTCTTCTACAAAGTTGTTCGTATTAGTAAGGTGCTTTGTTTGGGGATATGGAAAATAAGGGTAGACCACGTTTTCATATAAATTGTGTAACTAACTTTCTAATTTGTAGAAATTATATTATACATGCTTCAGCAAAGTTGTAGATCATTCCATTTCAAGCAACTTTTTCAAAAAAAGTTTTTTTGTATCTCCTAAATTGACCGGTTTAGAGCTATTTTCCTTAAGTGACATAGGGTGGTCCGAACAAAACTGGTTTTCTGGCTCTAGAGTTTTCAATTCAAATTTCTTATCAAAGTAGTCTATTAAACACTTTTAGAGCTTTAAAAAATGTGTAATTTGGTTATCGAAGAAATTCGCTATCTCCTTCCGTTTTGGAGTTATTGTTATTTTTCTCTCAAAAGCATGCCTACTTTGATTGAGAATTTCTCTGATTGGGGCAAACATAAAAAATATCTTTCGACGGCTTTCAAAAGACAAAATAAAATTGTATATTATATCAAAAAATTACAGATGTAATATTTTTGTAACTCTTATAAAATATCTTGAAATACAAATATTTTTATAACAAAAACTTAAATAACTTTTGGATTAGAATAGATATCAACACTATATTTGCATGAAAATTTGCATTTGCTAGACATGAAGAATGTCGCCAGAAGCCGTATGCTACAAAGCACAGTGGTCCAGGAATCAGTTTTACGCGGAAAGATGCATTTTGAGCTTTTGAATGAAACGTTAGACGAAAACGGTCTTTTACAAAGTTGTCAAAGTCCTTTGTTTGGTGTTATTGAAAATTAGGGTGGACCACATTTTCAAAGAAATTGTGTAACTTACTTTCTTATTTGTAGAAATTATATTATACATGCTTCAGCAAAGTTGTAGACCATTCAATTTCAAGCAACTCTGCCAAAAAAAGTTTTTTTGTATCTCTTAAATTGACCGATTTAGAACGTTTTTCCTACGGTGACATAGGGTGGTCCGAACAAAACTGGTTTTCTGACTCTAGAGTTTTCAACTCAAATTGGATACGTGGATATGGCCCCACCGGCTGTCGACGTCTCCAGCAACGTTGATTCTTCCCAACTGCTCGTCTAGTTGCTGAGGGTACTGTGAAGCTATCCCATCAGTCTACAAGCGTTGTATATTGAAGCGCAGCATTCTGTTTGTTGTGGAACTCGTAACGCTGGATAACCGCGCCCGAATTTTAGCTACAATTAGATAATGATCCGAGTTAACAATCGGTCCTCGGAAGGTCCTGACATCCTTGACATCTGAGAAATGTTGTCCATCATCCAGCACGTGATCTATTTTGGAGCAGGCATCGCCACTCGGGTGTCGCCAGGTGTGTTTGCGGACATTCTTTCGTGCGAAGTAGGTACTGCTGATTGCCGTCCCTCTAGCAGCAGCGAAGGTTACTAGCCGCAGGCCATTATCATTGGTAACGGAATGGAGGCTTTCCGTTCCAATGGCGGGTCGGAAGAAATCTTCTTTCCCGATCTGCGCATTTGCGTCGCCGATGACTATCTTGACGTCTTGTTTTGGGCACTCTACGTAGGCCCTATCCACGATCTTATAGAACTCATCCTTCATGTCATCGGGCTTATCGTTCGTTGGCGCATATATGCCAATCAGGCTGTAGTTGAAGAACTTGCCCTTCATACTCAACACACAGATTCGGTCGCTTACCGGTTTCCACCGAATACTTCGCTTCATCTGCTTCCCAATCACTATGAAGCCAACTCCACGTTCTGCTCTGTCGCCACCGCTGTAGTAGATGTGGTACTTGAATGAAGTGTTGGCGATGGGGACCATCGCTCGAAATTCACGTTCTCCGGTTCTCGGCCAGTGTATTTCCTGGATAGCTGCCACGTTCACGGCGACATTCCGCAGCTCACGAGCCAGGAGCCCAACACGCGCGGGTTCTTTTAAAGTTCTCACGTTTCAAGATCCAACTTTCCAATCGTTGTCCTTTATTCGTTGCAGGGTCTGTTGCCGTAATATCAATTCGTTGGCTCTACTTTTGCCTTTCTTGGTTGGTGAACAGTGGATAAGTTTAATATACTTGTTACATTCGGCTTGAATGCCCTCAATGCTATTTTAGAATAGCCTTCGGAATTTGTGGAACAAATAAAATTTGTTGCACGTAAGAAATGATGTGTGGTCGAATGACCATGGCGGAATCCGAACTGTTCATTGGCAAAAATTGAATTTTCGTTGCCATCATTTTGTTCAAATAGACCTTTTCAATTAGTTTATTGATGGAGAAAAGCAATCCGATTGAACAATAACTGGCAGCTTCCACAGGACTTTTGTCTAGTTTCAAAATTGGAACAACCTTGGCATTTTTACATTTGTCAGGGAAATATGGTCGGCATTAAGTCAGAGTGGACCAAGTGACATTTTTCATATTTTGAGAAAAATGGATTTAAAGTCTAACGCTCTATAATTTTTTAATTCGTTTAAATTTTGGTTCAATATGTCTACGCATCTTTGTGTTACTTTCAAACAATATAATGGGAAGTGATAATCATAAAAAATCATAATCCAAACCACTAATACAACGATTTTTTGATGGACTATGTGTGCTTGGTTCACTCTGACTGAACCAAAGACCACCGTTCAGTGAGTTGGTTCACTCTGACTGATTGATTTCTTGGAAAATAACAATCATTTAATGCTTGCGTGGTCAAACTGGGTGCATATCTCTAAGATAAACAGATTATCATGATCCTTCGACACCAGTATCGTACATTATTTAATAATCCATATAGTCAATACCGAAATAAGTGGCATTGTGATAGCTTGAAAACTAAAGTTTTGCAGAGTAAGGGCATCAAAGACCAGAAATATTCAAATATGCGTACAGTCAGAGTGGACCAAGTGAAAATCTTGAGTACCGACCAAAATATACTGGTCCAATAAGCGGGTCCTAGGACATTCACCATAGAACTACCATAAACTTCTATCGGACTCTGAAATTGACTCAAAAAATGCAATCAATCAGTTTATTGCTTTTAACACTTGGTCCGCTCTGTCTGCACAGAAATTGTTGCAATTTCTGATCACCCATCCAAATATAATAAACGATCAAAAATCCAAATCAAATGCATCGAATTAGGTAATATTTATAAAATTCTTTTTAAGTGTGAGTAGAAGAATCATTCGATGACGTAAAATCTGACAAATCTCTTGAAATGTTTTTTTTTTCATTTCCTCGCATTCCTCAGCGCGCTGATCATTTTCGCTGTTATGGTAATAAGCACTTGGTACACTCTAACTGCACACTTTTATCGATATTTATTGATCATCCAAAGTAAATTTATTACATATCTCTCGCATATTACATCATTCATCAAATCTGATCAAAATGTAACGGTGGTAAGGTAATTTCGCATCTAATGAGAGAATAATCCAATTTTACCAAGTTTTGTACTTGGTCCCCTCTGACTTAACGCCGACCATATGTAAACTGAAAACATTCGTAACACCATTCGTTTCAACCAAGAATGATAAGCTACTCTCTGGAAGTCTCTTGATGATTATGCAGAATATTCCATCATCACCAAGGGTTTTCATATTTTTGGTTTTTTCAATAATAGTTTTGACTTCTTCCAAATCAGTCTCTTTGGAATTTTGCAAACGTTCTCTTGATTGAGAATATTTTCGAAGTCCTAAGTAACTTGTTTTTCAATTGTGCGCACTTTCAAACTGCACATTTTTTAGCTTTTTTCGCAACTAGTAATAATTTGTTTTCTACTTTCAATGCCGGTATTGTCCTTTGAGGTTTTCTTTCCAAAATTTTAGATAATTTCCAAAAGGGCTTAGAGCCAGGGTCCAGGGATATTTTGAATGTAACATGGACATGATCAAAATCAAAATCAGCATGAGTAACCAGTTGGCTACAAAGGTGACTAGGGTAAATTAAGACTATATCAATTGTAATGACTCGATGGGTTTCTAGAAGAGGAAAAACATGTAAGGCTATCAGGGTATTGAATTGAGAAATATCCTGAAGAGCACTCATCAAAAAAAAAATTCTACTGTTGGAATTATTTTGCGAATTATTCCATGACCGATGTTTGGCATTAAAGTCACCAATTACAAAAAAAAGACTTATTGCGAGTTAATTTTTGCAAGTCAGTTTGGAGCAAATTAACTTGCTTCCCAGAGTATTGAATTGGCAAATTGGCAGCTATGAAAGTATATTTACCAAGCTGTAGTTCAACAGAAACACCTAAAGTTTCGTGGGCTTCGTAGCCGTGCGGTTAGTGTCACCAAGGCATTTAGCCGCATCGTGCTAAGGAGTGTGGGTTCGATTCCCGCCTCAGGCCGAAAAACTTTTCGACAGGAATGTTTTCCGACTGTGCCACTGGGCGTTGCATGCTAGTCTGTTGTCTAGTGTGGTGCTTCCTTCAAAGGGCAAAATAGCCCACTGGAAGCATTAACGTGTAGTGTCTTTAAGTTTCAAAAACTTTAGTTTGAAATGACGAATATTGATAATAATGCCTATGAACGTTGATTGCATCTCCCCACATGCCCCATCAAGTCGATCATTACGATAAACAAAAAAGTTAGGATCTCTTTTGAGTTTGGATCCAGGTTTCAAATACGTTTTAGTAATAACTGCTGTATGCACGTTATTAACTGTAAGAAAATTAAACAGCTCGTCCTCTTTACCATTCCAAGAACGAGCATTCCAATTGAAAATATTTAAATTATTGTCTGTGGGCTGCATTGTTCTCTCCATCTGTCTTCAACAATTGACGAATTGTACCACTTTAACTCTTCAACTCTAGTCAATTTGCTATTAGGCATCGTCCATTCATTACGTAAAGCTTAAATTGCTATTTTTTGCCTCCCCCCCCCCCTCGTTTTTTGCATGAGAAATTTCAAATTTCTTTATGAGTCGTAATGCTCAAGCCTACTCCCTCCTCACCCCTATTACGTTATTTGTGGATGCCGCCTTATTGGTTATTATAACCTTGTTTCGTGTTGATGAAAATGTGTAGTCATAAATAATAGCATGTTTATTCTGATTTTTATAAATATACCATTTCGTCGAAAAAATCTGAACAAACTCTCTCAATCACTCGAAGAGGTCACAGTTCACGCCCACCAGACCATGTCATCCATAAAATCATTACCCAAAGGTCATGAAAGTATCCTGTCCATCGAACAATGCACACAAAACATCTATGTTCGTGCCATCACATGTCCACAGAGAGTCATCACATGCTGTCAACCGACCAACTTTTTAGGCATTGAACCACTCATCAAACAATTTATTTCCCACGCCCAGAACTTCTCCGAAACGTTTTGCTCGTGTCCATGTCGAGGTTTTTTTTTCTCGTCCTTTTATTCTCGCACTGCAGATAACGGTAATCGAGAGCTCGTCGAAATCGGGAAGCCGCCAGGTGAGTTGACTTCCCACGAGCCATCAACCCTCTCATTACCGACATCGACAGAAACAAAACAAAAAAACAGTCCGCCCACCGATCGACCAAGCTGGGGTGTTTGTTTGAACGATGGTCGGGTGGAGTTTGATACAGAGTAAAGAGGGGCGAAAGATTTTTTTAGATTTTTAGTTGGATTTAAAACAAATGTTGTGAATGTCATGGTGGTTCTAATGCTTTTCAAATAAGAGACTTTCACATCAAAAATTGTAGAAATTGGCTGAGATTTTAAATAGTTTAGACCATTTGCTGTTTTTTATGTTAAAATTGTAAATCATTGCTTATATTAATGCATTTCACAGTTCAAATCTTTATTTGAAACTTTCAAGAAAAACATATCAAGGCTAAAACCAGCTAGTGAAGAGAGTAATCTGGAGTAAATGTTCGACCCTCGTATAATAATCAATATTTCATGAAAAACAATAACAGTTGAAAAGAAATTAATACAGAACAGTTTACCTTCAAAATATGGCGACAGTTTTGATAACCAAACTTGTTTCATAATATTTACCCATTACACTAGTTTACAAATAAAAATGAAAGTCATGAACTTTAATAGCTGAGCTTCATTTTCAATGTAAAATCGTACGCTGAATCCAAAAAAAATGTCAAAAAAATTCACAGTAGAACCGTTTTTGAGATACGCTCAATATTTGATTTTTTTGGTTTTTCAAAAAAGTACATTTGCTAAAATTGATGTATCTCCGGATTTAGAGCACCAAATTCTAAACTTTTTTCTACCGTCTGAACATCACTTTGTTGTGCAAATTACGGTTTTCTAGATATTTATGGCATAATCAAATTTTTTCGATATTTTTGAGTAAAATTTAACCAAATTTTCAACTTTTAGCTAAGTTTTAAGCACGATGCTGATGTTTTGAAATTCGTTTATCATGTTGAACTCAAGGTATGTAAAAAACCAAAAGAAAAAAGTACTTAATGACTGAAATCAGTTGAAAATTTAAGATGTTATGGCATTTTTTGTAGAACACTTGAATTTTGAAGTTTTGACCTTTTAAAACAACAAGACGAAATCCATATAAATTTCACTAAATCCTTTCACTTTGAATGACTCTTAGTACAGATTCCATGCTTTGTTAACCGTTTTATCAATTATTAATTTTGGATCACGACTAATTAATGAAAAGGGCGTATGTAAAAGCAGAATTTATGTGTTTGCGTATATATTAAAAAAGGCCAGTTTTACTAACATGGAGTCTTGATATATTTCAAGCTAATAATGATGATGATGAACTTTTTATGATTCAATATTAAATCCAGCAAACAAACTACAATGAATACGTGTATAAAATAAGGCCATGGGCTCATTTGAGAACGTGAAAGATGTATCCGCCTTGGCTACATACTGTATGCAACTTAAAAGAAAAATTTTCGAAGCCATCCGTGTTCAATTATGGCATACGAAAGTTCAGGCTACTGCGATGTCAAGCTTTCTTCAGTGTTGCTGGCTCAACGGCTGAATGATCATGGCGATTAATGTGATACAAGAAATATAAATTCCTGACTGATTCCTGAAATGTTTGGTCCTTTAACTGTTTTGATGTGGTTATAACTATTTTTGATGTGGTTTCAAGTTTAATGATAAGTTTATGCTGCTTGTCTGTTTGGCGTTCGAACGTTATAACTTTGTTATGACAAAATGATTTTGGCAGCATTTTCGTCGCAGGGAAAACATTGTTGACAGGTAGTACTGTTTGTTGAACATAGTGAAACAATGTGTGCGGCAAAGCGTGAATTTAAGTGCAAAAATGATCCGCAAAAATTTTGTTTCGTCTGCGGAAACTACATTTTTACGACACCGGTAAATTTTACTAGTTCATTGCAAACTGCATATCGGCTTTATTTCAAAACTGATCCCAAAAACCTCGACAAAACGTGGACTCCAAACGTTGTGTGTAGTTCGTGCAAAACATGCTTGGCTAGATGGATGTCTGGAAAAAGGTAATTATTTAATTTTCTACATTCAAATGACTAACAAGTGCTATTTACTAACTAACTAACTAACAAATCTTGTACCAGCCGCCATTTGTCCTTTGTTGTACCGACAATATGGCGCCAACCATTTTGTCATGCAGCGGATTGTTATTTCTGTTTAACCAAAGTCATGCAACACGGACGTCACAAAGCAGTTGAATATCCACAAGTTCAATCAATGACAAAACCGATTCCACATGAAGATTCATCTCCTTATCCTGTTTGTCCAAAGTGAAAACGAGAGCCTTCAGTGGATGACAGTGACGAACCACAATTTGATGAAAGCGACGTGGAATACGAAAGAAAGCCGATGCTGTTTACACAAGCGGAACTCAATGACTTGATAAGGGACTTGGACTTATCAAAAGAAAAATCAGAATTGTTGGCATCGCGCTTGATGGAACGAAATTTTCTTTCTGCTGATACAAAAGTTACTTCCTACAGAAAGCGTCATGAAAAATTTGGAAAATATTTTTCCAAAAAAGACAGTGCTTGCTTTTGCCATGACATAAGAGGCTTGTTTGAAGAATTCGGTGAACCATATGATCCTTCTGAATGGCGTTTGTTTATCGACAGTAGTAAATTAAGTTTAAAAGCTGTTCTGCTGCATCAAGGGAACAATAAGCCTTCGATTCCGCTAGTTCATGTCGTGAACATGAAGGAATCATACGAATCGATGGCTTTTATACTTGACCTGATATGCTACAACCAACATAATTGGAAAATATGCTCAGATCTCAAAGTTGTTGCAATGTTGACTGGCTTGCAACAGGGATATACTAAGTTCATGTGTTTTCTTTGCAAATGGGATAGCCGAGCACGTAAACAACATTACGTTCGGGAAAATTGGCCCGAACGAAAGTCTTTTACAATTGGTCAAGAGAATGTAAGGTGCCATCCTCTCGTAGCGAAGGAACAGATAATACTCCCACCACTGCACATAAAGCTTGGGTTGTTCAAGAATTTTGTAAAGGCGCTTAACAAGGAAGGACCAGCTTTCGGATACCTGAAATCCATTTTTCCAAACTTGTCGGATGCCAAGATTAAGGAAGGTGTGTTCGTTGGTCCTCAAATTAAAAAAATGTTAAACGATGAAGATTTCTACACCGTATTGAACAATCATGAAGCCGAAGCATGGAAATCGTTCCAGCGTGTAGTTGCGGAGTATTTGGGGAACACCAGGAGCCCAGACTATGAAGAAATTGTAGCCGATTTACTTTTGATTTATTTACTTTCAGCTGTAAAATTTTACATTTTATTTTAACAGGTGTGAATATGTCTCTGAAGATACATTTCCTACATTCGCATTTGAACTTTTTCCCTGAAAACCTCGGCGACGAAAGCGATGGGCACGGGGAACGTTTTCATCAGCAAATGAAAATAATGGAATGTCGTTATCAAGGATTTTGGGATGAAGCGATGATGGGCGATTATTGTTGGTTTCTCTTTCGAGAAATAAATTGCAAGCATAACAGACGGAGTGATTCAAACAACCATTTTTAAACATATAGTTTTTACATGTGAATTTATAGCTTAATTTAAGGAAGCTTTGGAATATATGAAATGAACTGATTGTTGTAGAGATAATAAGTAGAGATAAAACTTATGTTCTGAGTGAAGTAGAAGCTCTGTTAATACACACGCCCTTTTTACAGATTAGTCGTGATCTAAAATTATGGATTGATAACACAACATTAAATCTTAATTAAGACTTATTAACTGTTGAAAGTTTAAGCAAATCTAAATGAAAATGCATTAAATTTTCTTCATGTTGTTGAGATCGCTTGAAAATCGTAAAAACTTCAAAATTCAAGTGTTCTACAAAAAATGCCATAACATCTTCAATTTTCAACCGATTTCAGTCATTAGGTACTTTTTTCTTTTGGTTTTTTACATACCTTGAGTTCAACATGATAAACGAATTTTAAAACATCAGCATCGTGCTTAAAACTTAGCTAAAAGTTGAAAATTTGGTTAAATTTTACTCAAAAATATCGAAAAAATTTGATTATGCCATAAATATCTAGAAAACCGTAATTTGCACAACAAAGTGATGTTCAGACGGTAGAAAGCACATTTAATTAGCTTTATTTTGCTGAAAAAAAGTTTAGATTTAGTGCTCTAAATCCGGAGATACATCAATTTTAGCAAATGTACTTTTTTGAAAAACCAAAAAAATCAAATATTGAGCGTATCTCAAAAACGGTTCTACTGTGAATTTTTTTGGCATTTTTTTTGGATTCAGCGTACGATTTTACATTGAAAATGGAGCTCAGCTTACTAAGTTCAGAAATGTTGTAAACTAGTGTTATTAGTCATAGTAGTTTTAGAATTGATTACCGAACTTTTGACCCACCATTGAGGCAAGATTTCGAATCTAGTGTGGATCAATGGTTCGTTGTCTGGTACAAAATATCGGTACACAAATGACTGGCAGAAATATCAATCGATTTATATAATACTTGAAGTGAAAGTCCTTTACTTGAATGGGATTTGAACTACCATGAAATGTATTTAATAAGAATTGAATTGAGCTAGAAATCTTGAAAAAAAAACTCTTGCCCCACTTTACCCTAACGATAGTTTGGTGCCTGAGATAGGGGAACAGAGGAGGAAACAATAGGCACCAACCGAAGGAGCAAACATCCGCAGTAGGCAAACCGCCCACACAAAGCACAGCACACCTATCGCCGTCCACCATCGGAAGCTATTGCATTGCGGAACAAGTGCCGTCAGTCGGAATTTTTACCTAGAAAGAGAGCATCGATGGGATCATGAATGTGGGTGCGTTGCAAAGTGGGTGGCGGAATTTGACAGGTGAAAGGTGGTAATTGAAACCATCCAAGTGTCGATTAATGGTGGGTCACTCGGTGAAGCGTAGGGATAAGCTCCGATCCCAGCTACTCAACGTGAGAATTATGTGTTTTCAACTATACGTCAGGAGAATCCCCATTTAAAATTACTCACTTTCAATAGTAAAAAAAAGTTCAATATTTTGGACAACTTAAGTAAGGACTTTCAGTTTTAAATTCTTACATTGTGCACACCAAGTTTGTAATGAAATTTCTGTCGTTGTAGGGTAATACCGTTATAGGCTATTCAAAATTCCTTAAATTCTACAAATTTAGGCAAAAAAACCTGATGTAGCCTGTGATGGAAAGAGGCGAACATGTCTGCTGAATCGGAATAAAAACAAAACAAATGCTCACGAGCATCAGAATGCTGATTAAATCGCACATGTCGTGCTCGCGAGTAAACGAAGCTAAAGTCATTCATGAAAGTATTTGGAACTGTTCAGAGTCAATAGAAATTTTGGTGAAAAAAGCTATTTCCGTTCCAAAAGGATGTGAAATCGGAGGAAGGAAAAATGAACTTTTGGATGAGCTTCAACTGAAATTATGTTATTGAAACAATGTTGGCTGAGCAGTCTTTAGTCTTTTTTTTCCCAAAGGTCCCAAACAGACCGAAACGTCGGGAAAAATCAGAAACTAACGTTTGCAATTCCCTAAAGACTGCTCAGTAGGCCATCCCTTATTTTTCGAAAATGCGAAATGTTATAAGTTTGTCATTGTAAAGGGCTCATATTGGTAAGAAAAAAATCAGGTAAAAATTTGAGATCCGTATGTGGACGCTAAGTGGTCCCCCAACGACCCTAAAGGTATTAGGTGTAGATGACCCCCGTGCGCCAAGTCGAGCTCGCTGCTCTAGTGTACGTAACATGAATACGAAAAGCCACTTGTAACAAATTGTCGATACGATAAAAGTCATGTGTGTTGTGTGAATGCGAGTGCATACAAAGAATAAAATGAGGGCTCGTGTGTCAAAATGACACTGTCAATGGTCGTTAAATTTTCCAAAACAACTGAGTATTTTCGATAATTATTAATCAAATTTTCCTCCAAAACTTCTTAGCATGTTAAGAGTTGCTTCAGAGATTCCATAAAAAAAAATCCCAGAAAATGCTTGAAATATTTTAAGGGATTGTTCTGGAAGAATCTTCAAGATTTCTTCGTGAAAACTTTCATAGTTTCTCCCAATGATTCGTTTAGCAGTTTATCTTTGATTCTTTTAAGAAATATCGACAAAAATAATTTCAAAAAATCTTCCAGGTTTTTCTCCCGACATTGCTCCAGCAGCACAAAGAATTTCTGCAAACAATTATTGAAGGAAAATCTTCAAGATTTGTAACTTTTAAACAAGGGAAGGCTTTTCCAGTTTTTTTTTCTCTAGAAATCCCGAGCAAACACCAGTTGAGGTTGAGCCAGATTTGAAGTTCAAAATTAAATTACTAAAGATCATAATTAATCATTGGTTTGTTAGAAATAAAATATAAGGGATCATAAATAACAGCAAAAATAAGTATGGAGAGGTATTGCACAATATGCTGTTAAGATATTATGAGATCAAACTACTACCCTAGTAACACACATGTTATAATTGAAGCAAAATAACTCATATATGACCAGATCTGGTCATATAAGTGTTATTCTGCCTCAATTATAACATGTGTGCTACTAGGGTATCTGGTTAGTTTATTGATTAACCAACAAATCAATATTCTTCGCTGTATGAAGTAACTTGTTGCTCTCGGAGATTGAGATATGAGATCCAAACTTACCTGATAAGAGATATGAATTAGATGTTTCCGTCTGCTCCGGTTCTCTCCGGTATTTCATGCCGAAGGTTGTTATGGATTTTCCAATAATTTATTCAATACTTAATCGAAATATTTCCACAGCGAAATCTTCAAGATATCGCAACTGCACATGTTGTTTGAAAGTTCTTCACCAGATCAACTCCAGAAATTTCCTTTTTTAATTCCCGAAAAAATCCTGATGCAATTTCTCGAAGATTCACTAGCTGAAAACGCCGAAGTAGTTCCTACAAATCACCTTTACGGAGATTTCCTGAAACTGTATCGCAATAATCATTAGAGAAATCAGAGAAACACCCTAGAAGGGACTCCTAGAGCATAAGAAAAAAAAATCAGGTTGAATTAACTAAAATATAAGAAAAAAAAAAGCTGTTAACATTTCTGTACAATCTGAAGAGAAATGATTCAATGTGTGATTAAAGAACTCCTTGTCAATTCACTTGAAATAATCAAAGTGTCTATGCAGAATTCTTTAAAGCAATGTCTGTCAGAAGAAGTTAAAATAGATTAATGAAATACTAGAAGCATTGCTAATACAATAGCTCTAGAGAGTGGTCACCCTGGATATTTTTTTAATGTCCCTTGGAGAATTCCTCAGCAAAATCTGTAAGGCATTGAAGAGAAGTTCTTGGAAGTAAAATTCTTGGGTTAAATTCTTTGGTCCACTTCTGAGGATTCCTTGCAACAGAAATTAAAAAAGGTGTTCCTGAAAGTACTCTGAGAATCCTTCAAAAAATAATATTGAAATGATCCCTGAAACAGTCTATGAAATAAATTCCCTAAAAATACCGAGTAAAATTCCTAAAAATTAAATATCTAGTACAATTTTTTAGTAAGTTTATCCGAAAATTCCTTATGACGCCAAGAGAGGATGTACATGACATACTTGAAGAAATTCTGGAAACTTTTCCAAGGAGTCGTCCATAAACCACGTGGTTGTATATGAGAGAGAAAGGAGATGGTCAGACCAATGACCACGGTCCATACAAAGTTTAAAAATATTTTATTGACAAATGATCACGAGGGGGGGATCTGAAATCCCAAAAAAATGACCACGTGGTTAATGAACGGCTCCTTCGGAAATCTCTGGAGGAGATTCCTAAAGTGGTTCCATGTGTTAATATGTTTTTTTTCCAGAAATTTATGATCTTGATGTGGTCAATGATGAAAATTTTCGGAGATTTTTATAGATAAATCCAAGAAACAGCGATTCTTAAAAAGTTTCCGGTGGAATTACATTCAAAAGTTCGCAAATTATATATTTATTAGCATTTTGAGCTGGAAATGCTCTAAGGAGAAAATAATAGAGGGTCGAAACAGTATTCGGGTTATATTTTCATAATTGGAAGGTTTTAAAATATTCCATCGGTGAAATTTTGATTTTTTTCACGTTTTCCTACGCATTTCTGCCCATACAAAATGTATGGAAACAATTTCACCGATAGAATATTTTGAAACCATTTGATTATGAAATTATAGATCAAATACTGGTCTCTTACGGAAAAAAAATCCGAGGTACATTCGATCTTCATTGCAATCAGGAATGCTTACAATCTTGAATGAAACTGAAACATTTCATGAGCTTGCATCCATCATTTGTCAATATTGCATGCTTTCTTGCATCTTGAAAGTGAAATTGCAAACGAGAATGCTTAGTTAACACGATTCTGTAAGAAATAATTCACATGAATAAATCGACGGCTTGGTCATTTTTTGTGCATCATTTATAATTTGTTTTTCAGCATAAAATCATGTTAACTTTATAGCAAAACCACATTGAAAATATCAGATTTCGAATATCTTTCAAGTGGGATTTCCTGAAAATAGAGTTTAATTTTGGTTACTACACGTCTTATGTAGTGAACAAGGATCTAAATTAAAAAAAAGTGAAAGTTCTTATACATTACTATGCTAAAATCAATGTTGTCACAGTTTTAATGTAAGATCAGGACTGAATAGAAAAAGAGTAGATGAAAGATATCGATCAAACATGTACAGTAAGGCCCGTAAAAAACTACAAGCCTTTTTGGATCATGTAACTTTTTCAATGCTTTTTATCGAGACCACCATGCACCCATAAATAAAGTCAATGGCGAGATCTCATCAAACATTATGGTCGTTTACTGAAATTCGGGAAATACTTTGTTGAGAGTAGCAAATGCATGATGAGAAAAATGGAAGGCATTTCCTGAAAAAAAATTGTTAAAGAAGTATTTTGTGCTGGAATTGTTAAAGCAACATGAGGAGTAATTTTCATGTTGGTGAAAATTGTTGAAAGCTGAAATTTCAAATTTCTTGAGTTTCTTTTCTCACTGCATGCGAAATCTCTTTGGCACACATGCATTTTTCCAAGTATTCCACCAATTTATGCTTCTAATGAAAATACGTTCGATACAATAGGGATACAATTTTCGATTTTATTTTTGCGGGATTGTAGCTTAGATTTTGCGGAATCAGTGGAAAAAAACGGTAATAATCATTACTTCTTTTGTCTTCTTGCAGAATAATGTGTGAAATTTAACGTTTATTTTTGATAACAGTAAAACAAATATAATGATTTTTTTATTTGTAGAAACGCTTACAAATACACTCATGCGTCACCTCTTGCACACAGCACGAACGGTAGAATGAATATCAAAAAACGCGAAAACTGTGGAATGAATGTCGTCTCACACGATGACATTTTCATGAATCACAAATTTTGCATAGAATTCATAAATGTCTGACCATAAACAACAAGAATGGTCTACTCTTGCTTGTAGTGTCGATTTTGACACATCTATATAAATAAAAACAGAGTGGTGTTTGTAATGTCACAAAATGGCATGATAACTGATGCACGGATTGACGTGAGTTTTCAAATGTTGCACTCGCCAAGGGATGCGACGTGATCGTGCGAGGAAAAAGTTTTTGAAGTCTCCGGAATGATTGCGGAAACGGTAGAATACATAACAATACATGACAGTAGCAATAATTTATAAGGCTTTACGTTAAACAATAACTGTATTGCGAGTTCTTCTCATAAGTATGTTCCAAATTACGTTTCCAAGCTCACAATGGTCACCAATGTATTAATTTTTACTAAATTTCACTTTGTTTTAACTCAAAACACTGGATTTCAGTACTTGATAAGCAATTGAAAATATTTTTCAATGTGTTGCCAAAATCGGGAAGAATATGTTGCCAAAAACGGGTGTTGCTAAAATCGGGGGTAGACAAAAGCGGGTGTTGCCAAAATCGGGAAGGCACTGTAATACATACAGATGGCTTTAAATGATTGAACCTAAAAATAAGTGACGTGTAAATCTGGTATTTTTTCAGTTTGAAGGAGTTCAGAATTCCCAAAATAATTTTGGGATGTGCTTTGGAATTACGGAATACCTGTAAAAATTCAGAGCTTTGAATATGAATTCTTATTTTTTGTGATAATTCTGTGTCTGCGATAGCCATTCTGAGTTTCATGTGAGACATTTTGAAAACTGGTAATCCGTTGGAAACCTTTGAAAATCGAGTGAGAATGTACAGGTTCCCATTTGTAAATCTTTTAGAATCCTTGAGACTCCGACCGGGGTCATTGGGATTTATTAGAGAAAAATAATAATTTTGGTGAGTTTCAGGCTAATTGTTTAAAATCCTTCAATTCAAGATAGAATATTGAAGACTCTGGTATGTAGGAATGTTCTGGGTTTTGACGGAATTATTTGTTATATATCTAACATTTTTGTGAGAATCTCAGGATTTCATCCTGAATGAATACCAACAATTACCATCTGTCTTCGGAGTCACTATAATTACCATGAAAAACTCAACATCTCCAGCTGAATCTGCAAGATCCCCACCAGATTGCCAGGATGCTCACCGGCAAGGATTGAAACCAGAGAAAATTGGGGATATCTCTAACTTGCCGCTCTGTAAAAAAAAATCATCCGCAATACATCATGTTTATCAGTATATCATCTTCTGCTACAGTGCTGATTTGATCGGAAGGTAACAGTACATGATAAAACTCATCGGGGACTCGGGGATTGTATTTTATGTAAGTAGAATAAAACACCTACCTTCAAGGGTAAATAAGCGAAAGAAATGAGTTTTATCATCGCTCTCTCTTGGGGGCTCCTCTTTTCTGAGGGTATAGCTTATCAGAGCGTCTGCACTCCATGTTAGGAGCGGCTGATCATCATCCTAGTGCCAGCATGGGACTCTAAACAGTGCTGTTCACGATGATCCTCCGGCGAGACAGGGGGTTGGTGTAGGCCTTACAAACCAGCCGTAAAAATCATCAGTACAGGAAGCATACAATGTAAATTCGTACCGGAACAATCGGCATAGACCCAGACATCGAAAACGGACTTACGATTGGAAACTCGGTCCATGACTGTAAGTCTCTCAATTTCTTTGGAAGTACCCGCATTCTTTCTGAATTATTGAGGGTCCGCAAGTTCGACATCGTAGCGCTGCAGGAGGTTTGCTGGAAAGTGTCGACGGTACATAGGTATAGGGATGGTTAAACCATCTACCAGAGCTGCGGCAACAGATATGAGCCAGGCACAGCTTTTATCGTGATGGGCAAAATGCAGAGGCGCGTGATTGGGTGGTGACCAATCGACAACAGAATGTGCAAGTTGAGGATCGGAGGCCGTTTCTTCAATATCAGCATAATCAACGTGCACAGCCCTCACGTAGCAAGTGACGATGACGATAAGGACGCTTTCTACGCGCAACTGGAACGTGAATATGACGGCTGCCCAAGCCATGATGTCAAAATCGTTATCGGAGATCTCAACGCTCAGGTTGGCCAGGAGGAGGAATTTAGACCAATTATAGGGAAGTTCAGCGCTCACCAGCTTACGAACGAAACGCCGCTTCCAAAAACATGGCCATACGTAGTACCTACTTCCAGCACAGCCTTCCGTATCGGTACACCTGGAGATCACCCCAACAAACTGAATCGCAAATCGACCACGTTTTGATTGATGGAAGACACTTCTCGAACATTATCGACGTCAGAACCTATCGCGGCGCAAACATCGATTCGGACCACTACCTAGTGATGGTTAAAGTGCGCCAACGACTTTCCGTTGTGAACAACATTCGGTACCGACGCCCGACACGGTACAATCTGGAACGACTTAAGCTACCCGAAGTCGCAACTGATTACGCGCAAAGCCTTGAAGCAGCGTTGCCGGAAGTGGGAGAGCTCACCGAAGCCCCTCTTGAGGACTGCTGGAGTAGTCTCAAAGCAGCCATAAACAACGCAGCGGAAGGTGCCATTGGGTTCGTGGAAGGAAATCGACGGAACGGTTGGTTCTACGAGGAGTGTCAGACGGTTTTGGACGAGAAGAATGCAGCGCGGGAGCAAGGCACCCGTCTAAACGTGGAACGATACAAGCAGAAGTGAAGACAGCAAACCCATCTATTCCAGGATAAAATGTGCCGCCTGGAAGAGTTGAAGTGCGAAGAGATGGAGCAGCTGTGTCGTTCTCAAAAAACACGTTAGTTCTACAAGAAACTCAATGCATCCCGCAAAGGCTTTGTGCCACGAGCCTAAATGTGCCGGGATAAGGATGGAGGTATCTTGACGGACGAACGTGATTGAATTGTGGTTGAAAGGTGGAAGCAGCACTACGATGAACACCTAAACGGCGCAGAGGATGAAGATCAAGATAGCAGGAGGATTGGCATCATCACTACGGTGGATGAGGGAGACGTGCCAACTCCCACAATAGATGAAGTTGAGGATGCTATCAAACAGCTCAAGAACAACAAAGCAGCTGGAAAGGATGGTATTGGAGCGGAACTTATTAAAATGGGCCCGGAGAAGTTGGTCACTTGTCTGCACCGATTGATAGCCAGAATCTGGGATACAGAATAGCTATCGGAGGAGTGGAAGGAGGGAACTATACCCAATATACAAAAAGGGTGACAAGTTAGAATGTGAGAACTATCGAGCGATCACCATTCTTAACGCAGCTTATAAAGTGCTTTTCCAGATCATCTTCCGCCGTCTATCGCCACTGGCAAGCAGATTTGTGGGAAGTTATCAAGCCGGTTTTGTGGACGGGCGATCGACGACAGAACAAATCTTTATGTTGCGGCAGATCCTTCAAAAGTGTGGTGAATATCAAGTCCCTACGCACCATCGATTTCAAAGCGGCCTATGATACCATCGACCACGAAGAGCTATGGAAGATTATAGACGAGAATGGTTTTCCCGGGAAACTGACTAGACTGATCAAAGCAACGATGGATAGGGTACAGTGCTGTGTGAAGATGGGTGCATTATATCGACAACTAACTCGATCCAGGGCTGCTAACCTCCAGTTTCTCGATCGCCCCAAACTTCCACGATCTTGCTCCACTTGGTCAAACCATCTAGCTCGTTGCGCTCCCGTTTTGTTCCGGCCGGATTCGAGGTGAGCACCATTTTTGCGGGATTGTAGTCTGGCATTCTCACAACGTGTCCCGCCCATCGTATTCTTTCAGCTTTGGTGGCTTTCTGGATACTGGGTTTACCGTAGAGTTGCGCAAGCTCGTGATTCATTGTTCTCCTTCATACGCTGTTCTCACATACTTCGCCGACGATCGTCCTAAGTGCAGGTCCACTTCGAGCATCGTCCACGTCTCATGCCCGTAGAGGACTACCGGTCTTATAAGCGTCTTGTACATGGTAAACTTAGTACAGAAGTGAAGTTTACCAGACCGCAAGGTCTTGTGGAGTCCGTAGTAAGCACGACTTCCGGCAATGATACGTCCAATGCGAGCTCTATCGCGTTCAGTTCCTCCAGCCAGCAGATATTTCGTCTTCGACGTATTTTCCTTCACTCCAACCCGGTCTGCTTCACGTTTCAGCCTGGTATACTGTTCAGAAACCACCTACAATGTTCTTCTGACAATGACCACGTCATCAGCAAAACAGATGAACTGGCTGGATTTATTGAAGATCGTGCCCCGCATGTTGAAGCCCGCCCGTTTTATAACACCTTCTAGCGCAAAAATTGAACGGGAGGCAGGATAGACCAACGCCTTGTCGAAGTCCTTTGCGTGTTTCAAACGGGTCCGATAATGCATCCGATATCTTCACACAGCACTGTACACTATCCATTGTTGCCTTGATCAATCTAGTCAGATTCTCTGGAAAACCATTCTCGTCCACAATTCAGTAAACCAAATGGCTTACGGAGAAAAATGACTGGAATTCAGCAAATCAATGCTGGCGACAGTGATGAAAAGTGACGAACATCTCTGCTAAACCGGAACAAAAACAAAACAAAAAGCATCAGAGTGCTGATTTACTCACCTCATGAATAAACGAAGCTAAAGTGATTCGTGAGTGTGTTCGAAATAGTTAAAAGTCGATTGTGTTTCCGAAAAAAATCAATTTCCTCTCCTAAATTTTTGGTTTTCAAAGGGTTTTATACTACAACTGTCGATTCAATGGATATACAACTGATTTGTTTGTCAAAACTATAATAAATCACCACTTGTACGGTAACTCGCGAGTAAATGTTCATGAACTTTTTTGCTATTTCTTTTGGTATACTCTCCCGAGCAGGTAGGGCGAATTTACTCACACCAAGCCTGGTCACGAGTCTGACATGTTTGTTTTGCGTTTGTCTACACTCGTGTGGTGCTTCTTGATTCTGATCGAGACTCCAGAATTACTACGAACTCCAAACACTAAAATCCCAATTTACATTTTTTTATGTAAATTCAAATAACGTTTTTTATGAAGTTTGTAAATTAGGTTCAGACGATTAAATGAGAAATTTTGTATCAAAATGATGAGTTTTGCGGGAACAATCTGATTAATTTTTGTTTCATGCTCTATAGTTTAATTAAGACGTGTTATAATTATAATTATTGTTGTGCTGCATTTAAGAAGAAAAAAGTCACTGAAAAGCATCCCGAAATATTGGTCTTCAGATCGTTGGAACTTCGGTATAAATCAAAACAATTCTCCGTTAACTTATGTAAACTGAAAACTTTCAATAGACCACTGGTAGACTTTTAAATATTATAAGCCTATGAAATGAATTGCAATGCAATACTTCGTTTAGTTGTACGAAAGGGTTAGAGTCTGTGCTATATTAAAACCATCAAAAGATTGCTTATTACACCAGAAGATTGACGGTATTTATTACAGGAAGATTTTGAATCAACTAGAACACCTCTTGTACTCACTTAGTTACCGAAGTTAGGACCAAGACGAATCAAACGGTTCTTTTAAATATAAAAGTCTCCTAGGGTCTAAAGTTATGAGAAATTTTATATCTTAGAAATAATGAACATAACTCAAACCTTAAACAACTTGCACACATTTAAGTCGGATTTAGAAACATATTAATCAATAATATGCACAGAGTACTAAAAACTTTTTTTTTTTCAAATAATAATAAAAAACTCACAAGTAGATTCCAAAACATACATGCGACATATTTGAAAGGTTTTTTATTCAGGCTAAAAGTGTTGTAAACCCTGTGGACCTTGTTTATGACTATATATTACAAATAGTCAAGTTAATCACATTTTATTCGTAACGCTCAGGATCTAGTTCTCAGCTAAGAGAACCTTTTCACTTTAACTAAGAGCTTTATTTTTTCAATTCAACAGTTCTACTTATTTTTAGATTCGTACGCTCTGTAATGAACACCGTACCGCGCTCACTATTTACAAACAATAATTTTCAATTCTATTTCTCTTCTTCTTTCCAGTTAAATAAAGCCACGTCAGCCGACCCATAATTAGCAGCGCCCCCACCTCCCTAGTTTGCTGCCGGAGTGTATAATAAACATTAAAAGCAAATATTATTACGAGCGCCTCTGCCGGTCGATTTGTGTAGGACGTTCATTCAATTCAGTGGTGTTTACCAAGAATTGAAATAATATTGGCAATATTGGGCATTGCTTTCCCACAGTACCAGGTGAACTGTGGTGCAGCGCGGTGGAGTTTCGGGGGAAAAATCAATCGTCGAAAATAGGCGAAAAATCACCCATCGGAGCGCGGAGGGAGGACCACGTGCAAACATAATTGCCAGTGAAAACAAAGTTCACGTGATCGAGGTTGCACAGAGAAAAAGTAATCCGAAACGCATACTGCACCGAGAAGTGAAATTCTAACGAATGGTCGGGCAGTGATTAATCAAAATTATTTATAAATCGTAGAGGAAAAAATCGTTGGAAGTTTCTGTAAAATTGTGCATTTGGAAGCAATTTGGTGGGGCAGTTCATTGGTTGAGAGAGAAGAAGAGAGGCTGTGCCATGAGGGCTGAAGAGATGGTGCCAGTGACTAACGCAATCAGAATGGAAGTTCGAAAGAGTGCTGTTCCATCTGTGTTGATGGTGGCCGCTATAGCACTGCTATTGGGAAGCAGTGGGATGATCCACGTGCATGGCGAAGCATTTAAATCAGGTGAGTCTTCTGGAATTTTGAAATTAATTTCGTATGAATTTTCATCTCTCACAAGTGGTAAAAGGATAGTATAGCATATACTGATTGTACATGTCAATGGTTACTACTCCGTGGTTGATCGGAACTGGTAAGAATTTCATAAGGGGTAAATAAGGGGTGGGACTTTCCACTTAGTCTCGAAGCGCACATTTTTACAGCTCTCATAGTATTGAACAACTTGACTCCGGTCAAGTCCTTATAGTCATTTGGGATGGGAAAGAAATGTTAGTGTTCAATGATTTGTGCTTCTAGAGACCGTGAATACCTCTGCATCTTCATAATTAACACTGGAAGAATGTATATAAGTAAGGACGGAAGAAGATCTAGGAGTCACCTATGGTCGGTTTCGAAATTAATGGTTAAGAAGGACAAATACGACTCTTACTTAAAATTAGTTTTTCATTTTTTTTCCCGCGGTGAAATATTGGCAGATAGTGGTAGAAGAGATAAGTACGTCTAAATTCATATTGTCAAACTATTCAAAGGTTATTTTTAGTGATGACGAAAAAAGAAAGGTATTTGTACAATAATATTATATAAAACAGGAGTGAAGGTTTATGTAAACTCTTATAGTGACGAACCATCCAAAGTTTATTTGAAAATTACAAAAACTTAATTGTGTTTCAATAAATAACGTGTTATCATATGCATGGAACGAGCTCACCAGTAGGCAATTCATCATTGACTGAACACGAATATCTTTTCGTACTCGCAAAAAGTGAACCGGAAACAATCGATCTAGAGTATGTCGTGGGGAGCATGCAACGGAATCAAAAGACCACACATTACTCTCATCACCAAATCACATTGAAAGTAAATAAATAAACTAGATGAAAATAAAATAAATATCATCTGAAAACAAGTTTTATTTGAGCAAAACATATCTTTTTAAACTAACTCGAGTAATTAACGTATCATCTCAATTAAATTTCAATGATACGTTCTTCATTTATTTTCTCTTAATACCTGTCAATTTGCTACTGGTTTTGCGACAGATGTACATCTCGCAATTCAGAATTGTACCGCTGTAGAAAACAATTCACAGTGCCTAGTTCCATTTAAATGATTACGCCATATTCACCTGAGATTCATTCTTCTCAACTTAAACTTCTGCTGCGTAGATAATTCATTGCATCTCGTCTCACCTCACAGAATCTTTGACCCAAATCGATAGACAAAGAACAGTTTCCTCACTCTCGCTTTAAGACTATGCCTTGAATCATACCAACATCATACCCCGGAGACGTATTGAATATCGAACGAACCAATCCCCTTGACTGACTGAAACAAGATCCCCACAGACCACACCCTGGCTCGGAATGAAGTGATGCGTGTCTACTTGGTAAGCGGTAACATCACGCCACACTCGAATTTCTTTCCCCAGCGGCACCATTGTCTTCTCAAGTGAGACAACTGCCGTAGCTCAACCTTTTAATGCCCAACTCTGCCTTTCGAATTTCATGATTTTTTTTCGTATTTTAAAATTTAGAATGGTTTTATTTTTGTTTGAAATTTTGAACCATAATGTATTTTATCACTTTCGAATTCATTATGATTTTTAGAAAAATGTTTGAAATATTTGATTATTTAATGATTATTATATAAATCTGTTCATTATATATTTTTTCACAAAAATATAATGCTTTCATTAATACTTTTCAAACTAGTAGGTATTTTTTTATTGATAAAAATAATTACCGATTTGTTATGTTTAAGGAAAATATCAAAACAGCATTAAAAAAAAAAAAAAAATTCAAACAGCATCAAAACCAAAATTAATAATTTACGAATGGAAATTAATCATTGTCAGAAAAGTGCTTAAATCGACTTTAGAGAACGAAAAATTATATTTAGATCAAAAAATGAAATTGGGTATTACAGGGTTAAGGCTCTCCGTTTCCAAGACATCTTGCCTCGCAGCAGTATTTTCATTGCCGCCTGTTTCTGTTTCGCATCATCCCGGAGGAGATGAAGCAGCAGCAGCAGCAGTAGTAGGAGAAAATTGACTGTTGAATTGCTTTCACCTGACTCTTTGTCAGGAGTTGTCAGCTACTAGGTACCTAAATACTGCTGATGCCATCGCACAGAGCCCAAACGACGCACTTCTGGCAGCAAGACAGCGAGAAATCGATTCCAACACGAGCGGAGCGATCCAAGCCATGTACACTGGAACTTCCGTTTACACACTGGGTTGAGGGTATGAATACATAATTTTACGTAAAAAGAATCATCACATAAAAGAAGTTTTCTTTTCGGGAATTGGGTTTTCATCCTAGAAATCCATTTTGCATGAGCTATTGACAGTATACAAAATAATGGGCTTGTTTTGGTAAATAATGGGAAACAGTATTTTAGCTACATGCCAATTTTCCGTGGTGTTCTAAGTCAGTCCTGAAATCCGTGGGAAACAGGCCTTCAGAACTACAAGAGTAACTGGTGATCTTTTGAAGTTTACTGAATCTATGACAAAAGGTCGAAAGACAAAAGGCCGAAAGGACAGAAGGTCGAAAGACAAAAGGTCGAAAGGACAAAAAGTCGAAGAACAAAAAGGAAGGAACAAAAGGTCGAAAATCTTTTTTCAAAGAAGGAAAAATTTCCCACCAAGCAAATCATTTTCGACCTTTTGTCCTTTCGACTTTTTGTCTTTCGACCATTTGTCCTTTCGACGTTTTGTCTTTCGACCTTTTGTCCATAAACCTTTTAAGTTATACAAGAACTACTTGGTATACAAACTTGATACAGCAGATCTACAGACATCACAAACGACCTGTCTGAATATTGCCGAATAATAGATGTAGGCTCATATGGTTACGTCCTACCATGTTTTGAGCTCAACGGCTATTTAAGCTTATACAGTAATTCCTTAGAGTACAGGTCTTCAGATCTGCGATGGTGTAACCAGTGATCTCTCTAAGGTTTATGAAGAATTTTTACACCCATTATTATTTTGTTGGCAAAACTAATGACGTAAAGTAGTTCTGAGACGGTTTATGCAGCACTGCAAAACCTGCTACTTTCCATTGTTACTTTTTTAAACAGGAGTGGTGGAAATGTTCGCATCACGAAGCACCTCACGAGTGTAAACCAACGCAAAACAAACAGGAAAGATTTGCGTGAGGCTTGGTGTGAGTAAGTTTTCACTCGTCTGCTAAGGAGAACCAAAAGATACCAAACAAGAAGAAGTAGCAAAACGTTCGCGAATATTTACTCGCCAGTTACCAAATAAGGAGTGATTTACTATGGTTATGACAGACAAATCAATTGTACAGTCAGCGCCATAAGTTAGTAACCGAATGCTGTTTTTCCATACAAAACGCCCAAGTTTGGGGTGCTGTATCTCAGCTTCTGGTAGTCCGAATTAACTGAAATTTGAATGACGAACTGCAAATTACTTGAAGTTTTGCCTGTAAGGGAATTAATACATTGCAGTCATTTTACATAGAGTTTCAGAGGGTTGTTCAAAGACAAAAGTAAGTAACTGAGAGACTTTTTAATTTAATTTGAAAACGGTAAGTCGTGGAAAGTTGGTGTGTTCTGCAAATTTGTGTGACCTCTGAAATTGTACAACTTTGTGAAACAGACCAACAATCCACAACTTCCATTACTGCTTAATAGTTGATAACCAAAAAATTTACATTCCTCGGCTGAATTTAAACGGCTGGTACGATTGTCCCCGTTTCTTAGTCTTTTCTATTCTTTCATTTCAAAGAGCGAGCAATGGCGCTTAAGCCTAGGCCAATCAGCCAGGGCAAAAAATATCTTCGTTCTATTGCTGAGAGGTCAGCATCGATGGAGTGACATTAACTTTCTAAGCCTCGTCAGTTACAACGATTTCAAACATTTTCTAAATATGATTGTTAATTGTTCCCGTTTCTAAGATAGAAAAATATTTGATGATTAAATTTTGTATAAAGGAATCATTCAATTATCGTTGATTTTTTAATTAAGATACCGCGGGGCAAGTGGGTAAATGGGGTAAGGCATTTCAGAACATAACGATAGGTAAGAGATTCCTGAGATTTTTCAGCCATTATTGCATAATACAGCGAAAGATTAATAACCTGTCAACTATCACTCCGTAACAAGTTGGCGGCGTGCAATCTTATTTTAAAATTTTCAGTGGGAAAAAGTTTTGGAAAGTAGTTTTTTGTACCATTTCTAAGTTGACCCCTCTGACAGTTTCAAACTGCAATAAAAAAAGTTTTAGAATTAATTCGACATAGACCTAAAACTAACTAAATTTAAATACCGTCAATTTTCTAATCACGTGGGGCAAGTGAAAAATTTCTCATTAGAGATTGAAGGCAATTATCATAGAAGAATAGAACGTGTTGGTAATTAAGGAAACACTTTACACAAAGCGTAAAAAGCTATAAGAAATCATGGAACTTCTCTAAAAGAGGTTGCCAAACATAACGATATTAATATGCCTACTACGGCAGCCGATTAACACTTCATTCGTCGCGCTGTTGTATTTTGTACAACAGTGGTGAAAAAAACTCGCTTATCGTACACAACATCAGCGTGGTTGTTCTATCGGCGGCAAACCGCGCGACGACTGAAAGGTTAAAAGGAAGACGTCGATTTAAAAGTTTCAATATAAGAGAACGCATGGATATCTCGATAAATGTATATGCAAAGTTAGTTCGAAACATAAAAATAGGATATAGACCACATTAAAAAAGAGTCTAAATACAGTTGTGTTCAGAATAATAGTAGTGAAAGCCGATTTTCATACAAAATGCTCAACTTTAGCATGCTATAACTTTGTTTCCATATGAGCAATCGGCATGAAATTTTGGCAGTGAACTACAAATATACTCAATTTTATTATCACAAAATTTGAAAAAAATCACACTACCGGCTAAAAAGTTAAGCACCAGGTGAAATCGCTCAAAATAATAGTAGTTTTTCTTTTGTAAATTTTTGTTCAGCAACAATTTTATAAAAAAAATGGCTAATTTATACATTTATGGCTTGGGTGAAAATGGTTGAAACGATGAATAAAGAAAAGTTCAAAAACTCAAATTACAGAAGATATTTAAATTTTTAAAACTACTATTATTTTGAGCGATTTCACCTGGTGCTTAACTTTTTAGCCGGTTGTGTGAAAATTTTCAAATCTTGTGATAATAAAATTGAGTATATTTGTAGTTCACTGCCAACATTTCATGCCGATTGCTCATATGGAGACAAAGTTACAGCATGCCAAAGTTGAGCATTTTGTATGGAAATCGGCTTTCACTACTATTATTCTGAACACAACTGTAGGTACTTCATTAAAGGATTCCGTTTGATTTCTCCCGAAAAGTTATCCGACGTCATATCCGACTTTCTTAAAAACAAATAACGAGCGGTGGAATTTCTACAGAATGGAATCACAATTGCTGTACCATAATGTAAGAACTAACATTGTAAATGTTGCAGGTATAATGTTGTCGAATCATTTCAACAAACATAACTGAACAGAAGAAATATAATAAAATTGTCATTGTTTGCATGTTACTTATGTTATTGTTCCCTTCATGTATTGTAATATGACACTAACCAAATTGAACTGAATAAATTGTCTTTTGGATATCGATCTGAAGAAAACATCAATAAGGTATAATAAGATTGATGTCAGACCTCAACAGATTATGGGTTAAATTTAGGCAGGTAGAAGTACTGCTAGATTGTATTAAGAATGGTGGAGACCTTTAGAGGACTCCACCGGAATTCACAAATCAGGCGAAAAGTGGTCTGAAACAATTTAATTTTTCATTTCAGATTATGAAAATTTTTGGTTCAGATTCAAAAAGATTATATGATATCTGAACAAATGTGGATAACCCAGAGTTTGCTCGATGCGTATAGCAAATCTGTCCTCTCTGAACAACTTTGCCGACTACGCCATCTTTCTAAGTGGTCAGGCTACCGAGCTATCCGCAAAATAAAAATTCAATGCTCACTAGCGCCGCCTCGTGGGATAATCTCGTATCAGAATGACCACCACATGCCAGCCCCTAAGCTACTGTACAACTCTTCCGAAGACACTAACCTTCCAAAACATCAGGATCTAGAGATATCATATGTTACAAATTTTGCAATCCTATCCCTTATTTCTTCGGATGGAAGGTTTACGAGCAGATATAATGATATAATGTTTTCCACCAGCTTATGAGAGATCTCGGAATCTGACTCCACTTCCGAGTATGCCCTCCTTTTCTCTCTGTCGTATATTCTATTGATCTCTGTTTTACAAATATTGATAAGAGGCTTTTGAAGTCCCGCAAATTGTTGGATCGCTTAGCATCTTCTGGTAATTGGTTAAACAAGCTATAGCCCTTATAAAACAGCGAATTTTGCGTGTTTTTCTGCAGTTTAACAATATGAGGTCTCCTGCATGCCTTGTTTCATATCGATGCACATCTGTTTCATTTCTTACAGTACATGTCAAATATTGAGGAGCCATCCCCTTAACAATCTAGAAAAGTTAAGTTTACAGCGAATGGTTGAAGGTATAGAATTCGAAAGATATTCTGGGGAAGCGTAACCTGTATTGTCCTTGTATATAGATTATAGGTAGGGACAATGGAAATTCGCGATTTCGCGGAAGCCGCGAAATCCGCGAAATTTGGCCTTTGCCGCGCAATTTAGGAAATCCCGCGAAATGCCGCGAAACAAGTTAAGTTTTGTGAATTTATATGAAAACCACAGTGAATTCTAGTTTTTTTTGCTTATGAAAGTGATTTATTCATCTTGAAGTGAAAGTTTCATCAAAAATGTTATAACCTTTTAGTTTGACTTGGATGTCATTCTGGCTTATTACTATCGTTCTAAATTATGCATTCCCACTCTGATATCAAATTTATCATCTTAATTTGTAAAATAAAAACTATATTTAATGAAATTCCGCGAAATTTACACATATAAAAGCTATTTTTACCGAATATGTGCATACATATTTTGTGTAAAATATGGCCAAAATCATGAAACCGCGACAAAGTCGCGAAATATTGAATTTGTCGCTTTGGTCACACGCGAAATTTCAAGAATTTTGCCGCGAATTTCCATTGTCCCTAATTATAGGTAATCAAAATAGAAAACCTTTTAAAACCAATTGTGTTTGAACGACTAGACCGTTAGATTTATGATTTACTCGTTATGCTGTTGTTTATCTGATACACCATAAGCATGAGGTGCTGGACAAATTTCAGGAATATTAATCAATGGCTTCAGTTCACTCTAATTTCCAAATCTCTTAGTTTATTTCAGATAATGATGAAGAGTAATATGAAAAAAACAATGATTTTGTACACGTAAAGGAATTCAAATGATTCCAACTTGCCCGGAGTAAAAAATGCGGTGAGTAAAAGAATGCATCGCACTGTTAGATAAAAAAAAAACAATGAAAACAATGTACCCAAAGAACTATGGGGTGAGGCAGTATACGTGTCTGCCTATTTAACCAATTGTTCCCCAACTCGAAAGATAAAAGTTTTCAAACTCCATTCGAAATGTGGTTTAACATCAAATATATCATATATACATCAAGAAAGCAAAAGAAAGACGTAAGAAGTTAGATGATAGAAGTAAGAAGCTAACTTTTAAGGAGATGTCACAAATGGATATCCATTGTGGGATAATGAATCTAAAAAGATAATTGTCTTACGCGATGTACTTTTCGTTAAAAAATAAATTGAAATTTCGCACTATTCAAGATCCTGTTAAGGTGGAGTAACAATATCACAAGATTGTGGCGTCATCAAGCCTAATAGTGTCCACTGACGCTTCGGACGAGAGTTCAAACGATTAAAATGATAGTGACGAAGAATAAGTCAAGTATGATGTGAAAACCACCAGTGTTGAAAGCAATGCGAAAGATCCTGAAATTATTGTTCGCCGCAGCAAGAGAAATAAAAGCAGAAAAAAATCAGTGGAGGTTGTGTACAAGATACGACCGCATGACGTTAACTACGCCATGTGATTTGCTGCATTTGAATTTAAGTCAATTGTCATATTAGCAACCTTCCAGAATGTAACGGTTTGTGAATTTAAGAACAGTGAGAAGCTCTTCGTTCGGAAAAGTGCTCCAGTCATCGATATCGTCATCGCCAATGTAAATTTGAATTTGTCGTATTGTTAATTATTCTTCTTCTTGGCATAACGTCCCAACTGTGACATAGCCTACATCTCAGCTTAGTGTTCAATGAGCACTTCCACAGTTATTAACTAAGAGCTGCCATTTTCGCATTCGTACATCGTGTGGCATTAAGAAATTAAGGAAATTAAGAAAATTTCCATTACGAAATTACCGACCGGGAATCAAACCCAGACACATTAAGCATAACTTTGCTTTGTAGCCGCAGACTCTAACCACTCGGCTAAGGAAGGCTCTTATTTGCAATTATTCATAACATATCAGATATTGAATGATGTTACGAGAATAATTAAGTAAGTATAGCAAGTAGGTGATATTAGGAAATATTACACAATTAACTCTTTGGTACACATTTGTTGGCCCTGGAAAGGGCCGATTGAATTGTTAGATTCGAGTAACACAGACACATTTTGACGGCGCACAGACTAAAATTCTCCTCGCCCGAAGAGATTTGCGGTGGCGATGACGATGAACGCTTCTACAGGCGGCTTTGGCTGATTTTCTTCAGCCATCTCGTACAAATCTTGCATTAGCGCACACTGATTCCTGCAGGTCCAATTTTCAAAGCGCGAGCCAATCTAGAAATCTTGTTCGATTTCACAAACCAGACGCTGGATTGGCAACTTGAAAATCTACATCTCAGAAGGCTTCTGGCAGCGAGCTACTCCTCGCTGAGCAGGTTCGGAGCACTTACCAGCTCGAAAGCGAAAATGGAATGAAACCGAATCTGACGTAGAAAGCATGTTTTATTATCTTAGAATAGCAAATGATGCTGCTCCCTTTCGTGTTCTTCTCTTTCTGATAGTCCAATCAGAGAAATGGGCATGTGCCAATGATGTGTTGGGCTGAGAATTACTTGAAAATATCAGAAAATGCTAATGCGTAAGAAATGAATGAATTATTGGAAGGGTTGACATTTACTAAATATTCAATAATTAGCTATTGATAATCATTAGTTTTATTTATTATGAAGGTAAATTTTTGATCCATTATTACAATTGCCAAAATTAATACAATTGTGCAATTTGAAGTAGATTATAAAACTGAATTTACTACAATACCATTAAATTCCACTAGAGTTTGTATCCTTTGACAGATACGCGTATTTCGACCTCAAATCTAAGGCCGTCTTCAGTGTCGTGTACTAGACTCGACTGTGCAATTTTGTTACATGCGATAATTTTCGTCATCGAAGTTGTCCCATGAAATATGGGAAAACAAAGACGCTGTTTGAAATGCCACTCTATTTAACAATCGTTGTGAAATGTTGAGCACTCATCCCAACGGCACTGCAGCAGCGTCCTCGAAAGCATCCTTAAATTGCCGTATTGTCAATTATTCGTAATAAATCAGTTATTGAATGATGCTATGAGATGAATAAAGAGATGTGGTAAACACATTAGGAAATATTACACAATCAACTCTTTAAAACACATTTGTTGGCTCTGAAAAGGGCCGATTGAATTGTTGAATTTGCGTAACACGGACACATTTTGACGGCGCACTGGTTGCAATCCTCCTCGCCCGGTGAGATTTTCGGTGCTGATGACGATGTGCGCTTCAACAAGCGGCTTTGGTCGATTTTCTTCAGCCATCTCGTACAAACTTGCCGCCGCTTGGTGATCAACAGCTTGCTTCTGGTAGCGATGAGCTGAGCAGGTTTGGAGGAGCTCTTACCAGCTCGAAAGCGAAAACAGAATGAAACCGAATTCAACGAAGAAGGGATGCTTTATACCCTTAGAATAGCATGTGATGCTCCGATTCTATGACACTACCCCGAACGCCACTACCCCGAAACTTATTACCCCGAATGGGTCATTACCCCAAACGCCACTACCCCGAATGGGTCACTACCCCGAACGCCATTACCCCGAATGGAAAACATTTTGAGACATATTCTAGTTAGAGAGTGGGGAGATAATTGTACGATTCCTTTTGAGTATTTCACGAGTTTGGCTCAAAGATGTATTTTTCAAATATTAGAAGATAAAAAAGCAGCTAGGGTTTTGTTCTTCTTCGTCGTAAGCACTACTATTCGTCGTATCAAACTTTAAATGTTCTACTAAGGCGGATATTCAAACTTACCTGCAACATAGATCCATTATCCAAGTGTAATTTTGTGAAAGCTGTTATGGTTTGTACACTTGTAAACCAAAAATGCAATAAAACTACTGTATTTCGGTAAATAACTTCAGTTCAATTATTCACTTTGCACTTTTTCACCGAAATCGCATGGACGAACACGATTTGAGAGAAATGCTTAGCGATCGACTGAGCCACACCACTTTCCAACACAAGTTTTTTCCCGCCCCGTGGGTGACTTACTTCGCCGGGCACTTATTTTCACTATGGAAAACCTTCGTACTTCTTCACTGAAGGATTTCATTTCAATCACACGCCGTAAAACTTCAATAAATCACCAAATTTTACGAAATTTCCTCAACCGCCGCGTATAATTGAGAATGTAAACAAAGTTTAATCCGTCGTACTGAGAAAAAAAAGCTTGTGCGCATCAATGTGTGCGCGACGCTCGATGTAAAAATACGGTTTCTTTGATTGTGTTGTTTTTGCTGTACTGTGAGCAAATGTCATAATTGTACGGTCAAAAGGAATTGTGTTCATATGTTTGGGCTGAATTTTGATAACGAACAATGCATTTTAAAGGAAATTAGTATATTCCATCATGCTGAAGGAATGGAGGGAGATGCCAGTAGATCTATATATTCTAGTAAAACATTTTATTATAGCGTTGATATGTTGTGTTTTAACCATTCAATACACACAGTGAGCCGTAAGTTGTGAGATGAATCTGGAAACTGATTGCGACGGAGTTGAAAACGATACGACGGACTGAGAATACGGTAAGATGCATTTTCTTTGCATTATTTCCAAAAAGAGATCAAGATTTATCAAAATGTTATTGTACAATGCTAAAGCCGTATTGAGAAAGAATTGTTTGGCATCGGTTTGTGTCAGCATCATTTACTGCAATACTGGGAAAATTGCAGTTCTCACTGATCAATGCTTAATAGGATGGATACTAGCACATCACCCTAGTTGTTCAGCAAATAATTTTTAAACACTAAGTTTTGTCCTCTAATTTTGGGAAGATTCACACAGCCACATTGCAATGCTCTGAAAAACAGCCTATTTCGAAAAGAAGGGTGAATTTATTATGAGAAGGATAGCTATAATATGTACAAAATTAGGATGTAGTAAAGTCTCTTATTGGACGTCGGTAGCCACTTCCTTTACTCATTTTATGCGTGTCGGGCATTAAGATTAAGATCTTCTTTAAGATTTTGTTTCGTAAACGATGGTAATGGAAGTTCACCCTGAGATAGTCGCTGCAAAAGTTGTTCTATGGAACCCGCCTAAAAACCAACTTAATAGACGACCGTTCCGCTATCGCACTTGTACACTTGTACATGTTAGAAAAATTGGTGGCCTCTGATTACCGCTACAATAAGAACTTTTGTTGATTTATGGGATTATTAATTTGAATTTCTGTGAGATAACCACAAAAAAAATATTTCTTGTGATTCAAGATAATGAAGAAATGATGATGGCAGAAAAGTGGTGAGTAAATCCATAAGAGACCTGTCTGTTTTAATACAAGAAGATAAAAAAAAGGAAAAATTTTCGATTAGAATTATAGCAGGAATCACTTTAGTGAATGCCTTCTATATATATTCCTTTATAAAAAGCTGTTCTATATGGAAATATTAGTGACTAGCTTATCCAACAAAAACGTGAAAGAACAGCCTATTTAAAAAAGAAGGGCAAATTTCTGGTGAAATGTTTGCAGCTATGACGTGAATGATCACTGTAACAACGTGATGCTATGACACAACCTATATTCATAAGAAAGAAAAATATTTGTTCAAAAACAAAATTGAAATATGAACACCACCAACAAGTCCAACTACCGGTGATTACGCATCTGTTAAGCAACACTATATTGAGGGTTATGGATTCGAATTCCTTAAGTCAATAAAAGGCTTATTTTTCGTAACGCTGAAGGGAGCAAAAAAGTTTGTGGGTGGTTGTCCTCAAAATGTTACAGCCCATTCACAATATGTAGAATTTCAATACAAAAAAAGTACGAAGGGGTGGGTAGGTGTTAAAAACGGCAATTGTTGGCGAAATGAAATTTGTGAATGAACCCTTGAATTGCGAAGGTGCCCACTGAGCTGATAAACAGGCACTGTCTCAGAAAGAATGAGAAGAATATAGTTGCCATCAAGATATTTCGAAAGAATAAATATATGATGAACATTTTACCGACGAATTTTACGGGCCATTAATTACCAGCCTTCATTAGAGACGCATTTTTGCACGCAAAACAAGATACTGTACTGTATATCATACTATTCGGGGTAATGGCTCATTCGGGGTAGTGGCGTTCGGGGTAGTGACCCATTCGGGGTAATGGCTTTCGGGGTAGTGACCTATTCGGGGTAGTGGCGTTCGGGGTAATGGCGTTCGGGGTAATGGGTTGGAGCCGATGCTCCTCCTTTCAAATTCTTCGTTTTCTTATCTGGGAAATAGGCTATATGAAACTGATGTCTGGGTAAGGGAATTACAAGATTAGCATTATGCTGTTATTGCATCCCGACGGCACTGCAGCAGCGTCTTCGGAAACATCATCAAATTGCCGTATTGTCAATTATTCGTAATAAATCAATTATTGTATGCTGCTATGAGATGAATTAAGAAATTATAGCAAGTATGTGGTAAACACATTAGGGAATATTACACAATTAACTCTTTAAAACACATTTGTTGGCTCCGGAAAGGGCCGATTGAATTGTTGAATTTGCGTAACACGGACACATTTCGGCGGCTTTAGTCGATTTTCTTCAGCCATCTCGAACAAATTAAAGAATATTACACAATCAACTCTTTAAAACACATTTGTTGGCTCTGAAAAGTGCCGATTGAATTGTTGAATTTGCGTAACACGGACACATTTTGACGGCGCACTGGTTGCAATCCTCCTCGCCCGGTGAGATTTTCGGTGCTGATGACGATGTGCGCTTCAACAAGCGGCTTTGGTAGATTTTCTTCAGCCATCTCGAACAAATTAAGGAATATTACACAATCAACTCTTTAAAACACATTTGTTGGTTCTGAAAAGGGCCGATTGAGTTGTTGAATTTGCGTAACACGGACACACTTTGACGGCGCACTGGTAGCAATCCTCCTCGCCCGATGAGATTTGCGGTGCGGATGGCGATGTGCGCTTCAACAAGCGGCTTCGGTCGATTTTCTTCAGCCATCTCGTACAAACAGCTTGCCTCTGGTAGCAAGGAGCTGAGCAGGTTTGGAGGAGCTCTTACCAGCTCGAAAGCGAAAACAGAATGAAACCGAATTCAACGAAGAAGGGATGCTTTATACCCTTAGAATAGCAGGTGATGCTCCTCCTTTCAAATTCTTCGTTTTCTTATCTGGGAAATAGGCTATATGAAACCGATGTCTGGGTAAGGGAATTACAAGATTAGCATTATGCTGTTATTGCATCCCGACGGCACTGCAGCAGCGTCCTCGGAAACATCCTCAAATTGCCGTATTGTCAATTATTCGTAATAAATCAATTATTGTATGCTGCTATGAGATGCATTAAGAAATTATAGCAAGTATGTGGTAAACACATTAGGGAATATTACACAATTAATTTTTTAAAACACATTTGTTGGCTCCGGAAAGGGCCGATTGAATTGTTAAATTTGCGTAACACGGACACATTTTGGCGGCTTTGGTCGATTTTCTTCAGCCATCTCGAACAAATTAAGGAATATTACACAATCAACTCTTTAAAACACATTTGTTGGCTCTGAAAAGGGCCGATTGAAATGTTGAATTTGCGTAACACGGACACACTTTGACGACGCACTGGTAGCAATCCTCCTCGCCCGATGAGATTAACGGTGCGGATGGCGATGTGCGCTTCAACAAGCGGCTTCGGTCGATTTTCTTCAGCCATCTCGTACAAATTAAGGAATATTACACAATCAACTCTTTAAAACACATTTGTTGGCTCTGGAAAGGGCCGATTGAAATGTTGAATTTGCGTAACACGGACACATTTTGACGGCGCATTGGTAGAAATCCTCCTCGCCCGATGAGGTTTGCGGAGGCGATGACGATGTGCGCTTCTACAAGCGGCTTCAGTCGTGGCGGCGTGTTGTTGTTCCATTCGCGTTCCATTGAAAACTGAGCTGAGAATGCGAAAGGCACTCGAGACTTGCTCGCCGACCATGTTCACAGTCTGACGGCAAAAAGAAGAATGAGCGAAGAAGCAGGAATCGGTCTGGTTTTATAGTGCGAAGCGGAACGCAAAAGAAGCGTGGAAAACTGCTTGCACGTGATTGGTTGCGTAAGAAAGGGGTCGACATTTTCCAAATTTTCAATAGTTTATTGTCGATATTCAATAGTTTTCTCCATTCGAGGAAATTGCTGTATACATTTCCGACCGATTGGTGGGAAAATTTTTAAAATCTATAGATAAATGACTGAGTTATTAGCGTTCAAAATCTTTCAAAATTTCGTGACGGTCGCAAAATTTTAGATTTTCAATTGACACCCAGTATATTGCCGTAAGACGTAGTTAACGTCAAAAGAAGACGTGCAGGGTGCGTTTTCAGCAGTAAGTTTCGTTGAAGACATTCCTCAGACAATACCGCAACTCAAAAGTGGAGATGACTGGCCACAATGAAAAGCTGCAATTCAGGAGAAACTAGAGGCGTTAGAAGCAATCAACACTTGGAGTTTGGTAACCAAGGTCCCATCCGGATTCAAACTGATCAATTCCATGTGAATATTCGGAATCAAATATGGAGAATCCAGACGATATAAGGAAAAACTTGTTTCCAAAGGACGCCCAAAGATATGGTTTGGATTACTATGAAACTTTTGCTCTTGTGGCTAAGATGGTAACTATTAGAACTATTCTTTCTATGGCTGTAGTGAAAATATACTGGTACATAAAGTGGGTGTAAAGAGAGCCTTTCTTGATGGAAATTTGGAAGAAGTTTATTTGAGGTTTCCATATGATGAAGATATGGGGCCTTCCTTAGCTGGGTGGGTAGAGTTCGCAGCTACAAAGCAAAGTCATGTTGAAGGTGTCTGGGTCGATCAATGATATTTTCGTAATGGAAATTTCCTTGACTTCCCTGAGCATAGAGTATCATCGTACTTGCCACACAATAAACGAATGCAAAAATTGCATTTTTGTCAAAAAAAAAAGCTTTCAGTTAATAATTGTGAACGTGTTCATAGAACACTAAGCTGAGAAGCAGAATCTGCCCTGGTTATGACGTAATTGCAAGAAGAAAAAAAAAGTTGAATATTTCACTTAAAACATGACGCAACTGTACACAACCCATTCGTGAACAAACGTCAACATCCCTCCGCAAAAACACTTGTGTTTTGAGGTGATTTTAACCTCCATATTGCGAAATCATCACCTCCAAGTTAGCCCTAATACCCTCCGTTATATGAATTATAGTGGCGCGTTGATTGTCGCAAGTTTCTCGTTAAACATTCCGTATAATTTATCAAAATTTTGAGGACGGCAATTTCATTTAAGTGAACAAATTCCATTTTTGTAGCGTATTCTATTAAAGTAATTTTTTTTTTTGAAATCATGCCCCTCAACCTTAATGGAGATATCAGTGTACCTATTTTGTCGTGTACACGAAAAGCTAGCAGGTGGAGCCCAACCGAAACTTTTCCCATTTCACCGCAACAGAACATGAACAAAAGACATGCGAGACGGGACTTGTAGTCGTGTTTTCTTCTGTTCATGCCAAAGCTCTAGTGTGACTTGCTCGTCGTCTATACGGTTGACGCTGCGGAAAATGAAAGTTCAATGTCAAAAGATTGTGTTCGTTACCTACTTCGGTGGGCAAGCAGTAGCAGTAGCGAGGAAAATAAAAATGGCGTTACGAGGAGTCGACTGTGTGCTCGTGTGTTGCGTGCGTGTTGTTCCCACCACGCGATAAATGGACGACGACACCGAGACAAAAATGTGGTCTGTTGGTCGATTAGCGGGCTAAGGGTGTGCGATATGCGGTCAGATAGCCGTAGAATACAAATACAATCGAAGAAATATTTTATTTTAGTTCTGATTGCCGTTGAGACTGAAAGCCGCTAAGAAAATCCCCGGTGTTCTTAAGTTGGTGCATGGCATTTCTAGCCACCCTCAATGTAGGGCTGGATGGTTTCCATCGTCGGCAGTACTAACGAAGGCATTTCCTCCGTTGTTTCGTCCTTCATTGCCTATGCTCTCAGCGCCATGTGGGTGCTCGAACGAACGATTATAAGCAGAAATATCATTGCGTGGAATTAACTCTGCATTTTCGATTCGTTTCAAAAACTTATGTGTCGGATTGCATATTCAACCATAGGAAAGTTTTTCAGATTACGATTCGTTTTGACATTATCAGTGTTAGAAATTCCGTGCACTTAGTTTCGTTTCCTATAAATTTGAGAAAAAAAAAACATATTGCATACCCTTATAGTGAGCTAAGAGGGAAGTAGCGCTGCGTTTTCGTGATGCGTGAGGAACCAGAAAATTGTATACGATTGTTACGGTGGGCTGTGGAGGGGTTGGGTTGAGGCTCTCGCTAGTAGTCGACGGACGTGTCCTAAACATGTCTAGTCATGCGGCTTTAATTTACCGGGGATTTACCACCGAGTTGAGGTCAGGTGACGGTCATAATTCATTCAAACAGAAGCATATGTAACCAGATACGGAAAAGAGGAGTTCCGGTGCTGGTGGGAAAATGAAAAGAGTGATTTGTTCAGTGAGCTTTTGTCTCTATCAAAGTGGATCAATCAGACCAGAAGGGCTTTATTTCCCACGGAAATGGGGCTTACTTTTGTGTGAAAGAGGTGATTCCTTTATCGTGGAATGCTGATTCACGTTCAATCAAGGTTGGATTTTCGGAGTTACATGCTCATCAACAATGATGATTTGGAAAAGTGTGGAGAATTAGAAAAGGTGGTTTTGGGTACCACGTGGTATGGAACCTTGAGAAAACCTGCCCAAAGTAAGGCAACAGTTTTGACGGATTTACGTGGTAATAGGCAATTATTCGAATTTTTTAGCACCTAACGTACTCAGTTGTATCTAGTAAGCTAAATGATAAGTATTTTTCTATGATTAGTGTCGGATACTTACTTGATACTGAATGGCTGGGCAACAATGTCGCATACAATATATATATTCAATTGAACTCGGTTCAAGGCTGTGCATCAGTCATTCTGCTTCGGAGTCAATACCCTTTTTTAAATTATTCATTGAATATTATATTTAAAATTGTGTCGTCAACATTGGGACATCGTATGGCAGATACTGCCAAACGTTATTCAAAGGATGGTAAATTAAACACCATATAGAAAAATAAATGTGCAAAACAATTCAAAATGTCTGTTGAAAACTGACTGCTTAGAGGTTTTGTCCTTTCGACGGTTTGTGAATCGACGTTTTGACGTTTGATGTTTTGTCGTTCGACGTTTTTTTTCTTTCCACGTTTTGTCTACTAACATTTAGTCTTTCGACGTTTTGTCTCTAAGCCATTGACGACTTCGGGATTTTCCACTCAACTTTCTTCAATGTCTAATTTTCCTATAACTGCATATATGTAACATTCGACAAAAGTGAGCATAGGGGAACCAACGATTGAAGCGAGATTGTTTTCTATCAGTATGGGTACAATCTAAAACTATCTTTGTCAATAAGGTTACAGCTCTTCAAAATGCTCCGGGGCGATTGACTTTAAAACATTTAAGGGCTAATGAAAATTCTAAAACTCTAAAACATAGGAATAATGAAAATACCCTAGAGATTCCCTATGATTTTCAAAGAAATCGCAGGGTTGGACAAGAGTCGAGACTTTATCAAGGTGTGTCGGCTGATGTCCAACTACTACTCTTTGGGATCGCACCTCTAACGAATAGAGCTCTCAGACTATAAACGTTGCGATTGTGGTGAACGATACAGAGACATCAATCATGTGGTGATCATCATCATCATCTTCTTGGCATTACGTCCCCACTGGGACAGAGCCTACTTGTAAGCTTAATGTTCATAGGAGCACTTCCACAATTATTAACTGAGAACTTTGCAGCCGCGGACTCTTACCACTCGGCTAAGGAAGGTCCTAATGGATTTCGAATATATGATGGTTGACTATTGTAGAAAATTTAGGCATTTGATTTTCTACTCGCTGTTTTGATTATCAATCTTTTTTTTTGTCCACCTTGTCCCTCAAAATACGTTTGTTTATACTGTTACAGGAAGTCATCAGGTTCACTGTACGGTTGATCTGCAGCAACAACGTTACGCACTATTTTGCTGAACGTCTAGGTTAAATCTTAAACCCTGTCATGTCCTCATTTTTTTTGGTTATCCTTAATCGGTCAAATCGCGATTAAGTGTGGTGCTTCCTTCAAAGGGCAAATCGTCCACTGGAAGCATTTACGTGTCACGGTGTCTTTGTGGAGTAAGTTTATTACAAAAAAATAGGTAAGTCTGAAATTTCGAACTAAAAACAATGCTCTTTCATTTACGACTAAAATCAAAAAAATCGGTCGGGGGGTCCAGAACATTTTTTTTAATTTTGTGTGAAGTACTTATGCATATGTGTTTTTGTACCAACGTACCAAAGACACATTGAAGACCTCCATGTGTCTTGCAGTTGTCCAAAATTTTATGGCTCATAAGGTAATCTAGAATGCCGTGCAAAGTGTACTGCGATCTGTCAAACATGGGTACCTTTTGCACTACCGAGGGACCAAATGCAGTACTAGAAGTGGTACCAAGCTCGAGTGGGACGGACCTGGACGTACGTTTGGAGATACGGGACGAACTGCAAGGTCAAACCATTTGCACACCTTGGCATGGAAGGTAAAGTTGTTCTTGGTCAAATGAGCTGTAATAAGCATATGACATATGATATACGTATAGTCGCAAAACTGTCTCAAGCGTCATTTTAATTATTTTCCACGCGTACTTAAATTGGTTATAATGATGTAAGAAGTTACTAGAGAATATTTCTCGCAAAACTTATGATCTCATCCTAAGGTGAAGATGCATCGAGGTCAAACCTCGAATTTTCAAGATCACAAATCTAGAGAACCAAGACAAACTTTTGCGTTGAACATTTCATTGATGGGCGCCACCAGCGAGTGACCAGTGAGTTACCGGTTGTCTGCTTCTCTACAGTATGGCCAGGTCCGTCCCACTCGGTCTCAGATTGGGTACCACTTCTAGTACTGCATTTGGTCCCTCGGTAGTACAAAAGGTACCCAAGTTTGGCAGATCGCAGTGCACTTTTCACGGCATTCTAGATTACCTTATGAGCCATAAAATATTGGGCAACTGCAAGGGACCTGGTGGTCTTTAATTTGTCTTTGGTATGGCCCATAAAAAATGCGAAAATCGTCATATCATGTTTTATGGTAGTTTTTACATGGAAAATGTGAATGGAACATAAATATTATTCATTACTTGTATTGTTTAATCTATTTAGACTCAGTTTTTCGCTTTGGACATGATTTTTATCTGTTACTTTCACCCTACCAGAGAGGAAGTGGAAACATCCCTTCAAATTTTATCATGCGGACGTCGAGTTCAATATCTGTGTGATGAAAGCTTCTAACACATCAACGATGGTGTGAGATTCTTCACAAGCCTTCTCTACAGCATACGTGCATATCAAATGATAGAATTGATTCATACCTGGGTCATTGGAGACTTAAACATATTTTCGAAAAAAACGGCTCATTTTGGAGAGCTTTGATTGAACCCTCATATAAGTGTGATAAACGGCTCCGTTTTGCTCAAAATCTATGAGCTCGTATTGATATAAGTTGTCTCTAACCGAAGGAACAAATTTCACCCTCAAAAATCTGTTATAGGCCTCCTTATTTATTTTTATTCAACTTTAAAAAAAAATGAAGGCATATCAAACCTATAAGATGCAAATACCCTCAAAACTATGACCCTAGCAAAATATTTAATTGTGATCATGAAAAACACGTTCTCTAAAAACTCCACCATCTTCTGATACCAAACAAATTCAAATTTTCAACAATAAAGTGTGTTTTTTGAAGGTGGAAAATTTATCCCCAGAGTATACGACAATCAGACGCTGTTTCTAGTTTTTGACGGACAAAACCTTTGAACTTCTTTGCTTTATTACATTATTTAGGACAGTAAAAAAAAATATGACAACAATTGTCCTGGATAGCGAAGTAATGTCAGAATATACTACAATAATCAGACATAACATTCACTAGCAAAAAATTTGAGGCTAAAATGGGGTTGGGATTTTTGTACATGTTTGCAGGGCTATAATCCCATATTAAGCTAAATATTAGCAAACAAACTCATGCATATCTCTTCTGCTATCCGTCGGATTGAATTTCTCTCTTCAGCAATTTTATTTATTATGGTTTGAAGAATGAGTTTTTACAATGGGATAATAAGTTTGTACTTACATTACAGTTCAAGCGTGTTTGGAACATATCTCAAAATTTCTTCATAGTAATTTCCATATATGTAAACCTACATTGTCTCTGGACCACCTTTAAATCAGCACCTAGAAAGCTGAAAATTGCTGAAAACACTATTTTTATAGTAAGGATGGTAAGAATCATATGAAAGATTGGAATCTCAAACATTTTTAAAATTTGAACCGACCTTATGTACATAAACACATAGATACGCAAATTGAAACATATGAGCAAGTCTCTCGAAATCAAACAAAAAAAAAATTACTCTAGACCCCCCGACCGATTTTTCTGGTTTTTGCAGCAAATGAACGCGAGAAACTTAGACTTTATTGTGACGAAGTTTCAGACTTACCTATTTTTTTGTAATAAAGTTGTTCTACGAAACACACCGTGCGTGTCGGTGTCTTAAAAAAATGCTAAAATCGTATCAATTTTTAATATTCGTATATAAAGCCTCGAATGTTCTCGATTCAAAGAAAACATCTCTTACATGAAGTGTCATACTAATGTTCTGTAGTTTTGCATTCGTTTTGCTAAACCGACTAACAGAAAATATGATATTTCGTTTAGTATGTGGTAGGTAACGCACTATCGAAATTATCCGCATTATCAAAGATACTCTGTTTCACGGTACTTCTCACTCCGAGGATCTGGAATCAAATCACATGCCCATGATATTCGCTGATGACGTTACGGTAATTGTGACACCCATTGTCGTAGCAAGGATTTCAATTAGCGGAGGGCAAGAGACTTCAAAAGTTTATTCACGAATTTACACAATTTCTGCACCTCTTTCTGTACGAAACTTTAAACCATACAGAACATCTTTCTTCCTTTTGCTTTCACAGTGAGCAAAGGGGAGTTCAAAACACGTCTTGGTTTAATTTGTTGACCTTCCAACGCCCATGAAAATTCCAGTTTGTAAAAGTAAGAAAATTTCGATTGGTAGAGTTGCTATTAAATGTTAATTTCAATGTTGCCATTTATTGAATGGGATTATAAAAAAATCATACAGTTTTCCCCAGAATTCCCTAAGATTGATTCCACCAGGATTTCTACCAGGAAAAACTAACGAATTTCTCCAGGCATGTCTCTTTCTCCAGCAAGTATTCCTCAAAAGAACTCAACAGAAATTCCCACAGAAAATTGTCTAGGAATTCCATTAGAGATTTTCCAGGATTTGTTCTGAGTTTACCCTTTGGTTATATGTAATGAAGGATTTACTCTTAAATTCTTTTTAGGAAATAAACTCGAAATTTTTTCAAGGATTTATTCAAGAATACTGTGAATGTATTTTCCAGAATCACTTTAATATTTTTTTCAAGTAATTCTTTCAAATTAAATTTAATTTTTTTCTAGTCATCAAAAAATTTCTAAAGAACATTATTCTTGGTAATTTTTCTGTAACTCTGCCATAAACTTTACATTTTGGTTTCTATCATCGATCTCTTTCCTGAGGAATTGTTCCTTGGGTATTCGGAGGTATTCTGCAAACTTCTTTTAAAGAAGCTCAAAAGGAATTTATGGGTAAATTTTAGGATGATATAAAAAAATATTTTAGGCAAAAAACTTCAAAAAATCCCTAGAGCAATTTCTCATGGAAACCCTTTTTGAAGCAATACTTGGAGATGTTCCTAGCGCAGTTCCTAATCAAACGCTTGGAAACATTTCAGAATTATTACTGTGAGAGTTATTTTGATAATCTAAGTAGTTTCTGGCGAAATCGCTAGAATTTTTTAAGTTTCTGTATGAATCTCTGAGAAGATTGAATGATTTTTTTGAATACACGAAAGAATTCGTCTTAAACAAACACATGCAGGTGCAGGTTGTTAAGCCGAAAGAGTTGTGCGGCCGAAAGGGTCGTTGGGCCGAAATAACATTTGATCATATACTACTTTTTCAAATGGCTTTTATTCAAAGACTGTTCTCTCTAGTTATATATCACAGCGGATATTGTGGCCTTCTAGGTAATGCAAAGTATCCTGATCTAACAACTGACAATCCATTCAATCTGAAAATTCATTCCGCTGCTTCAAAGTACTGGAAAGTGTCCAGACCTATTTCTGTTAGTTATCCATTTGACCTTACGATTCATCGGCCATTTTCGGCCTAACGACCCTTTCTGATTGACGGTATTCGGCTTAATAGCCTTTGGCCTAATAACATGCGGCCATATGGGATAGGACCCTCTGAGAAGAATGAATGATAGTTTTTTTTTTAAATACGCCAAAGAATTCGTCTTAAACAGATGCATTGAGAAATCCCTATAACTTCTCAGTAAGTTCTTTGCTAGAATTCTTGAAGCAATTGATGAAGGAATTCCTATTGCTTTGATTTTTTATGCATTTAAAAATGAACGAAGAAACTGAAAATATTTCGAGTAACAATTTCTTATTATAAATTCAGGAGCGGTTGTTCAAAAAACTCCATAGAAACTGAAAAAAAATATCATCTAGAAAAATCACGGGGGACCTTATTAAATTAATTCTTGAAGAATTCCTGGACGAATTCGTTTTATGATGACTCAGCAGACCTTTCGAGTTCCATTATAGATTTTTGACAGATTTCTCTCAAAATAAATTTCGGAATCTTTGAATGATTTCTCGTAAGATCTTTGGTGGACTCCTTAAATTCATCAAGTAACCCAACAGCCAGGGAGGAATGTTGCAACGCCAAATTCTCTGATTTATTCCTGGAATAATCTTGGAGTTTGATTTTCACTTAGACTTCAAGACCTATTCAAAAAGTTCATCATGACGCAATGATATATAAATATGAAAGCAGAAATATTTGAAAAAATCCTGCAAAACTTTTGTATCAATAAGTTGATGTTTGATTTTTCAGCTGGCGGGGTGGGGAGTGGCGGTCGATGCCCCTCCTCTTCATCCCTCTGGCTACGCTCCTGGCGACGCCTTCCTTCGAAAAGGCTGATAAGCCGTTGGTCCCGAGATGACCTTGCCCATGGCTAAAAATCTCGTCAATAAAGATAAAAATAAATCAAATGAGACTCCTAAGAATATAAGTGTTAACGAGGGATTTTTGGAAATTCAAAACGGGATTCAAAAGAATTCAAATATTAATTTCAAGAATGAGATATTTTATGAGGTTCTAATAAGTTGTTTCAAGTGGATCCAAATTGTTTTTTTATTGTCAAGGAATTCTTTAAGAGTTTGAGACTTGTCACTTGACACTTGCACAATGGTCCGAATAGTCAATTTAGCAGGAAAAAGTTCTTTCTCTGTTCTCATCGATTTTAGACGTTCGATGTCTTCAGAGAAGTTATTCGTAATTGAGTTTTACATCTTCTAAGGAAAAAGTTGAAAAAAGAGGCCCATATATAAGTTCATGTTTTGACTCAAACTTTTTTGTTCGATTCCATTTGTAGCTACGCTCTTCTGCAAACTTTTAGAAAAAACTATTTTGAACAACTTTGTCGAAGACACTTTAGATCTAAAGGTCCAAACGCAATGATAGCGGAACGGCAACGGAATGCGGAACCGGTTTGCCAGCATAAATCACACCATCTCGTCTGAGCTTTCAACGAATGAAAGTGAACGAATACCGAGTCGACTAGTATTTATATATAAAATATAGCTATAGTTTTCGTGTTTGCAGTTATATGTGAATGTGGTCTACAGAAGAGTAGTAGAAAATGCAATGAAAAACATTTTTTGCAAAAATAGCAAGTTTGCAATTCTTGTAAATTTTAAGTTATAAGCAAATATAAGTGCAAAACTATGAAATCTTTGGATGCCCATAACGTAAGCGTTGGCTTGATAAAATATTTCTGTTGGTGGCATTCGAAGCGTCACATATTAGGCAACTTTTGTTGCAAAATCTGTGAGAACGTCATTTTTGTAAATTAAGAAAATTTACTTTAAAAATAGACTTACAAACTCGAAATTCGCCTGTAACTCACAAGATTTTAAAGTTAACAGCGTGCTATCTCCAGCAAAGTTTTAGATTTAAGCTAGATCTCCATATTTTCGTATGCAGCTCTCTGGAGAAATGTGAAACAAAAAATGTAGAACTTTTAATACATTTTACTATTTGTTAATAAAAAATCTCTTCAATAGTAGCAGCATATTTTTATTTTTATTCCATCAATACAAGTTTCCTGCGGTGGCAGAGGTATTTACATTTGATTTGAAACAATTAGAACGACTATCCGTAGAAAGACGATTTTGAGGGGAGGAACTGAAACTTTCTGCTACAATAGTGGCATACGAGTTTCCTTCGGTAAATTCATTGGAAATGAAGTGATTCGAATGGTTACCCGATAGAAGAAAATTAGCTTGTGTAGAAGCATGGTAATAATTTACCTGATGGGCATGATTGCTAGCTTGATAGCGATCGTGAACTGAAAAATAAGCATTGTTGGAGATTCTGCCTGGGGAATTCCGGCACTGAAACGAGCCTCAATGATTCATTTACGCGAAGGGCAAAAGCTCGCAAAAGTTATACTTATAGTTGCGCATACATACTTTTTGGTTTTGTCCTTTAGAGGACAGACGTCCTTAGTGTGAGAAAAACCTCCGCAAATCATGTATTTAGCATCCATGTGACCATGTCTCTATTTCTGGCACCGTCAGCACTGAGCGAGATTCTGGAAATTTCCTCAAGGTTTCTGGAAATATTGTCATGTTACATGGGCATGGAACATAAGTCTTGCTTTTTCTATAGCTTCAATATTATTTAGATCACTTTTGTTAAAGTGAACTTAATAATTTTCTTGAGAAAGCCCTTTTCCAAATAATGCCAGATTGGGTTCTCTTTCTAATAATGATTACTTGGACTGGAGGAAATCCAAGTAAATCATTAATTTAATTTATTAGCTCATCAGGTGACTTATAGACACTTGAGAAAGCTTTCAAGACGACTATGAACAAACGTTCGTTCGTATAAAGCTGTGTTTTTCTTCTTCTCAAGATGTTTGAGAGCAGTTCACGGTCTTTAAGAGTTTCCGGCAATACGCGACAGTCTCCTTTCTTTGCGATTTGGAAAGAAACCTTGATTCGAGATCTCTTGCCTAAATCCCACAAATTCGAAACAACTGACCACAACTTTATCTTTTCCCAGAAATAATATTCTTCTCATGATGTTTCATAAAGGCAAAAACGAAGGAATTAAGTTTATTTAATGGCGGACAAATGTCGAGATTTATTGAGAAAATTCTAGTTTCAAACTACTATCGAAGAACAAATGAAAACATTTTCCACTCAAAAAAACAAAGCACAGCTTCCCAGAGAAACAATCCACACCAGCAAGTTAAAGCTGTCAGATTTCGCCCCTCAAGTGACCAGCAAGGAACCAACTCACAGTTGCAATGCAATGGAAAAGGATCCCTCCATTATTCCTCACTAAAACCCTTGGTTCCCTCCCATGGCGCATGCCGTTGCCGCAAAATTATGGCTCATAAAATATCACCTGGAAAATGCCACAACACCTGGTTTCGATCTCGCCCTCGGGAGAAAATCGATAAACCCTCCCCTCATCTTCTTAGCTTCCGGTCCGGTACCATTTTTCCACACCATATTATGTGTGACGTTGTTGTTCTGTTCTTCGGAGCACACCAGTTGGTACCGACCAGCATCACCTTCTGTCAGCTCTTCACTTCTGGTGTATTTACTTTTCATCAACCGTTCCTCGGGCGATGTTGCAATCCAAAGTTATGCCGGTTCTCTCTCTATTTCCCACAGGGCTGACATTGTACCTGGTTGTATCTGGTGGCGACTTTTCCTGGCATCGGACAACACCGCATCCGAATATGAGCCAGAAGAAGCAAGCTCTCCGGAGTTGGAGTTGGATTTCCTCGTAATCGCTCCCAGGTTTCAGCCCCCATCCTATCTAGAACGAGGACGTCGACAATTTGAAACAATTCTTGGCACCATTCAAACTCACTAGCACAGAACATCGGACAGGGGCGTAGTCAGGGGAGGGCAAACTGTTTCCGTTGCTCCTCCTTCTGGGCATTGGAATAAAATGAAAATGAAAAAATGTATCATGATACATCTCCTGAAACATCCTTTAGAACTACAAAAAAAAAGTTTTCTGTCAAAAATCTTACCGAATTAATCTTCTCCTTCTTCTTGGCACTACATTTTCACTGGGACAAAGCCTGCTTCTCAGTTTAGTGTTCTAGTCAGCACTTCCACAGTTATTAATTGAGAGCTTTCTTTGCCAAAGTTGCCATTTTTGCATGTGTGGCAGGTACGATGATACTTTATGCCCTGGGAGGTCAAGGAAAATTCCATTACGAAAAGATCCTGGACCGACCGGGAATCGAAGTGTAGTTCATGTCATTGTTAATAGCTGTTGTATTGTTTGTCTTGTGTAACCGTTTAATTGTCCTGTTTCAAAAATGTAGTTAAGTTCCTTTCTTCTACCAGTTCACTAAGGGAGTGCTTCATGAAGCCCAAGCAGGACAGTTCGGTTTTGCGTCGTCCGATAGATTTTGCTCACGGTTTCGCGCGTGTTTTCGTCGCTGGAGATTTTTTTCCTGTTTTGGAGCGTCTTGCTGGGTAGGAATTTGGGAAGGCCCAAGCAAGACGGTTTGTTTTCGGGACGCCAAGAAGTTTTGCTGTCAGTGTCAGTTTTGTGTTCAGTCGAGAATGGATTGCCAACTGGTGAGTTCGTTTCATGCATATGATAACACATTTTTTCTTGAAAGCGTAACTTTTATGTAATATTAAAACAAATTTTGTATGGTTCGTCACTATAAGTGTCGGCATTATGCTTTTTTCTTATACAATTTCGATATACATATATTTTTCTCTTTTTGACATTATTAAAAATTATCTTTTGAATTGGTCGGCATTGTGAATGTTTACGTATTTTCTAAAACTTCTACCATATCTAGACAAAATGCACAGTAATACTCATATGTAATTTTTAAACAAACTACCGTAATTTCAGGTGAAATAGATCATTTTTCACGGTTTTTCTAGTCTGTTTTCTATAATGTTAACAATGCCAAACAACTAAATGCAGGAAAACAAGTACGAAGGCGAGCCTCATCGACTTATGTACCGAAATTTTCTAACAAATGTCATTTTAGTGTTAACAAATTCCTCTAAAATAAAAAATCAGAGAATCTCATTTCGGGGTGAAATTGATCACTGGTCAATACCATTATTGTTAGTTTCCAAAACAACTCTATATGATAAATTTGAACTCCCTGAATTCAAATATGCTTGTAAAATTCTTAACAATGCAATATTTATATAGTGCATGATTTTGAACTTTTACGTTATTTTCATAGTAATAAACATTCTTTAACGCATAAAACTTCACAACACACAATTTGAAAATAGTTACGACAAGCAACGTTCATTTACTGCAGCTTACATTGATATTTGTGCTCCATTACGAATAAATAAAATCGTGTGATACGATGATCAATTTCACCCTTCTGATCAATTACACCAGATTTTACGGTATTTATGGTTCGTCACTACAAGTATCGGCATTATTCCTGTTTCATATAATTTAAAATATATACATGTAATTTTCAGTTTTCGTCATTAATAAAAACATCTTTTGAAGTGTTCGACATTATAGATGTTGACGTATTTTTTAAAGCTTCTACCAAAAACTTCTCGAGACAAAAATACAAAACTAGCTTTAAATATAAGTCGTATATTTCTCCCTTGTCCATGGATCGCATCATCGACCAGAGGTGACTCCCAGATCTTTTCCTCCCTCACTAATAAACACCCTTCCCGTGGTGATTGTGGAGATGCAGAGGTATTCTCGGTCTCTAGAAGCAACAATCATCCTACCCTAACATTCCTTCCCCATCCCAACTGGCTGTAAGGACTTGGCCGGCGCCGTTATTGATCAATAATATTAGATCTGCTAAAATTGCACTTCGAGAGTAAGCGGAAACTCCCATCCCTTATTCATTTGGATCGTAGTGCAATTCTTACCAGTTCCGATCAATCACGGAGTAGCAACCATTGACATGTACAGTAAGTCTATGCTATGCTATGCTATGCTATGCTTCTTCTACCAGTTTCACTAAGGGTGATTGTTAGCATTCTATGTATCATGTGATTGAAGGAAAACATTTTGTGTTGGTGTGAATGATTTGATGTATTTCAAATAATATGTTGAGTGTAAGTTGGTTTTATATAGATTTCAAATGTAAGTGATGATTGTTGCTTTAAATAAGTAATTCCAAGAAAGGCAATTTGTTATCCTGTTCCACTTCGTAAATGAATTCAATGTTTTTGTGAGCCTTATTAATTGTTTCTAAGAGAAAGAGGGTTTCCCATTAGGGCTCCATTTAACTGTTTATAAGTTTCATCTCTAAACGAAAAATAATTATCTTCCATGCAAAGCTAAATTAACCCTCTAATATTCAAATTTTTATTTTCGATCTAAATATCATTTTTAGCTATCCAAAATCGTTCTAAACACGTTTTGGGCAATGATTTATTTTTATTGCAAATCTATGAATTTTGGTTTTCGATGTTTATAATTTTTATTTTTGAGCATCCCTATCTTTTTTAATTTTTTTCTTAAGCTTCTTCTAGTTATTGATTTTTGGCAATAATAAAAATTCGAGTTTTTACGATACTTTAAAAAAAAATAAATTTTGAATATTTTTCTGGAAATATTTTTATTTTCCGTGTTATTAATGGAAAACAGTTTTGAAATTATTTTAATGCCACAAAGCTCTTCTCCTGCTATAGGTTGATAGTAGAAAAATATAAAAGGTACGACTTTTTATATTACACGTTTAATAAACTGCAGGCATTTGTAGGTTATATAAGAATACAATTTTTCAAAAAAAATCAAAAATACCAAAAAGTTTCAAAAGTCATAAAAAACTTTCTCATATACGTGTGTGTATATGAGTCAAGGTTTAAGCCAAAAATCAAATCATTTTGATATCCGAGCTACAAAAAATACACAAAATTCCAAAATGTACCCCGTCTAAAGGCGAGGTTGGGTATTAGAGGGTTAATTCAATGTATGTACATACTTGTTTCATCCAATCTGTGCCTTCATTTTGACTAAGTAGCCAATCTTCTAATATTATGGCCTCTTTAACAGGAATGCTAGAGAATAAAGATTTGACACCAAAAGAAACCAAAACTTCATCATCGGCAATTTTTAGATTTTCAATTACTTCTGTAAAATGTTTGGAATTTTTACTGTTTTACTATGAAACTTGTTTGCAAGATTTTGGAATTTTTGGACTAAATTCTTTGCAATCTTGTGGGTGGGTGATCCAACAGCGGAAACAATCTGACGCATTTCATTACCAGGTTTATGAACTTTAGGAAGTCCTTTAATTCTTGGTTATGAAGGATTAGATTTTTTTCAGAGAGTTTTCAATATTCATATTCTGATGTTCGGAAAATTTACGGACACTTTGCAGATTTGCTCAAGTTCCAACCCAATGCTTCCTCCCGGTTCTTCTTTTATTTATCTTTTTATGTATCTTTGACCACAATTAAACATTTTTCTTCGAAATCCAGAGGAAATTCCTAAAAAAACTATTGTTAGGAATATATTTGCGGAAATGATTGGACAAATCTTCGGTGAAGTTGCTGATTTTTTAAGGGAAATTCATGTAGAAATCTCTGAGTGAGTTTCAAGTCATATTTTTAAATATGCTCAAGGAAATTACAAGGGGTCGCGAGGGTTGTTATTTTGGGGAAGTTTCTGAAGAAATCCTAAGAAAAATTATTATAAAAATCTTTGTTTGAATTTTGGTGATCTGAAAAAAATCCTAGGTTTTTTGAGAAGCTTTAAGTGTTACTTCTGAAAATAATCTTAGGCGGTATACCCAAAGCGACTTCTAAGAGGAATTTTCAAAAGAAATCTTTTGATGCATTTCAATTAGAATCTGCAGAACAAACCCACAGGAAAGAGACCACGAGAGGAATCTCTGATGGGATTATCTGGACTTCTTTTGCCAGGGTTCTAGAAATATTTCCATGGGTTATGACTAGAGAAGTATTTTAAGGATAACTGTTACGGGAACACAGAGGTAGACACTTTTCCGAAATTGTTACAGCAGCTCGCAAACTCCAAATTGTGGGTGCGAATCAGCTTTTAGCTGAAATAGTATTTTTTTTATTAATTTCAAGATGTTGTGTACATACAGATTACTTACAATTATCGGTTTAGAGCATTTTAGAAGTTCATTTTGTCTACCTCGTTGTTTCTGCTCTTCGTGTATCTGTGAAATATTTCTAGGTTAGACATATTGTGTTCAATTAGATTTAAGGAAACTACGATACAATAGTTTTGGAGAAATTCATTACAGCTTCCAAATTTTAGCATTAAGTTAGATATAAGTTTAAGTGAGATAATTCAATGCTTTACAGTTTTTTTTGTAAATAAACCGTAATAAATAAATAAATTTTGAATCTTAAGATATTCAATTGAAAAGTTACAATGATTTGTTCTGCTTGTTCTTGTGCGGGGCTGTCAATGACATTTGCCATTGCCGGTATTCCTGACGAGAAAAGGAGGAGGACGAGGATCACGAGAAGTTTATCTTTAAACTCCTTGAAATATACTTTGTGGAATACTTAAAAACATTTCTTTTACTCCTTGGCGCAGTTGGTGAAGAAATCTTTGCAAAAATTCTTAATAAATATAACTCAAATCTTGTATCTTGAAGCGACACATGTGATAAAGTTGAAGAATTAGAGGAAGTTTTAATAAAAAAAATAAGAGGGGTGCAAAGTCCCCGGAAGAACACCTGAAAAAAAAGACGACGAATTACGCAATACACAATTTTAGGAGAATTTCTGTTGAAAATTCAAATGAAAAATTCAATCTCAGCCTCTAGCTGCTGTTCTGCTAGTTCGCTGTTGGAGCTTAATGTCGTCAAAAACGCTACTCACTACAACATTTCTACGGTGTCTCTGCGACTACTCGTTTTGCACAATTGCGGGTTGAAATTCTTGCCGGGGCTGTGGTCAGCTTCTTGTGCGATGACGCATACTTCTCGTGGGATAGCCTCACATCAGAGCTCTGTTGAACTTCTACTTCTGCCCAGTTGATTGCCGAAGTCGTTCCAGCGATTCTGATTGAAGGATGACTGTTTCGCGAATTACTCAGCTAGCCCGGGCGATGGACTCAGCCTCCAACCCGACATCGGTCGGCCAAGTGCCAGGGTCGTTTCTGCAATTCCGGTTAGAAAATGACTTCTGGATTGCAGACGCCTCGACGACTTATTACCGATACTACGCTATGCCCGCTCTACTCGATCTAGTCCCTAGCCTACTCCGATCGCGGCCCGGAGCTCTCTGATCTTCACGCCATCTCCTTTGCAGCGACGACATAATCGCCGTTATTCCCCTGTTCACCGCATTCCAAGTGCTTTCATGCTGGCACATAGGCTGCACGATGTTGCCCGGACTCAGGACGCTTGCGGTCTGACATCATCTCGCATCGTATATCCCTAAATCGAGGGCATGTCTCCTCTATATTTGAACAGGCCGGACAATGTGGAGACTCTATGTGTTCGAATCTGTGCAGATATTTCCGGAAGCATCCATGGCCTGACAAAAACTGGATTAGGAAGATGTTAACTTTTTTATGTTTGTTTTAAGGTTGTCCACCACACCAACACGATAGAAATGAGCCTGTGGGTTCACCTTCCTTTCTCCGAGTTATTCTACTCTTGTTGCCACTTGGCCAATGCATTCCTCATATTCGTAGTGTCCCTTTGCTGGTAGCATGCTATGTCCACAGCCAGAGGGGATCATTCCGGCGATAACGCACACTGCCTCCGACGCGATGGGCACTCGTATCCTCGCCAGATTCTCTCGATTGCGTTTGGTTGTCAACGCTGCAGCGCAAGCCGGGACTTCGTATTCCAGTATGGACGATGGTACGATCGTCAGAAGACGCCTCGTACGGTTTCTTGGCCCTCCAATGTTGCTTTCGCTGCCTTTTGGCAGGCATAGTCTACGTGGCTGTTGAAGTTCAACCTGTCATCGATCATTACTCCAAGGTACTTTAGAGAGAGCTTCGATGACAATGCGTGTCCCTCGACGTTAATCTCGAACTGCTGAACCGCCTTGCAGTTGCTGACCAGTACCACCTACGTATTGTGATGAGCCAACTGCAGCTTGACTCCAGTCATCCACGATTCAGTGATATTTAACGATTCTGCCGTCAGCATCTCCACCATCTCCGCAGTCTAGCAAATTATCGCAAGAACGACGTTGGATCAAGTATAGATCCCTGTGGAACTCTCGCCTTTTGGTTGACATCCGTCCCTGGTTTAGGTCGTAAACCAGTACCTAGTTCTGAATGAAGCTTTGCAGAACTTTACACAGGTATTCGGAAACTCACGTTCTGTGTAAGGCTGCAGATTTTTGGGAGGCTCCAACTAGCACTGTTGAACGCGTTCTCAACATCTATCGTTACTACTAAGCAGTATCGATTGCCTCTCCTCTTCTGCTTGGACGCTTTCTCCGCGCATGCGTTGACCGTCGAACTATATTTCGGAATGCGAACTGCCTTTTCGACAATCCGTTTTCGTCTTCCGTGTAGATCGTCAGACTGCCAAGGTCATTCCTGCTCCAGAAGTTTACCAATAGTAGGCTTACCAGAAATATATATCAGAAAGGACGACATTTTGCATTACTGGGTTTAAAAAAGGAGGACATCCCAGATTTTGCCACACCAGATTTTATTTTTCGATTGAATTGAAAATAATTCTTTCAAAAAATACTGATAACTAAATCATTTGTTAAGAAAACTACATCCTCTACTAAGAAAAGTTTTGATAAAATTAAAAAAAAATTGTTACCCGCGCTAAACAAAACTTAAGGCACAGTTGTTGTGCAGCGCTGCAATGATTGAGGTTCACCTGCGTCATCTTCATCATCATTACTGCCCTGCCTACGCTTTCTGATATTTGGGGCATTTGAAGCCACCGGTCGTATGATACACAGCATGCACCTAGGTGTCTTCAGGCAGTCCCTGCCAACGTGACCTTTTTCGCCACATTTCCTGCAGTATTCGGACCTGTCCGGGTCTTTGCAGTTTAATGCCCTCTGGCCGAAATCCATGCATCTGAAGCATCTCTCCACCGAATTTGTCTCCCGAGGTATCAGTTTTTTGGCTGCTGCAACTGGTAATCGGATCGTCGCTTTTGCATACTTCCGTACGCTTTCTTCAGCCGGATGGACTGCGGTGCTTCTTCAAGGTTGCGTTGAGACAACAGAGCACCCCTCACGTTGTCTTCTGTTGTGATCTCGTCCAGTTCTCTACATTCGATCACTGTCTCCTGGGATAAGGCTCTCACGCTTGCCTCGTTGCCCAGCGACTTCGCGACGAGCTCTCGGCAGACCGAACACTTGTCACCTTTCTGGGTACGCCCCGTTCTCACCACGTTTTCACCCAGCTCCTTCAGCTCTGGATCCTCCCTAACTCTCCTGAGAATCGCCGCGTAGGTTGTCTTGTCACTTGTCTCAATGACAAGAGCATCGCCTTTGAACCTCTCATGAGGTGACCATCGCTTTTCTTTCTTCTTCGGTTCCTTTCTCTTTCTATTCTTCTGCTTACGTGCTGCGTTATTCTCCTTCTGGCTTTTAAAGGTGCGCCATTCAATGCCGTTATTCTGCTCGCTGACGCACTCATTGTCGCTTCGCTGCTTTTTGGGATCTTCCTGTTCTCCTGGTGTATCCCTCGTTCTTTTTCCGAGCGGGTGCTACATCTGCTAGTGCTGTCTGCTATCGTCTGTGGTATCACTGGCGATCTCTGCATCTTTCCGCTTCTTGCGAATACTATCGCGTCTTCGTTTCCTCCACTAGATTCTCCATCCAAATCGATTGTTTGCTCCATTCGATTGGGTCTCCTCTTCGGGCCGCTATCTCTATTCGTTTTATATAGTTGCCTGTCGTGATCCCATGGTTGTCTTTACAAGCAGGGAGGCCATGCTAGGGTTGACACAATCCTTCATGGGAATTGTGTTCAGAGCTGAATCGGCGTAAGTCAGGAATGTTACATATGAGCCTACTACTCACCGAGGTTGGTGACGAGTTTCGAACGTATACGAAGGCCTGCCAAGGTTTTATCAGGACGGAGGCAGTCTCCTCACAGTCCTATTCGCCGTTTCAAGTTGGTGTCACCCTTCCTTATTCAGGGAACAGTAGAGTACACTGCCTGCCAGCCCACGACTAGGTCTAGGGGTGTTTTTCATGGAGTGGAAGCCTCGTGAAAATCGACGGAATAATGACGGCAGATTCCTACATCAACATCTAGCGTGAAAATCTGGAGATTTTGCTGATCCAGACGGGCCTTGAAGAGAAATTCATATTTCTCTAGAACAACGATCCGAAGCATACTGCCAAGAAGACCAAGTCTTTCTTCCGGTCTTGTCGGATTAAACCGCTGGAATGGCCTCCACAAAGCTCAGACCTCAACCCCATCGAGAATTTGTGGGCGATCCTCGATGCCAGGGTTGACAAAACTGGTGTTACCAACAAAAATAATTATTTTGAGGCCTTGGAGCGCGCCTGAGAAAAACTAGAACCACAACACCTACTAAACCTGGTGAAAAGCATGCCGAAGCGCCTCCAGCAAGTCGTTAAGGTCAAAGGAGGACACATTGACTATTAAAGTGCTTTTTATTTTTTCTTAATCATCTTTTATGGGACCAAGAAGGAAGTGGGCACTTTATTTTGTCACTATTTATTTTTTCAATACAAACTGATTTTCTTTTTCTTTGAGTAAAATTCTTTTTTTTATCAAAATTTCGTAAGTGCAACTTTAAAAGAATATCAAAAATAAAATATCAAAAAAGATTTAAGTGTGTTAATTTTAATATGAACCAAATCAATGAGAGAAATTCGAAAACTGGTGATGTGGGCACTTTATTTTGCCTATCAGTGTATGAAAATATAAATCAGATCGTATTGATCAGCTAAGGAATAGCTTAAAACTTTTTTGATGACCACTAAGTTTCTCAAATTTAAAACTATGCTTCCTGGAATTAGAAACCTTTGCTTTAGTAGGTTTATTATCCTTGAACATTACTTCTACTTCGAAATCTCTCACGTTATACTTTTTTATAGCGTCTATGTAATTAAATATAGTTTAAATAGTTAGAAAATAGATATAGTTTATAGATGTTAAAACTAACTAATGGAGGCGTCTATTCTTATATGGGATATCTTGGCAAACTTCTTGAGAAATTTGTTGTACTTCTTTCACGAATGCTTGATTTCGAATACCAGAGAATTTCTGAAAGAACGTTGTAGTATTTCCTACAAACGTGAACATGACTTATAAGATAAATTCCTGTAAGTATTCCTGCCGGATTCCTTGGAGCAATATATCTAAATACTTTTAAGGAATGCCTGAAGGAATTATAGATATATTAATAAAGAAATGTATAACTCAGAAAATTATGAGAAAAACTGCATCGTGAACTTATAATCCTGTTGTTCACAGTCATGCTCCGGAACACATATTTATTAACCCCTCTACCGGCAGCTTCATTTTTTTACGCAAAATTCAAATTCAAATCGTTATAACAGACTCGCATTGGCAGGTTAACAAGAAACATGGGATTAACCCCTCTACCGGCAGCTTCATTTTTTACCGCAAAATAAATATTCAAATCGTTATAACTTTTTTGTTTTTCAATATTTTTGCACCATTTTTTCACAAGCTCTCAAAAAACTCTTCTAGTTTTAGGATCTGTGTCGATATTGATCATTGGTCATCTGGTTTTGGAGGTATTCCAAAATTCCCTGGGGCACCGACCCGTAACTAGAACCCCCCGTTAATTTCTCAGGCTGCAGAATTTTAATCGTATTTGGATATTCACTCTTCGGAACAATACATTAATGAGAGTATGTTGTGAAAAATTGAAGCAATTTGGTGCAGCCGTCTTTAAGTAATGGCCATTTAGGTTTCTTGAACCACGCTGGCCAAATAAAGATCTTAAAAACTTCAAAAAGCATCATATCGTAATTTTCAGATATCTCCAAGAATACTGAACCGATTTGTATGATTTTTTCAGAGAAGCTCCTTATTACCTGGCATTATATAGCCCACATTTTATTTTTTTGATAAATTGATCAACAACAAAATGGCCGCCAAAGACATTTTGTATGGAAAATGTCGGTCACCCAAGGAACATTGGAATATCTTTAAAACCAGATGACCAATAATTAATATCGACACGGATTTCTAAACTAGAAGAGTTTTTTGAGAACTTGTGAAAAAATGGTGCAAAAATATTGAAAAACAAAAAAGTTATAACGATTTGAATTTGAATTTTGCGGTAAAAAATGAAGCTGCCGGTAGAGGGGTTAATCCCATGTTTCTTATTAACCTGCCAATGCGAGTCTGCAGACTTTTTCCTAATTATGAATAGATCAAGCCGTTACCCAGTCTAGAAATTCATCTAAATGGCATTTCAAAGTCCATTTAGATTATTGTACAAGAAGAAAAGAGAGGAGTAAAGTTTCACTGCACGCAAGAATTCAGAATAATCATACGAAAGTGTATGGCGAACATCAGAAATGATTGTTTATACGTAAAAAGTATGAATTTCCTTTAGAGATCCCCCCTTATAGAAACCCCAGCAACGCCCATGACACCGGAGCTGCAGTGGCAGTGGTACCGTAAGTGTGGGCAGTACTGAGATCGACTGCCTTCCACGAAGGGATGGCAATGGTGCCGGAAGAGGAACGGTGCAACCGAACTGACCGATGGAGCGTAGTTCGATTCCATTGAACATTGTCCCTCGTTAGGGGCCACACTGCACAGCGCCCGACTGCAGACAAGGGCGAGCTTTCCGAATCGACAAATTGGACCACTTTTTTCCCCGATGGCAGAGCAGGGAGGGAAATGTGCATCTCTGTCAACCTCCCGTTTCCTCTCTGGAGTGCTGCTTGACTTTGGGTGTGGTGTGGACGGGAAACGGGTCGAAGCATTGGTTTTCCTGATGAAGTCCTCGTTTTTTCCTTGAATCTGGGTACGATGTGCAGAGGGGAATGGAAAGAGTGGAAGGGATGCTGGTGCTGCATCCTCGGGCAGTAAAAAAGCGGTCCCTCGAGTGAGATAAATTTATCGTTGATGTTCTACTGCTTGGGTAGCTGGTTTTGCTGCAGTGCTCGCTCTCATGACTACATATCCGCTGATGATGGCGCTTTGGCTGTGGCGAAATTGGGGGACGTGCAGCGAATCCGAAGGGACTTTTGGCTTATCCCCAAGTTCGTCTTTTACACGGTACCGAACATATTTCACAATGTCCAGCAAATTGTGTCAAATTCACGCGGAATTTAAATAGAACTGCTGGTGATGCTGCTATTAATGGTGGGGTGGAAGCCGTTTTTGATGGCTTAAGCAAAAGGTATTTTGCAGAAAATTTAATATGGCTGATGTCAATAAGAAAAGAATATGTAATTTCATGGCTAGATTGACGTTTGACGGGTACTTTAAGCTGAAAGCTCAAAAAGATTATGAGTTCTCTTTATTTTATTTTTTTTTTCGACAATCGAAGAAGTCTACAAGTATTCCTGAATAAGCTATAAGAAGATATCCCTGGGCTAGTTCAACTCCCTTACAAAGGAAGTTGTCATCATGATCTTAACGTTTTTTTAGTTCCCTTACAAAGGAAGTTGTCATCATGATCTTAACGTCATAAGTGACTCTTGGGGATGGGAGTTGATCCCAGGATCTCGGCTTGTGTGGCGTGAGTTTTAACCACTACACAAGGTCCGGAGTTCACTAAGAGTTTTTCTTAGTGTTTTCAATAAATGTCATTTTATACGTTGCTCACATAAATTCAACATAATTAAAGCTGAGTAATTCTCACAAAAATTAGTCCACCATCGGTCGTTAGAATTCAAAGTTTTCGTCACTGTTCGATAGAATACCAATGACAATTTTTCAGAGGAATGATTATGCTTCAATACATAATTTGAAATTTCTCAGCAAATATTTGACCTGACGTATAATTTTAACGGTGTATTCTATCTATATGTCCAAAGCTACAATTAAAATAAGATCCTTGTCCCAGTTACTAAAACAAAAACGAAAAATGATTGAAAAATTAGGCCTTTATAAATTTCTCATTTTATGTGTCAGTGAATCATCGATTTGTTTTCGCCGAAAACAAATCGATGATTCACTGACACATCAAGTCGCGGCGATTGAACCATTGATATCATTTCTCATTTTAGAGTGTCATATAATAATACTTCATGAGGGGCTTACACTATTTTTTTAATGTGCATTATATTTGTTGTTATTGGATGGCTATTGAATAGAGAATGATTCTTCTGCTTTGTTCCTTATGCGGACCAACTCCAACCCTCGATGGGGTGACAATGGGACAATTTTCATAAAAGTATAAAAGTAGATCATTGAAAAATAAACGAAATAAGAACATTTGCACATTCATTACCATTGAACGTATTCCAATACTGGAAATAATATTTCAAGTCAGTTATCAAAAGTTATCCAAAAACCAACAACTTACACACTTAAATTATTTTACGGATTCCTGTAAAAATCTCAACAGCTGAAAAGTTCGGTGAAATAAATTAACGGAGTATGGTAAATTTTTACAGTATTCGGTGAAAAATCACCGGAATCCGTAAAATGTCGACGGAATTACGGTGTTTTATTTCACCGAACTGTTCAGCTGTTGAGATTACGGTGAAATTCACCGTAAGAGATTAGTGTGTACCCATTCTCACCCCAAAGTCACGTGTACTAGATTCATTCCAGCATTAACTTCAAAATTATTTTAGGAAGCTTGAAGTTTTTTTTATCTCGAAGATTTTTTTGCATTTTTGTTTGAATTATATCAATTTTTTCACCAAAATCCTTATAAAAATGCTTCGAGGATTCAAAACCGAAAAAAATAAGTTAAATTCCGAGAATAATACAACAATCACCATTCCAGGATTCACATTTCAACCCTTTCAGGCAGCTCGAAAATTATAATATTTTTAAGGATTTTTATCGGAATTTTCATCAATCACTTCAGAATTCAGAATATTTAAAGTATTCTCATCAGAATCCTCGTAGGATCCTCATCAGAATCTTCCCAGGATTCTCATCAGAATACTTCTGGGATTCTTATCAAAATCCTCGTAAGATCCTCATCAGAATCTTCCCAGGATTCTCATCAGAATACTTTTAGGATTCTTATCAGAATCTTTTCAGGATTCTCATCAGAATCCTCTCAGTATTCTCATCAGAATCCTCTTAAGATTCGCATCAGAATCCTCTCAAGATTCGCATCAGAATCCTCTAAAAATTTCCATCACAATCTTCTCAGGATTCTCATCAGACTGTTCTCAGGATTCTCATAAGAATCCTCTCAGGATTCTCATCAGAATGCTCTCAGTATTCTCATCAAAATCCTCTCAGGGTTCTCATCAGAATCCTCTCAGGATTCTCATCAGAATCTTTTCAGGACTCTTATCAGAATCTTCCCAGGATTCTCATCCGAATTCTCTCAGGATTCTCATCAGAATCCTTTTAGGATTCTCATCAGAATCCTTCTCATCAGAATCCTCTAAAAATTCTCAGCATCTCATTTATTGTACATGGATTTTTTTATAACACATATGTATTTAATATCTACAAAAAGTGGAATTTGGCGTTTCCAATGTCATAGATCATTGATATTTTTGATTGATGGTGAAATTTGTAATCACAAGGAATTTCATCATAATTCATAAACCAGAACTTGATCACCAAGAACCCAGCAAGCGAAATAGCCCACAACATTTCCCCTGGGGAAAGAATACAACTTCCGAAACCGAATCCATTACCGTTCCAGCCACCAAACTGCTCTGAAAACCAGTAGCAGCATCCTTCTTTCCATTTTTGGTGGTTTTCATTTTCTTCCTGATTCCTTCTTTCTCATCAGTTTCCTGCCAGGCCACAGTGTATTTAAGCACGAACCTTTGCCCCCGATGGAGACAAATAAAATCGATCGGTTTTATTAAAATGAATATTCGAATCACCCCCTCGAGCCCCATCCATCCAGAACTTCTGTGGAAGGAAGAGTCTTAGTGGGGGAGGGGGCGTCAATCTTCCAGGCTTCCTAGAAGCCACGTGCCTGACTTTGGTGCCAATGACGATGACGGGCGACTCGTCAAACTGATCATCGCATTGCCGAGCTCTTGGTCGTCGTTTCCGTTATTTTATTTTTCTTTTGGTCGTGTTTTTCCGCAGTGTTGGCGGATGACGGACTGGACCCGGTTTGGAATATTTTAATTTGATTGGAAAATTGTTTTATTTTGAGATTATCCTACTTTGGCTCATTCAATTTGGCGGTTGCCGCCGGGTATTGGCAGTTCCCGGAAGATGATGATAGCCATTTGTGGGTTTAATGTCCAAGTTGGAAGTCTAGATTTTTGGGGTCGTGATATAAACATTTGAATGAAATTATGAAAAAAAAAACATCAATGCCTTAGTCAGTATAGAATCTACTCTACCACTTTCACGCATAGTCAGTTTTGCTTATAGGAGAAAATAACCATCATAGTTTTCAAACAATTTACATAGAACCTATTTTTTGTTCAAATCAAAAGTGCAGAGTGAACCGAAATTCGTTATTCGTTACAAGCATTTTGTAATTATGAAATTTTATCATTGTTTTCCACAACATAACAGTGAAGTCATTTTTATGAACACGCCATTAATATTGAAGTTTCAATTAGCCGTGTCAGTAAACGCGCAGCTTTTTAGCAAGGAGCAATTCCACCGAACATGACGATTTTTTTTTTAATTTAATTTTTGTATTTTTTGAATCGCCTGAAAATTTGCATACAGATTCTTTATGACCGCCATTTTCAACCTTGCCTTATTTTTGAGAAGGGCGTATCGGAAAATGCATAGCAAATCTTTAAAAAAAACTGTAACTCGAAAACGGTTTGTGCAATCGATTTGAGATCTTCTACAAAGTTGTAGGTATTGCTTAGGACTATATGGAGAAAAATATGCACGGTAAAAAAAGTTACAGATAATTTTTTATTTCAAAAACAAAATTTTAAAATCGATTTTCTCCAGAAACGAAGTTTTCATGATTTTTATTTTTGGATATGTTTTAGGGGACAACTTATGTGATTTATTGCAAAATGGAAGAATTATGGACAAAACAGTTATGTTTTTTTTTCAATTACAGATTTTGTAAAAAAAAATCGAAATAAAGGAAAACAACAATTTTTTATGTGATTATTTGAAAGTACAGAAAAATTGCAATCGAAAAGTAATTTTTTTCTAGGATGCATCAATTTCGAGATATACTCATACAGCCATTCCATGAATAACCGATCTAGTGGGTCTCCGAATTCCGTGCAAATTTGCTATTTTGTTCCTTATCCGAAATAAGGATACACGTATTTTTGGATTTTTTGATTAGGGTGACCATTTCTGAAATAGGGTGTCCAGAAAAATCGCGATTTTGCAAAAATTTTATTTTAAAAAACAATATAACTTTTGCACCGTTTGACCGATTTTCAATCTTTTTGCACGAAATGAAGGCTAAAGATTTTGACTTTTCGGGGAAAATATAAAATTTCACAAAAAATGTGTTTCTTACATGAAAAAACTCAATAGTTTCCGTTTTTTCGTGTTTTGAAGGCCTCGGGACCAAAGGAGCTATTGCTGCTCTCATTTTTTCAGAAAGTTCAGAAAATTTTACGTAAACTGTCAAATTTTCAGCGATGTATGTTTTTTTAGTTTTTGAGATATATTTTTTTGAAAATAAAAAATCAGTCACTTTTCATCGGCACACACTGTAGATCTCAGCACATTAGATTTGTAATGTTTAAAAAAATCATAACTTTTGAACAGCTCAACCGATTTCCAATATTTTTTTATGGAATGAAAGCTTAAGGTCCCAACTTTTCAGGAAAAATAGAAAAAATGGAAAACTTTGAAAAAAAAAAAATTTCACATTAAAATATATGAAAATTTCTTAAAAAAACTAGAAATTTTTATATTATTTCACGTTTAAACATATTTTTATCAGATTTTTCAATTTTGTCTGAAAAGTTGAAATTTTAAGCTTTCATTCCATACAAAAATATTGGAAATTGGTTAAGCTGTTCAAAAGCTATAATTTTTTTTAAACATTACAAATCTAATGCGCTGAGACCTACAGTGTGTGCCGATGAAATATGACTGATTTTTAATTTTCAAAAAAAAAAAAAATATCAAAAACTAAAAAATATACATCGCTGAAAATCATTTCGTCCAAAAAGATTGAAAATCGGTCGAACGGTTCAAAAGTTATATATATTTTTATAATAAAAATTTTGCAAAATCGCGATTTTTTGGTCACCCTATTTCGGAAATGGTCACCCTAATCAAAAAATCCAAAAATACGTGTATCCTTATTTCGGATAAGGAACAAAATAACAATTTTTCACGGAATTCGGAGACCCACTAGATCGGTTTTTCATGGAATGGCTGCATATTTATATAAAATTTTCAAATAAAAAAAGTAAAATAGGCCCTTTTCAAACATACAGTTAACTCTCCCTTACTCGATATTGAAGGGACCATCGAGTTAGGGAGGTATCGAGTTACAGAACACAAAACCAATGCAACTGCGATCCAAGGGACCATCGAGTTAGATATGAAAACCAACATTTACTATGGTTCTCTAACTCGATATCGAGATACGGAATATCGAGTAAGGGAGAGTTAACTGTATTTCGAATTTCTCCATTCCAGAAATATTTTATTTTGATTGAGTGAATCGTAGCTGAATTGTTTATTGTTTGATCAAAACCTATATACTAAAGTATTTAAAAAAGTATGCACTGTAAAAAAATATAAACGAAATTTTCAAATGAAAATTTGTAGTTCATTGTTCTTAAAAACCGCAAAATTGATGTTTTTAATTTTTAGAAATGTTTTGCATCAGATTTCATCTACACTCATTTTGTGATATTCAAACTAGTTGAGCACAAACAATGCATAGACGTATCAAAACCATATAGTCAGATTGAAGCTCCCAAGCAAATCGAGCAGATTCATGTGACTCGTCTGTAGCCATTGTCGATCAAAGCAAGCAGGCATATTACAGATGTCACCCGTCGACTATCGTAGTACGCAAAGAGTAACAACATTCGAAAACTCGAGTGACTGAGTCGTGTCGAGCGCATTTTTTGGTCGACAGTGACTTCAGTCGAGGCCTTCCTTAGCCGAGTGGTTAGAGTTCGCGGCTACAAAGTAAAGCCATGCTGAAGGTGTCTGGGGTCGATTCCTGGTCGGTCCTGGATCTTTTCGTAATGGAAATTTCCTTGACTTCCCTTGGTATAGAGTATCATCGTACCCGCCACACGATACACGAATGCAAAAAAGGCAACTTTGGCAAAGAAATAACTGCGGTAGTGCCCAGACAACCAGAAGTCGCATAACAGTTTACGAACATAGTCATTTATACATACAAATTACATCACACCCGCACTACATGGTGAATGAAATCGTTTGATCGATGGGTTACCTCGCATAAAACGTTATTTTCTGAGTTCATATGTACATTTTGTTTCGTCCCGTATACTCGTACAAAGTAAGTCGGATCAATCCGTAGCAGCTGTCAAATGAACTTTGTTATCATAAATTAAGTCGCATAAGAGTACAGATTAGTTCGCAATAAAATCGATACACTCGCATTGCATGCTACTTTTCATCATATAATAATGCACGTATATCGCCTCCACTTATGTACGTATAAAGCCTTTTCGCACCATCTTATACGTGTAACTTTTCACTTATAAGCATCGCATAACGCAAAAGGTGATTCCGTTATACGTACATTCTGGTGCTAATAAGAACACTAAGCTGAGAAGCACGCTCTGTCCCTGTGAGGACTTTAATGTCATGAATAATAAGACTTCAGTCGAATTATTTTTGGTCGACTCGACTTACAAAAAAGACCCCACAATCTTTACTGTAGCGCCTATATTAAGAAATGCTTGATGGTCAGAATTGGACCACGTTCCCCTATCAATTTCAAACTATGAAATATTAAAAAATCTCGCATCGCTCTTTATCCTTCTAACCAGTAATTAATTCCTTAGAACTTGAAATGACTGAAACGAGTGCTCTATGATGTGAAAAATCCATTGATCTATCTCCACCACCACTACCACTTGAGAACCTCGCGGAATTCCCTCCAGTCAGCATCATTCCACCATCCATCGTCCTGCACCCGATGGTCACGACAAACATTAATGAACTCGTTATGAATATTAAAAACCGAGTCGAGTCAGCAGAACCCAGTAGCAGTACGCTCCCTCCCCAATTGCTATCCAAGACAGAGACACACTTCGAATAAGAAAATCGAGCAGGAAATTGAAGAACTGGCGCGATTGAAAACGCACTCTCTTTTGGGGGAAAGCGAAGGAAAATCATCTTTGTTGGCGGGCGGTGGAGCATAGCATGGGCGAAGGCTCGATCCGATTTCCTTTGGGGAAAAATGTTATTCTGTCTTAGGAAAAAAGGGTATCCAGTTTACTAGTTTATCTAAAAACAATCAATACAATGTTTCGAAATAATTGGTATAAAAAAGTGATTGAAAATTTCATAAAAAGCAAATTAGAACATATTCCATTTGATTTTTTTTTTAATTTTAGCTATAAAGTGCTACTTATCATTTTGTTAGGGTATTTTTATTTTTCAAAATATATTTCCATTATAAGTTCTTATTTTCAATTTCATTTTGGCTAATTATCAATATTTTAAGTTGCATCGTTTTTTTTTTTTTGAATTTTTTTTCAATTTTCTACCTATAACAATTTTATTATTGTTAATTATGGTAAACTACTGCTTATTTCCAATTGTTTCAATGGCTATCTTTAAATTAAATGCGAAGTGTTCGTCTTTTTAAATGCTTGTTAATTTGGCTGTAATTTCCTTTTCGCTGCGGAGTTCGTTTCCCCCGCTTGAGTTTTTTTCAGCCACCACCTTGCGGATGATTGGTTGACTCAGAGCAAGAAGGTAACCAGAGGCAACCTACGAAAGCGAAAATTTCCTTTACTGCCGTATGGAAAATTTAGCTTCCCCACCATCATCCATCATTTGGTGGCACCCTTCGCAGCCGGTTGAACCCAAATCGATTTATGGCGAATTTCCCGGAATCGAAAGGAAACTTTCTTATATTTTGTGGACGTCCTGGTGGGTGGAGCCATGGAGGGCAAAGTTACCAGTGGAATTCCATCCAAGTAAAAGGGCTTCTACTCCCACTGTCGAATAAACCTAACTCGTCACACTTGAGCGGTAAACAAACATATTTTAAAACTCGATAAACAAAAGTTTGCCGATAATTGATTGCGATAAAGGAAAATTGATACATTCGATGAACGAACACGACGCCACGCCGCCATCGTAACACGCGCTTGTGACAGACAGGGTGGTGATCGATAGACTCGGCTTTTTGGGGAAGAAAAGTTGTTCCCATTGACTGTTGGTCGGTTATTTTTAACGACTTTCCAATATGGTGGAATGGGTACGAAAAAGCGCCAAGGAACTTCAATGTCATATTTGAACTTCTTTTGAGTTTCATTCCATTAAATTGAAAACGAAAGAACAACTGATTTTTAACAGTCAGGCAATCAATAAAGGCGGACAGGAATCCGAAATTATTCAAAATAGATAGTATCATTCCTATTATTTTTTTCAAAAACCTGAAGGTCGTAGACACAAAAATCAAATTGAGATGTAAAAATGTGAAAAATAATAGAATCGTTCTGGCGGCGAGCGGCGATCTCTCTATAGCAAAAGGGGTCGATTTGACGAGATACGTCGAAAGCCGGATCCATACTAACCATCTCATTGAGCCAACGTTGGCTTATGAGCTTAGAGAGCCGAAGGAGATGTAGGGTTGTGAAGAAGAATATGGGGTCGTGAAGTACTTTGGTTTCAGGTTGGCCGATTGCGCTGCAGAATCGTTACCCGTTCTGTGGCGTAGTTGATTAACGCGCCCAGTCTAGCGTATTGGGAGTCGTGGGATCGAAGCCCACCAGAACGATTCTATTATTTTTCACAATTTTACATCTCAATTTGTCCAAATTATCTTTTGTGTCTACGAAACAGTTTTTTTTTAACTCCGTCGGCTGGTTTAAGCCGTAATAGACATGACAACCCTAGTTGCGTAATTTGTTCTATTTTTTTAGAATTGCTTCAAAAGTTCTTTAAAAAATATTCCACTGGAAACGGCATAATATTTGAAACAAAATGGGAACCATCAGGAAACATTTTGAAGTCGCTTGAAAAATCCTTGGATGTCCGTGAAAGTTTATTAGTTTCTTGGTTAACTTTGAAGCATCTACAAACTTATAATATAACTTCTTAGCAATTGAGGTGTCGCAAAAGTTCCTAGAATAGAAGAAAGGAATTTCATTGAAAGTCACTGACATTATTTGAATTCACTCTGGGATCCCCTGCAAGCCCCAAGGAATCTCTACCGTATTTTAAAGACCACTGAAGACCTTCTGCATGTCAGGGGACTATTTAACCTTCGGGCTGTCGTGCTGTTGTAGTTTGTACAACAGTTGGGATTTATATGCTATCATTTTGCAACAAAGATTTCTATCGACGCCAAACCAAAATGTATTCCTAAAGAATCTTCTTAAGAACAATACTCGATGGTTTTTATTTACAGTATGACCCTTTATAATGCAGTAAAATCAACAAATGTACATGAAAGTCGTATAACAATGAACGCACTATATACGGCTCGAGTAAAAGGTTTAAATCGGTTTATCTAAAAATCCAGATAATATAGAAACTTGGGGTCTTTAGTAAAGTTGTTCTGGAGTTCTAATTGCAGTGAAATCTGAGCTGAATTGCAAAGCCGCTAATCTGACATCTCCTGTCGATTTGGAACAAACTATCGTGCAGATTGTTTTACCACATCTTTCCGTGTATATTTGTTGCGTTTATATTCGACCGAACAGTCATCCTGATATTTACACGAAACACGTCGAATCTGTTGATCAAATATTGAAGGAAGTCAACGCCCACGATATTATTTTATGCCTTGGTGATTACAATCTACCTAATTTGACCTGGCGTTTTGATGAGGATCTTCCAGGGTTTTTACCAACCAACATATCAACCGAACAGGAGATTGCCTTAGTTGAACGTGAACGATAGGTTACTTGACTTGGTTTTCGTAAGTGATTCATGCATAATAGATCTCTTCGAGTCACCATCATCGCTTCTTAAAATTGACGCTCACCATAAGCCAATCATTTTATCGTTGGACACCCATTCTCGTCACGCAAGACTGCAATCATTTCCTGAGCTTAATGCTGACTATGACTTCTCCCATTGTGACTACCATGCTATTAACAACTTGATAGCTTCTAAGGATTGGAATCAGCTTCTTGACCAAGACTCTGTTGATAACTCAGTGGCTACTTTCTACCACGTTATTAACCGAATCATCAGCGAAACTGTTCCCGTCAAAGCTAAGCGGTCTACGAAATCGTTCAGGCAACCTTGGTGGACACCGCAGCTTCGTAACCTCCGCAACCGTTTACGAAAAGCCAGAAAAAGATTCTATCGTAACAGAAATCCCACGACGATCAGTAATCTTAAGACAGCGGAGGATGATTATTTGCGCCTACAACATAATCGTTTCCGGGAATATGTCAACAGCCTCCAATCGAATTTTAAGCAAGATCCATCATCCTTTTGGACGTACATAAATAAGCGAAAAAGTTCAGCCATAATCCCTGCCGACGTTTCTTATCGCACGCGTAGTGCCGGCTCACCCGAAGAAAACGCAAATCTCTTTGCAGAGTTCTTTCGTTCAGTATATGTTGAAAATCCACCTCCAATATCTCAGGACTACGTAAACAGCCTTCCATCGTTCAACATACAGCTCCATCAAGTCACGTTTGACGGCGATAGTATTCGTGCAGCACTCAGCAAAGTAGATGCTTCAAAAGGTCCCGGACCCGACCTTATTCCGCCAAGCTTCATCAAACAATGCGCTCAATCGCTTGCGGCGCCGATTGCATCGATTTACAACCGTTCGTTGATCGAGGGAGTCTTTCACGAAGCGTGGAAGCTCGCGTCTATCACTCCTATACATAAATCGGGGAGTGTACATGACGTGGAAAACTACCGACCAATATCTATTCTCAGTTGTTTGGCGAAGGTCTTCGAAACATTGCTACACGATGCTTTGTATCCAGTTGTGCAGCCCGCTATATCTGAGTCTCAGCACGGTTTCGTCAAAAAGCGATCAACGACGTCGAATCTGATGACGTTTACTCATGCTGTGTTCGACAAACTCGAGAAACGTAACCAAGTTGATGCCATATATGTGGATTTCTCAAAAGCTTTCGACAAGGTACCTCACAATTTAGCCATCGCAAAACTGAACCGCCTTGGACTACCCTGTTGGACCATCCAGTGGCTGAAATCTTATTTATCCTCCCGTAAAGCTTTTGTGAAAGTACAAGGCGCGAGATCTGATATATTTGGTATATCCTCCGGAGTTCCACAAGGAAGTCACCTAGGTCCACTTATTTTCGTGCTCTTCATAAACGATTTGTGTGATCAGCTGGACTGTGGCCAATTACTGTGTGCAGATGATTTGAAGCTGTTTCGTACGATCAAAACATTGCTGGACTGTTGCGCGCTACAAGCTGTCCGAGAAACAAATTTTTTTTGCTCACTACCGCCGCATAGTGGCAAAATTTCGAGACTTTCGGCTTAAATAATGTTAGCCCTTGTGATATTGAGCAACTTTGCCGAAGACGCCATCTTTCTAAGTGGTCAGGCAACTGCGCAAAACAAAAATTCCATTACCGAAAAGCTAAACATTACATATAATTTGCAATTGGATTAGATGGACAAATTGATGTGAAGATTTGCGAAAAAGTTACACGTCTTCTCAGTGAGAATCGAACTCACGACTCCCCGATCTCTAGTTGGGGCGCGTTAACCACTACGCCATGAGAGGACTCATGAACGCAGAAGTTAACCTGAATTCGATTTCAGCTCAATAATCACGTGGTCCTCTTTCGCAAAGTGCACCTCTTTCGGAAGAATTAGATGCCCATCCAAACACAACGCTTTCTATATATATCCAATGCCTAGCCCGAGAGCGCATTGTTTTTTAGGTATAGGAATAGCGCACTACACTAGCCAGCAACTGCGCTGGCTGAGGTTTCTATTGTGTGGGCTTCCAATGGGTCGCGACGTTCTCAAACGACCGGTTACGGAACATGAGTCCGTTGCTCGATAAATACTTGTTTTAATTATGAATCGTGGTTTACGGCCAACCAGCCGAGTGGAAGTTTAACAACTACCGAAAAGCTAAACATTACATATAATTTGCAATTGGAGTCCTCTCATGGCGTAGTGGTTAACGCGCCCCAACTAGAGATCGGGGAGTCGTGAGTTCGATTCTCACTGAGAAGACGTGTAACTTTTTCGCAAATCTTCACATCAATTTGTCCATCTAATCCAATTGCAAATTATATGTAATGTTTAGCTTTTCGGTAGTTGTTAAACTTCCACTCGGCTGGTTGGCCGTAAACCACGATTCATAATTAAAACAAGTATTTATCGAGCAACGGACTCATGTTCCGTAACCGGTCGTTTGAGAACGTCGCGACCCATTGGAAGCCCACACAATAGAAACCTCAGCCAGCGCAGTTGCTGGCTAGTGTAGTGTGCTATTCCTATACCTAAAAAACAATGCGCTCTCGGGCTAGGCATTGGATATATATAGAAAGCGTTGTGTTTGGATGGGCATCTAATTCTTCCGAAAGAGGTGCACTTTGCGAAAGAGGACCACGTGATTATTGAGCTGAAATCGAATTCAGGTTAACTTCTGCGTTCATGAGTCCTCTCATGGCGTAGTGGTTAACGCGCCCCAACTAGAGATCGGGGAGTCGTGAGTTCGATTCTCACTGAGAAGACGTGTAACTTTTTCGCAAATCTTCACATCAATTTGTCCATCTAATCCAATTGCAAATTATATGTAATGTTTAGCTTTTCGGTAGTTGTTAAACTTCCACTCGGCTGGTTGGCCGTAAACCACGATTCATAATTAAAACAAGTAAAAATTCCATGCCTACTAGCGCCGCCTGGTGGCGTAATACCGTATCAGAATGACCATCGCATGTCAGCCCTTGAGCTTCTGAATAACTCTTCCGAAGACACCAACCTACTGAAACATCAGGATCTAGAGATATCATATGTTACAAAATTTTGCATTCTTATCCCTCATGGTTCATATAGTGCAAATCAGAAAAAGCGACCCTACCGGTCAAGTTCTCACCTAAAAGGATGATCCTCAACTCCTAAAGGTAGATCGTACTTAGCACTGAAACTTCGCCGAAGACAGTACTGTGCTACCTCTTTTGGCATACGACATATTCAACGACATCCCCAAAGTGATGAAATCCCATTAGCCCTGGGTCTCCTAATCCTGGTGTGTCTAATAGGAGTGAGCGTAATAGGAGTGCACGTTATAGGAATGCGTTCAATAGGAGACCCGACTGTATTCAGTTATGACATGGCAATTGTAAAAGTTGAAGTGTCATGTGAAGTTAAGATTTTTTTGCTATGTATCATGTTTTTTGTTTGTATTGATTGTAAGATTTTACGCATATTCAGGAAAATATCCTTGTTAGATGTAGTGTTTCAATTGATACCAAGAACGTTGATGAATTTCTGATGAAATCTTCGATGCACGGCTTGTGTACCATTTTTGCGTGTTAAGAAGAGTTTGATATCCGATGCGTTCAGGATACTGGGAAGAATGTAATATAAACCTTGCCATGAATATTCGATGATATATTATATATTTTAACCTCCAGGAGATTGAAAAAATCCTTGTTCCTTTCTCACTATTTGCACGGGCAATCAGAGTCGGGCTCCATTTATGATAAAAAGTACCGGAATCAGATGTTTTGATGTATCGCAATTCAATCAATAACGAAAGCATAACACAGTTTCCATTGAACTTTTCCGGATCATTCATTGAATTGCCGTTATATGTGAAACACATACAAGTATGACTCGATTGACTTTCCCCCGAATCTATCTAATAATAAATGAATGGCCTTGCCGTCACATACCAACAATGAAAAGGCAACTGTAATTACGGCATATCGTCATATCCTGCTGCTGAATCCCCCTTTCTATCAACCTCCCTTTTCACCCGGCAACCCATATTCAAACATCAACCCCTATCGCTCTGCTGCTGCGGAACGAATCGAAGGTCGCTTGCTCTGAACAAGCCCCTACATTTATCGTGCCTGACACGTAGACCGGTAGATGTTGCCGTAGGTATACGGCAGGCATGCTCAACGCACCGGCCACCGGTCACATTTTGTATGGCGACCAGTTTAATTGCTTTCAGATTTGTTGAAACGAATAAAATTTTATACACCTAAAATTTGATGAGTGGTCCAATGCCCATGTCGGAAGCCAAAAGATACAAACTCTACTGGAATTCGGGTTTTCTTTTATTTAATAGTATTCCACTAAACAGCTCAAGATGTATTATCAATGAATTTTCGTTGATGTGAACCATCATTCTGTTCAAGATCAGTTTTTCAAAAAGTTTACTGATGAAGGACACCAAGCTGATTGAACGATAGCTAGATGCTTCTGCAGGATCGTTGTGATGTCCGGTACAACCTTGGCATTTTTCCATTTGTCAGAAAAATATGCCATCTGAAAACATTTGTTAAATATATCAACCAAGAATGATAAGCCACTCTCTGGAAATTTCTCAATGAGGATGTAAAAAATTCCATCATCGCGAGGGGCTTTCATATTTTAGCTTTTTTAAATTATAGTTCTCACTTCTTCCAAATCAGGCCCCAGCCATTTTTGGTAACGTTCTCTTGATTGCGAATGCTTCCGAAATAATGAGCAACTTGATTTTCAACGCAAATTATTGTTCCTCAAATTTGGCCCGTGGTTCAAAACGGTTGAGCAAGTCTGGATTACGGGGAACACTAACTGCTCAACTCTGCAACTCTGAAACGAAAACCTGCTGCTGTTGCTGCAGGCATCCCATAGGCCAGAGCAATTAGAGTGGTACGCGACGTTATTCCGAGAAAAAGGAAATATGTCCCATCGTCACTATCATCGCCGTCGTCCTTGCTTGCTTCTGGTGTTCCGTGGTGGTGACCCGGGTTTTGTGTCCGTCTCTCGGTCAAGGATGGCAGGATGACACTCGCTAACTGAATGGAAGCCTCCCGGTGTAGATTTGTCACGTATCTCATATAAAATAATTAACTTTTTATGGCCTTTCCTTGTGTTTCGAAAGGTGAAATGCTAGGGGAAGAGGTAGAAGCTTGTTAGGAATTCTATCGGAGTAGGTGTGTCTCCGAGGCACGTCTGATTGTACAGACGTTTGCTCCAGTAAGGGGGGTCGAAATACGGTCCAGTGAGCAATCCGGAACCGGAGCCATCTCAAAGGCGACGACGACAAAGTTCTTCACGTTGGTGCCTATCCGATCCAGTTTGGGAAGTTCGTTTTTCTGAGGCATGACGAAGTGGCATGTGACGTCGAATGGTAGAGATTCTACTCAACACCACCGGCCGTATGTGAATGGTAAGGGTTGCCGGGAGAAATATGCTGGTCTAACGAAGTGCAAGAACAACTTGTCTGACGATGTAATTAGGAATGTTGCTCGAAATTGTAAGATGTAAGCTAAAAGTGGTTGGGAGAAGCGTTTTAAGGTGATGCAATTTTTTTTTGTTCTATCCTAACTAAGACGAAATGTACATGAAGATTTACAAAAATTTCGAATGTATCATTTTTTAAAGCTTCTAACAACAGTGAAAGTTTTATCTAGGGAACTATAGAAATTCGATCATCGTTCCGCAGGGTTTTCTAATAAAAAAGAACATAAGGGTAATTGACTACCAAAATGTTGAATTTAGTATGCCGTACATTGATGTGGATGGTAAATGGCTGAGCATGGCGTACCATTGCACTATGGTCCAGGAATGAGTTTTATGCGGAAAGATGCATTCTGAGCTTTAGAATGAAACATTAGACAAAAACGGTCTTCTACAAAGTTGTTTGTATTAGTTGAGCCCTTTGTTTGGTGTTATCGAAAATTAGGGTGGACCACATTTTCATAGAAATGATTAAACTAACTTTCTTATTTGTAGAAATTATTATATACATGCTTCAGCAAAGTTGTAGACCATTCAATTTCAAGCAACTTTGCCAAAAAAAGTTTTTTTGTATCTCTTAAATTGACCGATTTAGAGCTTTTTTCCTACGGTGACATAGGGTGGTCCGAACAAAACTGGTTTTCTGGCTCTAGAGTTTTCAATTCAAGTTTCTCATCAAAGTAGTCTATGAAACACTTTTAGAGCTTTGAAAAATGCGTAATTTGGTGAGTGAAGAAACTCGCTATCTCCTTCCGTTTAGGAGTTATTATTGTTTTTCTTCCAAAAACATGCCTACTTTGATTGTGAATTTCTCTGATTGGGGCAAACATAAAAAATATCTTTTGACGGCGTTCAAAAGACAAAATAAAATTGTATATTATATCAAAAAATTACAGATGTGTTATTTTTGTAACTCTAATAAAACGTCTTGAAAGTCAAACATTTTTTATCACAAAAACTTCAATAACTTTTGAACTAAAATAGATATTAACAATCTTTTTGCATGAAAATTTGCGTTTTGTTAAGTTCTAAAAGTCGTTCATAGACGACTTTGACGAGAAATAATATTAAAAAAACTAGAGTTAAAAAACTTATTTTTGTTGGACCACCCTGCGATGGTTAGGAAAAAATGCTCTAGATTGGTCAAACTTTGAGCTACAGAAAAACTTTTTTTGGCAAAGTTGATCAAAATTTCAAGTTCTATCACTTTGCTTAAGAGCATATCCCAGTATTTTTGCAAATGAAGAAGTTGATTGTATGATATGTGTGATATTGTGGACCACCCTAGTTTCAAATGACACAGTATGAAAGCTTACATTTTTAGAAACAATTTTGTAGAAGATCATTTTTGTCTAAAATTTCATTTTCATGCTCAAAATGTAAAATAATAAAGAAATACATACCATGAAAATTTTCAAAATAGTTTTAAAGCCCTATACTTCTTATTTCAGATTTCTCCTCAAAGCGGTCTATGAACGACTTTGAGAACTTAACAAAACGCAAATTTTCATGCAAAAATATTGATGATATCTATTTTAGTTCAAAAGTTATTAAAGTTTTTCTGCTTTAAAACCTTTGTTTTTATAGGCATTTTATTAGAGTTACAAAAATAACACATCTGTAATTTTTTGATATAATATACAATTTTATTTTGTCTTTTGAATGCTGTCAAAAGATATTTTTTATGTTTGCCCCAATCAGAGATATTCACAATCAAAGTAGGCATGTTTTTGAGAGAAAAACAACAATAACTCCTAAACGAAAGGAGATAGCGAGTTTCTTCCTTCGCCAAATTACGCATTTTTTAAAGCTCTAAAAGTGTTTCATAGACTACTTTGATGAGAAATTTGAATTGAAAACTCTAGAGCCAGAAAACCAGTTTTGTTCGGACCACCCTATGTCACTGCAGGAAAAAAGCTCTAAATCGGTCAATTTAAGAGATACAAAAAAACTTTTTTTGGCAAAGTTGCTTGAAATTGAATGGTCTATAACTTTGCTGAAGCATGTATAATATATTTTCTACAAATAAGAAAGTTAGTTACACAATTTCTATGAAAATGTGGTCCACCCTAATTTTCAATAACACCAAACAAAGGACTTAACTAATACAAACAACTTTGTAGAAGACCAATTTTGTCTAATGTTTCATTCTAAAGCTCAAAATGCATCTTTCCGCGTAAAACTGATTCCTGGACCACTGTGCATTGGTACCCTCGCGTACCTGCAGGAATAAAATAGAGCCCTCTGTGCGGTCCTTAGCCTCTTGCCCAGCAACTCCTATCCCTACCTCATCGTGGTGCTGGCCGGTACGAGTAACCTTTGGGAAGATCTGGTAACCAACCCCTGTGGGAACTTTGGTCGTATGCTGACAGGGATATGGGGGTTTGCTTTAGCTTTTTTTTTTTCTGAAAACCTTGAGCGTCTGTACTCCATGTTAGGAGCAGCTCACAACAGCTTTTTTTCCTCATGTCAGGGGCAGCTGATCATCGTCCGAGTGCCAAAGAAGGGCTGTATGCTAAACTGTGCACTATATGGCCCTCCGAACATTTAGGGGGAATGGTCCTCCGGAAATCTAGGGGGTTGGTGTCAGGCCTTGCAAGCCAGCCGTAAAAAAATCAAGCAACGAATAATCAACGAGAGAATACAAACCGGGACAATCAGCGAAGACCACAATGACGTAAAGGGACTAGCGATTGGATGCTCGGTACGTGGAACTGTAAATCTCTCAACTTCATCGGGAGCACACGCATACTCGTCGACGTGCTGAAGGACCGTGGATTCGGCATCGTAGCGTTTCAGGAAGTGTGTTAGAAGAGATCAATGGTGCGAACGTTTAAAGGTAACCATATAATCTACCAGAGCGGCGGCAGCACACACGAGCAGGGAACAGCTTTTATAGTGATGGGTGACATGCAGAGGCGCGTGATCGGGTGGTGGCCGATCAATGAGAGAATGTGCAAGTTGAGGCTCAAAGGCCGGTTCTTCAACTTCAGCATAATAAACGTGCATAGCCCTCACTCCGGAAGCATGATGATGATGATAAAGACGCTTTTTACGCGCAGCTCAAATGCGAGTACGACAGCTGCCCAAGCCACGACGTCAAAATCATCATAGGAGATCTAAACGCTCGGGTTGGCCAGGAGGATGAGTTCAGGCCAATTATTGGAAAGTTCAGCGCCCACCGGCTGATGTACGAAAACGGCTTACGACTAATTGATTTCGCCGCCTCCAAGAATATGGCCATTCCTAGCACCTACTTCCAGCACAGCCTACCATACTTATACACCTGGAGATCATCACAGCAGACAAAATCACAAATCGACCATGTTCTGATTGATGGTCGGCACTTCTCCGACATTATCGACGTCATTACCTATCGTGGCGCTAATATCGACTCTGACCACTATCTGGTGATGGTCAGACTGCGCCAAAAACTCTCCGTCGTTAACAACGCACAGTACCGACGGCCGGCCCGGCTTAAGCAACAGGATGTCGCAGCTGCATACGCGCAGCATCTCCAGGCTGCATTACTGGAAGAGGGTGAGCTGGGTGAAGCCCCTCTTGAGGACTGCTGGAGAACAGTGAAAGCAGCTATTAACAATGCAGCTGAGGGCAACGTCGGATACGTGGAACGGAGTCGACGACACGATTGGTTCGACGGAGAATGTAGGTAGATTCTGGAGGAGAAGATTGCAGCACGGGCGGCCATGCTACAGCAAGGTACCTGGCAGAACGTGGAACGTTTTAGATGGAAACGGCAACGGCAGATCCGCCTCTTTCGGGAGAAAAGAACGCCGCGTGGAGGAGACGGAGTCCGAGGCTGTACCGGTCTTAAGAAAGACGTAAGTTCTACCAGAAACTCAACGCATCCCGCAACGGCTTCGTGCCGCGAGCTGAGATGTGCAGAGTGTAGTGAATGAGCTGAATAAGTTGTTGAAATTCATTGAGCGTGTACAGTTTGGTAGCCGAAAGTTTACAGGAGTGTCAGAAAAGCTCTTCGACAGGAATGAAATGAATGATGACGATGAGGGACTGTGGTTGTGTGTGTTAACATATCGTTCTGCATACGAATGATGCCTGCGAACGGCATGAGGGAATGGTAGATGGAATGAAAGAGAATCCAAATGATAGGTGCGAGAAAGAGAAAGCAGTTGATCGGGATGGCTTGCGGTCGAGAGTTGGACTAGACATTCAGTCATAAAAGTAATTTTGAGAGTAGTGGTCATTCAGTGCTTTTGCGCGGGATAAAATTTAACTTTTAGCTTCGAACGCGTAGGGTTGATTGCAGTTCGGTTACTACATGGCGCAGTGCGGTAAGTGGTAAAATATCTGTATAGGAAATAAATGGTAAATGTACCATTAATTTCTTCGAGAAATAATTGGAAAAAAAATGGCCGGGAAGTGTTCTCCGACCACTAGTTTAAATGCCGGAGAGAGAGTTCTTCGGGCAATAATTGAAAAAAAAAAATGGCCGGAGAGAGAGTTCTCCGACCACTAGATGAAATAAAAATTGCCGGAGAGAGAGTTCTTCGGGCAATAATTGAAAAAAAAAATGGCCGGAGAGCGAGTTCTCCGACCACTTGTAGAAATGAAAATTGCCGGAGAGAGAGTTCTTCGGGCAATAATTGAAAAAATGCCGGAGAGAGAGTTCTTCGTGCAATAATTGAAAAAAAAATGGCCGGAGAGAGAGTTCTCCGACCACTAGTTAAAATGAAAATTGCCGGAGAGAGAGTTCTTCGTGCAATAAGTAAAAAAAAAAAAATGCCGAAGAGAGAGTTCTTCGTGCAATAATTGAAAAAAAAAAATGGCCGGAGAGAGAGTTCTCCGACCACTAGTAGAAATGAAAATTGCCGGAGAGAGAGTTCTTCGTGCAATAATTGAAAAAAAAAATGCCGGAGAGAGAGTTCTTCGGGCAAAAATTGAAAAATGCCGGAGAGAGAGTTCTTCGTGCAATAATTGAAAAAATAATGGCCGGAGAGAGAGTTCTCCGACCACTAGTAGAAATGAAAATTGCCGGAGAGAGAGTTCTTCGTGCAATAATTGGAAAAAAAAAATGGCCGGAGAGTGAGTTCTTCGACCACTAGTTGAAATGAAAATTGCCGGAGAGAGAGTTCTTCGGGCAATAATTGAAAAAATGCAGGAGAGAGAGTTCTTCGTGCAATAATTGGAAAAAAATGCCGGAGAGAGAGTTCTTCGTGCAATAATTAAAAAAAAAAAATGGTCGGAGAGAGAGTTCTCCGACCACTAGTAGAAATAAAAATTGCCGGAAAGAGAGTTCTTCGGGCAATAATTGAAAAAATGCCGGAGAGAGAGAGTTCTTCGCGCAATAACTAAAAAAAAAAGCCGGAGAGAGAGTTCTCCGACCACTAGTAGAAATGAAAATTGCCGGAGAGAGAGTTCTTCGTGCAATAATTGAAAAAAAAAATGCCGGAGAGAGAGTTCTTCGGGCAAAAATTGAAAAATGCCGGAGAGAGAGTTCTTCGTGCAATAATTGAAAAAATAATGGCCGGAGAGAGAGTTCTCCGACCACTAGTAGAAATGAAAATTGCCGGAGAGAGAGTTCTTCGGGCAATAATTGAAAAAATGCCGGAGAGAGAGTTCTTCGTGCAATAACTGAAAAAAAAAGCCGGAGAGAGAGTTCTCCGACCACTAGTAGAAATGAAAATTGCCGGAGAGAGAGTTCTTCGTGCAATAATTGAAAAAAAAATGCCGGAGAGAGAGTTCTTCGGGCAATAATTGAAAAATGCCGGAGAGAGAGTTCTTCGTGCAATAACTGAAAAAAAAAAGCCGGAGAGAGAGTTCTCCGACCACTAGTAGAAATGAAAATTGCCGGAGAGAGAGAGAGTTCTTCGTGCAATAATTAAAAAAAAAATGCCGGAGAGAGAGTTCTTCGTGCAATAATTGAAAAAAAAAATGGCCGGAGAGAGAGTTCTCCGACCACTAGTTGAAATGAAAATTGCCGGAGAGAGAGTTCTTCGGGCAATAATTGAAAAAATGCAGGAGAGAGAGTTCTTCGTGCAATAATTGGAAAAAAATGCCGGAGAGAGAGTTCTTCGTGCGATAATTGAAAACAAAAAATGGCCGGAGAGAGAGTTCTCCGACCACTAGTAGAAATGAAAATTGCCGGAGAGAGAGTTCTTCGGCCAATAATTGAAAAAATGCCGGAGAGAGAGTTCTTCGTGCAATAATTGAAAAAAAAAAATGGCCGGAGAGAGAGTTCTCCGACCACTAGTAGAAATGAAAATTGCCGGAGAGAGAGTTCTTAGAGCAATAATTGAAGAATGCAGGAGAGAGAGTTCTTCGTGCAATAATTAAAAAAAAATGGTCGGAGAGAGAGTTCTCCAACCACTAGTTAAAATGAAAATTGCCGGAGAGAGAGTTCTTTGAGCAATGATTGAAAAAAAAAAATGGCCGGAAAGAGAGTTCTCCGACACTAGTTAAAATTAAAATTGCCAGAGAGAATTTGGATTGGATTAAAATTAGATTGAATCGAATTGGATTTGAATTGGATTTGGGATTGGATTTTGGATTGGATTTGGATTGGATTTGGATTGGATTTGGATTGGATTTGGATTGGATTTGGATTGGATTTGGATTGGATTGGATTGGATTGGATTGGATTGGATGGATTTGGATTGGATTTGGATTGGATTTTGGATTGGATTTGGATTGGATTTGGATTGGATTTGGATGGATTTGGATTGGATTTGGATTGGATTTGGATTGGATTTGGATTGGATTTGGATTGGATTTGGATTGGATTTGGATTGGGATTTGGATTGGATTTGATTGGATTTGGATTGGATTTGGATTGGATTTGGATTGGATTTGGATTGGATTTGGATTGGATTTGGATTGGATTTGGATTGGATTTGGATTGGATTGATTGGATTGTGGATTTGGATTGGATTTGGATTGGATTTGGATTGGATTTGGATTGGATTTGGATTGGATTTGGATTGGATTTGGATTGGATTTGGATTGGATTGGATTGGATTTGGATTGGATTTGGATTGGATTTGGATTGGATTTGGATTGGATTTGGATTGGATTTGGATTGGATTTGGATTGGATTTGGATTGGATTTGGATTGGATTTGGATTGGATTTGGATTGGATTTGGATTGGATTTGGATTGGATTTGGATTGGATTTGGATTGGATTTGGATTGGATTTGGATTGGATTTGGATTGGATTTGGATTGGATTTGGATTGGATTTGGATTGGATTTGGATTGGATTTGGATTGGATTTGGATTGGATTTGGATTGGATTTGGATTGGATTGGATTGGATTTGGATTGGATTTGGATTGGATTTGGATTGGATTTGGATTGGATTTGGATTGGATTTGGATTGGATTTGGATTGGATTTGGATTGGATTTGGATTGGATTTGGATTGGATTTGGATTGGATTTGGATTGGATTTGGATTTGGATTGGATTTGGATTGGATTTGGATTGGATTTGGATTGGATTTGGATTGGATTTGGATTGGATTTGGATTGGATTTGGATTGGATTTGGATTGGATTTGGATTGGATTTGGATTGGATTTGGATTGGATTTGGATTGGATTTGGATTGGATTTGGATTGGATTTGGATTGGATTTGGATTGGATTGGATTGATTGGATTGGATTTGGATTGGATTTGGATTGGATTTGGATTGGATTTGGATTGGATTTGGATGGATTTGGATTGGATTGGATTGGATTGGATTGGATTTGGATTGGATTTGGATTGGATTTGGATTGGATTTGGATTGGATTTGGATTGGATTTGGATTGGATTTGGATTGGATTTGGATTGGATTTGGATTGGATTTGGATTGGATTTGGATTGGATTTGGATTGGATTTGGATTGGATTTGGATTGGATTTGGATTGGATTTGGATTGGATTTGGATTGGATTTGGATTGGATTTGGATTGGATTTGGATTGGATTTGGATTGGATTTGGATTGGATTTGGATTGGATTTGGATTGGATTGGATTGGATTTGGATTGGATTGGATTGGATTTGGATTGGATTTGGATTGGATTTGGATTGGATTTGGATTGGATTTGGATTGGATTTGGATTGAATTGGATTTGGATTGGATTTAAATTAATTTATTCTTTGACCGATTCAAAGATTTTGTTTTTTTGATTTTGTAGTCGATTGAGAAACTGTCAGTGAAATTATGGGCTAATTTTTTTTAATAATTTAGTAAAAAAAATAAAAGCATGGAACACATTGCACGTCATAAGAGTAGACAAGGGGAAGGATGTAGTGAATGAGCTGAATAAGTTGTTGAAATTCATTGAGCGTGTACAGTTTGGTAGCCGAAAGTTTACAGGAGTGTCAAGCTCTTCGACAGGAATGAAATGAATGATGACGATGAGGGACTGTGGTTGTGTGTGTTAACATATCGTTCTGCATACGAATGATGCCTGCGAACGGCATGAGGGAATGGTAGATGGAATGAAAGAGAATCCAAATGATAGGTGCGAGAAAGAGAAAGCAGTTGATCGGGATGGCTTGCGGTCGAGAGTTGGACTAGACATTCAGTCATAAAAGTAATTTTGAGAGTAGTGGTCATTCAGTGCTTTTGCGCGGGATAAAATTTAACTTTTAGCTTCGAACGCGTAGGGTTGATTGCAGTTCGGTTACTACACAGAGATAAGCATTTTGACAGACAAGCGTGAGGTGATCAAAAAGTGGAAGCAGCACTTCGACGAAAATCTGAATGGCGCTGAGAGCACAGGCAATGAAGGATGGGACAATGGAGGAAATGTCTTCGTCAGTACTGCGGAGGATGGAAACCAACCAGTTCCCACTTTGAGGGAGGTTAAGGATGCCATTCATCTGCTCAAGAACAATAAAGCTGTTGGTTAGGATGATATCGGAGCTTAACACATAAAGATAGGCCCGGAGAGGCTGGCCATTTGTTTGCACCGGCCGATAGTTACAATCTGGGAAACAGAACAAAGTGTAGAACTAGCCCTTGTGTGTTAAAATACACTCTAATAAAGATTTAAAAAAAAAAAAAAAAAAATGGGAAACAGAACAGCTACCGAAGGAGTGGAAGGAAAGGGTGATATGCCCCATCTAGAAGAAAGGCGACAAGTTAGATTGTGGGAACCAGGTGCCAACGCATCACTTTTTCATCGCTTTCAAGGTGGCATGCGATAGTATCGACCGCGTTGAGCAATGGAAAACCATGGACGAGAACAGCTTTCCTGGGAAGCTCACGAGACTGATAAGAGCGACGATGGAAGGTGTGCAAAATTGTGTGAAGGTTTCAGGCAAACACTCCAGTTCATTTGGATCCCACAGGGGACTACGACAAGATGATGGACTTTCGTGCCTGTTGTTCAATATTGCGCTAGAAGGTGTTATGCGGAGAGCCGGGCTTAACAGCCGGGGTACGATTTTTACGAGATCCAGTCAATTTGTTTGCTTCGCGGACGAACATTTGTAAAGGTGGCAGACCTGTACACCCGCCTGAAACGCGAGGCAGCAAAAGATGGACTGGTTGTGAATGCGATCAAGACAAAGTACATGCTATTTGTGGGGGCCAAGCGCGACAGGGCTTGCCTAGGTAGTCTCAGTGTTACGATAGACGGGGATACGTTCGAGGTGGTCGACGAGCTCGTCTCCCTTGGATCCTTGCTGACCGCTGATAATAACGTTACGCGTGAAATGCGGAGGCGCATCATCAGTGGAAGTCAGGCCTACTATGGCCTCCAGAAGAAGCTGCGGTCAAAAAAGATCCACGCCCGTACCAAATGTACCATGTACAAAACGCTCATAAGGCCTGTAGTCCTCTAGGGGCATAAAACTTGGACGATGCTCGAGGAGGACCTGCATGCACTTGGAGCCTTCGGCGGTGTGCAGGAAAACGGTGTGTGGCGGCGAAGGATGAACCACGAGCTCGCCCAACTCTATGGTGAAACCAGTATCCAGAAGGTAGCCAAAGCTGAAAGGATACGATGGGCAGGACAGGAACCCTGCAAAGATACAACTTCGTACGAATTCAATATTGTGTGGGCTTTTGAAATGACCAGATTATTCATTAGTAAACCTCTTCATTTGGTTAGGTGTTGATAATAACACAGGCTATTTAAGGTGAAGATAAATCGAAGCCAAACTTCAAATTTTCAAGAGCACGGATCTGGAGAACCAAATTTTCGTTTAAGCTGAAAACTTAATCGATTGGTCACCACCAGCGACTGACCAATCGATTAAGTTTTCAGCTTAAACGGATGTTTGGTTCTCCAGATCCGTGCTCTTGAAAATTTGAAGTGTGGCTTCGATTCATCTTCACCTTAAAGCTCTCAAATGGCCGGGTCAAGGCTGAAAGTTATGTCAAGCCAATGAGTTCACGTTTTAGCTGAAGAGTGAGGTTATCAGAGCTGTCCATTTAACCTCTTTTCTAGGACTTCGTAATACAATCATTGTCCAAACGTACTTTCCTTTTATCGCAGAGCTATAGCAACAGAGTAAATAATTTCACTCGGACATGATATTTCCTACTTAACAACCACACGTCCACCCCAACTAAGCGACTCCAGTTCTACACTCGATTGAAACGAATAGATACTATCAAGAGTCGACATCCTTCGTCTACTTCCCTGTAGCCGTGTCACAATCCATCATCATTTATCTCAATTCATGAACCCCCTGTGCTCGCCTCCCATCCCGGCAAGACCTCATCAGCTTCTAGCACGCCCCAAGTGAGCTCATATCCAATTCATAGCCGACCCCGTTCCATGAGTAGAGCCAGTGTAGGAACCATGCATCAGCGTACAATGCTCATGTTATCATCCCTTGTCCTCCATCCCGGAGACCGAGGGTAAATATAATAATGCTCAATTTGTTAATTGTTTTCCTTCGTCCTACCCACATGCACCTGTACCTATCCTTCAGCAGAGTGGGGCACACATACGCCAGCACACTCATCTGTCTTCTCCGGTTGGCACCTGAGCTTCTTCCGTCTAATGGAACCCACGGCAGTTCTGCTGGGTTTTATCCTTTCCCTCACTGTGATAAATAATGAAGTGAAACAAACGTACAGGAGGAATGCTCCTCCTCCATCCTGGTGGCATCTCCCTAGGCGTTATGTGATCCGATTTGTATCAACCATTTTCCGTTTGCTTCCTCGTCGGTCGTCGGTCGTCGTCTCCCGTCATCTACGCCGATGAAAAAGGCCCATCGTCTGACAACGTATGTTTGAAAGGTTCTCTTTCTGGATGACACACTATGGGTCAGAGAATAAAAGTTTGCGACAAAATTTCAAGCATATTCATAATGAAAAAAAAAACAACCTAGAAATAATATAAACTAATATAAGCAAGAACTAGTCAATTTTTGTAAAAAAAAATAAAGGGATGTAAGTCACAAAATGTGCTGTTAAGAAAACAAGCTGTTTTTTCGTTAATATTTTTTTGTTAGCTCTTCGCAATTATTTAGTAATAATTTATTTTCCTCTTTTAATGCCGGAACTGGCTTCGAGTTTTTTTTTTTGAATTTAAGTAAATTTTTAAAAGGGCGTAGAGTCAGCGTCCAATACAGAAGTTTTATTTTGATAATTTTTGTTCCTTAATTGGGAAAACATTTATATTTGTTTTTGCAGATCCTGCCATATAATTTTCAGTTGGAGTCGGCGGCGAAACGACAAAAAAGATCCGTTTGGCATGCATTTTCATGGATCTACTGGCGGATGAGGAAAGTAATAAACTCGGAGTGAATTTAACTGAGACCAACATGGCTATTCCCGGCCGTGCACGTAATGTGTCCTGTGGCATTCCAGATATGGAGGAAATATTTTGAGGGCAGCTTGATGGGGGTGATAATAGGTAGTTCCTGAGAATTGTACCATTGAAAGTTAATCATTCAAGCAGGATTTTTTTTTGTTGCTTTCCGATAATTTCAGAAAATCAAATAAAGGTTTCTAGGTGAACTTCCAGAAAATCATTAATGAATACGTCTGTTGACCACGGATTCCGTTATGACCAAGAGAAAATCCTGTGTGAGTCATCCCCGATATATCTTTTTTCTCATTCTGCTGGGTAGTTTTTAGACCAGTACTGCAATTTATTACCTAAATAAACTTAAATATATTTCAAAAAATCGCTTCTGGTACTTATATTAAAGTTTTTGTTAGAAATTCATTTAACAAGATTCTTAAGAGAAGTTTGAAGGTTTTTTCCGGAACGCTCGTGATTTTTCCAGATTTCTCAGGTAATGGTTCCAGGAACTTCTCAAGGAATTGATCGAGAAATTTTCAGGAGAGTTATTTCAGAAATTCCTTTACAGATTTCTCTAAAAACTCCTAGAATTCCTCCGAAAACTTCTTCAACGATACCTCCATATTTTTTCCCCGTTTTTATCTGTAAATTCCCTTATGAATTCATCCGTAAATTTATTTAGAAATTCGTCCAGAGATTATCCTTGAAATTTCTTCAGGATTTCATCCAGCGATAAGAGTTTTTGCAGTTATTCTTTTAGGAAGTCTTTCAAAACTGAAAAATAGGGGGACGAACCTGGTGTAGGGGTTAGAACACACGCCTCTCACGCCGAGGACCTGGGATCGAATTCCATCCCCGAGATAGTCACTAAAAAATTTCAGTGACGACTTCCTTCGGAAGGGAAGTAAAGCCGTTGGTCCCGAGATGAACTAGCCCAGGGCTAAAAATCTCGTTAATAAAGATAGAAAAAAAACTGAAAATCAATCCGAGAATTACTCTAAGGATTGCTCTAAAATCCTCCGAAAGTTTCTCAGAATATTATTTCAGGAATTCCTACGGGTATTTTTCCAACAATAAAAAAATGCACCATATATTTTTTTTTTGGGAATCTGTCCGGCATTTCTTCCGGAAGTTTCTCCTAGAATGTCTGTATTTTTACCAGGATTCTTCTTCTTTCTGGCATTACGTCCCCACTGGGACAGAGCCTGCTTCTCAGCTTAGTGTTCTTATGAGCACTTCCACAGTTATTAACTGAGAGCTTACTGTGCCAATGACCATTTTTTGCATGTGTATATCGTGTGGCAGGTACGAAGATACTCTATGCCCTGGGAAGTCGAGAAAATTTCCAACCCGAAAAGATCCTTGACCGGTGGGATTCGAACCCACGACCCTCAGCTTGGTCTTGCTGAATAGCTGCGCGTTTACCGCTACGGCTATCTGGGCCCCCTACCAGGATCTTCACTGTTTTTTTTTTCCAAAAACTATTCTGGACTTTTTCCAGGGAAAATTCTGCAAGCAGACAATTGGAATATCGGAATACCTGGGAACCCCTTATGGAAATTCCGAAAGAAACCGCAAAGTTCGAAGGAAGCTTTGAAGTTAATACTTAAAAAAAATTGAAGGAAACTCCAAGGAAATTCCGAAGGACATTCCAGAGGAAACTCCAAAACAAATTTCGTTAAAAACTTCAAAGGAAAAAAAATCTCTAAAAAATTCAATTGGAAATTCCATAGGAACTTACCGGAAGAAATTTCAAGGGAAATTCTCAAGAAAAAGAAATAGTAAGCTCCTAAAAATTTCAAAAGAATTTCACTACTACTGCTAAGGCAATTCCGAAAGAAATTCCGAAGCAAATTCCAAAGGAAATTTCGACGAAAATAACGAAGAAAATTCCAAATGAAATTCTGAAGGTAGCTCCAAAAAAATTTCAAAGCAAATTCCAAAGGCAACTTCGAAGGAAATTCCAAAGAATATCCCAAGGGTAATCCCAAAGGAAATTCCGCCCGAATTTCCGAAGGAAATCCTAAAGGAAATTTAGAAGTTAATTCCATAATGGGTTTACGAAGGATATTATGAACCAAATTCCAAAGGAAATCCCGACGAAAATTGCGTAAAAAAATTCAAATGAAATTCCAAAGGTAGCTCCAAACGAAATTTCAAAGAAAATTCCGAAGGAAAAATCAAAGTAAATTCCGAAGGAAATTCCAAAAGAAAATCCTAGGCAAATTCCAAAGGAAATTTGGAAGGATATTCTGAAGAAAATTGCAAAAGGATTCTGAAGGAAATACCAAAGGAAATTCCTACGGAAATTCTGAACGATTTTCCAAAGGAAATTCAGAAGGAAATTCCAGAGGAAGTTCCAAAGAAAATTCGGAAGGAAATTCCAAAGGAACATCCTCAGAAAATTCCAAAGGATACGATGAAGAAAATTTCGAAGGAACTTCCGAAGAAAATTCCGTAGAGAACTGCAGTGATAAATTCTAATGGAAATTCCAAAGGAAATCCCATACGAAATTCCGAAGAAAATTGCAAAGGAATTCAGAAGGAAATTCCTCAGAAAATTCCAAAGGAAATTTTGAAGGCAATTCCAAATTAAATTTTGAAGGTAGCTCTCAAAGAAATTCCAAAGGAAATTCCGAAGGAACTTCCAAAGCAAATCCCGAAAGGAATTCCAGAGCAAATTCCAAAGGAAATTCCAAAGGAAACTTCGAAGGAAATTCCAAAGGATATCCCGAAGGAAATTCTTAATGAAATCTAGAAAGAAATTCCATAGAAAATCCGAATGGATTTACGAATGATATTCCGAAGCAAATTTCAAACGAAATTCCGACGAAAATTGCGTAAAAAATCCCAATGAAATTCCAAAAGCAGCTCCAAAATAAATTGCATAAAATCCGAAGAAAAAATTAAAGGGATTCTGAAGGAAATACCAAATGAAATTCCGAAGGAAAATCCGGAGAAACTTCCAAAGGAAATTCCGAAGGAATTCCATAGGAACTTCCGAAAATAATTCCAAAGGAAACGCCGAACAAAATTTCTAAGCGAATTCCGAAGAAAGTTCCGTAGAAAACAGCAATTTTAAATTTTAATGGAAATTCTGAAGAAAGTTCTAAAGTAAATCCCATAGGAAATTCCGAAGAAAATTGCAAAGGAAATTCCGAAGAAAATTCCAAATGAAATTTTGAAGGTAGCTCTACAAGAAATTCCAAAGGAAATTCCGAAGGAACTTCCAAAGTAAATCCCGAAAGAAATTCCAAGGCAAATTCCAAAGGAAACTTCGAAGAAAATTCCAAAGGATATCCCGTAGGAAATCCTAAGGGAAATTTCGAAAGTAATTCCGGAGGCAATTTCCAAGGAAATCCCTCAAGGAATTTCAAAGAAAATTCCAAACGAAATTCCGAAGGAAACTCCAAAGGTAATTCGGATGGAAATTCCATAAAAAAATCCGAAAAGGATTTACGAAGGATATTTGAAAGCAAATTCCAAATTCCGACGAAAATTGTGTAAAAAATTCCAAATGAAATTTCGAAGGTAGCTCCAGAAAAAAATCCAAAGCAAATCCCAAAAGAAATTCCAAAGGAAATTCCAAAGGAAATTCCAAAGTAAATTTCGAAGGAAATTTCAAAGGAAATTTCGAAGGAAATTCCGAATTAAATTCTAAACAAAATTCCGGAGCAAATCCAAAAAAAAAAAAAAAAATTAGAAGGAAAATCCATAAAAAATCCGAATGGATTTACGAAGGATATTCCGAATTCCAGAGGAAATTCCAAAGGAAACTTTGAAGGTAATTCCATAGGAAATCCCTCAGAAAATTTCGAATGAAATCCCGAAGAAAATTCCAAACGAAATTCTGAAGGAAATCCCAAAGGAAATCAAGAAGGAAATTCCATAAAAAATCCAAATGGATTGACGAAGGATATTCCAAAGCAAATAACAAAGGAAATTCCGACGAAAATTGCGTAAACAATTCCAAATGAAATTTCGAAGCTGGCTCCAGAAGATATTCTAAAGAAAATTCTGAAGAAAAAATCAAAGGAAATTCCAAAAGAAATTCCGAGGCAAATTCCAAAGGAAATTTGGAAGCAAATTCCAAAAGCAATTCCGAAGAAAATCCCAAAGGGATTCTGAAGGAAATACCAAAGAAAATTCCGAAGGAAATTCCAAAGGAAATTCCAAAAGAAATTCCAAAGGAAAGTCCAAAAAATCCAACTTCAATTCCGAAGAAAATTCGGAAGCAAATTCCAGAGGACTAACAGAATTCAAGTAGAAAATTCAGACAGAAGGAAGAATTTCAAAGGAAATTCCGAAGAAAGTTCTCGAACGAACTTCCTGAAGTGGCATTCCAAAGAAAATCCAAAAAGGAATTTATAAGAAAATTCCAAAAAAAATCCAAAGGATATCCCGAAGCAAATTCCGGAGAAAATTCCGAAGAAAATTAGCTTAGCTTAGCTTAGCTTAGACTGACTACACATATCAATGGTTGCTATTCCGTGATTGACCGTTATCCTTGGCTGAGCAGCCACAATCCACATTCAGCTTCACTCGTTTGCTCGGCTAGCACTCAGAAAAAAAAAAAAAAAAAAAAAAAAACGAAAAAAAAAAACACAGACGACAGCTCGGGCTTTCTTGACGCACTGCCCAGGAGCAAGCGTCAAGGTAGTCGAAAGATCAAAAAGAATGAACCGATCGCGGTACTTTTTAACTTACTCCAACCGAACTCCCCGATCACGCCACTTTTTCACTTACGAGATCGACGCGCGACATATTTGATCCTGCCCTCGTCGCTCGCTCCGGCAAAAGCAAACGTCAAACAGAACGGAGAACGGAGAAAATTCCGAAGAAAATTCAAGATAAAATTCCAAATAAATTTCCAATTTTGATGAAAATTCAATGGGAAGTTCCGAAGAAAATTCAAAGGAAGCTCCGAAGCATATGCCAAAGGAAATTCTGACGAAATTTAATTAGGAAACGCTCAAGTTAATTTCTAAGAAAATTCCACAGCAAATTGCAAAGAAAGTTCCAAAGGAAATTTCGAATGGAAATTCCAAAGGAAATTTCGAAAAAATTCCAGAGGAAATTCCAAATTAAATTGCAAAAAAAAAATCCAACGAAAAAGTCCATATGAAATTCCGAAGAAATTTCTCGAATGAACTTCCTAAAGCAACATTCCAAAAAAAAAAATTCCACAAGAAAGTTACGATGAAAATTTCATATTCTCGATGGAATTTTACGAAGGAACTAACTGAAAGAACTTGCCGAAGGAGCTTCCTGAAACAACTTCCTGGAGGAAATTTCGATGGTATTGCCTTTAGAAACATTCAGAGGAATCTTATTTATATACTCCCAGAAGGAACTTCCGGATAAACTATCTAGAAGAGCTTCTGAAGGAACTTCCTGTTGGAACTACGAACCTGATAGGGGCACGAACTTTGCCGTAGAACAGCTGGAGGTGGAGGATTTTAGCAGAAACTTCTTGGAGGAACTTCCGGAGCTGTGAGATTTTGGCAAAGTGATCAATTTAATCGAGACCTTCCTTAGCCGAATGCACAATGGTCGGAAAAATACGAAGTTTGGCCAAAACTAGTTTTATCGCCTTAATTGATGAAATATATAATCTACATATGTTATTTGGCATTTTTATTGTTTCAGAAGGGGTTATTCACACATTACGTAACTTGTTTTAAAAAGTTTTTTTTTATTAAAAATGTAATCAAATTTGGCTGATAGCACAAATTTTGTTCGTAATTTAACGAGTTTGATCAAAATATGTATGAAGAGTGGTTAAATATATTTTATATCAACTTTATATGATAAATATCGTCAAAATGTATGAAAATATTGAATTATTCAAATAGCTCTAACTTGCAAATCAGCAAATTTCTGCAAAAAATTTAAACGTTTTTTGTAAGATCTAAGGATGCATTTTAACGTGCAATATTCGAAATGGCGGCGACATGACGCGACAAGAGTTGTTTTTCATGTTCTAAATCATCAAATTTACTAAAGTGTAATATTGAACAATATTAAAGCTTCAACCAAATATTTGTTTCCATCCTCATGCTCGATAAAAGTATTGAACTATAAGCTTTCAGATAGTGCGTAACTTTAAGAAAATATTGCATTCCTTAAATATGAATTTTGTACTTTATTTTATTGTTACATTTTTCAATTTTTTGACTTCTGTCAGTTCAACATCATAAAAGTCAAATAAATTTAAATTTCAATTCAATTTCAATTAGGAATCATAATAATATAATACATGAGGTATATTTCAAAATGATAAAAACCATAAAAATATCAAAAAAGTGTTTTGGTAGTTTTGGCCGCTCCTTTATATGGAGCCCGACCATTGTGGAATGGTTACAGTCCGCGGCTACAAAGCAAAGCCATGCTGAAAGTGTCTGGGTTCGGTTTCCGGTCGGTCCAGAATCTTTTCGTAATGGAAATTTCCTTGACTTCGCTGGGCCTAGAGTATCATCGTACCTGCCAAACGATATACGAATTCAAAAATGGAAACTTAGGCAAAGAAAGCTCTCAGTTAATAACTGTGGAAGTGCTCATTGGAAGACTAATCTGAGAAGCCGGTTTTGTCCCAGTGGGGACGTTAATGCCAAGAAGAAGAAGAAGAAGCAGAAGAAGAAGAAGAATCAATCAAAGGTGGTAAGAACAAGAAGAATTAAAAACATAATATCAGCTGTCAAACAATATCACAATAGCATCCAGTTTGAACGGGTTTCGTGATACAGTTGTATCACATTGCTTGTACCATGATACAACTCTGTAGTCTGAACAAGGCGTAAGCACATTATAATTTATATAATGGAAAAAGTTGTTTGGCTTTTTGTCACAAAATATTTATTTCCAGCCCATAGTGCACCGGGACGGCTCCAACGAGCGCGTGGGCGTTAAATAGGCGCACACACAGACACGACCGCTCGCAACGAACCGGGTAAAGAACACCTTATTAACAACACGTTCCGTGCCCTCTGTGGATGACTCGCGACAGCGCCACACGGGTGTTTCTTCCAGGAATATGCTGAACTGAGGACGGGGACGGAATCAACAGCATCATCAGGTTTGCTCTGGCTCTTCTAAGCTCTAAGGGGAATTAGGAATCGGTGTTTTTGTCAGATTGCCAACACGTATGGAAGTGAGGTTATAACAGGATCGGGCGTCAACCGGAGAAAAGGTTTGGTCAGAGGCGCCTTTTGGGTCTCTGAGGTTGAGTGCTCGCGCTGTTTGACGGGTGGCACCATTAATGGGCTTTGCAGGTTTGTTTTATTAGGGCAGGGCTGGAGATGTGAGAGTGGGATTAATTGTTGTCGAGTGATGTTATTTTTCGATGGGGTTTTCTGATAAATTCTGATGTTTCAGACATTACAGCAATTGTGGTTTATGCCTGTAAAGGGCAAACATTCATGAATGTATTCTGATAAACTTTACGTATGGTTTACAACTCAGAGACGTGTCATATAATGTTACTTGTAAAAAATTATTTTCTTTTTGAATTAAACATATTTCTACTATACTTGTTCTTAATTATCGTGGCTTACGGCTAACCAGCCGAGTGGAAGTTTAACAACTACCGAAAGCTAAACATTACATATACTTTGCAATTGGATTAAATGGACCAATTGATGTGAAATTTTGCGAAAAAGTTAGACGTCTTCTCAGTAAGAATCGAACTCACGGCCCTAACTAGAGATCAGGGAGTCGTGAGTTCGATTCTCATTGAGAAGACGTGTAACTTTTACGCAAAACTTCACATCAATTTGTCCATTTAATCCAATTGCAAAGTGTATGTAATGTTTAGCTTTCGGTAGTTGTTATATTTCTACTGTTTTTTTTTTTTTTGTAAACTGATGTCTAAATAATAATTTATATCTTTCTTTTCTACTTTCAGGTACCTAATACGTTAGAATCATGGTAAATAAAAAAAAATGATTATTTCTCCACAAATGTTGTTAGAAATATGTTGCAAATCCTTCATTCCCATCAACTATTTCTCTTTTCGTACTGATACTGATACAATGGTATCATTTTCCGGATGCGTTGTGTTTCATGATGACGAATAGTGGTAATGCGATAGCGGAACTTCCTCAGACCCGTCTTTTGCTGGTACTGGCTGTACCCACGTGTGGTTGTCGATGGGAAATCTTCATTACATTCCATTTATAGAGCCCTGGCAAAACATCAAAATCCCGAACACGTGCTAAGGACAGTGTTGATAGACTCTCACTCAAAATATCAATCAATACGCTCTCCCGTGAGAGCAAACTCATTAGAGATCTGCTTCGCAAATCTCACGCTTGAGATTTTGATGCAAAATCAACTCAATCAACTCAAACTGTAAAAAATGATTCAGTCGCAAAACCCAGCAAAATCTCGTGAAACCCGAGTGTTGTTGTTTACGTTCGAAAGGATTAACATAATTTTACCAGACTAACAAGAAATTTTTGCCGTGTGTGAGTAAACTGTGGAAATACGAGACAATGAGTTAAAAAGGTGAGCCAACTCATCCATGATTTTTTGACTGCTGAGTTGCATGATTGACAACTCACGCATGAAAAATCTCAAGCGTGAGTTGTGAGAAATTGAGTTTTTCACAACACTGGCTAAGGATAAACAGATCTGTTTTTAGCAACAGTATGTGAGCATTTTCACTACACACCATTTGTATGCCTGCAGTGTATCTGGAATGTCAATGAACATCTGGGCAAACCGTTTTCCCGTCCCTGATACCTGATGTAATAATATATTTTATTTTCAATACTTATTTATTCAATTTATCTACCGGGAAATTCCCTCAATGTTAATTGCTAGTTTAGCTTGATTCGTTCTGCTAATTTTGAAGCTCATATAAGTAAAAACTTGGGCTGTGTTCTAAATTTAAAGTTAAGTACACTTTAAATTTATTTTAGAGTAAATACAATTTACACTTTTCCAAAAAATTATGTAAAACGGTGGAAAAGTTCGTTAAACCATATGCTGTCGGCCGATATTTGTTAGGCAGGAGGCCTAGTCTGGAAAGTTCATAAAACCGATAGTTCATCGATATGAAAAATAATTGAGACGGGAAGAAAGGTTGGGGTGTTTGGGTTTTGCATATTAAAAGCCGTTCGGCTGAAAATACCGCTAGTTCGAAAGGGTTCTAGACCAGATTAGACTGACAAAGGGCAAGCGGTTTAGCCATAAACCTAACTTATAAGAAAATAATAATATCAACCCGTTCAGGTAGTTTGTTAGACCAATATAACTATTTTGGCGAACGAGTAGTTGGGTCGAAATGGGCGTTAAAATAATGATCTTATTCTTCACTCGACTCGAAGAAAATAACGATTGAAAACTTGTTGCTTTGATGTACAAAAAATGATGTTTTCATTGATTGCACTCGCCATATACGTTAAAATCGTAGTATATGATTAAGAAAATATTTCATTTCATAGGGTAAATACCCTTGCTCACCTAGTTTCTGTAGCCTATATAACTAAGTTTTTTCTCAGCTTTCTGATGGTGACCTCAGAATTTTAATCGAGCGGTGGAAAAAACGTGTTTCTAACGAAATTCAAGATGGCGGTAAAATTCAAAATGGCTGCCAATTTTTTTAAGTCTCAGATGAAAGCTATATTCTTCTTCTATACCATGCCACAAAGTTTGCTATGTGATTCAAAGGAAATGTGACACATATCACGTGAAGAAATACCTAAGATTTATCAAAAAATCGGCTTTATAGCAGTTTAGCTAGCTGGCGTACGGGGGGTCCACCAATTTGAGAAAATCTAAAGGACATAAAATTGGAATTCTAGCGATGGGTGCTGATGGTGGCCTGGTTTCAGCGAGAATTGCTTAAATAGTTTTTTTTTTATTAATACGAATTCTTTCGCGAAGTTCATTTAATGTCAGTGTGTCAGCCTTAAGATTTTTTTTAAATAAACAATTAAAAACGTTTATGTTTTTTTAAAAGAAATTGTGCTCAAAATCCTCAGATTATACAAGAGTTAAAACTTTAAATGTTTTAAAAATGCCTCGTGCGTCGAGTCTTCAAAAGATTTTTTTTTTAAATAAACAGCAATACCTTTACTTCCGAAATCAATATATCATTATATAAGGAACTTGTGGAGACAGATTAAGCAAAATAACTGGTAAGGGAGAAGGAATTTATTATGATATTCAAAAAGAAATAAAGACGATATTTTTGTACACATTTATTTAACAATAGTTCATCAATTTGCACACTCCATATTCTGGGTTTGAATTCTTGTGCAATTCCAAATCGGCTTTCGAAATTCTTGTAGAATTCTGCGGAATCCAAAAATCAAGGAAGGAATTGTACTAGATTTCAGAGAAAATTTCTCAATGATATTCTGATGAAACTTCTGAAGAAATTATTGTTTTTTATCCATCTGAAATTGTTTTAATACGTATTAATGATTTGCCTTTAGATGAAGGCTTATAAATAATCACTTATATTTCGTTACCCATCTATACATCAAAATGTTCACCATAGTACTACGAATCTTCGGAATTCATGAAAAACATTTTCTAAGAAATGAAGTTGAGTTACAATATCATTCGGTAAAACTGGTAAAATATTTATTTTAAAAATACCAAAAAAATTTGCTATTGCTGTTTGAAGAATTATAATCTCTGTAAATACTTGGATGAATCTCTGGTGAAATAATTCTTCAATTCTCTAAAGAAACCCCTGAACAGATAGTTTTGAAAGAATGTGGGGAAGAAAATTAAAATTATTTAAGAGAAATCTGAAGAAACTTTTAGGTAATTTTCTGTGAAAAAATGCAGATGGATCTACGGAGAACTTCTCTGAGAAATCGATCGCTGAGAATAGTTTCCAAATTGAATCGTGTTATATTGCTTAGGAAAATCTTTAAAAATATAAGGTGGAATCCTTAATGCAAAACCTGGAAGAATCATTGATTTTTTTTTTCAGAAAGTCCTGAATACTTTTAATACAAAATTTTTAAGCTTCTAATACTAAATTAATTACTGAAACATGCTGAAGAAAGTTGAAGAGAAACTTTAAGGATAACTTCAAAGATGAAGGTGGAATAACCATCACGAAGCTGGAATCACCAACACGAACTCTGTGAAAAATGTGTGCAAAGAATTCTTTTTGGGTGATCTTGAAGACAATTTTGGTGAGACTCTTGATTTAATTTATAAATATGCAATAAGTACGTAATTGACCTTCCTAGATTAATGTTTAGTTCAATTTTAGATAGCCTAAAGAAACTTGAATGGATAATAACTACAAATCTCGAAAATGATGTTCCGTGAGAATCCCAGGGTTAGCTCGTTTAAAATTTATAAAGGAGTTCTTGGAAAAAGAACTGAAAGAGTACGGATATAATTCATGTTGAAATCCACGTGGGAATCGCTTGAAACCAAAACGTTCGTGGAAGAATCACAAGGGATATTCCTCTTATATTCTTTTGAAGCATCCTTGAAGGGGTTTTAACTGGATTATACTTAGAATTGATATCGTCCATAGTAAATTTTGCAATATGCAAATATCACTAAATGTTCAGCAATATGAGACAAATAAAACCAATACAAATCTATGCAAACTGAAAAATTTGTGAATATCGCAATTATTGTGACCGAAATTACTTTTGTAAAACATGTATTTTGTAGGCTCCCCCTTGGCAAATAAAAAAAAAATCTATCTACGTCAATGCTTCGTATTTATATTCAATTGGTTTTCAAACCCAATGCTGTTCTTTACTTGAGGATATCTTGAACTTCAACTTTACTTCTCAGCTCAATGATTTCATCAAACTTTTTAGCTTATTGTTCTTTTAGCTTTATAAATTCTTTCGGTCCAGATGTTTTTTTTTGGTTTATTGTATTATTCTCCGTCTTCTCATTCAGATCGACGTTCCGTAAAGATAATTGACACTTGCATTATATTTTTTTTTATTTTTCCAGTCGTTTCGGCTTAAGGGTCTTTCATATCTACATGACATTTATAATAAATGATCGTTTAGAACTATGCGACTCTTCCGGCTAAATCATCGTTTCGATCAATTGACAATTTTGGTCTGGCTAGTAAGATTAGATTAAATCGTTAGCTACCTTAAATGTACATTAAATTTGTAAGGACTCTTCAAATATGTTGGAGAATTACAAAAGATAAATTCAAGATTTTTTCTCTCTTTCTTCCTTTCTAAGAAACAAAGAAACTTAAATTCGGATTTTCTCCGGTATCATCGTCCACAACAAATCAGAATAACGAAATCAATGCGACAAGCTTCAAGAATACTTTAGTTTTTTTTTATTGACGTTTATTTTATGCATCGAACAGAGCTCACAGTGCTTTTTGGTCTCAAAGCCATATCTAGGAAGACAAAAATGATTGGGCCTAAACCGTCAATTTGAGATAAATGGTGTCAAAGTTTCTCCATATTTTTCAGTGATGTGAAATTAGGGTGGCCCGCATGGTTTACAAGATCAGAATATAACCTTTTTTGTAGACGCATTGGCCTAATCAATGTTCAACAATGTTTAAGAACAAGTGATTTGGAGCAACTTTGCCGAAAAATCCAAATTTCTTATTCTACTTCAGTAAACAATTTTCGTACTTAGATTCCGCTTACTGTGATCGACCTTATATCAATACATGTATATTCAATTTTGAATGCCTATACATACAATTTTTTCGGTTGTTCCATCAAATATTTCTATTTTCGTTTTCCTTACCATATAAATTTCGGTTCATGAATCATGAATCTATCTTAAGGCGTTAATTTTTATGAATACTTTGTATGTATGAAATAATAAATAATAATAATTACTTTCAGAACTTTCAATTTTTAATATTTTTGCTGAAGGCACCAAAGAGGAATCTCGATTATTTTTCAAGTTCTGGACGATTTTTTTATAAAAAAAATTGTTAATCTCTTCAAACAGAAAACATTCTCACTGTTTTTCCACCATAAACAGAGAAAAATATAATCTTTCTAATGGCGACAGAAGAATGAGAATCTGTTTGCGCCTTTCAGATATATCGGCATTTGAAACCAACATTTTTTCGAAGAAAATCTCTGATAACTCTGTAACCATAAAAGATAGAACAGTAGTTCCTTCAGTAAAAAGCTGCGCAATCAAAAGTTCTTAAAGTGCTCGGAACAAAGTTTTTGCGAAGAATCATCGTAATAAAAGTTATCAAGAAAAAAAACTGATTTTTCAGTACCACCCTAACTTATTTGATTAAAAAAATCATAACTCGCGAACCATAAGAGATGGAAATTCGGATTTTTCGACAAAGTTGCTCTAAATAGCTTGTTCTAAAACATTGTAGAACATTGTATAGGCCTAAATACGTCAGCAAAAGAGTTTATATTCTGATCTCGTAAACCATGCGGGTCACCTTAATTTCACATCACTGAAAAATGTCTGAAAAATAAGGAGAATCTTTGCTGAAGACACCATATATCTATAATTGACGGTCTTCCTAGATATGGCACACCATGTGACCTGTAGAGATGTTAGCTGAATCGTTGTTGTTCTATCGAAATTGCAATTTATGTACTAAATCATAAATCTGTCAACCGGTCTCATTCAAAAGAACAAACCTTATACTTCGTATTGAAGATATTTCGAATTGTATTTGACATGTTTATCGATTGACCTACAGCTCCTTCAAAAGTAAGGAAATTTTTCAAAGTTAGTATAATATTTTTAAGAAATTCTCTATAATGATTGTTTACCCCTTATATGTGGCAAACGTTTTATAGTATTCAGCGATCATTTCTCTCAAATTACCTTGAAAAATCATGGTCTGTCAAAAATTATGGTTTTTTTTAACGTTATTAGTCGAAATTGTACTTTTGGCCAACATTTGTATGGTGTGCGGCCACTATGGAACGGTCAAAGTCAACCCCTGGACTCATGGGGATAGCTCCGCAGAAAGCTAATTTTTCAAAAATTATTCTAAATCATTTGAATTTGTTGGGTCGAATTATTGTTCACAAATATTAGACTTGTTGTTTTTATTGTGGCTTAAAGTTTTTCTTGTTTCGGATTTGGTAAGCCCATAACTGATTTTTTTCTGCTCCTTCCACCCCTGGAGAACACCAGATTAATGAATAAATTTTAACAACGATTCATTAGGAATGGTACACAAATTTTGTCACGCTTAATTTTGACTTCTTCGACCCCCTTCCCCCTTGTCACGCTTTTTGTATGAGTCTTCTAAAAATTGTGTAAGGCTTGTCACACTATGACCGGGGGTGACTTAATCTGTGTACGACCCCAATAAATAAATTTCATCAACTATATAGCATTCTATTTTCAAAAACGTAGTTGGAGCAGGTTTTTTTTTCATTTATTTGATAGATTTTCTGAGCGTTCGAAAAAATGACCGCTCCGTAGTTGCACTCCGTGATTAGTCACTACTACACAGGAACTCAATTAAGTAGGCTTCGACTTAGCTAGCCAATTTCAATATGCACAAATCGAGAGCTCAAATTGAAAAGTCAATAATGGCACCGGCCACATCCTCACGGTCATCGGAGAAGGGAAGGAATGTTAGTTAGAATACTATTGTCAATAAACACCGGAAAATCTTCTGAATTTTCACAGTTGTCACGTAAAGGATATTTCGTTAGTTTGATTAGGGATAAGAATCTGAGAGCCTTCTCTAAAAGATTAAACGCATTGTACACCGTACTAGAAATTTGTTTATGTTTAGTTTTTGGAAAAAAAAGTTACAGAAGAAATGTCCGATAGCTGTTTTACAGAATCTGTAGAATAATTCCTGGCGCAATATGTGTGAGAAGTTTAATTTAATTTAATTTTAATTTAATCGCTTCAAAGAGAAACCAAGACGCTAGAAAAAATCTTACATCAGGCTAACCATTCGGATGCAGGAAAAATCTTCGCCTTTCCTCATGTCCGGTCTGATAAATTGAATGACGACGGATAAAGACGACCTCGTCGTCGAAGCATCGTAGCCGACAAAACTTCAACTCCCACGTCGTCTTCTCCGTCACCGTTCTCGGTACCGATACGAGCAAAAATCTTATTTAATCGGTTGAGTTATATACAGCTAAATTAGATTTATTTTTCCATCTCACTTCCCGGTTTGCCACCGTGCCGTCGATTTATCCGATTGAATTCAGCGAAAAAGGTGATGGAAAACCCATCAGCCGAGGAAAATTGGAAGCCCCTACGCCGCTTACCCGCAAGTACCCGCACCTGCGAAGCCTATCGTATCGTCGTCATCGTCGTGGTTGCCGCGCTCTCGTTGCGGCGTTTGCGTTCTTTGGTCGTGTCCGTACGATTCGATACAACCTCACCTCGGTAACACACTAGGGTGGCCCGTGGTGATCAAACTACAAACATCCTTTGGTTCATCATTTGAACCATCAAAAGTTGCAGTGACAGGTTGAGCGGAATCTGCTAACTCTAGGAATAGGCAATACGAGCTTAAAGAAGAAAATCGACTAAATAAATTTAAAAATAAACTGTGTTATCTACATAACAAATTCTATATAGTACAACTTTATCGAAAACACCAAGTTCAAAACATCATTACATTTCAAGATATATTATATATTTTTTTCAACCTTTGTCGATGATTTGTTTTACTCATGCACCTTCTTATCTCCCTATCTCTAAGTGACTTTCATTCCCGATTTTCTCTCCGTATGTCGATGTGTCCATTATCAAAGATTGATAGACTAAATTTTAACGATTTAAAACAATTTGCGAAAACGAAATGACGTCTGTTTATTTTTAATATTCTTGGCAACGTAGTGATTTTTAATCTAGTTTTCATTAAAAAATTGTTCTATGTCTCGATCTCTCCCTATCTCGATGGTCCCTACGATATCGAGATATCTGTTGTAGTTCAATCACTATGGGCCACTCTACTAAACACGTTCCGTCGGTAGGTGTTAGCACAGGAGCCGAGAAAAATCGATTCACTAGAATGGCTTGCTGGCTGACGGTCACCAATCCAGTGATCAGTGATGGGTGTGGTGTGTTGGGGGAAGTGCCGAAGTTGGAGTTCCCCAAGCGTAGCTGGCACGGAATGTTCATTCATTTCCGGGACTTCGGGTGCTCTCGATTTGTATCCGTACCGAACTCGAAAGTCAATTAGCTGAGAGGCAAATACTACTCCCTGGGGAATCGTTGCATATGATTGAACCGGTTATGATGATGCTGGATATGAGAGCAAATCGATGGAGATGGGTATCCGATGAATGGCAATACAGGGAAGTACTGTTTTTGGTGATACACATCCAGAAGGTAATTCGGTGATATGGAGAAGTCAAATGTTAACTAAACTTTCTTCTACTGCTTTCTGACATTGTATATCAAGTGAGAAATTGGCCGATCCTTAGCCTTATATCATATGAACACTTATTTACTGAGGATATTCTTTGTCAATTTACTAGTATTGTAAGTGTATGTCGGTATATGAAATTCGTTTTATGAAAAAACGCAAATTTGAATGAATCCTACCATAACACTGATTTTTAAGTTGCATTCAGAGCCTTAAAATACTTTACAAAATATGTTGAATGCCCAGGGCCTTTCTGAGCCGTGTTGCTAGAATCCGCAGCTACAAAGCAAAGCCATACTGAAGGTGTCTGGGTTCGATTCTCGGTCGGTTCAGGATCTTTTCGTAATGGAAATTTGCTTGACTTCCCTGGGCATAGAGAGTATCATCGTACCTACCACACTATATACAGATGCTAAAATGGCAACTTTGGCAAAGAAAGCTCTCAGTTAATAACTGTGGAAGTGCTCATTAGAACACTAATTTGAAAAGCAGGCTTTGTCCCAGTGAGGGCCCATTATGCCAAACGTCCGTATGAGACACGTCCTTATGTAAAACATCTCTATGCGAAATTTCTCATACCATCCTAAACTTAGGGTGACTACTATCTGGAAAACCTGGAATTTTCAGGGAATTTCATTGAACTTGAAACAAAACGGAAATTTTCATGGAGTTCCGATGACAATAAGGGAAATATCTATAAAGCAGTAACTCATGGGTATCTAAACGCTCTTTGAGCTATTCAGTGAAGAGCTTTTTGAAGCATGTATTTTTAACGAATTCCCAAGACATCATAGAATTTTATGAACATCTTAATTTGATCAGTAATGGATTAATTTTTATGCACGTTTCTAAAAGTTTTCATTCATTCATCAGGTTTCGTCCTGAAATTGGTTTGAAGATTCGCATCAGGAATTTCCGCGAAGTTTTTCTCCAGAAATTTCTCCGATCCCCTAAGAACTCCTTCAAGGAGTTTCTTGAGTAATTCCTCACTGGATTTCCAGTAGCAATTCCTCCAAGGATTTCATCCAGGAATTCTACAAAAATTATTAAGAAACTACTCCTAAGATTTTCATCAAAAATTCATTCAGGGATTTTTTAAGAGAATTCATCCGAATTTTCCTCCAGGTATTTTTCTGTGCATTTCCACCAGGAATTTCTGCGGAGATCCGAGGATTTTCTCTAGAAATTCCTCCAGGGATTCCATCCAGGAATTCCTCAGGGGATTTCAGATATTCTTCCGGAGATTTCCCCTGGTAATTTCAGAAAGAAATTCCTCCGATATTCTTTTCTTAGAATTCATACGAGGATATCCAGGAAACCAGAAATTTCTCTGGAGATGTGCATCAGGAATTTCTGCAGGGATTTTGTAAGGCTGTTCTTTCGGCGATTTCTTTGAGCATTTTCTCTAGAAATTCCTTCGTGGATTTGCATCAGGAATTTATCCGGGGATTTCCTGCAGAAATTCCTCCGGGGATTTCCATCGAAAATTCTTCCGAAGATACTTTCCAAGAATTTCTTCGGTGGTTTTCCTCACAATTCCTTCGGAATTTTCTCTAGGAATAACAAAGGGGATTTCCAATAGAGATGCCGGGGATTTCATTAAAAAATCGTCCGTAGTTTTTCTCCAGGAATTTGTTTGAGGATTTTTTCAGAGAATCCATCCTGGGATTTGCACCAGGAATTCCTTCACGGAGTTTCATCCAGGAAATCTTTCAGAAAATGAAAAAATCACTCTCCAGCAAAGTTCAGCTTATTAATCTTTTATTCAGCCAGAAACATCTCCGAGGATTTTCTGCAGAAACTCTTTCCTCCACGAATTCCTCTAGCGATTTTGTCCAAAAGTTCTTTCGTGCTTTTACTACAGGGAATTTTTCCAGGAATTTCACTTGAGATTTCTACGAGGATTTTCTCCGAGGATTTGCTCCTGGAATTCCTCGAGGAAATTCTCCCAGGAATGCTTCTTCAGATTTGCACAAGGATTTTCTTCAGAAATTCTTCCGCGAAATTCCTCAGGGAATTCCTCCGAGAATTTCGTTCTGGAATTTTTCATGGATTTTCCACCAGGAATTCCTGCGAGGATTTCTCACAAAAAATCTCCGGGATTCTGTCCTGGAATTGGCTCTATGAGTTCATCCGGGAATACTCTTCAGGAATTCCTCTAACGATTTCCACCAAGAATTTCTCCAGATATTTTTAGGGGGGTTTCCTCCAGGATTTTCTCATGGGACTTCCATCAGGAAGCCCTTCGCGGATTGCTTCCAGAATTTTCTGCAGGTATTTCTTACAGCAATTCCTTCGGGATTCCCTCCAAAAATTCCTACGGGGATTTCCTCATAGAATTTCTCCGGGTATTTGCTGCAGATATTCATCCGGAGATTTCCTTCAGAATTTGCTCCGGTGATTTTTGCCATAAATTCCTCCAGGGATTTCCTCCAGAGTTCCTCCGAAGCCTCCTCAATGAATTGCTTCAGAGTCTCTCCAAGAATTTCTTCAGAATTGCTCTGGAAATTCCTCTGGAGTTCCTTCACGAATTCTTCCAGAATTTTTGCCGGGAGTTTCTTCTGAGCCCACCGGGAATTTCTTCAGAGTTTCTCCGAGCTCCTTCAGGACTTGGACCCTCTCAAATTTACTTCAGGGTTTTTCCGGGCTTCCCTCCATGATTCCATCAGGAATTTCTCCGGAGTTCCTCTAAAATATATTCCTCCAGCAACTCCTTCGAAGTCTCTGCAGGAATTTCTTTGAAAATCCCTACAAGAATTATTTCGAAGTTCATCTTGGAAGTTGTTTAGATTCCCTCCGGGAATTTTTTGGAATCTCCACCAAGTATTTCTTCAGATTTCCTCCAGGATTTATTCTTGATTTGTTCCTGAATTTCTCCAGAAGTTCATCAGAGTTCTAGCAATATATCAGAAATCCTCCGGGATTGCTCTAGGAAAATTCACAAGTTTCTTCGAAAAATTCACAACATATTCTCCGGGAGTTCCTCCAGAGTTCCACAAAAATTTTCAAAAGTTTCTCCGAGAATTTCCTCTAGATTTCCTCCGGAAATTCCTGCAAAGTTCCTCCGGATTCTGCTTAAGTTTTTTCCAGAAATACTTCCTGATTTCCTCCGACAATTCCTCTGGATTTCATCCAGCAATTCCTAGAAACTTCTTCTGAATTTCCACCAGGAATTCTTACAAAGTGCTTCCAGAAATTTCTCTAGAGTTCCTCAAGCGGTTGCTCTGGATTACATCCAGTAAATCCTGTAAAGTTCTTCCGGACATTCATCGGGAGTTCTTTCGAATATCCTCCATAGTTGCTCCAGGAATTTCTCCGGAGTTCCTCAAGCAATAACTCCGGAGTTCTTCCAGAAACGCCTTGGGAGTTCTTTTATCAACGCATCCGGAGTTTCTCCAGGAACGCCCCCAGAGTTTCTCCAAGACTTGTTCCAGAGCTCCTCTTGGAACTCCTTCGAAATACTTCTAGAAATTTCTTCAGAGTTCCACCAAAAATTCCTTTGGAGTTCTTCTGGGGCTTCTTTCGGAGTTCGCTGGTAATTCCTCTTGAGTTGCTCCAGAAATACCTCCGAAGTTCTTTCAGCAATTATTCCGGTTTTATGTAGCATTTTCTCCGAAGTTTCTCCAGAGCTCAACCGGACATTTTTGTGGATTTCCTTCGTAGTTGCTTTTGGAATTTTTCAGGAGTTTTTTTTAGGAATTTATACTGAGTTCCTCAAAAAAATGTCAAAAGTTTCTCCGGGAATTTTCTCTAGATTTCCTCCGGAAATTCCTCCAAAATTCTTCCTGTAATTCCTCCGGAGTTCCTCTAGGAATCTTCTCAAGTTCTTCCAGATTTTTTCCTGATTTCCTCCGACAATTCCTCTGGATTCCATCCAGCAGATCCTAGGAGCTTGTTCTGAATTTCCACCAAGAATTTTGAGTGCTTCCAGAAATTTCTCTTGAAGTCCTCAAGCGGTTGCTCTGGATTTCATACAGCAAATCATGTAAAGTTTTTCCGGAGATCCATCGGGAGTTCTCCCGAATATCCTCCATAGTTTCTCAAGGAATTTCACCTGAGTTTCTCAAGCAATAGCCCCGGAGTTCTTCCAGAAACGCCTCCGGAGTTCTTTTAGCAACGCATCCGGATTTTTTCTGGAAACGCCCCCAAAGTTTCTCCAAAAATTGCTCCAGAGCTCCTCTTGGAACTTCTTCAAAATTCCTCTAGGAATTCCTTCAGAGTTTGTTTCAAAAATTCCTTCAGAGTTTCTTCGGGAATTCTTTCGGAGCTTTTACGGTATTTCCTCCTGTATTGCTCCAGAAAATCCTCCGGAGTTCTTTCAGCAATTATTTTGGTTTTTATCTAGCATTTCCTCCAAAGTTCCTCCATGGCTCAACCGGAAATCTTTGGAGACTTCCTTCGTAGTTGCCTTTGAAATTTACCGAAGTTCTTTTAGGAATTTCTGCAGAGTTCCACCAGGATTTTTTTTTTTCGGATTTCGGATTTCAGAAATTTATACGAAGCTTCTCAAGGAATTCCTTAAAAGTTCCTCCGGGAATTCCTCCAGAGTTGCTTCGGGCATTCCTCCAAGATTATTTTGAAAGTTCCTCCAACAATTCCTACGGGGTTCCTCCAGCAATTCTTCTAGACCTCCTCTGGAAATCTTTCAAAGCTGTGCCGGGAATTCCTCCAGAGCTCCTACGAGAATTTCTCTGGGCATTCCTCAGAGAAATCCTTCGAAATTTCTGCAAGATTCTCGAGGAATAGTTTTGGAATTCTTTCCAGGAATTCTTTCAGAGTTGATTTAAAAGTTCCTTCAGGAATTCTTTCAAAAGTTTTGCCGGGAATCCCTTCGGATTTCCTCCATAGATCCTGCATGAGTTTTATGGAGCTCCTCCAGAAATTCTTTGGGAGTTCTTCTAGAAGTTCCTCCAATAATTGCTTTGAATATGCTCCAGAAACTTCTGCAGAATTCCCTCGGAATGTCTTACATAGTTCCTTCAGAAATTTCACCGGAGTTACTCAAAAAATATTCGGGAATTCCTCCAGCAAATCCTTCGGAGTTCCCTCAGGATTTTGTTGGTGATCTTCCAAGAACTTCTCTAGAGTTCTACATGGGTTTTCTTTGGAGTTCCTCCGGGAATTCCTTTGGAGCTCCACCAGTATTTCCTTAAAATTTCCGCCGTTGTTCCTCCAGGAATTCTATCAGAGTTTCTCCAGGAATTCTTCAGCCTTCCTCCAGTAATTCCTCAGAAATAATCTGAAATCTCCTAGGAATTCATTTGGAGTTACTCCGATTATTTTCCTAGATCCTCAGAGAAATCCTTTTGACTTCCTCCGGGAATTTCTCAAGAGTCTCTTTCTCCTGGATTTCCCCCGGAGTTCCTCCAGGGATTCATTTCTTCCCGAAATCTTCCTGGAATTCATCCAGCAATTCTTCTCGATTTCATTCAGCAATTCCACGGAAATTCCTTCGGAGTTCAACTTTGAACAGCTCCGAAGTTCTTCCATAAATTCTTCCACAGCAGCAGCTCTTCCACCTATCTGTAACTTTAGATGGTTCAATTTTATCTACCTTGATACCTAGATGGCTACAGCGTATCGTCACGCCATTGCCGGGCGTATTGTAGAGCTCCATCTTCGTCGATCTTGGGCAAAACGTCTCCAGTTGCCCCAAACGTTTAAGGTCGCCAGGTCCTCTTACACTGCATAAGGCCAGCGTATTCGTGGACTTCCCCGAAGCCGCCAACCTCTACCTGGTTCCCTGCTGAATATTATTTTTGCAATTCTTTCTTCCGACATTCGCACTAAGTGACCAGCCCACTGAAGTCTTCCGTATTTTACACGCTTGATAATATTCGCATATTTGTACACTTGATACAACTCGTGATTCATGCGTCTGCACTCCACACCATTTTCGAGTTTCTCACCGAGTATTGTCCACAGCACTTTACGCTCGAAAAAACCGAGAGCTTTCCGGTCTGACTCTTTCAACGTCCACGCTTCGTGCCCGTAGAGAGTCAACGGAAGAATCAATGTTTTATACAGGGCGAATTTTGTTTCCGTTTGAAAGCTGTGGGACCTAAGCGAGTTACGTAGTCCGTAAAAGGCCCTATTCGCAGCCGCAACACGTCTTTTTACTTCGTGGGAAACGTCGTTGTCACATGTCATAAGTGTTCCAAGGTAAACAAATTCTTCAACAACTTCAAACACTACCTCAGCATTCACACCACTATGTCTGACTCTATCTCTACCTGCAATCATGTACTTCATTTTGGTACAATTAATGGTCAGGCCTATCCTTGCTGTCTCCCTCTTCATAGGTACAAAAGCCTCTTCTACTGACCTGCGATCGATTCCAATAAGGTCTACATCGCCCGCAAAGCCAAGGAGCATGTGCGACCTTGTGATAATAGTGCCATTTCTCTGCACACCAGATCTCCTGATAGCACCCTCGAGCGTAATGTTGAACAGTAAATTCGAAAGTGCGTCTCCCTGCTTCAACCCGTCTAACGTCACGAACGAGGTTGACGCCTCGTCTGCGATCCAAACACTTGATTTCGAACCATCCAGCGTAGCACGTATCAGCCTAATTAGTTTCGCCGGAAAACCATGTTCAAACATTATCTGCCAAAGCTCTCGCCTTGAAATCAATAAACAGATGATGAGCCTGCAAGTTGTACTCCCGGAATTTATCTAGGATTATCCAGTCCGTTGTCGAACGGCCTTCACGAAAACCAGCTTGGTATTCGCTTACGAAGGACTCCTCGAGCGGTCTCAATTTGTTAAACAGGATGCGTGACAGGATTTTGAACGCCGAATTCAACAGGGTAATTCCTCTGTAATCAGCACACTCTAGTCTGTGCCCTTTCTTGTAGATTGAGCGTATGAGGCCATCCAACCAGCCGGTGGGCAATTCTTCGTCCTCCCATACCTTCAGAAGTACTTGGTGGATCGACTGATAAAGCTGCTCACTTCCGTGCTTGAGAAGCTCTACTGGGATCCCATCCTTCCCAGCAGCCTTACAGTTCTTCAGCTCGCTGATAGCGTTTTTACCCTCTCCTATGGTCGGTGAGTCCACAGCTTGATCGTCATCATCAATGTTCATCCTGTTCCTCGCTATGTTTTCATTTTCACCGTTCAACAATTGCTAAAAGTGCCACTTTATCGGTCGGCGCATTCCCTTCTCGATCATTGCACATGGCAGGCACTGGTACGGTATTGTGCCGCGCACCATTGACCGTTGCAGAGAATCTCCGCATATCATTCCTGTTCATGCTTTCTTGAGCTTCAGCTACCACACTTTCTTCGTGCTGCCTTTTCTTTTTGCGGTAGATTCGCTTTTCTTCGGCTCTCGCTGCCCTGTACCGCTCTCTGTTCTGTCAGGTACCTGCCACAAGGATATGGCTTCTGGCGATATTCATCATATCTGTCACTCTCTGGCACCCTTCATCGAACCAGTCGTTCCGTCTTCGTCGTTGACCAGTGCCGCTAACTTCCCGCGCCGTTGTTGTCACAGCTTCGTAGATAGGGTCCCACAGGCTGTCGACGTCTCCAGCAACGTTGATTCTTCCTAACTGCTCGTCTAGCTGCTGGCGGTACTATGCAGCTACTCCATCAGTCGACAAGCGTTGTATATTGAAACGCAGTGTTCTGTTTGTTCTGGAACTCGTGACGCTGGATAACCACGCCCAAATTTTAGCTACAACGGGATAATGATCCGAGTCGATATTAGGGCCTCGGAAGGTCCTGACATCCATGACATCTGAGAAAGGTCGCCAATCAACCAGCATGTGGTCTATTTGGGAGCAGGCGTCGTCATTCGGGTGTCGCCAGGTGTGTTTGCGAATATTCTTTCGTGCGAGGTAGGTACTGCTGATTGCCATCCGTCTAGCAGCAGCGAAGGTTACTAGCCGCAGGCCATTATCATTGGTAACGGAATGGAGGCTTTCATTTCCAATGACGTGTCGGAAGAAATCTTCTTTCCCGATCTGCGCATTTGCGTCGCAGATGACTATCTTCACATCTTGTTTTGGGCACTCTCCGTAGGCCTTATCCAGGCTCTCATAGAACTTATCCTTCATGTTATCGGGCTTATCGTTCGTTGGCGCATCAGGCGGTAGTTGAAGAACTTGCCCTTCACTCTTAACACACAGATTCGGTCGTTTACCGGTTTCCACCGAATAATTCACTTCATCTGTTTCCCAATCACCATGAAGCAAACTCCACGTTCTGCTATGTCGCCACCGCTAAAGTAGATGTGGTATTTGAATGAAGTGTTGGCGATTCAGTCCACCGCTTGGAATTCGCGTTCTCCGGTTCTCGGCCAGCGTATTGCCTGGATGGCTGCCACTTTCACGCCGACTTTCCGCAGTTCACGAGCCAGGAGCCAAACACGCGCGGATTCATTCAAAGTTCTCACGTTCCAAGATCCAACTTTTCAATCGTTGTCCTTTATTCGTTGCCGGGTCTGTTTCCCTAAAACCATTCCGTATGTTCTACTTTTGCCTTTCTTGTTTGGTGTAGAGTCTTCGATAGGCCACCTAACCAGGGTTGCGCTACCTACATCGTGCTAGAGAGGCTGCCTCCTCGGTGCTGACACGATACAGTATTGCCCGCTTGTTCTTTACATGATGACCATAGCCATCACAACCATCCGACTTTATCAGAGCTTTGGACCTTTAGCTCTTATTTTCAATAGTTTCAAGTTCTTCCGAACATGCTACTATGGTGAGCCGTCATGCGCTAGCGGTGTCAAATCCTTTGAATAGGCTCCAGAAATTTCTGCAAAGTTCCTGCGGGATGCCCTCCATAGTTCCTTCAGGAATTTCTCCGGAGTTTTTCATTTTCTTAGGAGTTCCTCCTAGAATTTCTCAAGAGTCTCTTCCTCTTGTAATCCATTTCTTGTTGAAATGGTCCTGGATATCATCCAACAATTCTTCTCGATTTCATCCAGAAATTTCACGGAAGTTCCTCCGGAGTTCAACTGAGAATTGCTCCGAAGTTCTTCCATAAATTCTTCCACAGCAACAGCTGTGCTGTGCTTTAATTTTACTGGCCTATTTAATTTTGACAGGTCAATTTTTGATATAAATTTTGACCAAAAAATGAACCACCGGTGAAGTTGCCCTTACCAGGTGATTAATAATGCTATTTTTAGTTATTTGAAACAGCTGCTACCGATACCACACTAGGCTGAACGGTAAAAGAATTTAATAATTGTGGCAAGACAACATGTAACATGCCAAAACAGCATGCGGATGGATTCGCCACTAATCAATTCAAAAGAATTTTCCCAATCAAAAGAAGTCCAATATCGGAAACTTCTTAGAACACAGATTCAAATGTGCCTAAAATATCATCGATTTTATCCAAAGAAACATATTGATCTACTAGGTTTCCCATCGAAAGACAACACATCTTCGAATCCCACCCAAATCCTTCATCAACCTGTCAGGCAGATGGTCCCTTTATGAACCCAATCCGACCGTTTTGGTTTCGCAACATCGCAAAATCTCCAACGCTACACACCTTCGGCGAACCATATTCTACATCAATCCGACAAGCCAATCAAAGTCGAATCACCACACCACCGCTAGCTCTGCAGACAACCAGACAAAATAACATTCGCATAAATTTTCCCCCAAACCCCAAATGGATTCGAGTGGTTGCGGTGCGGTAGTCTAGGCTTCTCTGTGGATCTAAGAATTCGGCGTTGAGATTCCCACAGGCAACACAGTGTTCTTCAGTTTTTTTTTTTCGGCTAGTGAAACGGAAGCGCGGAGCGAGGAATAAACGTAAAAATCATTATAATTTATGAGTCTTTATTATTTTTATTACCTTATCTGCTCTTATCCTTCCGGTGGTGGTGGCGGTGGCATATCCTTTTTCAACGTGGATGCCTTCTGTTGCTGGCACATCAATCTTCTTTTTGCTCATCTTGTTCGGTGTCCGTATTTCTGGTTATTACATACACTACAGCTTATCTACCGGTGTACCTAGTCGTTGGTAAGTTTCATTTTCCGAGTGAAGTTCATCGGTTCCGACGTGGAAAACTTCATTTAGAGCTCACGGCCAGAGCAACTCATCAGCAAGCGATCGGAAGCGGTTGATATGGCAAATGATTAAGAGATAATAATGGCTCAATTTATATTATAATTAAATTTGGTTTGTCTTTATTATTCCGGGGCTTCCTCTCACTTCGGGGATTTTCAATAGCAGCAACGGTAGATCAATCTGCTATACAGCAGTAATCAACGACCCCCCTTTTATTGTAGAACCATTTACAGCCATTACAAAGTTTGCCCGCAGCAGCGTTTGCCTCTTCATTTCGGTGCGGTGAGTTGGAGAGTGGGATGATTTATTGAATTAATCACGATTATGTGGCAGAACGAAGAGTCTTACCTAATTGTTTGGATACTAAAATTTTGATGGCTGCCAGTTGCGTTGGCTGTAGGCATCCGATTCCCATTTCAGATTGTTATTTTGGGTAATATTCTGAATGATGCCTTCAAAGCAAGGACAACGCACTGAGGAGTAACTTGAACATGTTCGTGGTCATAATTTTAAATTGAAAACTGAGATTATTGATAAACATTGTATTTTTAAAGTGATTTGTAACATTGGAGTGGTTAGAGTCCGCGGCTACAATGCAAAGGTATGCTGAAGGTGTCTGGGTTCGATTCCCAGTTGGTCCAGGATCTTTTTGTTATGGAAAGTTCCTTGACTTCGCTGGGCATAGAGTATCATCGTACCTACCACACGATATACGAATGTGAACATGGAAACTTTGGCAAAGCTGAGAAGCAGTGATGATGCCAAGAAAAAGAAGAGATCATTGATTAGAGTAACAAATAATTTTGTCCTTTATCTACCCATTTTTTTTTTCCTGTGTGCAGCACCCGAATATGACGGATGTTTGCTGATCAGCGCTGTGCTCAGCAGTTCAGGTCAGATTTATGACACCTGCAATGCCCTGATTCCCAGAGGCCACCATACACCTCCTTCTGGACCAGCCAGCGTGAGATGAATACAGGCTGCTGCTGCCGTTGCAGTATAGTATGTAATTTAATTTTTTAATTAACTTTTTTTCTCACACATCTTACATCATGTTGCTAGACGCCAGAACTTTGCTGCTGCCTGCTGCTGCTGCTGCTGGTGCTGTCATCTCCGTGAACAAGTTTGCCCCGAGAAGGCTAACAGAAGAGTTCAGGCCTTTGCTGCAGTAGAGCTTTCTACAGCACGGACCATCCCTTTCTACGAGACAAAGCAGCTGACGTAATTGTTAACCCCAGCCCTGGCTTGTAGCTCCGGGTGCTTTCTGGGATGTATGACCGGAGCTAGATTGTGTATATCGCTTCTGGCCAACTAGCCATCATCATCGGAAAAGAGAAGGGCTGCTTCTGCTGCTGAAGCTTTTCGCAACACGAGTAGCCTCCGAGACAAGACAAGTGTTCCGAAGGAAAATGAACAGGTTGTAATATCGTTTTAAGCGGGTGGTCACGAGAGCATGCAACGAGAAAGGGGTTCCATCAGAAATGATTTCATCATTATCATCATCATCAGTAGCTGGCAGTATAGAGGGGGTATCATCATCATAGTTACGTTACCATCGTTGCCACCATCAGATGGATATTATCTTCTCGTTTGCAGCTAACAGAAACCATTCGACTACTTCCTTGATTGCCCGGATTGGGGTATTGGAGAAAGTATCGGTGGAAATATGATGTATTGATTTAGTTTACAATCGAGACTTACAATCTGTATACTGAGTCAAACTTTCATTAGTTGGTCTTGAGTTGGAGAACGTTTCGAAAAGTTGCAAGATTAATCTGTTAAACAGTTGGAGATTAAAACTCTAAAATTGTTGCAAATTTATATATTTCATAAGAAGTCAGATATTCAGGATCTGTGTGATAGAATTTCTTGTTTTTTTTTTCATATTTCCGTTCGAATTCGAATGTTTTGATATATTATTTGATAATATCTTCATCCTTTAATCTATAAAGCTTCATCACAGGATAAGGATATTCTTCTACTACAGTTAACTCTCCCTTACTCGATATTCCGTATCTCGATATCGAGTTAGAGAACCATAGTAAAAGTTGGTATTCATGGCTACCTCGATGGTCCCTTAGATCGCAGTTACACTGGTTTTGTGTTCTGTAACTCGATACCTCCTTAACTCGATGGTCCCTTCAATATCGAGTAAGAGAAACCCTGAACCCTGAAGAAGATCCAAACCATAGGATTGAGACGTTTGCGATGAACTGATAGTATCAACACTTTTGATTGTGACTGTAAGCCGAAAATCAAAAATAAGTTTATTTTTATGGGTATTTCTTGAATATGGATCTTGGCGAAATGAATGTTTGTTTCAATAACACCGTGCACCCTAGGCCGTCCCTTATTTTTCGAAAATGCGAAATGTTATAAGTCCGTCATTGTAAAGTGCTCGTTTTGGTAAGAAAAAATCAGGTAAAAACTCCTTACGTGGACGCTAAGTGGTCCCCCAACGACCCTAAAGGTACAGTGGCCCAATTTCATATTCGTTCAGAATACTGCTTCCACATCAAGTTAGTAAAAAACTATTAAATGAAGTATTGAGCCTCAAATGCTTTATCCACATTGAAGGTAACAGATGTTATCTATTGTTTGCCAATCACAAAATGTTTCCATTTACATTCATCTTTGGATTAATAGAAAAGTATTGAATTGATGTCTAAAATTCACCCAATTCCATATTCGTACACCTACCAAAATTCATACGCACAACGTTCAAAACTAAATTTAGAAGCTCTATTTGATTACTGAAATGCTTTATTATGATGTTCAGATGTAGTGAAATACATTTGGACAATTTATTAGTGGACATATATGAAATTTAGGTAAAGTTATGAGAAATGCCAGTTTTCCAATGATTTTTGCTATTAAATCCTATAATTGGAACAATATCGTTTATTTTTGTCATTGGATCCAATCTATAGATTATACTCGTAAGCTCTGATAGAAATTTAGTTGAAATATATATAGTTTACAGAAATCATAAACAGTTTTTATCCCTTTTGAGTTCAGAAAATTGTTGTGCCATAAGTTCAAAACTCTTCTAAAATGATATTTTTAATCAATGCAAACCAAATTTTCATTCTAAACAACAGGTAAATGTTAATTTTGAATTTGTCTGTAAAAAATAATTTGAACTACGAACTTCGTTTTACAATAAAGTACCCTAAACTTCGCTGTACATACCTCCACATAATTGATGTCATCGTAATATTCAATTATCTTTGAAATAATATTCAAATTATATTCAAAATAGCACCCTATTTTGCAATTTATTGATTTAATAAGAAAAATACTAAATAACTTGAATGAGCAGAGAGCATTGATATACTATTTAATAGAATATATCCTGTTGTTTTCATCACTTTAAAAAACGTTTGGGTTGCGGTTATGGCAATAATATTTATTCTTTAAATCTGTATAATCATATTTGGTAGTAAAATGTAAATTAAAAATGATAATTACGCAATGTTTTGATAGGAACATTAACTATGGATTATGTATATACATTTAGGAGCCAAACATAAAGAAATTGACTAAAATGTTTGGTTTTGGATTTGTTATAAATGTTATACTACCTAAGATTCAAAAGTATAAGTTGTAGCTGATTATATTTTTTTGAAACTTGTGCAATATTCGCAGTTATCATTCTTAAGGAAGTGATGCTGAAAAAAATGCAATTTATTGTTCGACTTACCGAATATTTTAGCAAAAAACATGGGAAAACTGGTATTTTTCTTAAATTTACTTAAGTTTCAAATATGTCCGCTTTTAAATTTTCCTAATGTATTCTACTGCATCTGAACAACACAACGAAGAGCTTAAGTAATAATCTAGTCCATTAAAAATTAGTTTTGAATGCTGTATATTTCATTTTTGTTAGGTGTACGAATATGGAATTGGGTCAATTATAGACACAATCTCAATACTTTTCCATTATTCCAAAGATTTAAGCAAATGAATACAGTTTGTCATTGCCAAACAATAGATGACAGCTATAACCTTCATTATTGATAAAGTATATCGAAGTCCATGCACCATTTAATAGATTTATACCAACTTAATATGAAAACAGTGCCCCGTACGAAAATGAGATTGAGTCACTGTATTAGGTGTAGATGACTCCAGTACGCCAAATCGAGCTCGCTGCTCTAGTGCACGCAACATGAGCACGAAAAGCCACTAGTAACAAATTGATAATCAGCATAGAATTTTCAGTAAAATAACATGGATATCTGTGGATATCTTCATAACACTGCACGCTGACATAAAATCCATAATCACAAAGGGAACGTTCAAATATTACGTAACGAAACAGGGGGAAGGAAGGGAGTCTTCCGTTGTGTTACGGTCCATACAAAAATTATCATACAAAAGCTATTCGTGGGGGAGGGAGGGGGTCTGAAATTGGCAATTTTTGCGTTACATAATATTTGAATCATCCCAAAGAAAACAAACTTCTATGCTGATTATCAACGCGCGCAGGACAATTTCTAACTGGTGGCTTTTCGTACTCATGCTGAGTGCTCTTCAAAGAATATAAGATTACGATTCTAATGACATCTTGTTTTAAAATTTTGCTCGATCCAATGCTGAGGAAATAAGCTATGTTTTTTCAGTGTTTTTTTTTAAATGTCATAACTTTTAGTAAAAAAATAGTATACAACATTCAAAAAATGTTTTTGGAAATATACATACGAAGTAAGAATAACTCTTTGTCTTTCGAATGCGGCTTAGAGAGTTTCAATTGTACGTGAAGTCACAGATATATGGACTGAACAATTTTGTATGTTTTATAGGGGATGAACCCAAACGTGCATAAGGGAGTGTAACTATTAAATAATTAGAAACAAATCTGAGAATTCTGCTCAAAATTATACTGTCAAAGATCTTGTCAAAAATCAATAAGAGCATTTGGCTTTCACTCCCGAGGAGGAAAACATAACTCCGCAATAACTTATGCATACCATTTTTTGGTATCATACCAAAATTAGGTATTGTTCAGTAGTCAATACCTCATTTTGGTATTATAATGGTATTTAAAAACAAATAAAATACTTCATTTTGGCATTCGATAGGTATTAAAGACTGCTGGAGGTATTGAACATTTATTGAAAAAAAAAACACTTTTATATGAAAATCCATCAAGTATTATTTAGGTATTACAATACCTGATCTAGTTAACAGCTTGGTATTTGTAGAATATGCAGAAGGTATTATTTGAGGTATTTTACGTCTTATGCAGGGCTCATTCATACCTCATTCAGGTTGTAAGTATTGGAAATTATCTGGTATGGGATACCTTAATTTGGTATTCAGTAGTTATTTTCTTCTGCTCGGGCTCCCTGGCCGATGAAAAATAAATTGCCACGAAAATTGAACTTATGTTTGCATACCGCAGAAGTTGCCTTCAGTAATCAGATTTCAAAAATAATGGCGTTCTGATTCTTCAACTTCACTAAACAATTAGGCTTCTACATTAGATCTCACCAGATATCACTTGAAAATTCTATCTTGAGTGTAATCTGTCCACAATATTTCACGCAGTTCAAAAAGATCTGCCAAATTATCTTAAAACAAACTCTTCATCGAAGATTATGTCAAAAAAATTGATAAGAAATAGCTTCACATATTCCTTTCCTACCGAAAATCTTCTTCAAATTTTTCTACTTGTTTTTCTATCGATTCTAAAAATACAGTGCTACCAGATTTTTTTCTCAAAACACAAGGCTTCATGAATTGAGTTCTAACAAAATACTTACGGGGAAGTTTATAGAGATCCTTCCAATATTGCGCCTGAGAAATTCTTCTACCATTATTTTTTCAAATTTTCCATGCGAGATATTCCTTTATGAATTGCTTGAGATTTATAAATAACTTCAGAGTCTCAGCGGGGCCCGAGCAGAAGAAAATAACTACTGAATACCAAATTGAGGTATTCCATACCAGATAATTTCCAATACTTACAACCTGAATGATGTAAAAATGAGCCCTGCATAAGAGGTAAAATACCTCAAATAATACCTCCTACATATTCTACAAATACAAAGCAGATAACTAGATCAGCTATTATAATACCTAAATAATACTTGATGGATTTTTATATAAAAGTAAACATTTTCAACACTAGTTCAATACCTCCAGCAGTCCTCAGTAGCTATCGAATACCAAAATGAAGTATTTTTAATTGTTTTAAACATTTTTTTTTCAAATACCATAATAATACCAAAATGAGGTATTGATAACTGAACAATACCTTATTGTGGTATGATACCAAAATATGGTATTGCGAGTTATTCTTTCCTCCTCGGGGGACTACGACAGGGCGATGAACTTTCGTGCCTGTTGTTCAATATTGTGCTTGAAGGTGTAATGCGGAGAGCCGAGCTTAACAGTCGAGGAACGTTTTTCACGAGATTCGGAAAATTTGTTTGCTTCGCGGACGACATGGAAATTATTGGGAGAAAATTTGAAACGGTGATAGATTTGTTCACCCGCCCTAAACGCGAAGCAACAAGAGTCGGGCTAATAATGAATGCGTCGAAAATAAAGTACATGCTGGTTGGCGTAACTGAGCGCGACAGGGCCCGCCTAGGAAGCAGTGTTACGATAGACGGGGATACCTTCGAGGTGGTGGACGAGTTCGTCCACCTCGGATCCTTGTAGACGGCTGACAACAATGCACAATAGGCCAGACCGCAAGCTTAGGAGGAAAAAATATTTTAACTGTGAAGATGATTTTTTAGAACAGTGTCTTCGTTAAAATTGTTACATATGATGAGGACTACATTTTGACATCTAGTGACATTAGGGTGGTCCAATAAAATACGGAAATATTTTTGCTAACTTTTATTCTTTTCATGTTAGCGCTTTGACGTGTTCTAGGAAGTTGTTCTTTGTTCAATTTTGAACAATTTTGCCGAAGACGCCAACCTTGTAAGTCTACTGTAGCCTTTTCTATGACGTTTTATATAATGTAGAGTAGGGTAATCCATGAAAAATTGATGTTTTGCCCATAACTTTTTTATTTCAAATTCTATCAAAATAACGTCTTCTACAAAGTTTTATAACTAGTTGAAACGCGCATTTTGATAAAACAATTAAGTGATTCTATTCATTCGTTCATGAGATATGACCTTTTTTATTCAAAAAAAAAAATCATATTTTTCAAACGTCAATATCTCAAAAAGGGGGAAAAACTGGGATGCAATTTGCGCAGGATCTGAAAGGTATTACTTAGAGGTTCAAATGGTATATTATGTCTCTGGAGGATATCAGAGGATTTGCAGTATAGTTCTGATGTGTAAACGAGCATATTTTTTTTTACTGAAAATTCATGATTTTAGTTGAAATATTTAACATTACGGTAAAATTCTATACAAAATTTGTTTAAAAACTGTTCAACTGAATATTTTCTCTATATTTTTCTTATGTATGTAATGTTTCGATTTATATTCCGAACATTTGCGGCTTACACTGACTTAAAATGCAACTAACAGGCAAAATCAGCCGATACATATGAAATATGAAATTTCTTTGCATAATTTAACCGTGAACCGTGAAGTTTCTCCTGAATTGATAATAAAAATATTAATATATCTGCTTAAATTGTAAGTTTTTCGCAAAAGTTTGAAACAAGATTTTGTTCCATTGCCGAACGTCGTGATTATTTCGCTACATATTCCGATCAGTGTGATTCAAATTCCGAACAGCACTTATAAATCCTATTCATATAAATAATTTTGCAAATAAATTAATCTTAGCTGGTTTATCTGACATCGAGCTAGAAAGTCATTACTACTCTCAGGGTATAAAATAGGTTCAAACACATTAAATTTGAATTGCAATTCACAGCACGCCATACAGAATCCGCGTGTTCGGAATTTGTGTATGATTGTTTTATGTTTTAAATCATTAACGAAAAAATGTTTTGATTCGATGTACATTTTCAATAAACAGGCTGTGTATTAATGATTAAATTTAATTTAAAAATAATAAATTTACACTATGCAATTTGCAATGCTTTTTGGATTTGTATAACATTTACTTTGAACATTGATAAGCATGAGCTTGAGCTTGGATCAGTTTACATTACAAAAATAAACATTCAGATTAATTAAACAGCATGTGTAAATGCTTGTAGAAGCCATTTCATAGTGGCATAACGACGCCATTGATATATACTTTGATAATCTCGCTTATTTTATATAATACATTTCAAACATATTATTACTGATGCATTAAAACAACTGTTATGAATATAAAGTTGCCATCGATCTCTATTACAAAAGGTTTGTATTTATTTTAGAACAATATAAAAAGAAATATTCGATTGAGAAGATTTCCGATGGCTTTGACTTTGTTTTAACACCACACATCAATATTTCAGCTAAAAACATGAATATTCAGTAAAAAAAAATGCTCATATCTTCCAGAGATATAATGTACCATTTGAACCTCTAAGTTATACCTTTCAGATCCTGCGCATATTGTATTCCCGTTTTTCCCCCTTTTTGAGATATTGACGTTTGAAAAATATGATTTTTTTTAATAAAAACGGTCATATCTCATGAACGAATGAATAAAATCACTTAATTTTTACACCAAAATACGCGTTTCAACTAGTTCTAGAACTGTGTAGAAGACGTTATTTTGATAGAATTTGAAAAAAAAAGTTGTGGATAAAATATCAATTTTTTATGGACCACCCAACCCTGCATAATTGAAAACGCCATAGCAAGGGCTACAGTAGACTTACAAGGTTGGCGTCTCCGGCAAAGTTGTTCAAAATTAAACAAAGAACAACTTCCTAGAACACGTCAAAGCGCTAACTTGAAAAGCACAAAAGTTGGCAAAAATATTTCCGTATTTTATTGGACCACCCTAATGTCACTAGATGTCAAAATGTAGTCCTCTTCATATGTAACAATTTTGCACAAATACACTTTTGTTCTAAAAAATCATCTTAACAGTTAAAATAATTTTTTCCTCCTAATTTTGCGGTCTGGCCCAATGTGCAATGTTAGTCGGGAAATACGAAGGCCCATCATCAGTGGGAGTCGTGCCTACTATGGGCTCCAGAAGAAACTGCGGTCAAGAGAGATTCACCCGCGCACCAAATGCACCATGATCAAAACGGTCATAAGGCCGGTAGTCATCTACGGGCATGAGACGTACACAATGCTTGAGGAGGACTTGCAAGCTTTTTGTGTTTTCAAACGCCGAGTGCTAAGGACGATCTTCGGCGGCGTGCAGGAGAACGGTGTGTGGTGGCGAAGAATGAACCACGAGCTCGCTCAACTCTACTGCGAAACCAGTATCGTGAAGGTGGCCAAAGCTGGAAGGATACGATAGGCAGGGCATGTTGCAAGAATGCCGGACAACAACCCTGTAAAGATGGTGTTCGCTATGAATCCGGTCGGAACAAGAAGGCGTGGGGTGCAGCGAGCTAGGTTGATTGACCAGGTACACCAGGACCTGGAGAGCGTGGGTCACAGTCGAGGATGGAGAGAAGCGGCCATGAACCGAGTGAATTGGCGAAATATTGTTGGCGAGGCTTTATCAAGATAATTGATGTTATGCCAAATAAATAAGTAAGTTCTGCAGAATGTTCTCTAGGCAGTTTTTTTTTTTTAATTTTGTCAGTTCAAGCAGTTATCTTAAAAGTTCTTTGATAATTCTAAATGAGATTTCGGATTTTTTCTAAAGCACCTTCGAAAAAATAATTTAAGAATTCGTTGAACAAGAATTATGCCTGTAATTTCCCCAGAAAATATTTAATATTTTTTCTAAGGATATCCATGAATGCCTCTAAGAACACCAAAACTTCCTCCGGAGAATACGTAAGATCTTTTTAAAGAATATTGCTTTTTGGCTTCAACAAGTTTCTACGAGGGACATTCTTAGAAAAAATTCAGGGAAGATACTTAATGGAGTTCCTAAAAGCATTTCTGAAGTATTTATAGGAGGAATATCATACCAAACTCTTCGATGAATTTTCGGAGCATTTTTAGGAACATTTATTTTGAAATCTGTTTATGAAATTTGGGCATTTTTCTTCAAATATGCTCACTATTTTTGAGAAGTGTCTGAAGAAATCCGTGAAGAAATCTGTGTAGGAATATTGGTGATCTACAAAAATCTTAGTTTTTCTCAAAGATATCTCTGGAAGAAGGTGTGTCAGGAGTGTTGTTTGATCCATCGACCTTGACACTTGGTCCTGCGGTGGCGGGCGATGAGGGCAGGATCAATCGTGCTGCGCGCTGCTCGCGTAGCACGATGGAATAGTGTCGCGGATCGTGGAACGCGTTAGTAGTGTTTGATCCTTTGATCTTGTCGCTGGCTCCTTTTCCCCACAGCCAAACTCCCAGTGTTCACTATTGGAAGTGCAGAGGACTCCTCGGCTTTCACAAAGCAAGTAACACGTCAACATTTCCCTCCCATCCCAAATTGACCTGCATTCGGACGCAGCAGACGTCGTTATTGTTCATTTTAATAATGAGAGCACCAGTACTTACACATTGAGGATGATACTGATCCCAAGTAGCGTCTGTTGGTTCCTTGTGTAAGTACAGCTGTTCTTGCAATAAAGGGCGGTCAATCATGCTCATGGTCATGCTCAAATCACTAAAAAAAATCATCAGGGATTTCAGTGAAATATTTTTATAGAATTCATGGACAGTCTTTGGTAGAGCCCTAGCAAAATTACCAAGAGTAATGTTTTGGCAAATACCTGGAAGGCATTCCAAGAAAAATGTTAGAAGAAATTTCTTGGAATCTCGGAATATCTTGAATCCATAGACAATTTTCGGGGGAAGTTCTGTCTGATTCCTTGGAATACTTGCGAGATGTCTGAAGAGATTAAGGAGTGATTCGTAGAAGAAATGCATGTAAAATAATTTGTTGAGAATGTTTAGATGAACCTAATGAAATCTTTATAGCCCGTAACTTATCTGCCGTTCAATGGGACTTTTACCAATCACATCTCCAGAAATTCTTGAATATATTTTTGAGGTTACCCGCCCCCATTTGATGAAAATCTTGGCTACGCCCTTGATCATTATTAAAACAAATTCTAAAGCAATTTCTGATAGAAATCCCTGAGGAGCCATTTAAGAACTCTGAGGATTATGCAGATTGAAGGTGAATTCTGTAGAAATTATTGTAGATTTTTTTTATATAAATGTAAGGCATCATGATGAATCTTCGAGCTTGTTTATTCAGATTTCCTAGATGGAGTTCTGTATGAATTTTTTATAGATCTGGGAGGAATACCTCACAGACTTCTTAGATAAATTCTTTTTCACAAGATCAATGGAAAATTTCTTGTTGGTTCACCTAAAGGTTTTCCAAGGAAAACATCTTAAGAGGATCTGTTTGATAAATTCTGAAAATAATCTTGCTGTAATAACTTGAATGATCATCATAATTTTTGGAACAGAAAATTTTACAAAAAATAATATAAAAATTTCCAGAAAAAGTTCCGAATTAAATTGTCCAAAAATCTTAGAATGTAGGTTTAATGGGGTTTTATAAAAGACTTCTTGTTGGATATTCGGGAAGATCTGTTGGAGTAACAACCAAGGAATGGGTGGAGGAATTGACAAAATAATCTCAGAAGAAAATTCTTGGAAGGGTTTCTAGAAGATGTCCCTAAAGAAACTCCGAAAAAAAAACGTTCGTAGCACTTCCTGTAAAAATGGAATTAATTATCTAGTGGAAAGTCTAGTCGAGCTTTCCAATTAAATTACTTTAGAAAGTGGTAACCATGGATGTTTCTTCTAATGCATTTTTCCATGGGTTGCCATCAGAGATTCTCCTGTTTCTACTCCAAATATTGTTTTAAGAGATCTTCCAGATAGTATTACAATTATTTATAGAAAAGCAGGCAGAGATTCTGAGAGAATCCTGTTCAGGATTCTGTGAGAATCTTGTTCAAGATTCTGAGATAATCCTATTCAGGATTCTGAGAGAATCCTGTTCAGGATTCTGTGAGACTCCTGTTCAGAAATCTGAGAGAATCCTGCTCAGTATTCTGAAGAGAATCCTACTGAAGAGAATTCTGCTTAGAACTCTGCGAATAATCATGCATTGGACTGCGAATAATCATGCATCAGGATTCTGAAGAGTATCCTGCCCTATTTGAAGAGAATCGATTCTAAAGAGAATCTTGCCTAGGAATCTTAAAAGGATCCTGCCCAGGATACTGAAGAGAATCCTGTTCAGGAATCTGAAGAGAATCCTGTCCAGGATTTTGAAGAGAATCCTGTTCAGGATTCTGAAGAGAATCCTGTCCAGGATTCTCAAGAGAGTTCTGCCCAAGATTTTGAAAAGAATCATGTCCAGGATTCTGAAGAGAATTCTACTCATCCTGATGAATTCTTAAGGGAATTCTGCTCAGGATTCTGAAGAAAATCCTGCCCAGGACTCTGAAGAGAATTCTGCCCAGGATTTAAAAAAAATTCTGAAGGAAATCCTTTTAAGGATTCTGAAGAGAATCCTGCTCAGGGTTCTGATAAAGTTCTGCCCAGAATTCTGAAAACCATCCTGCTGAGCATTTTGAACAGAATTCTTCTGTGGATTTTGAGCATATTCCTGCTCAGGATTTTTTTCAGAATCCTGCTCAGGCTTTTCAGAATCCTCAGTAGGATTTTTTTTTAATTCTGAGCAAGATTCTTCTCAGAATTCTGAGCAAGTTTCTTCTACACGCTAAGCCTGCTCAACGCAGCGCATGTGTTAAAACTACACAGAATGAGGCAACCAATGCAGGACTCTCTGGCTGAGTGAAAATTCTGTGTAAGTCGCACTCATGCTATGTGTAACCGATGTGTTGGCCATTGGCTGTGCGCGGATCGATGGAAACGGAACTGTCAGTCATCTCCCGCGCGGCAGCAAACAGTTGGCCGTTGGTAAGATGGGGAGTTTTCAGCGATTTTTTCCAGCGAAAAGCCGGAAGATGGTCGCAAATGAGAAAGTTTTTCCCCCATTTGCTTCCGCTTCGGCTATTTGAATGAAAAAATCTCTGCAAAACTTCAAAATCGGAATGTTTTTTGTAATATTTTCAGAAGCAAAACAAACATGGAAGCGAATTCTGCATTCCAAGCGTTCCTCCTCTGTGCGCATTTAACTCATTCGGTTTGTTTACCACCGTTTGCACAAAACTGTGTACAGCCCCCTTTGTACAGAATCTGTGCTGCATGAAGAGAGGCCGATTTTGTGTACTCGGCACTCATTTCTGAGCGGATGAAGTTTAGCGTGTAAGAAATCTGAGCAGGATTCTTCTCACAGTCCTGAGTGTGATTCTTTTCAGAATCTAATAAGGTTATTTTTCCTCATCCTTGACAGTATTTATTTTTTTTTTCAGAATCCTGAGCAAGGTTCTTTCTGGTATCCTGAGCAGGATTTTCTTCAGAACTCTGAGCAGGATTATCTTCAGAATCCTGAGCAGGATTCTTTTAAGATTCCTGGGCAGGAATCATTTCAGAATGCTGTTCAATATTCTTTTCAGAATCCAGCCCTAGGGCAGAATCCTTTCAGAATACTGGGTTGTATTCTTTTCAGAATCCAGGGCAGGGTTCTATCAGAACCTTTAGCAGGTTTGTTTTCAGAATCCTGAGCAGGATCCTTTTTAGAATGCTTCTGCTAGATTCTCGTCAGGCTCCTGGGCAGGATTCTCTTTAGAATCCTGAGCAGTATTCTTTTCAGAACCCTATGCAGGATATGTTGCTCAGAACTCTGAAAAGAATACTGCTCAGAATTCTTGAAAGAATCCTGCTCAAGATTCTGAAAATAATACAACTATTTTGCTAGGCTGAAATTATTCGATGACAGCTTATTTCTGTAATCCCATATACAGCACAAACCAGTTTACCTCCCTGTTTGACTTAATCAATTTAAAGAAAACTCAAACATCTCCCCAGAAAAAAAACACGTGACCAAAGAGCCCCGCATTCATGATCCCATCCGGAAGCTCTCCATAGAAACGAGTATATCCTCAAAAGCACACACCCAGTTCTCAATCCTCACCAGCAGCAGGTAAAAAAGAGCCCATTGAAATGAATGCAAATGACAGCATTGGCACAGTTCCCATCCAGATTCCGGATTATTTTCTTTCAAGTCTCATCTTATCCGGGAGGAAGCTATAACCGTTCTACGGAGTCAAATTGGTAACTTGGGTGAATTTGATCAGGTCGATATCAAACAACTATTCTTTCAAAGCATTCCATATTTTCTAGTTTATAGATGTCTAATGACAATTGTTATATGTTTGAATTTTAGTATCAAAGGTTAGTTTTGCTTGAAAACATTCACAGTTTTTATAGTTGGTAGAAATACTGTTGAAGTCAATACAAACTTTGGGTTTTCGGAGTACCTTTTTTTCAGAATGAGATTCACAATATCTTAATTTTTATATGTAATGAAAAGTTGTGAAAAAGCTACCAGGTTTCCCCCGATTTACGGTACTGCATTCGAGCACCCCGGAGAATGATACGCCCGCATCGTTGTGAAACTGGCAGAAAAACAAGCTTTCAGTGCGCTCGAATGGTCACAGTACAAACACATCGACAGCAGCGCAATAACAAACGACGATGCTCTGGCACTTTTGTCTGGTGCATCATGCACTTTTTGGCTACTGAAGAAAATGGCTATGGAAAGCCACAAAGCGAAAAAATCGCAGGCCCAAAAAAATCGATTCCATCTTCATTGAGAGGATGCTTTTGTGTCCGTTTCTGAGGGTGGTAATCTGGCAAATGGCACTTCCTCCACCAACAACGCAACAATGCGGTTTTATGACAGATGGGCGAACCGGAGTTTTGAATACGAAGAGCAATACGAATGAGTCACAATGCAACTGTTTTGAGGTGCAGTTGTTGGTAATAGGAACTTACTCACCAAAATTAGTATTTATTTTAATTAGTGTAGGGATTGAAAGGGATACTATAGAAGATATCAAATAACAAGAAGGGCATATAGTTCCAGTAACAATGAAAAACTAAGGAGAGACGAATGACACGTCAGTCTTGTATCGAGCGATGAAGTTGCGTTGGAATTGCAATTCGGCTGGTTGAGCCATTAGTTCTGAATGTACCGGTTCCTCCCTCCGGACACTACAATGGCACAGTTGGTAAGTGTATTGTGCGCTCCCAAACATTCAAAGCCTCGCTTGAAACGGAAGACATTTACTGGTACAAATGCGGAATGAGGAATGAGGAATGAGATTTGAAGAGTGAGATGTGAGAAATGAGTAGTTAGGAATGATGAATGAAGAATGAAGGGTGAAGTATGAAGAGTGACGAGTGAGGAATGAGGAATTAGAAGTGAGTACTGAGGAGTGAGAAACAAATGATTGGGAATCAGATGTAAAGAGTGAAAAGTGAGGAATGAGAGATAACAAATAAGGTGCAACAAGTGAGAAGTTGGCAATAAGGAATGATAGGTAAGGAATGATCTATGAGGAGTGAGGAAGGAGGAATGGAGAGTGAGACGTTAGAAATGAGAAGTGAGGAATGAAAAATGAGAATAGCGAGATTAGGAATGAGGAGTAAAGAGATAAAAATGAGAAATGGAGAATGAGGAGTGAGAAGTATGAAATGGAGAGCGAGGAGTAAGGAATGAGAAGTGAAGAAAAGAAATGGGACGCGAAAAGTGAGGAATGAGGAGTGAGGATTGAGAAATGAAAAGTGAGGATTGAGGAATGAGAAATGAAGAGTAATGAATGACTAATAAGAATTGAGAAATGAGGGGTGAGAATTGACGAATGAATAAAGTGTGAAAAATATCACTCCTTAATACAGGTCGGACTTGATTATCCGGAGTATCGATTTATTTTTCACTCCGAATAATCGAATCACGTAAAAATAATATAATCTGCGATAAAAGAATTTGAATATTATCTGTTTTTGTTGTTTTATTTATAGGATGCAGTGGCTTAGAAGTGCTTCGTGAAGCCCAAGCAGGACAGTTCGGTTTTGCGGCGTCCGATAGATTTTACTCAAGGTTTCGCGCGTGTTTTCATCGCCGGAGCGTCTTGCTGGGTAGGTATTTGGGAAGGCCCAAGCAAGACGGTTTGTTTTCGGGACGCCAAGAAGTTTTGCTGTCAGTGTCAGTTTTGTGTTCAGTCGAGAATGGATTACCAACTGGTGAGTTCGTTTCATTTTTTCTTGAAAGCGTAACTTTTATGTAATATTTAAACAAACTTTGTATGGTTCGTCACTATATGTGTCGGCAATATGCTTTTTTCTTATACAATTTCAATATACATATATTTTTCTCTTTTTGACATTATTAAAAATTATCTTTTGAATTGTTCGACATTGTGAATGTTGACGTATTATCTAAAACTTCTACCATATAGAGAAAAAATGCACAGTAATACTCATATGTAATTTTCAAACAAACTATGTATGGTTCGTTACTACAAGTGTCGGCATTATTCCTGTTTCATATAATTTAAAATATATACATGTAATTTTCAGTTTTCGCCATTAATAAAAACGTCTTTTGAATTGTTCGACATTATAGATGTTGACGTATTTTTTCCAAAAACTTCTCGAGACAAAAATACAAAACTAGCTTTAAATATAAGTCGTATATTTCCCCCTTGTGCATGGATCGCATCACCGACCAGAGGTGACTCCCAGATCTTTTCCTCCCTTCCCGTGGTGATTGTGGAGATGCAGAGGTATTCTCGGTCTCTAGAAGCAACAATCATTACACCCTAACATTCCTTCACCATCCCAACTGACTGTAAGGACTTGGCCGGCGCCGTTATTGATCAATAATATTAGATCTGCTAAAATTGCACTTCGAGAGTAAGCGGAAACTCCCATCCCTTATTCATTTGGATCGTAGTGCAATTCTTACCAGTTCCGATCAATCACGGAGTAGCAACCATTGACATGTACAGTCAGTCTATGCTATGCTATGCTATAGGATGCAGTGGCTTAGCTAGAAATTATTTCTAGGAACATTAGGAATCTTGAGAAGAAAAATATTTTTTGACTGGCTTACATAAAAATAAACTTTTTTTAACCTCTTTTCCTTTACCTACATCCAAAACAGCTAAACTATCTATGTTGTATATTGCAATACCTAATTATTTAAAATTTATGCATAAAACTAAAAAACAAGAATATCAAAAACTATACTCCGGATAATCGAGTCTAAAATTCCTGATAATCGAGTCGCCGGATAATCGAGTCCGACCTGTAGTAAGAAATGATGAATGACGATTCCCAAGCAACACAGTTTGTTTCAACTCAAGAATAAACATGTCTCTTGAAACTAATCAGAGTTGAAACACGTCGAATATATGACTTACAATTGCACTGAATAGCAACGCAAAAAGTGCAAAAGACGGAGCCTGTTTGTAACATATTTGCGTTCTAGAAAAATTAATGTTTGTTGCAAAATATTTAAGAGGAAAAAAATGAAAACAAAAATATAAACGAGAATCGAACTCCCGACTTCTAGATCATAAATCTTCTCCTCTACTCACTATTCCACCAGCTCTTCGAAAAACTACCTCACCAATGCACTATATAAGCGAACATTGCATTGTTATTTATTACTTTACTGCACCCTTCGGAATACTTACTGGCAAAATATGGACAGAGCTATAGTTTTGGCAAAAATTTCGCGCACCATATGAGAAACACCTTGTAAACAAACAAACTGTTGCTAGAACATGTTTTCGTCGTTACATAATACGTGAGGTGCAACTCAACTATACTGCAACTTGATTGAAACAAACAAACTTTTAGCTGTCAAACACGTAGTTTAGTGCAACTTTTACGCAACTGGGTTGAATCTTCTTGAGTTGTGGATATTAAAACGCAACTTGCATGCAATGAAGTTATGTTGCGGAAGCTCTTAATGAATGTATATTGAAACATAACATTAAAATTGTAATTTTTCGAGAAGTTGCAAGAGTTTGTTTTGAAAGTTACAGAACACATCTTGATAAACTTAACTTCACTGATGCTTGCAGAGGTCATTTGCAACTAATCTCACCGTTTCAATAATGTTAGACGTCCAACCCGTAAATGCAAGTTAGTTGGAACGCCAATGAAACCTTATGAGCTTTAGATTAATATGCAACGGAACTAGAACTAGGTCAATTACAGATGTTTTTATTGATACATTTTTGAAACCATTTATGGGAAGCATTTCTTTGAAAGATGTGTCGCGTGCTACTTGAGTTGAGGAGTGAGCCATGAGGAGTGAAGAATGAGGACTGATAAGTGTGGATTGAAGAGTGAACAGTCAGGAGCGAGGATAAGGAATGAGGAGTGAAGAAGAGGAATGAAGAGCGAGAAGTGAGGAAGGCGGAGTGAGGATTGCGAAGTGAAAAGTGAGGATTGAGGAATGAGAGGAGTAAGGAATGAAGAATGAGAATTGAGTAGAGTGTGGAGTGAAAAGTGACGAATGAAGAATGAAGAGTGAGGAATTAAAAATGGGGAGTGAGGAGTGAGGAATAAGGAATGAGAAGGTAGAAATGAGAAATGATGATGATTAGATATGAGAAGTGAGGAGAGAGAAATGAGGAGTGAGGAGATAGGAGAGAGGAATGAGGAATGGGGAGATAGGAGTGAAGAATGAAGAGTGATGGATAAAAAAATGAGGAATGAGGTGTGAGGAATGAATAAAGATGATGATGAAGTTGTAGAAACAATTTTCTCACATTTCTGAAATATATGTATGTTATCTTTAATATGAAAGAACTCAAGGACAACGTGAAATGAATTATTGATAATATGAATTTATGTTTTTATTGAAAGATAATAGATGAAACAATCTTACAATTATAAGAGTAGATAAGGAGGAGAATGTAGGGATTGAAACGGGTACTATAGAAGATATCAAATAACAAGAAGGGCATATAGTTCCAGTAACAATGAAAAACTAAGGAGAGACGAATGACAAGTCAGTCTTGTAAGGTTTTTCGAGCGATGAAGTTGCGTTGGAATTGCAATTCGGCTGATTGAGCCATTAGTTTTGAATGTGCCAGTTCCTCCCTCCGGACACTACAATTAGGTTTCGAAAGTTTTCTTCGATAATTTTCGTTGTATTTCGAAGGCTTTATTTGGTGAAGAAGGCATTTAATACCGGCTTTAGCGCATCACCATCGGATGTTTTTGGCGGATGAAATATTTCAATATTTATTCCAATAGAATCCGTGTCGTCCGCGTAGCAAACAAATTGCGGGGACCTCTTGAAAACAAATCTCGATTGATTTGATCTTAACCGACTCTAGTCACCTGACCAAGCTGATTTTGATTCTGATCATGTCCCTGTTTCATTTTGAATATCCCATGAAGCGATTCTCAATACTATAAGATCCCTTTTCAACTATTTTCGATCTGACTGCAATATAAAGGAAACATACATCGAAAGTAATCTTGATGGTAATATTTATTTGCAAACAAAACTTGATATTGACAATAGTCTTGAAACTTTAACATACTTCGTTGTTGAAGCAAGGAGCATTGCAATACCTAAATTTGAATTAAATTTCGAATCTGTTGTTATAGACGATGATCTTAAACTCTTGATCCGTCCTAAAAACGTAAGGAGAAGGCAATTACAACGCACTTGCCATCCTTCTATAAACATTATATGACAGAATCAGTTAAAAAAAACTTAACAACGTTTTTCTTAATTAAGTCTTAATTAAGAAACAAAAATTTTGAAAATAAAATTTCTCAGTTGGTCCCTGGCATTGATACGCTTTGGCAAATATCTCGGAAGCTGATTCCAGCATACTGACTAATTGCGAAAAAGCTCAAAAACTTGTTATGCAGTTTAAAAGCGCGCATAACTTCAATGTAGGACTCACTAGTTCAATTTAAAAATAAATTGCTCAGTTAATTAATGATCATGTAGGCAATTCGCCTAAGGAAATTTGCTGTTATGAGGTTTCAACATATTGAAGTTTACATGTACACGAAATGCGAAATGACGATTCGATGTGGTATGGGGTATTCGAGTTCAGTTCGCCTTCGAGCGTTGGCGTCTCTCAAGGGGCTCCTCAGCTTGTAGGTTGAAGCGCCCATCTAGCGAATAGGGAGTCGTGGGTTCGATCCCCACCGGAGCACTTGGTTTCTTTTCGCAGTTTCAGTTTCAATTTGTACCTTTGACACGTGTTTCGTCGTGTACATGTCAACTTCAAATCGTTAAAATATTACAACAGTTATCAACAAAGTTAATCAGGATTTCGAAAGCATCAAGAGAACAATTTCGAAATTTCCTGGGAAACAGATTTGGAAGAAAAGAAAACTATTATTAAAACATTAGAAAGTCCTTGGCGATGATGGAAATATTTTTTTTATTTCATTGTTTTCTAGCAAGAACAGTGCAATGATAGGTTTTCACGAACTTTGCGTCGATTTTGAGTGGAAAACTAGTTTTAGAATTTGTAAGAAGATGAAAATTATTTGACTCAGAAAACGCTTTAAAAAGAGAACGTCAAAGAATTCCTTTCAGAAAGTAGATATTCAAAAAAAATAATCATCATATTTTATACGATTTCAGATGGGATCTGAATAATGAAATTAGAACACGTTATCTGAATTTAAAATTCCGCTTAAGCGAGAATAAAGGGAAAAGCAATATCATAAGTAGACAGGTTACAGTTCCGCCAGACGCAGGTAACTGAAAAATCCATTAAAATTCCTTAATCAACACAACTTCCACGCGAGAGTCAATCCACTGCCCGGTCTGCGTTAAGTTTTTTTTATCCGACCAGCAGCACAAGTCCTTTTCCACAAACGAGAAAGGCGGTCCCACAAGATCCGGTTCGTACCCCCCCTGCACCGCCGACACGTACCGGTGTTATTAAAAAATCAAGTACTTGGAAGGGAAACTTTCCTCTGAACCCTGCGGGGGCAAGGTCGCGCAGCCATCAATGGCTCTCGCCGCACCTGAGCTAAGACTGCAGGACAGGGCGTTGGAGGTGGTGGCGGCAGTAAAGAGAAAATTAAACCATTTCCCCAACGATCGACGCTGGCTTCCTCGGTTGTTCCATTGCACAGTTTTGAAACAAAGCAAAAACTTGCTTCGTAACCCTGCTATACTTTTACCCGGTAGCCATAGAGTAAGGTGGGGCAAAGGTTGGTGGAATAGTCATCTTTCCCGGGAGAAGTATAACAGGTAAGAATAAATAACATAAACTGTCAGTGGGCAAACATAATATTAAGGAGACGGTGGACCCTACTATGATTGATTTGATCTTAAACAACTCTAACCATCTTTGTAGCCTACTGGTTACTCACGCTTTTTTTATTTTGATCATGGCCCTGTTACATTTTAAATATCCCATTGAGCATTCGCAATCCTATCAGCTACAGTTTCAGTTAATAACGAGCCAACTGGAATATATATGTGGAACATACATCGTTAGTAATCTTGATAAGATTTTTTCTATCTCTAATAACGAGATTTTTAGCGCTGGACTTGTTCATCTCAGGACCAACGTCTGTGCTACCCATACGAGTCGTCACTATATCTCTTTACGTCATACGTTATAAGTCTCGGGAATGGGATTCGATCCCAAGTCCTCGGCGTGAGAGGCGTAAGTTTTAACCACTACACCAGGTCCGTTCCCTATCTTGATAACATTTCTTTGCAAACAATATATGACATTGACAATGCTCTTGATACTTCAACCAATTCTATTGTTGAAGCAAGGGGCACTGCAATACCAGTTTGAGCATTGAATGGTCATTTTTCATACAAAACGGTCAAGTTTGGTGTCCGGATCTCAAATTCAACTTGTCAAATCTTAATCGATTTCTATAATTTTTGGAGTGAAACTTTCTAATTCGAATAGTAAAAACATTTGTTTGAATTGAAATATAAATCAAAAAACAAAAAGAAAATTTTGCACCACTTTACTCTAACTACAAGAGGATGGCAAAAAAAAAGGATGAAACCGGCAGTAAACGTTATCTCTTCAGCAGGACCTCATTTACCTGGGAACAATGCGCTCGGCCAGCAGAGCCCGGCGGACTCTCGGGGCTTGGCCTTTGTGTTGATTATACACGGCCAAATGAAGGGCCGCGGGTTAAACGCGAACGGAACGGGGATGCAATGCATTAGTTAATATTATCACCCTCTGCTGCGAGTTTTAACGATGATGGTGAGTTAGGGGCTAGGTGCGCCAGTGCCAGTGGATGGACGAAGTACGATAATAAGTGATGATTACAGCGAGCTGGATGATGATGATGGTGATGATGATGACGACGAGGGTGATCATAATAAGTGCAAGAAATGGTTAGCACGTAGCCTTGAGTGCGGTTTTTGTTCAAACTGGGTGAATGGGGAAACCTACAATGAATTTTATATAAAATCTTGAAGTAAAATTAAAAGCATTTGGAGAACATAGTTCACTGAGATGAATAGAGATCAGTTATTTATTATTAGCAGAATCTTTCAAGAACTTCTCAGAATTTCTTGGAGGTTTCTTAGGCGATTCTTTCAGAGCTTATAGCAAAAATTTTCCGACAGATTTCAGGAAAGGAATTTCTATGAAATTTCATGTATTTTACCATGATTTTCATTCTATATTCCTCCATGAATTCCTCCTGGTGAATTCGGCACCGCTCAAACGTCAATTTAGTGAACTCTTGCATTGGTCCATTGCTATGGACCTATGCACGGGTTCATTATTTGACGTTTTGGCGGTGCCGTGTTATTTATGTAACCATGGAAATCAGTGAATTCGGCACCGCTCAAACGTCAAATTAGTGAACTCGTGCATCGGTCCATGGACCAGTGCACGAGTTCACTATTTGACGTTTGAGCGTTGCCGTGTTATTTATGTAGCCATGGTAACGAATGAATATTTATTATCCACGATATCAATTTGGAATTGGAAAGAAAAAAAACGGTACAATGTTTAGAACATTCGGCAGTTTTAACGGTTCATCTAGCACCATCTGCCCTGTAACAGGTATCTCTTCTATTATGTCAACCGTCGATTGAAAAAGTTAGTACGTACTAATTAAGGAAACATGCTGTATGTTTTTGGTTGAGTCACGTCTCTTCCATAAGGTTTGGTGTTAGACAAAAATATCAAGAATAAAAGTTCGAATATTAAGTGAATGTTGAACTGAGTGACGTTATTATCTGCCATCACCGTTTTTTGTTGATGTTGCATTGAATTAAGTATTTTTCAGTTACCATGTATGACAAATTAAAAAAATGAAGAATTCGATAAACAGAATGATGTGATGCATAAATGCCGTCTCTTCTTTTCTCTCTCGTTTTTTTTTTGAATTGGGTTTCCTATTAAGATTCTATATATCCTAGCGCTACCGGTATAATGCACGTAATTTGCTATTTTCCAATTGATTTTTAGATGCATGTAAAAAGCACCATTCAATTATACAATTGGAATCCGCCGGAACTTTCGAGTGTCCCACTGCTTTACCTTGGGTTACGCGCTGACACCGCTCAAAAGTCAAATTAGTGAACTCGTGCATTGGTTCATGGACCGATGCACGAGTTCACTATCTGACGTTCGAGCGGTGCCGAATTCACTCGTTTCCATGGTCACATGAATAACACGGTACCGCTCAAACGTCAAATAGTGAACTCATGCATCGGCCCATCCAGCGTACTGCTTGCTTTGCTTGGGCCTTTCACCCAAAGCAGTGCGCTGGATGGTTAGCTTACGATGCCTACTGTGTTGTGTTGAAAACGACCTGGCTGTTGGATAGGCGTTGAGTCATAGAGCAGAAACTATTGAATGGGCTGTTGCTGCTAAACGTTAGACTGTTTAGTATTGGCGATAACTTCGTCCCGGGTCGGCACAATGCACTGACATCTTGAAATCATCTGCGATGGTTTTCTCACCGTTGTGCGATCAACAACAATTCTTTCCTTGAATATGATCGCGAACTGGCGATTTCTTCCTTCAGCAAGCGCACTAACAGAAAAACACGACGAATTGACGCTGGAAGAGATGCTTTCACCCTTTTTTCTTACAATCTGTTAGAAATATTCTTCCATTCGTCGCGACACGGATGATTCCCGAAACGAAGCCCTTTTTAGCGTCCACTTTTGTTCACTCACTCACAGTCACTGTTTGCGGTTTGGCTTTTGCCGTTCTCATTCGTACGGTCTCTTGGTAGTGGTGGGCATGCGTTTTTGGTTCACTCACACAAACGCAACGCACTAGCATTGGGCGCTTCTGCCATTAGAGTTCAAGTTTTTCAACACGGGATCGGAATAAAAGTTAAATGTTCACGTTCGCTTTCGGAGTCATTTTACACTGTGTACCTTCGCCAATCCGGTTCGAAGGACCAAATGTTAACGCCAGAAGCTCAATTCATGGGGGATTGGTCTGGTTTAGGTACACTGAACGGATGGTTCCTTCTACCAGAAGTCACTAGAACACGTTTGGATGCAAATCATTGTTTATTGGTGGGTTTCAACTTGTACACTTGAATTTTATGATACTAACAGAAGTAATAGGATGGTATTGGTACCATTTGAGCGCTAACCAGCAGCACAACTGGCTTGAGTATCACTCACATAATAGTTTATTTGTGGACTGTGGAACTGATTGTCTATTGAAAACTGTATTTTGTACTAACTCATACTGATTGTCATTTGGACTTCATATATGCTTCTTGTACAATGGGATTTCTTACAACAAAGAGATTCTTATCTAGGGTAGATGTACCAATAGTGGAGGTACTAAGAACGATTGAACTTCATTTAAACGCCCAAATTCAAGATGCGCAATTAATGTACATGCTAATGTTGTAACGGGAAGTAACGACCATTAACTTAATGAGAAAAATGATTTCATCGCAGTAATCCACGGCATGTCAGTGAAAAATAATACCTCCACTATTGGTACATAGTTCCTTTAGTTGCGGTATATTTTTAATTTGTGTTCCTATAGTTGCGGTATCCCTTGTTTTCTTATGGGATCCTCCGCTATAGGAACACTTTACCGCAACTATTGGTACAAGCAAGTAAAGTTTTAGCTCTTTTAGTGATATTTCATCAGTTTTAAAGCAATTTTAACGATCTTTTCAACTATTCCGTGTATCAACAAGCCAAAACGTCGTTTGTAAGTGTCGGTTCAGTGGTTAATGTAATAATATTAGTGAAAACGGCACTACCGCAACTATAGGAACACCCACAACTAAGGAAACACTAACCCTACTTTTAGTAGAACGCAGTTGGTCTTGTTCACTATCTAGTGTTGCTTTATCATGAACTGCTAAGTAGGCGTGCATTATAACCACTATTGCAAGTCCGTCCCCACAGTAGAAGCATTAACCTAAGAATGCTAATGTCGCTACTGTTCGTGTTACCAACATCTAGTTTGCCACGCGCTGAGGCCTGAGTACCGGGCCTCACAGTATCAAATCAATTTTAAAAAACAACACATATCATTGGCATATAAGAAACAGTGAAAACCCATAACTAAAAGTAAACATAAATGAAACCAGTTTTGTGATAACAGCGCCATTAGCGTTCTACTACTTATATTTCTATTGTCCCCACCATATATTCTTGCTGGAATTCTTCTAAGCTGATTAGGATAATAATGATGATTTTATCACAGCATAGCGTCCTCGATTTCTTGTAGGGACAGTTTTTGGTGCTCAAACAAAAATTCCTTCAAATGGATTAATAAGTTTTCCAGTAATTATTTATTCTTGGAAATACGGTTAGGATATCTACAAAAAAAACCTGAAATTTATTTAAGAAATTCTTTGAGAAAATGATTTCGATGACAGTCACCTCCAAAGATAACAACAACAATTAGAGCATGAATGTATTCGAAATTTCGTCAAGGAATAGTTCCAATGATCTTCTAAGAAATTCCAAATCTAAGTATTCTTCCACAAATACCTGCAAGGAATTCGTCAAGACTGTGTTTTTTCATAAATTTCGGAGGAATTATTTTAAAGATTCTAAGAAATTTCTGGAAACTTTTTTGGAGAAATAGAAACATAGCTCAAATAAATTCAGAATGAATGCATTGAGAAAATTTTGAAGCATTTATTGAAAAATTTATTCCCGGCAGAAGTTTTCCTTACAAATAATCCAAAAGAAATCTTTGGAGATGTTTTAGAAATTTTCCTAGATCATAGACGAGTGAAATTGCTGGATATATTTCAGGAGAATCTTTGCAGGAATTCGTGAACAAATGCTCCATAACATTGTAGAAAATTCGGCGGGAAACTCTGAAAGAATCTCTTTCAAAAAATGAATGAGTACAACTATAGTCAGTTTCTTCGTGGGAACGTTCCATGGAGTAAATGACAAATAAATTCTCAAACAGATCAATTATGGGAAGAATTCCAGAAAAATCCATACGAAATTGTAAAAAGCTTTCCTGAAATAAATCTATTCATATATTCTTATAGAGATATAACAGGAAGAATCCGGGAAAGTTTTAAAAAATGTGTGAGAAAAACTATTGTATAATTTTTGTACTTATTTTTGGAGTTCTTGAGTACCATTGAACGAATTTCTGAGAAAAAAAAAATCAGGAACCTTTCTAGAAGGCTTTCCTTGTCGAATTCGTGGAAACAAGTTTGTAAGCCTTTTTCCCTTACGGTTTTCTCGAGAAATGCTTGGAATTTTTCTGGAAAATTTCACAACAGAATTTTCGAGAAAACTTGTAGCAATAAGAATGTGGAAAATCTTAGAAAAAAACGATGGATCCAATTTTATTATTAATTAGCAAAATTTTCGGCTTGGATACTATCATTAATCGGGACCGCTTCTAAATTGTACAATATTGCTAAACCATGTATTAATATTGGTCACCATGATATATAACTGCAAGACAGTGTTAATTACACTTCCAAAATTGAACCCAAAATAAATTTACAAGGATTTAACATTGCGGTTTCGAATCAAATAGATGTATGACAAAAAAACCAATGTGATTGTTTAATGTGAATATTTTTTGAAAAACAAAGTTGCCAAATAAGTCCTAACCTAGACAGCGTCCATGAATGACGTAACGTTTATATTGACAATTTTCGATCCTCCCTCCTCCCTTCGTAACGCTGGAAATTAATTTCTAGAATATCCGAATATCGATTCTAAAGTTTCAGGTTCAAATTTTCTGCCGAGCTGTAGAATGAAGTAGTTTGAAAAATGAAGAAATCTGTGTTCCATGAACAAATTTACTGCCTTACGAAAATTGATCCCGAAGACGTTCTGAAAATGCCAACTGTATTCAGAATTGTGCAACTCGAGTTCATAATGTATAAGTTTTTTTTAAATCATGAGGTTTGATATGTTGTATGACAGTATTAACTCATCTCCTCACACATCGATTCCTCGGAAACTCGGAATTCAGGTTTATACACATTGATTTCAGAATGTGCAGCTCAGACATAGAATGGGACATTTTTTCAAAATCATGAAGTTTTATGCGTTGCATAGAGTTATGAAGTTTTATGCGTAGATAGATCTGTTACATAGGTTCCTCCGAAACTCAGATGCCGATTTCAAACTACCCCAAAAGGTTTTAGTTTATGTTATTTAGTCATAGAATGCATTTTTTTTTAGAATCAAGATTCAAGTTTGATTTGCCACATGATAGGGTTAGAGGACAAAAGGTCGAAAGACAAAATATCAAAAGGCAAAAGGTCAAAAGCACAAAACGTCGAAAATGATTGGCTCAGTGGGAATATTTTCCATCATTGAACAAAGATTTTCGATCGTTTGTCCCTTCTTTTTGTACTTTGCCTTTTTTCCTTGCGACCTTATGTGTTTCGATCTTCTGTCCTTTTGATCTTTAAGGCCCAAACGCAATGACAGCGGAACGGCAACGGAAATCGGAACCTGTTCGCCAGGATGAACTAATAACATGCTTGTAAATTCAATATTGGTTCACTTTCCTTTTTTCACAGCTTAATCGAGATGGTGTGATTCATGCTGGCAAACTGGTTCCGCTTTCCGTTGCCGTTCCGCTGTTATTGCGTTTGGGCCTTTAGTCTTGCAGTCTTTCGACCTTTTGTCATTCAACTTAAGTCATGATAGTATTAATGCACTATAGAAAATCGTTGCCGGAATTCGTTCCTCTGAAACTCGGATACCTACCATACCTTGTTGGCTACAGCGTACCGTCACGCCATTGCCGGGCGTACTGTAGAGCTCCATCTGTGTTAGTGTTGGGCGATACTTCTCCAGTTGCTCCGAACGTTTAGGGCCGCCAGGTCCTCTTCCGTTGCGTATCCGGAATGTACCACGAAGACGATGACCTCTACCTGGTTGCCTGCTGGATATTATTTTCCCATTTCTTTCTTCCGACATTTGCACCAAGTGACCAGCCTAGTGAAGTCTTTCGTATTTTACACGATTAATGTTATTCGCATATGTATACACTTGATATAACTCACACGCATATTTGGAACCATGAAATTATCAAGCTTGAATGAACTGATACTTTCGACTGAGGGCTCATGTAATTTATGGCATTACGGAGCCGAATAAATTCCGAAATTATTCTTCTATGTCAACTTACCTATGATGGTTTTGGAAAAAGGGTATCAGTTAAGGTGAAGATGAATCGAAGCCAAAACTCAACTTTTCAAGAGCACAAATCTGGAGAACCGAACATTCGTTTGAGCGGAAAACTTGATCGATTTGTCACTCGCTGGTGGTGACCAATCGATTAAGTTTTCAGCTCAAACGGATGTTCGGTTTCCCAGATTTTTGCTCTTGATAATTTGAGATTTGGCTAGGATGCATCTTCACCATAATAAACATTTCATTTGACATTTAACTATTCATGCTATGTAATGTGAACATGTTGCAATGGACAATTGATCACTGTACCGTTACAATTAGCTATGACCACCGTTCTTCATGAGCCACTACAATCACTTTCTCATAATATTACATTTCCAGAATATAGCTGAGTGGTGAAAGCATATATAACTGAGCATTTTTATAGCTAACTGGTACAAAGGTGAGTAGGTCTTCAAACTAACAAAGATAGATAGGTTGCAAGGATTAAATGAGAAATAATTTCAGGATTTATTCGACTCCGTAATGTTATATGCTACATAAACCCTTAGTTAAAAGTAAAAAATGTAGGGTTTTAGATACTTTCAAATCTTGTTTGTATTGTTTAAGTTTTTTAAAGACATTTAAAGGCTAAGAGTCATGAAAATTCTGAAAAATGAATTCTAAGTCGTCCTACTACAGCGACCGGCGAAAAAAACAAATGATCATTTTCATTCAAAATGGCTGAGTATGGAAACTTCGATCTTGACTCCTAGAGCTCCAATTGATCTGAAAATTGTTCCGCCACAAGGAAATAACTTGAAATTTGTGCAGTAAAAACTCAAACCATTTTGATCACATACTTTGAAGTTATCGAAATGTCCCATATTGAAAGATATGTCAAAATTTTGGTTTTGATATATTTTGAAAAGTATGAATTTTTTTGAAAAAAAGTTCTACATACTTGTTTCTATTGTTTAACCAAACATTTCTGACAAAGGGTATATTTCTCTAAATCCTTTCGTTTCAAGAATTGTTCAAAATAAAAATTTAGCATTTTTTACAAAATGGAGCATTTGCGATCAATTTAAAGTGGGTGATCAAAATGCTGTGCTAGTTGCGGTGAAAATTTCGGAGCTCAAGGAGCCAAGATCCAAGTCACGAAACACGGTAATTTTGTATGGTAAACAGTAAAATTACCTTATTTTTTTGCCGGTTACTGTAGGACATTTAAGTATAAAATATTAAAATTTGAATATATCAATTTTTTACTGACACATAGCTTTGAGGCAAGTATTTTTTGAAAGATAAGACTATAAACTAAAACCATGCAAGGAATATTTTAGGTGACTCATGATTCATTCGTCGGCGCCACACACCATTTTCTAGTTTCCCACCCAGTTTTGTTCGCAGCACTTTACGCTTAAAAACACCGAAAACTTTCCGGTCTGCCTCTTGCAACGTCCACGCTTGGTGCCCGTAAAGAGCCACCGGAAGAATCAATGTTTTATACAAGGCGAATTTTGTTTCCGTTTGCAATTTGTGGAACGTAGGCTGGTTACGTAGTCTGTAAATGGCCCTATTCGCAGCCGCAGTCTTTTCACTTTGCGGGAAACGTTATTGTTACATGTCACAAATGTTTCAAGGTGAACAAACTCTGCAACTACATCAAACACATCCCCATAAAACACTATCTCAGCACCTACTACGCATACTTCTATATCAAACTGCAATCATGAACTTCGTTTTGGTAGAATTAATGGTCAGCTCAGACAACCAAAACGTACGTATAACGAAGTCACATCGAGGCTTTGCATGTGTAAAATGTCACTTATAAGATGTCGCGAATAGGCCTTCGACGTATAAAAGTGGAGGTGATATAGGGTAAATGATGGCTTCGGCACCCTGAGGGTATTTTCGGCAACATTAACTTATCGTCCTTGTTAGAACAAGGGTTACCTTCAATGTACTCAACATGTTCCTTGAACTATAATCTTCCATATAAATCACATTCTTGACGAAAATATTATATTACATGGGTTTTATTATTAAATGAAATAAATGCTTTCGAAATCATCGTCATTCGTGAGCTGCCGAACAGAACAACACAAGAACAGCTTAGGAAAAACTCACCACTTCGAAAGGTCCAATTCTCCGCTCCAATGCCAATTTTTTCACAAAATCTACGCACCGATCACTTATGCACAATTAAACTTTTGATTGGTCTATAAAGCACTCGAAAATACTTAATTTTTATGCTTCAAATCACAAGAAAAAATTAATGAACTTTGTTTTCCTCGGCAATCACTTTTTATTACTGCACCAGGTTGCCAGAAAACCATATTCAATTGCGGTGTAATTATTATTCACGATTTAAATTTAAAATTAATTTATTGGAATTAGGCAACAAAGCACGCATGGGTAATAATTGAGTCTTTCAATGTCTTCCTTATTTGAAGATTGTAGCGCATAAACCTCAAAATACTGAGAAACATATAAAATATACGTCTTTTAATAGGTTAACTATTTTGGCAACACTCCTGTTGTTCTACAGGCAATCAGTAGATGATGTGATTGTGTCAAATCAAAAGTGAGTAGATTTGAAAAGGGTCTATTCTGATTTTCTCATACACTGAGAAGAATATGAACCTTAAAAATTACTGGCAAGGTTTGGATTTTGATCAGAATTAGCTGATCTAACCATATTCGGAGAGTGATATTCAAAAACAAAAAAAAAAATTAAATCCTGGGACATCGCAATCGGATTTTTTTTAATACACCCCAACCTCTTTTTACGACCGTTATCGGGGGGTCGTAAAAAAAATCTGGGTAATAATTATGTTTTTGAAAGATGAAACGTCTATATGCGGAAATACTGATACGGGATATTCGGCAAAGTTGAAGCATGGGTTGAGAACTTTCCAAAATGGCCGTTCAAGTTTTCATATTTTGGTAATAGATGGCAACACTGCTCGATTGTTATCACAAGAGCCAATTTTATGGGGGTGCAATTAGCAAATACCAAAAATTTTTAAAGATAACGATACCGAATGTTCACCAAAGTTGAAGGAAGTGTTGCGTGCTTTACAGTTGGCCGAATCACAAATGTTCATGTGGCTGGCAGCACTGTTCAAAAAGAATAAAGAAAAGATCAAAACTATAAAACTTGAGCGGAACAGAAAAATAGAATATTTAGCAACATAGCAATACTTTTCAACTGTAATCCAGTTTTTCATGAAGGGTTCAAAATTTTGTCGTAGCTGGCAACACTGCTTAAGTGAAATTGCGTCACCGGCAGTACAAGTGTGCATGCAACTTTTGTTTTGCGGATATCTCAGGATCCTGACCACTTAGAAAGATGGCGTCTTCGGCAAAGTTATTCAGTAGCTCAAAGACTATCATTATTCTGGCCAAGAGATTCGAGATTTGGCCACCAGGCGGCGCTAGTGAGCGTAGAATTTTTGTTTTACGGATATTTCAGGATCCTGACCACTTAGAAAGATGGCATCTTCGGCAAAGTTATTCAGTAGCTCAAGGACTATCATTATTCTGGCCAAGAGATTCGAGATTTGGCCACCAGGCGGCGCTAGTGAGCGTAGAATTTTTGTTTTGCGGATATCTCAGGATCCTAACCACTTAGAAAGATGGCGTCTTCGGCAAAGTTATTCAGCAGCTCAAGGACTATCATTATTCTGGCCAAGAGATTCGAACACCAGGCGGCGCTAGTGAGCGTAGAATTTTTGTTTTGCGGATATCTCAGAATCCTGACCACTTAGAAAAATAACGCCTTCGGCGAAGTTTTTCAGAAGCACAAGCGCTATCATTATGAAAGCTATGCGATTCAAAATTTTGCCAAGGGCTATCATTATTTTTGTCAAAAGATATAAGGTTTTTCCCACCAGGCAGCGCTAGTAAGCACGATATTTTTTGTTTTGCGGATGTCTCAGGATCCTGGCCACTTAGAAAGATGGCGCCTTCGGCAAAGTTATTCAGAAGCTCAAGCGCTATCATTATAAAAGCTATGCGATTCAAAATTTTGCCTCCTGGCGGCGCTAGTGAGCATGAAGCTATTGTTTTGCGATCCTGACTACATAGACATGGCGTCTTGGGCAAAGTTGAGCTTCTCAGCAAGTTTATCGAAGACGCCATCTTTCTAGGTAGTCAGGATCCTGATGTATCCGCAAAACAAATGTTTCATGCTCACTTGTGCCGCTTGGTGGCAAAATTTTGAATCTCATAACTTTTATAATGATAGTCCTTGAGCTACTGAACAACTTTGCAGAAGGCGCCATATTTCTAAGTGGCCAGGATCCTAAGATAACCGCAAAACAAATGTTTCATGCTCACTAGCATCACCTAGTGGTAGAATTCCGCAATTCAGTGATGGTGATGCTAGCCCTTAAACTACTGAACAATTTTGCTGAACATCATGATCCTCTATTTTGAATACTTTGTATTGCGATTTTTTTCACCACTTAGACTTTAGTGATCTGAATTTCGTCTTTTTCAGATTTCGCCTTCGATTTCGCTGCCCCTTTTCGATCACCACCGCCCATGCAATTATCCTGATGTTCATGACAGTTTTCTCCGGTCGGCTCAGTGTTTACCATTTTCTCTTTGTTCTCGACTCACCAGCTGGTCTTGTTTACACAACAAATCCAGCTGGTCCTCCGATGTTTACAGTCATCGTCATTGTTCTCATGAACCAGCTGGTTGTGTTTTCGTGTCAAAACCAGCAGGTAGCGACTGAAATCAAGGACGAAAGGTAAATGGTGTTTGAAAATGTACTATGAGTACATTATTGGCAGCTTCTCAATTTCGTCATGAAAGTCTAATCATTCGTGAAAATCACAATAAGATATTGGTCATTTATAAAAACGGTCGTTAATCTAAATTTCGGTCGTTAAAAAGTGGTCGTAAAACGAACCGTCGGTAAAAAAACGGTCGTAAAAAGAGGTTGGACTGTAATACCATTCATTCTCTCGGTAATAACTTGGTGAAAGAGCGTTCAAGAGCAACAACCTTTACATACCAAAACCATATCGAGTCATTCAGCTTGTCAGTGAATAGTTCAATTCACGGTGAAATTCTTGACATTGAAAAATGAAAACAACTATGCAAGTACCATCGTTGGGGGTGAGATTTGGCCAAAAATGCGTAAGTTCTCATTTATTTTTAAATGATTTCGCAATTTGACTTGATATGTTCGGTTAAATATGAGAATACGTTGCAAATGCTGAACAAATAATTGAAATCTGATTATTTTCCTTTAAAAAGGAATCATTTGAAAATTGGCCCAAACTCACCCCTTCGAGAAGGTGACATTGGGCCAAACAAACTACACTCAGGAAAACGAACTATCGATAAACATAGGAACCCCATATGAAAATTCGCCACAAGAAATTGGATTAAAATTCATAAATTTACGTCATGGAACAGAAATTTTAAAACAAAAATAGTTTTCGCGGCAACCTGTAATCGAAAGACCTTGCTTAGTTTTGTAACAAAAACTACCCAAAAACATGATTTTTTAAAGAAAAAATCGAATTTCTTTGGATTATTTAAGTTTTTTAGCCGAATATTACATGTTTCATATAAAACTTATGTTTCTAAAGCATTTTGTTTGAATAACAAGTTGAATAGTGTATTTTTTAACATGTGCAAATATATCATTGTTTCAAAATTATTTAAAAAATATTGCCAAGTCCTTTTCAAAGGTTTAACAAATAAGGAAAACCAGTTTCAGCTTTAAGAATATTGTTTAACTGATAAAAATTAAAATGTTGAATAACTTGGTCAAAACAGTAAAATGCGGTGTATGCAAAGTTTGAACACAATTAAATAAGCTTCAAAACTATGCAAAAAGATTTGGAATTGGTTGAGTATTCATGAAATTATGGTCAAACAAAGATATTTTTTCAGTAAAATAAAAAAAATTGGAGGAAACTACTTTTTATTGAAACTAGTTTTGATTTTACACAAATATGATGTTCTACAAAGTTTTCAAAAACATAATTTTTAAAGTAATGGTGCTGAAATTACCGAAATTATGGTGACTTCACTGAAGGCCATTTTTTATAGCTTGAAAATTCACCTCCAAGACGCTTGCACCTCTAAATTTTAATATTTTTGGCTCAAACTTCGAGGTTTCTCTACTAATATGATTCGAATTCAGAAGAGTACACGAATTTTTGGTTTTGAGAACTTTTGAAAAATAAGCCGCACCCTAAATAGACCGTAGCGCATGTGCGAGTAGCAAATAGGAGCATGCATGTAACTCATTCAAACGCAACTCTGAAATTCAAGTAATCCCATAATCGCGTTCCGATGATTTTTCTTGCAGAGCACAATATTATGAATCAATTAACCATGACGTCACGCTGCAACTTCTAGGTTGGATTCGCACCTGCTGCAAGTTTATTACCATGACATGGCCATTTTTAAAGCCGAAATGCTGCCATAGTGAGATTGAATACGAAATTTATTCGATAAAATAAATGAAAATAGGCAGTGTCCATTAATGACATAACGTTAAAATGTACAATTTTCGACCATTCCCCCTCTGCAACGGTCTTTGCATGAAAAAAAAAAATGTGTTTGAGCCGCAACGTTTGAGCCTACTCCCCCTCCCCCTAGAGCGTTACGTAATATGTGGACGGCGCCTTAGTTCGCATAAATTTAGTGGCGTTGTGTATTCAATTTGAATTTCCGCTATTTTATTTCTAACTGCAATTATTTTCTCAGTGTAGTCTGTATTTTTCTGCATTGGCCCTTTCAACGTGTAGAACATAATGAGTGACGTTTAATTTCAGGAATTGTCAACAAATACGAAATGTTACCAATACATAAACTAGTTTTTGCGCAGTTTTGGATTGCCGAAGTGAACATTTTTGTTGCCGATAATAGTAATTGCATTGTCGATAAAAGAACAAGTACCTCGTGACTTTGGTGAGGAAAAATAGAAGATTAAGAGAACAAAATAGTGTTTTAAGTATAACAATCAATAAACGAAGAATGCTCAAGTGTAGTTCAGGTGTCTCCTGCTAATTGTTGTGCTCCATTGTTGCGTAAAATTGCCTTCTTAAAAGTTCAGCTGCTTAGGCTGCCGACAATACGTAAGTTCCCCTACGTGCATATATTATGTGATGAAAAATTGCATACAATGCGAGTGTATAAACCCAGCTAACCTGTGATCTTATGGACTTAACATATGATTACAATTTGACAGATGCTACGGATTGATTCAATTTACTTTGTACGAGTATACGTACAAATGACAAATGTACAAATGAACTCAGAAAAAAGCGTTATATACGAGGAAACTTATCAATCTGACGATATAATCCACCGTGTTTTGCGGGTTTGATGTTATTTGTAATGTGTATGAATTTACGAGTTATAATTTAAACTTTTATGCGACTTCTGGTTGTTTCCCCCTTTAGGGGCACGAAGGCCTCCTCCACTGACCAGCGATCGATTCCAAAAATGTCGATATCGTCTGCAAAGCCAAGGAGCATGTGTGACCGTGTGATCAAAGCACTGTTTCTCTGCACATCAGGTTGTATAATAGCACCATCGCGTGCAAAATTGAACAGTCCATTCGAAAGTACGCCTCCCTGCTTCAACCCATCTAACTTCACACACCAAATTGCACCTCGTCTGCAATTCGAACACTTGGTTTCGAACAATTCAGTGTTGCACGTATCAGTCGAATTAGTTTTGCCGGAAAACCATGTTCAGGCATTAACTGCCACAGCTCATTTCATTTCACTGAATCGTACAATAAACAGATGGTGAGCCTGCAAGTTATACTCCCGGAATGTATCTAGGATCATTCGCAAGGTAAACATCTGGTCCGTTGTCGAACGGCCCTCACGAAAACCAGTGGTCTCAGTATGTTAAACAGGATGTGCAAAGTATTTTGTTCACCAAATCCAGTAGGGAAATTCCTCTGTAATTGCAGTCTGTGGCTTTTCTTGTAAATTTGACATATGAAACCGTCCAACCATCCGATGGGCGTTTCTTCGTCCATACCTTCGGAATTACTCGGTGAATCGACTGGTCAATTCCATGCTTGAGAAGCTCGACCGGGATCTCGTCCTTCACAGCAGCTTCACATTTCTCCTGATCGATGTTAGCCTTTTCAACTTCTCCTATGGTCGGCATCAGCAATGTTCATCCTGTTTATCGCTACATTTCAATGTTCACCGTTTATCATCTGCTAAAAGTGCTTCTTCCACCTAGCAGCAACCACCGTTCTATCGGTCAGCGCATTCTCTTCTCGATCATTCCACATGGCGGGCACTGGTGCGGCATTGTGCCGTGCGCCATTGGCCATTAAGTAAATTTTCCACATATCGTTCCGGTTCAAGCTATCTTGAATTTCAGCTACCAGATTTTCTTCGTGCTGCCTTTCCTTTCTAGGCGGATTCGCTTTTCTTCGGCTCTGTCCTGTGTCGCTCTCTGTTCAGCCGTGTACTGGTCATAAGCGTACGGCTTCTGGCTACATTCTTCACGTCTCTGGCAGTCATTTCGTCTTCGTCATTGACCATTACCAATGACTTCCCGTGCTGTTGTTGTCACAGCTTCGTAGATAGGGTACCATAGACATCTCCAGAAACTCTAATTCTTCCCAACTGCTCGTCTAGCTGCAGCCGGTATTGTGCAGCTAACCTTTCCTTAGTTAGATTCTGGATACAAAAATATCGTGGATAAAAAATGTTTCGGCGCACATGTCTAATTCGAAATTCCTTCCACACTCCAAACCGGAGCAAGTTGAGTAACGACCCGCTCGCTGCCCAAAGTGTGAATCCCAATCAATTGCCATTCATTGCCCAACTCGAATGGATTCACACGTCTTCCCCGTATCCTAGGTTAATCCCGTCCCCTCCAAATCCCCTCACGCCAACCGTGGGATTCGTGGGGCTTTCCATCCGTGTGAAGTGCTTATCAGCATGCGGTTGCTGTTACGGTTTTGCACGAAATCGACGGACTCAACCACACGGACGGTCAATCACCTCCTCCAAACGGTGCTATCTACTCTTCTAACCGGTGCAGCTAGCACGATGATACGCCTTTTCTGTTGATTTTTGGCTGCTCTACATACAAAGCTGGTTCGGAAAATATGCATCCACCACAACTATCTGGCTCTTCGCCGTAGCCGTTCACGTGAGCTGCCAAGCTGTTTGCTTAGAACGAGTGGAGAACCTCGTAATGTACACAAATTTTTCCCTCCGAAAAATACCACATTCATGGCACAAGCTTCGTGTGCGCCACATAAATTCTGAAAATGTTACGCCCGGCTTTGGGTCCCGAAACCTGGTGGTCTTCCAGTGCTGATCCCACTGTGCTGGCTATTTACCAGGTCCGGTTACGGTGCGGTATCTGTGTAAGCGTGTAACGTAGATATATGTCTAATGTAGAACGTAACTTATACGGAGGCATCCATTTTGCTTACAGGATGCAGAGGGAAGCAACAGAGAATATCAACAAGGGAGAATGGTGAGTGTGCGACTGACTGGTTGCTTGTTATGACTGGCGTTATGCTTCTCGGTCGACTGCAGAGTTTTGGGTAAGGCTCGGTTTAGTAACAAGGATCAATGGAGATGTACGAGGAAGATGGGTCGTTTCACATGAGAAATTTGGAAGGTTACATGGCTGCTGCAGTTGTTTCGTTGTCAATTTTCTGAGCGACGAAACAGCATATATATGCAGAAATAAAGTGTATCACCTCGAACAATTATTGTCAGTTTTAACTTTTTTTTTGATTATAGAATTCTGCACAGTTAAAATGTATTGCATCAAGTTGCATGTAGCAAAATAATCAATAAAACAATAAATTTTTTTGTTTAAAGTTAGAGGTCGGCTTCTGTAAATATCATATGTTGAATTTTAGAAGCACAAGGAGGAAACTTTAACTTTTGCAAGGCCTGTGTCTTTCACAAACAAAGATTCCTGACATCCCTGAGGTAACTCGGGTAAGTCAGATGTAAAAATATAGTATAATATTGGCCCCAGAATGCTGTCTTAAGGAACACCAGCACTAACAGGAAGTCTTTCAGACTTGAAGTTCTGATAATTAACCAGAAGTGTACGATTAGATCAGATAGCTTTGGATTATTCTAGCAATGTGTTTTGAGGAATTAAAGTTTTTTGATTTTACAATCAAGCCTTCATGCCAAACACGGCCAAATGCCTTTTCTATGTCTAGAAGACTAGTAGAACAACCTTCAGATTTGTTGGAACGGATCAAACTTGTTACACTTAAAAGTTGGTGAGTGGTCGAATGTCCATGGTGGTGTTCGAACTATTAACTGGCAAATATTGATTTTTCGTTGACGAGGACAATCATTCTGTTCAAATGACCTTTTCAAAAAGTTTACTGATGAAGGAAAGCAAACTGATTGGACGATAGCTAGAAGCTTCTGCAGGATTTTGTCTGGTTTTAAAATTGGTACAACTTTAGTATTTTTCCATTTGTCAGGAAAATATGCCAACTGAAAACATATATTTAATATATCAACTAATAATGATAAGCTACTTTCTAGAAGTTCTTGATGAGGATGTAGCAAATTCCATCAACGTTAGGAGCTTTCATGTTTATGAATTTTGTAATAATAGTTCTCCCTTCTTCCAAATCAGTCTCCCAGGAATTTTTGAAAACGTTCTCTTGATTGAGAATGTTTTCGAAGTCCTGATTTGCTATTGGACTATTAAGTCCGAAATTTAAATTGTGCGCACTTTCAAACTGCATAGCAAGTTTTGAGCTTTTTCGCAATTAGTTAGTAATAATTTGTTTTCCTCTTTCAATGCCGGTATTGGCTTCTGAGGTTTTTTTTTCAAAATTTAAGATAATTTTCAAAAAAGCTTAGAGCCAGGGTCCAATTGAAAAATTTTATTTTCAAATCTTTTGTTTCTTAATTGTTCAAAACGTTTCTTGATTTCTTTCTGCAAATCCTGCCATATAATTTTCATAGCAGGATCGCGAGTACGTTGAAATTGCCTTCTCCTCACGTTTTTAAGACGGATCAAGAGTTTAAGATCATCGTCTATAATCACGGATTCAAATTTTACTTCACATTTTGGAATTGCAATGCTCCTGGCTTCAACAATGGAATTTGTTAAAATTTCAAGAGCATTGTCAACATTAAGTTTTGTTTTTTTTTTTTTTTTATTTCGTTTATTTGAAAGGCTCAACCGCCATTTTTAGCTTTACGGAGCCGAACTGTTTTTTGTAAAGAATTCCCACAATAAAAATCCCTTCCCGTTTTTATTAATAATCAGGTAATCAAATTACACCAAAGGATCTGCGTTGGAAGAACACTGGTCCGAACAAACTTTTTTCTTCTCATTCGCTTTTCGAGCTGGCAGCCGTCGCTTTGCCGATCCTATACAATCGTCAATTGTGCCGGCGCTGGATGATAATGAATTGTCGGTAGAGTCGTAGTGCGTGTTGTCCATAAGTTTGGTGAAGTTTTGTTTGCAAAGAAATGTTAACATCAAGATTAGAATCAATATATGTTTCATATATATTCCTGTCGGCTCGAAAATAATTGAAAGTACTGATAGGATTGCGAATCGCTTCATGGGATATTTGCCCGAGCAACACACATGTTATAATTGTGTATTATCAACTTATATATGACTAATTTTAGTCATATATCAGTTGATAATACACAATTATAACATGTGTGTTGCTGGGGTGAAATGTAACAGGGACATGATCAGAATCAAAATCAGCATGAGTAATCAGTTGGCTACAAAGATGACTAGAGTCGGTTAAGACCAAATCAATCGTAGATGGATTTCTAGAAGAGGAAAAACATGTAGGGCTATCAGGGTATTTAATTGAGAAATATCCTGAAGAGCACTCATCAAATAAAATTCTGCCGTTGGAATTAGTTTAAAAATTATTCCATGACCGATGTTTGCCATTAAAGTCACCAATGATAACAAATTTTGACTTATTGCGAGTCAATTTTCGTAAGTCAGTTTGGAGCAAATCAACTTGCTGTTCAGAGCATTGAAAAGGCAAATAGGAAGCCACGAAAGTATATTTACCAAGCTGGGTTTTAACAGAAACACCTAAAGTTTCAAAAACTTTAGTTTGAAATGACGAAAACAGTTGATGTTTTATACTCCTATGAATAATGATTGCAACTCCCCCACAATGGGGCATGTCGATCATTACGATAAACAAAAAAGTTAGGATCTCTTTTGAGTTCAGATCCAGGTTTTAAATACGTTTTGGTAATAACTGCTATATGCACGTTACCATTCAGAGAACGAGCATTCCAATTCAAAATATTTAAAATATTATTTGGATCCATTAGAAAAACGTAATCCAATAACAATTTGCTTTGTAAATCTTACACCTACTTGGACTGCTTCAGTCATTGTGGTGGCTTTGAACATTTCATTAATCATAAGATTCAATTGTTCAGTTAGAAAATTAATATCAGAGACAGACATATCACTTGAAGTGGGTACATTTAATGATTTTCCGTTAGAATTTTCGGTAGACGAAGAAGCGGAGTAGATGTTACCTGTGGTTACATTTAGCATCCATGCGACAATTTTTTGTACCATGACCCCACTTTTGGCACCGACGGCACTGAGTGGGGTTCTGGTAATTTCCTCCAGGTTTCTGGATGTCACACGGACATCAAACAAAAGTTTTGCTTTTTCTAAAGCTTTAATATTATTTAGTTCTTTTTTGTTAAAGTGAACTAAATAAAATTCTTGAGAAAGCCCTTTTCGAACAATGCCAGATTGGGTTCTCTTTTTCATAATGATTACTTGAACAGGGGAAAATCCAAGTATATCATTTATTCCATTTTTGATCTCTTCAGGTGATTTATAGTCACTTGAGAGACCTTTCAAGACAACTTTGAACAAACGTTCAGTTTTGTCATCATAAGTAAAAAATTTGTGCTTCTTCTCTTCAAGATGTTTGAGAAGAAGCTCACGAGCTTTAAGAGTTTCCGGCAAAACGCGACAGTCTCCTTTCTTTGCGATTTGGAAGGAAACCTTGATTCCTCTAATGGAGTTCAAGATCTCCTGCCTAAATCCCCCGAATTCGGAACAACTGACCACGATAGGCGGCACTCTTGGCTTCCTCACTTGAATTAAAGAGCCTGGGCTAGAGGCTGCTTCGATTTGGTGTTCGGAAAATTTGTCTAGAGCATCGAACTGATTGCTCATTTCGATACAATTATCCGTTTCACCCTTGGAAGAAAGTGCGCATTCCGGATAAACGTCCTTTCTTACATTCTTGCCACGTTTAGTAACAGCTTTAAATCCCACTATTTTGGAAGGAAGTTTTGCACTCAGTGCCTTCCTCTTCTTTGTGGTAGAGACTATATTCAGTGAATATAAATAAATGACCTCCCAATAGCTTTTTTTCCCAAGACGGTGTCCAAGAAGGAATCCCACCGCTAGTTTTCGCTAACTATAAAAAATTGAAGGCATGGGTCCAAACAAGTACCGAAAAGGGATCAGTAGGTCAGGATATGCTCCCGTAGGACGTTTTCTAGAAGTGTATGTTTTCTTCAGGCTCAAGATTATTCTGATGGAAATTTTGGGTAGTATATCTTTTGCCGTTAATCAAAACGGACCCATCCGTTACCGGTCAGTGATCAATCGTACCACGTAGAGTTCATGTCACTGATGTTCCAAAGACATTGTAGCTTTACGCCTTTCCGATTCCAATTCCAATTGGCTAACAGCAAACCATCGCTGTCAGCTGAGGGTCACACTCCTGCGAGGCAAACGGGGACTCACCATAATCTGGATTTCGTTAAAGCTGCACAGACGGGCTGTGGTTGGCCATCGTTCCGATCCAACGGTTCCTGGACCATATGAACAGCGGATGACTCGATGGACGAGAAGCAAGCCCTTTATACAACCCAATGGGTAACGGGTAACGGACTTCACGCTGTCAAAAGGATGACTATCGGTTGGCAGATGCATGTACAATGATTTGCTTTGCTGATGCGATTTGCTTACGGGCTGATGGATGGCCGTGCCACGGTTTGCAGCTGTAGAGCAAACAACCATGTGAGCCAGTGTTACACAAACTTTTTCGATCACTCATCAAATTTTACGTGTAGCAAATTTGATTTGTTCCAACAAATTTGTAGGCTATTCCACAGGTCTTGCTCTTCATGCTTGCAAAAATTGAAAATTTGTCCTAATGCTTCCAAAGCGCAACTTATAATAATCTCACATAAAGTTTTTTGATTACTCCCATTTTCGCTCCTTTCATAGACTTTCGCCACCTTTACTCACCCACTTTGGGAACCACTGGCGGACTGAACGTCCGCCTGGTTTATGCTTGGTATTTCTTTTTTTTGCCCCGTTACTGCTGTATTATTTATTTGAATTGCTCCAGTGCAGCTGGGCTATAAAGGATGCTGGGCAAAAAACAGTCCAACAGTTCCCGAGTTTCGCCATGGTCGCCGTCGTCATCGCCTCCATGAATCATTTGAAGTAAACAACCGACGTTTCCGTTCTGCACTCTGTGTTCCGATAAAACCCTCCTCGACTCGACTTTCGAATGGACGATTCTGCTGCTGCTACAGCAGCATTCGATTCGAAGGAGAGACTTTTTTTTTTAATCTGGCTTAAATCGCTTCAGCAAATGTGAATGAGCACAAATTAAAGCGATTTTCCACTCGGGGAAGCTGATTAGATCAATCTCACTGTCTGAGCAAACTTCAATTACAGTCGCTAATTGCAATCGCAAATCGCATTGTTTGCGCTTCGAATCAGTGCGAGGTGTCACTTAAAAGCCATTGATTGGGGATGGACCCATCATAACCATCATCATCATCGCACCACACCATCTTCATAAGCATAATGGGAATGACGCCGCACAGAGGAGTATTTAGAAGAAACTTATGAACGTAATATTAAATTTAGAAAATTTAGATTTTTGACCTTGCAATATTAGAAGTTTGTACGACAATTCCTTAGCCGATAGGCTAGAGTCCACTGCTACAAAGCAAAGCCACGCTGAAGTGTCTGGGTTCGATTCCCGTCGGTCCAGGATCTTTTCGTAATGGAAATTTCCTTGACTTCCCTGGGCATAGAGCATCATTGTACCTGCCACACGATATACGAATGCAAAAAAGGCAACTTTGGCAAAAAAAAATAGCTCTAAGTTCATAACTGTGTTAGTGCTCGTAAGAACACCGGAACCGTTCCCTATAATACAAAATAATAATAATTTATATGACGAATCGGTATCTGAAATTTGCTGACTTTTCCTAGCTTTAAAGAAATATATTCGCGTCAAAGAAAAGCTTCTTCTAGGATGGAGCTACAAAAAGAATATGCATTATGCATTAATTATCAAAAATTGTCAATTTAATATCTATAACTAAACATATTATTACGAACTAATTCCAACTTTTGATCGCAATCACATTTTTGTGACCATTTACCGAATACCATTAAAAGAGCAGGATTTGTCACCAATTTTAGAATTTTTAAAAACAGTTTTTTTCTTTCAAAATCATTAAAATTTATTTGAAATTTGGTTCACTTTATTCTATTCTCCAACCGAAACACAATAAACACATTTTTGTCGAATAAATTTCAACAGAAAAACTACTGTGGAAGTTTCGTTGATGACAATGATTACGATGCAGAGATGCATTTTGAACAGAACACCAAGTCAACATTTTGGTTGGGATAACTTTTGTTAGGGAAGGGGGGTCCCGTAGCCTCGAGGATACGCTTTCGCTTCGCAAGCGGAAGGTCATGGGTTCGATTCCCAATCCCCCCACACAAAAACTCCGTCCAGCCACCTGAAGACGCCGCACGAAGGACCGTGTATTGGGGAAGAACACATCCATCCTTCGTCAGTATCGGATGGTGACTGAGACACACTGACCTTCTTTGTAGGCTGTTGCCTCACACAACACATAAACATGGCAAAATGAACCACCGCACACCAATGGACTTCGATATGGATATGGATTGGACCAACGACAGCACTCTCCTCTACCTGCTCGGTATGAGAGAAATAGCAATAAGAACTATAAATAGATTCTGTATATATGATACTCGGCATAGTAGTGGCCAAGTGCACGAAGTGCCTAACAAATAAAAAAAAAAAAAAAAAACTTTGTTAGGGGTGATCCATTAATTACGTAAGACAATTTTTGGGGGTTTTCAACCCTTTTCCTCCACCCATGGTAAGATTTTTTGCATGATATATAAAAAAAATTTGTATGGTGCGTAAGATATATAAGAAATCCCCTCCCCCTTAAACCCTCACATAACTAATGGATCGTCCCTTATACATCATTCTGTATGAAGCAATTCAGTCGTATAGAATGCATGAAAATGCTATACACCTACCACAGTGGAGGCGATATGCGCATTTGATACGACTTTTTCAGACTTCCTGCGGTCAGAAATACAATGCCACTAATTTTGATGAAAATAAAAATAAGTTTCCTCCTAGCCTCGAACACGGGACCTCTGGTTTAGGAAACGAACACCTTACCAATGTACCACAAAGGGTTACAAAACATATACGTAGTTTTTTGAGGCGCCACGTCAGCATATACCAAGTTTGGGTGGCAATTTTAACTAAGTTATTGCGATTTCATATGAGATTTCTGGATTGATATATTCTCGCATTTAGTATTATACAGGCGTATCTGCAGTGATCGATTTCTCTTCGTCGATTTTCTCTTTGAATTTGTACACGAAATTCAATAGGTTTTCACAATATTTTAAGGAGTGTATCTAAAAGTAGTCGCAAACTTTCAAAACATTCTCAAAAATAATGGGTTGAACCTACAAACAATTTTTTGATCAGAAATGCTTTACAATGTATTTAAAAATGATGATGCGGTGATATTTTTTCAACAAAGTGGCATTTTGCATGATAATTTTGCAAATCACTAACAGATGTCGATGAAAATTTTGCACACCTCTGAAAAAATTGATATGTTAATAAATGTGTTGAATTTTAAGAAAAAATGGTTTTTGTTCATGCTAATATATTCTGTGCCACAACTCCCATTGCATAGTGTAAAAAATATTTTGAAAAATTCATTAACAAGCATTTGAGAGCAAATACAAAAATCGAAAAAAGTCGATTTTTAAGGACCCCGTTTTTGTTTTTTTCTTTCTACACGTTAATGGTAATATCGAACGATTGTAATGAATAAAAAAATGTTTTTTGATTAGAATAGTTTCTATGCATATTTATGAAGTAACGTAAGTAAAAAATGTTACTCTATATAATTACCGCTGTATATGACAGAGCTTCAAAAGTTGATTAAACAAAAGTGACTTTCTAAAACCAACCTTGTTCCAATAATTGAGCTTTTTTAGAGCAATAATTTATTATTTTTTGAATTTCTTTTTACGTGCTGTGTGAAGTAAACATATTTTCCGATAGAATAAGCTTTTCATCCTATTTTGTTTGATATACATTTTGTTCAATACAAATCATCGAATCTTCAGAAGACGCTTCAAAAATGTAATTTTGTGCAAGATTTTATTTTCCATGCTTTATAAACCTTGTTGTATTTATATTAAAACTGCATATTATTCAATATTTTTTTAGCTGCTTCAATATTTGATGACATGATGAAGATTTACGTGAAAAAAGCTTTTAAAAAGATGAACTATGCTCTGAGATATACCGTTTTGAATGTTTGCGACTACTTTTCGATACACTCCTTACGATGCGGCATGACGGAGGACGATGAGTAGTGTCTTTTAAATAAAAAAAATTGCAGTCAAAAACAGTTTCCCGGCAGAGTTATCAGCTAAAGGGATAATCGATGAAGAGAAATCGATCATTGCAGTTACGCACATATGATACTAAACGCGAGAATATGATCTGTCAGTTTATACAATTGAACGCGATTCTATGTTGCACTATTTACAACATGTGTTGCTGTCAACACAAATTGCCGTTCATGAATCGTATTGGGGATATATTATATACAACTTGTGTTGATATTGATAACGCTTTATTTGGCATCTTGTGGGGTTCTGATTTTTGACGTACGAATATGTGACGTGGTTCACTGGGTAGAGCTTGGCTCTTGAACAGAACACAGTTTGTTGCGTGTTCAGAACATGAGCAGTGAGCTAAAAACAGTCTATATCAATGATACCTTGATTCAAAATTATACGCGTTACAAGAAGAATTCCCTACAGTATTTCTCCATAGATTTTTCCGAGGATTTCTCCGAGATTTCCTCCGAATATTTTTTTAGTGATTTCTCCAGAAATGTTTGTTTAAAAATCACTACTGTAAGCCTTCAAGTGATTTCCGGGATTCTCCCCGAGTATTTCTCCGGTGACTTCTCCAGAAATTTATCCAGGAATTCTTCCAAGGCTACTCCAGGAAGAGCTTCAGATCGCAACCCGATTTTTTAAAACAATTTCGAAAGGACTCGAGGCAAACCCCTTGAAATTTGTACAGGATTTTTTCCAGGAGTTGCTTCAGCGATTCCTCCAAGGGTTATTCTAAGGATACCTCCAAGAAAGTCTCATAATCAATTCTGACATTGATTTTTCAAGGAATAGGGTAACGACTGTTTATTTCGTTTTGAAACGCTAACAGTTGGCACCAGCAGTAAGAAGTACAGACAACAACCTTTCGAACATTGAGTTTCTTTCGCTGGCCGCTAGAGATGGGCAAAAAGAATCGGAGCCGTTCAGAAGATCCGGATCACTCGACAGAACGGGTGATCCGTGGCTCTGTTTTGGCGAGAGTCGATTCATTTGATCAGTATGGATCAGACAAAAACGTGATCCGAAAAAAGAACGAACCTCCTTCGTTCGTTTATCGGCTTTATTATAACGTTTGTCTGGTGTTTTGCTTTGCGCGCCACGCCACACATGCAAGCTCATTTTTCTGCTGCTCCGTGAGCGCTCTCAGCACTTGCATACGGGCAGATGAAAGATAGAGAAAACATGCTTCAGGTCCTAAATGGTAGAGCACATTTTGCTTCTTCTTTTTGGTTCGGGAAGGATAAATAGGCCGAGAGTTTCTGGTGAAGAAAGAGAGTGCGATAAATACGACGAATGTCGCATAACAGGCAGTGATCTGTTCTTTTTCTGTTCACTCTGTTCAGTTCGCTCTTTCTTTGCGAGCCGCTGAGTCACTGAACCGTTCAAAAGATCCGGTTCACTAAAATGAGTGATTCGGATTGGATCAGCTCACTAAAATGAGCCGTTTTGCCCATCTCTACTGGCCGCCAAGCGGCGACACTAATGTTTGTATTCCAATCACTGGATCGAAAAAAAAGTGATTAGAAATCGAGCGTAATCTATTGACTTTTCAGTTTTGAATATCGTCTCATTGCTTCAGGAATTTCTCCAAAGATTCTTCAAAAAAATACTTCTGGAAACTATCTAAAGGAAATCTTTCAGGTAGTTTTCCAGTGATTCCTACAAAGATTCCGTCAAGGTTCCTCCAGATATTCATTCAAAGGTTCCTGTAGTATTCGTCTAGAGATATCTAGATACCTCCAAAGTTTTCTCCAGGAATTCTTCCAAGCAAGAGTGTTTTGCTTTTTGGTTATTTGTTTTTCTGCTTCGATGATAAGTTTCTTCAAACATAATTGAAAGTGTAGTTTTTCTAAGAATATGACAATATTAATTTCAAACTTTCGATTGATGAAACTGAATAAACTTCGTGCTCCTATAAGAAGACCTAAATTGCTTGGACAAATTTGTGCCTCTTTTGATTGAGGCTCTTTGTAAGGCCACATAAACGAACTTCAGTACAAACAATAAAAAAAATCTAAAGCTTGAGCTTAAGGCTTTCATACGACAACATGTTAACATGAGTTAACATATTCGATTATGTTCAATTAATGGTTTTCTCCAGCGATTTCTCAAGGTTTTTGTACAGCGATTCCATAAGAAATTACTTCCTCTGAGAATTCTTTCTGCGATTCCTCTAAGAATGCATCTTGGGATTCCTCCAAGTATTTCCAAAGGGATCTATCCATCAATTCCTCCAGGACCTTATTGCTTGAAGAAATTCATAGGGAAAAACCTCGAAAAATTCCTGTAGAAATTCAAAAAGGAGCAGCAACATATTTGGAGGAATTCATGTCGATGTTTTTCCGGAAGAATCACTGCGTTAATCGATATAGGAATTCTTGCAGGATTGTGTGGAAGAATTCCGGTAGAATCTCCAAGAGATATACTTGGAGAAATTCATGAAGACAACCTCGAAGGAATTCCTGGAATAATCCCTGCAACAATCTTCTAGTGGTATTTATGAGGCGCTATTGGAACCGGTATCAAAAATCGGCTTGTTGTCCAAAGTTCCTCCTAGAGGAATCCACGAAGGAATCTTTGGAAAAATTCCTGAAAGAATATCTAAATGAAAACATGGATGATTGATTGGAGGAAGTCCTGAAGGAGAGTATGAAGAAATTCCTGGTGAAACTATCTTTAGAAGAATCCTTCTTCTTTCTGGCATTACGTCCCCACTGGGACAGAGCCTGCTTCTCAGCTTAGTGTTCTTATGAGCACTTCCACAGTTATTAACTGAGAGCTTACTGTGCCAATGACCATTTTTTCATGCGTATATCGTGTGGCAGGTACGAAGATACTCTATGCCCTGGGAAGTCGAGAAAATTTCCAACCCGAAAAGATCCTCGACCGGTGGGATTCGAACCCACGACCCTCAGCTTGGTCTTGCTGAATAGCTGCGCGTTTACCGCTACGGCTATCTGGGCCCCATCTTTGGAAGAATCTTTGTAGATATTATCCTGAAGAAATCCTTGGAAGAGTAATCAGAAGAATTCCTGGAAGAATCTTTGGAGGAATACATGGAGCAACCGATGGAACAATCCTTGGAGAAATAACTGGAATCCATAGAGGCAACATTGAAGAGATATTTGGAGGAATCCCTGGGAAAATGTCTAGGAAGATGTTCGTTAAAATCTATGAATTTTACTAGAGGTATCCTTGTTGCAATTCTTGAAAAAAAAAACCTCAAAAATCTTTGCAGGTATTTTTGGAGAAATAATTAATTAAGGTGAAGATGAATCGAAGCCAAACTTCAAATTTTCAAGAGCATGGATCTGAAGAACCAAACATGCGTTTGAGCTGAAAACTTAATCGATTGATCACTAGCTGGTGGTGACCAATCGATTAGGTTTTCAGCTCAAACGGATGTTTGATTCTTCAGATCCGTGCTCTTGAAAATTTGAATTTCGGCATCGATTTATCTTCACCTTAAAGCCCTGAAGAAATTCATGAAGGACTGATTTACCATGTATATTTTGTTTTTTTTTTTGGAGGAACTCCTGAATATATCTCTGTAATAATCTCTGTTGGTATTTTCATGTTAAAAACCCTGAAGAAAGTCCTTCTTGGAGTAATCTCTGGAACAATTCTAGGAAATATTTCTGAACGAAATTCTTGGGGAAATTCCTGGAGAAATCCCTAAAGGATTTTTTTCAACAATCGTTGTCTCGAAGGTATTTCTTAAGAAATGTATAGATTGTTTCTTAGACAGTTCTGTTTAAGGTGATGAATTAGACATATGTCAATGTGCCGAAATTCACCTTAATAAAGAAACAAAAAAATTTCCCCTGGGCAGTGCGTCAAGAAAGCCCGAGAAGTCGTCAGCTGTTTTCCCTCTCGGGTCGCACGCCTATTTTCTCTGAGTGATTTTATATAGCCGAGCAAACGAAGGAAGCTGAAAGTGGATTGTTGCTGCTCAGTCAAGGATGACGGAGCAATTGGTGAGCTCGTTTCATGCTACTATTTCTAATCTATTAAATATGTTTGACTGCACATTTAATCGTTACAACGGTGGGACGTAAATATGAGTTTTCAACAAACTATGAATGGTTCGTCACTGTGAGTGTCGACATAAACTCTGATTCATGAATTATTTATGTTTAACATTTATTTTTTTTTCAAAACACAACTATCTTTTTACCTTTATTTTTTTAATTAAAAAAAACTTTGACTGGTGTAGACTTGCGAAAGGTTCACTTTATTCAACAAACTTTGGATGGTTTGCCACTGTAAGTGTCGGCATAAGAATAAGAGTGTTAGGAATGTTACATCTAGGTATTTGTGCAACTTACTTTTAATTGGTTCGTCACCTCAAGTGTCGGCATACTTTTCCTCTACATAGAAATTGTTCATATCAAATGGAAATATTATATTTACATATATGCATGTTTATATCTCACAAATAATTCTTTATCATGGTCTAATCGCTTATCAAAGTGAATCCTGTGACCCAACGATGCTCCCCATTAACAAACATCCCTTCTCCAAATAGCAAAGGTTACACACTAACATTCCTTCCACCAATCCCACCTGACTGCAAGGACGTGGCCGGTGCCGGTGCCGGTGCCGTTATTGACCCTGTATAAATAGAGGCACTGAAGAAGATTATGGCCAATCCCAGCCGAACTTATAGTTGATCCATTGTGCATTTTCACTGACTTCGGTCAATCACGGAATAGCAACCATTGATATGTGTAGTCAGTCTAAGCTAAGCTTATGCATAACATGTATCTATGTATTTCTTATTGCACCGAAAAGGCTACAAAATACCTAATAACTTATGTATAAACTCTTCTCAAATGCAACATTGATACATTATATTTTTGGAGCATCAAATCATTAAGAACCTATTCTAGAAACAGAGTTACCCTTGGTCAAAAAATAAGTTTGCTAGCCAAAAAAAAGTCTGAGGTCAAATGTCCAAAAACTGTTTTAGCATAGTTAGTTATTTCATCAATATAATGGCCCACCAATTTGTTCGAAAAAGATGTATTTGCATTTGTTGATACAATATTTAAAAAAATCCTTTTTGTCCATAACGGTATGGTTTTTGATATAATTATTCGCTGGTATGTGAAAAGGAGTCCTACAATGCAATAGAATAAGAAGAATGTAATGTACTGTAATTTTAATGTAGTTTTGTACAGTTTGATGTCTTTGTGAAATAAGTTTTATTTTTATCAATTAACCACATTCATGTAGACTGTTATTGTCAGATGAATTAAATCAATAAAACAATGTAAAAGCAATGTAAAAAACAATGTAAAACAACGGTTCAAAATCAATCCTGATCCTGATCCTGAGCTTTATCCGTTATTAGTCGATGTTATGGCATAAGAAGACTAGCAAACTAAGCAGCGAATAATTTGGCCATCATTCTCCTTCTGACATTACGTCTCCACTGGGACAGAGCTTGCTTCTCAGCTTAGTGTTCTTATGAGCACTTCCACAGTTATTAACTGAGAGCTTTCTTTGCCTAAGTTGCCATTTTTGCATTCATATGTCGTGTGGCAAGTACGATGATACTCTATGGAATTGAAGGAAATTTCCATTACGAAAAAATCCTGAACCGACCGGGAATCGAACCCAGACACCTACAGCATGGCTTTGCTATGTAGCCGCGGACTCTAACCACTCTGCTAAGGTTTGCCATATGATTGACTCTAACTACTCCTCTGTGCACCAAACATTTGAATTTGTACACGCGCATTTGGACAATTTCGTTCATGCTTCAGCGGATTAGACATTTCCGGCGGGGGATCATCTGATTGCTTCGCCATTTCGCCACCAGTTATGTATCAGCAACAATAACAGCGAAAACTTTCCCATCACAAATCTCACCGACTACCCCACATTTTAGACAGAGAGGGAATCAACCATCATTGTCTTCATTTCAATCAGGCGAAACATCTCATCGGAAGTACAACCCTCCCGATCACCGTCACCTGGTCTCCCTCTCGCACTGAAATAATGACCCAATCCGGTTCCTGCCCTAATGAAAAGCGCCAATTTTTCTCCCATCCTAGGCGAGACTCCCGTCGTCCAACCTCACGACCGATAGACCCAGAATACGGCTCTTAATCCCTTCCTACTCTGCTGATGTACGTCAATTTCCTGTCGCCGGAAAGTATCAACAAAAAGCCTTACGGAGAAGTAAGGAGCAAAAGTCTACTGGGGGAAAGTGCCTTTTGGTGGCGTGAGCTGCTGTGCTTCTGAAGAAATCTCTTCTTAGTTCGCTTTTCAATCAAGGCCGACGACGACGGTCGACCGACCAGAGAACCAATGAGACGTGGCACTATGAGCAGTTATCATTTAGTATGGCGGCCATAAATTTGTTTTCCGTTTAATGTCTATTTATGATTTTTGCAATACAAATTTGATATCTTGTTTTCAAAAAAAAAAAAGGTTTTTGCCTTTGATTAAACAATGAGTTTGTTTAACAAATACACAATATCAACGTTTGTTATTACAAGCATGGAACGAGCTCACCAGTTGATTATCCATCCTCGACTGAGTTGTCCGTGCAAGCACAAATTCAACAGCGAGGGTCTTCTTTAAACACTACCCAGCGTAAGAATCATGAACCACAAAACACTCCTGACTCGCGCCTTATTTTGTATATATGCCAATTGAATGATTACCATAACGAAACCCATTATTTATAGTAGAACTCGCATAGTTATGATGTAATGTATGTAATTTTTTCGTCATACAAATATCCCCTGAAGCAATCTTAAGCTGTTTTTTTTTAATTATTAATAAAAAAAATTATATCATCTCAATTGAAAAACTTGATCAATTTGTGAAACGAGGTTTTTCCTTTTGGAGTCTGCTTATAAGTGTTAAGCTATGATACATATATCCATTCACATAACCCTTTTAAGTAGTATACTGAGTGTCAATTTTATTCCTACAGGTGTTCGCGGTCTCGAAACATTTCATGAATATTAAACCTTAGGATCTACAAACGTTTATTCAACAAATACCTTTTGTTGAAAGAAGCACAAGAAAATAGTTAAAAAAAACTCCAACTTTTGCATACTGTAGCAACAAAGTTTTATCCACCTGATTGCCCGTAGTGCATGGTACTACGGAAATGTTTCCCAGCCTTAAGCAGCATCAGAAGCAACTGGGTGCGGTGGAAAATAGGGTGTTGGAAGACAGGAAGCAGAGAGAAGTGCGATTGAAAATGGTTTCGATTCTTTTGCTTTAAAATTTTTAACAGGCTGTGGCCCATCACCTGATTGGTGTGTTGGATCGAAGAATGAAAATACGGGTATGCGGAAGCAGACGCTGGTGGAAGGAAAGCCCATTAGGTCAGAGTGAATGGTGAGCTGCTGGGAGTATTTCCATTCAACACGAGGGTGCCTCGAGCGGAATTATTTTGGATTTCATCTGTGAAAATTAGTCCGCTGTAATCTTTGGATTTGGACTCCAGTTAGTCAAGTGAGACATTGAATTGGACATCCTAACATGGAGAGATCGAATCTTTGTTTGGTCAAGGGCCGGGGATTCGTAAAACGTTGAAGTTCCAAGCAAATAGATGTTTTTCACTTCTGATCTCTTAAGGTGAGTTATTACTATTTGAGACAAATTTTAAGACGACAAATCTCACGTAACTTTACTTAAAGACCTATGTAACAATGAGACATCATCTCCATTTCCATTTCCTTCCTCAATCCCAAGTTGCGATAAAAATGGGTGTGGCCAGGAATAGCGATATTTATGATTTTGGTTTTCTTGATGAGATTGGATCAAGGAATACTTGATACTACTATCCTTGTTCTTGAAAGCAGTCTAAATGAGATTACAAATGAGAAACATGAATGTTGCTAGTATCCAATTTACGAAGTATACCGTAACTACGCTAACGATATGTAATGTAATGAAAGATCAACTCCTCTTTCGCTTTTTCTTGATTATAACAGTGTATTATTAAAGTCTGCACCACTTAGTATTTGACCGCTACTTTCAAATTACTGTGGCCATGTCAGTTGTCATAGCGTGAAATTTTTCACAGCATTTTGATCTCGAGGAACTCTTTATCCAGTGGTAAAAGTTCTATGAAGACATTTGCAAAAGTTGTTAAAATTGCAACGTGAAAGACGTGAGTGAATTTTGCGCAGTTACGTTGAAACCCTAACATAATAAGGAGCAGGGTTGGGAAAAATCTGAAATTCACTCTACAGTAGCCACGCAAAGCCAATCACAGTCAGCGAAGCCAGTGAAACTCACGCTCATCGCTGCTGTAGGCAAAATGCCTTGAAAATAGCAAAACACCTGTTGCTAAGGGCAACCCAAAACTACTGTAGAAAAATGTTCTATTTCCCGCTGCATTTCCCGCATTTAGAGCCTTCAATGACACTCATGATTTAGAAAATTCGTGTACCCAACATAGGCTACTTGATGAGATTCATGTTTTTAAACTACTGTACTGGGAGAGCCACGTGATTTTCGCAAAAATCCAAGCCTACTACTATTACCATTCCCAGCACTGATAAGGAGTAATGATCGCGAAAATTCTTAAATTTTCACATTCCGTATCAATGATTTTACCTTATACCGTAAGTTGGATGTACCGGGTAGGTTTATGCAGCTAAATTCATTGGCAAGTTTTTTTTTTATTTGGGGTTTTTAATCGTAAATGCGCTCATTCATCCCATGCTAATTTTATTTAATATTCATCTTTCATTTAAAGTTACATTATAATTATCTTAACAATTCGGTTTCTTTGAGAAATTTTAAAGTTTCTTCTCTCCGATTTCTCTTGGGCCTAGTATTTCACAAACTGTTGATTCCAGTTTACAATTATTGCGTTAGACTTCATATTGTCTGCAACTACAAGGATGTTTTGCACTGTTACTGGAACTCGGGAAGCCCGGCAATTATAGGTGTCTTTGCAGAAAATGTGCTGATGTCTAAGCTTTGTATGATCCACGGTATACTCAACAAGGTAGGCTATTCCCACGTGTAAACAACGGTTTTCAATCATAACATGTGTCGTCATTCCTATCATCAAGCATGAGGCTTACAGAATAGTAAAAGAGAGCAAGCCTTGCTTTCTTTTGCACTCGTTCGAGTTCGCGATAGGAATGACGTCACTGCCAAATGTCATTTTTCAGAGTACCGTGATGCATCAATACTCGGACGCTTAAGCGGTGATAAAAATTCAATTACTATTTTAAATATATTTCTCTTCAATTTGATCAATGTGCTATCATGTCACGAATGGTTTTCACTTTAATTTTGATGAAAACGAGTAATATTCACGTTAAAATATAGAATATAACCTGAAAATAGTGAAATCAACTAGGCATGTCTTGTTCTTAAATCCGGACAACTGTATCAAAAACCCGGACACTTTTGAATCAATAACCGGACATTCAGGTTTTAGCTGTTCAAATTGAAAGATAATTAGACAAAATGCATTCTAATGAAGCAAAAGCCTCATTTACTTAACATATTGATGCATGAAAGCCATTCGCTTTGCATTCAAGCACAAATTGTGAGGAAGATATCGTGACTCGACTACTTACAGTTTCGGTTGTGGATGGGCTCAGGTTACTTCCAAAAATCATCGTTCTCACAGTCTTTTTCCTGAAATGTTCCATATCTAAGAGAAAACGCACACTTTTTCTAATATTAAATAAAGTCTTTTCAATATTTCGCTTTACGAATAGCTGTTGAATCAAGTAAAACTCAAGTCTAATGCAAAACGTCCGGATTTCAAATCCTTGGTTCATTTATCCGGACACTCGTTATCCACATGAAAAACTTTGTTTTATACAAGTTTTCGCCACTTCAGCGGGTTCAAACTTCATATTAATATTTTTCTCAAACTTATGTTCACAACTTATCATGCACAATGTGGTTAAATTAAATCCCGCGTACTGAATATAGCACTTCAACTTTCGGTATACGCTTGAGCCACAAAATTTGTACTACGAAATAATGTGTCAGACTCGGCTCCAATTTTATTTTTATTTATATCAATTTCAAATCAATGTTAACTAGATGGAAATTTGTAGTAAAGTAATAGTGAAGATACAAATTACAGATGTGAATAATTACCACGACATTAGTATTACAATTCACATGTTAATCAGTGATTTTTATCAGAGTGTCCGGATATTGATACCGTCCGGGTTTTGATTCATCACGGTATAATACCTTGCTTCTTTTTATTCTAAGTCGGCTCACCGCTCGTCTTTCCGTAGGTGAACCCCTATCAGGTCATTTGATGGTGGATGGCTTTATGGTCCGAAGAACTGATGTAGTATTTCTCCGCCAGGCATCCCAATGTGCCAGAATGGAGACCCTACAATTCCGTATAACGTCTTTACTTGAAATTTCACATTGGTAATTATCTCTTGTCCATGTAGCTTTGGCAAATTCATCTGCTTTTTCGTTACCTCTGATGTTCACGTGCCTAGGAATCCAGCATAGTGTTACAACTTTGTGGAGAGAATCGACTTCTATCCCAAGGATGGCTTGCCGAGTCCGTAAATATGAAAGATTCTGCATTTTCCACGCAAATGTGTGGCTTGCTGAATCCGTAAATATGAAAGATTCTGTATTTTCCACGCAAATGTGTGTACCGTTTTGACTCATATTCCGAACACTTAAAACCAACAGTGACTTCAAATGCCTCTGATTGGCATAAATTGGATGATATTTGTGTAAATTTTAATTTCATCGCAAAGCCTAACTGTTAGCTATTAGTTGTACCAAAAATAATGTTGGTTTAATTAGTTTTAGTATTATTTTAACGTAAAAGTATGGAACAACATTTTGATTCAAATGCCGAACACTGTGCTTATTCTGTCTCATATTCCGAACACCTTGATTCAAATTCCGAACAGCACGAATGAATCGTATTCAAATGAATAATTTCGCAAATAAATTTATCTGAGATTGTTCTACTGGTCTAAAACTCAAGAGTCATCACTACTCCCGCGGTAAAAATTATATTGGAAACGTTAAAATTGAATTGCAATTGATTGCCATTTCCTTATTATTTGGTGACATATTTCAGCGAAACATTTCAACCAAATCGCCATACAAAAACCGAGTGTTCGGAATATGAGTCTGTTCGGAATTTGAGACAAAACGGTAATTGCATACCGTATAGCCATCGAATGCGTAGAAAAAAAATAGCGTATCTGAGAAAGTTGTGTGCTGAACTCGGTACACGAGTAGATTCCAAAGCCTACTGATTGGTATGACACTGACCCATCGGTGAAAATCTGTTTGGGGTTTTGATACTAATTAGCGCATGTTGCTAGAAACAGTTGTCGGACTTTAGAAGATGGGTCCCCAACTTTATACTTCGGCTTTATTCCCCAATCTATCTTTGAAGAAGTAGCATTCCATACTCGCTGCCCGATTTTGACCGATGAGGCATTTTGTGGAAGTTGTTCACCTATCAGATTTAGATACTCAGGAAATGCTCTGTTGATCGATGGCATGCATTTAATCATATCCGATTGCGATTTGGAATGATGGGTCAAACATTTTCAAGTAATCTATCGCTTCGATAGTTACATGGAGTGTCGTCAAGTGTTGAAGGGGAATTTGACCAGATTCCGCCTGACTGAATGGATTGGGCTCGTACGAAAGACTGCAAAAGACTCTCTTACATCTGAGTTGTAGAGTGGCTGCAAACTTTTAATTGCTGTTGCATTCTCCCTGGCAACAAACAGGAAGCCATAAAATACTTTGAGTAATTCTACAGAATTTGTAATTTGAAGCAAGGATTTCCGTGTTGCTCCTTGAATTCTGTTTCCCAAAATTATCAACAAATTCAGCATGTTTTGCACATGTTGTCGGACTCCTGCTGCGTGGTACTTGAAGTTTAGTCTTCTATCTACAGTTACTGCAAGGATTGGGGCATGTTGCTTTTCTGATACTACCAGAGTCATGTATCAAGATGTTTGCATTTCTTACATAGATATAAAAAGCACGGCTTTTCCACCGAACTGGACATTTTATATTATTTCTGCACTAGTACTAGAAGGCTTTTGCTGCTGCTTGATTTTGGCGTCGGACCTTTTTCACATTTTTGTCGTAATTCTGTGTGCTCGATCTTGACGTACTGTGGTGGGGCAGTCCCTTTGTACGTCAAAATCATGGTTCCAGTGTTTGCGCCCTTCTTGTCCGCAGTGCAACGAACAATTCTGCGACTATCTGTCACATTCTGCTTCTCAAGGTAATACTGAATATCTTTTAGATCTGTATCTACGTCCCAACATATAACTACGTATCGACATTTGTGACGCGTAGCATGTATCATCCCTGGTGTGCATCCGTCGGCTTTGTTAGCGTAAGAAGTTTTTCGGCTTGGGCTCGGTTACGGACTTGAAGTGTATACTTGCCACCTCGAGATTCCAATATCGCATTGTCGATAGCTCCCCCTACATGCTGCAGCTAGCTCGATTGATGTTTCGATTACACAGCGTAACAAAAATGACATTTTTGCGTGTCTCAAGGATCAAATTATGTGTCTCGAGTAGATTTGGGGTTGCTGAATCTGATGCCATTCTCAGAAATGTTCCAGCACGTCACAATTTTTAGCTACAGGTCGCCAAAGTTGTATAAAACACTGGTTTTATTGATGTTTACATGAAATTTAAAGTACAATTTATTAAACTTTTTTGTAACCTAATCCACCAAGCATGTAAAATAGAACTTGAACTTTCATTTCAGATATAATTTAATTGAAATTGCACGATTAAATTTTGATTAAACCGATTTTTTCAACATGCTTGCAGTCTCCATACAATTTTTTTTGTTTCTTCTATATGGCAAAATACAACAATTCTCTAAACCATCAAAAATAATTTTTCCTCTTCAAAACTATTATAAACTTTGATGATAAATATTGTTGTACGCATAAAGTTTGAATTCTGTGGCAAATTAAGCAAATAAATTACCTAACAAGCTGGCAAACTTGCATGCAAGTTGGTTGAAATAGTCATTTTTGCATTTTTAACAGCCAATATCTCAAAAACTAGACGTGCTATGATATTTCTGAAAACACCAATGGATTCAGCAACCCTTAATTTAGTGAATAGCGGTATTTTGGTGCTGGAGACAAAAACGTGTTCCGCAGTGTTATCAACGGTTTTCTTGGTAGAGGGTTGTTGGTAGCCCCTCGCTTTGTGGATCCATAAACAACGGGATTGTTCAACGGTTTTTGTTAGTTGTGTACTGAACATATTGCTGCCCAAAAGAACGATCGCCTTTCTTGTTAGTAATGTCCGGCAGCTTACTTCCCGAGGTACCGGTATATGGAGCGGTTTCTACTAATGCTCAATGACCTCGATCAAGATCGCAAAAAAGACGACACAGAGTCGCGAATCCAGTGGACAGTGTTATTTTAGGATTTTGTTTCGATCTGTACTTCTTCTTCTCGCATATAGGGTAATTTGCCAATTATTGCACTGTTAAGGAAGCAGCGTCGGTATTTTGGCTGTCAAATACGTCAAAATACCTTGAACTTCAACTGAATTTCGTTCAAAACCAGAAAATATATTCAGTAATCATATTCCCCATCGATTTCTGTGCTTTTTAAATTATTTGATTGACTCTTTTCCACATTCATACACGCTTGCCAAAACCCAATTGTCGCACACTTCAAAAACAACCGCATCCTGTTATTGCACACTTTGAGCCATCTTTGATTTTGCTTTTTGCGTGGAGTTGACTCGCTGGTGTAATTGAAGACGGCGTGGTAGAACATTCCAAACAATAAATTTAACGAATTACGATGAGTTTGCATGATAATTGGATGAAATAATGATTTTATCGAAGGAAAAGCCAGAAGGAGTGCAAAACTGCATTTTGTTCTGTCGGTTTTGTTTATATTCCGTACAAACGGGCATTGCATACCTCGTGGCGTTAACTCCATAGCCAATATATTAGGCTACAGCTGCTGGCGGTGCGCCATTTATTGAACGCTTTAAAATTTACAATGAAAAACCATGTTTTTCTAATAAATTCACTTATCAGAGTCAACTGAAGTTGCAATTTTTCCATCACAAAACGCCCGAAAGCTGAACAACTATCTGCCCGTTAGGCAGATAGGACCTTTAGTCCAATTGCTTGACTTGTTCTCGGCAATAAATATCTGCGATACACGCGAAATCATCGATGAAATAGCTGGAGTAACGCACACGAAAGGAACTCAAGCTTGTTCAGACTCTCACTGTTGCATGTAATTGATTTGGCGGTTATATTTAAAAAAACATCCATGGTTTTTATCACGGGAATAAAAAAATAGACAAGTTTACAAAGAAAATTGTCTTTACAATAGAGTTTTCCCATTCATTTGATCGAACAGCTGCTATTACAGATCTCACGTCATAGAATTGGTTTGGTGTTAGCACAATAATGTCAATTTTAGTGAAAAAGTACCAGTCCACAAATGTGTCTACATATATATATATATATTTTGGGCAATAGCAATGCGTAAATCTAAAAAATAAGTAAAAAATATTGAAACACCGTAAAAGCTTTGACATTTTATTGACAAAATGACAGATAAGGTAGAAAATAGTTGTAAATGGTAGTGACTCAATAGTACTATGCAAGATTCTGAAGGTGGAAGTTGGCAACTCAACCAAAAAGCTGAGAAATATGCTTGCTTATATTTAAAAAAAATATTTTTTTTAGAAACTTCAGAAAAAGTTTTAGAAATTTTTCCAGGAATCAAACCAGAAATTTTACAACATATCACTCAATCGTTGCTGCAGAAATCGTTTAGGATTTTTTTTTTAAGATTCCATTAAAAGGGCATCTCATATGTGTGGTACTTATAGACTTGACAGCTAAACAATAATAATTAAATTTCAAAAAGCCACTGTCTACTAAGAAATTTGTGAGAATTGTGGTAGAATATGTCTCAAAATGTAGTTTGGAGATTTTTTTCTGAACTCGTGTTGATTTCGCCATAGATGCTTTAAATGAAAGTCTAACCGTGATTTATCGAGCAAGTTTTCGAGCAAACCTCAAAAATTTGTAAATACCAAGGGTTAAATGAATTACTTTATATTTGCTTCCAGTATTCAAAAAAGAGTGCATTCATTAGAAAATTTTCAACAAGAAACTAGGATTTCAGCAAAAAATGATGCAAATTATGCTTAATTTTTTTAAAGATATTTTCCTTCAAGTACCATGGAATCTAGTATGGAATTTCTTATAACTTACCATCAGAATTCCTCTAGATTTTTCGACAGAAATTCATCCAAGAACTTAAAATACTTTAAGGAAATGTTTTTATAATACAAGGATTTACAAATACACTGTTGGCAAAAATTTGCTCATGCATTTTGCATTGCCCGCAAATTTGAGATTTTCATGGTTTTGGTTTGACATGTTGTCATTCTGGAATTCTCGCGGGAATATCTTAACAAATAACATTTAAATTTTTGACAACCATTTTAAAAAAATATTCCAATGATTTCTTGAAAAATATTTCTGAGAATTGTTTTAGGTATTAAAACAAATCCAGAATCCAAGGAATATAGAAAGGGCTTGAACATATTTTGATGTTATCTATGATGAACAGCTTTTTTTAATCCATAGGAATTTCTCAGTAATACATTTAGAACAATTCATTAAAACCCCTTGTACTTGTTTTTGGAGGCATTTTCCAAATGATTGGAAGAAAATATGTCCATAAAATACTTCGATCTACTTTGTAGCAAGCGCTATTATTCGTCATGTCAAACATAAAATGTTCCACATTGGCAAATATTCGAACCAACCTACAATATAGATTCATTTTGCAATCATAATTTTTTGAAAGCCTTCATGGTTCGTCCACTTGTACACAAAAAATGCAATAAACTGTTGTTTTTCGATTAATAGCTTCGATAAATAACTTATCCACCTTGCACTGTTTTACCGAAATTGTAGGACGAAAAAGAACCGAGTGAAATCTTATTGGCGGTCAGCTGAGCTACGCACCATTACGATCCATACAACATCTTCCCACCCCTCTGTGTAACTTACTTCACCAAGAATTTATTTACACTATGTAAAACCTTCGTACATCTTCACTGAAGGATTTCATTTAAATCATATGCTGCAAAACTGCTACAATTATCGAAATTGTATGAATTTTACTCAACGACCGCATATGATTGAGAACGTAATTACGGCTCACTATGATTAGTGAGTGGTCAAAACACAACATATCAACACTATAATAAAATGTTTTACTAGAACATTTAGTTCTAAGGGTACTCCCTACAACCCTTCAGCATGATGGAATATACTAGTTTCCTTGAAAATTCATTGTTCGTCATCAAAATTCAGCCCAAACATATGAACACAACGCCTTTTGACCGTACAATTATGGCATTTGCTCACAGTGCAACGAAAACAACACAATCAAAGGAACCGTATTTTTACGTCGAGCATCGCGCACAAGCTTTTTTTTTCTCAGTGCGACGGATTGAACTTTGTTTACATTCTCAATTTGACGCGGTCGTTGAGGGAATTTCATAAAATTTGGTGAAATATAGAACTTTTACGGTATGTGATTGGAATGAAATCCTTCAGTGAAGAAGTACGAAGGTTTCCCTTAGTGAAAGTAAGTGCCCGGCGATGTAAGTCACACAGGGGGGTGAGAAGAAACTTGTATCGCAAAGTTGTGTGACTGGTGTCGATCGTTAAGCATTTCTCTCAAATCGTGTTCGTTCATGCGATTTCGGTGAAAAAGTGCAAAGCAAATAATTGAACTGAAGTTATTTTACGAAATAAAGTAGTTTTGTTGCATTTTTGGTCTACATGTGTACAAACCATGACAGCTTTCACAAAATACACTTGGAAAATGAATCTGCAGGTAAGTTGGAATATCCACCGTATTGGAACATTTTAAGTTTGATACGACGAATAATAGCGCTTATGACGAAGTAGAACGAGACCTCACTGTGAGCAGCAGTCATGATTGTGTTCGGTCAAAAGGAAAGGGTGGAAAGGTCAAAAGGAAAGGGTGCAGAGCTACTTGGGCACTTCCACGATTCTTTTCTGGCATGGGGGGTTTTTCTCGGTCGAATTGTTTGAAACTTTGTACTGCCTAAGTGAATCTAAAGTGCCAAGAATAGGATCGGACTACCTGTGTTATTTATTTCATCAAGCTGAAGGAGTAGAGGGAGAAACCCGTAGATCTAAATATTCTAGTAAAACATTTCATTACGACGTTAAGGTGATTATAGAACGAAGCCACACCTCAAATTTTCAAGAGCACAAGACTTGAGAACCAAACAGCGCTCCGGGTTTAAAATTTTTCCCATTGGTCACCACCAGCAAGCAAGTAATTTGATTGATTTTCAACGTTGTCAACTGTTGTCAGATTCTCCAGTGTTGTGCATTTGAAAATTCAAAATTTGGCTTCGTTTTATAATCACCTTAAAGTGATGTTTTTTGACCACTCACCATAGCAAAGTGAGCCATTCGTTGTAAGACTAATTAAAACTGATAGCGACCAAAATGAGAATGAATACAATGAATTTAGACAACGGAAAGCAATTATTTCATTGCATTATTTTCAATAAACGATCAAAATTTATCAAAATCTTATTGCACAATACGAAACCCGTCTTAGGAAAGAATTGTTTGGCTTCGATTTGTATCAGCATCATTCACTGCAATATTGAGGAAATAGCAGGTTCTCACTGATCAAAGCTCAATACGATTGATTTTAGCACATTTGCGCAATCCCTCTAGGTATTCAGTAGTAATTAACAGATTGATTGAAAACGGTTGAATTTATGTAGTAAAGCCGAATTATTTCGTATTCAATAATTCCTCCAATAATTTCTTCATTCTACAAATGTGGGATTTCTCCGCATTTTTTTTTAATTAATTGCTTGGCATATAATTATAAGAATACCTCTGTGCGCGCTTTCTAGAGTTCATTAAAGATATTGTATGTATTCTCCTAGAATTTATATAGAGTGGATTCAAATATCCCTTCATGACCAGCTTCAGCGATTAAGAAAAAAAAAACAACAGTAATTTTGCCGTGAATTTCTTTAAACATTTTTAGGAAAAATCCTGCATAAATTCATTCAAAAACTTGAAAAACCCTTGAGAGATTACTCAAGCATTTCTTCAGAATTGTCTGAACAATTTCTCCACCAAATTCTTCAATAAGCATTTTAAGATATTATAAAAGTAACATGGGAGACCAATGAATTTTATCTATCCATTGTCTCATTCCAAACAATATCAAAACTGTTAAGAAGCTAATCTCGAGTATAGTATTTAGGTAGCAGCTGGTGCGAAATAGTTAACTCTGAAATATATCGTCACTTGAAGGGAAAGCACATCAAGCAGAAATAAACTACTTTTTTTTATCATGGATTGAACAAATCCCACAAAAAATTCCATCCCTTCAAACATCTCAGTTCTCCAATTGAAAGTCTCGTACTAGTCCAACTACCTCAAAGTGCAGCAATCTGTTCCGGATTAAACCCATCTCGGATGACTTCACCCGGCAAAACCCCCGGATAATCGTTGGAATCAACCTCCCGAAATCGCAGTCGATCCCCACTCCAAACCTTTTGACAATTTACATCAATCAGTCGGTAAGTCGAGAACACGATATCCAATCCAGTCGGTGTGCAATGCGATTTCGTTTCCCACACAGCCACGATGATGACACGACGGTAAGCTCCCCAGCTCCAAGCTCGCCCAATTGGCGAGCGAATAAAATGTCACACCGCCGTCGTCAGCGGCAGCAGCTGGCTTCAATTAAACCTGACAAGCAACAGCGCATCGCACCGGCGCTTGACTTTGTGAACGGTGGTTGCAGTGGCATAATTTTGCCCTTTGGCCTGGGAATTAAACAGAGCAAAAAAAAAGTAACATCACCGCATCGTCGATGTCGACCGTAAGGGCGCACGACAACCGCAGTCGGGCGAATCATCAATTTTCGACTTGTCGGCGATTGAGCCTGAGGGATTCCAACTAATGCAATCCGGTGGCAGTGGCAGTGGGGTCGGAAACCGTGCATCGCTATAGTTGGGGCTTTCGAACGAGAAGTTAAGCTGATACGCCATGACAGACGGACGAGCAATTTACTGCAGTAGTTCCTATAGATCTGACCTGACCTGAACCTGATGAGTGGCAACGGGTGCAGTTCGGAGTTTTGTGTTCCGGTGGAGGGCCAGCGTAATTTCCGGGAAGTGCAACTGGGATGGCGCAACAAAAATACGACTGCTCTTGTAAAGAATTGATGAATCTGGTAGCAGTGTGGTTTCCATAAGAATCCACTATGTGTACAGTTCCAGTTTTTATGATGATTTCTTTCATGAACCTGGAGATTTGTGAAGTTTGTCTCGCAGTTGCAGTTGCAACTTTTATTTAAACTGAAAAGCAAGAACTACACAGATAAAGTGTATGAATGCTGCAGATTTTTTCTGTTCTCTTCATAGAATTCCATCTCTAGCATTCGTATGTCTGTCATTTTTAACCTAATTCCCATCTGTGTAAATACAGTGAGAGGCAAAATAAAGTGCCCACCTTACCAGTTTTCGAATTTCTCTCATTGATTTGGTTCAAATTAAAGTTAACACACCTAAATCTTTTGTGATATTTTATTTTTGATGTTCTTTTAAAGTTGCACTTACGAAATTTTGATAAAAAAAAGAATTTTACTTAAAGAAAAAGAAAATCAATTTGTATTGAAAAAAAAGTAGTGACAAAAATAAGTGCCCACTTCCTTCTTGGCCCCAGAAAAGATGATTTAAGAAAAATAAAAAGCAATTTAATAGTTAATGTGTCCTCCTTTGGCCTTAAGGACTTGCTGGAGGCTCTTCGGCATGCTTTTCACCAGGTTTTGTAGGTGTTGTGGATCTAGTTCTTCCCAGGCGCGCTCCAAGGCTTCAAAATAATTATTTTTGTTGGTAACACCAGTTTTTTCAACCCTGGCATCGAGAATCGCCCACAAATTCTCGATGGGGTTGAGGTCTGGGCTTTGTGGAGGCCATTCCAGCGGTTTAATCCGACAAGACCGGAAAAAAGACTTGGTCTTCTTTCCAGTATGCTTCGGGTCGTTGTTCTAGAGAAATATGAATTTCTCTTCAAGGCCCGTCTGGATCAGCGAAACCTCCAGATTTTCCAGCAAGATGTTAATGTAGGAATCTGCCATCATTATTCCGTCGATTTTCACGAGGTTTTCTACTCCACTCCATGAAAAACACCCCCAGACCATCACATTTCCTCCTCCATGCTTCACCGTTCCTTGGATGTGGTGCTCTGCATCACACACGAGCCCGCCGCTCTCGGTTAGACAGCTCGAGCTTCAGGAGCGCCACATCCAAGGAACGGTGACGCATGGAAGTGTGATGTGATGAAATGTGATGGTCTGGGGGTGTTTTTCATGGAGTGGAGTAGGAAGCGTCGTGAAAATCGACGGAATAATGACGGCAGATTCCTACATTAACATCTTGCTGGAAAATCTGGAGGTTTCGCTGATCCAGACGGGCCTTGAAGAGAAATTCATATTTCTCTAGAACAACGACCCGAAGCATACTGGAAAGAAGACCAAGTCTTTCTTCCGGTCTTGTCGGATTAAACCGCTGGAATGGCCTCCACAAAGCCCAGACCTCAACCCCATCGAGAATTTGTGGGCGATTCTCGATGCTAGGGTTGAAAAAACTGGTGTTACCAACAAAAATAATTATTTTGAAGCCTTGGAGCGCGCCTGGGAAGAACTAGATCCACAACACCTACAAAACCTGGTGAAAAGCATGCCGAAGAGCCTCCAGCAAGTCCTTAAGGCCAAAGGAGGACACATTAACTATTAAATTGCTTTTTATTTTTCTTAAATCATCTTTTCTGGGGCCAAGAAGGAAGTGGGCACTTATTTTTGTCACTACTTTTTTTTCAATACAAATTGATTTTCTTTTTCTTTAAGTAAAATTCTTTTTTTAATCAAAATTTCGTAAGTGCAACTTTAAAAGAACATCAAAAATAAAATATCACAAAAGATTTAGGTGTGTTAACTTTAATTTGAACCAAATCAATGAGAGAAATTCGAAAACTGGTAAGGTGGGCACTTTATTTTGCCTCTCACTGTATCTACTATAATCATTGAAAATTACAATTGTTAAGCTACTACAAACGCAAAAAAAAACATTAACCATTAAATTATTTATTTTTCTTTTCAGGTAATCATCATATCTAAGTCTCACAGTACTGAATGAATTGACGAGGTTAGGGTACACTTTATTGCCAACCATGTAAGTAAATTGGTTATTTTCACAGAATTCGGTATCTCTCTATTGTATTTTGAGCCCTTTCATTTCGAGATAATAAAAAAACAATAAACAATTAGAAACGATCAAAAATTACCAAAAACAAACAAACATACAGTCGGGTCTCCTATTAAACGCATTCCTATAACGTGCACTCCTATTACGCTCACTCCTATAAGACACACCAGAACGTTATAGGAGACCCAGGGCTTATGGGATTTCATCACTATGGGGGTGTTGTTGAATATCTCGTATGTCAAAAGAGATAGCACACTATACCCGATTCTGATTTTGCACGGGGGATGCGTACCGTGCAAAAAAAGTTTTCAGTTCAAAATTTCAAAAACCGTGCAAAAAAAAGTAAGACCATTTCTCAACGTTTCATGCAAAAATAAGGTTTTGACCAAAAAAAATGTATGGAAACTTTTTTTTGCACGGCCGTGTAAAAAAAATCGTGCAAAAACAGAATCGGGTGTACTGTCTTCGGCGAAGTTTCAGTGCTAAGTACGATCTACCTTCAGGAGTTGAGGATCATCTTTTGACGTTAACTACGTCTTACGGCAATATACTGGGTGTCAATTGAAAATCTAAAATTTTGCGACCGCCACGAAATTATGAAAGATTTTGAACGCTAATAACTCAGTCTGTCGGAGTTCAAGGTAAACTGCATTGAGCCTCCCCTCGATCATTGGCTACCAATCTAACGATCGTTACCACTCACAGCGATCGTTGGGTTTCTCGCTTGGGCGGGAATATGAGAGAAGAAGATTTGTATTATACAATAGACTGGCCTTTTGCCAAACCCCATATTGCCCAATTTATCAGTTCATTAGAAAATTGCAATCCGGGCAGTCGCGTCGAATACGCTATCTTTAATTTAACTTAAAATAATTATGTTACTAGTTTAAGAAGTTTAGTTAAATAAATCACGATTATAGTACGGTGTGTGTTTAAAGTAAAACCGGTTTCTATTGTGCTACGCCGAAAGACCGCGAAAACAGTGAAAACTGCCCACTTTCCAAACGTGTTGGCTGCCAACGACTCCACCCCCGCGAGGTACCCCAGGATTGCGCTGCGTTGAGAATTTCGGGAGGTTCACACCAACGGAACCAGTCTTGCTATCGAACACAGTCATTTATTGATAGATTTAAAAAATTTTCCCACCAATCGGTCGGAAATGTATACAGCAATTTCTTCGAATGGAGAAAACTATTGAATATCGACAATAAACTATTGAAAATTTGGAAAATGTCGACCCCTTTCTTACGCAACCAATCACGTGCTAGCAGTTTTCCATGCTTCTTTTGCGTTCCGTTTCGCACTATAAAAGCAGACCGATTCCTGCTTCTTCGCTCATTCTTCTTTTTGCCGTCAGACTGTGAACATGGTCGGCGAGCAAGTCTCGAGTGCCTTTCGCATTCTCAGTTCAGTTTTCAATGGAACGCAAATGGAACAACAACACGCCGCCGCGACTGAAGCTGCTTGTTAAAGCGCCCATCGTCATCGCCACCGCAAACCTCATCGGGCGAGGAGGATTTCTACCAGTGCGCCGTCAGCACCTCGCTACCAGAGGCAAGCTCTTGATCATCAAGCGGCGGCAAAACACTAGCGTCCGGATTGTGAAATCGCTCAAGATTTCTCAATGGACTCGCGCTTCCAGAATTGGCGCTGCAGGAATCGGGGCGCAAAGGTAAGTTTGTACGAGGTGGCTGAAGAAAATCGACCAAAGCCGCTTGTTGAAGCGCACATCGTCATCCGCACCGCAAATCTCATCGGGCGAGTAGGATTGCAACCAGTGCGCCGTCAAAATGTGTCCGTGTTACGCAAATTCAACAATTCAATCGGCCCTTTCCAGAGCCGACAAATGTGTTTTAAAGAGTTAATTGTGTAATATTTCCTAATGTGTTTACCACATCTCTTTATTCATCTCATAGCATCATTCAAAAACTGATTTATTACGAATAATTGACAATACGGCAATTTGAGGATGCTTCCGAGGACGCTGCTGCAGTGCCGTTGGGATGAGTGCTCAACATTTCACAACGATTGTAAAATAGAGTGGCATTTCAAACAGCGTCTTTGTTTTCCCATATTTTATGGGACAACTTCGATGACGAAAATTATCACATGTAACAAAATTGCACAGTCGAGTCTAGTACACGACACTGAAGACGGCCTTACAGTTGAGGTCGAAATACGCGTATCTGTCAAAGGATACAAACTCTAGTGGAATATAATGGTATTGTACTAAATTTAGTTTTATAATCTACTTCAAATTGCACAATTGTAATAATTTTGGCAATTGTAATAATGGATCAGAAATTTACCTTCATAATAAATAAAACTAATGATTATCAATAGCTAATTATTGAATATTTAGTAAATGTCAACCCTTCCAACAAATCATTCATTTCTTACGCATTAGCATTTTCTGAGATTTTCAAGTAATTCTCTGCCCAACACATCATTGGCACATGCCTATTTCCCAGATTGGACTATCAGAAAGAGAAGAACATGAAAGAGAGGAGCATCATTTGCTATTCTAAGGTAATAAAACATGCTTTCTACGTCAGATTCGGTTTCATTCCATTTTCGCTTTCGAGCTGGTAAGTGCTCCGAAGCATGTCAGCCCTTGAGCTACTGAATAACTCTTCCGAAGACACCAACCTTCCAAAACATCAGGATCTAGAGATATCATATGTTACAAAATTTTGCATTCTTATCCCTCATTGTTCATATAGTGCAAATCAGAAAAAGCGCCCCTACCGGCCAAGTTCTCAACTAAAAGGATGATCCTCAACTCCTAAAGGTAGATCGTACTTAGCACTGAAACTTCGCCGAAGACAGTACTGTACTATCTCTTTTGGCATACGAGATATTCAACAACACCCCCAAAGTGATGAAATCCCATGAGCCCTGGGTCTCCTATTGACCAATGCACGAGTTCACTATTTGACATTTTAGCGGTGCCGTGTTATTTACGTGACCATAGCAACCAGTGAATTCGGCACCGCTTAAACGTCAAATTAGTGAACTCGTGCATTGATCCATTACGCAGATTCCTATTACGCCCCCAACCATGTGTCTAATAGGAGACCTGACTGTATCTAGAACGTTCAAATAACAGACAAAAATGTTAAAAACGAACGAGAACAAACGATACAAACCAATATTGGTCCAAACCGGTTAAAACATTAATAGTCAAAAATTGTCAATACCGATCAACACAGATAAAAACGGACAAGGAACAACCGAAAACCATCAAAAACATAAAAAAGTACGAACAAAGATTATTAACAGATAATACAGTTGTAATAGTAGTTTAAGGAACAAGTTGCAGAAATATGCAAGCCTTGTAGGATAAATTTACGACTTGTGCTGTAAAAATCGAGTTCTGCAACGAGTTACGTACAACATATTTTGCAATTTGGTAAGGGGCCGTCCATGAATGACGTAGCATTTTTTCGCTGAATATTTACACCCCCTTCCCCTTGTTTAAGTTACATGATTTTGGTTCCAAGTTTAAATTTAATTTGATTAAATTTGGGTTAAATTTAATAAGTAGTACTTTTGCTGTTGTTAAAACCTAGAACAAGATTATAGCTGAAAATGTAGAAAAAAAAAGATAAAAAAATCTTGTGTAGGGAGTAAGGATGCAAAATAAGAGGATTTTTTTTAAATTATTCGTGGTTAAGAAACAGATTTAAGTGAACATGATCAACAAAATTCCTTAATTTGGAATGGATCTCCGTCATTATTCTCTAACTTCAAATCGATTCAGCAAAATTATATAATAAAAAATATCGAGTGATTTAAAAAACTTATTGACAGAACAATTAACACATTAAAAATAACACTCGAATTTGATATTCTCATTGTCATCCAGGCTTTTCCATCAAGAGCAATGATATAACAAAATAAATCGTTGAGTTGACTGAGTGGAAATCTCCTGCAACATTGAACGCACTAAATTAATATCTTGTTTTACTGTAATAACGTTAATATTTGCCTTAATGAGCATATTCTTTTGAGGAAATAAAGTTCCAACAGAAAATATGAATTGAACTTCAACGGTTAATGCTATATCTTGTTAACAAATGGAAAAACAATAAAAGTCGATAAAGCATTGATTTTTACTTAACTTATTGAACTTTAAATTTGTTTGTTTTTAAATAAAATAGTTTGGACACGAATACAATATAATATTACATAAATATTAAGAGCTTCACAAGATGTGTTTGATTTCAGGAAGATTAAAAATTTCTTAGTAAATTTAAAAATTCGATAAGAATTTTCAAAACTTGTTACATTATTGTTTTGAAGCTAAATCATAATTTTACAACTTAAGTTTAATAATTCAGATAAAGTTTGATAAAAGAATAAAACCATTTGTCATTTTTTTTCAGCGTTACTCTTTTTACCGAAATCATTCAAAATGCTACGTCCGTAAGCTGGTACTCCTCTCTCCCCCTCGTCACACATCGTCACAAATTCGTGAAGACCCCTCTCCCCCCTAAAATGCTACGTCATTTATGGACGACCCCTAAAAGACCACTTAAGGGTATCAGAAATTTTATCGGAATGCATTCGCCATCATTTCATAGTTTCTGAAAAAGTGTTGTGTAATGATTCATTACGGAACTCAAAATAGTTGCGTAATGAGAAAGCGTTGCATTCCTGCACTGAATTATGCAGTGCGGGAATCGTCATTACGCAACTAAATCCAGTGCTGTAATGATTCATTACGCAACTATTTTGAGTTCCGTAATGAATCATTACAGCACTGGATTTAGTTGCGTAATGACGATTCCCGCACTGCATAATTCAGTGCAGGAAAGTAGGCCGTTTCATGACATATTGGTGTGATGAAAAACAGCCCATTACGATGAGAAATTGCAAATAAGAGTTTTAATTTTATACCACTCCAAAACGAATCGGAAACAACTCAAGATTCAGCGTCAATTTAAGCGAATACTTATTCACAAAAATGTCTTCCCAACTAGAATCCAACTGAAAATTTTGCTTTTGTCTCCATACGAATATCCATTACATGATAACTAGCCAGCATAGCAATCACTTACTGCATCTTTACTGTGCATCCGTGCAGGCATGTTTTCCAGCATGTCGATCGATGCAAACTGTTCAAAGTTCCATGTTCTAAAGCCCCTTCCCATAGAGAAGACGTATGCGCACATTCCGGTCTGCTGTTATGGGAAAAACGATGCCACAAAGAAGTGCGCCAATCCAGCAGCCCCCAGTCTTCAGTCAGACTCCAGAAAATTTAACGCATGGTCAAATGCCCCGTCGGTCAGAACGATCGAAACCGCACGGTGATGTCCAGAAAGATGACCGCAGCCTGCCTCTCCCATCGGAGACAGTCAGTGGTCATGGTAGTGACCAGTGGGCAGGGGTCGTTGCTACACCTCCCTCTCTGGGTGACCGAAATAAAATCAGAAGATCCTACAAAAAATCATTCAAAGATTTTATCCACAGTCCGCATTGTGTAAAACCCAGTGATGTATTTTGAACTGAACACGAGCAAAAACAGAACGGAGCAAGTTCAAATTTTGCTCGAGAACGCAGTAGACAGTGAACTCCTGAGGCGGAGCCCACTGCTGCTCTCGAACGCCCGTTCAGATCGCAATGCACTACAAAGCATAGATTAAGATTTTTACCAGAAAAAGATTTCCTGAATCAATAGTAAAACCAATTTAGTTATAAATAAATATATATTGTCTACCGTGAATTCTGCCAGAACAATCTGCGCTCAATTTTCTGCTCATTAAAGTTCAAATTTTTGAACTGAACAATGAGCAAGCCGACTTGATCACTCCGTTCAACAAATTGAACTGGAACGCGAACTGAACGCGTTCAAATGCATCCTTGGTAAAATCTGCCAAAAATCTACTACAAAACTCTAAATTTTAACACCAAGATCTGACAAGTTATTTTGAAACGAATTCACCCAAGAGTTCATCAAATAATACGCCATAGAATACAGTAAGTTATAGTTCCACATATTTATCAGGAAATCCTCCCGGTATTATTCCGGATGTTTTTCTTTAAATTCTTCAAGGATTTTCTGCAATAACCACTCTAGCCCGAGCAGAAGCGAAATACTGACCACGTGCTCATGCATTGGAGAAATCGTTCTCATATGATTTTGAAGGATGATCAAAGCATGCGAAGAAAAATATCCCATCTGTAGTGGTCCCTGATCGGCAATGTATCGCAAGTTGTATAAAGCTTGACACATGAGAGTAGCTAACGAGAGCACTAAAGAGAGAGAGAGCACAACAATAATTAAATAATTTTTTTTCGCTTGTTTACCATTGGGGGTAGGTATTTTATTTTACTGGCACGATAAACAACTCCGAACATCCGGTAGCAATACTGTCCCCATCATGCACTGCTATCTCCTCGATCTAATCAGAGCTGTAGCAGTATACGATAACAAGCTCTCATGATGTGCTGCAAATCATGATTGTTACAAAAGAGCAAAAGTGAGAGATTCTCTCAATTTTCTCAGGATTCAATCCTTCCACAGGATTGATAACTCTTCTCAATATCAACAGAGGTTGGTAACAAGCTCTAGAGTCTAAAGCACTATACTGTCTTTGCCTCTTTGCGAGGGAGCGAAAAACTACTAAGGAGAGGGGCAACAGAAAATGAGCGAGGAAGATGCGACACAAAACACAACGGAGTAAAATTCGATAAAAAAAGCGCCATCATAACTTCGCAAGACTAGTTGTGTTCGAATGGACTACTCAAAAGTTCTTTTAAAATGTGAGTAAGGGTGAGCGTAGAAGAAAGAGAGAAAGAGTACCAGAAAAAAAACTTCCATTTTTGATGCACTCTCATTCGAATCGTTTGAGGAGTTGTGTTGTGAAATATGAATTAAACTTTTACTCCTGAAAAAAACCCTTGAAATCGCCCCATCGTGCATCGCTGAGTAATTTGCTTCAAGCCTGACTGAACATCAAAACGTGATATTGGCTTGATTGACATGAGAGAAAATATACACATCTAAAGATAATATGAAAAATATTTCTGGAACTTCTGATCCATAGCATAATTTGAGGCTTGCATACCTAAAGGATAGCATGCTGATTTTGATTATCTATGTAAATAAAAATGGAATGGTATGGGGGGCTCGAAAACGGGTCAACGAATTTGATTTGTTCGTCAAGGGTTTCGACGTGTTTGTGTGTATAAAAAATCCCGAGATATTCACCGGGAAAGTCGTAAAAACGAGAGTGCACGGAACTGTCATTTTGTATGGGACGATCCATAGCGTTTTTCAACAGCCTACTTGATGGCAAGACGAAGCTTGCCGGGATCACTAGTATCTTATAAAAACTAAATATGATTTCAGGTAATAGAAATATAAGTAGCAGAACGCTAGTGGCGCTGTTATCACAAAAAAGAATTATTTCAATAATACTTACTATTGATGTTTTTGATTGCTTGTTTAGTGCCATGTTGTAGAGAATGTTTTATTATGGTTGAAAAATTTGATTTGACACTTATAGACCCGGTACTCAGACTGTCAGAGCGTGGCAAACTAGATGTTGGTCACACGAACAGTCGCGACATTGGCCTTCTACGACTAATGCTTCTACTTTTCAGGTACAGGGGATAGACAAAATTATTGGGATAGGTAAAATTTTGCTCAAATTCAAATGCTTATAACTTTTTGAAAAATTGATGAAATTGGATGCATCTGGAAGCATTCGAGGGAAAATTTGGTCTGGTTTCAGGAATTTGCTTGGCTATGCATATTGGCGGTGGCAGAATCTTGCTAATGTTATAGAGAGGATCCCTTTTACCTATCAGAACGTTTGACACCCACTAATAACAAAGTTTTCACTAATTATATAAGACTTTGTTTGATGTGTTCATTATGCTCCTAATCCTCCTGAATTACGATACCACGGTGTAAACATAAAAAAAAATGTCTCAACTGTTCAAAACATTGTTTAGTGTTTGAAATCGACATTTTACTTTTTTTTTTTCTTTTCGACGTTTTGTCCCTTCCTTTCGACGTTTTGAAATTTGACATTTCATCATTCGACGTTTTGTCCTTTCGACATTTTGGCATTCGACGTTTTGTCCTTTCGACATATTGTCTTTCGACATTTTGTCCTTTCGACGTTTTGTCCCTTCGACGTTTTGTCATTTCGACATTTTGGCATTTGCCGTTTTGGCATTCGAAATTTTGTCTTTTGACGTTTTGTCACCCAACCATGTACCAGACTCGGCTTGCATCAAGGTGTTTCTGGAAGAACATCTTGAAAATTGCATATTATCTAGAACCGAAACTTAAAACATATCCTGGAACAGGAACTCCTAAACAAATTCCTGGGGGAGATTTTATCGGACTGAACCAATCCGCCTTTTGAACTTCACTTTGCTCAATGTGAAAAAAGGATGTGCATGTTATTCATAGTTTAACGTTTTACACAGAAATGGTATAGTGATTTTTTCTAATGAACTATTTGCGTAGAATCCAGTAATGAATTTTGAGGTCGCTCGTTTTTTTAGAAATCCTAGCTACGCCCATGTCAATAGGTAGCACATTCTGCGGGGATGGGCAGGACGATGCATCGTCTAGGTACCGTTCGCCACACGTCCAGGGACCCCGGAACGGAGCCCAACGTAGCGTGAAACAAGAATTCAAACCGACTTTTGGCTTAATGAATTTTCGTCCCCAAACAAGCTTCCGAAGGCCGTTCCAGTCCCATAAGATAGCACCAAGTGCGTGTCTGTGTATGTGATTGGGTGTGTTCCTCCTGAGTGACACTCCAGACTGGAGCATATGCTTCTCACATCGTTTTGGGGGTTCCGGTCGAACGGCCAGTTGGCTTTGGTTGGGAAAGTCCTGCTTCACCGGATACGGGGACGTGTCCGCTTTACCTATGTAGATGTTTGTTCCAGGATACAAGCAGGTACGGATCCGACCATGGTCGTCGTCAGAATCGTCGTCATCGTCATCGGTGTGGTTTTACGGTCATGGGTTCGAGAGATTGATTCGCATTGATCGAATAAGAGGACCAGCTTCCGTTCGACATGGGGAATGCATAATTGGCTGGGATTTGCTGGAATGCTGACATCGACTGGTGAAGGAGGAGAAATTGATTAGTCAACACAAGACGTACGGAAGGCGAGGAGGAGAAGCATGTGTATCTGCATCGATTTCTTGTATCTAAGGTGAAACAGCTTGGAATCCCACTTCAATAGGACTATGCACTCCTCTGATTGTACATGGGATTTTTTAAATTTTCCGGCAACAAGTTTACCAATTTCATGAAAAAGTAAAACAGAGAGAATAATTTTTCGCTGAGCCTTTTAATTCAAAGACAAATTTTCAGAGCATTAAATCAAAGCAGTGTTCAGTCCAGGCTCTTTGAATCATGTAAGGAAACAAAGAGAGCCGCCTATCGTGGTCAGTTGTTCTGAATTCGGAGGATTTAGACAGGAGATCTTTAACTTTATCCAGGAATCCAGGTTTCCTTCCAAATCACGAGAAAGGTCGCGTTTTGCCTGAAAATCTTAGAGATCGCGAATTTCCTCTCAAATATCTTGAAAATAAGAAGCACAATTTTTTACTTATGACGATAAAACTGAACGTTTGTTCAATGTTGTTTTGAAATGTCTCTCAAGTGACTATAAATCTTCTGAAGACATCAAATATGACATAAATAGTATAATTGGATTTTCTCTAATCTAAGTAATGTAAAAAGAACTCAATCTGGCATTTATCCGAAAGAGCTTTCTCTAGAATATTATTTTATTTATTTTAACAAAAGTGCACCAAACAATATTACAACTTTATGTTCGATGTCCGTGTGGGATTCTTAAATTTTAATTGGGAACTTGACCTTTTTATGTCCCATTTCTTCCTTCGTCCACTCATCCCAAGCTCTATGTTCCAGAAGCATCCAACTATCGTTATTGTGTTCATATTTCTTCTCAAAGAAAAAATACTCTAAGTTATCCAAACCATTAACCTCCCACTGACTGTCTTCACAAGCCCCTTCCATCTCTCTTAGCTGTCGTCGTCATCGCCAGAAAGCCGTAAAGTGCGAAACGAGGTAATTAAGCCATACAACACTTGACTCTCCAAGCAAACAAATTCTTCAGCCTTTCCAGGTCCGACGATGACAGTTTAAATACACTCGGAAGGCCAACCTCGCCCCCCTCCTCCAGCAGTCAGCCAGCACCAACAACAAAACGGCAGTGGAGTGGCACTAACGAGACTTTGAAGTAGGGTAGGTACCACTCTAAAAATTTCCCAAACCCACTTCAGCGTCAAGTTTGGTGTGCTCTTGGATAGGATGCAAGGGAGCAGTCGAGCGCAGAGCCGGCTGGCATGTCCTGAATACTTTTAACCCATTGCACCGTTTCTTCTACGATGCCTCCCATCCCCTCATGTCACCCTCCCCCCCTTCCAGTCACGGCAGTGGATTATCAACCACTTTCCGGAAAATTGTTAGCGCTTTTAAATCATAGTCACGAATGCACCGGAAAAAAGATCGCTTTTCGTGCACCAGTTTACTCGTCGTTGCAACTATCGGACCCAACCCAACCCAACCAAACTGAACGGAACGCACGAGAAAACTGCATCGCACGAAAACAATAACGCAGCGTGCACCGAACGAAGGGACTCTTGATGAAACGGTGGAATGACGGGGAAGAGTCTACGTACGGGGAAGCTACTCCACAACGGATTGAAAAAATGAGCTTTTCCAACATTCTACATTCGCTTTGACAGGTTGTGGAGTGCACTCCGAGAATTTCATGGTGATTACTTTTTGCCTGCGAAGTTAAGCCAAGCTCTACTGAAGCCTTTGAAGGGACTTTTTTTTTTCAAGCTCGGAAATTTACTGCCAGTAATACAGTTGTACCCTTTTTGGTTTTAAGTTGGTAAGTGTAATTACCGTTAAGCATTGAACGTGATTAAAAGTTTCCAGATTGATTAACAAAATATCAATGGTTACTGAACGGTTTTAAGGACTTTCATTAGCTTTTAGGTATTTCGCGGCCATATAAGCGAAGCTGAAGGCTCCTGTTTTCAATTTATGGACGGTACAAGATCTCTCCTCTTTTAGAAAAATAATCTTGATTTTCTAGAGCAAAAATATTGTCGTGCCTGTTACACAATATGTGAATGTGAAAATGGCAAAGCTGAGAAGCATGCTTTTAGCTTAGCTTAGCTTAGACTGACTACACATTAGCCTGGGACACGGTGATATGAAAAATTTAGATTCTCGCTCCAGTCCGGAATGCATTTAGGTCCCATAACCACTGTGCAAAATTTCAGCTCGATCGGAGAAACTGTATTTTAGCGCCAGCCGTTCAAAGTTTGTATGGGATTTAATATGGGGAAACTTACATTTGCAAAAAAAAAATCGCCAGAGGTCGCTCATTGCCGTCTATAAAAATTCTGAACACAGATCTCGATAGATATTTTTGCGATGAACAACATTGCCGAAGACTGCAAAGCAATCCGATGCTTGCGAAAAAAGTTATAAAGCATAGATTATTCACTACACTTTTTATACTAAATTTAGGGGAGGGATTATTAGAGTACGTTTAAAACTACAAATTGAACTTTAGCACTTCACTTTTTGCAAAAAATAAAATACTAAAATCACTAGTAAGGCGAGCAAATACCTTTAAACTCTAATATGTGTTTAAAGGTATTTGCTCGCCTTACTAGTGATTTTAGTATTTTATTTTTTGCAAAAAGTGAAGTGTTAAAGTTCAATTTATAGATTATTCGGAAATTTTGCCCGATTTTGTTATTATTGTTATTGCTTTACGTGTTGATCAACGTCGCCTTGCCAATAGGTTTTCATTGAATAACTGTTTTCACAAGTGTCAGATTGTTTCGCGGTCTTCGACAATATTCTTCATCGTAAAAATATCTATCGAGGTCTGTGTTCACAATTTTTATAGAGGTCAATGGGCGACCTCTGGCGATTTTTCTTTGCAAAAGTTAGTTTTCCCATAGTAAATCCCATACAAACTTTGAACGGCTGGCGCTAAAATATAGTTTCACCGATCGAGCTGAAATTTTGCACAGTTATTATGGGACCTAAAAGCAATCCAATCCTACTACACATATCAATGGTTGCTATTCCGTGATTGACCGAAGTCAGTGAAATTCACAAAGAATCAACTAGAAGTTTGGCTGAGATTGGCCATAATCTTCTTCAGTGTGCATAATTCAGTGCCTCTATTTATACAGGGTCAATAACGGCGCCGGCCACGTCCTAGCAGTCAGGTGGGATTGGGGGAAGGAATGTTAGTGTGTAACCATTGCTATTTGGAGACCGTGTTTGCCTCTGCATCTCCACAAAGGTTACTGAGAGGGATGTTTGTTAATGGGGAAGATCGTTGGGTCACAGGATTCACTTTGAAAAGCGATTAGACCATGATAAATAATTATTTGTGAGATATATACATGCTTATATGTGAATATAATATTTTCATTTGATATGAACAATTTCTATGTAGAGAAAAATTATGCCGACACTTGAGGTGACGAGCCATTCAAAGTATGTTACCTAAATGTAACATTCCTACAGCTGTCAGGACGAAAGTATATGTTATTATATTTTACTTATTTGAATAGAAACAAAAAACTCGATTGGCTGGAACATCATAGAACACTCTTATTCTTATGCCGACACTTACAGTGGCGAACGTTGAATAAAGTGAACCTTTCGCAAGTCTACACTTGTAGTGTCGAACCATTCAAAGTTTTTTTTTATAATTACAAAAATAAAGATAAAAAGAAAGGGATGATTTGTAAAAAAATGTTTAACATAAATAATTCATGAATGTTTATGTCGACACTCACAGTGAGGAACCATTCATAATTTGTTGAAAAATCATATTTACGTCCCACCGTTGTAACGATTAAATGTGCAGACATACATTTTTTATAGATTAGAAATAGTTGCATGAAACGAGCTCACCAATTGATCCGTTATCCTTGACTGAGTGGCAACAATCCACTTTCAGCTTCACTCGTTTGTTCGGCTATATAAAAGCACTCAGAGAAAATAGGCGCGCGACACGAGAGGGAAAACAACTGACGACTGCTCGAGCTTTCTTGACGCACTGCCCAGGAGCAAGCGTCAAGGTCGAAAGATCAAACACTACTAACGTACCTCGCACTTTTCACTTCTAACTAGAGTTACTGTGCACGTGCTGTAGCCTTAGGTGCTTGCAAGCGCACGGGCGCTCTGTACATTGTGAGACCTTTTTTGGTGCGCCTCATTTTTCTTAAGATGTGTCTCACTGTGATCTCATGTGCTCCGTCACATGTGCTGTTTAAAATTAAGGCTAAGTAGCCCATCATTCGCTTTGGCAACAATGATGACTTTTCAGCTTGCATTTCAAAGTGATAAAACTCAATCTTGATAGTTTATATTGACTTGAAAAAGTATCACTGTACGCGCAAACATGCATAAAGTATGCTGATACTTTTTCAGCTGTGTCAGTGCAAAACCAACTGATTTTCTTTGATTCGCAATCGTGAGATGAATCAGCAACAATTATCAACGACGCGTACAAATTTCGATGACGGCCAGAGAAAATTCTGAAGGAAATACCGAAGGAAATTCCAGAGGGAATTACGAAGGAAATTCCAGTGGAAATTCTGAAGGAAATTCCAGACGAAATTTCGCAGGAAATTCCAGAGGAAATTTCGCAGGAAATTCTAGAGAAAATTCCGAAGGAAATTCTAGGGAAAATTCTGAAGGAAATTCCAGAGAAAATTCGGAAGGAAATTCCAGAGAAAATCCCGAAAGAAATTCCAACGGAAATTCGAAAGGAAATTCCAGAGATAATTTCAAAGAAAATTCTAGGGGATATACGGAAGGAAATTCCAAAGGAAATTCCGAATGAAATTCCAGAGGAAATTCCGAAGGAAATTCCAGAAGATATTCCGAAGGAAATTCCAGAGAAAATTCCGATGGAAATACCGAAGGAAATTCCAGAGAAAATTCCGAAGGTAATACCGAAGGAAATTCCAGAGGAAACGAAAATTATAGAGGTACTTCCGAAGAAAATTCCGAAATAATTTCATAGCTTCAAAAGAAATTCCAAATGAAATTCCGAATCAAATTAAGAATGAAGATCCAAAAAGAATTCCGAAGGATAGGGGACGGACCTGGTGTAGTGGTTAGAACACACGCCTCTCACGTCGAGGACCTGGGATCGAATCCCATCCCCGAGATAGTCGCTAAAAATTTTTCAGTGACGTCTTCCTTCGGAAGGGAAGTAAAGCCGTTGGTCCCGAGATGAACTAGCCCAGGGCTAAAAATCTCGTTAATAAAGATAGAAAAAAAAAATTCCGAAGGAAACTCCAGAAGAAATTCCGAAGCAAATTGCAAAGTAAATTTCGACGAAAATAACGTAGAAAATTTCAAATCAAATCCCGAAGGTATCTCCAAAAGAAATTCCAAACGAAATTCCAAAGCAAATCCCGAAAGAAATTCCAAAGAAAATTCAAAAAGAAATTCCATAAAAATAATTCCGAATGGATTTTTGAAGGATGTTCCGAAGCAAATTCCAAAGAAAACTCCGACGAAAATTGCGCAGAAAATTCCAAATGAAATTCCGAAGCCAACTCTAAAAGAAATTGCAAAGGAAATTCCATAAGACATTTCAAAGGAACTTCAGAAGCGAATTTCAAAGGAAATTCCGAAGGCAATTCCAGAAGAAATTCCGAAAAAAAATTCCAAAGGAAACGCCGAAGAGAATTTTGAAGAACTGAAGAAGGAAATTCCGAAAGTAATTCCAAAGAAATCCAAAATAACTTCCTGAAGCAACTTACTGATAGAAATTCATGAAGAAATTCCAAAGGAAATTCTGAAGTAAATGGGATATGAAGTTCCGAAGAATACAAAGGAATTTTAAAGGATACTCCTAAGAAAATTCCGAAAAAACAATTTGAAGGAAATTCCAAAGTAAATTCTGAGAAAATTTAACGGAAATTCTGATGAAAATTACGTAAAACAGTCCAAAGGAAAATTCCGTAAAAAATTCCAATCAAAATTTCTAATTAAAATTCCGAAATCTCCATAGGAAATTCCAAAGGAAATTCCGAGGAAACTCTATAACAAATTTGGAAGTAAACTTCGAACGAAATTCCGAAAAAAAATTTCAAAGAGAATTTTGAAGGAAGTAATAAAGGAATTCCAAAGGAAATTCTGAAGAAAATTTGATAAGTAGCCTTAAAGAAAACTGCAACGGAATTTTAAAGGATACTCCTAAGGAAATTTCGACGGAAATTTCAAAGTTAATTCCGAAGGAAACTAAAAAAAAATCCAACGGAATTTCCGAAGCAAATTTCAGAGGAAATTCTGACGAAAATTGCGTAGAAAATTCCAAAGGAAATTCCGAAAAAAATCCAAAGGAAATTCCGAAGAAAATTCCGTGGAAAATTTCAAAAAATCCATAGGAAATTCCATAAAAATATTCAAAGCAAATTCCGAATGAAATTCAGAAAGGAAATTTTGAAGAAAAAATCGCAGCTCCAAAAGAAATTCCAAAGGAAACTTCGATGGAAACTTTCAAAATATAAAGGAAATCACGAAAAAAAAAATTAAAAAAAAAAACTGAATAAAATTCTAAAAAAAAATTCTAAAGCACATTCCGACGACAATTCTGAAAAATATCCAAAGCATATTCAAAAGGGAATTTTTAAGGAAATTCCAAAGAAAATTCCAAAGCAAATCCTGAAGCAAATTGCAATGAAAAAAGGAAGTTAAAAGGGAATTTCGTAGAAAATTTCTATGGAATATCCAAAGTAAATTTGTAAGGAAATTCTCAAGAAAACTCTGTAGAAATTCCAAAGAAAATTGTAAAGGAAATTTCTAAGAATATTCCGCACTAAATTTCAAAGGTCCAAAAGAAATCCCAAATGAAATTCCGAAGAAAGCTCCAAGGAAAATTTTGAAGGAAATTCCAAATTTAATTCCAATGCTTCGAAAGAAATTCCAAATAATATATCGAATACAATTCTGAAGATAATTACTCAGGAAATTCCGAAACAAACTCTAGAAGAAATTCGGAAGGAAACTCCGAAGAAAATTCCAAAACAAATTTCGAAGGAAACTCAAAAAGAAACTTCGAAGTGAATTTCGAAGAAAATTCCAATGAAAAGTTCAGAATGAAATTCCGAAGGACACTTCGTTTCGAACGAAATACCACAGAAAATTCAAAAAGGCACTTCTAAAAATACCGAAGAAAATTCCACAGGATATTCCGAAGCAAATTCAGGATAAACTTCCAATTTTGATGAAAATTCCGTAGAAAATTTCAAAGGAAATTTCGTAAAAAAGTCCAATAAAAAATTTTAAAAGGAATTTCGAAGGAAATTCCAAAGAAAACTCCAAAGAAAATTCCGTTGAAAACTCCAACGAAAAAATCCATATGGCGAGGGTAACGAAAAAAGAGCTCGCAGATGTCGTGATCATTCGCGTTAAATAAGCCGCCGGAACCGATGATATCCCGAATGTTGCCCTGAAGGCAGCAGTCAATGTGGATCCGGACATATTCAGATCTGCGATGCAACGCTGCATTGATGAAGGAATCTTTCCTTCAACGCTGCATTGATGAAGGTAGCGGCAGAAATTGGTGCTACTACCGAAATCGGGAAAACCACCAAGTGACCCGTCTGCGTATAGACCTATCTGTGGCGAATTGATGGAGGAAAAGAGTTGACAGCAGCGCACTCCATCTCCATAGTCATAGGAAACTAGAACTGGCCCATCACAAGGTGGTAGTGGTCAACAACCGCAGGTCCGAGTAATGATCGAGGACAAGCGCAGCTTCGCTAGCCACGTTAAATATACCGTTTTGACTCATATTCCGAACACTTAAGGCCGACAGTGACTTCAAATGCATCTGATTGGCATAAATTGGCTGATATTTGTATAAATTTTAATATCTTCGCAAAGGCTAACTGTTGACTGTTGGGTGTGCCAATAATGATGTTGATTTAATTAGTTTAAGTATTGTTTTTACGTAAAAGTATGGAACAACATATTGATTCAAATGCCGAACACTGTGTTCATTCTGTCTCATATTCCGAACACCTTGATTCACATTCCGAACAGCACGAATAAATCGTGTTCAAATGAATCATTTTGCAAATAAATTTATCTGAACTTATTTCTACTGGCCTCAAACTAGAGCATCATCACTACTCCTGTAGTATAAATTATATTGGAGACGTTAAAATTGAATTGCAATTGACTGCCATTTCCTTGTTGATTGGTGACATATTTCAGCGAAACATTTCAACCAAATCACCATACAAAAACCGAATGTTCGGAATATGAGTCTGTTCGGAATTTGAGACAAAACGGTACCTGTAAAAGGGCATCTACGACTACAGCGACGCTTTCGAGAATAATGTCTAACAATTCTGCTGTAATTGCTAGCAAACGCTAGCTCCTGGCAGACGTAGCGCTATCCATACTGAGATAGGAGGACCAATATGGTCAAAAGCGCATAGAACGGGCAAAAATCTAAAGCGGTTGAAAAGCACGTATACGATCATGGGCTTAAGAGTAGCTAGTGTATACCTGAGACGAGACTCGCGAAGACGGTCTTCTTTTTCTGCGATTGCTGAGTTTTTTCTTGTTCCCTTCATTATTTACATAAATCTTGAGCAAGCCGTTCAAGCTCTCACATGACCATCGCAGCAAAAAACTATTGCGTTTGAATCACACCGAAGCATAAACGGCATTTTGAGTGAAATTTCATGCCAGCAAGCGTAGCAGACATTATAAATAACTGGTCTTGTGTTTAGATTTATCAGCATCTTTGGAAAAACTGCTCCACTGATTGACGGAGGGGACACATCCCCGGACAATATAATCCAGAGAGTGTGTACGGATGATGAGTGCTGGATTGCAGTAACTACGGCTGTGTGTCACATTATGCTAGAATTGCAGCGCCTCTGGTGCGTCGACCAAGAGTCGGCTGTAGAGAATTAGTTCTGTCAAGGTTGGTCGCCTGTAACATTGTTAAAGTCGGCTAGACGGAGCAGTTTGCCTAGGCTACTTCTGCTACATGTGTTGTGCTATATGCACTTGCCAAGCCCAAGGGTAATTTCTGTGCATTCTGTACACCACTTGAGCGATTCAACAAGAATTGCCCAAGTACAGTGCATGGGCTGATTTTAGAGGGTCGTCATTGGTGAGGTATCCCCGCACTCCCTGAATTTCCTTCTGTGGCATTTGTTTGCAGATTTCCCCCTTAAAAAATACGATATTCAAATGCAAAAATGGTCAATTGACAGATAAAAAGATCTTAATCAATTATTGTGAAAGTACTCATAAGAACTCTTCTAAGCTGAGAAGCAGGCTCTGTCCCACATTGGAATTAATACCGAAGAAGAAGAAACTTGTTTTCTGAATCAGCTTCAAACTTATTTTTCCTCCAGTGTCCCGGTTAGACTACACTGTATAGCAATCACATGCAATGCTGTACCCGATGCATGCATAAACGATTGCTGCTACTGCAGTCTGACACGAAGAACATAACACACTTGCTCACCCTTCCTCCCAATCTCGCCTATGTTTAAGGCCAGCAGCGCGGGTCGACAATGTGGTCGGTGATGCCAAGGGAAATCGAGTGCACCCCAAGTGTGAAGTACATTTCAATTTTTGCCCGACCAAACTTGTTCCCGCGGCGGGTGGGAAAACCCGGTTGCTGTCTTCTTTTGGCTTCTGCGGTTCATATTCTTGCCCCTTTGCGCCGGCACACCGCCCGAATTTGTCCAGTTTTGTGAATTACCGCCAGGGGTTCCGGCAATCAGGTGCTCCCCAGACCGTTATTTCAGAAATAAATCTCTATCATATCCGAGCTCACCATAATAAAGCTGCATGTCTTGGCAAAATTTTGAAGGAATCGTAGGGTCTGCTTTGAAAATTCAATCTTCTGAAGGTATTGGCTCAATTGGAAATCCGTGATTTTTTTAACGGTCATTATTTGCAGAAGAAATATTCCACATTATTCAAAGTTTGTTTATTTTGTAGATTGAAATCTCGGGGAGGAGCTTTGAATCAAGAGCTCGACAAAAATTAAGCTACGCCCTTTTTGAACCGTAGCAAACCAGCCCCACGATTTTCTTTGAAATTTGACCAGCTATGCAAAACGCCTGATTCGCTCAGATTTGAAGAAGAGTTCTTCTTCTGATAACAACGGCCTGGGGATCACCGTGAGCATTGTTACTCCACTTGAGCCGGCCGGTCGGTATGGCGAGCTCCAGGAGGAAGATTAATTTTTTGGAGCCGTCAGAATGAATCAAAATCCCGCCATGGACGAATGAAAGGAGACCGTGCCCCAAAAGTTTTTCATTTTTCCAAGGACTACAAGATTTTCATTCGATAACAATAGGTACCTTACCAACCGCTGGCTGTTGGCTGTCGACTATACACTGATATCCCTCCGCCCACCTCGTTTCAACCGGGCGAGTGAGCGCTGTCAGCCGAGATAATCTTTCACCCCTCTCGGGCAATGGCTGCGGCGATGGTGGATGATGGAGGCAGGGCAAAGTGGTTCGAAATGCACTCATGGGGTAAACTTGCACTCTGAGTGTGTCTGTTTTAGTCTCAAGCCGTCATCTGGTTAGTTCCTTGTGTAAGTGCAGCTGATCTGGCGATACTGGAGTAGCAACCTCGGTCGGCCAAACAAGCTCAAGCTCAAACTTCATCAAAATCAATGTATTACGTCATATTACCAAGTTTTTGGGAAGCAATATTTGATTCGGCAATAATAAATATAGTAAACTGCTGTGTTCCGTTACAAGTTTCTAATAAATTTTGCCAAATGCGATTGTGCTTGTGTTTCCATCTTAAACCATCTTCCCCTACCTAGTCCGAGAGAGTGATGGCGGAAAGTTCACCTAGAGTGGCAAAAACTAACGGGCTGAAGAGACGACGAGGCAACGAGTGTTGGCAAAAAGCACAAAGTTTTCATAATCTCGTGCAGCTTTTCGGAGTTGCTGTTTCTTTTAAAATATACATTAATCTTGAGCTTGAGTTGCCACGGAAAAACTTTCAACGCCTCCTCACTCCGCCCGCCCGCCCGTCGGTCATCATCGTTTCTGCGTTTGTTTGGGGTTGAGACTAACAAAGTTCAGCATATCCATCGTTCTAGGGGTCTTGGAACAGAAGTGCTGGGGTGTGTGGCTGCGTGCTTCTGTAAGAGAGTCAAACGGTTGTACATTGAGAGGGAGGCTACCTACTCCGAGGAGCAAAACCCATTCTGCCTTCCAGCTGTGAGCTGCCGACGAAGAAATCGTTCGCATTGTTCCAAGGAATCATTTTTCATTCGTTTTCTAATGATTTTACACACTAATGCCCTTCTTTGCTTGCCTGTTTGGAGCAAAGTGGCGTCTGGCTGGGTCCTGAGTTGATTCCAAGGAAGTGTTGTAGGTATGTAGGAAATTGTAGCTACATTTTATGGAACATCTTTTTATTTTTCTATTTCTCCGTGTCAGCACATGTTCAAGTGGTTTGATGCAGTGCAGGTTTCCCCAGTGTGCGTGATGCAGTAAATCGATCAATCGTAACAGCACGGTAAGACTTTTGCTATGACCATGCTGTGTCTTGTTGGGAAGATAAATGATGGAAAAAGTTAGTAGGTAATAGCTGCTGCAAGGTTTGTTCGGTCAAGATGCTTCGTCTGGAATAAAGAGTTAATAGTTGCGACTAACCAATCAGATATTCAACTTTAATTGAGGAATAAATTTCAGTGAATCAGTAAATGTATTTCGATTTGATGAAAAATTATCTCTATCTTCTTCAAACATCTACATTTTACGGGCTCCAACCAAATATTGCTATATTTCCCAACGGAACCATTTCCAGTCCTCCCTCGCCATCACCAACGGTTCGCTTCCGTTACGCCGAAAACTCTGCGGCAGCAATAATCCTTTTCTGCTCATCCTTCATCCCCGTTTAAGCCAATACAGTCTGCCTTACCATCGCTGACCGAATCAGTATTGGCACATTCTTACAGTCTGCATATTCCACACCGCATAATGCAGCCCACAGACGCTCAGACGGTTTGACCAACATTGAATCCGCCCCCAAGTTAGTCAAACCGATTTATGTTGATGCAACCGTTTGACAGACTGTCAAGGTTGATTTCTGTGGCTGTGGGGGTGAATATTTCTACCGCAATAATCGTAGTGAGGAAGAGCAGAACTTCCAGAATTTAAGTAGCAGAAGAAAAGGATATTGATGAGGAATTCCAATTACAATTTGCACGAAGTATTCCGGCAAAACTCTAAAATAATGAGGGATCTCTGTCGGGGATTATTCTAAACAGTCATCGATATGGCTATAATATCGATATGATGGCTATGGTAATTTCTTCAAAGATTCTATCCAGAGGCTTTAAAGGTTTCCTCTAGTTATTCTACTTTGAAGTCTTTCCAGAAAACTATTGGTTGTACTAGGAATTCCACCAGAAATTCTTCCTGGGATTCCACCAGGAATTTTATCATCACTTCGTCTAGAAATTTATCCAAAGATTTGCCCACACCACCGGGGAAAATTCTTCAGGCATACCTTCAGGTGGCTTTCTTCCTGAGTCTCCTTCAAAGGTTCCTCTACTATTCATTCAGGATTTCCTCCACTGATTCCTTCAAAGATCATAAAAATCCCCGAATGATTTCTTCAGTTATTTTTCAGAATTTACTCCAAGGCTACTTCCGAGAATTCCTGCAGAAATTGCTATAACAATTTCTTCAAAAATTCCTTCAGAAATTCTTCTAGAAGTTAATTTCAAGTACTCCATCGTGTATCATTCACGAATTACATCGCGAACTCTTTCAGATACTTCTCAAGAAATTCATTACCAGAATATCTCCCAAGGATTTCACCACTTTTTCAGGGCTTCCTAGTAGGACTCCTCCTTATATTCCACCAGAAGTTGCTTAAGAAATTCCAACAGGAATTTCCTCAGCAATTAATTATTGTATTTTTTCTACGGGGTCCTCCTGGGATTTACCCAAAAACTTCCTAAGGATTGTACAATTCCTTCAAATATTCCACCAAAAAATCATCCAAATAATTATTTAGCAATTTATCCAGAGAAACTTCAGGAATTCCCAAGTAGCTTCAATAAGGATTCTTTTCCTGCGATTCCATCAGAAAATCTTCTTGAAATTCTTAAAGAAATTAATACAGGAATTCCAACAAACATTCCACCAAGAATTGCTCCTATCAAGAATCTTTCAGCGATTCTTCTAGTTTCTAGTCCTATTTCCAAAGAAAATAGGAATACCTCCAAAAAATCATCAACAGTCAATCCAAACATTCTTGCAGGGATTGCTTCAGGGAGTCCTATATGATTTTCGTTAGAACTTCCTTCATAATTCCTACAGAAATACACGCCGAGATTTACTCCAGAAACTCTTACAGTGATTCTACCAAGAATTTCTCCGACGATTCATCAAGGAGTTCCTCCAGGGATTCCACCAGGAAATTTTCAGGGATTCCACAAGAAATATTGCAAAGAATTCATAAAAATTTCTACATCCTGGGATCCCCCAGGAGTTCCTTTAGAGATTCCGCTTGCAATTTTTGAGAGGTTCCTCCAGGTTATTCTTAGAGGATTCTTCTAGGAAATCTTCAATAAATTATTTGATAAATTCTTCCAGTGTTTCCTTCAAAGATACTTCCTTGTATCCCTGAAGGGACCCTACGAGGCACTCGATCTGGGATTTTTGAAAGAAATACTTACTTTTATCCATGAGTTCCTTCCAGTATTTCTTGAAGGATTTTTTTTCCAAGGAATCAACCAAGAATCACCTAAAAGAATCCTGTAGGATTGCTTTAAAAGTTCTTCCAGAGATTTATTAAGGAATTTCTCCAGGCTATTCTCTGGGAATCACTCCAGTGATTTATTTGGTGATTCCTTCAAGGATTTCACAATAAACTGTTCCATAAATGTTTCCAGAAATTTTCCAAAAATATCCTTCGAGGGATTCAACTTAAAGGCATTCATAGAAATGCTTTGTTTAATCCTCTTAGTTATGGGATCCTTGGAGATCATCTTGGTGGAAAACTTGGAGGATTTTTCCAGAATGTTTCAGAAGAACCTTTGAGGACTTTTTGAACTCCTGGTAAAGTCACTGGGAAAATATCAATGGAGCTCAAGAAAGAATTTCTGATGGAATCCCTGTGCAAATTTCAGCCGAAATTCTTGAAGGTTTTCTGAAAGAAATCATGGAGAATTGTCTGGGTGAATTCCAGATGCAATCCATAGAGGAACCTCTGGTGGAATCCTTAGAGGAATCCCTAGATGATGTTGAGTTGGAATTTTTAGGGGGATTTTTAGTTGAAACTCTTTGAGGAAATCCCAGCGAAATTTTCGAAAGAATTCCTGGTGGATCTACTGAAGGAATTCTCAGAGGAATTCGTACCGGAATTCCTTTTTTGAATACCAGGAGGAACTCGTCATAGAGTCACTGGAGGATATACTGGTGGATGCCCAAATTACTTGTGATTCCTTGTAAGAAATAATTGTTAAAATTGCTGGAAACCCCCAAGAATCCATGGAGACATTTTGCAAGAAATTCCGGAAGGAATCTCTTGAGGAACTCCACTTATCAAATCCTTTCGCGCAATTTCTGTTAAAATCCCAGAAGGAATTCCTAATAACCCTAGGAGATATCAATATCTAAACAGATTTTGGGAGGCATCCCTTGATCAATTCCGGGAGGGCTCCATTGAAGAATTTCTGAAGGAATTCCTTGCAAAATTCTCTAGAAAAAAACCCCTGAAAAAAAATTAACTTCTGATGGAACCCCACAAGGTATTCATGATGGAGTATCATAAGAATTTTATAACTAAATCTTAGAAGTATTTCAAAAAAAAATAAATCTAAAATCCAAAAAGAACTTCTGATGGAATTTCTGTAGAAACTCATAATGAAATTTATTGAAAGACTCTTGATGAAATCCCTAGAGAAACTTCTGATGAAATCCTTGGAAGAATCTCTGATGTGATCTCTGGAGGAGTTCCTGACGGAATCTCTAGAGAAACTTTTGATAAAATTCCTTTAGGAATTCCAGGTAGAATATCTGGAGGAACTCCTAAAAAATTCCTACAGAAACTTTTGATATTCTTACAGGAACTCCTGATGGAATCATTGGAGGAACTCCTGATAAAATCCTTAGAAGGACTCCTTATGGAGACCTAGAAGAAATTGTAATGCAATGCCTGGAGAAACTTCTAATGGAATCTCTGAAAGAACTCTTGACGGGATTCTTATAAGAGTTCATGATGAAATCCCTAAAGGGATTCCTGATTGTTTGCCTGGCGAAGCTCCTCATAAAATTCCAAAAAAAATCCTGATTGAATTCCTTGAGGAATCCCTGATATAATCTCTAGATAAATTTCAGGTGCATTCTCCGATGGAACTCCTGATGGAATCCCTAGCGAAACTTCTAAAAAAAACCCTGTAGGAATTCTAAGTGAAATTTATGAAGGAACTCCTGATGTAATCCCCTGAATCCCTAGTGTAATTTGTGGTGTAATCCCTGTTTCAGGTGAAATATCTGAAGAAACTTCTGATGTAATCTCTAGAGGAACTTCTGAGAAAATCTCCATAGAAACTCCTGTTGAAATTTCTGGAGAAATTACTGAATCACTGTAGGAACTCTTTAAGCAATCCCTAAAAGAAATCATGATGCATTTCCTTGAGGTAATCCAGATATAATCCCTACAAGAATTTCAGGTGGTATCTCTGTAGAAACTACTCATGAAATCTCTATAAAAACTTCTGATAGAATTTCTATAGGAGCTCCTGCTGCAATCCCTGGATAAATTCCTGGTGAGATTCATGATAGAATCCCTAGAGGAACTCCTTATGATATCCCTGGAAGAAATCCTGATGGAATTTCTAGAGGAACTCCTGATATAATCTCTTTAAGAACTCCCAATAGAATATCTGGAAAAATTCCAGGCGTAATCTATGAAGGAACTATTGATGGAATCCCTGGAGGAACTCCTGATGAAATTCCCAGAAGAACTCTAATAGAAGCCCTAAAAGTACTCTTGGAAGCATACATATAGGAACTCCTGAAGGAATCATTGGAGGAATTTCTGATAAATTTCTAGTTCAGAGTTCCTAATGAAATTCCTAAAGGAGTTCTTGATGAAATCCCCGGAAGAATTCCTGATAAGATTCCTGATAGAACTCCTAATATAATCCTTAGAGCTCTGTTGGAATTCCTGATATAATCTCTGGAGGAATTCCAGGTGAAATCTCTGAAGAAGATCTTGATGGAATTTCTGAAGAAACTCCGGATAAAATCCACAGAAGAACACTGATAAAAACCTTGAAGGTACTCTTGAAAGAATCCCTATTAGAACTCCTGATGGAATCCCTGGAGGAGATCCTGATGGAATACTTGGAAGAATTCCTAAAGATATTAGTTAAAGTACCCCTGATGAAATCATTGGAGGATCTTCTGATACATTCCCTAGAAGAGTTTCTGACGGAATTTTTATGGGTAGTCCTGATGAAATCATTGGAGGAACTCGTGATGAACTCCCTAGAAGAAATCCTGATGGAATTCCTACAGGAACTTTTGATGAAATCCCTGGAGGAATCACTGATAAGATCCCTGATGGAACTCTTGATAAAATTCTTAGGGGAACTCCTCATGATACCTCTAGGAGAATTCCTAATGAAATTCCTCCAGCAACTCCTGAAATATTCTCTAGATGAATTCCTGATAGAAACTCTTGAGGAATTCCAGGTGAAATCCCACAAGGAACTCCTGATGGAATCACTACCGGGCACTTATTTTCACTATGAAAAACCTTCGTACTTCTTCCATGAAGGGTTTCATTCCGAACCCACACCGTAAAACTTTTGTAAATCACGAAGGTTCATGAAATTTCCTCAACGACCGCGTATAATGCAGCCCACAGATGCTCAGACGGTTTGACCAACATTGACTGCGCCCCCCCCCCCCAGGTTGATGCTTATGTTAATACTAAGTTCGACCGTATGTGATGCTGCTTGACGAACAAATTTGACAGTTGGCGAATCGGTCGGCCAAAATCAAATACCACCGGTGGGTGGAGCCAAGTGATTGACGAACTAATCGCACTGTCGACGTCAGCATGTCAAATTGAAGCTTCGGCGCTCCATGAAGTGGCGATGCAGAAGGATGGCAAGTCAAAATGCGTGAATTTACGCAGCGTCGACACCATGGTGATCTAGCAAATGTGCGCTCTTGGGTTGTTTCTATATATTCCACTAGCGTTTTCCCACAATAATAATCTTTAATCTTATTTCTTTAGCAAATTCACCATCAGTTCTACCTGTGATTCCATCAAAAGTTCAATGAGAAATGCTTCCAGGGATTGTACCAGGAATTCCTTCAAATTATTTCGTAAGGAATTTCTCCAGGTAATGCCGCAAGAATTTCTTTTGGAAACTCCTTTAGAGATTACATCAGGAGTTTCTCAGAGATTTTCAGAGATTCAAGCTGAAATTCCTTCAGGGATTCTACCAGGAGTTCCGCTAGGAATTCCATAAGGAGTTATTCGAGGGATTGCAACAGGAGTTCCTCCAATGATTTAATCAGGAAATTCGTTAAGAATCTCTTTAGGAATTCCTCCAAGGATTCCATCAGGAGTTGCTATAAGGATTCTATTGGAGGAACCTTAAGGGCTTCCATCTGGGTTCTTCTGAGGATTTCATCAGGACTTTCTTCACGGATTCCATCAAAAGTTCCTCCTGATATTACATCTAGGATTCCTCCAGAGATTCTATCAGGAGTTCCTTTAGAGTTTCACCAGGAATCTCCTCCAGGGATATCATCAGGAGTTCCTATAGGATTTCCATCATGAGTTCTTCCAGGGATTCTATCAGGAGTTCCTCCAATGATTTCACCAGGAGTTTCTTCAAGAATATCTTAAAGAATTTCTCCTAGGATTCCATCGGGAGCTCCTGCAGGAGTTCTTCTAGGGATTTTTCAGGAGTTCCTCCAATGATTGCATCAGGAAATCCTTCAAGAATATTTAGGAATCCCTCCAATGCACAGTGGTCCAGGAATCAGTTTTACGCGGAAAGATGCATTTTGAGCTTTAGAATGAAACATTAGACAAAAACGGTCTTCTACAAAGCTGTTTGTATTAGTATTGCCCTTTGTTTGGTGTTAGTGAAAATTAGGGTGGACCACATTTTCATAGAAATTGTGTAACTAACTTTCTTATTTCTAGAAATTATATTATACATACTTCAGCAAAGTTGTAGACCATTCAATTTCAAGCAACTTTGCCAAAAAAGTTTTTTTGTATCTCTTAAATTGACCGATTTAGAGCTATTTTCCTACGGCGACATAGGGTGGTCCGAACAAAACTGGTTTTCTGGCTCTAGAGTTTTCAATTCAAATTTCTCATCAAAGTAGTCTATGGAACACTTTCAGTGGTTTGAAAAATGCGTTATTTGGTGAGTGAAGAAACTCTCTATCTCCTTCCGTTTGGCAGTTATTGTTGTTTTACTCTTAAAAACATGCCTACTTTGATTGAGAATATCTCTGATTGGGGCAAACATAAAAATATCTTTTGACGGCATTCAAAAGACAAAATAAAATTGTATATTATATCAAAAAATTACAGATGTGTAATTTTTGAAACTCTAATAAAATGCCCCGAAAAAACAAAATATTTTAAGCAGAAAAACTTCAATAACTTTTGAACTAAAATAGATATCATCAATATTTTTGCATAAAAATTTGCGTTTTGTTAAGTTCTTAAAGTCGTTCATAGACCGCGAAAAATGTGACGAAAAATCTGAAATATGAAAGATAGGGCTCTCAAATTATTTTGAAGATTTTCATAATATGTATTTCTTTATTATTTTGCATTTCGAGCATGAAAATAAAATTTTAGACAAAAATGATCTACTACAAAATTGTTTCTAAAAATGCAAGCTTCCATACTGTGTCAATTAAAACTAGGGTGGTCCACAATATCACACAAATCATATAATCAACTTTTTTATTTGCAAAAATACTGGTATATACTCTTAAGCAAAGCGGTAAAACATGAAATTTTGATCAACTTTGCCAAAAAAGTTCTTCTGTAGCTCAAAATTTGACCAATCCAGAGCATTTTTTCCTAATCATCGTAGGGTGGTCCAACAAAAATAAGTTTTTTACCTCTAGTTTTTTTAGTACTAGTTTCTCGTCAAAGTCATCTATAAACGACCTTAAGAACTTAACAAAACGCAAATTTTTATACAAAAAGTTTGTTGATATCTATTTTAGTTCAAAAGTTATTGAAGTTTTTGTGGTTAAAAATATTTGTTTTTCAAGACAATTTATTAGAGTCACAAAAATAAAACATATGTAATTTTTTGATATAATATACAATTTTATTTTATCTTTCGAATGCCGTCAAAAGATATGTTTTATGTTTGTCCCAATCAGCGATATTCTCAATCAAAGTAGGCATGTTTTTAAGAGTAAAACAACAATAACCGCCAAACTGAAGGAGATAGAGAGTTTCTTCACACACCAAATTACGCATTTTTTAAAGCTCTAAAAGTGTTTCATAGACTACTTTGATAAGAAATTTGAATTGAAAACTCTAGAGCCAGAAAACCAGTTTTGTTCGGACCACCCTATGTCGCCGTAGGAAAAAAGCTCTAAATCGGTCAATTTAAGAGATACAAAAAAATACTTTTATGGCAAAGTTGCTTGAAATTGAATGGTCTTTAACTTTGCTGAAGCATGTATAATATAATTTCTACAAATAAGAAAGTTAGTTACACAATTTCTATGAAAATGTGGTCCACCCTAATTTTCAATAACACCAAACAAAGGGCCTTACTAATACGAACAACTTTAAAGAAGACCGTTTTTGTCTAATGTTTCATTCTAAAGCTCAAAATGCATCTTTCCGCGTAAAACTGATTTCTGGACCATAGTGCAATGATTCCATCAAGATTTCCTTCTGAGATTCCGTCTGGAATTTCTCCAGAGATTCTATCAGATGTTTCCCTTGAGTTCCATCAGGATTCTTATCCGGAATTCCTCCAGGGATTCCATCAGAAGTTCCTCCAATGATTCAATCAGAAGTTCCTTCAATGATTCCAGAAATTCTTCCAAGGATTCCAGCAAGAGTTGCTTTAGGGATTCCATCAAGAGTTCCTAAAGAGATTCTATCAAGAGTACCTCTAGGGTTTCCATCAGAGTTCTTATGGGGATTTCATCAAGAGTTTCTTAGCGATTCATCCTGGAATTCATCCTGAGATTCTTTCAGGACTTCCTTCATAGATTATATCAGGAGTTCCTCGAGGAACTCAATCAGGATTCCTTCTAAGGATATCATAATTACATCAAGAGTTCCATCAGGCATCTAATTAAAAATTCATCCAGGAATTTTATCAGTAGTTCCTCCAGAAATTCTATCAGGATTTTTTCAAGAATATCTTTAGAAATTCCTCCAAGGGTTTTCTCCTGGAGTTCCTCCATGGATTCCATCAGCAGTTCCTGTAGAGATTCAATCAGAAGTGCCTTTAGGGCTTCCATCAGAGTTCTTCTGGAAATTTTATCAAGAGTTCCTAACGGAATTCCACCTAAAATTCATCCAGTGATTCATTCAGGAATCCCTCCAGAAATTATAGCAGGAATTCCATCCGGATTCCATTAGGGGATCCTAAATGGATAACATCAGAAGTTCCTCCAGGCATTCCACCTGGAATTCTCACAAGAGTTTTTTCAGAAGTTTCTCTAGGGATTCCATCAGAAGTTCCTGCGCAGATTGCACCCGGAATTCCTCTAGAGATTATATCAGACATTTATCAAAGAATTCCATCAGGATTTCTTCTTGGGATTTTATAAACAGTTCCGCTTAACATATTATCAGGAAACCTTTCAGAGATTTTATCATGAATTCCTAAAGGGATCCTCTCAAGAATTCCTTCGGAGATTCTATTAGAAGTTCCTCCAGAAATCACATCAGAAGTTTTTTTTAGGGATTACAGCTGGATTTTCTCCAGGGTTTCTACTAGTAGTTCCTTCAGAGATTCTACCTAGAATTATATTAAGAGTTTTCTAAGGGATTCCATCAGGAATTCCTCCAGGGATTTCATCAGAAGTTCTTCAATAGATTTCATTAGGAGTTTCGACAGCGATTCCTTCATTTTTTTTTTTCAAAAATTCCGATGGGTTTTCCCCTAGGAATTCTAAGTAGGATTCTAACATAAATTCCCCTAAAACCTCCAGGGATTATTGTAAGGATTTCACCACAGGTTAATTCATGGATTTCTTCTGGAACTCACTCAGGTAAATCCTCAGGATTTCCCTCAGGAAAAGTTCCAAGGATTTCAGCTGAAATTCTCTTAAGGATTTCACTACAAATTCTTTCAGAAATTCCACCAATATTTTATTGGGAATTCAAAAAATCCTCCAGAGTTTCTTCAAAAATATTCACAATCCTTCAAGATGATCCCAAAGAATGCCATAACGAATTTCAGGGATTTGACACAATTTCTTTTTAAGAATCCACCAGTAATTCCTTCAGAGACATCATCAGCATTTTCTTTAAACATTTTACCATTCGAGAGAAATTTTTTTTAAGGAATTTAACCAGGAGTTTTTCTAGGGTTGACACTGGGAATATCACCAAAGCTTTGCATGAATTTCCACCAGAAAAATATACCAGAGTTTCACGAGGAGTTCTACCAGAAAATACTTCAAAGGTTTTATCAAATATTTCTCCAGGGAAATCACTTCAAAATTTCAAAAGAATCCACAAGATTTTTTTCTGAAAAACCACCAATTTTTCCGCGTAAGAATCGATGAGGAATTCCACGAAGTATTGCCCTTTAAAATCTTTGTTTCTCTACTCTCGGTATTCCATCAAGAATCTTCTACAAAGTTCCAAAATATTATTTCTTCAGGGATTCCACTAATATTAAATCAGAGGATTAAACAAAACATTCTTGTTAGGGGCTTCAGGTTGCCCCCTAATATAGCATCTGAAAGTATTTTTGGGAAAATTGCTGGAAAAATCAATGGAGCAATTTCTTGAAAAATCCTTGGAAGAATCACCGAAGAAATCACTGGAGAAATTTCCAGAGAATTCCCTGGAGAAACTTCTTCATATAACTCTGGAAGAACTTATAAGCTATCCCTGAAGGAGTTCATAAAGGATTCTCTAAGGAGATTTCTGGCGAATTTCTTGGAAAAAATCCTGCCACAATACTGGAAAAAATTGATGGATAAATTCCTTCAGAAATCCTCGGCGAAATTTCTGGTAGATTATTGACGTAATTCCTAAAGCAATCCAAGGATGAATGCCTCGTATGGTCTCTTCGGGGATACAAGTAGGAATATATAAAAGAATTTATTGAAGATCCCTGGAAGAATCCCCGGACGATAACCTGTGGTAGCTTTTTAAAAAAAAATGTAAGCAGAATCCCTAAAGGATTTCCTTGTGGAGTCCCGTGTAGGAAGATTTGGTGAATTCTTTTGCATGCTTTCTGTAGAAATCCTTGGAAGAATTCTTGTTGGAATCTCTGGAGGAACTTTTTGAGGACTCCTTCGAGATATTCTGGGTAGAACCACTGTAAGAGGTCCTGGAGTACATCTGAACATGTATTTCAGTATGAATCATGAAAGAATTTCTAGAGAAAATCGTATACGAAGCCCTGAAGAATGATTGGATTAATCGCTGAAGAATTTCCTGGAGAAATCCCTAGATCCATAAAGAAAGCATTGGATGATTAACTGAAAAAAATTTTAAGTTTTTAGATAAGTAAATCCCCGGAGGACTTTGCAGAAAAATTCTAGAAAGAATAGCTGAAGAAATGCCTGGTGGAATTTCGGAAGCAACTCCTAGTGGAATTTAAGGAAGAATCCTAGGAGAAATGCATGATGGAATTCTTGGAACTAATTTCCAGAGGAATTCCTGAATGAATCTTTGAAGGAACAGTGATAGCAATCTCCGGCGCAATTCTTGGAGGCAGGCTTGAAGTAAGTCCTGAAGAATTATTGAAGAATTAACTTTAGGATTTTTTAGATTGATCTTTGAAGGAACCATTGGAGGAAATCCTGAATAATTTGTAAAGGAACCTTTGGAGGAATCTCTGGAAGAATGCCACCTTAAGGTATGCTTGAAGACTTTTTCCCGGATGAATTTCCGGTGGAATCTGTGAATAAATGGATAGAGGAATTACTGATAAAATTTCTGGGACAATCCCAGGAAGAATTTCTGGTGAAATCCCTAGTATAGCCCATGGATTCTTGGAAAAAACTTTAACGAAAAATAACTAGAGGAAACCATAAAAAGATTCCAGAAAGAATGTTTAAAGAAATTCCCATAGTCATTCTCATATTGATGATAATCAATAATAATCCTCGACAGACACCCCTCATTATTTAAAAGTGTTGCCGGAATACTTCGTGCGAATTGTAACTGGAATTCCTCATCAATAGCCATTTGTTCCGGTACCCTAATTTTGAAAGTTCTGCTCTTCCTTACTACGATTTTTCCCCCAAAATCGTAGAAATATTCCGCCCCGGTCACAGAATTCGAAAAAAAAAATGGACTAGACTTGCCGTGATCATTCTAAACATGCGAAGAAATATGGGTTGCTGCAACGAGCTTTGACAGTCGATTAAACGGTTGCATCAACCTAAATCGATTTGACTAACTTGGGGGCGAAGTCAATGTTGGTTAAACCGTCTGAGCGTCTGTGGGCTGCATAAGAAAGCATCCCTCGCTTCTGCGAAGAAAAAAATCCCAAATGAACAACTGCGATAAAATAAGAAGTTGGAAAATGATTTATAAACAAAGGAAGATTTTGCCAACCCCCTTACAGAAGCACGGTTTAGCTCGAGTCCGCGTCTCAAAATCTGGGTTGGCTCAACAGCTTATCAGAGAACGCGGCGCAAGCGATGGAGGAGATGCGATTAGATGGTTTTTCCACGGATGACCGTTAAACTTCCTCTCTCTCCCCTTCAGGGAGCGAAAGTGGACAACGAGGGGAAGCAATAAAAAACGAGAGTTAAGCAAAAGAAACAATTGTGTTTCCATCATTACTTCTTTGAGCGCCTTCGCCAGTGGAGTGATGGTTAATATTTCCCTCCTGCCGTCGAGTTGTTTGATTTGTGCTTTGTTCTCTTGTACGGAATTATTACTTTTTATCAGAAGGGGACAAAATTCAAATGAAACAGTAGATCAAATTTTCCAGTAGAGTACATATCTTAAATATTAATCATGGACATTATTATCCACTTTTTTTGCTCTCTCGCCGTCACAATACGCGGAAGTAGCATACGAAGCCGAGGAGAGCGTAAAACGATATCCTTGATTTTTTTCATTGGAAACAGTGATTAAACATTCATTCCGGTATCGTCGTCGTTAGCTTTGCGGAACTTCATCATCATAATGGCACAGCGAGAGATACGTTAATTTTTGATGATTTTGCTTTATCTTGCGGTTTTTTTTGCTCGTCGTGTAGTGTAGCAAATGAAGTATTTATTTTTTATTGAATATACAATCCTTTTCACGCATTATGAAAGCTAAACAAAAGAGCTATTTAATAAAATTTTACTCGAATGGACAAATCACTACCTACCTATATATTTTTCATAATAATCTTACTCCAATTTTTGGCCTTGTTCTTGTTTTTTACATATGTAGACTTAATTGAGACTACCGACCAATGGAATACGAAAAGTAAAATCACAGACAAAAGGACGTCACACTTCCAGGGATGTCGAACGGTCTTTTTAACGGTCGATTCAAATACATGGTAGGCGGCCAATCTACCACCCGCAGTGCTCGCATCGTTTTTGTTTGTGTTTGAAGTTTACCCACTACCGCCATCTGTTGGCATATCGACTTTATTAGGGGGATTACTTGTGGAAGTGCAGAGGACTCCTCGGCTTCCATAAAGCAAGTAACACGTCAACATTTTCCTGTGCCGGACATTTCAGGTCGGTCCTAAGTGGAATTAGTAAGGTTAGAAATCAGCTAAGATCGTGCAAGTGGGTGCGTTGTTTCCGGAAGTGAAGTAATGCTAACGATGGCCGCCGAGAAAAATATTCTCTTGTCCTCATATTCTCGCATGTAGGACAGCTTTGAGTCCCGTGCCAGTAAATTACTAATTTTCGTGCTTTTTATCAATCCCGAGAAGCAAGATTAGTCTCTTCTCGAAGACAAGCTACAGTCGGTTGATGAAATGCGTTCCTTTTTTCATGAGACAGAAGTGAAGTTGTACAGATTGTTGAAAGATGACGAGGTAGAAGCTTGGCAAATGACCAGTGAAAGGGTAGAAGATATGCTGGACGGGATCCACCATCTTATTCGTAGCCATCTCCATGACATAGATCCCCCGAAACCCGTGTCTGCTCTAATTTCTGGGACCACGGTACCGGTTTCCCACCCCAAACTGCCAGATATACCCCTTCCCCGGTTCAACGGTCATCTCGAAAATTGGATCAGTTCAATGACCTTTTGAAGCGACGTCTTTCAGAAAGTGAGAAATCTATAGTATCGGACATATAAAATGCACCAAAGGCGTTTTCCTATACAAAATGGTCAACTTTATCACCGCCATACTAGACACGACTCTGAAGACGGCCTTATAGTTGAGGTTGAAATACGCGTATCTGTCAAAGGATACAAACTCTAGTGGAATTAAATGGTATAGTACTAAATTAGGTTTTTTTCATCTACTTATAGGTATTCTACTAAACAGCTCGAAGATTTATTATTATCATTAACTGACCATCGCTTTATCTTAAATGTGACATCGCATACTTTGAATTCTAGGAATCCTCGGTCATCAAATTTGTAGTTTTGTACAGATTAAGTTGCGTATTTCATATCTACTCTCCGTTCATTGGAACTCCAAATAAATTAAAAACGGCTCTTTGATGTGCTGAACGATCTTTTGCACATATGTTTCGAGTTTGAATGAAGTCAGTCGAATGAACATATTTTTTTTGCAAAATCTAAGGATCTACAAGTGAACAAAATTCTGACGAAGAAGTTTGATTCAATACACACTTCCTTGGTTGTGTAGACATAGCATCTACTGATGAATTTAATATCTTCTCAGATTCTAGCGTGTGTCGTATGAAGAAGCGAAGAGTTTTAGAGTTTAATCCGTGATATTTATTCAACAAGCATGCCTTGGAAAATCCAAAGTGTTATTATGCAGAATGCTCTCCAGTAAACAAGATTTTGGTGACAATTCATTAAAGTTAATTTCGTACTACAATCATTAAAATGTCTAAAAATTCAATATTATTTTGTTGCACATTCAACAATGTTGCACGAAGTAAAAACTTGAATTTGAAACACACTAACATTGAAAAGCTTCCAGGAATCCAATTCAAAAACCATTTCTTTCCCATTCGCACACATAAAGACGAATAATTATCATCACCTTTCACAAGTGTTTCGGCATTGGACTGCTTCCCTTCGAAGCGTGTCGGCCTTAATTGCTAGCACAACAAAACACCATAAATTACACCCTCAGAACAAAAGTGCTGCGAGAAACACATAAGTACGTACTTTTGTACCGTACAGAGATTGCATCAAGGGTAAGCACAAACAACGGAAAATTACACCATCAGCACCGCGAATCAACCCATTTTGAGTAACGATGGGAAAATGGAGCACCACCATACAAACACACTGCCACAAAATCACCCTCCCGCACACAAATGCACATACCCACATTCATATATCACTATTTTTCCAGCATTTTCCCACACCCCGGGTACTGATTGTATTCAATGAAGGTCCGGGCTTTGAAATCCGACCCTCTACGGGACCGCTGGACTACGGCAACTGGACCATTAAGTGAGTGGGAAAAACACTCGCTGCAATTTATTCGTGTGCTCCGTGGAGGAATGCTGGCTGTTCCGGGATTTCGTTCTGAACAAAATAGAAAAAAAAATCCGTTCGTACTTCACTGCTGCTGGCTTTCACTACTACGAACTGGGTGAAGCCATTATTAATATAAACTATAATTTTCTACCGCCGTGGATTAGCAAAAGCACTCAATGGCGAAAAGGCGCCAAAGAAAAATGAAGAAACATAATTGTTCCAGGTCGGGTTCGTTGCAGAAAACACCTCTCTCAGTGCAACCGTTCTTGGGATGAAGTTGTGGTTATGTTGTACCAAGCTTGGTCATAATTCCGAGTAAGACTCGTTATTTGAGTGGGAAGTTGGGGTTTCCAATCGAAAAATTGTTTTCATTTTGGGTTGGTTTTGGATTGGATTTGGATTGGATTTGGATTGGATTTGGATTGGATTTGGATTGGATTTGGATTGGATTTGGATTGGATTTGGATTGGATTTGGATTGGATTTGGATTGGATTTGGATTGGGATTTGGATTGGATTTGGATTGGATTTGGATGGTTGGATTGGATTTGATTGGATTTGGATTGGATTTGGATTGGATTTGGATTGGATTTGGATTGGATTTGGATTGGATTTGGATTGGATGTTGGATTTGGATTTGGATTGGATTTGGATTGGATTTGGATTGGATTTTGGATTGGATTTGGATGGATTTGATGGATTTGGATTGGATTTGGATTGGATTTGGATTGGATTTGGATTGGATTTGGATTGGATTTGGATTGGATTTTGGATTGGATTTGGATTGGATTTGGATTGGATTTGGATTGGATTGGATTGGATTGGATTGGATTGGATTTGGATTGGATTTTGGATTGGATTTGGATTGGATTTGGATTGGATTTGGATTGGATTTGGATTGGATTTGGATTGGATTTGGATTGGATTTGGATTGGATTTGGATTGGATTTGGATTGGATTTGGATTGGATTTGGATTGGATTTGGATTGGGATTTGGATTGGATTTGGATTGGATTTGGATGATTGGAGGATTTGGATTGGATTTGGATTGGATTTGGATTGGATTTGGATTGGATTTGGATTGGATTTGGATTGGATTTGGATTGGATTTGGATTGGATTGATTGGATTTGGATTGGATTGGATTGGATTTGGATTGGATTTGGATTGGATTTGGATTGGATTTGGATTGGATTTGGATTGGATTTGGATTGGATTTGGATTGGATTTGGATTGGATTTGGATTGGATTTGGATTGGATTTGGATTGGATTTGATTGGATTTGGATTGGATTTGGATTGGATTGGATTTGGATTGGATTGGATTGGATTTGGATTGGATTTGGATTGGATTTGGATTGGATTGGATTGGATTGGATTTGGATTGGATTTGGATTGGATTTGGATTGGATTTGGATTGGATTTGGATTGGATTTGGATTGGATTTGGATTGGATTTGGATTGGATTTGGATTGGATTTGGATTGGATTTGGATTGGATTTGGATTGGATTTGGATTGGATTTGGATTGGATTTGGATTGGATTTGGATTGGATTTGGATTTGGATTTGGATTGGATTTGGATTGGATTTGGATTGGATTTGGATTGGATTTGGATTGGATTTGGATTGGATTTGGATTGGATTTGGATTGGATTTGGATTGGATTTGGATTGGATTTGGATTGGATTGGATTGGATTTGGATTGGATTTGGATTGGATTTGGATTGATTTGGATTGGATTTGGATTGGATTTGGATTGGATTTGGATTGGATTTGGATTGGATTTGGATTGGATTTGGATTGGATTTGGATTGGATTTGGATTTGGATTGGATTGGATTGGATTGGATTGGATTTGGATTGGATTTGGATTGGATTGGATTGGATTTGGATTGGATTTGGATTTGGATTTGGATTGGATTTGGATTGGATTTGGATTGGATTTGGGATTGGATTTGGATTGGATTTGGATTGGATTGATGGATTGGATTTGGATTGGATTTGGATTGGATTTGGATTGGGATTTGGATTGGATTTGGATTGGATTTGGATTGGATTTGGATTGGATTGGATTGGATTTGGATTGGATTTGGATTGGATTTGGATTGATTTGGATTGGATTTGGATTGGATTTGGATTGGATTTGGATTGGATTTGGATTGGATTTGGATTGGATTTGATTGGATTTGGATTGGATTTGGATTGGATTTGGATTGGATTGGATTGGATTTGGATTGGATTTGGATTGGGATTTGGATTGGATTTGGATTGATTGGATTGGATTTGGATTGGATTTGGATTGGATTGATTGGATTGGATTTGGATTGGATTTGGATTGATGGATTTGGATTGGATTTGGATTGGATTTGGATTGGATTTGGATTGGATTTGGATTGGATTGGATTGATTTGGATTGGATTTGGATTGGATTGGTTTGGATTGGATTTGGATTGGATTTGGATGGATTTGATTGGATTTGGATTGAGGATTTGATTGGATTGATTGGATTTGGATTGGATTTGGATTGGATTTGGATTGGATTTTGTTGGATTGGATTGGATTTGGATTGGATTTGGATTGGATTTGGAATTGGATTTGGATTGGATTTGGGATTGGATTGATGATTGGATTTGGATTGGATTTGGATTGGATTTGGATTGGATTGGATTGGATTGGATTGGATTTGGATTGATTGGATTGGATTATTGGATTTGGATTGGATTTGGATTGGATTTGGATTGGATTTGGATTGGATTTGGATTGGATTTGGATTGGATTTGGATTTGGGATTTGGATTGGATTTGGATTGGGATTTTGGATTGGATTTGGGATTGGATTTGGATTGGATTTGGATTGGATTTGGATTGGATTTGGATTGGATTTGGATTTGGATTGGATTGGATTGGATTTGGGATTGGATTTGGATTGGATTTGGATTGGAATTTGGATTGGATTTGGATTGGATTTGGATTGGATTTGGATTGGATTTTGGGATTGGATTTTTGGATTTTTGGATTTGGATTTTTGGATTGGATTTGGATTTTTGGTTTTTTGGATTGGATTTGGATTGGATTTGGATTGGATTTTGGATTTGGATTTTGGATTGGATTTGGATTGGATTTGGATTGGATTTGGATTGGGATTTGGATTGGATTTGGATTGGATTTGGATTGGGATTTGGATTGGATTTGGATTGGATTTGGATTGGATTTGGATTGGATTTTGGATTTGGATTGGATTTGGATTGGATTTGGATTGGATTTGGATTGGATTGGATTTGGATTGGATTTGGATTGGATTTGGATTGGATTTGGATTGGATTTGGATTGGATTTGGATTGGATTTGGATTGGATTTTGATTGGATTTGGATTGGATTTGGATTGGATTTGGATTGGGATTTTTGGATTGGATTTGGATTGGATTTGGATTGGATTTTGGATTGGATTTGGATTGGATTTGGATTGGATTTGGATTGGATTTGATGGATTTGGATTGGATTGGATTTGGATTTGGATTGGATTTGGATTGGATTTGGATTGGATTTGGATTGGATTTGGATTGGATTTGGATTGGATTTGGATTGGATTTGGATTGGATTTGGATTGGATTTTGGATTGGATTTGGATTGGATTTGGATTGGATTTGGATTGGATTTGGATTGGATTTGGATTGGATTTGGATTGGATTTGGATTGGATTTGGATTGGATTGGATTGGATTGGATTGGATTTGATTGATTTGGATTGGATTTGGATGGATTGATTGGATTGGTTGCATTTGCCTTTAGATTGCCTTTGCCTTTGCCTTTGGCCTTTGCCTTTGCCTTTGGCTTTGCCTTTGCCTTTGCCTTTGCCTTTGCCTTTGCCTTTGCCTTTGCCTTGCCTTTGCCTTTGCCTTGCCTTTGCCTTTGCCTTTGCCTTTTGCCTTTGCCTTTGCCTTTGCCTTTGCCTTTCCTTTGCCTTTGCCTTTGCCTTTGCCTTTTGCCTTTGCCTTTGCCTTTGCCTTTGCCTTTGCCTTTGCCTTTGCCTTTGCTTTGGCATCGATTTCTATGACTTCTTTGCATTTGTCTTTTGCATTGGGCTTTGGTTTTGTCTTCGGCTTGCCTTTCTTTCCGTTTCAACCTTTTCTTTGCTTTAGATTTGTCTATGGCTTTGATTTTTGTTTTGGTTTTGAGTCAAGCTTTGAATTTGGATTTTGATTCGGTGTTATATTTAGCTTATGTTTCAATTTGGGTTTGGATTTTATTTGATTTTAACAAGGTCTTTGTCTTTACCTTTGGCTATCATTAGACCTTAGTTTTTGAATTTGGGATTAGTGTTTGCTGTACCTCTGGATATCATATTAGCCGTTTTATCATAGACAATTCAATTGGATTTCCTTTTATCCATCCGCCTCCTTGTAACGCTTTTGTCTGTTTGTTTCTTTCTATGTTTGCTTATTTGCCTGGTTTCGCCTTTGCTTGTAATGCTTTTTGTCTTTATGTTTTTTTTTCTTTCAAACTTATACTCCTTGTATTTTTCCTACTTAACCTTTTTGTATCTTTTTCGATTATTTTCGTTTTCATTTGCTTTCGACTTTTTGTTTATTTTACTTCTTTGCAACTTTGTGTCTTTTTACTGTTTACCGTTGTTCTATGCATCTCTTGGCCTCGTTGCCTCTTTACCTTTTTGTCTTATCTCTTTCTCTTTACTTTATTACGCTACCTTTTTGATTTTACCCTTGCCTGTGATTTTCCAACACTTTATCTTTCCTTTACTTTTTGTTCGTACCTCTTTGTATCTGTGATTTATCAATCCCCAACATCCCCTTTAGATTTTATATACACTGAGAATGGATTGTTTGTTTTTCGATTACTAAACATCAGTCGACTCTTAAATGAAACTGCTCTGCTTTTTTATGCAACCAATTCGACGTTTAGCAATTGCACTCAACCGCAGTTGTTGATGATGTCTAGATAATGTATTGCAATTGCATGTCAGAAACGGTTAAATATTCTCCTACGAACTGTGGTTTGCAAACTATACCCGGCAAATAATGATAGCCCTGCAAGTCGTAAAATTGTTACCTCCTAATTGACTGACATACTTTTTTTTGAACCGCATGAAAGAATGCTTCGCCTCTGGAAATCAACTAGTTGAGCTTTGTTCATAAACATTCACGCTCGGTCTGATAAATTGGGCCAAGATGGAGAGCGAAATGCTCTCACATAGAGGGAGCAATTTTCCTGTAGGTATTTGAATCAATCAAGTCAGGCTTCGGAGTGTTGTTTTTCCTCCTTAGAGTGAAGCATTTTCTCCAGCTCCAGCGGAAAGATCTTCTACCATTTGGACAATGGATGGAAGATGCTAGAGAAGGCGGGAAGGACTTCCCCGCCTCTGATTCCACTTCCACATACATAGTGTTGGAACTTTGCACGTGAAAGTCGTTTATCGCTTCGGAAGGAGGTTGCAGCTTCTGTCGGTGAGGGCTCTGTGCAGGGGTACAAAAAAGTTTCTCCGGGAAAGATCGACGAGAACTGTGTTGCTTAATGGAGGGAAGTTTGCGATTCGTTTTATTTTTTTTTCTTGCCTGCCAGCCAGCCTTCCAACGCCAGAGGTTGAAGTATTAGCTGAGCGATTTTTTGTCCAATGATTCCCGTGGGTCTATTTGCCGCAGATGTTTCCTGATGCGGTGGATTTTTCCCCGGTGGAATGTGCTGGCTACGGTTTGCCGAATCGATGCGATGTGTGGCGTTGAGGTTGAGCAGGTCATTTGAGCTGATTTTGAGCTAATCATCTGGTCTATTAGGGGGGCATTTGTACTCGGAAAGTATCAGAAGCAGGCGGAGATTGAGGGTTTTGGAAAAGAAATGGCAAAAAAATTAAGTTTTATCCAACGATTTGTCTGATTAAATTTGAAAGGATAAGATATCCTGAGCAGTGTTGACCAGACTCATTTCCCCGAAATTCGAATTGTGAAGCCATGAACTGTTATAACTATGCGTTGTATTCCTGAGATGGAGAAGGAGGTGGTTGGGCTTGAGTGTTGCACATGGGATCCGACAGTTTCGATCTCGGTGGGCCGCAATTCAAGTTTCGGTGAAATGATTCACACTCACTCACTCACTCATTTCATTTCACCGAAACTTGAATTGTGGCTCTCTGGGATCAAAATTGATCGATTTTGAATGCAGTACTCAAGCTTAACCATCTGCTTTTCTATCTTAGGAGGATAGAGCATGGTTGTAGTAGTTCGTGGCTTCGTAGTTCGGAGAACGTTATTTTCGGGGAAATAAGTCTGAGCAACACTGATCATGAGCGTAACCAGGATTTCTATCCACGCGGGTGGGATGAAAGCGACCTCAAAGTGCACTCGAGAATTTCACGTGTAAGAGTTCATTAACCAGCCACAGCCTTTGCACCCTGTTTGCATTAAACGTTAAACTTTGAAGGATTCATAATGAGCTATGGATAAAAAAATGTTGCACGACGTATTATGAGTTGATAAATTATTTGATCCTAATCTGGATCCACTACTGGCACCGATTCCGAGGAAATGGCCATACCATGATTGTTTCTGGACCAATCCTAATACATAGTGTACCAATCGCTTCAGAATTCCTTCTTTTTTCACCATGAGTTGTACTTGAATTCTTAACTGATGTCTTTGCTAAAAACACGTCATTTCACTGCATTAGACATGCTCTGACAAAGTTACAACATCACGAAATTGAACAAATTTTGACCTATCTCAATTATTTTGACAACTCCCAAATCAATGTGTAGGCTGATTAAATGGCACGTTTATTGGGTTGGAAAATTTTGGATTCGAAAAAAAAATGCAGAATTTATCAGTGATGATACCAATGAGCAGCTATTTTGATCTGGCCATTTAGACATCCGAGATCATCCTGACTATCTCATTATACAGTTAAATTACAATCTCAGATAACCCTCAAATAGTTTTAGCAATGCATTCCTTCAAAGAATAAAAAAAAGTTTTCTTAACGATGTTTCTCAAGATTACTGTAGGGAATAAATTAGATTTTCTCAGTTATTCTTCCAAAAGATGTATCTTCAGATATTCATCAATGAATTATATCACACTTGTAACTCAAAGACAAAGATTCCTCTAAAAAGTACACCCAACAATTTTCGAAAAAAAAAACAAGTATTCGACGAAGCATTTTTCTAAGAGCTTATCTTATTACACATCCAAGATGTTCTCAATAGATTTTTTCAAAAAACTTTCTCTCGAATTCTTTTGGAAATCAAACACTTGGAATTCCTTAAGGTTGTTCAAGACATACCTCTAATGTGTTCGTACATTTGCTTCTAGATTTTTTCCATTCTGGTACTTTACCAAAAGTTGTTCTAGATATGTATTTAAGAAATCCGAAAAGTTATTCGAGAAGTTCCTCTAGTTTTTTTTTCGGGCGTACTGCCTGAGATTCTATCAGAATTATCGTCGAAAACTATTCCAAAAATCTGCGAATTAGTCACAGATCATCCAAATTTTAACAGAGACTCAATTTGAAATTTCTGAAAGGATTGCTATAGAAACTTCTATCTACTGGATACAATAATTTCTTCAGGAGTTCTTATTGGAATCCTCTATAAAAATCCATGGATTTTTGTATAACTTTTTTCTAGAACCTCTGCCGAAACTCATCCAGAAGTTTTTTTTTAATCGAATTTCACCAACAATTATTCCTGATTTTTTTATTGCAATTTCAGCACTTTTCGATCACTTATGATCAGATTTCCAGAAATAATCGCAGATTAGTTAGGTCGTTTTCACCGGTGCTCACTAAGGCGGTTCAAAATTGAAAAATGTTTGAGAATCCAATCTCTTATATGTTCCTTACCAAAGACAATGTAGGTTTATATGGAAGAATTTTGAGAAATGTTCCAAAAACACAAGTACTGTAATGTAAGTACAAACTTCCCATAGTAAAAATTCATTCTTCAAACCATAACAAAGAAATTTGCTGAAGAGAGAAATTGAATTCGACGGATATCAGAAGAGATATTCATGAGTCTGTTTGCTATTATTTAGCTTAATATGGGATTATAGCCCTGCAAACATGTACAAAAATCCCAAACAAAATTGGCTCAAAAGGTATTTATTTCTTCAGCAACATCCTTCATTAAGGTTTTAAGAATGAGTTTTTAATAAGGGATGATAAGTTATAAGTTTCTACTTACAAGCATGTTTTGAAAATTTCTCCAAAGTAATTTCTATATAAACCTACATTGTCTTTGGGCCACCTTTGAATCACCACCTAGAAAGTTGAAAATTTCACAGAACAATGTTCTTATGGTAAGAATGGTAAGAAGCATATGGGAGATTGGATTTTCAAACATTTTTTAAAAATTTGAATCGCCCTTGTACTCCAGTGGTTTCTTGGAGGATTTCTTTAAAGATCACACCAGGTATTTTTCCGAGATCTACTCCTTCATTTTTTCCAGGAATTCCATCCAGAACTCCCTTATAATTTTTCCAGAGGATCTTCCAGAGATTTCTCCAGGGCTTCCCTCAGGAATTTCTTCTAAATTCACTTGAAGGAAATCTCGAGGATTTTTCCAAAGATCATTTTGCCAGGAAAAAAAATGATGTATTCGAGAACTTCTCCGGGTATTCCAGTAGATATGTTCCGGAAAACCCACTCGGAGCTCCTCCAGAGAATACTTTTTCAGAGAACTCTATTTGTAATTTCTCCAGAGTTTTCTCAAGAGGGTTCCTCCAAGAACTTGTCCAAAGATTCTCTCAGGAATTCCTCCAAGAGTTCCTTCAGGGATTTTCCAGGTAATAGTTCAGAAATATTGTTTATAACTTCTCCAAGGATTACAGTACTTTCTCCAAGGATTTCCTTAAAATGTTTATCTAAGAAATATTTCAGATATTCTCCAGTAATTCCTCTAAAGAAACCTCCAGAAGTTCTTCCAAATTTTTCTTCAAGAATTCTCAAAAGACTTTCTCCACAAATTTCCTTCAAGGATTTCTAGAAATAATCCAGGCATTTCAGTAATTCTTTCGAAGATATCACCTGAACAGATGAATGCGTCTTCCAGAAATTGCTTCAAGGATTCCTCTAGAGTTCGACAAAGCATTTCTTCAGGAAATCTGCAATTTTTCTAAAGATTTCACCAGGAATTCTGTCAGGAATGCGTTCTGAGATTTGCTTACGGATAATTTCAGAAGTACATTAAGAAGATTTCTCCGATGTTTTTTTTTTTTCAAGAAATCCCAAAGGGATTTTACCTGGTTTGCGTAATGAGTTGTCCAGATTTTTTTTTTCAAGGATTTCTTACCAGTGTTGCATTAAAAACTGCTCCATAAATTTTACGAGGAATTGCTTTTGGAATATTTTACTGCTAAATATAAATATTTTTTTTCGAAAACTCCATCCATCAGTTATTCTTCCATAGATTTCGCCTAAAAAATTTCAACAAATTTCTTCAACAATTCCTCCAGCGTCTCTTCCAAGAGTTCATCCAAGAGTTCTCTGGTTTTTACAGGGATTCCCTCAGGAGTTTCTCCATAAGCTGCATAAAGTATTTCTCATGGAAATTCTCAATGATCGTTTTGAAAAGAAATAAGAGATATTTTCGAGAACTTCTACATGTATTCCAGTATTTCCTTCAATGATTTCTTCAAAGATTTCACCAAGAAATAAATCTGGAGCCTCCTCTGAGAATTCCACCTGGGAATTCTCCCATAATTTCACCAGGAATTCCTCTAGTAAAAACCCCTTAATTTCTCAAGATAATAACTTGAATAATTGCTCTCATTGTCTTCCTAGGAATTTCTCAATGCATTTTTTTAAGGAATTTCTCTAAGGCTTCCTTCAAACAAACATTTTTACATGGATTTTACCAGAATTTCACTTAAATCTTGTCCAAGAACTCCTCTAGGATTTTATTCAAGAGAATCTTTTTTTTACTTATCTCGTTTATTTGGCAGGCTCAGGCGCCGTAGGGCATAACAGAGCTGAAATCTTTTACTTTTTTTACATTATTCATACATTGTACATATTTTAAAAATTATGTTAGGTTGAGGATGTTTTAAGGTTAAGGAATTTATTTGTAACAGGAAAGGAAAGGAATTTTCGGGATTTCTTAGGCTACTTAGACTACTAAACTGTTCAAGAGAATCTTTGATGAGTTTTTGATTTGCGCGATAATAACTTAAAAACTACTGGGAGATTATCTGAGGAAATTGCTGGAGATTTTTGGAGAAAATCTGGTATATTTTGATGAATCGCTGTTGAAATTCTAAGACAATTTTCCAAAGAAATTCCTGGTAAATTTTCTGAAGCATTCCTTTAAAAAGTTCTGACGAAATTACTAAACTCATTTTTTGAAAATATCTGCTGAGAAATTTCTGAAGAAATCACTTGTGCAATAACTAGATAAATCTGAAGCGATCCAAAGAGAAAACCTTTCTGTAGAAAACCATTGATAAATTCTTGAATGAATCCCCGTAAGAGTGCCTTGAGAAATCCCTATCGAAAATCTTGAGAAACTTGTTGTAGAAATATGTGGAGTGCTTCCTGGTAATACTAACCTGGAAGAATTGTATGAGAAACCCCTTGAGAAGTTTTTAAAGGAATTTCTGAAGAAGCTTCTGGATGAAGTTCGTGATGAAAATTCTGAAGGAATTACTATTGGAATCCCTGGAGTAATCTCTGGAGGAATATTTGAAGGTATATCTGGAGAAAATTTATGGAGCAATGTATAAGTTCCTAAAGTTATCCCTTAAAAATCTATGAACAGATTCCTAGGGAAATTTCGCGAAGAAATAATGAAGCACTCTCTGAAGAAGTTCCTGAAAAAAATCTATGAAGGGATTCCTAGAAGAATATTTGAAGGATTTTTGGGAAAATTTTTGAATTGCCTCAAGACCTTAAAATAGTTTCTGGAGGAAATTTTCAAGGAATCCTTGAGAAATTCCTGGAGCAATCCTTCCAGCAATTCATTGAGTCATTTCTGAAGAAATGCCTGTGAGACTTCCTAGATCAACCCTTGCAGAAGTTCCTGAAGAAATTTCTTGAGGAATCCCTCGAGAAATCTCTAGAGAAATACTTGAAAGAATTATTAGAAAATTTTTGGAGGAATTCCTGGAAACATTGTTGGCCAAATTTTTGGAGGAATTATAAGGGATTTTTTGTAGGAATTTCTGGAGGAATTTGTTGAACAATTCTTCAAGAAATTAATAGAGAAATTGCTGAAAGTAGTTCCTTACCATTTTATGGAGAAATCCCTTCAGGAATTCCTGATGAAATTCCTGTTTGAATCTGTGGAGAAGCTTTTGCAGGATACACAGAAGAATCGCTGGAAGAATTGTAAGAGGGATCCCTCGAGAATTTTTTAGCGAGAAATTCTTGGAGGAATTCCTGCATAAGTTCCTGAAACTAATACAGGAGTAATAACACAGCGTAACAAAAATGACATTTTTGCGTGTCTCAAGGATCAAATTATGTGTCTCTAGTAGATTTGGGGTTGCTGAATCTGGTGCCATTCTCAGAAATGTTCCAGCACGTCACAATTTTTAGCTACAGGTCGCCAAAGTTGTTTAAAACACTGGTTTTAATAATGTTTACATAAAATTTAAAGTACAATTTATCATACTTTTTTGTAATCTAATCCACCAAACATGCAAAATAGAACTTGAACTTTTATTTCAGACATAATTTGATTGAAATTGCACGATTAAATTTCGATGAAACCGATTTTTTCAACATGCTTGCAGTCTCCATACAAAATTCTTCGTTTCTTCTATATGGCAAAATACAACAATTCTCTAAACCATAAAAAAATAACTTTTCCGTATCGTGAGTAATACAAACTTTGATGATAAGTATTGTTATACACATAAAGTTTGAATTCTGTGCCAAATTAAGCCAATATATTACCTTACAAGCTGGCAAACTTGCATGCAAGTTGGCTGAAATAGTCATTTTTTGCATTTTCAACAGTCAATATCTCAAAAACTAGACGTGCTATGATATTTCTGAAAACGGCAATGGATTCAGCAACCCTTAATTAAGTGAATAGCGGTTTTTTGGTGCTGGAGACAAAAACGTGTTCCGCAGTGTAATTGTTGAAATCTTTGGAGATATTTCTGGAAGAATGCCTGGATCAATCCTCAGAGGAATCTCTGTAGAAGTTTCTTTATGAAGGAATTTCTGGAGGAAACCACACGAATAACTTCTTGAAGCATTAAAGGAAAATTGTGTGAATTGGCTCTAAGCTTTGAAGTTTGAAGGAGACTTATTGGGAATTCCTGTTGGGGTTCCTGATAGAAAATCCCTGAATAATTCATGAACCATTTCTTAAAGGAATTCTTTGAGAAAGCCTGAAGAAGTTCTTGTCAAAGTTCCTGGAGAAATGCCTTAAGTAATTCTTGAAGAAATACATGACATACATGAAACTATATTGAAGAATACATGCAGGAATTTAAAGATAGGTCCCTTGTCAAAATTGTGAAGTCAGATTCTCTGGAAAAATCTCTGGAGAAATCCTAGGAAGGACTGATGAAGAAATCCTTAGGGAAATTCCTGTATAAAATCATGAAGGAATGCAAACATCTCTGAACATATTCCTGGGGAAATATCTAAAAGAATTTACGGAGGAAGCTCTAAAGTAGTTTGTGGAATCCGTGAACCGATGGTAATAATTGCAGGAATTTTTGGAGGTATTTTTCGATGATTTCCTTGCGAATTCTGAAAAAGTCCTTCGATCAATTCTCAGAGAAACCCTTGAATACCTCTTGGAGCTTATCCAGAATGAATCTCTGGAAAAATTCCTGAATGAATCCTTGAAGGAACTGTTTTTTTTTTTGTGGATTACTTTAGGATTTTTTGTAAAAATACCAGATGAATTTCTGATGCAATTCTTTTAGAAATTTTAAGTTATATGAACAAACCGATATGAGATTAATAAAGCAATCTCATTTACCATTAAATTGTTTTTTTCAGTTGTTTAGTTTTGATTAGGCTTAGAAGGCTTAGGAAAAAGTTTTCATAAGCTGAAAATCCATAAAAGGATTAAATTCCGGGAAAGCATCTAATGTACTGTTCTACAAAAACTTACTCCACTGTACCTCCTTTTAGAAAAGACCCGCCACCATTATCGCTGTCATCGCATATTTCCAATTACCAACCGACGACAGACAGCCAGCACAAAACAAGCTTTAAGCGTTCGATAAAAGTTTACCCTCAGTCGCACGAGCCTTCTTCCGGGAGTTTGACAGCGACTGCAAACTACCCAATACACATCCATCGCGCACACAGAGTTCGCTCGCTTAATTATGCAAAATCTCGCGAAACGCTAAGCCCTCGTGTTGGTTGTCCTTGGGAGATTCATCGCGGCGGGCTTGGCGGAAACAAAAACCCAGCCTGGGAAAAACTTGCTCCTTTCGCATCCCGGTTAGACGTGTGGTTCGAATTCTAGGCCGAGAACCCGATCAGGATGGTATGACAGAATTTGAACACAATTTTTGATTTTTATATCAGGATTAAGGAAGCCGACTATAACTCTAGTTTTTACCCAACTCTCTATATGTAACTGAATAAAATGTTGTTTTTCTCCCGAGCCTTCCTTAGCCGAGTGGTTGGAGACGCTGAAAATGTCTGGGTTGAATTCCCTGTCGGTCCAGGATTTTTTCGTAACGGAATTTTCCTTGACTTCCCTGGGCATAGAGTATCATCGTACCTGCCACACGATATACGAATGCGAAAATGGCAACTTTTACAAAGAAAGATCTCAGTTAATAAATGAGGAAGTGTTCATTGAACACTAAGCTGAGAAGCAAGTTCTGTCCCAGTGGGAACGTAATGTCATGAAGAAGAAATTGTTATTTTGAAATAATTTGTCTTACTCTTCTGATAGGGAAACGATGCGGGAGTTCTGTGTTGATGTTGGAGATTCGGCCAGAAGCTCAACTCCAGCTTCAGCGCGCGAAACTCGGGAAACTTGTCGAAATTGTTCCGCCCCCCTCCCCCCATTCTGAACGCTTCGGGTTTGCGTCATACAAGCTTCAAATGCTGGCCTCCGATGAAAAGATTAAATTGTTTGGTAAACTTTAGTTATTTTCTCTGCGGGGAGGCTTCTGCTAATCCCGTTCAGCGAAGATGGGAGGCAAATACAAATAGAGAACAATTTGAATGTGACGGGGGTACCGGAAGGAAGATCCGCAGCGAGATTTTCACATAAATCCTCTTGATTTTTGTGGAATTGTTTACGTGGTGTGTGCATACATTTTTCGTCATGCAAGATTTTGGAAGGAGCTATGTCTTGAACACGTACTAGGGAGAAAGAGGGGAAAGAGTTGGTGAAGTGTATCAGAAGTTTCTTTTTTCATTTATTTATTTTGGGTGCCTAATGCGGAAATTATCTGGCAAGGGTTCGGTAGATGAAATATTTTCCTAGAATCTCATTTAGAATGCGCTTCACGGATTCCTGATGCTTGCGCTTCTATGAAGCAACCATATCACTTGATCGTGATAGGCAGGTGTTCAAAACAAAAGTGCATTGGGGGGTCAAAACGAAGCATCAGGAGATATATGCTGTTTACTCCAGGAAATTTTAGGATGAAGTAGGACACCTACTGTACTTATTTTACTCCTTAAAAGTTACCGAAAAGAAGATCATTGAAAAGGAAATATTTTTTCACATGCTGATAATTTGCTAGTGATTGGAACAATGAGATGTTCTTGTACTTAGGAATAATTAACAGATCTCCATTTACGCATATAGAGCCGTAGGCCCAAACTCCAAGGAAGCTCTAGAAGACCTCAGCTTGTACACATTTTAGCTTGAATAAGAAACATATTTATCAATGATTTTTTTTTCTATCTTTATTAACGAGATTTTTAGCCCTGGGCTAGTTCATTTCGGGACCAACTGCTTTACTTCCCTTCCGAAGGTAGTCGTCACTACTGAAAATTTTAGTGACTATCTCGGGGATGGGATTCGTCTCAGGTCCTCGGCGTGTGTTCTAACCCCTACACCAGGTCCGTCCCCTATTTATTAATGATATGTTAGGTTAACTAAAAAGCAAAATTTATTCAAATAATAAATATGAATTACTTACAAGCAGACTTCAAGAAGAAAAACCTCGTTTAATAAACTGAAATAATTTGCTTACCAACTCAATTTACTTACCCCTGATCTAGCTCGTAAATTGAAGTTACAATATATTCTGATTGAAACTAAAAACGGAGGTTTCACTTTCGAAATATATTAATGCATTTTTTGCGTCTTTAATGAAGCCTGTGTTTTGCAATGATCTTAGATTCCTCACCGACAACCAAATTTAAATCCATAAAACTGTACACACTACTCTAGCTGGAAGATTCCCCAGTAGAATTATATTGCTGAAGCGTTTTAATACATGTCAAAATGTGTAACACTTGTAATATACAGTCACCATTTCCCCAGACCCATCACACCCTTATCTTTCCAGGAATCTAATTTCATCTACTGAAAAATTAATTCCAATGGAAACGATATCAAGTTTATAACTAATACTACTACCCCCGTTACTAGAGAGCTCAAAACTCTTAGATACAAACTGTCATGTACATTCCAACCTCCCATTTCCCCAAACGTCTGTCGTTAAAGCATACCCTCCCTGAATCCTTGAAAACCGCCACACCCGGTCGCGTTCATCCATTTAACCCAATCCAGAACGGTTCCAACGAACCGCACCCTTTTTGAACTGCTCATCGCTTGTCGTCATCGCCAGCACAAAGCACTTCAACAGCCTGTTTAATATTTAATTTCTAATTCATTCCATATTCTGCCAAAGAGCTTGTTTTCTTCTCTTATCAACGGCCAATTAGAACCATCCACGCAAGGTCCCCACTCGACTTCGTTCTCGAGCAGCACCTCCACATGACGCTATGCCCAAAAGAGGTTTTAATGTTACTTTCTTAGTAAGTTGCTTTGGATCATTGTGAGTTGAGAAATTCCCCTAAGAGCATTTATTGAACAAAATTTTGACGTTGAAATTACGTTGCGAATTCATTTTTTTTTTTTTTTGACTTTTTGACAAGTCAGTTTGACGCAAATTAATTTGCTGTCTATTGCATTGAAAAGGCAAATAGGCAGTTATGAAAGTATATTTACCAAGCTGGGTTTCAACAAAAAAAACCCAAAGTTCCGAAAACTTTGATTTCAAATAACGAAAAAAAAGATGTTTTATGCGCCTATGAAAGATGATAGCAACTCCCCCACATGCTCTATCGATGATTACGATTAACAATAAAGTTTGAATCTCTTACGAGTTCGAATCCAGGTTTTAAATAAGTTTCAGTAATAACTTCCACAAAAATATCTGGATCCATCAGAGAAACTTAATAAAACAATTTTACTAAAAAATTTCCCAAAATTTGCGGTACATGAAAAGCACAAAAAAAACCCTTTCGACATAGCGTGCACCATTTCCAGTTAAGTCTTCACACGACCCCAAAGGGCTTGACGAGTGTAAAATGTAGTTATCCACCGATTCGAACGAACGATTTGTGAAATGGTTATGAGTCATTAAAAGTGCTCTCTCTGCCTTATAAGCGACAAGAAGTGGTATCCGATTTCCCCCGAGATGGTTCCAGGCCATACGCTTCCACCTCGACTTCTAACACTGGAAAAGGGCATACAAGATGGGTCGGGTGTCATTTGAGTGTTTGGCATGGTTTTCCACACTCTCGTTTACTCTCGGGGTCACGCGGGACTTGATGCGTCTTATTGGAGTGAATTATTCCCATAAATTGAAGTAAGGCCCGTTTTGTAGTGTTTTTGGTACTTTAGGAGATCTTTTGGAACTTTTGAAAATATACCTACTTTACAATTATTTGCGGAAAAAAATGAAAATTGTACAAATTTAATATGTTCGTTAGAAAGTCCCTTGTCTAACTTGCATTTTTTTTTATGTTTAAATAAGTTATACATGAGTCTCAGGTAAAACTATTGCATAAATTGTTTACTGCTTACGTTATTTATGTGACCCTTTACAGATATGTAGTTTGACTATATGCCAGAAAAATGTACATTATATTGCTTCTTGTTAAAATAATTATAAAATAGTATTTTATCTCTAATCTCTACATTTTTTCTTCATTTTCAGGTATATTACAGGAATTTGCAGAGAACGTTTAAATTTCAATAAGGTATTTATGAACAATGGGCATTTTTACTGAAATTGCCCATCCATTGCACATTGGGGAAATCCGAACCACAAAAAAAATTGATTGGTGGAAAAAATTGATAACTTTTACAATAGAAAGTTTAAAAATAAGTTACATACATAAATTTTGCTTTTCAGAGAGTTACTAAAAATAAGTGGATTAGAGTACCTCTTACGTTTTAATTCCACCCTAAATACTTATCTTTGTCAATAATAAGCATTGAGGGCGGAATCAAAAGGTACAAGATACTCCAATCTACTTTTAATGTTACCAACTTAAGCTCAAAATAACATTTTATTATTGTCTAAAGAAAATAGTAATGAGTTAAAAAAATACTGTTAATATTTTGATTCTAAAATTTTAAATGAAGCTCTTTCCTATCATAAAATACAAAGCATTATTGTTTTATAATAATTGAATATACAAATTCAAAACCAAGAAGAGTCATAGTGAGAATCATGTGTTCAAGTGATGAGGACCTCTGTTAAATTATAATTCGTAAGAAATTCTCACCGAACTTTTTTTTTAGAAGATGGAATGTTCGGAATTGAAACGTTTAACATTTTTGCTACTTGTTTCAATACTTGCGTAAAAAAAAGCAATAATTTTGTATTTATTTGAATTTTGAGGTATTTGGTATTTATTATACTGGAATTTGTGAGAGTCCCATTAATTCGATAAAACCCACATTTGATGTTTTACGTTGAATATAATTAGGGAAAAGCTATCAATGTTCATATTTTCAAGATTTAGAACAATCGATACCACAAATTATATTGCTGTGTGCGTTTGAAACGCAAATATCAAATGCAGGAGTACCAAACGCGGTAAGATTTTTCACAAGAAAGGCGAAGTCAAAGTTTGATTTTCTTTGCTAGGTTGGCGGTGATATGGATTATGGTTGCTAAGTATCCTTTGATTGCATTGTGTTACCGCATTTGAAGCCAAGGTTTGCAATTCAAACGCAAACAGCAATATCATCCATAAGTTCTACAATAATGAGACGCTATTTGTTGCTGGCATACTTGCTGCAAACATTGCTAGGTACAAATGCCAGATATCCATTCAACAAATTCGAATAAAAAGAATTGAAAGTTTTGCACTAGATTGGAAAATTGTGCTTAAATTGTTACCAACCGTTTGGGTAACAATGTATTTGTGTGGTGGAAAGGCAAGCTGATGGTTCAGATTTATTTGATTGTTATATATTTTTTATTTTGTATTGTATAAATTATTTATTTAAATGTCTAAGTGTACGATGAACGTTTGTCTCCACGGTTCAGTGTTTGAGTGATATTTATTTTACGCTTAGCAGCTAAGGTGTCTTCATTTATTTATTTTGTTGTTGATTCCGATTGCAGATTTGTTCTTTATTTATTTATTTATTTATTTATTCATTAATTTATTTATTTATTCGTTCATTTTTGTATTTACAAATTTATTTATTTCCCAGATTTTTTATTTACATCATTATTCAGATTATTTATTTATTTTTCATATAACAAATATTTAATATTACTTTATTTACAAAAAAAAGGAAAACAAGTGTAAGGTTAGGAAATGTCAAGGCTTTGCATGTAGCCCAGTCGGAATTTTAATTTAAACAATTTTGCAAGACACCTTTAGTACTGAAATATGTTTAGCGTGTAAGGAACTCATCGCTACCAAGACCCACTTATCATTAGAAAGAAAGACGAGTTCTTGATATCTGTCGTCAAGGATAGGGGAGTTGGATAAGGGTAGTGGCTAGTGGAATGACACCCCCCCCCCTTTTACGACTACTATAAAGGGGATGGGAAGATTTTGGGAAAGGCTCTTTTAATTTTGGTCCGGAGAAGTGACGGTCCGGTTTTGTCCGCTATCATACAAGCCGGTTTAGTTCCGCGAGTATCTAGTCTACAGTGTTTAAAACTTACGTACTAAATAATCCCAACAGCGATAATACCCTAAATAAACGTAAGAAGTTAAAATGTACGGGTCAGTGTTGTGCCGCACCACGGACAATCAGTGTAGTGCACCATTGGCCATTACGTACAATTAATGCCGAGCTAGTACGTGGTGCTAATGAACATAACAGTGACGTCATGAAAAAGAGTTTGTGGTGACCGACGGACATTTTGTATTTCGTGGTATTACGCCGAGACTTTTGGCGTCGTCAAATAAAAGATGCTACTCGCTCGAAGACCACAAACCTATAATGTGCGCAGTGTACTATTTCCCGGACGTTTTGGAACAAAGGCCAAACGCTACAAAGGCCTATACCGTCAACCACACCCCCCCCCCCTTTCGTCTGTTATGTGTGATGCTGTAGCAGTAAAAGAAGAAGCAAGAAGAAGAAGAAAATTCGTAAGAACTCCAGCATCGAACGCCTACAAGGACCTCTGAAGCAGTAACGGCCGCAACGTACCGGTGAGCTCAATCCATCGTACCCCCCCCCTCCCTTTATCAAGTCTTTGAATAAAATTGTTAATTCTAAAAAGTATGTTTCCTTCTGTTTTAAATTGATGTATGGCCCGTCTGAACCACAGCTATTAGAATTTAAAGTTATGTAAAGAAAAATCTTGTTTTCCATGTCCTCCCATTGTTGTATTGTCCGCCTTTTCACCACTCAGTTCGGAAATTCTCCCGGAACCCTCCTAAAACGACCCTGAGACCCAGGTTAAACAAAAGAGGCCTAGAGCGCCCACCCCGGAAGTTGATGTTGGCTCTAGACCAGCAGCTTGGGGCTTTGGCAGGTCCCCTTCTGGGACCTTGCAAATATACCTAGACCAAAAAGACTCGTATCAAAATATACTTATGTTTAAATATAACTTAAAGTTCTTTCCAAACTGTTATCAAATTTCTATCATCGAATCTCAATCGATGAACTCTGTAGCCACAGCAAAACCATTTGGAATCAATACCTTTTAAATCTCTGAATTTCTGAATCTCAAATATGAGATATGAAAAATTATGGTTATATCTAAAAAAAACTTGATTCATGTTATTTTAAACCCATCCAACATTTATTTCATTATTTATCTTTATTCGCCCTTGGCGAGTTCGCCACTACACACTAAAAAAATCTTAGATTTACACGTAACGTAATTTTAGCTTCAATCATGCAAAACCATTTCTCATGTATTATTCAATGATAAAACCTATAAACACATCTATTAAGTACAACATTATTATCAAAATCCTTAATATTGAACGCGAAACATCTTCTCTCGAGGAATAATGCACATAGAATGACAAGCCGTCGATCCATCCATGTGCATTATTTTTGACAGAATATTCAGCGTAGCATCATGCAAACTGAGCATTCTTGTTTGCAATTCCACTTTCAAGATGCAAGAAAGCATGCAACATTGGCGAATGTTGGATGTAAGCTCATGAAATGTTTCAGTTTCACTCAAGATTGCAAGCAGTTTCGAATACAATGAGACAGTTTAAATTAATAATCGATGAATGTTCAGTTGCAACTCGTTTTACATGATTATCATGAAAAAATACGTGCCATGTAAATTTTAGAATTTTTTACTGTGTAGTGTTGGTCACTACTAACACTAGACAGGCAAAAAATTGTTCAGCGTATATAACAGTTCTATCGATCGTTGGCATATTTTCGGAGAATGATATGAAAGTGACGTTACTTATTGGATTTTTTCGCGTCTAATCTCGCATATCCCTAATTTGCCCATCTGTGCGTTTAAGATGAAACAGCTTGGAATCATAATTCAATAATGTACCAAAACTTTGAAGACAATCTCGCGAAAGAGGCATCAAACTACAATGCAATTCCTATTTTAGCTTTGTGCACTAGCAGAAAGCTTAAAATAAGAAAATTGACCTTGTATGTTCATTATTTCAACAGATTTGTGCCTTTGAAATCGTGAGTAGGGGCACAAGCCGGCCATTGTACCTACCATGTTTGGTTTCAGAGATGTGTCACCTTAATGTTAAAACGTTGAAGTTCCCTTCAAACGAAGGTACCACCCTAGGGCAGATGTTGGCAGGAAGTGTGCTGGAAGGGACCAATGGTGCGAACGTTTAGAGGTAACCATACCATCTACCAGAGCTGCGGAAACACACATGAGCAGCGAACAGCTTTTATAGTGATGGATGATATGCAGAGGCGCGTTATCGGTTGGTGGCCGAACAATGAGAGAATGTGCAAGTTGAGGCTCAAAGGCCGGTTCTTCAACTTCAGCATAATAAACGTGCACAGCCCTCACTCCGGAAGCACTGATGATGATAAAGACGTTTTTACGCGCAGCTCGAACGCGAGTACGACAGCTGCCCAAGCCACGACGTCAAAATCATCATAGGAGATCTAAACGCTCAGGTTGGCCAGGAGGAGGAATTCAGACCGACGATTGGAAAGTTCAGCGCCCACCGGCTGACGAACGAAAACGACCTACGACTAATTGATTTTGTCGCCTCCAAGAATATGGCCATTCGTAGCACCTACTTCCAGCACAGCCTTCCTTACCGATACACCTGGAGATCACCAAAGCAGACAGAATCGCAAATCGACCACGTTCTGATTGATGGTCGGCACTTCTCCGACATTATCGAAGTCAGGACCTATCGTGGCGCTAACATCGACTCTGACCACTATCTGGTGATGGTCAAACTGCGCCCAAAACTCTCCGTCGATAACAACGTACGGTACCAACGGCTGCCCCGGTATGACCTAGAGCGGCTTAAGCAACCGGATGTCGCAGGTGCATACGCACAGCACCTAGAGGCTGCATTACAGGAAGATAATGAGCTGGATGAAGCCCCTCTTGAGGACTGCTGGAGAACAGCAAAAGCAGCCATCAACGATGCAGCTGAGAGCAACGTCGGGTACGTGGGACGGAGTCGACGGAACAACTGGTTCGACTAGGAGGTTTTGGAGGAGAAGAATGCAACGCGGGCGGTCATGCTGCAGCAAGAGACCCAGCAGAATGTGGAACGTTATAGACGGAAACGGCAACAGCAGACCCGCCTCTTTCGGGATAAAAAACGCCGCCTGGAGGAGACGGAGTGCGAGGAGATGGAACAGCTGTACCGGTCTCAAGAAACGCGTAAGTTCTATCAGAAGCTCAACGCATCCCGCAACGGCTTCGTGCCGCGAGCCGAGATGTGCAGGGATAAGGATGGGAGCATTTTGACGGACGAGCACGAGGTGATCGAAAGGTGGAAGCAGAACTTCAATGTACATCTCAATGGCGCTGAGAGCACAGGAAATGAAAAACGGGACAATGGAGAAAACGCCTTCGTCAATTCTGCGGGCGATGAAAACTAACCAGGCCCCACTTTGAGGGAGGTTAAGGATGCAATTCACCAGCTAAAGAACAATAAAGCTGCTGGTAAGGATGGTATCGGACCTGAACTCATAAAGATGGGCACGGAGAGGCTGGCCATTTGTTCGCACTGGCTAATAGGCACAATCAGGGAAACAGAACAGCTACCGGAGGAGTGGAAGGAAGGGGTAATATGCCCCATCTACAAAAAAGGCGACAAGTTAGATTGTGAGAATTTTCGAGCGATCACCATTTTAAATGCGGCCTACAAAGTATTATCCCAGATCATCTTCCGTCCTCTGTCACCTATAGTAAACGAGTTCGTGGAAAGCCATTATCAAGCCATTGACGGCCGATCGACAACGGACCAGATCTTTACTGTACGGCAAATCCTCCAAAAATGTCGTGAATGCCAGGTCTTAACGCATCACCTTTTCATACGATAGTATCGACCGCGTAGAGCTATGGAAAATCATGGACGAGAACAGTTTTCCCGGGAAGCTCACGAGAATGATAAGAGCGATGATGGAAGGTGTGCAAAATTGTGTGAAGGTTTCGGGCGAACATTCCAGTTCGTTTGGATCCCACCGGGGAATACGACAAGGTGATGGACTTTCGTGCCTGTTGTTCAATATTGCGCTAGAAGGTGTTATGCGGAGAGCTGGGCTCAAGAGCCGGGGTACGATGTTTACGAGATCCAGTCAATTTGTTTGCTTTGCAGATGATATGGACATTGTCGGCCGAACATTTGTAAAAGTGGCAGACCTGTACACTCGCCTGAAACGCGAGGCTGCAAATGTTGGACTGGTGGTGAATGCGTCCATACATGTTAGCTGGTGGTGCCGAGCGCGGCAGGGCTAGCCTGGGTAGCAGTGTTACGATAGACGGGGATACGTTCGAAGTCGACGAGTTCGTCTACCTTGGATCCTTGCTGACGGCTGACAATAACGTTAGCCGTGAAATTCGGAGGCGCATCATCAGTGGAAATCGGGCCTACTATTCACACCCGCACCAAATGTATCATGTACATTAAAACGGCGGCAAAGGATGAACCACGAGCTTGCCCAACTCTACGGCGAACCCAGTATCGAGAAGGTGGCCAAAGCTGGAAAGATACGATGGGTGGGGCATGTTGCAAGAATGCCGGACAGCAACCCTGCAAAGATTGTGTTCGCGTCGGATCCAGTTGGTACAAGAAGGCGTGGAGCGCAGCGAGCTAGGTGGGCGGACCAAGTGCGTATCGATTTGGCGAGCGTTAGGCAGAACCGAGGATGGAGAAATGCGGCCACGAACCGAGTATTGTGGCATGAAATTGTTGATTTAGTGCTATCTGTTTAGATGTAAACTTCAGGATGTTCAGGATGGCCAGGAAAAATACACATTTTTACAGAAAAAAGTAGCATACAGCTCAAAATAAGGATTTTTTTATTCCAATTGTTGAATTATGTTTGTTAACCAAAAGAACTACTTATATTATTGATGTTCGTCATGTGGAATCTGTGACCTGACAAATATTCTATTCTGGCGTTGTGAATTCTAGCCTACTTTAAAAAAAAGTCATACAATTATCCTGTAAATAAGTTTATCTATCATATAATTTATTTAATTAATTTTTACTTAAATCCGAAAACATTAAGAATTTCGCACAAATTCGTAGGCGGTACAGTCCTTGACCAATGTATGAGGGTTGACTCCTTCCCGTTCGTTACTAAAGTCAGAAATTTGGGACTAAACTCTAACTTTTAGACAAGATTTACGCATCCTCCAATAGTCGAGAGCCGTCCTGGCCACGTCCTTGCGAAAGCTGGAGAATGGGAAGGAATGATTGATTGAACACCTATTTAAGAAAGATGTGGAGAACTCTACGACCATTCATAGGTGTAACGGGATGTTGTGGAATGTTGATGGAAAGGAAAATGGCACACGCCATTTAACTTTTATATATATATTGAGTCCTCTAACTGCTTGCCATAATAAACTATGGAAAAGTGAACAAACTCTTCTCATGTGAAATCTTCCCAGCTACAACTTAGCGGAAGACCATATTTTGATGGGACGTAAGGATAATTTGTTATTATTGATAACAAAGTCTAAACCATGCTCAGATGATAACTCAATTACTTTCAGAGCAACACTGCTTTTTTTTGCTGTAGAACATAGTAGCCTGGATTACTTTGATCCATTCTTCCCACCAGGAGCACCACTGTTGCCTGCCGAACAGTTGAGGAGCATGCTGCATGTACCGTTTTGATTCATATTACGGACACTTAAGGCCTCAGTGAAGTACAACCCAGCTTGGACCATACAAAATAAATCATTCTGTATGATTTTTTTTGCGTTATCGAGCGTCGGAAGCCCTTAACTTTCGGATGGTGGGTAAAGAATACGCGTCCGCAACTTGAATAATTTTAAATAAATCAAAACGTGTGGCCTTTTCATGATTCTTATTCCGGACGCTCCATCACTTTTGCCTCATATTCCGGACGCTTTGATTCGAATTACGGACAGCTCATGATAATCATTAATGGAACAGTCAAATCATCAATTGAAATCGTTCAACCGCTTAAGAGACGTCTAAGGTAGTTGGGCATTATAAATTTGCAATAATATTTATGGAAAAAAACCTAATAAAACGAGCCTCGAAAATGAGAACTTTTGGATGGCGAAAATTGAAACATTTCGTGTGAAATGTTTCCCATACAAACGAGAGTGTCCGGAATTTGAAGCTGTCCGTAATATGAATCAAAACGGTAAACCCACTTTAAGATGATGAATAACAATTCATCCTGACGGCTAATCAAAATGTGGTCTTCGGCAAAGAATAATTTTTGAAGATGAGGCTAACATTTTGCACAGCACATATCGCATATTGCGTGAATCGTCAGAAAACAATCCTAATATAAATTTCATTGCTACTACAATACGAGGTTCATGTTTAATCTCAATGTGACTGTTATGCGGTTACAATTGCCAATGTGACAAAACAACTTGATATTTTTTTAGAGTTTTCTATAAAAATCTCACAGATTTCAGTAAGTTGATCGAAAGTGTTCATCATTTGATGACTCTCCTCGGTACTAACTCGAAGTTGGCAAAAATGTCGAATGTGACAAACATGCAGTTATGGGCAAAGCTGTCACAATTTTGTTGATGTTAATTACCGTTTTCTACGACTTCTTCATACATATAGTCATAGTACGTAACAAGTTAATTGTACTATTACAACAATCAGAACCGAAAGCATGAACCAATGCACAGCAACTACATATCACAACCAACTGCGGGAATCTCAAAGTTTTCAGTCAAGTAAATATTTAATCATAGCGTAAACTTTCTCTTCCGGCATCCTCGGCGTGCTGATGTAACCCGCAAGGATAAAGCTTTCCGTTTCTGGTTTTACATTACAGCGGTTGCCGGCGGCAGCAGTTCTGTTCTGGTGGGACCAGGAGAAGATGCAAATTATTCCGCTCTGCCGGAATTCAACCGGTGAATCTCTCAATTTCAGCCGTGTATATTCACGGCGATAGTTAATTAAATAATCGGATGTTGTTCTGCGTAATGGCAACAATTGCAATGATTTGAAATCGATTTCATGCTGATAGACAAGGCAGGCGTTTATCTGTTTTGGATTTGCCTCAAACAGTAGCTACTCAGTCAACGGTGAGAATCTGAGACGAGACTCGCGAAGACGGTCTTCTTTTTCTGTGATTGCTGAGTTTTTTCTTATTCCACTTTGTGCATACCAATTATGCGCATGCTGTTCAAATCCTCACATGAACCTCTCAGCAAAATATGATTAAGTTTGCATCACATCGAATCATAAATAGCCATTTGAGTGAAATTTCATGCCAGCAAACGTAGCAGACATTAGAAATAATTAATCTTCTGCTTAGATTTATCAGCAACTTTGGAAAAACTGCTCCTCCGACTGAGGTTTTTAATAACAGTTTACTTTGAACACAATACTTTTCACTTTTTCAGCCATAAAAACGGTGGGCTGCATTTGACGTTTCGTGAGAGGGGAATCTGGGCTGCATATGACGTTGATATTTTTCCTCTTCGCGAGTCTCTCTCAGGTGAGAATAAATCATTCATAGCGGTGTTGCAAGTCACCACATGTGTCTGTCATTGTGCGAAGGAAACTTTGGGATGCAACCCTTCTTTGAACTTCAAAGGACGAAATCAAACACATGCGACACTGAAAGGCTGCTTCAACAACAACAACAACGGAGCTCATATCGAGCGAGACGTTGCTCGCGTAACTTTTCAAAAGGACATATCTAACATAGAGAGATTCACTTTGCTTATTTTCTCTTAAATATATAACTGAGCACCATTAATCTCTCTGTTTCGTTTTTTTAAACATTATCTTTAGATCTATGGTGAACAACTTCCCAAAAGCTTTAGTGTTGCACTGTTATAATCGAAAGAGAACGAAAGTCTTGAGAATACCTCATTGTTACACAGGTCCATGAGTAAAGTTCAGCGAGACATTTCCTGTGGGTTGGCTGACAGACGTTCCTGTAAGGTGGCTTACTTCGCTATTCCGTCGGATGAATATTTCAATTTTATTTTCAATCACATCGAAGTCGTCTCCGCGGGACACCCTTCTCCTGCTTCGCTTTTCAGACAGTGCAGGGTTTACGAAGTGAGCCAGTTTGTCTCCCGCCTTGCTCCTGTGTGTTACAGAGCGAGAGAAACGTAAGGTATTATTATTTCAAAATGAATAACCGAGCTGTTTCCCACGATTCCGTCTCGGTTGGCTGCGGTCGTCCTTGCACGGAGTTCCTCGCTCAGCACAATCCAAGTTAGAGGTCCGCCGTAACCCACAACTTATTTCCCAGCATTTCTTTGTAGAACAGGTTAGCGTTAGCGTTAGCGTTAGCGTAGTTACGGTATACTTCGTAGATTGGATACTAGCAACATTCATATTTCTTTTTAATAATCTCATCCTGACTACTTTCAAGAACAAGGCAGGGGAGTATACCTTGTTCAAATCATAAACAAGAATACTAAAAGCATGAATATCGCTATTCCCGGCCACGCCCATCTTTACCGTAACTTGGGATAGGGGAAGGAAATGTTGATGTAGCACTTACTTAATGAGAGGCCACCGACTCAGCGACACCCTCATAAGTGCTACGGAGTTGGAGGTTGGGGAAGGTATATTGTCAGGATTCGCCTAGAAAGCTGGCGATAGACCATAAATATGTGTTGTTTAAGCGTTTTCAAATTAATCTTTTGAATGCCGGCAATCAAAAGAAAAAACAATAGCTTATTTATAGTATAAATAGTATTTCGCGAAATGCTTGTCGATTGTGCAGTAATATTTTTGCTCAGTAACCAGTAAAAAGCAAAACCGATCCCTCCAGGGTCATCGGATTGTATAAAACAACGATACGCGTAAAAAAAAAAAAAAAAAAAAAAAAAAAAAAAAAAAAAAAAAAAAACACGCCTATTGAAAAACTGTTCTGGGTACTGTATTTTCAGATAATCGAAAAACGAAAGGAAGCGCGTTCGAACTAAACACCCTAGGATAACACAGTCGGTTTTTCTGCTCAAAATTATACGAAAAGCAGAATCGATCCCTCCAGGGTCATCGAACGGTTAAAAAGCATCCACAACCGATTGTTAGTTGCGTAACACCCGCCCGGACAGAATGCGCAATCTGAACATAATTATCAAACTCCGAAAATAACATTTTCCGTTCAAGAAACGATCAGAAGTTCCACGACGCGGACAAAAACGATCCGGAAGGCTCACAAAAGAAAAAGTATCATACTGGAACAAACTCACCGGATTGATTCTCTAAATTTATGTGCTGCCTGTCACTTCCGGATGGTTCGGTGAACTTAGGGCAGCCAAAAACCAACAGTACTGAGGACACAAATCAAACAAATCACTTTTTCACTTTTCACTATTCCATTTCTGAATGTAAAAACTGTCCTGCTTGGGCTTCACGAAGCACTACCCAGCAAGACGCTCCAAAACAGGAAAAAAAAATCTCCGGCGACGAAAACATGCGCGAAACCGTGAGCTAAATCTATCGGACGACGCAAAACCGAACTGTCCTGCTTGGGCTTTACGAAGCACTACCCCATAAATGATGTTCAGGCTAGATAATACAGAATTACTCTTTTAACGAAAACACTCTTTCACTTGCTTTGCTATGTCCTGGGATGTTCTAGGACGTCCAAACTGTCCTGAAGCACACTCTTTGAAATCTACAGCCGTAACAGTAATTGTTTGGGTTAAAAACAATAGCATTACAAATTCAAATAGAATCTAACAACCTCTGAGAATCTCAAGAGCTATTTCAAGGAACGTTTGGGATATTCCAGGCCCTCCAAATTACCTTGGAATTCAGAACTTCAGGTCTACACTTGTCCCAGTAGTTATTCTCGCTAAACTGAGTGAAGTTATATAATCTACAATGTTTACTGAACCTTGTCACGGATCAAAAGGCTACTTCAAGAAACGTTTGAGGTATTCCAGGCCCTCCAAATTACCCTGGAAATCTGAATTTCATGTCTACATTTATTCCAGTAGTATTTCTTGCTAAACTGGGTGAAGTTATATAATCTACCATGTTCACTGAATTTTCGCACGTATCAATAGGATGTTTTAAATAACGTTTGGAGTATTCCGGGCCCTCCAAACTACCCTGGAGTTCAGAACTTCAGGGCTACACTTATTCCAGAAATTTATCTCACTAAACTGAGTGAATTTATAAAATCTTTCCTGTTCACTAAACCTTCTCATGCATCAATAGTTTCAAGGAGCGTTTGGGATATTATAGGTGCTACAAATTACCCTGGAGTTCAGAACTTCAGGTCTACACTTATTCCAGTATTTTTTCTTGCTAAACTGAGTAAAGATATATAACTTACCATGTTTACTGAACCTTGTCACGGATCAATAGGCTGATTCAAGGAACGTTTGGGGTATTCTAGGCCCTCCAAATTACCCTAGCGTTCGTAACTTCAGGTTTATATTTGTTTCAGTATTTTATCTCACTAAACTAAGTGAAGTTATATAATCTAACATGCTCACTAAACCATCTCATGGATCAATAAGCTCGTTCAAGGAACGTTTGGGATATTCCAGGCCCTCCAAATTACCCTGGAGTTCAGAACTTCAGGTCTGCACTTGTTCAAGTAATTTATCTCGCTAAACTGAGTGAAGTTATAAAATCTAGCATGTTCACTGAATTTTCTCACGGATCAATTAGCTGTTTCAAGGAACGTTTGGGGTATTCCGAGCCACCCAGATTACACCGGAGTTCAGAAATTCAGATCTACAATTGATCTAGTAATTTTTCTTACTAAACGATGAAGTTATTTAATGTTCACTGAGCTTTCTCACGAATCAAAAAGATATTTCAAGGAACGTTTGGAGTATTCCAGGCCCTCCAAATTACCCTGGAGTTCAGAACTACAGGTCCTTCCTTGTTCCAGTAATTTTTCTTTCTAAACTGAGTGAAGTTATATAATTTATTATGTTGACTGAACCTTCTCATGGATCAATATGCTGTTTCAAGGAACGATTGAGGTATTGCAGATCCTTCAAAATTTCCCCAGGACTTCAGAACTTCAGGTCTACTATTTTTCCAGTAATATTTCCTTCTAAACTGTGTGAAGTTATATAATCTACCATGTTCACTGAACCTTCTCATTTCTTTGTAGAACAGGTTGCACGGAAAGTGGATTCCGGTTCGGCGGGCAGGCAACACAAGATTGATGTATTTCTGCTCTATAAATAATCAATGAACGTCGTCGTCTTGGTTCGTTTAGTAGTTGGTTGGAGATGTGTTCGACTGTCTCGTTTGCTCTGTTCGTGATCGGTTTTGAAACATCGAATGCGGAAGAAGATAAACCCTTTGAGATGTGTCTGAAGGGGCTCTTCAGAAAAAGAGATCTGGGGAAACCACTGAAGTGTGGTTGTCCTACTTGAAGGATGCAGATATAAAAGAAGAAGTTTTTGGATGGCCTATATTAATTGATTTTTTTTTTTTTTTTTTTTTGTTACAGTCTCACAGAAACTCAAATTCCTTAAATTATCTGAACAATAAGCAACACTTGCAATCGAAATCTAATTCCATACATGATCTCAGTCCATTGAAACTGTGAGGGACTTGAATAATGCAGATGATACCTAAACGTCAAACATAATGGAAGTTTTGATAAAACTTGTGCTCTGCGGTCTGTGAATATTACAGAAGGAGTTTTTTGGTAGAAATAAGATCTGACCAGACTCAGGAAACAATGGATAATGACATGGGACAGACGCTGTTCTACTGGATCAGAGTGATTCAAGTCGATTTGCAAGGCTCTTCGATCTATTGATAGATTCGACGAACAAATGTTTGCAATTTGCCTAAAGTCAATCAATTGAACAAAATAATTTTGAAATCTACGATTTAAGTAATGGATGGATTTATGCGTTATTAAGGAAAGCCGCGTGAGCTGTTGATATTCATATTCGAAACTTGTAACCGCGTTGTAACGATACTTAGCGGAGAATACCAAAACAGCTGGCAATGATTCGGGCAGAAGACTATTTAAGCGGAGCAGATTTTTGATATTTTTTGGTAGCATGTTGTTTTGCAGCTCAGAAGGAAGGAAAACTTCACAGAGTTTCCAAACATCGACTGACGACCTGAGTCCAATTGTCGTCTTATTCAAATCATCTATTCCAAAGAAGCCATTTGAACCTTCGAATCCTACAGTTATCTCTGGTTATTAACAGGATTATTCACAGAGGACTTCACTAAAGTATTCACGGAGCTCTTCAACGAGGTCCAGGTTTCAACTTATCTATTCGCAGAATATTCCACAGTAGTCAAGAAAAATATTTTTACAGAAGTAAGTACAGGTCAAACTCGGTTTGCTGGGGATTCCGGCAAAAATTGCTGGAAATAAACCAGGTAGAAATGCTAAAAAACTTTCTGAATTTTTCCCAGGAGTTCATCGAAGTATTCGATCGGGGATTCCTCCAAAACCCATTCCCAGATTACTTTCCTGACTGTAAAAGTTTTTATTCAGGGATTTATCCTAAAATTGAACTCGTTGTTCCTCCCAAATTATTCCTAGAATTCTACTTTGACTACCTCAAAAAATATCTCAAGGTTTTTCAAGGTGCTTCAAAATCTCATTCAGAAATACTTCAAGGATCCCCCTAGAATTCTTTAATGATATTATCTAAAATTTCTCAAGGAGGGTGTTCACTATCGGGCACTTGGTCTTTAGTCGTCGAATTAACACAATAACACGAGAGTACTTAGAGGAATTGAACCCTGATGGGTTTATTGTATATCACTTGGTTCACAATGATGTAACATGCAGAATTTAAACACGCGGCGTGTAGTAGACTAAACGAACGGATCGTGTGTGTAGTTTATTGCAGACTGATTAAATACAATTATTTGGATTGCCTACTGACCGGGTGCGATGTTTTCTGGACATCGGATCGCTACCTGCGGTCGGCCCTATCTTCGATTGTGAAGCGATCGATACGGTATGGGATAGACTTATAATTTACATTAGAAAGAACAGTAGAACTATAGTTTATCTGCTCGGACACTAATTAAGGAGTTAGTGATCCTGTAGTGGTATGTAATGGATATCGTCGAGATTTATGTGCCAAAGCAAAGCTAAATGGATTTGTGTCCTATAATCTGATGGCTATCGGCGATTGGCGCAAAGAGAGGGCATCCATAAACTGAAGAAATGCATGGAGGAATGCTTGAACACATCACTGTAAAAATTATAGGAGGAATCAATTCCTAAACCAATCCCGAAAAGAATTATTAACATCTCTCTTGAAAACTTGCGCATATTTCCCCAATGTTCCAATTTTAAGAGGAACCTTAGAGGTTATTTCTCCGGGGAATCCATTAAGAATTCCTGTAGGAGTTCGTCCAAGGATTCTACCACGAATATCTACTGGAATACTTTCGAAGATTCTTCGACAAAGTCCTCCTACAGAAATCTCCAGAAGCTCTTTCAGGAATTCTACCGACGTTCCTCCGATGCGTCTTACAGGATTTCCTCCAGGAATTCCTTAAAGGATTTCTTTCAGGAATTCATTCGAGGATTTCTTGCAGAAATTCCTCCGGGAATTTTCTCCACGAATCTCTTCTGAGATTTGATCCAAAAATTGTGTTTTTTCCAAGAATTTCTTCAGGAATTCTTTCCTCGGTTTTTCTCCGGAGATTTCTTCCAGCAATTTTTCTGGAGATCTTCACCAAGAATTCTTCAAGGGATTTCAAAGAATTCCTTCAGGACTTCCTTTGAAGATTTCGTTCAGAAACTCACTAAGAAATTTCTCCGTGGATTTTCTCTCGGAATTCTTTCGGATACTATCTCAGAGAATTTATACGGACATTTCCTTCAGAAATTTCTCTGAGGATTTATACCATAGTGTCTCTGGAGATTTTCTCCAGGCATTCTTCCGGAGATTTCCTCCACGAATTCATCCGAGTATATCCTCCCGGATTACTCCAGCCATACCCCAGCGATTTTCTATATTTATTCCTGCGAGGTTTTCGTCCAGGAAGTTTAGAGTTTCGTCCAGAAATTTTTCTGGGAATTTCATAAGGAAATTCGTCCGAGTTTTTTTTTTTTTTTAGTAGAGAATGCATTCAAAAAATTCCTCCAGGGATTTCTCTGGGGATTTGCTCAAGGAATATATCCGAGGATTTCCCCCAGAATTCCTCCGAGAATTTATAGGATTCCTCCATGAATATCCCCTAAAAACTCATCCAGAAATTTTCTCAAGGAATTGCTCAGGAGATTAGAAATAGCAACTTCTCCGGAATTCATCCGAGCATTTCCTCCAGAAACTCACCTGTCGATTCGTTCCAGGAATTAAAACCACGGATTTCCTTCTGGAATTCCTCCTTGGATTTTCTCCAGAAACCCCTCCGAGGATTTTTTACAAGTACTCCTCCGGATATTTCCCCCAAGAACTATTCTTAAACTTGCTTCAGACTTGCTCCGGGTATTCCTGCATGGATTTTTTCAGAGTTGCTGCAGGATTTTCTTCGGAGTTTCACTAGGAATTTCTTTAGAGTTCTTAAAGAATTTTTGCAGGAAATTCCTCCGGAGCATCACCGATAATTGTTTCAGAGTTTCTTCGTGAATTCTACCTTCGGATTTCCTTCATGGATTCTCCGGGAATTCTTCCAAAGTTGCTCCAGAAATTCCTCGGAGCTCCTCTTTTCGAGATCCCCATAATTTTCTCCAGAGTTCCATCGGGATTTCATTCATAGTTCCTTGAGGAATTTCTCAGGAATTTCTCTAAAAAATAATCAGCAGTTCTTCCAGCTATTTCTTCGAAGTCCCTGCAGGAAATTTTTTGGAGGTTCTTGAAGATTCTCTGGTTTCTTTGGAGCTCTTCATGGAATTTCTTCGGAGTACCTCCGGGAATTCCTTCAGATTTACTCTGGGCTTGTTTTGAAGCTCCACTGGGAATTTCCTCGGATTTCCTGCATAGTTCCTCCTGGAAATTTGTTAGATTTTCTCTAGGAATTCTTCAGAGTTCCTCCAGTATTTTCTCGGAAATCCTCCGAGATTTAGGATCAGTAATTCTTCTGGAATCACTCCAAAAAATTCTCTAGACTTCCACCGGGGATTCATCCAGAGTTCCTCAAGAAATTTCTCAAGAGTTTATCCGTGAATTCCTCTACACTTCCTCCGGGAATTTTTCCTGAGGTCCTCGTGTAATTCCTCCGGAGCTCTTCCAGGATTGTTTTTTGACAACTTCCATAAACTCTTCCGGATTTCCTCCGACCTACTGGATTTCATCCAGTAAATCCTTTGGAGTTGTTCTAGCAAATCTTCTAGATTTGATCCAGTAATTCCTGAAAAGTTCCTCCGGAGCTCCATCGAGAATTCCTTCGAATTTACTCCATAGTTTCTCCAGGAATTCCTTCGCAATTTTCTCCAATAATTCTTCCTGAGTTTCTTCAGCAATTTCTCCAGAGTTTTTTCAGAAATTCCTCAAGAGTTCCCACAGATATTCCTTCAGGGTACCTGCGGGAATTCCTTCCGAGTTGCTCCGGGTATTTATATAAGATTTTGTTCTGAGTTCTTCCAGTAATGCTTCCAGACGTCTCCAGGGATTCCTCCAGAGCTCCACCGGGATTTTTTTCAGAGTTTCTGCGGGAAATCCTTCAGAGTTACCCCAAGCATTCCTATAAAAATTTGCTTCGGAGTTCCTTCAGGAATACTTTCTGAGATCCTCCAGGATTTTTTTCAGAGTTTGACCTGGACTTCTTTAGGAGTTCCTCTAGAAATACCTTCAATAATTCTTTCAAAGTTTTTGCCGGAGGTTCCTCCGGAGCCCCACCGGAAATTCCTTCGAAGTTCCTTCATGGATCCTTCAAGAATTCTCTCGGATTTCCTTCAGAAAATCCTCCAGGAATTTTTTGAAGATCCTCAAAAAAAATTTCCAGAGTTCTTTTGAGGTACCCTCCAGAGTTCTTTCAGGCATTTCTCTGGAGTTTCTCTAGATAAAATATTTTCCGCAGCTCCTTCAGCAAATTATTCTGAGTTCCTCCAGAAACTCCATTAGAGATCCTCCAAGAATTTCGTCAGAGTTCCTCAAGGAATTTCTACGGAGTACCACGCAGGAATTGGAGCTCCACCGGGAATTCCTTCCGAGTTTCGCCATTGTTCTTCTCAGAATTTAAGTTTCTCCATGAATTCTTCAGAGTTCTGCTAGTAATTCTTTGGGAATCCTCTGGAGTTCTACTTGGAATTGTTCTGGAGTTACTCCGAGAATTCCACTAGATTTCCTTTGGGACATCCTAAAGAGTTCCTTCAATAAATCTCCTTTGGAAATTTCTCAAGAGTTTCTTCCTCCAAACCTCCTTCAGAGCCCTCCTGAAAATTCGCCGTAGTTCCTTTCTGCCAAAAGTTCTTCCGGAATTCCTCCAGCAATTCTTCGGAAGATTCTCCAGAGTTTCACCAGAAATGCTACTAAATGTTTTCATAAATTTTTAGAGAGCTTCTTCAGCAATTCCTCGATAGTTGCTTTGGATCTTCACTGGGAATTCTATTCGACTTTCCGGAGTTCTTTAAGAAATTATTTTAGAGTTCCTTCAAGAACACCTCTGGAGCTTTGGAAGATTTTCCAGAGTTTAACCAGAAATGCTACTAAATGTTTCCATAGACCCAGACAACCAAAATTTACGTATAACGAAATCACCTGAAGGCTTTGTATATGCAAAAATTTCATTTAAAGGATGTCGCGAAAAGGCCTTCTACGTACAAAAGTGGATGCGATATGCGTGCATACATTATGTGATGAATAACAACATACATTGCGAGTGTATATCTATTCGACCGAGCTAACCTGTGATCTTATGCAACTTAACATATGATAATAAATGTTGATTTGACAGCTGCTACGGATTTATTCGACTTACTTTGTACGGATGTACGGGACGAAGCAAAATGTACAAATGAACTCAGAAAAAAGTGTTTTAGGCGAGGAAGGTCATCAATCTGGCGAGTTTATCCACGGTGTTTTGCTAGTTTGATGTAATTAGTATGAATAAACGAGTTATAACGTGAACTTTTATGCGATTTCTGGTTGTCTGGGGATTCTTCCGAAGATCCTTCAAGAATTCCTTGGTAGTTCTTTTGGATTTTAACCGTGAATTCCTTCCGACTTTCTCTTGGAATTTCTCCGGAGTTCCTCAGCAACGCCTCCGAAGTTCTCCTTAGAATCGCTTGGGAGTTCATCTAGGATTTTTCTCAGACATCTTCCAGTAATTCTTTCAGAGTTCCTTTGGAGTTTCACCAGTACTTCCTTCAGATTTTCTTCGGGGTTCCTCCAGGAGTTTCTCTGATAATTTCTTCATACTTGCTCCGGGAAATCCTCCAGAGTTGATCTGCGAATTCTTTCGAAATTTCTTAAGGAATACCGTCGCAATATTTCTATACAGTCCTTCGGAGCTCCTGAAAAATTAACGGAAAATAAATCTCTAGCTTTCCCATGTGGAATTTTTGTATGAAGCTATACGATTTTCTTGAGGTAAACCTGAAGGAATCCTGAGTGGAATTGTTGGAGAAATTGGAGGTTCAAGCATAGGTATGTTCTGGAAGATACTGGTGAAAATAAATTAAATTGAAGTCTTTGCATGAAACTCAAACAGAAATCCTGGAGGAATTTCTATGGCAAAATTTGGAAGCATTTTTCACATGATCAAAGGATTTCAAAGAAACTTTGGGAGAAATCTCGGTTCTTGAAGAAAAAATACCAGTACTAATTATCAGAGAATTCCTGAAGCAAACCTTAAATAAGTCACTAGATAAATATCCTAAAGAATACATGAAGAAATTTCAGACTGATACTCTGAAATAATTCCTGCCAGACCTCTGACGAAACTATGGGAAGAAAAAATGAATCTCTAGAGGAATTTCTAATTAGGAATTAGGAGGAATTTCTGATGTAAATTCTGGAGAACTTTAGGAAGAATAAATGTAAATATTCCTTCGAAAATACACGTCTATTTACCAGTTCAAATATTTTTCTCTGAAACAGCCACCGTGTCTGATTCCTACTCATTTGAGGCAATTGAAAACAGGAACAAAATTCCATCGCTGCTGTATTTATAAACAATATTTATTCCTTTGAAAAGCTTGGTAGTCCTCCACTTCCTAAATGGTGGAAAAGTAAAAAATGATTTAACCTTCCAGTCGTCGCGCGGTTTGCCACCATCAAAACCACCCCGCTGCTGTTGTGAACGAAAAGCGAGTTTTTTTCAGCGGTGTTAAGAAGGAAAGCAGCCATCAGATTATATTTCATGGGAATCCTTTAGTAATTTCTGCAGGAATTTATCCAAGGATCCCACCACGAATTTGTACGGGAACACATCTAAAGATTCCTTAACGGGGTCCTTCTACAGAAATCTCCAGGAATTCTTTCAGGTTTTATTCTACCCAAAGTCCTTCGATGTATCTTACAAGATTTCCACCAGGATAAATAACTTAACTTCTTGGATTTATTCCAGGTATTCATCCGGGGATTTCTTTCAGGAGTTCCTTCGGGAATTTCCTCGAGGAAATTCTATGGGTATTTCCATCAGAAAATTCATACACTTCCACCCATTATTAATGGTGTGATTTGGTTTAATGCTCACCGTGCGAATGAATGAATGGTTAGGGGGTTCTAACTTCAAACGGAGCCTATGATGTACCAGGGCGCTTTCTATAATATAAAGTTCTTCCTGTGCTACCCGGAGCAATGGTGCAGGCGAGCTCAGATTACTTAGATCTTTGCAGACTCTTGCAAAATGCCACAGCCCAAGTGGAGCTAGCTCATGAACCTTACTTTCGTAAGGGAAACCTCTATCTAGGTTAGTGGTTCTCAACCTTTTCGGTGCTACGATCCTCTTTGAAGCTTTACAAACGTCTCGCGGACCCTAAAGGTAAATGTTCTTGAAATCGAATGCAAGAATTCTGAAATGATTCTTTAGAGGCGTTTACCAATAATTGAGCCAGGAATGAAGATTTCTGGCTGCTAACATTTTTTCAAAAGTATGACCTTCATTAACAATGTTGACAATATCCAACAAAAATAATGTAGGCCAAGTAGGATAAACCTTTCACTTTAACATTGTGGATTTTTCTCCATCCGAAGGTCTGATATTCTGCAGTTAATCGCATTTATGTTCGATTTTAGAATAAGGTATAAAAAAAACTATGGACAACAACGATTCACTTTTGAACGATGATTTTTTTTCGGTCGGAACTTTGCAATTAAAATGCTTCAACAAAACAACGCACATAAGCCCAAACATGAGCTCAGAGGCTTTCAACATATCCTGCCGACGTGAAACAAACATTCAACATTCCAAATCCCACTAGCATCTCAACGAAAATATTCAAAGGAGTCAGGACTGTGGCATTGTTCCAATTTAAGTATTCAAACGATTAAGTTTAGGTCAGAAACACATATGTACTCAATTTTTAAATGCATTTCGTTGGTTTACGGCCAAAAAACATTTTTTCTTGATTTATGAGATTTCGTCACACCCCTTGGTTTATACTAAAATTTTTGGGTGAATTTTGTTTTCCCTGTCCCTTCTGAAATGTTATAGGATGATAGGAACCCCAGTGTTAAAAAGTTGAGCCCCTGTGGCGTTTTTGATCAAAAAGGTCAAGGTTCAAATTTGAACCCATTTTAAAATTAAATTTTAACTTTGATATACCTAGCTGTTATTTGCGCAGGAAAATTTGCCAAAATAGTAACAAGTAGAATTTGTCAAAAATGTCGCCAGCATATCTTCGATAGCTTTGTCAGATATCCGTGAGGAATCTTCGCAGAAATTTACAAAAGATCATTATGACAAATATCGATCGAAAATTTGACTTGAAAAGCCTAATGGAAGATTTACAAGATTTTGGTTTTTGTAAAACCTGTGAAAAATATTGCTTCTTTCACTACTTCCAATAACCAACAAAGTTCTGAGAAATTGTTGGATGATCTTGCCAGGAAACTGGAAAATTCAGTCAAGAATTAAACTATTTTCAAGTTCACACTGAATTAAACTAGAACGGATCCGCGTTGAGTTATCATCTCTGGCTTGCTATGTAAGCCGACAAAATGACAATGAAGATAATTTTCCATTATGATCACAGTTGAATGAAACAAAAAAGGTTACGGCTTAAAAGTATTATAGAGACGCACAATTTGCAACTGGATTTCAAGACAGCGTCCATTCATAACGTAATGCTGAAAATGGAAATTTATAACCCTCGTCCGTAACGCTTTTTGTTTGATTTTTTTTGTTTGAGCCATAATGCTTAAGCCTGCTCCCCCTCCCCTCAAAGAGTTACGTAATTTTTGAACGGCGCCTAATATGTAAGCACGGTGCTCCAATTACCGTTATTATCAAATAAAATATATAATTCAAACGGCAGTCAGCAGTTGATTCCTAACGTTGTTCTGCACCTCTGGGCCGATTTTTAAAAAAATCCTTAGGCAGAATTTTGAGTTACGCCCTTTTGAAGTTTATATGATAGAAATCACTGAAAATATGCCATTTTTACTTGTTTAAACAAAGAGATTATACAAAAAATGTAGTTTTAATTTTTTATCTGGTTTTATATATTGAAAAACATTTTCATAAAAAAATTCTAGACCGACATTTGGAAAGGGCCAATGCTATGTTAAGTTATTACTTATCAACCAATACACGAACAATTATATCTAACAATCTAACGCCTGATAGTGATTTTAGGAAATTGTCCAAAGCATTCAAATATGAATGAATAATTCTTGGACAGGATATGCAGATACGCCCTTTTGAAGTGTACATATTCTATATTCTATATTCTATTCAATTCTATTTAATTCTTTTCTATTCTAATCTGTTCTATTCTATTCAATTTTACTCTACTTAAATTTATTCTATTCTGATCCACCCTACTTGTTCTTATACAAATTTTTACAAATGCCAATGTTGTAATCAAAAACTGCACGCAAAAGAATTGAACGATACACTTTCGAAGTTTGTTCAACTTTATAGCGCAGACAGGTCTGTGAAACAGCGTTATGCACAGCGTGATCCGACGCCAGCTCATTATGTCAGCCTAGTCCTCGACCAGTTGCATTGCAGAAGTCTTTTACATTAAACATGGTGATATGATATTTCGAAGATTTTGTCAGACTCTGCTCTTCCCAGCTCTCGACAAACTTGTTAAAATTACCTTAAAAACGAGGATCCAGCTCAAATGAAAAGCATTTAATACAAAAAGCTTAAGTTCCTTAAAATGCATAAAAACTATCATATAAAAGTTGAAACCCTTATTTGGACTTACTGTGAAATAATAATTCAAATCTTCATTTTTATGGATCATTTGAGAAGCACGCATTAGGAGTCAGAATCTGTGCATAGCATTTTTTACAGAGCTGGGAGCGCTAAAAAGCCGTACAAATATCGAAAGAGTACCGTTCAAATCTTTTGCGCGCAGTTGGTAATTTTTACAGTGTCTATTTGTAAAAATATGTATAAGAACAAGTAGGGTTGATCAGAGTAGAATAAATTTAAGTAGAGTATAATTGAATATAATAGAATAGATTAGGATAGAAGTATGTATGTATGAATGTATAATATAGATAAAGATAAGTGTATCAACTTTGATACAGTCCCAACTAACATTTAGTGCAAATGTAAACATTCTCTAGGCCTTCTTTACACGGCTTTATGCTGAGTAAAGGCGCTGTACATACGAACGAAAGCTTCTATGCGATCCTTTTACCAACAAATCTGGCGAATCTACTCAGCTACTTTTAAGCTGTGTGTTGGCAGCTCTTATTCATATCGATCATTGCTTTATCTCGACAGCCTTCGGAAGGCGCTTTCTCAACCATTTTGCAACTGTTGAATAATTATTATACAGCTTCGCTGTATTATCGATTAAATATTATTTTCAAGCTGTTTCACAGCTTCCGGAATGTTCCCAACGTAACCTGCCACCGCTTGGAATCGAACTCACGATCTCTGCATCCACAAGTCTCGACGCTGTCCTTGTTGCCACCACAGTCTATATCGAAAGGCAAAGAAAACACACCGTTTGGTTCTACATCGAAAACGGTTCACACAATATTTTATAATGATCGTAAAAGATGCCAAAGCCACGCTTACACCACTTCATCAGGCTGTAAAAGGGTGCGAAACGTCAAACGCAATGTTTACATCCAACAAGCTGAGTAGATGCGCCACAAGATGTTGTTTTACAGCATACTGCTGTATGCTTGCTGTGTAACTAACGACAAAGCGCTTCTTAAATATATATTGAGCAGCATAACAAATCATATTGTATAGAAGCAGCCGGATTGATGATGACGAGTTTTATTCCATATCATTAGGTTGCTATCCTTTAAGGTATTGAGTTACAGCTTAGTGAAAGCTGCAGAAGCGATAACTGATGAAATTTATTCAGCTAAGATTTGTAGCTGCAAAACGTTTGCGTTACAGCTGTATTAACGCTAATCGTTCTATTTTTGACAGCTTTCATTTTTTGCTGCGGTCGCTGCTTCAATTCAACTGTTATACAGCACAAAGCAAATAAACTTGGCTTATAGCGCTAAAATTGTTAGTTGGGGTCATTGTTCAGCTATATTGAAATGTGTATATTTCAATTATACTTTGGTCCTTTTTCAATGTCAGTATAGACAACATGTGTACGTGTAAATTTGGAATCGTTCAAATGTTACGTAACGAGGAGGTTCATACATTTTCCATACAAAAGCTGTAACGTGGGGGAGGAAAGGGGGTCTCAAATTGGAAAATTCTGCGTTACATTTGAATACAATTTGAATCATTCCTTCTATACAACTTGCTAAATTGAATGAAATAAGAACAACCGCAAAAGTGTAATGATTATGTATGCACCTAGCTAATCGCTGATTACAGATCGAGCAGAATCCACCATATCCCATATTCCATATTCTTTCCATACATTTTAAGAGGGCGTATCTGCATATCCTGTCCAAGAATTTTTCATACAAATTTGAATGCTTTGGACAATTTCCTAAAATCACTAACAGGCGTTAATTTGGTAGATATAATTTTTCGTGTATTGGCTTATTAGTAATAATCAAACAAAGCATTGGCCCTTTTCAAATGTTGGTCGAGAAAATTTTTAGAAAAATGTATTTTTTTAATATCTAAAACCATATAAAAAATTAAAACTACAAAATTTTATTATAATTTCTTTGTTTAAACAAGTTAAAGTGGCATATTTCGTGTGATTTCTATCATATAAACTTCAAAAGGGCGTAACTCAAAATTCAGCCTAAGGATTTTTTTAAAAATCGGCCCAGAGGTGCAGAACAACGTCAGGAATCAACTGCTGACTGCCGTTTGAATGGTATATTTTATTTGATAATAACGGTAATTGGAGCACCGTGGTAAGGAACAGATTCCTCATATCAAGAAAAACGACACTTATTCTCAATGCCTTAACGGACACCCTGAGAGCTCGTCACGGCCTTCTAGAGATCCGCGGACCACCGGTTGAGAAGCCCTGATCTAAGTAATATTGTGGATCCAGTTTTTGCTACTTTCAGTAAACATAAAATGGCAAACTCTCGTGCCATGCCCCTCGCATTCGTTATCATTAACAACGCAATCGTTGCTACACTCATTTCTGAGTTAACCACCAGTGATGTACGTGCTGTCACAATCAATGTTTACCACATTCTAAACCATCCCCAACGGATGATTTCAAACGATTTTTCATACACTGCTTCACAAAATCCTCTTGCTGATTGTGGGCCGTGAGTGATGCCAATGCTGGCCACATCATCTGGGGCAGTTAAGATAACAAATTTTAGAAGCTCCAGTCTGAAGAAATACTTAAGTTATACAGATCTTGGATTAGTGAATATAAGTGGCAGCCCAGCCTTCATCTACTAGAGATCTGATTTCAGGGGACTGAATCTTCAGTACATTCTGCTATTCTCAACGCACTGTGGTAGTAAGCTATAGGCTCTCTTGATGATCATGCGTTCTGCAGTGTTCTGATAAGGTCGCTGTTTGAGCCCATTGTGGTACGGAGCTACATGCTCTCAAGCCTGTAACAAAATTTTCCCCATAAATTCCTTCTTGAATATCATCAGAAGCAAAACAAGAATTTCGATAAAAATGTAAATACGAATTTTAACTGTGTTATTCATGATCTGTATGAAAATGCTACCAAACGTTAAATCAGTAATTTATAGGTTCTTTGATACCAGAAAGCCAATCACATTGTACCAGAAATTCATTAGAAGCTTACATCAAAACGAAGCTAAAAGTTTTTCGTCGAAAATTCTTCTTTCTTCCGATAAATGACTGAGGACAAACCGATACTCAGAACACTTCCATACAGGATTAAATTATCGTAACTTGTATACAATATAGGTCTTCAAACTCGTAACATCCACCGACTTCAATTAGTTTCTCGTTGATTTGTCCCCAGTTGATACATATTTTACGAGCCAGCCAGCTTCGCTTTCTCTCGGTGGCATTTGTCGGTCGTCGTCGTCGTCGTCGTCACAGTCGATCGTTACAGCCGAAATTCATCGTCCATTTGCCCAAAGTTGAAATTGCCTCTAATGGTTCAATTTTCTTGGAATTTCTGTCCCGCTGCTACTTTTTCCCAGCCGAAGAAGTCACCACAAATTGAACAGACTTAAAAAGATTAAACGAACCATCGGTGAGAATAATTTAATTAAGCTATCTGGATGGGCCGGTGGATGGGACCAGGGGAAGGTCCAAGGGGGTTCCGGATCGATTCCGTGGATATTTCTCGGGCGATGGGTTTCCTTTCCCTCCACCACTTCAAGTGCCGCAATGAGAAAAGTGGAGAAAAGGAGCGAAATTAAAAGTTTTCTATGGAAGTTTTGCGCTAAAGCGCGCGAAGCAAAATAACGGCGAAACGGATTTTCTCCGCAAGTAACAAGCCGGGTAATTAATTCGTGCAAAAGTTTGGAGAAGATCTTACGAAAGCATCATGCGGTTCAGTTGAAAGGAGCAACACTGGGAAAGTTTCCTGCTCGCAGCTGGTTTGTAGATAAATGGGATGAAACGATGAGCGCGTTCGATCGGTTAATGTTTTGCGGGGGAATATCTTTCTTTACGGGAGCTTGCATAGTGAGACTGGAAAAGCAAACATAAGTTAATCCGATGGTTCAATTAGATAAGCTGCTTGAACGAGTTAAGCACTGTTCGTTTTAAAATGCGGACACCTTGTTTAGGATATATTTTTTTATGTATCGATCAAATAGTTTTTTTCCTATATTAGTATCATTTAGAATAAAAACAAGAATTATAATCTACTGTCTGAAAGCTTCTTGATGAGGATGAATAAAACTCCATCATCAAGAGCTTCCTTATTTTTGAAATTTTCACAATGTTTCTCACTTCTTCAAAATCAATCTCCTATGACTTTTCAATAACACTCTCTTGAATGAGATTGCTTTCAAAATTCTGAGTAACTTGATTTTCGATAGGACAAATAAATCATAAAATAAAATGGTGTGCGCTTTTAAACTGCGTAGCAATTTTATGAGCTTTCTCGAAAATAATTCGTTATAATTTGTTTTTATAAACAGGAGTGTTAATAAGCCTCTGCAAACGAGGGAATAAGCGGTCGAAACACTCTTCAATGTTTTTTAGATTATGAACTCAAACTTTTGCACCTTAAACCAATTACTTGTTACCACTACATGATGGTGACGTAATCATGAAAATCTATACTGTAGTGCATCCAGCTTATTAATTGCGCCGGAGACGTTAATCGTCTCATACAAAGGTATGAATATCATCGTTTTCAATCAAAGCATTAGAGGGGGCAGCGTTGAATGGCTCCAAGTGCGAGAGGGAGAGAGAGGGGATGCGATTTCTATTGTTAAAGCTCGTCGACAGGCGGAAGCCAAGCGACAAAAGGCTACCGCAATTGTGTCTGCGTTTGTATTTGCCTCATAATTGTTTCCTTCTGTGTCGGTGCGCTTTCAATGCCTGCTCGGTTGTTGGTGATTCCGGTGCAAATTTGAATGGGATCTAATTATACGAGACGCATTGCACACGCACAAAGACCCAGCCTAGGACGGGGTCGGCACTTCGATGGCACGTAAGCTTCCTCAAGCTCCAGGCCTACAAATGCAGCGAACTTTAGTAGACTAGGCCGGGAACGCATAATCAATTTCAAATGAGGTGAATTTATAATTGTTCGTGGCATTGTCGACAAGGATTACCACCACACCGTCGTGTTGGTGTGTGATGTGGTGTGGCAGCTTCTACTCGATGAATGGGGGGATCATTAGAGTGGATGATGGGACTTCAACTTGCCTGGAGTTTAGTGCAAAGGTCAGTCGAGCACATGATGATGGTTTTGAGATTTGGGAGAGATAGAGAAAGTTCAGTTCCAAGTAAAGCGGAAATGGTACCTGAAGGTCGTAGACACAAAAGTCAATTTGGACAAATTGAGATGAAAAATTGTGAAAAATAATAGAATCGTTCTGGTGGGCTTCGATCCCACGACTCCCAATACACTAGACTGGGTGCGTTAACCAACTACGCCACAGAACGCAATCGGCCAACCTGAAACCAAAGTCCGTCACGACCCTATATTCTCCTTCACAACCCTACACCTCCTTCGGCTCTCTTAGCTGCCCAATTCGACTCTCCTAAGCGTGCCTACGAACAACAGTGAGAGATTTTATTTTTAGCGTCGCACTATTGCCTTGTTTGTATCACGCTACTCATAAGCCAACGATTATTGATTATTTTCAGCCCATAATTCAAGACGATTGATTATCATCCTCTCCATAAGTTTTCTAAGACATGACAATTAACTTAAAGGGCTACGACTGTCAACTAACGAAGGATCCTTTCCTGGTTTTACCATACTAACAACCTTAATAGACCGCCATTCTGAAGGAATTATATTATTTTGAAGGTAACAATTATACAATGCTAACAGATGAGGCATCCCATCAAATGGCAAACTTTGAAGTACAATAAATCTAATTCTTATAAAAAAAGATGCACTTAATTCAGGAAAGTAATTATATTTTTGATTATTTTAAAAATTAATAGCTTGAGGAACAAAATTCGGACAATTTATCGACCCAATCTTCAGAGTATTCCAAAATATTAGGAGGAGAAGAATTCAGACCATAAAGTAGTTAATGATGAATTTCGATCAAGACTTTCAACGAAATGTTTCCAATAATTTATTTTGTTTGTACTTAGTAACTGGAGTAAATTAAGCTTCTGCTTTACAATACGAAAAATAATTTTCCCTTGTTCCAGAACGACGACATTTTTTGAAAGCTTCTGATATATTTTTAAGTGCTAATGAACAATCATTATTCCACCAAAATGTAGGACGTCTATTTTTATTACGAAAATTTGCCATGTTTTTATATTTTTGATATTTCACATTGCATCGATATTGTTAAAAATTACTCACAATTTGCAAGTGGAGGTAAAGTGTAGAATGTAGCAATTTTTCCGACCCCGAATCACAAAATCCGCGAACCAGCCTTCGATATTTCAGCGGACACTACAATTCACAACTGGGTTCAACTCGCGGTGGAACACTCGAGAAACTCGGACGGGGAAAAGTCAAGAAGACGCCCGGAGTGATTGACTTCTTACAAAGAACTAACTTTATTACTGTACTTGGTGGTTACATAGGGACTGTGCGTGTGTATTAGTATTGAGTTCAATGACCTCACAGTGGATCAAAAGGAATGTAAAAATGGTAAAAATTAAAATCACATAATGGAAATTCAATGCCAGTTGCATATTGTACATAAAGAATAATCAAAATTTATTAATGAAGAAGAAATTAAATCAGAAAATTTATTCCAATCCACATTTTAATACAAATCAGAAAAAATGATTCGTTAGAAATATGACCACAATAAGAACGAGTAATTTCGATGAAAATAGGCAAATGATCACTACCACTTGGATGACTGATAGTTTTCCAAGAAAAAATAAATGATAAAGAATTGAAACAAACAGATAAACCAATGCACGAATGATGCGCATGTGAAACAGCCATTGTAGTGAATGATACATCATTAAGTATATTTAAATTAAGTTCATATGCAAATTCCATAATCAAATTTCCTTTTCTGTCGGTATTATTGCTACCCCAAGCAAAGGTGTGCGCATTCAAATCTCCTAATATGTAAAATGGAGTAGGAATATTATCCAAAATAATTCATATTTGTGTTAAAGAAAATCAGAAGGGGGGGGGGGAATGTAAAAACAAACAATCGAAAATTCTAAATTATTATGTTTAATGGTAATATCAATTTATTCTTTTGGTAATCTGAATATTTAAACTCAATTCCATCACGAATGCCAACTAGAACCCCTCCAGATGAAGTATTTCTACCCTTACGAATAATATTAAATGAAGAAATATGTAACTTTTTACTTTCAACTAACCAAGTTTCATTCAAACAAAATATGTCAACAGAGTAGCACAACCAGGATTTGGTTCTAAGGGGGCTTTGCAAATTTGAAAATACGTTTTGAGAAGATTTTTTCGTGAAAAAAAATCGAGTATGTTTTAGTTTTTGCATAGTAAAATTAATGAAGACAGATTACAATAAATCAGCGTGATGTTATTCAGCTGCTCTCCCTATGTGTAGTTCATTAAATATGTTTTCAAGTTTTTCAACAATGAGAATGAATTCGAGAATAATCTTTTAAGGGGCAGCATTCGTCATTGATTTCGGAATGTTCAAAAGCAGTTTTTTTTTTCAAAATCAAGAACATCCACAGAAAATGTATTCACTGTATTCTATTTTCCAACCAAAACACTGTAAACACATTTTAATCGAATAATCTTTAGTTTTGAACAGAAAAACTGCTTTTGAAGTTACGATGTTGACGATGATAACGCTGACGAAGCGTTGAACGTTAAACGCAGAAATTCGCAAAAAAATCATTGAAAACTAATTTTCAGATCTTACAGAATTGGTCATCAAAGATCAAAAATGAGTTCTGCTTTCATTGTGAAAATTCTATGTTCAAATATGGAATACAAGCTTAAAATTTTCATAACGACAATTAAACTTTATTTTTTGATGACTTTGTAACCCGATTTATATACTTTTATAGTGGGACACTAATGCATCCATTTTTTCTTATAGACATATCCGAGTTATATATTTTTTAATAAACACCTTATTTTCATGAAAATAAAAAATGTTATTCATGATCAACACCTAAAAAGTCTCAAAATTTAAAAACAAATCCTAATGAAGCCACCGGCAGCTAATTACTCCAAGAGCATTTTTTTCTCCGTAATCTTTAAAACTGCTCTGAAAGCCGTCAAATTTTGCAATTATAAAACTATAAAATTTGATATCAATTGCTGCAGCAATGAAAAGGTTCCAATAAATCTGACGGTTTAACAAACTGTGGACACAATGCCGTCAGTTTGTTTCGAAAAAGCTAGAAAATTTTGTTATTTTTTATCCTATTGTAGTTATGATTCGCAGATAATTTAGTTTTTAGAAAACTCTCTGAATGGTTTAAGATATAAATAAAAATACGACTTAGAAGAATATAACTTAAAACAACTGACATTCCCAGAGTTAATACGAGTACAGTGTTGAATTTGAAAAATATACTTGACAATCCTTAATTTGCTTGGTTGCGCCACTGTGTCAACACTATCAATTTTAGGAATAATATTACGACATTTCCATTGTAAAATATGGAAGAAAAAAAGGATCCAAACGAATTCAATTTTTCAAGAAAAAAAGCATAAAATGATAAACATTTTTTTAATCAAAGTTTTCCATAAATCGTTTATTTCTAATGAATCTATTATATGCACTAAAATATTCAAAGTAGAATTAGTTTCTATCAAAGAAGGTTGATGGTTGAGGATCACAATCATTATTTTTTTTAACTAAATTAGCTCTTTTTCTCTTGATTGCAGTTTTGTAAATAAATTGATTAGTATAATCATTAAAATTATCATCATCATAGTCAGATAATGTTTTGTAAATATTAGCAGAATTAAAATTACCAAAGGTTTCCAAAATTTATGAATAAGAAAAACAATTTTTATTTTTTTTTTTATTTTTTATTAAATCTTTGTTGATTAGTTTTGTAAACAGAACATTCCTTAAAAGAATTATGTTTTTGTCTACAATTTATACAAACATCAGAATGTTTATCACAGTCTGATGAAGAATGAGATTCTCCACAATTAAAGCAATTAGGGTTTTAATCTAATCTAATCTAATCAAACCTAAGCGCTTGCACAGCCAATATTGAAAAGCAACCTGGAAATACCTTAATATATTCAGGTATTTTCTTGTCAGTATTAATATTTGCAAAATATCAACGATATGATGCAAATATTAAAATGGCCAGGCTCACTGTGCAGACTTTGGGGTTGAAGAAGATTGAAAAAATCATGACGATTAGGTTATTCACGCATGAATAAACTGATAACCAACAAATTTTCAATTTTAAGAAAGAAGAAACTGGGACAACCGTACCAACCGTTTCGATTCAGGGTTATAGGTAAAATCGTTGGGAGTGGCGTTGCTAAGAATGTTAATGCACACTCCATTGTTGTTCTCCTGGGATGGGACATAGGCATTTCTTCCTCATGTCCTGGCTCTAGAGCTTTGGTTCAAGCGCCTTTGCTCGCTCTCTGAAACGAAATGAACTCTAATTTTGTCCTTCCAAACAGAAACTATTTCCCATAAATTTAAAAACTCATCAAAAATGAGACCATGTGTGCAATTTGTACAAGAATGATAATATAAAGTATTAAAAAAGATCTGCACCAACTTTTTTTCCAGGATCGTGGATCCGCTGTTACCGCCAATGATCGCAAGTTACGCTTTAGGCAATCGTTGAGAGTTTTCCGGTAGTCCACAAAGACTGCATTTTTCATTTTTGAGAGCCTTTTGGCGCATTGTTCCATCTGCTAAATTTTGCATGATTCGCATGGAGCGTACTCCCGATACGAACTAGAAAATAAATTTGATTCAAGAAGCTTATTTGCAAATCCACGAGATTCTTAATCTACCCTTAATTTTCCCAAAGATATTTACTTTGCTTTATTTTATAGATTTTTATCGTTTATACATCGCTGCAGAAATCATCAAAACATAAATTGGTTTGTCTCTTTTTTCTAAAATTATCTGGGTAAGTATAAAGAAAAGAAGTGGGGCAAATTTTCATTATGAATGGCTTTGACGCTGTACCAGGAGGTACAGAAGTATCATCCTCTTTAGAATTTGGCGTGTCCCCGTCGGTTTCCATAATTTGAAAACAACGGGGAATACTTATCAATAATAAAAATTGAAAACCAAATATTAAGTACAGCTAAAGAAAATTTTTAAAATAAAGAAAATAAAGATTATACTCAGCTTAATCCTAATAAAGCCAAGATGAACTTCCGGGGAAATATATCAAGCTTGAAAGTCAAACAGTTTGAAATATGAAATGAACATAAAAAATGGAACGCTTCTGATATACAACGACCTCTTGAATAGTTTGCATCCAATAAATCGAAAAAAATCTTCTCCGTAACGGATAACTCTGGAAAACGGATCACTTCCAAACGCTCACCACAATGTCCAAATAGATGGAACTTGTATACTTAACGCCACAGAACATACGGAAACCAAAACCAATGAATTCTCGAACCGCTTCTATGGCTCGGAAAATGTTTTCCTCTTGATGAGGAATAAAGATAGACGGTGAAAAAACTTAACCAACCTAACCTAACCCGGACCTTCAGTGTCTGTGTTCTCTGCACCATACAAGTGTTCATCGTAGTGCTGCTTCCACTTTTCGATCACCTCGCGTCCGTCCTTCAAGATTGTCCCATTCTTATCCCGGCATATTTCAGCTCGTGGCTCGAAGCCTTTGCGGGTTGCGTCGAGCTTCTGATAGAACTTCCGCGTTTCTTGAGAACGGTACAGCAACTCTATTTCTCCAACTCCATTCCACCTCTTCCAGGCGGCGCTGTTTCCGCTTCAGTCTGTGCCGTTCCACGTTCTGCCGCGTACCATTTCAGCCCGCGCTGCATTCTTCTCCTCTAAAACCTCTTGGCACTCTTCGTCGAACCAATTGTTTCATGATCTCCGTTCTACGTATCCGACAATGCTTTCTGCAGCGTCGGTAATGACTACTTTTTCTGTCCCTAGCTGCCCTCAACAGAGGCCCTATCGAACTCGCCCTCATTCGGCAATGCTGTCTCAAGATCAAGGATGGAAATCTAGTGATCATGATAAAACAAATGATGCATCGTGGTTGTTCTATATCATGCGATCATAGCAACAACGATAAACCCTTAGTCGTCAAGCCATCATAACAAACTTCGCTCCGCGAAAAATTAATCGCTCGGCATGTGTGCTAACGATCAATTGTTCGCAAACCGAATTCATAAATTTTTGGAAGATTTTCACGCTTTCACTCTACGATATGACTTCTACCATACCATTTTTGATTCAAAAGTCAATCGTGCATGGAATGTGAGAAAGTTTATCCGTGAATTTTGAATTGATTCGCATTAATCGCAATTTGTTACAATATCCGACAAACCCTTTGTCCTACGACAAACAGTTTATCGGATGCTCGACATATCTATGACTAGCGCGCGTGGTGAGGTGTTGAAATCATGTTGCTGCAAGAGCGATGGCCCTCTTGGACTGTCAAATACCGTGTTGTTTGTCGTTAGAGCTGATTTTTTTTTTATTCTTGCTCAAGATGCTGCGCGTACGCATTGACGACATCTGCTTGTTACAGTCGCGCTAGATTGAACCAAAGAGGGCGTCGGTACCGTATATCGTTGATGACGGATAGTTTTGGGAGCAGTTTCACCATCACATGTTAGCGCCACGATTGATCAGAACCAAACGTCAGAACGTCGGTTATGTTGAAAAAGTGCCGTTCATTGACCTGAACGCAGTAGATTTGCGATTATTTCTGCTGTGATGATCTCTAAGTGTACCGACACGGGAGATGTGTTGGAAATAAGTGCTATGAATAGCCATATTCTTTGTCAAATTCAAAATCTTTCATTCGTAGGACGGTCTTGTTCGTCATTTGGTGGGCGATAAACTTTCCAATCGTTGGTTTGAACTCCTCTTCTTGGCTAACCTAAACGTTTTAATTTTCTATGATGATCTTGACGCCGTGACTGGAGTAGGGGTCGTACACGCATTCGAGCTGAGAAATTTGCAGTTCCACATATCGAGTTTCCAATAACTTTCCCATGTTTTTTGAGCGATAAAATTAGAAAACAAAAATAGAAACCATATTTGCAAAAATTTCAACAATAGTATACCTGAATGCACAGCATAAGAAAATTACGTCTGATAAAATTCTCACCGGATTTAACACACCATGAATCACGCAAAACAACCATAAGAAACAATAAAATCTCCGATCAACGCCCATTAAGAATAGCTAATTCACCCTCCCCGTCCTGATCTTCCCTTTCGCATCCGAAAAGTTCAATCACTGTTAGCAATCGGAATCGGTCCATCACACAGCCCTCGAACCCGATTGGTCGGCATTGAACCGATCGATGAACTCTGGCTGCCGCCGCCGTGGTGGTCGTTCACCGCTTCCAAAACACGGTGGCATAAATTTTCCAGGCTTCCGTGCTGGCGTATCGGCCGGCCCGAAGACCGTAAATATTTTATTAGCCGCTCGATTTAGTTCCTAATTCCTAAAATCGGCCCCATAAACGCCCGTTCAGAAACAATAAAACACTATCCTCCCTGAACTGAACCCGAACGATTGACGCCGCATTGTGGCGCAACTATGACGGCGGGAGAAGTCCTTTGATTTAAGGGAGTGTGATATGGATTTTTTTTTTAATGTCGATTCGATACGAAACGTAAGCATAATTAATGATGAAATTATTCAAAATATGAAAAATGTTTCTTTGAAATCCGATATATTTTGAAATTTTTCTGACGAAACGAAGTTTAGAATTTTGTTCCTCGGAATATACCTAAATTTTCATATATTATGAATAATTGCAAAATAATACTGAACGCATCTCGATATGATATCGCATACCCTTACTTTGCACTGCATCACCCCCGACACCGATCTCCTCAACCACATGAGAATGAAAGTTATTTGTGGCGACTAGCGAGACGAGGAAAAGTTCTACGGTTTGTCTGATGCCGCAGCAGCCACCACTCGCTTTGGGTTGTGGTCGAATCGGTTCGTCCGAAAGGAATGGGCCTAACCTCATCCAGTCGGTGGTTTTTTCGAGCCGAATCCTTGATTGTGCTTTGAAGTTTGGTCCAGCCATTCCCCTTGGGGTCAAGGAATCGAAGTGTGGGTCTTTGCATATGCCGCAGCGCACAGCAAGTTGCAAATTTTTGGGAACGGCACTGGTTTACCGACAGTTATTCGCTGAGTGCATGGATCGAACTGTGGAGCGATGAAGGGGCAGAGGCAAAAACTTGTTCGTATTTATCGGTTCGGGGGTTTGGCCACGAGTGGTTTATGCTGCGGACACGTGGGAACAGTGCAGTCATTTTTCGAACTTATTGCAATGTTATTTGTAGTAAAATTTGGCTTTAGGATTTTAGTTGGAAACAGATGGGCTTAGTTGTTGTGTGAATTCTCAAGAAAGGATGAATATTTGGAATTAGAACACAGTTGTAGAATTGTGATTTTTTACATGTAAGGGTATGATAGCGAACTGCACCTTAGAAAATGCTTTAAATAATCATAATCATGAATGAAGTGAATCAAAAGTAACAAGAATAGTATACGGCTGCTTGCTTTCTACGAACTATTAATTTGCCAAAAATACGAAAAATCAACCCTCATTTCCATCAAATAAACCCTTCGTACGTCTAGTCCAAAATTGATTCTCTCAAACTCATCCATCGTGATGAGCCTGCTTCCAAATCCTTCCTTCAGAATCAGCCCAACTCTCGCATTAGAGCATCAATCAAGCTCAATCCTGACCTACCGCACGCTATCAGTGCGCTACTACAGAACCCATTTCCCACACACGCAAACACATTCTTTTTTCCCGTCAACGTACCGGAAATGCTCATTACTTTTGGGCTCGTAAGTTCCGTCTCCGAAACTGTTTCCATCCATTCTAACAGGGATTCAAAATATAGATACCTTCACAATACGTAATCAATTGTGCGAAAACTAGGAAGTACGACTGAAAAATACCGACCATGGAACCAAAGAATGGAACTAGGAAAGCTTGATTGATTCCAATCCCTTCGTCACAAGCAATCAATCTGATTCCGTTCCTATTTCGGTTCGGATTCGTCGGAGCAAAACTTGGTGGGTTGTGGCTGGAGAGCGGGAGATGAGACTCGGAAACTGATGCTCTACAGACTATAGCTTCTATCCGGTTGAGATGGGAAAAAACGAGACACCGTCCAACGTAGCCATTGGATTGAAGAGTGAGAATCCGTATGTTCGTTTTGTGATGCTCATACGGAAGAGAATGAGATTGACAAGAAAATAAATCGATGGAAGATTCTTCGTTTATAGTTATCAAAGTTGGAAGCGACATTGAAGCGCCTATTTATTCCAATAAAAAGTCTGCAGTTTTAGTTGCAATACACACATTTTTTTAATTCTTTATTCGTACCATTCCAAACATTTATTGGAACCCCTCTCTTTGTGACAAAATGTCTACTTGAAGCTGAAGGTTAAAGAGATTTTGGTTTATGTGGGGGTATAATTAGTTGAGTTTTGGAAGCATCAGCAGAAATCTTCCATTTTCGCAAGTATGAAGAAAAAATATCCAAACTTTTTTTGCGATCTACTACAGGTGACACGCAGGTTTCGTTCTTTGGCGAAGAGGCTTGTGCCATCCACAAACGAAGATTTTTGACATCCCTGAGGTAACTCAGGTGAGTCAGATGTGATAATATTGTATATTATTAGTCCCAAAATGCTACCTTGGGGAACACCAGTTCCTACAGGAAGACATTCAGATATGGAGTTCTGATAATTAACCTGAAGTGAACGATTTGACCCAAAATAGAATCTAACAATGTATGTTAGAAAATTAAAGCTTTTTAGTTTCACGATGCTTTTTCTATGCCTAGTAGAACAAGATCAGTCAGATTTGTTGGAACGGATCAAATTTGTTACACGTAAAAGTTGATGAGTGGTCGAATGTCCATGGCGGAATCCAAACTGATCATTGGCAAAAATTGAATTTTCGTTGATGTGGGCCATCATTCTGTTCAAAATGACCCTTTCAAAAAGTTTACTGACGGAGGAAAGCAAGCTAGAAGCTTCTGTAGGTTTTTTGTTCGGTTTCAAAATTTGGTAAAACCTTGGCATTTTTCCATTTGTCAGGAAAATATGCTAATTGAAAACATTTGTTAAATATATCGACCAACAATTGTGATTTTATGGCTTTTGCGTCTAGAGAAATCAAAACGAAAAGTTTTGTTTTGCCCGACGGCACTTTGTATTTAGCCTATATGGTCGGCGTTAAGTCAGAGGGGACCAAGTACAAATTGTATTATTCTCTCATTAGATGCGAAACTACCTTATCTCTGTTTCACTTTGATCATATATGATAAATGTTGTAAATTGCGAGAGATATGTAACAAATTTACTATGGATGATCAATAAAAATCGATAAAAGTATGCAGTCAGAATGGATCAAGTGCTTATTACCATAATAGCGAAAATTATCCACAAGCTGAGGAATGCGAGTAAATGAAAAACATTTCAAGAGATTTGTCAGATTTTTCGACATTGAATGATTCTTCTACTCATCGACCAATTGCATTTGTTTGAGTTAATTTCAGAGTCCGATAGAAGTTAACGGTAGTTCTATGGTGTATGCATGTTTTAGAAAGAGCCGTAGAAAATAACTTCTAATTTGGTTGACGTTTCAGAGTGGAATGAAATTTTTTTATTTTACATATTTCAATGCATACTATGTTTAATGTTCTTACATTCTAGTTCTGCACGCCTACTATTACTGACAACACTCCTCCTCGTGCGGATCTGGATTGACTCCTATTTGCTTCAAACGAACACGGTGTAGTGGTTTGGTTTCGGCAAGCATCTCCTCAGACGGACAGTACTGCAAATTAATTTGTTGCTGTTGGTGAAAATCCCGGACAAAAAAGAATTTTTTTCAATGTGCTTCGTCTTGCGTTCCAAGCGGTCACTCTCAACCAACTTTATGCAGTTCTGATTGTCTTCATATACGGTGATGGCTTCAGTAGATTGCTCTCCGATTTCTTCCAATAGTCGCTTCATCCATATGAGTTCCTGGCAACCCTCTGCTAGAGCTACCAGTTCTGCTTCGGTTGAGCTAAGAGCCACACATGACTGTTTCCTGGAACTCCAGTGGATTACGCCTCCTCCGAACAAGATTGAATGTCCGGACTTGAATTTCCGGTCTCGCTGATCACCTGCCCAGTCTGCATCAGCATACATCGCCAGACCGGTGTTCGAGGATCCGAGAGCAGTGAATCAATTGTCACCCAACACGCAGCAACAAAGACATTGTCACCTCCTATTCTTGTTGCAACAATTTTATTCCGCAACATGAGTTTATCATCACTTGAACAGGATATGACAAAGATCGATCACCACGTGCGCAGCGATTTTCTGGGCTTCGCATTGCAATATTCGAGAACTTTCTCCGTGTTGGTAAACATTGAAACATTATCAAACAGCATCCATAAAACAAATTTGGTTTTGTGTTTAAAATTACTGATTAATCGCGAGTTGAAAACGTTGCAACAATATTGTGCTCTGTGATTGTCATAACAATTTTGCTTTTAATTGTGTCCTTATCCGCAGCAGTTGCGTCAAACGGTTGTAAGCGAGCTTGCTTTGTTGTTTGTTTTTTGTCTATGTTGATGACAATTTGCTTCACTGTCCGAGAGTCAACTTAAAGTGGCTGGTTGCTCCCTGGGAGGGAGAAACCAATACAAAATTTCTGTACGTCATAGTGAGCCGGGATTTCGCTGTCACGAACTGTCACTGTGAGCCCAGATCTCAAACATTGGACTAACATGGAAAAAGCGCGTAGCTGATTAAAACACATATGCGCATTTCATCAAAAGTGAAAAAAATCGATTCAAATCAATTCATGCACACAATGCAAGTAACGTCACGTATATAATTTCAATCGGATTGAATATAAAGCATTGAAAAACGCATCGTTTTACTTTTTCCAATAAAAATGAATATTTAGTGCATAGAAAACTGTGGCCCTTTTTCCATGTTTGTCAGGAAAAATTGAAAGTACACAACAAAAGAAAACTAGCGATTTTCCCCAAGCCTGCCTTGATTGTTGTTGGCAAGCTGGAGTTATCTTGCAGTTCAAACAAACATTGCTCTATATTTCGTGTGTAGTATCGGTGCCTCCCTCCCAGATTGCTCCCAAATACCTCAGCACTCGCTTCGCTTCATTCCAGTCTTGCTGGTTTGGACAACTGGACTTTTGCGCCAAGATCGTGGTACTTACTGCGATATCCGGACGAGTGTGTAATGCGACATAGAGTAAACGTCCAATCAAGCTCAAATATTGGCTATTATTCGGAAGCTGGGCATACTCCTCCTCCTTCAGTTGTAGGTATCAAGGATCAAGCGGAACCTTTGCTGGCTTGGCGTTTTCTAGACTGAACCTCTTGAGCAGCTTTTGGATATACGCCTGCTGGTTGAGCTTAAACCCGTCACGACCACGTTCCACTTGCATTCCTACACCCAAAAGTTGAAACCGTCATTATAGGCGTTTTCTGCGTCTATTGATGGCGGAAAAGTGTTCTTCTGAGCGACATGACGTTTTTAAGCGTCTATTGATAGGCAGATAATCCGGTCATTGAGTCGAGCAGTTTTTACGGTACAAATGGGGAAGTACAACTTGATATGCTTTTTGCACCACACATACCAACAAGCGGGTTTAGTGCCGTGGTATAGTATATGGTTCTCACGCTCATGACCATGGATCGATCCTGGTTGATGTCGTATGTGTATTTTTTTTCATGTGCGTGCTTCACCAGCACATGTATTAAAAAATAAAACTTCCACACATATGCTTTTTAAGTGCATGTATTGGAAGTATGGAATTACGCAAAAAACCGAAAGGGTGCAAACCAGATTCGAACCATAATCATCGGATCGGCTAGCACACTATGCATCTACTGCTCCAAAACTTACTACTGAAATGATATGTAACCAAAGTCGATGTGGTTTTACGTTTCATATGCATGATTGCTCATGCTATTGATAAACATGTGAACATGTGTTATCCCCAGCGAAATAAGGATATACAGTCAAATCTCCTGTAAAGCGTTAATCATCGTATATTGAACAAGTTTAATGTATATTCATAATAATTTATCACCAACCAAAGTAGCCACATTCTCTATTGTAGAACTTACTTAAGGACTGTTCATTTTATAAAGTGGACACCTTGTGCATGCTATATCTTTATAATATATCAATTGAATCGTAATCGGTTTTCTGTATACAGTATCGTTCGACTATTATATTATTGCACGATGGTGTTATAACAAAAAAGCCATCAAAATAATTATAATTCACACGAATAAGGAACAATGTTGGTAGGTCGAATAAGGAACAAAGATTGGTAGGTCTGGTGAAGTATAATAGTTGAGTATACCAAAACACAATTCATTCATAAAAATTCGGATTTTTGGTTTGTGAAAAATATTGTTTAAGTTTGAAGAACATCTTTTCTAGGAAGTTTTTGTCGAAACTTCTTTGTTCTTCTTTGTAAGATCTTATATTTCCATATAAGAGGAAAATAATAGTATTACGATGCACAGAAAACCGATTATGATTTCATTGATAAACTAGCTAACCCAGCGTGGCTAGTCACGTTCCATAAGAATTTTCAAGCAAAAACCTCTTTCAAAGATTAATAATGTTTATGTTAAATTGCAAAATGATAACATGGACAGAGAAATTTCTCTGTTGATAAATATGCCATTGGTGTATGAATAATAAGCTGAGACACGCATGATATTTATGAACGCAAAATCGCCCAAATTTATGCTCTAACCATACTCCATTGTTATAGTGCGGTTATTCTGATCTGAAATAATTACAGCCTTAAATGCTGTTGTGAAATATTTCAAAAGTTACAGAAGCTTCTATAAATTAGAGAGAAGAATCTGACTGAAAATTCTAGAATATTCTATTGAATCCCGATTAACCAGTGCTACAATTTATGTATAGATCTTTGTGCTGCGATGGCGATCGTCAACGATTTAAAACGAATCGAATTGTAATTAGGGAACTATCGACTAATGACTATATCGAGTCATCGAACAGGAATGCTTTGGAAAGCTCTTTTAGGGGACCATTATAGTTACCATAAAAAATATTTTTATTTTGCCTTCATAAGTCGATATCGAACCATGGAACATCGACTCAAGAAGGTTGTGTAAATAAAAAAAAAAACTAGAATATTCGGCCCACAATCATGTTTATCTTTCCTTTGCATGTATCTTATTTGTTTTTGAACCTTATATTGAAATGACGAAACCCGTAATGAATCACATTTTCAACTTGCATCGGAATTTAAGTGCGGTCGAACAGCATAAAGTTGGTTTGTTTACATTTTGATTACCGTCCAAGTTCATAAAACCGGAAAACTACAATGATAAAAAGATCGTGACTTTTATACGAATTAGGAAGGACAAAGCTCCGGAAAACTCTAGAACACCCTGTGCAATAGCTGTTATAGTGCTCCACAATTTGCAATAGGGTCCTAAAATGGTTAATGAAATCTTGTTTTCATTTAACCTTCCAGTCGTCGCGCAGTTTTTCACCGTCACAACCACTACGCTGCTGCTGTGAATGAACAGCGAGCTTTTTTTCACTAGTGTTGTACAAAATACAACAGCGCGACGACTGAAGTGTTAATAACACGAAAGATCATATTACTGCAACTACCTTAGCAATTTTTCTCGCTCAAATAACGGATATATCATATTAAAACTTTAATTTTAAAATTAGATCCATAAATGAACCATGACACTTGAGATCATGTTTGACGTTCGCTTAGTCGACAAAAATATCACAGGGGTTTTAGTTTTAACACTGGGGTTGTTCCTATCTGACATTTCGGAAGGGACACGGAAAACAAAATACACCCAAAATTTGAGTTCAAATCAAGGAGTGTGACAAAATCTATAAAAACATAAAAAAATGTTTTTTGTACTTAAACAAATGAAAAACAAAACAAGGGACGGATCTGGTGTAGTGGTAAGAACACACGCCTCTGACGCCGAGGACCTGGGATCGAATCCCATCCCCGAGATAGTCACTAAAAATTTCAGTGACGACTTCCTTCGGAAGGGAAGTGAAGCCGTTGGTCCCGAGATGAACTAGCCCAGGGCTAAAAATCTCGTTAATAAAGATAGAAAAAAAAAAATGAAAAACATTAAAAATTTGAGTAAACATGTGTTTTTGGCCTGTACGCAAGCGTTTGGCACTAAAATTGGGACAGGGCTTTAGCATTGATTTTTAATTAATTTATTAAACTTTGATTTTGTGTATTTATAAATTTATCAATTAAGACACGAATATAATATAATATTTACATAACTTTTGAAAGCTTTGAAAAATCTGTTTGATTGCATTGATCAAGAAAATCAAAAATTTCTCAGATTTCTTTTCAATCTTGATGAATGTTTTGAAGCTGAATCATCATTTTATGAACCAAGTTTATAAGTCAAACAAAAATAAAGTTTGATAAAAAATAATTGTATCCCATTTTTTTCTGCGCCTTTTTTTTACCGACATGATTTAAAATGCTATGTCCTCCCTCCCCCTCGTCATACATCGTCACAAATTCGTAAAGATCCCCCTCCCCCCTAAATAGCTACGTCATTTATGGACGACCCCTTACATTTCTTCCTGACATATTTAACACAACCGCATGGCTAACTAATTTTGCTTCTAATGATCAGCAAAAAATAATAAACTTGAACACAATTCACGTTTTGCAGCTGAAATTTAAATTAAAAGTTCATATGGAGACTGGTATGCCTTTATTTTTCAATATGGGACTGCACCAACTTCATATTTTCCAATACATTTTCAAACAATGTGTGTTTATTTTTATATGCATAATAAAATGCAGATTAAAATAAGTTTTATTGCACTCATTCGATAACTGTCAAGCAATGATACATAGTTTTGACATCATGAATGCTCTAAAGCATGACTTTAAATCGACAATATGTTGGGCATTATTATTATAAGTAAATATAGTGTTGATTTGGTGGTAGGTCATTTGGCATAATAATCATTTGACATAAAGTCGTTTGGCATAATGAGTCTGAAACCAAGGACGTCTCAAGATGATATTCGTTTTTACGTTTTTATTGAATCCCTCTGACGACATCAGGCTTATTTTAGAGTCAGTTGAATAAACTAAAACATATTGGGAAAGTTATTGCCAAAACTATTTCATTAATTATTCAGAAATCCTTTCTTTCAAATATTTATTCTTCTTTGGGCTCATTCGCTAATTTCACACAACGCTTGAGGGGGTGGGTGGGGGTCAGTAAGTTGTTACAGGTCATACAAAAATTTTATAATATTCATACAAAAAGCGTTACGAGGGGGTGGGTGGGTGTCCAAAATGACTATTTTTCGTCTTATGGAATTTATGAACAAACCTTATTGAGTTTCGTTATTGGAATAATTTGTTGCACTGAAGATTTTGATATATCAATAAATAAAATATTTAGCACAAATTTACCCTTCTTTCAAACATTTCAAAATAAAATGTAACCATAAATATAAAAACTGAAGATTTAAAATTAAAATGAATTTCGCCTTCTTTTATGCATAGGCTGTTCTTTCGAGCTATAATGTTTTTAGATATTGTTTTTTGTTTCCAACTAATATAAAAGCAACAATCGATAACATTGATCTGCTCAAGTTATCAGCGAAAAGAGAAATCGATTACTGCAGTTACTCCGATGATTCTGAACGCATTTTTTTGATGTTCTTTCGTTTTATTATGTCACAATAATTTTTGACGTCCAATAACCTAATGTTTTAATAATAAATTTTGCCTTCTTTTAAAAATAGGTTGTTCTTCATATAAGATCATAAGATAAAATTTTGTAAAGCTACCTATCTATCTATCTATGACGGATTCCATGTCAAATCGGTCAGTCACTGAACTCGACCATCTTCGATTTGGATTAAATTTTGCACATGTTTTTGGTATGGTAGAATAAGTGTTTTCCATAGAAAAATTGATCATTTTTTAAACTCGATATAATTCGAAAATGGCTAGTTCTAGAGAAATTATTCATATCTTCATTATGGCTTACAATCATTTCAAGATGCTTACTGTATCATCAAAACGTATTTATTGTGAAAAAAAATCAAAATTTTGAAAATCTACCAAAAGTTGTTCTTAGAAAAACTTTTTTATTAAAAATTTCTCCATCATAAAACTTTGTCCCAAACATCTCTGTACTATCAAGATTCTATGGTGAAAATTTAAAAAATATTAAAAATGGGTTTTTTGTGTAATTTAAAATTCAAGTTTTATTTTTGATTTTTCTATGAAAATAAATGAAATATTTTTTCAGTGTATATTTTTTTCTCATAGTCCAAACGGTTCACTACAACTTCTTCATAGAACATTTTTCTCTAAAATCAACAGTTTCGGAGTTAGGTTTTTTCAAATAAGTTGCATGTAAAAAATTATAGGCCATTTTCGAAAGTTAGGCTTGAGTCAAAATGATCATTTTTTTCTATGGAAAACACTTATTCTACCATACCAAAAACATGTGCAAAATTTAATACAAATCGAAGACTATCGAGCACGATTTTTATTTTTTTCGACTCATTCTGGATGGAATTCGTCCTATCTATCTATCTATCTATCTAAGCGCTTGCACAACCAATATTGAAAAGCATCCTGGAAATGATTCCAGTATTTTCTTGTCGACATTCATATTTGCAGCATATCGTATACAATATGACACAAACATTAAAATGGTCAGGCCCACTGTGCAGACTTGGGTTTTAAGATAATTGAAAGATTTACGACCATCAGATTATTCACGAATGAATAACATGGTGAGTGAACATTTTTCAATTTTATAAGTGAAGAAATGGGGACATTCGTACCGACCGTTTCATTAAGAGGGAAAGGTAAAATCGTTGGAAGTGGCGTAGCTAAGAAAGTTAATGCACACTTCATCGCTGTGTTCCTTTTCCTGGGATGGGACACAGGTATTTCCCCCGTATGTCCTGGCTCTAGAGCCTTGGCTTAAGCGCCATTACTCGCTCTCTGAAACGAAAAGAAATTTAAATCTGATCCCTCTCCTATTATGCTGTGAATTCAGATATATGTGTATAAAAACCCACAAAATCATGACATTGAACAAAAAAAAGTATTTTGAAATTTCTCACCAAAACTGCAACTCTGCATCAATTCTTATGCAGCAGAAACTAAATTTGGGGGCAACATGAATGACACATGAATGTTTTATTATCTTACCTGAATGTGTCTTCGATCAAACACATACAAACTCTAAGTTTTCATAAACAAAAACTTTATTACCCGTTAACGGTAGACTAAATAATGCAACGCATTAGAAAAAAAATGAACATTTTCTGTTCACATCAAATATGTAAACTGATCATACCACACTCTTTCTTCTTAGAAGTTTTGTCTTCACAAGGTTTCATATACCATGCAGGCCATAGCATTTAAACAAAATATTAAATTCTCCTAGTAAGCCAACAAGTCATCACAGTAAGTTTCCTTGGAAACACACGTGTTGAGCAAAATCAATTGCATCAAATTTTTCACCTTCTGGCAGACAGCGTGACACTTTTTCGATTGTCAACGCTGTTGTAGCACACTCTGATGAACAAAGTGATTTATTTTTACTACGCATTTGTTCAATCCAATCTTCCTTAATTAGATTTCATAATTTCACTTCAATCAATTTCCTACGTGACTTTTACACTTAGATAAAATTTAGTAAAGCTAATACATAAACATTTTTATATATTACTGATTTATCAATTCTTGCAAGCAACGCATTTGGAATGATCATTACTTTAGAACCTGCTAATATTTCTATATAAATAATTTTATAACAAACACTTGATATCTGTTCGAGATATATTGAAGAAACATTATTTTAATCAATTTTCCATTCTTTCGATAATGTTTTTGATGTACACTTTCAAAATTTTTCCTTCTTTTACTAAGTAATTTTCTTCAAGTGTTTCGTTCCAACTGGGACAGAGCTTGATCCACGGCGGAATGTTCTATGAGCGTTCCCTTTATTATTAACTGCGAACATTCTTTGCCTATTTACTATTTTCAAATATGTATATCACAACAAACTCAAAGACACCCTATTTTCTGGGATGTAGAAAAAAAATATTGTTCGGAAAAGATCTTCACGAGTTTTATTTAGTTATGCGGCTTGGCAAACCTCTGAACGAACACCAACACCAAAAAATCCACTTAAAGCTATAAGAAATCATTTCGTGACGCGTTCACCTTTATTATGCGATTATGTTGTGCACATAAGTTTTTTGAGAATTATTATTTATGTATATCAATTCCAAAAATATGGAAAATCTGGCTTTGGTGTAAAATGTTGAGTGCGATAATTAAACCTTATTGTAATTTCTGTAAATTCCAGTTAGGTACTATTGCATCTTCTTTACAAAAAAAATATAACGGTAAATGTAAATGACTGCCAATAAGAGCGGTTTAAAATTTAAAAAAAAAATTGAAATTCTAATCCCCATATCTTTCTTAGGGGTCGTCCAAAAACCACGTGAACATTTTTCCTGACTTTTCAGTCACCTCCTCCCCCCTCGTGCTTTTGTGTGGTTTTGACGAATAACCCCCCGCTCGCCCAATGATCATGTGTTTCTTTTGTTCATGAATGAAACAGAAATTTGAAAAATGGGAGAAGAGATATTTATGAATTGGTTTGCTATTATTAAGCGAAATGTGAGATTATAGTGTGACAAACTTCTGCAAAAATCCCTAACAAAATAAGCTCATAAAAGATTTGTTTCTACTGCAGTGTTCCTTATTATTGTTTGAGGAATTAGTTTTCACTTAGAGATAATTTTGTATTAACATTACAGTACTAACATGTGGGGAACTTTTTTTTTCAAATTTTGTCGTAGTAATTTCCATAGAAATCTTAATCGTCTTCTAATCGTTGTTAGTAGAGAAGATATGAAATATTGAATTTGAAAACTTTTTTTTTTTTAATTTGAACCATCCGACTGCTAATGAAACCTTTTAGGTTTAGTTGATGGTGGAATTTTCTTTGAAACACAAATGGGTGGACCGTGGTCTTTGGCTAGATACCCCCTCCCCGCTAAATGATCACATGGTTTATCGACGGCCTCTATTTTGATAAGTAATTGTTAAAAGATACATAAAACATCCATGTCGTGATAATTGTTCCACTTCTAATATTGCGAAAGAATTACGGTAATCCAGTTTGCTGTATGCACACTTAGATGTTTGATTACAATATTACATCGTCAAATGAATCGAATCCCACAAACTATCGGTCTCCTACTTCGAGAAGTCTCATACCGTCCCCAACCATGCGACCAATAGGAGACCAAAATGTAAATAAATGAAAAGTAAATCAATCAGCAAACGTCAACGATAAAATTCTGCTTACAAAGCGCTCGACTGTTATAGTCAAGTGTGTTTATTTGTTTCTCCCTAATATATTACCCAATCCAACACGCACGGCATGAAATTCTATTTCCACTGCAAATGTATAAGTCATTGCCGATAATATAGATATACAAACATATAGATTTTGACTCTGGTATAAGTAAGAAATTCCCGCAGCACCGCGTTGGTACTTTAAATATATTTATAGAACATATCATCTCACCCCTTCTCGCACTTGGCTGTCCAACGGGTGTTGTATTTTGCTCCTCTTACATGTTGTCCTCCGTGACAAGATGGTTCCATGTTGTGTGATGTAGAGAACTCCACACATAAGAAATAATGATAGGCGTGTGGTGTGGATTTATGTTTAAGGATCCAAAGGTTGCGGTTTCGAATCCAGGTTTAATTATTATTTTTTTGTTTTTCATATTTTGGTGTCTAAGGCAAATTTCTTGTGGCGGAGCTTTGGGGCAATCTGGTATATGGGGTAGCTAACAAGGGAAGGTCACGATGGTGTTACACGGGGTTTTCAACCGGACTATTTTTGTTGGATTCAACATGTCGAAATATGTAAAACCCCAAAGCCTTTCGTGTGATGAGCCAGTGAGATGTAGTATGTTGTTAACAAAATGTTAATAAAATCTTAAATTTGTTTTACCAAATTAGGATGATAGAAGAAATGAATGTAATGTTTGGAATGATACTAATAAAGATATTAAAAAAAAACATGTACATCGTAATGTTCTGAATGGCTTCAACGGATGACGCATGAGTTTGGATACTAAGTTCAAATAATGACTTATTCAGTAGGTACAAGAATGTTGACACTTTTGACCGGGTTAAATCCGCTCGATATAGGCAATAAATACATTATTTAGAAAAAAAAATAACTTAACTTTGTATAAAATGAGTAGTAGAAAATCGGTAAAATAGAATGGTGTTTGATTTTCGATGATGTTATTACTTTTAATAAAAGTAACATTGTTGCTAAATTAATAACTTAACTCAAGAAAATTGTTTTAAAAAGAACAAAATGTTTATTATTTATGAGTGATTTTTTGTGTATTCATACACTAACAAAAGAGGCCATTTGAAATCACAGATCTTACTGTTATTTTTTTAGTTTCAGTTCAGTCATTTAAAACGACAATATTTTCTCTTGTCCCACTAGTTTCCAAAATTTTCAATATTTACCTTGAACTTTGGCACAAACATCAAATTTAAATATAGCATAGATTTAGTAGGAAACAATCTGAAAAATATAGTAGATCTTATTCATTTTATTTTTTTTTAAGAACCCTCTCTATACGATTTCCTTTACCCATTTGTCACACGGTACCTTATTTCGATAGTCACTCAAGCAAAATCATTATCTAAATACAGGGACCGGAATCTATTATGATAATTCGCCACAAGAAATCGGGTTGAATTTCATAAATTTGCCTGAAGAACCAAAAAATTAAAAAAAATAAATATACCCGCGCTTATTCGGAATCGAACCAAGGACCTCCCGATTCATAAACCAGTACTATCTCCCCGCACCTATCGACAGCTTGATGGGAGAAGTGACAAAAGCAATATATAAAACGTTTTATATTACAATATTCATTCCATTCCTCTGACATGTCCACCATCCATTTGCCGCGTGACCATTTGCCTAAGTGTGCGTTTCCGATGCCATCATTCGGCTTCGGATTGGTTGTGCAATTGTGTGGGTCGGGCGTAAACATTTAGATTGCTCGAATTTTCAAGTCCAATGTGCTCGATTTCAATTGACGGGTTTGCCCGTCTACGCTTAGGAGGCGAATCTTACCATCAATAGGTGGATTTAGCACCTAATACGCTAGGAGGGAAATCCGCCATCCGATTTATTTTGGGTGTAGGAAATGACTGACGTCGCCAAGGTTTGTCATAGCGAAATGCTTTTCAAGATGGTCCAAAATTGATTGGAACTCCTCCTCAGTTTCGGTAACAACAATCATGTCATCCACGTAGATGAAAATGTACGTGAATGATCCTCCTTCTCTGCGTATGTACAAACACGGGTCGGATTTCGATTGGACGAATCCCATCGCCTTGAAGACGGAGTCCACCTTTTTGTTCCATACGCGCGCTGATTGTTTGAGGCCATACAAGCTCCTCCTGAGACGACAAACCGTTTGTTCGTTTCCGGAATGGAAGCCTTCTGGTTGACGCATATAGATGACTTCGTCCAGCTCTCCGTTGAGGTACGCCGTCTTAACGTCTACATGCTTCACGAACCAATTGTTACGGGCGGTGATGGTCAACAGAGCTCGAAATGTGGCTTGTTTCGCCACCGGTGCGAATACTTCATCGTAATCCTCACCTAACTTTTGCGTAAAGCCCTGTGCTACAATCCACGCCTTATGCCGTAGGATGTTGCCTCTTTCGTCCCGTTTGATTTTGAACAACCATTTGCATCCTATTGCACGCTCACCGGGTGGCAAGTTGACGTGTTGTTCCTTATTAATGCCTGATATTCGTCCTCCATAGCAGTTTTCCATTGGTTGGCATCTGCGGATTGCAGGGCTTCCGAATAGTTCCGGGGGTCGCCAGATTCCTTACTGACGAGACAATTGCTTATCGTCGTGGTTTGATGCGTTTGTAGATTTGATGCGGGGGCCGATGTCCCATCTGAAGATGTATAGTTGAATGTGTAGTTTGGAGCTTCGGAATCATCAGAATCGTCGGACTGTACCTCTTCTTGATCAGGTCTCTCTTCTGGCTCGGACGGATCGACTACTTCATCAGCTGGTGTTTCTTCGAAATCTAGCCTGGCAAAAGTACGTACCGGTGTTAGCTTCTCCGCTTGAACTGGTACTGAAGTGGATGCCTCTACGTGAGACGGTTCGCTGATGAAAACGACATCTCGGGACTTGAACACCTTCCTTGTTGCAGGATCGTATATGCGGTATGCCTTGGTGTTTTCATCGAAACCCACAAGTATAGATTCCTTCGACTTAGGGTCCCACTTGCGGCGCTTCTGCTTTGGAATATGTGCCATGACCCTGGCACCGAACACACGGATGTGCGATAAATCCGGCTTGCGACCGCTCCATGCTTCTTCTGGCGTCCGCTTGTGCCCTTTGGTTGGGGAACGATTCACCAAATATGTTGCTGCTGCCACCGCTTCGGCCCAGAACGCCTTCGGTAGATTCGCTTCAAACAGCAAACATCGAGCCCTCTCGACAATTGTTCGGTTCACGCGCTCCGCCAAACCGTTTTGCTCCGGGGTATATTCCTTTGACGTCTGGTGCCGGATGCCTAGTTCCTTCAGTCGTTTCTGGAAAGACTTATTAACATACTCCCTAACATTGTCTGTTTGCAGAATTTTCAACTTGCATCCGGTTTGCCGCTCAGCCAAACTGTGGAATTTATTGAACGCTCTGAGTATTTCGGCCTCGGACTTCCTCTCCAGAAAATACAGTGATACCTCCATGAGTCGATGTTCCATGACTCGATATCGACTCATGGAACCATACTTGGAACCATACTAGAAACAAAATTTCATGGTTACTATGATGGCCCCTCGAAACTGCTTTCCAAAGGATCCCTGTTCCATGACTCGATATTTCCATAAGTCGATGGTCCCTTCAATATCGACTCATGGAGGTTTCACTGTAAACGAATATGCACCGAGTCTTGTCATCTGTAAACGACACGTAGTACCGACTTCCGCCCAGGGACGTCTCCTCCATGGGGCCACAGATGTAGGAATGTACCATTTCCAGCACCTCGCTGGCTTGATGTCCTTTCTTAGGGAATGGTAGACGGGACTGCTTCCCCATCGCACATATAGTACAATTTCCGGTGGTCGTCTCGCTAAACTGGATACCAGAAGCTAAGTCTTTCTTCAGTTGCTTCAGACTGCCGATTTTCAGATGTCCCATTCTTCTATGCCACAATTCCATACTGCTCGTCGTGCATGCTAACGATGAAGCTGTTGTCGTTTTCTCCTCGAATCGACCTGACGGATCGATCACCTTCACACCGCCAACAGAAAATTGCACCACGTGACCACGGCGAACGATTTGGCTTACCGAGAGGAGGTTATTGGACATCGAGGGGATGAGTTTCACGTTGTTCACTTCTATCGGTGGGCACTCGGGACTGCACTTCGCTTTCAGTTTTACCAGACCAGTCGCAACGATGTTCGTCGCCACTTTATCTGCTGCCATTACCGTACCGCTTGCTGTCCTCGGGTTCACCAGAAGGTTGCTGTTGTTGGTGAAATGGTCCGATGCTCCTGAATCGAAATACCACGCTTCGGAATCGATACTGCAGTTTGTCGATAAAACGGTATTGAACGCTGATCCTCGGTTTACCTTGCAATCCTTAGCAATGTGGCCAAACTTCCGGCAGCGCTTGCACCTGGGACCTTTTGGTTGCTCAGCTGACCTGTCGGTTGCGCTTTGCTGCTTCCTCGCCGGTGGGCCCCGTCGTCCAACGAACGCTGTCTTGTCAGTCGTCGTCTGCACTTCCTGGAGTAATTTGGTTTTTATGCTGTCGCCGGTGATCGCGGTTCCGGAGCTCTCAAGTGCCATAATCATGGGCTTATACTCCTCCGGCAGTCCTGCTAACAGCAAAGTTCCTACCCATTCTTCAGAGATTTCGAAACCAACGCCTCGCAGCTGATGAGCGGTGGAAACAATCTGGGTAACGTACGTGTCAACGGAATTGCACGAGTCCAACGTCGTTGAAATGATCTTCCTGAGCAGGTCTACACGCCGGGTTAGACCGGTGTCCTCAAAAGCTGTCTCAAGCTTCGCCCAAGTTTCTCGAGCAGTCTTTGCGTCCTTCACGTGCACGTAATTAACAGGGTCTAGTAACAGGATTATTTTAGCACGAGCCTTCCTGTCCTTTCGTGCCTCCACATCTGGAAATGTTCCGTCAGGATTCGCTATCGGTTTCACGGCTTCCCAAAGATCTTCGAGTTCCAAAAATGTTTCAACTGCGAATTTCCATGTTGCCCAGCTCTCACGGCCGGCCAGACGTTCTATGGACGGCAGCGTCGACGAAATTTGAACGGGATTTGGGTTTGCGCCTGGATCTCCGACTCCGCTTCTTCCTGCTTCACTTCTGGACATGGTTAAAGTTTTCTTCACTTCTTCACAAGGCCCATAACCTTTTAGAAAGAGCCGTAGAAAATAACTTCTAGTTTGGTTGACGTTTCAGAGTGGAATGAATTTATTTTTTTTATTTTACATAATTCAATGCATACTATGTTTAATGTTCTTACTATTACTGACAACAGTATGTAATGTCCTAGAATTCGTTCATTGGACCAGTATATTTTGGTTGGTACTCCAGATTTTCACTTGGTCCACTCTGACTTACAAAAATTACAAAGCGTTAGACTTTACGCCCATTTTTCTCAAAATATGAAAACCGTCATTTGGCCCGCTCTGACATATCGCCGACCATATCAAGGGTAACACTGTTTACCCTCGATAAAGGCCAAATACAAAGTGCCGAAACGTCGGGAAAAAACAAAACTTTCCGTTATGATTTCCCTAGACTGCGAGAGCCATAAAATCACAGTTAAAATCTTTCCAGTCAAGTATCCTAGATCAACGAACAATGATAAGCTTTTCTCTGAATGTTTCTAGATGAGGATGAAGAAAATTCCATCATGGCCAGTGGCTTTCACATTTTTATTTTCTTTTCAATAATAGTTCTTGCTTCTTCCAAATCAGTCTCCCAGGAATATTCAAAAACGTTGTCTTGTTTGAGAATTCTTTCAAAATCCTGAGTATTTTGATATTCAAGTGGACAAGTGAGTCCTAAATTAAAATCATGCGCGCTTTCAAATTGCATAACAAGTTTTTGAGTTTTTTGCAATAAGTTTGCAATTATTTGTTTTCCTCTCTCAAGACCGCGATTGACTTCTGAGGTTTTTGATTATTTCCAAAACGGCTTAGCACCAGGGTCCAATCTAGAAATATTGTTTTCAGAATTTCAAGGATTCGAATTTTACTTCACATTTTGAAATTGCAATGCCCCTTGCTTCAACAATGGAATTTGTTGAATCTTCGGGAGCATTGTCAATATCAAGTTTTGTTTACAAAGAAATATAAACATCAAGATTAATATCAATGTATGTTTCATATGTATTACAGTCGAGTCGAAAATAATTGAAATTGGAATGTAACAGGGACATGGTCAGAATCAAAGTCAGCATGAGTAATCAGTTGCCTACAAAGATGACGAAATTTGTTTAAGATTAAGCAACCGTAGATGGATTTCTTGAAAAGGAAAATCAAGAAGAACTATCAAGGTATTGAATTTAGATATAGCCTGAAGAGCACCCATCAAATAAAATTTTGCCGTTGGAATTGCTTTGCGAATTATTCCATGTGTGGTGTTTTGCATGAAAGTCACCAATGACTAAAAAATTGACTAATTGCGAGTCAATTTCCACAAGACATTTTGAAGGAAATTAATTTGCTGCGCAGTGCATTGAAAAGGCAAATAGGCAGCTATGAAAGTATACTAAGCCATCTGTGTTGCAACAGAAACACCCAAACTTTCAAAAACTTTTGTTTCAAATGACGAAAAAAGTTGATGTTTTATACACCTATGAATGATGATTGCAACTCCCCTACATGCCCCATCAAGTCAATCATTACGATAAACAAAAAAGTGTGGATCTTCTTTGATTTCGGGCCTAGTTTTTTTTTTGTATGTGTTTATCCTTTTTGTATTTATGGATTTTGTTTTTTTTTTTTTTTTTTGCATTAGGCAGGTTCATTCCCAGTCCGGTAGACAGAGCGAGCAAGAAGGGCTTGTCTGGAAAACAGCTACAATGTTTTTTTTTTTTTAACTTAAAATAAGAGTTTTCACAAAGTTTGTTGCAGAGTCGTTAATAGATAACAGCCACGTCATAAAAATTACGTAACAACCACACACTGACTAAAACTCAGAACAAACAAAAACCGAAAGAGCTCAAAAAGTACAGACTAACATATAGCGGGGTAACTAAAGCAAAGCATTAAATTCGGCTGCTCAAAGCTTAAATTTTAAAGTATAATCCAGCGTTCATGATGACGAAGGATATTAACGATGCCACACAAGATGGGTCGTCTTGAAGGGCGTCTCTAATGCTGCATGGAATTCCGTACAATTGTCCAGAATGTTCGTACAGCGGACATACGCAAATGACGTGCTCAACTGAATTATTTGTGCAGCAGACTTTGCAGACCCGGTGGAATGGTGCCCCTCCTAGGTTGTGGGAAACCCTCGTATGACCTGTTCTTAACCTGGAGATTAGTTTTTGATCCTTCATTTATTTTACGTCAGTCCAAGCATCAACGCTTTGTTTCGTTTGTCGTAGGTAGGCTTCTCGTGAGTTAGTCCATTCTGTTTGCCATGCTCGGCGCACTGTTGATTTCAGCCAACGTCGGATATCGCCATATCGGCCAGTGGCACCGTTGTTGTATATCGTCAGCCAGTGAAACCAAACCCCGCTAGGGAGGGGTTCCATTTGAATTCGAATGTCGGTTTACTTTTTATTTTTTTATTTGACTGAAATTTGGCATATGCTTTCTTTATACCCAAAAATGCCTATTTGCATAATCGGTTCGCCATTTTTACCCTAGCGTTACTTTTGAGAAGGGCCTAAGAAAAAAGCCTTAACAATTTTCAAAAAATTAAAACTCAGAAACTATTTGTCTGATCGGTTTGGTGTCTTCCGCAAAGTTTTAGATTATTGTTGGAACTATCTGGAAAAAATATACTCTGTAAAAAAATGTTGCATTTTTTTTATTTCGAAGATAAAGCTTAAAAATCATAATTTTTTTTATATTTTAAAGTAGACTAAAAATGGAGTCTTTTGCACAGTGGTTCAAAATGGAGAAATCATGGAACAAAAAGCTATGATTTAAAAAAAAGGTTGATTTTTCAATATGGTCTTAATAAAATTTTTGAATGCTTTTCGACCCGATTTTATGAAAGTACGCAAAATTTGCAACAGAAAAGGTATACGAGAAAATTTTGCTAATTGCTACCGTTTCCGAGATACAGCGATTTTAATATTAAATTTACTGAAAATTCACAACTTTTGGTTGTTTTCGGATGTTTTTCGAGTTGATAAGATGAAGAATATTTTTTTTCTGAAAGCATTTTATTTCATGTTCTTATACAATGATGGAGGAGTTGTGTTTGATCCTTCGACCTTGATGCTTGCTCCTGCGGGGGCCGGCAATGAGGGCAGGATCAAACATGTCGCGCATCGGTCGAGTAAAGTGAAAAAGTACCGCGTTCGATTAGTTCTTTTTTGATCTTTCGACGTTGACGCTTGCTCCTGGGCAGTGCGTCAAGAAAGCCCGAACAGTCGTCAGTTGTTTTCGCTCTCGGGTGACGCGCCTATTTTCTCTGAGTGGTTTTATAAAGCCGAGCAAACGAGTGAAGCTGAAAGTGGATTGTTGCTGCTCAAGGATAACGGTTCAATTGGTGAGCTCATTTCATGCTACTATTTCTAATCTATAAAATATGTTTGACTGCACCTTAAATCATTACAACGGTGAGACGTAAATATGATTTTTCAAAAACTATGAAGGGTTCGTCACTGTGAGTGTCGACATAAACTCTGATTCATAAATTATTTATGTCTAATTTTTTTTTCAAAACACCTTTTTCTCTTTATCTTTATTTTTGTAATTAAAAAAACTTTGAATGGTTCAACACTACGAGTGTAGACTTGCGAAAGGTTCACTTTATTCAACAAACTTTGAAAGGTTCGTCACGTCAAGTGTCGGCATAATTTTTCTCTACATAGGTATTGTTCATATCAAATGAAAATATTATATCTACATATAAGCATGTTTATATCTCACCAATATTTATTCATCATGGTCTAATCGCTTATCAAAGTGAATCCTGTGACCCAACGATACTTCCCATTAACAAACATCCTTCCCAGTAACCTTTGTGGAGATGCAGAGGCAAACACGGTCTCCATATAGCAAAGGTTACACACTAACATTCCTTCCCCCAATCCCACCTGACTGCAAGGACGTGGCCGGCGCCGTTATTGACCATGTATAAATAGAGGCACTGAATTATGCACACTGAAGAAGATTATGGCCAATCCCAGCCGATCTTCTAGTTGATTCTTTGTGCATTTTCACTGACTTCGGTCAATCACGGAATAGCAACCATTGATATGTGTAGTCAGTCTAAGCTAAGCTAAGCTGTTCTTATACAATGATGGAGCGTCCTATTTTGATACAGATTTCTTACTTTTTCATAATGTTCACAATTTTTTTACAATCCTTCTGTTTTGTGAACGCCTCTATATCGCATATCTATCAGTTGTGAACCATTGTTCAAAAATAATTTCACCAACAAATTTTTCATCCAACTTTTTTTCTAAGGAAGTTGTGACAATGCAATTTTCACATCGGCGTAAAAAACAATCTACTGTTGAATTTTCACATGTCAAACAATCTGTAAACACTTTTAATTAATTAGATAAACCGTATTTTTTAAGCTGTGGGTTATGAGATTCACATTTTTTTACAGTTTTCAGGCCGAAGTTTAGCAAAAGATGAAAATCCGATTTGTATTTCAGTGTTCAATTCCTGGAATCGGTTGTAGGCCTCTCGCAATGTGGTAGTCATGAGCCTTTCCCTAAACAGCTTGGCGTTTTCCGTCCTTCCTAATTGTTACACAATCACGCTGACCAGGCATTGCTCGACTGGTTTCATCATCCTCGTAAAATTGCATAACCGCGTGCTTGATATTTTCATCCAGACCAGTGGTTGCCCGCGGACCAATAGTAGAATGCAAGCCGCTTTTGTTCAGTAATTGTTTTGCTTTTGTTGCCGTGTATAAAGTTGTATCAAATGTGTTCTTAATTGTCTCGGCTGTCCATGATTTAGGCAATACAGTTAAGAGTTGAAGTTGCTCTGCCCTTGTCGTCCCTTCACTTGTAAACTTTTCTTTGAGCTGGTTAATTATTTCATAGAATTCGCCGGTGCTATTTTCATCCAATTTAGCTTCCTTATTTAGCGCAAAGATGTTTTGTCTAATGCTGTTGACTATCTCGTGATATTTTTTCGTGACATATTTAGTAGAACTAATTAGTGTCTTATCGATCGGCGCTACGAGTATACCTGATATTGACTCATTGAAAATATCGATATTCACTTTTTGGATGTATTCAGGGACGTTGGAATCCGTTGTCTCAATCGATGTTGCTGATGTTGCTTTTAATGTCTCCTTACTAGAAACATTCAAGTTGGAGTTCGTTGATTCTATTGTAACTTTGTTGTTTGGTTCTCCAGATCCGTGCTTTTGAAAATTTGAAGTTTGGCTTCGATTCATCTTCACCTTAAAATTAGCCGTTTCTAAAGCCAAATTTCACAAGCATTTTCCCTACGTTTTCACGTTCATTTTATATAGTAGAAAAAAATGATACTCGACGGTAACAAACTTTATCGTGTCTTAATCCAGATTGCTTGCAAATTAAACAGATGATTAAAAACCTAAATTAATTTTTCTGCTGATCTGTGCTTTTTTTGCTGAATCATGGGTAGGACAATCCTTTGACTGTCATACCCAGGTCTTTTTGTGCGTAGTGCATGTCCTACATGTCCTACGCATTTCCCGTGCCACTGGTTATAACTGCTATATGTATGTTATTAGCTGTTAGAAAATTAAACAGCTCGTCCTCTTTACAATTCAAAGAACGAGCATTTCAATTTAAAATATTTGAAAACAAATTTGGATCCATTAGAGAAACGCAATCCGGTAACAATTTTATTAGTAGATTTTACACCAGCTTGGGCTGCGTCAGCCATTGTGGTGGTTTTTTAATATTGAATATAGTATCACTTATTTTATTCAATGGATTACCTGCTTTGCTCTTGTCCACAGTTGATCAGCAGAAGTTTTCTCGTTTCATTTTGTATGGGGAAAGGAATCTAACTTCAAATTTCTCGTATATGAAAGCTTTAATCAAAAAACTATTTGGTAGGCGAAATAGTCATTATCATATGTACAACCGGTACAAAATATTTTTTTCGAAAATAGTTTCCAATTTTGAAAAATTAATCTTTAGGAGGGATTCCACGGAGGCATGCAAGTCGATTCTGATCGACCATTTCAAAAATATCTGAAACTTTGCACAGTTTTTCAGTTCCATCTAAATCGTCATTTTCCGATATCAAATCTTCAAGTTGAGTCACGACTAACTTTTCAAAAGGGTGTATGTGAAAATGGTTCAAAAATATTCAAAAAGCTGCACAGCAAAAACGGTTTGTTCGATTGTTAGACAACTAAAGAAACAAAGTTAGACAACTAAATAAAGATTCCAAAAAAAATACACAGTAAATTTTTTTTTTTTGCATTAAAAAACATTATTTTTGTCACAAAAACACAAATATCTCAAAACCCTATCGGAATACCAACGTAATTTTTTGAAGGAAAACGGTCCATTATATTAGCTATCTACCATTAAAATTTGGTGATGGTAAGCCAATAAACAAAAAAGTTATGACATTTCAAATATTTCACAAATTTGACACTTAGTGAAAAAATTTTTTTTTTTCATTGTTAATTTTTTTTAGGACCGCAGTTTGTTGCTGAATTTTTTGTGAAGGGTACCACATGAGGTTAACAAGTTGTTTTCATGATATTTTATTTAATTATTCATAACTATTATAGCATCTATTAGAAAGTTAGACGCGATCCAGTGTTGTGATCTAAAGTCTTGATAGTGTCATATTTTTTATTGTACGTAACTGAAGAAAAATTCAGGGGGGTCTGTAGCCTTGAGGTTACGCTTTCGCTTCATAAGCGGAAGGTCATGGATTCGATTCCCAGCCCCTCCACAAAAAAACCCGTCCAGCCACCAGAAGACGCCTCACGGAGGAACGTGCTTTGGGGAGCACATCCATCCTCCGTCAGTATCAGATGGTGACTGAGACAAACTGACCCTCTTCGCAGGCAGCTAGCCTCACTAATAGCAGAGCTCTCTCCTACCTGCTCGGTGTGAGAGTAAAAGAGTAGGAGAGAGTGAAACTAGATGTAAATATAGATAAGTTGAAAATAGATCTGTATCGATAAAGAAGCTACAAGATCAACTGAGTCCGGCACAGTAGTGGCCACGAGCACGGAGTGCCTTACAAAAAAAAAAAAAAAAAAAAAATGGGCTAGAAGCTTTTCTTTAAATAAAAAAAAAAAAAAAAAAAAAAAAAAAAAAAAAAAAAAAAAAATGAAGAAAAATTCTCTCAATAGTGTTGAAACCTTTTGATAAAAGAAACCTATAAGAAATCTAATATTGAAGACAAAAGCTACAAAAAAAGTTTTCTATACAGGTATACGACTAGTTTACCTGCAAAAAGTTTACCTCGTAGAGAACAAGGCGGGTCTATACTCAGGTGATCTAGTATACGTAAAGCAGGTCGGTTTTCTCGGCGCTGGTTTTCTCCACAAAGATAAAATCTGATTAGGGGCGGTCCATTAATTACGTAAGGGTTTATGGGGGGAGGGGGGGTCTGAGATTTCTTACGCGCCATACAATTTATTTTTAATTTTCATACAAAATATCTTACTATGGGGGGAGGGGGGGTTGAAAAATCCCGAAAAATGTCTTACGTAATAAATGGACAGCCCCTTACACCTGGGTATAGACCCGCCTTGGTAGAGAATAGACTTTGTTAATCATATTTGGGAGAAAGCGAGTAACTTCAACAACATCAAAAACATGAACATACTCACGAAAAAGCTAAATATATACTACCACTATGGTTATAAAAGATTTAATTGTAAAATTTTTCTTCAGTCAAGCAAACGACACCAAACTAGTCAGTAAAAACTTAAAAGTGATTTTGTTTATTAAAATCTAACGAGCAACATGAGTAGTCGCTTTCTCAACTGTTGCAGGCCGTTTGCAGAAAAAAAGTGTTCGAAAGAGCTACGAAATCTCACCGAGATAAACTGAAAGCGGCTGGTTATGCTCCAATGTCTACATTGAATACAAATTTACGCATTTGTACGTCCTGCCGTTTAAACGTTGAAAAACGGGCAATCTGTACATCATCGGTGGATCAGGTTGCAGGAAGTTCGAAAACAACAACAACTGAGGAATTACCAGAAGTACCAAGTGCAGATAGTCTTGCCACGGTACCATCAGCGACATCTGTTTCAACAAATCAATCAGAAGATGAGTGCATCCAGAAGGTCAGCATCGAACGCTTTAACGAAGGGATAGCTGGAATAAAAGGGACTCCGATTAAATGGACGAAGATGGGTTACGTCAATTATCCCGAGAAAAAATACCGTGAAATCAACGAAGCTGTACGAAGAAACCTCTTCAAATTAGGACCTGAGGATGTGGAAAATACAGACTACGATGAGGTAATTATGAATATGAAGGAAAGGTTCTCGAATCTAGCCACGACAAGGAAAGAAAAATTATTGATTTTGTCGATGCTGCCAAGCTCGTGGTCTATTCAAGACGCCATTGATGAGTTCAAAACCAATAGAAATACAGCAAAAGAGGCAAAACAATTCAAAAATAACTGTCTTGCAACCAAAAATGCTAGATCGAGTACTTCATTAACAGATGAGACAAAAGAAAAAATAATTCAATATTTTGAAGACGATGAAGTAAGTAGAGCTATGCCTGGTCAAAAAGATTATGTATCTGTAAAAAAAGATGGAAAGCGTCAAGCAATCCAAAAACGATTAATGATGACTACTTTGAAAGAAGCGTATACACGCTTCAAGGAAATTAACGAAAATATTAAGGTAGGTTTTTCCTCATTTGCAAGCCTTCGTCCAAGGCAATGCAAGCTTCTATCCAATTCAGGAACACATAATGTTTGTGTGTGCACAACACACGAAAATATTAACCTAATCTTACATAGTTTGAAAAGAATCAATTTATCAAAGGATATTAAAATGTTAACTGGTAGTCTTTTGTGTGAAAATACAACATCAAATTGCTATCTACGATCTTGTTCGGATTGTCCAGATTCTTCATCATTGGAAAATACTTTATTCGCTGAGTTTGAAGAAAATTATATTGATCAGTTATCATTTGAGCAATGGGTGACCACGGATAGGTGTGACCTAGAAACTATTGTAAAACCTGTAGATGAGTTTGTGTCATTTTTTTGCTTGAAATTAGAAAGTTTAATTCCTCACGACTTTATTTAAACAGAGCAATCCCGCTTTTTTTAAAAAAAAATTACAAGATGGTGATTTTTCTTAAAACTATAGCTTTGTATTGCAAGATGAAGTGCAGTCCCATCACTGGAACGTACAACAAGCTACAATTCATCCATTCGTTATTTATTTCAATGGAAGTACGCAAATTGAACATTTTAGTTTTATTGTAATTTCCGAAGATTTAAGACACGACTCAGTATTTGTAAATTTGTTCATTGCCAAAATGATTAACTTTTTACGCGTTGATAAGGATAAAGAAATCAGAAAGATATATTTCATGTCTGATGGAGCAGCATCGCAGTACAAAAACCGTAAGAATTTTTCGAGCCTATGTCAATTTAAATCAAAGTACGGAATTGATGCAGAATGGCATTTCTTTGCTACGTCACATGGCAAAGGTCCTTGTGATGCTATTGGAGGAACCATAAAGCGCATAGCCACAAGAGCAAGTTTAGCCAAAGAACGTGAGCATCCAATTAAAACTGCAAAAGAACTATTTGATTGGGCGAATCGCAGAAAAGAAGAAGATTTAACAAAATTATCATTTTGTTTTACTACTACTGAAGAGTACGAATTAACGGCATCAGAGCTCAGCGAGCAATATAATAACACGAAAACGATCCAAGGAACCCAAAAATTTCACTGTTTCATTCCATTGTCAGAAAATAAAATTAAAGCAAAACTATACTCGAACTGTACTGATAATGATGCAAAAGTGTTCGATATTGTAAAAAAATTTAATAACAATAAATAAATAAATAAGTATTAATAAAATGTTTTCATGATCTCATAACGCATACCCAAATCCAAAACTTTTAAAGTTTATATATAACATTTAGAAACTCATCGATCATACTCTAAAAAAAATATCCTGGTAAAAAAAAAATTATTTTCGTGTAATCTGTTAATTCATTTTAATGTATACATATATACATATACATATAATATTTATACATATACATAATATTTATACATATAATATACATAATACTAATGAATACATGAAAACGACTTGTTTAATTCACGCAAGGCCCTTAACAATAAAATTAGCAACAAACTGCGGTTCCCGTAATAATTTACACCGAAAAAAAATATTTTTTTTCTACTAAATGTGAAAATTGTGACATGTTTGAAATGTCATAACTTTTTTGTTTATTGGTTTACCATCACCAAATTTTTATGGTAGATAGCTAATATAATGGACCGTTTTCCCTCAAAAAATACGTTGGTTTTCCGATAGGGTTTTGAGATATTTGAGTTTTTGTGTCAAAAATTATGTTTTTTAATGCAAAAAAAAATTATTTTTACTGTGTGTATATTTTTTGGAATCTTTATTTAGTTGTCTAACTTTGTTTCTTTAGTTGTCTAACAATCGAACGAACCGTTTTTGCTGTGCAGCTTTTTGAATATTTTTGAACCATTTTCACATACACCCTTTTGAAAAGTTAGTCGTGACTCAACTTGAAGATTTGATATCGGAAAATGACGATTTAGATGGAACTGGAAAACTGTGCAAAGTTTCAGCTCAATAGAAAAAAATGAATTAAAAAATTTACCAAATTTTGGTGCTGTTGCTTGGAATCTCTCTTAGACGCTTTTCGCCATACGCATATTTTTCGCGTTACCTTTTAGCGATTTTTTGTGCATATACACTAGCGCGTATGCGTTACTATGTGGCGAGTAGCGAATCAGGTTATGTATGTAACCCATTGTTCAATTAAAAAATCAAAATCAGAGGTAGACATTTCACTAGAAGTAGGTGTTTTTTCTTATGATTTTTTGTTGGAATTATCCATTAATGAAGAGACGGAATTTGAACTGCCTGCAGCGGCAGCGATTATTTAATATGATTTGAAATAATTCGAATGGTTATCCAAAGGAAGACAATTTGAAGGGCAGGAGTTGAAAATGCGTTCTTCAATATCGGCATTGGAGTTTCTTCAAGTGAATCCATTCGAAATAAAAAAAAATCGAACAGCTACACGACGGGAAAGAAAATTAGCTTGTGAATGAGAATGATAATAATTTACATGATGGGTGTGATTCTTTGTAAGCGATCGTGAAATGAGCATTGATGAAGATTCTGCCTGGAGAATCCCGGGAACGAAAAACGTTACCGTTCATTTGCATGGTATGAACCTCGACGATTCGTCTACGCGAAAGGCAATCCCAAAAGTTAGTTATGGTTGCCCCTGCAATTTGTGCATATAAAATTTTCGGTGGCTTCCTTCACATGACAGACGTCCTTAGCGTGAGAAGTACCTCCGCAAATCATATATTTATCATTCATGCGGCAATGTTCACCATGACCCTATTTTTTACTCCAACGGCATTGAGTGGGGTTCTAAAAATTTCCTACAGATTTCTGGAATTTTTCCCATGTCACAAAGGCATCGAACATAAGTGTAACATTTTCTCAAACTTCAACATTATCAAAATCACTTGTTGAAGTGAACTAAATAAGTTTCTTGAGAAATTCATTTCCGACTGATACCATAACAGGTTCTCTTTTTTATAACGATTACTTGGACTGGGAGAAATTGAAGTAAATCATTTATTTAATTTTAATTTAATTTCAAGACGACTTTGAAACAACGTTCAGTTTTGTCGTCGTAAGTGAAACATTTGTGCTTCTTCTCTTCAAGATGTTTGAGAGAAATTTCTCGATCTTTAAGAGTTTCCGGCAAAACGCTACAGTCTCTTTTCTTTGCGATTTGAAAGGAAACCTTGATTCCTCTAATAGCGTTCAAGATTTATTGCCTAAATCCTCCAAATTTAGAACAACTGATCACGATAGGCGGCACTCTTTGTTTCTTCACTTGAATCAAAGAGCCTGAGCTAGAGGCTGCTTCGGTTGCTGATAGCTCATTTCGATGCAATTATTAACATTAATCATTTCACCCTTGGAAGAAAGCGCGCATTCCAAAGAGACGTTTTTCCTTCCAGTTTTGCCACGTTTAGTGACAATTTTAAAACCCATTTTTTGGAAGGAAGTTGTAAATTTAGAAATTCAGCTTTCCTCTTGTTCGTATTTTTGTTTTTTTTTAAGAAAAAAGATCTAGATTCACATGATGTTTATAAATTTTCGGATGTCCCTCAGCTTTGAAGGTCAAACGGTTGATGCCCCACCCTGCTTCATCGTTCCATCCAATTTAGAGACAAATTCAATGAACCATCAAATCACTCTCAATCCCTTTTCGGTTGTTCCGATATGGGATTCTAAATCCAATCGCACCCACTGGAGCAGAGACGGACGCTCCCCCGAAGCTCCTTTCCATCTGATGATCCACAGTGCCTAGCAGTGGCACTTCACTTTGAAGCGGAGCAGATTTTCCTTTGATCGTTTGTACAGAATGGTTCATAAAAAAATTGCGAGTATTGTCATATCATGTGTTATGGTAGTATCTTTTTATGGAAAATGAAAATGAATCATTATTCAATCCATTTTTTATTATGACACACCAACAAGGCATGATATGTGGCTCTGTCTTGCCTTAAAACTATGATCCAGTGTACATCTAAGTTGTATTAAACCAAAGAATAAATTTCTTCTTCAGAAAATCGGTACCAACTTCAGTATTTACTAAACTGAATTCTTGTTTGAACAATTTTCGCATTTTTGATGGACCATACTGCAAACGCCCCCTTCATTCGGCATGGCGCTAAACTTTCTCTGGCACGGTGGCAGGAGGAGAAAAAAATACAGGCGCAAAATAGACGCATTTAGTTACTGTTCGTTCACGCGTGGGAAAGCATTTTTCCAGCAATGGAACGCAACAGGGCTCTCGCTAGGTTCTGATTGAAACTCCAGTGAAAAGTGAACCGAAATTCGTCCGGGGGAGTTGTTTCGGAAGGAAAAGTATGTCCGGGTCGAAGAATGGGACAAAATCATGCTAATGGGGTTCCAAATTTGTTTTTCATCACAATTCGTCTTCGTTGGGAGAGAGTGACAAGAAAGGACTTCAGCGTCCCTTGCCTGCTTCGTCGGTAGCTTTATTGTCGGAAACGAAAATGGTTTCTTTCCAACAACGTTTCAGCGAACCGAAGTTAACTCATCTTCTGTCCCGAGGCAGTTGAAAGTGATATTTTCTTATGGAAATATGGTAACCAATATGGAAATTCGATGCCACCGGGGAGTTGGCTACGAATTGAGTTCGATGTGGATACATCACATTTTCCATCGAGAGGAAACGCAAACCGAGTATGAAATGTTGACTGAGTGTGTGTGGAATGAATAACACTTATCATTGTTTCATGTTTTAAAAGGAAAATTACTTTCTTACATATGACAAAACTTAATACCAATTCATTTCTAATCACGTCCCTGTAACTTTTCAAATTTTCTAGAAATTATTCAAGAGCTGAGTGAGATGCGTGTAATCAAATATCAATTACAATCTTTAGCTGACATTTCATTGCATTCAAAATTTGATATTAACAATGATCTCGAGACTTTAAAAAAAGTCGCACATTGAAGCAAGGAGCATTGCCAGAGTTTGGATTTAGATTTGAATGCCCATCGAACCATATTCAGATAGTGTAACAATTCGTGAAACACAAACGTTCGTGTCATATCGCGATCGTAGAGTTCTATGAATGATGATATTCGCTCTCTCGCATGGTACGTGTCGAGAGAGCGTTCAAGATTCAGGAGATTTATGTTTTGCTCACAATTGGTATTTCAGAAGTTCAAAAGAGATCAAGCTACACCTGATGCTTAATTCTTATCACTTGGCACTCTCTAGAGTAAAACCATATACATTTGTTTGAAAAGTTTTTTGTTTACTCATATTTACCAACTTCAGCAACTTTACACATTCATCAGTACATTAGGGTCCCCTCCGTATTTCAGCCTCGAAAGTTATGAAAATGTTTATGTTATACCAACAGCTCAGCAACAAGGTCGCCTGGCGGGAAATAAATTCTACCATTTCCGCCCGCCACTAGTTTAAGACTGCTTTCTCTGAATCGAAAGCCAAGTTTCCACTGGGAAAAAGTTGCGAAATAAGTGAGGAACCCCCTTCCGCTGGAGACGCCTACCAAGAATGACTTTTACCTCCTCCTCCGGAGTCCTCCGGAGGTGAGTCAACCAAGTGAGTCGGTTATTGCCGCCAAGATGGTGATGTCGGAAAGTTTGTGGAAGCAAATCTTCAACAATCTTTTTTTTTTTGTCAGATGGTAGGTTATATAGTTGTTGCTGCCAGCGATGCTTCGTGGTATGAACAAATTCCACCGGGTTAACTTTTTCTCCGTCGTTCGGTTCGGAAGGCCTAAGGCGGAACAAAAGTTTTGTCTATTTCCATCCGAGATTTGATGGTTGTTTGGGATTTGTCGAATGTGTACTCTCTGTGTTGGGTTCTCCTTTATGAGTTTGGAGAAAGATTGTATTGTTACGAAGAGAATTTGCCAACCATATTGTTATGCTTCAGGCGGGGAAAGCTGTTATTCAACAAAATGAGGATAGACGACGATCTCAATCGTTGTCAATTGGTTTTTTGAATGGCGTGAAATGTCAAATGAGTTTTCCCTAGCAGGAGTAGCGGGAGAAAATGATTCAATAGGCTAAGAGTAGAGGATGAACTTTTATTCAAATAAAATTTGTACTTGTCAATTTTTATACAAAAGCTACTGTAAATTCATTCAAGGTCAATTTCTTCTTCTGGCATATTCTAGACGTTTCAAAGTAAAGATAGATACACATTTAGATGTGGTTGATAGTACTCCTCAACATCACCAGGCTTCAGACATTGCTGAATTCGTTCTGAGTTGATTTTGAGGCACTATCAAATCAAGCGAAGAAAAACATCGCATCTGTATCTATCCATGATCATCAAGGATTCATTAGTTGCAACAAGCTTGATACAAATAGCAAAGGCAAAAGAGAGAGCCCCAAAAAAAGAACGATGATAAAATTCAATTTTTCTTGCTTATTTACCAGTGTGAGTAAAAGTTTGGAAATCCTCCAGGGATTCCTTCGACTTCCATGAGTTCCTTCCAGAACCCCTCCCGGAATTTCTCCCGAAAGACCTCTTGTGATTCCATCTTGACCTCCAGGGATTCCTTCCAGATGACCTCCAAGAATTCCTTTCGAAAGACTTCCAGGAACTCCTTCCGGTAGATTTCCAGGGACTCCTTCCGAAAGACCTTCAAGGATTCCTTCCGGAAGACCTACAGGGATTTCTCCAGAAGACCTCCAAAGATTTTTTCTGGAAGACCTTCAGAGATTCCTTCCGGGACATCCAGGGATTCCTACTGGAAGACCTCCAGAGATTACTTCTTAAAGACCTCCAGGGATTCCTTCCGGAAGACCTGCAGGGATTTATCACAGAAGACCTCCAGGAATTCATTCCGGAAGACCTCTAAGGATACATTCCGGAAGACCTCAAGGGATTCCATCCGGAAGACCTCCAGAGATTCCTTCGGGAAAATCTCCAAGAAATCCTTCCATGAGATTTCCAGGAATTCCTTTCGGAATGGAGGTCTTCCGGAAGATCCACCTACCGGAAGATCTCCAAGATTCCTTTCAAAAGACCTCCAAGGATTTGTTGCTGAAGACCTACAGGGATTCCTTCAAAAGAACTTCAGTGATTCCTTCTTGAACACCTCCAGGGATTTCTTCCATTCAGGGATTCCTTTCAGAAGACCTCCGGGAATTTCTTCCAAAAGACCTTCAGGGATTCCTTCCGAAATACCTCCAGGGATGCCATCCGGAAGACATCCAGGGATTCCTTCCGGAAGACCTTCTGGAGGACCTGCAAGAATTCCATCCGGAAGAGCTCTAGAGAATCCTTTCGGAAGACCTCCAAGGATTCTAAATGGAAGACTTCCAAAGAAGTCCTTCCTAAAGACCTATGGGGATTCCTTCCAGACAACCTTCAGACTTTTTTTTGGAGAAGACCTCCAGCGATTCTTTCCGGAAGACCTACAGAGATTCCTTCCAGGATGCCTTCTGAGATTCCTTCCAGAATACCTCCAGAGATTCCTTCCGGAAGCTCTCCAGGGATTCCTTCCAGAAGACCTACAGGAATTCCTTCCAGAAGACCTCCATGAATTCCTTCCGGAAGACCTTCTGGATTTGAGTTGGATTTGGATTGGATTGGATTGGATTGGATTTGGATTGGATTTGGATTGGATTTGGATTGGATTTGGATTGGATTTGGATTGGATTTGGATTGGATTTGGATTGGATTTGGATTGGATTTGGATTGGATTTGGATTGGATTTGGATTGGATTTGGATTGGATTTGGATTGGATTTGGATTGGATTTGGATTGGATTTGGATTGGATTTGGATTGGATTTGGATTGGATTTGGATTGGATTTGGATTGGATTTGGATTGGATTTGGATTGGATTTGGATTTGGATTGGATTTGGATTGGATTTGGATTGGATTTGGATTGGATTTGGATTGGATTTGGATTGGATTTGGATTGGATTTGGATTGGATTTGGATTGGATTTGGATTGGATTTGGATTGGATTTGGATTGGATTTGGATTGGATTTGGATTGGATTTGGATTGGATTTGGATTGGATTTGGATTGGATTTGGATTGGATTTGGATTGGATTTGGATTGGATTTGGATTGGATTTGGATTGGATTTGGATTGGATTTGGATTGGATTTGGATTGGATTTGGATTGGATTTGGATTGGATTTGGATTGGATTGGATTGGATTGGATTTGGATTGGATTTGGATTGGATTTGGATTGGATTTGGATTGGATTTGGATTGGATTTGGATTGGATTTGGATTGGATTTGGATTGGATTTGGATTGGATTTGGATTGGATTTGGATTTGGATTTGGATTGGATTTGGATTGGATTTGGATTGGATTTGGATTGGATTTGGATTGGATTTGGATTGGATTTGGATTGGATTTGGATTGGATTTGGATTGGATTTGGATTGGATTTGGATTGGATTTGGATTGGATTTGGATTGGATTTGGATTGGATTTGGATTGGATTTGGATTGGATTTGGATTGGATTTGGATTGGATTTGGATTGGATTTGGATTGGATTTGGATTGGATTTGGATTGGATTTGGATTGGATTTGGATTGGATTTGGATTGGATTTGGATTGGATTTGGATTGGATTTGGATTGGATTTGGATTGGATTTGGATTGGATTTGGATTGGATTTGGATTGGATTTGGATTGGATTTGGATTGGATTTGTCTCCTTGTCTTCTTGTCTTCTTGTCTTCTTGTCTTCTTGTCTTCTTGTCTTCTTGTCTTCTTGTCTTCTTGTATTCTTGTCTTCTCGTCTTCTTGTATTCTTGTCTTCTCGTCTTCTTGTATTCTTGTATTGACGGATTCCATGTCAAATTGGTCAGTCACAGAACACGACCATCTTCGATTTGGATTAAATTTTGCACATGTTTTTGATTTGGCAGAATAAGTGTTTTCCATAGAAAAATTGATCATTTTGACTCAAGTGTAACTTTTGAAATTGGCCTATATATTATTGCATGCAACTTAATTGAAAAATTCTAATTCTGAAACGGTTGATATTAGAGAATAATGTTCTTTGAGGAAGTTGTAGTGAACCGTTTGGACTATAAGAAAAAAATATACACTGAAAAAATATTGTATTTATTTTCATAGAAAAATGAAAAATAAAACTTGAATTTTAAATTACACAAAACCCCATTTTTGATATTTTTTCAATTTTTACCATAGAATCTTGATAATGAAAAGATGTTTGGGACAAAGTTTCATGATGGAGAAATTTTTAATAAAAAAGTTTTTCTAAGAACAACTTTTGGTCGATTTTCAAAATTTTGATTTTTTGTCAAAATAAATACGTTCTGATGATACAGTAAGCATCTTGAAATGATTCTAAGCCATAATGATCATATGAATAATTTCTCTAGAAGTAGCCATTTTCGAATTATATTGAGTTTAATACAAAAAATATTATTTAAATATTAAAATAGGCCATTTTCATAAGTTATTCGCGATTCTCCATTAATAATAATACGTTTTCGAGAGTAAAGACTATATTTCTTTTCACTTATTTAATTTCCCTGTTGGAGAATCACGAATAACTAATGAAAATGGCCTATTGCATGCAATAATTTATAGGCCATTTTCAAAAGTTACACTTGAGTCAAAATGATCAATTTTTCTATGGAAAACACTTATTCTGCCATACCAAAAACATCTGCAAAATTTAATCCAAATCGAAGACTATCGAGCATTTTTTATTTTTTTCGACTCATTCTGGATGGAATTCGTCTATTCTTGTCTTCTTGTCTTATTGTCTTCATGTCTTCATGTCTTCTTTACTTCTTGCCTTCGGAAGACTTCTAGGGATATTATCCAAGGACTTCAAAGAATTCCTTCAGGAAAACCTCTTGGGATTCCTCCCGGAAGACCTCTTGGGATTTTCCGGTAGACCTACAGGGATTTCTTTCAGAAGACCTCTAGAGATTCCTTCCGAAAGACCTCCAAGGATCCCAATTGGAAGACTTCCAAAGAAGCCCTTCCGTAAGATCTATGGAGATTTTTTTTTTTCAGAAAACCTACAGGCTCTCCTTCCTGAAGACCTCCAAGGATTCATTCCGGAAGACCTCCAGAGATTCCTTCCGGAAAACCTCTAGAGATTCCTTCCAGAAGACCTCCATTACGGATTTCTTCCTCCAGAGATTCCTTGCGGAAGACTTCCAGGAATTCATTCCGGAAGACCTCCAGAGTCTCCTAAGAGAACTCCTCCAGGAATTAATTGCAGAAGACCTCCAGGGACTCAAACCTCCAAGGATTCCTTACGGAAGACCTCCAGGAATTTCTTTCTTAAGTCCTCCAGGAATTCTTTCCGGAAGTCCTCTAGAGATTTCTTCTGGGAGAGTACCAGGGATATCGTCCATAAACCTTAAGGAATTTCGTCCAGGAGATCTTCAGACTTTCTTCCTGAAAAACCGCCAGGAATACTTTCGTAAAATTTCCAGAGATTCCTTTAGAAAGACCTCAAGAAGTTCGTTCCGGAACACCTCAAGGGATTCCTTTTGGAAGATCTCCAGTAATTCGAGTAACTTGAGAACGAACTCCTAGTATTCCTTTAGGAAGACTTCCAGGGATTCCTTCCGAAAACTTCCAAGGTTTCCTTCAGGTTGACTTCCTGGAATTAGTTCAGGAAGATCTGTAGGTATCCATTCCGGAAGAACCCTTTCCTTCAGGAAGACCTCTAGGGATTTTTCCGGAAGAGCTCCAGGGATTCCTTTCGAAAGACATCCAGAGATTCTTTCCAAGGACTTCCAAGAATTCCTTCAGGAAGACCTGCTGGGATTCCTCCCAGAAGACTTCTTGTCATTTTTAGGAAGACCTCCAGGGATTCATTTTGGAAGACCTCCAGGGATTTTTTTCAAGAAGACCTTCAGGGATTCCTTCCGAATGACGTTCAGGGATTTCTTCCAGAAGACCTTCATATTTTTTTTTTTGGAAGATCTGCGGAAATTCCATCCGAAAGCCCTCAAAGGATTCTTTCCGAAAGACCTCCAGAGATTCCTTCCGGTAAACCTTCGATTCCTTTCGGAAGAGCTCCAAAGATTCCTTCCAGAAGACCTCCAGGGATTCATTCCGGAAGACCTCCAGAAGTCATCCAGGAATTCCTTGCGGAAGACCTCCAGTAATTCAAACCTCCAAGGATTCCTTCCGGAAGACCTCTAGGAATTCCTTCCCGAAGTTGTCCAGGGATTCTTACCGGAAGACCTCTGGAGATTCCTTCTGGAAGATTTCCTTGGATATCTTCCGGAAAACCTAAAGGAATTTCTTCCAGCAGACCTTCAGACTTTCTTCCTGAAAGACTGCCAGGGATACTTCCGCAAAATTTCCGGGGAATTCTTCCGGAAGACCCCCAGGGATTCTTTTAGATAGACCTCCAGAAATTTCTTCCAAAGCACCTACAGGAATTCCTTTTGGAAGACCTCAAGTAATTCGAGTAACTTGAGAAAGAACTCCAAAGACTCCTTCCGGAAAACTTCCAGCGATTCTTTCCAAAAACTTCCAAGGATTCCTTCAGGAAGATCTCCTGGGATTCCTTCAGGACGATCTCCAGGGATCCATTCCGGCAGGCCTCCTTCCTTCCGGAAGAACCCTTTCCTTCCGAAAGACCCCTTTCCTTCCGGAAGACTGCTTTCCTTCCGGAAGACCCCGTTCTTTCCGGAAGACCTCTAAGGATTTTTCCGAAAGACCTCTAGGGATTTTTCCGGAAGACCGCCAGGAATTCATTTAAGAACACCTCTAGAGATTCCTTCTGGAAATCCTCCAGAGATTCCTTCCGGAAGACCTCCAGAGATTCCTTCCAGAAGACCTCTGGATTTCTTCCAGAAGACCATCCGGGATTCCTTCCGGAAGACCTTCAGGGATTTCTTCCAGAAAAGCTCCAGGGATTCCTTCCGGAAGGCTTCCAGGGGTTCCTTCCGGAAGACCTTCAGGAATTCCTTCCAGAAGACCTTCAGAAATTTCTTCTGGAAGACCTTCCGGAAGACCTCCGGAGATTCCTTCCGGAAGAGCTCCAAGGATTGCTTCCGGAAGAAATCTAGAGTTTTTCTTCCGGAAGTTCTCCAGGGATTCTTTTCGGAAGACCTTTTGGGGATATTGGGAAGGGACAAATAAACAGCAAACATTTTCGACCGCAAAACTGTTTATGAAAAGTCTTCTGAATCCTCTCAAATATTCAGCAGTTAACTAACAATTGACAGAGAAAAATATCTACGCTCTACAAGAATCGGTTTTTGCCCAAATCTTCAAATGACAATCTCTAGCTTTTGCCTGACCTTCCGGTAAAGCCCATGGAATAATTTCCGGTAAAACCATTTTATTGCGAAACTCTCTACCCTCTGAGGGAGGTACACTTCTCAAATCAAAAAGCATTTTCCATAAATATGATATTTGACTGTTGCTTGGCAGCGGCTGCTGTCTCCCACGTCTGAACCTAGTCTATCGAAAGCCTAACACCGAGCAAAAGGTTTCCGGGTGATGCGATGGTGAAAAGCCGTGAAAACTCCGACAAAGATCCGGTGGAAAACGTAAACTTTTCCTTCTTACTTGCCCGAATCGTTCAGCATCCCACTCACTCTCTCCATTTGCCTACCGTTTCACAGTGGTCTATCTATTACAATTTTGTGGTAAAAACTCCGCATTTTTGATTTATTACTATTTTAAGCCATAAATAGCGTTTAGAAACATATTTTAGGATTGAAGACTATCTTAAGCGTTGTCACAATTTTTTGAGCCTAATAGAATCAAATTTTAATAAAATTGATGCTATTCATACATTTTGAGCTCTGAATTAAAAAAAAAAACTAATTATTTGGCACATTGAGATAAGAGGAATCTCCTTATTATATGTACCTACAATAAAATTTAGAATCAAGGATGCTGAATCTAAGTAAGTATGGGGACGGACCTGGTGTAGTGGTAGAACACACGCCTCTCACGCCGAGGACCTGGGATCAAATCCCATCCCCGAGATAGTCACTTAGAAAAAAAAAATCAGTGACGACTTCCTTCGGAAGGGAAGTAAAGCCGTTGGTCCCGAGATGAACTAGCCCAGGGCTAAAAATCTCGTTAATATAGATAGAAAGATAGAAAGAAAGAAAGTTAGTATGAGTTTTCAACCCAATAGAATAAGTATGTTGGAACCTAAATTACCATGGATTTTGGACAAGATGAGGTTATCGAGTTTTGAGTTAAATATTAAGGTTTTCGACATGTGCAGCTAATAAGCGTTAAAATATGGTAAAACTTTCGTTTTGAATTATCGTATGGTTTTGACTATCTGATAACGTAGATTTATGTATGACTTCGATTTTCAAATGAAAACTATGTTTGGAAAATTGGTTTTTATCAGCTTTTCGACAAACTGGGCCCCTCTGCGTTTGTACCCTTCACTTGGATTGACCGTGTCTTTTTCGGTGGTTGTAACCGAACGGAAAGTTACAACATCTGACTGCAGCAGAGCGCCCATTCAAACGAGCAGAAAGGTCGACGAAAAACAATTTCCTGGAATTTTTGTGCTAAAATCAGTCTACGGTGCCAGTCCTTTCGGTGCAAAAGTGGGAGGGACCAAGGGAGTGGGGAGGCGACTTTCCCCGGATGCCGAGCAGAAAATGTTACACGTGCACATCGTCAAGGAAAACATTGTTCCGAAGCCATCCTTTTTCATGTTTATGGTGGCAGGTAAAGAACACCAGCGCTGAATGGCTGGCGCATCCTCAATGTCGGGGATTTCTTGTATTTTTTCCCGTTTAGCGGTTTCCACGAACAGAATGTGGGTTAAGCCCGGCACCCCGGGGGAAGTTTCTCCATGACAGAACGGACCTCCGATAATCCAGTCTGATCACGATGCACGAGACAGGATGCGGAGGTTATATCGCAGGTAGCTAAGCTCTGCTGGTCCAGATTTTCTTTTCTTGACTAAATGGATTCTTTCTCCGGATCCCGACACATTATTAAATCTTGGAAGTTTAAGGGTGGGTCGGGGCATTGTCTCGATTTCTTAACGAGGGTGCTCGGGTTCTGTTCGGGATGGCATCATTTTGATAGGCATATATCTGTTTTGCTTTTGTTGGAGGAGATTTATCGGTTAAGCTTAGGAGTATGAATAATGTTCCTGTAACAACCAGTTCAGAGGGCTAGTCTTTGGAATGACATTCTTATAAAAATATACAGTCTGACATCTATTTACGTTTATTTAAGTTGGTCGTAGAAAAAATTACTAGAGAAAGTGGGACCCTAGAAGAATTATCGTTATTTCCAGAAAAATTATACCTGTTGAAAATAAATAAATACAACACAGTGAACCTTCAACATATGGACTGCAATTTTGTTGAACAAACCGTGTCAAAATATTTATCCAATTTTAGTTATGACAATTTTGAAATAAGTTGTCTTCAACGAACTTTTTCCGAACCAGTAAGGCAAGAGTTCAAATCTAGTGTGGAGCACAAGTTCTGAAATGCCAAATATTGCTACTTTTATGAAAGAATTCGTTAAAGCAGCCGTAAACTCTTGGATACAGAATAATACTCTATAATTTTTTAACAAAAAGTTGCCCGAAACATGATTTATTTTAGTATACTAAAAATAACTGTTTTTTTGCCACACTATGCTGAAACGTGAAAATTTTCGGACCCATTTATTTTATTACCCATTTTATTCTACAAGATAATATATGACTCGAACTTTTGTCCCTGTGGCACCGGGGTGCATAATTCAGCACCTCACCAGTGTACGCAGCATACCTCTTGCTGCCGACGACAAACACTACATATGCACCATACTTTTTCACCACTGAAAGCCATTTCCTGTAGATCATACCATAACAATCGAGCATATCTGCAACATAACAAAAAACATCAGTAAAACATTCTTATTTCATCAGAACAACTACTTACCATTACGATTGTTCAAGTTCAACACTTTCATTAATGATTACCTTTCTTGCATTGTACCATTGTCTGACCATTGTCATTGAGCCACCAATTCATTAATTGTATGAATAACAGCTACACTTATGGAAAATTCCAAGCAATTAGATAGAAAAGTGCGGAGTGTAAATAGGACATACTTCGTTACAGAGCGTTAATGATTAAGGGGTCGCAATGATTGACTAAGGTTAAGTAGCCCGTCATTCATTTTGGCAGCAATGATGACTTTTCAGCTTGCATTTCAAAGTGATAAAACTCAGTCTTGATAGTTTATATTGTCTTGAAAAAGTATCACTGTACGCGCCAACATGCATAAAGGATGCTGATACTTTTTCAGCTGTGTCAGTGCAAATCCAACTGATTTTCTTTGATTCGAAATCGTGAGATGAATTAGCAACAATCATCAACGACTCGTACAAATTTCAATGACGGCCTACTTCGCCTTAAGTGATTAATGATTTAATTCAATTTTATCATGATTAATGATCATGATCGATGATAAAATTTTTGAAGTCATAATTATTGATTGTAATTGATGATTAAGCCAAAGTATGAATAATAATTATAAATAGTTATGAAAGAATTTCAATTTAAGATGATTAATGATTATGAATAGCTTAGCTTAGCTTAGACTGACTACCCATATCAATGGTTGCTATTCCGTGATTTACCTAAGTCAGTGAAAATGCACAAAGAATCAACTAGAAGATCGGCTGGGATTGGCCATAATCTTCTTCAGTGTGCATAATTCAGTGCCTCTATTTATACAGGGTCTATAACGGCTACGTCCTTCCAGTCAGGTGGGATTGGGGGAAGGAATGTTAGTGTGTAACCTTTGCTATTTGGAGACCGTGTTTTCCTCTGCATCTCCACAAAGGTTACTCGGAGGGCTGTTTGTTAATGGGGAGGATCGTTGGGTCACAGGATTCACTTTGATAAGTGTTTAGACCATGATAAATAATTATAGGTGAGATATAAACATGCTTATATGTAAATATAATATTTTCATTTGACATGAACAATACCTATGTAGAGAAAAATTATGCCGACACTTGACGTGACGAACCTTTCAAAGTTTGTTGAATAAAGTAAATTTTTCGCAAGTCTACACTCGTAATGTCGAACCATTCAAAGTTTTTTTTTTTTTTAATTACAAAAATAAAGGTAAAAGGAAAAAGGTGTTTTGGAAAAAAATAGACATAAATAATTTATGAATCAGAGTTCATATCGACACTCACAGTGACGAACCTTTCATAGTTTGTTGAAAAATCATATTTACGTCTCACCGTTGTAACGATTAAAGGTGCAGTCATACATATTTTATAGATTAGAAATAGTAGCACAAAACGAACTCACCAATTGATCCGTCATCCTTGAGCAGCAACAATCCACTTTCAGCTTCACTAGTTTGCTCGGCTATATGAAAGCACTCAGAGGAAATAGGCGCGCGACCCGAGAGGGAAAATAACGGACGACTGCTCGGGCTTTCTCGACGCACTGCCCAGGAGCAAGCGCCAACGTCGAAAGATCAAAAAGAACTAATCGAATGCGGCACTTTTTCACTTTACTCGACCGATGCGCGACATGTTTGATCCTGCCCTCATCGCCCGCCCCCGCAGAAGCAAGCGCCAAGGTCGAAGGATCAAACACAACTCATAGATGATTAATGATCATGAGTAGTGGTTAAACTCAGTATGATTAGTGATTATGATTAATGATTATGATTAACCCTTTGAACAAAATTTTAATTTTCAAAGTAATACTTTTTTTATTTATCATTTTGAAAACGTCGCGACCTATACATATCTTGTCCAGCACGTCGTTGGCGAGTAGTGTGTGGTCTTTATATACCTAATTACTAATGCGCTCTTGGCTAGGCATTTAAATGCTATGATTTCACAGATAGCAACTCCATGGTATTATGAAATCTTTCGAAACTCTCTGAATAAATTCCTGCAGGAACCACTGAAATAGTTGTTTGATGCAATAACTCGAGCAAATCTTGGAAAAATAAATAAAGGTCGTGGAGCAATGATCAACACATTTATTTCGTCTTCAGAGGAGTTGTTCGAGATGTTGAAGTCCTTCTTAAGAAAGTAACGCTTTTGTTATTATTCTGCCTAGCATTGAGAAAGTTTTTCTTTTTTTTTTCACAAAAGTGACGATACATCAATAGTGTTTTTCTTTTTTGTTAATTTGTAGATAATTTCACGTGCATTCAATTTAAAGAGGTATGATTCATTTTTGTGAACGACTACATAAACTAGGTTTTGGTTATATCTTTAATCTGAATATTTTTTATATTTTTCTCATGTAGTACGAAATTGTTTGAATCGCATTTCTTTTGATGCTATCAAATATGTATCTCTTATATTTTCGGAGTTGTGTGGTAGTTTATGCTGAAAGATCGAATATTTGAAAGTGTTCTATCATTCACTTTTTTAAAGGCATTGTTCTTCTTCTTTCTAGCATTACGTCCCCACTGGGACTGAGCCTGCTTCTCAGCTCAGCTAGCTCTTATGAGCACTTCCACATTTTTTAACTGAGAGCTTACTGTGCCAATGACCATTTTTGCATGCGTATATTGTGTGGCAGGTATGAAGATACTCTATGCCCTGGGAAGTCGAGAAAATTTCCATCCCGAAAAGATCCTTGATAGGTGGGATTCGAACCCACGACTCTCAGCTTGGTCTTGCTGAATAGCTGTGCGTTTACCGCTACGGCTATTTGGGCCGCTGGGCATTGTGCAATGATGGAATGGGAGTTCTTGTACCGTTCTGTACAGCATTTACGAGATCACACGTATACCCGACCAGTGGATAATAAAAGCATTGTTACAGAGCTTGTTACTCAGATTCCCTGCACGTATTGTCTAACAAAATAAATATAATTTTGGCTGGTTGGTAGTTAAAATATCAAGAATTATAACAAAACATCCTTTACATTAAAAAAATAAACAACATGTTTTGTAATTTAAACAAAAATTTAAATCAATATGTTTAACATTGAACAAAAATAATTCAATGTGTTCTTTTTCATTGCCAAATTTGTTATTTTCAGACATAAGATAAAATTTGTCATGTATAAGCAATTGCCTTGTGTATAGGGGTCATTTTTTTTTCTGGCAGCTCCACTGCATCATATAAATAAAACAACGAAAATAGATAATATTTAAGTTATTTTATTGCAAATTTGGATTTTTCTTTTTTTTCGATTATCCGCAGTGAAAAAAAATCGGTACTCCGGATAATCGAGTCCGACCTGTATTTTAAATTTTCATACAAAATATCTGACCATAGGGGAGGGGGTTCAACTATCCCTCAAATTATCTTACGTAATTAATGGACGGCCCCTTATGTCGAGGCATCTATAGCCCAAATGATAAATGATCGCAATCGATTTAAAAAAAATAATAGCGTTGCGTAAAGTGTTATCGTTAAAGAGATGATAATGATTTATAGCTAAATTTAGGCATAAACATAGTGACTTTCTTCGGGTTCTGCTTTATCGACCTCTAAAGGATTGATCATGACCAAAACATATGTATGTTTTTTCGTACAACTTCATTTTTTAATATTATTTTGGGTACAGCATAGCATAAACTGACTGTACATGTCAATAGTTGCTACTCCGTGATTGATCAGAACTGGTAAGAATTTCACTACGATCCAAATGAATAATGGATGAAAGATTCAGCTTACTCTCAAAGCATAATATTAGCAGATATAATATTATTGATTGATAACGGCGCCGGCAATGGATGGGAAAGGAATGTTAGGGTGTAATGATTGTTGCTTCTAGAGATCGAGAATAGCTCTGCATTTCCACAATCACCACGGGAAAGGTGTCTTTTAGTGAGAGAGGAAAAGATCTGAGAGTCACCTTTGGTCAGTGATGCAATCCATGGATAAGGAGGAAAAATACAAGTTATACTTAAAGTTTTGCATTTTTGAAGTTTTTGGTAAAAAATACGTCAACATCCATGATGTCGAACCATTTAAAAAATGTTTTTATCATGACGAAAATAGATAAATATATGTAGGGTAGGTTATGGACATAATGGACAAGTTATGGACATAATGGTTCCCTATTTCGCCATACGTGATAATTTGATTATCTTCAAATTTTTAATTATTCTGTGTTTTCATGTAGCTTAATATAGAACATATCTTGATGTTAACACATTAAAAAATATTGAAAATGTGATAGCCATAACTAGTACACTTTACCTTTACATTTCAAATTATATAAGACAGGAATAATGCTGACACTTGTGGTGACGAACCATACAAAGTTTGTTTGAATAGTACATAAAAGTAACGCTGTCATGAAAATACACTACCCATCATTAATACGGACTCACTAAAATAAGTATTGCAACACTCAGTTGAATATTGAATCACCCTGAAAAGTTTAGCATCACCTCAAAACAGGTAATTTCACTTTGCTATATCTCGAGATCCTTACGACTTGCAAAGAAGCGATCTCCACGGAAATCGAACAGTTTAGTTCGCGATTTTGCCGCTAGGTGGCGCTAGTGAGCATGCAAAATTGAGCATTTCAAACTAGTTCTAGCTTGTGATCCATAAGAGATAGAAAGTTCGAGTCTTCGGCAAAGTTTCTCAGGGGTTCAAGGACATCCGGAAAGCGAACAGTTTAGTTCGCGATTTTGGCGCTAGTGAGCATTTCAAACTAGTTCTAGCTTGTGATCCATAAGAGATGGAAAGTTCGGGTCTTCGGCAAAGTTGCTCAGGTGTTCAAGGACATCCGGGAAGCGAACAGTTTAGTTCGCGATTTTGCCGCTAGGTGGCGCTAGTGAGCATGCATTCAAAAATGAAGTGTCACATGACATGAATCATTCGGATATAAAGCGAATCATATCTGAATAAATTGAACAAGAATGTAATCGGTCCTGAATTACTTGTGTATGAAGTGAATATTACCTTAACCTTAGTAAGGACCTTGGGTCTTTTTCGAACCGTTTCAAAATTCAAATCAATGTAACTTTTGATGGAAATAACCTAGCAATTTGAAACTTTCTGACAATTATTTTTTTGTATCATTAAAATTTTGAATGACCCATAGGGAAGCTTCCATAAAAAAAGTTACAAATTGTGATTAAGGGTCGTTTTCGACCCGAAAATCCAAACAGCTCGCAAAAATCAGTGTGTTGGCCGAATTTAGTTCTGTTGGGTTTAAATGAAGGGCACACATGTCTAGTTTCAGAAACCCTCCCGGAGATCCGGATTTGGTCACTGTGGCCACCGGGAACCTGCTACAGATGAAAAAAGTCCCTTTAGATACCCTTACTTTGACGACCTGTAGTTTCGTAACTAAACAAGTAATCTGAACCGTCCTCATATTGTTGAACAGGTATTCACGTGGACTGTTAATAGAGATTCTCAAATCGCTTAGTTATTCATACCCGGTTCTGGAAACCCGGAACATCCGAAAAGTAAGCTTCAATCGCAGTTCTGTATATGTAATTCACATCGGTGCTATTCGGATGCTCACTAGCGCCACCAAGCGGCAAAATCGCGAACTAAACTGTTCACTTTCCGGATGTCCTTGATCCCCTGAACAACTTTGCTGAAGATCGCTTATTTGCAAGTCGTAAGGATCTCGAGATATAGCAATGTGAATGAACCTGTTTTGAGGTGATGCTAAACTTTTTGGGGGTGATTCATTATTCAGCTGAGTGTTGCAATATTTATTTCAGTGAGTCCGTATTTATGACGGGTAGTGTATGTGTCCTCTACTGAACACGAATAAATTTTTGCACTCACACAACGTGAACCGCAAAACTTTTCGTCGTCCCACCGTATGGCTTGGGCTTTCCAAAGCACTGCTCAGCAAAACGCGCGAAAACGAAAAACAAGAACAAACCCAATGCGTCCCGAAAATGAACCGTGTTGCTTGGACTTTCCGAATCACTACCAAGCAAAACGAGCGCGAAAACGAAAAACCTTTGTTCAACTTCATGTTGGGTATAAGGTACACAGGGGCAAGTTGAAACGGCAGGGATAATATGAAATGGCAAGGTATCATGGTGAAACTTTATAATGATGATAAATTTAAGTACAGAAGCAGTAAGTTTACAGATGAAGCTAACTTTTACAGAAGAAAAACATGCTAAAATCCATTGCTTTCATTTTTAAAACTTCGCATTTCATCCTGCCCCACCCGTTTTAACTTGCCCCGGTGTACCTTAAATCAATAACTAATCACTAAGAATTGTTTTAATACATTCCCTGACCAGTGTATTAGAACAAAGTAATATCACAATTATATCAAGATTTGTTACAAATAATGAATTTTGTTTCATTTATGTTAGAATCTGAAATGTTTATGATGATGATTTGGTTCTACCATCTATTGTAGCAAGGCATCTGCCTATAGCACTGGAATAATCTGAAAAGCGATTTGATCAAGATTGTGCTGTTGTTCGTAAGCAGTCAGTCTCCTGTATGAAGGGCCAAAAACGGATGTGCGGACCCGCAAGCAGAGACACTTGCACGAAACCCGCGATAGGGAAAAAGAATCTCTTTCCAGAAGAAAGTTTTCACGAACAATTGTACAATCAAGCCCTCGATTGACAGAATACTCCCAATAGATGGGGTCGAAGAGCCCGCCCTCAATCCACGAAATGTTAACAACAGGGAGGAGGCAGTCCCAAGCTCCCTGTCCAAGTCGCTTCATTCGGGTGCCCTGGTGGTCCCTCCCAACCTAGTTATATATGATATAAAAAGATAAATAAATACAATATAAATTAGAACAATCTCACCAAGTTAGGTGGAACCCCATGCAGATTTGTAACACTTGATGAACTGGATGAACTCTCCGATGATCAATGATGGTTTGATTTTTCTTAAGGTTTCCAATTTACACTATATGCTATACTGCACTCGCGAAACATTTCATTAATGATTGTGTTTACTTCACGCAAAATTTAATAAGATTGAGATTTCTTACGCGCCATACAATATTTTTTTTTATTTTCATACAGAAAATGGTCACAAAAATGTGTTACGTGAATAATGGACAGTCCCTTAATGGTAGGAAATGTAGATCTAAAACTGCAAAATATTTATTTTGCATTTATTTTCTTCCGGATATCCTGTAATGTAGTGACGACCCACGCGATTCAACAAGGCGTCACAATGTCACATATATGCTTATATGCAAATCGCACGATGAACGCCTCACGCCCCACTTGACGCGCCGCGTTACTATGTCGTCGGCCTACAGCTTTAGGTTGCTCCACTTCTAACACCACATTTCGTCGTTGTCATGACAACATAACGCTTGATGCGCTAAGTTTCACGCACACACACTTACTGGTCCGAAGTACCCATTGCTTCCAGAAAATTCGATGCTCACTTCAAACACATGATTTTACATAAATTCTTGAATGAAACGACCATATTACGAAATATTTATGAAATGCTGTAAATGACAACTGACAGCAATTCATTCAACACCATTGAACCCCATTACAACAACATCATTCAAGCTTCAAATAAAGAAACCCCTCTCTTCACTCCACCAGATTTTTTTTTCACTTCACATCGGCCAAGCCATTACAAAATCGATTGAACACCTCGAAAATACCATAATTTCACAATTTTTCACTAAACACTATGAAAATTCATTCCTATATCCACCGACACGCACTATCCGCTACTTTTTTTTAGAAATTTCTACCATATTATCGAGAACAATGCATTTAAAAGAGGAACCGCTTTCGCGCACGTCTTCGCCGCCTGAACACCATCGTACTCCAGTTGTTAGAATCTGAAATGTTTATTGGCATAAATTGAACAAATGTTGCCCTAATTTCTTTGGACACCCACATAAGGCTCCTCTGGGATTATTTACTGACATTCTCAGCAGAGGTGGTCTATGAATCACGTGGTAATTTCCCCCTTACTTCCAGGCCTCTCCGTTTCATTGTCTGGAGTGGTACCCGTGGTGGACCCTTCTTCACCCATAAATGACCACGAGTTTTATGGACGGCCCCGTAGTTTTGCTTCAGTGTTTATCGACCAGTTTCAATAGATCCTACAATATCAAGTTATAGAGAGTTGGCTGTATTACGAATATACATAATATATAATCGGCCTAAAAGTGACTAATGAACTATTTATTATACGACTTATTAATTAATTGTAACTATATAGAACTATATATGATTTCAAACAATTAAGAAAACACGGAATATACATTTTTTTATTCGTGGAATACTTCTTCCAAAAAAAAAACACCATATATTACAGAACCTAGTTTAAATAAATATCCATACACCATAACATTACATTGAAATGTCAACAATTGATTATACTTCAGATACAATTCCTTCATCCCCGCAGGACAGAATTCGATCAGTCCCACACAATCCAACTTAAACGCTCACTGAATTTCAAATGTGGATGACAACCAGCCGTAGGCAGAGTTATCTTATCACATCCAATATTGACATTTTGTCGAGAACAAACGGTCGTTCATGCCTCCAAACATGTATGGGGAGAATGTTCTAATACGCACCTATTAAGCATCGCGTAAACCCATGTTCTAAATCGATTTTGTGAAATGATTCGTCGTTGACAGTCCTCTCCTACTCACCCATATGTTTCGTGCGTTCAGTTTGCATAGAATCCATTAGAAAAAAACGAAAGTTAACTCGCTACAATTGTCAAAGCCACCATCACCATATTTTTCTCTCTCGGAACCGGCCGTCAGGGCAATGCCGGTCCAGTGTTGGACAATGTCTCCTGGTCGGCGTTTAATAACAGCACCCATCAGCCAGACAGCTGTGTTGGTTTAGTGTCCATGTTTGTTCAGTCCTTTCGAACCATTCACCGTCTGTTATCCCGTGCGGCACCACTCCTGATAGCTATCACCTCTTCTCCGATAGCGCCGCTGATTGTGGTGTTAGGTCACACAAAGCCAGACGAACGCTTTACCGCCAGTCAGTGACACATTCTAGCTAGCAGAATCTCTCGCGGGAATCATCCGGAATAGGCTATCGTACATCCGTGTCAGGATAGCAAAACAGCAGAAAATCGGTTCCACAAAATACAAAACACACTGGTTGGACAAAGAAATGTAGCTAGAGATTTTGGAAATTCTATCAAAATATCGTCAAATAATACAGAAATCTTCAAACGGTTTCCAAATCGATCCATCATCATTATTTGTTATAAAAGACATTTTTTTTTTCATTTCAAGCAGCTTTCGCTCAACTCAAAAGTCTCTCCAAATTCAAGTAAAGCGCATCCTGTTTAGGTGAATTGAATGAAAACTCTAACAAAAACTAAACAGCAAGCGAGAAACAAGAAACGTACAAGCAATGCATGTGCCTTCAAAATAATCAAATAATCTCTTCAGTGTCAAACCTAAGGGGTTTTCACAGTGTACGTTGTGCTTTATGTCTTTGCCGTCTTTGGATCGATGTCTACCTGTTCCTATTTTCCTTTGTGTTGTACCGGTTTGTCAACAATTCCGGATGTAATTTATAATCCGGATACTCGACTTCTAATAGTGATGTTTAATGAAAATCACTCAAATTTCTTCACATGGTGATCAATTCTTCTACGATTTAAGTCTTCTATATTGAAAAGTTGTGCAAATATCAAATCTCATCTTTGAAACTGCCACTGTTTGGAATATGAGTCATGTTTGGAATCTAAGATAAAACGGTAGTTGACAAACACTCAAACTGGCTAAGTTCTGGCAGTTTCTAGGTATTAAATAGACAAATTCATCTTTAGCATAAACAATTAATTCCGATACATTTTGGACTTGGATTTTGGAGAACTTTATTTGCCAAAGTTATCATTTTTGCATTCGTATATCATGTGATAGGTACGACGGTACTCAATGCCCAGGGAAACCAAGGTAACTTCCATTACGAAAAGATCCTAAACCGACCGGGAGTCGAAACCATACATACACGCATGGTTTTGCTTTATAGCCACGGACTCTAACCACAAAAGAAGGCCCTGAGTTCTATCAGGTTATTTACTACGGATTCCTCCTGGAATTTATTAAGGGTTTCTACCAGATTTTTTTCAAAGAATGCCTCCCGAAATTGCTCAAGGAATCAATCCCAAAATTCCACAAGGAATTCCTCCCAAAATATATCCAGGGATTCTTGGGGGTTATCAAGAATTCATCCTGGAATTTTACCAGAAATTGATTTAAAGAACATCACCAGCAATAAAGGAATTCACCAGTATGTTCTTCAGTGATTTTATCAGGCATTCTTCCTGGGATTAAAAAAAATGAATTTCTTCAGGGACTCCACCAGAAATTCCTTCAAAAATTCCGCTAGGATTTCCTCTAAGGATTCAAACTAGAAATCTCCGACACAAATCCTCCAGGAATTTCTGTAAGAATTCCACCAGGTTTCATCTAGAATTCACCCAGGTAATTTTCCAGAATTTCCATCAAGAAAACGTCTGAAGATTTCAGCTAGGATTTTCTTAGGGATTCCATTAGAAATTCTGTCAAAGACTCCACAAATACTTTTCCGATGATTCAGAGGTTCATCATCCAAAACATTCAAGGACTCTGCCCACAAGGAAGTTCTAAAGGGATTTGGGCACAATTTCATATGAAGATTTCACGAGTCATTTCTTCAGAGAGGTCACCAATAGTTTCACTTATTATTTCAGAATAATTTTTCTAGAGAGGAGATTTTTAAGGAATTTCAAAACTAGTTCCTACAGAAGAATTCCTTCCAGAATGAGTCGAACAAAAATAAAAATCGTGCTCGATAGTCTTCGATTTGGATTAAATTTTGTGCATGTTTTTGGTATGGTAGAATAAGTGTTTTCCATAGAAAAAATTGATCATTTTGACTCAAGTGTAACATTTGAAAATGGCCCTTTAAATTTTTGCATGCAACTTATTTGAAAAATTCTTACTCCGAAACTAATGATTTTAGAGAAAAATGTTCTATGGAGAAGTTGTAGTTAACCGTTTGAACTATAAGAAAAAAATGTACACTAGAAAAATATTTTATTTATTTTCATTGAAAAATCAAAAATTAACCTTGAATTTCAAATTACGCAAAAACCCCATTTTAAATATTTATAAATTTTCACCATAGAATCTGGATAGTAAAAAGATGTTGGAGACAAAATTTTTATGATGAAGAAATCTATATAAACAAAAATGGAATGGTGTTTGTATGTCACGAAATGGCTTACGAACGGGTTAATGGATTTGAATGATTACTTCTCCGTTTTGCTCATCAGGGGATCCGACGTGTTTGTGTGTATACAAATCCCAGAATATTTACCGGGAAAGCCGGAAAAACGAGATTGGACGAAACTGTCATTTTTTATGGTACGATCCTTAGCGTATTCAACAGCCTACTTGATGGCAAGACGAAGTTTGCCGGGATCACTAGTTTTTAATAAAAAAGTTTTTCTAACAACAACTTTTGACCGATTTTCAAAATTTGGATATATTGTTCAAATAAATTCGTTTTGATGATACAGTAAGCATCTTGAAATGATTCTAAGCTATAATGTTTGTATGAATAATTTCTTTAGAAGTAGCAATTTTCGTATTAAATCGATTTTAATGCAAAAATATGATTTAAATATTATAAAAGGCCATTTTCATAAAATATTCGCGATTCTCCATCAAGGAAAATAAGTAAGTGAAAAGAAATATGGTCTTCACTCTCAAAAACGTATAATTTTTAATGGAGAAACGCGAATAATTTATGAAAATGACCTATTTTAATATTTAAACAATATTTTTTGCATTAAACTCGATATAATTTGAAAATGGCTACTTCTAGGGAAATTATTCATATAATCATATTGGCTTAGAATCATTTCAAGATGCTTACTGTATCATCAGAACGAATTTATTTTGACAAAAAATCCAAATTTTGAAAATCGACCAGAAGTTGTTCTGAGAAAAACTTTTTTATTAAAAATTTCTCCATCATGAAACTTTGTCCCAAACATCTTTTTACTATCAAGATTTAATGGTGAAAATTAAAAAAATATTGAATATTAAGTTTTTGTGTAATTCGAAATTAAAGTTTTATTTTTGATTTTTCTATGAAAATAAATAAAATATTTTTTCAGTGTATATTTTTTTCTTATAGTCGAAACGGTTCACTACAACTTCTTCATAAAACATTTTTCTCTAAAATCAACAGTTTCGGAGTTAGAATTTTTCAAATAAGTAGCATGCAAAAATTTATAGGCAATTTTCAAAAGTTATACTTGAATCAAAATGATCAATTTTTCTATGGAAAACACTTTTTCTACCATACCAAAAACATGTGCAAAATAATATCCAAATCGAAGATGGTCGGGTTCTGTGACTGACCGATTTGACATGGAATCCGTCTACAGTGTTAACACTAGAAACATCACCAGAGTTTCACCAGAATTCCTACCAGAGAAAACAACCCGAGTTTCGCCAAAAGTTCAAGCAGAAAATCATACAAGGGTTTTACCAGAATTTCCCTTCTTAGAATTTATTCAGAATTATCAGTAATTAACCCAGCAAATTTCCGAAGAGTCCACAAAGATTTTTTTCAGAAAAACCACCAATATTTCCGCGAGATAATCAATCAGGAATTCAGCGAATGGTCGAACTGAAAATTCTTCATTTCTTTACTCTAGGTGTTCCATCAGGAAGCTCTAACAAAACTCCAAAAGGTTATTCCCTCAAGGAAGCCACTGATATTTACTCAGGGGATTCAAGAAAGCATTTATCTAAATGCCTTCAGGTTGAATCCCTAAAGTAACAACTTGAAGATGTTTATGGAAATTTTCTGTGAAAATGATGGAGAAATGTGTTGAGAATGTTTTGGAGGAATAACCTAAGAAATCACTGGAAAAAATCCTAGAGAACTCGTTGGAGAATTTCTTAAACATATCTATAGAAAAACATTTGAAGCAACCTCTGAAGGAGTTTCTAAAACATTCTCTAAGGCTATTCTTGGTGGATTCCTTGGAAAATTCCTGCAAGAAATACTGGAAGCAATTAATGGATAAAATTCTTTGGTAATCCTCGGAGGAATTGCTGATAGACTTTTGAAATAATTGCTGAAGAATGCCCAGGACCAATGCCTCGTAGCGTTCCTTCAACGATACCAGAAGAAATCTTTTAAGGAAGCACTGGAAGAATTTGAAAAGAACTAATTGTAATTCCGAGTGAAATCCCGTGTAGGTGGTTTTGGTGAATTCTCTTGCAGTATTTCTTGTGGAATCCCTGGCGGCTTCCTTGATCCTTGATGAATAATTGGAGATATTCTGGGTAGAATCCCTGTTAGAATTCATGGAGTAAATCTCTGGAGGTGTTTTTGCAAGATTTTCTGAAAGAATTTCTAGAGAAAAAACGTGTAGGAACCCCTGAAAGTATGTTTGGATCAGTCGCTGAAGGATTTTATGGCGGAATCTGTGAAGGGGTTTCTAGAGAAATTACTAGAAGAATTTTGGAACATTTTTGGTAGGAGGAATTCCTAGCGGAAATGCATGGTGGAATTTTTAATGACACCCCTGTAGAAATTTATAAGGAGGGATTTCTTGAGCAATCTCTTAATGTCTGAAGGAATTCCTGGTGAAATCACAGGAAAAGAATCTGTTTAGAAAATCCTGAGAGTTCGCTGATGATACTTTTAAATATATATCTGGAGGATTTTTTTTATGGAATTATTGAAGCAAGCATAGGAAGAACTGCTATAGAAATCCCTTTGGGAGTTTTGGGATGCATCCGTGGAGAAATCTATAGACAAATTACTGGAAAGAATCGCTGAAGAAATTCCTGGTGGAATTTTTGATGGAGCATCGATGGAATTTGAGAAGGAATCCTTGAAGCCCTGGAAAAAGTCTAAGTGAAATCCCTGGGGGGTTTTTGATGATAAATTTCTTGATGAATCCCTGCAGAAGTTTCTGGAAGAATTCGTGATATGATTCCTGGAGTAATGCTTGAATAAATCTTTGGAACTAAATACTAGAGGAATTCCTGAAGGTATCTTTGAAGAAGTTGTTATAGAAATCTCTGAAATAATTCTTGGAGGCAGTAGAGGAACAAGCCCTGAAGAATGACTCAATAAATCACTTGCGGATTGATCTTTGAAAGAAATGAGTGGAAATCTGAATAATTTGTAGAGGACCATTTGAAGGAATCCTTTGAAGAATGTTTGGATGAATTCCTAAAGGTATGCCTAAAGGATGAACCCCGTAGAAATATCTGGTATAATCTCAGGAAGAATTACTGGTAGATTCCCTAGTAATCCCTGGAAAAACTCCAAAGTAGAATAACTATAGAAAACCACTTAAATATTCTGTTGGTAGAAATACTCATAGCCATTCCTATATCGATAACACAGCGTAACAAAAATGACATGTTTGCGTGTCTCAAAGATCAAATTATATGTCTCTAGTAGATTTAAAGTTGCTGAATCTGATGCCGTTCTCAGAAATGTTCCAGCACGTCACAGCTTTTAATTACAGGTCGCCAAAGTTGTATAAAACACTGATTTTATTGATGTTTACATGAAATTTAAAGTACAATTTATCTAACTCTTCTGTAATCAAATCCACCAAACATGCAAAATAGAACTTAAACTTTCATTTCAGATATAATTTGATTGATAATGCAGGACTAAATCTCGAATAAACCGATTTTTTCAACATGCTCGAAGTCTCTATACAAAATTCTTCGTTTCTTTTATATGGCAATATACAACATTATTCTAAACCATCAAAAAATAACTTTTCCGCATCGGAAGTGTAATAAACTTCGATAAAAAGTATTGTTATACACATAAATTTTGAATTCTGTGGCAAATTAGGCAAATAAATTTCCGTACAAGCTGGCAAACTTGCATGCAAGTTGTCTGAAATAGTCAATTTTCGCATTTTCAACAGACAATATCTCAAAACTAGACATGTTATGATATTTCTGAAAACGACAATGGTTTCAGCAAGCCTCAATTAAGTTAATAGCGGTATATTAATGCTGGAGGCAAAAACGTGTTCCGCAGTGTAACTGCTCATAATAATCCCTCTAATAATTTAGAAGATTTATCAATATGTGCGCTTTTTTGCAAACTTTTGAACTAGCTGACATACGAAGAGTCCATTAATTAGAGGAAACCAGAACAACCACCCCTTGTTTTATCATATACTAGTGATCAGTGACATAAAATTGGAATTCTAACGATGTGTGCTGATGATGGCCTGGTTTCAGCGAGAATTGCTCTCCTGTATCCGGTTCATGATAACTTTGTACAGAGCTTTGCGAACTATACACAGTAAAGATATCCTTTTTTGGAACTTTTATTAAGATGTTGTGCATTCAAGTTCGCGGTAAACGTTCTCATAAACTTCTAACATTTATACTTACTTGAGAAGGTTTCTTCATCAATCACAACTAAATCACACACAAACAAAATCGACACATACATCATTCTCATTCCATCCCAAAATCTTGTTTTGAGTTTTATATGATGATACCCAACTTCTCCGAACCGTCTCTATTGTTAACACAGGTCAAAGCGGTTTACTCAGAAGATAGCCTCCCCCTGCTGATGGTAGTGCTGCTGCTACTGGCATATTTATGGTATTGTTCCATGAATATGAAAATACACACCAAAACAGACTGCGCGGAGCAGTTTCGGACGGTTGAAAAATGAGTTGAGCGGATAAAAGTTTTTGCTGCTGCTGCGTCCACTCCCTTTGCCGGTGAACACATGTCCCATCCGTCGGATTACAGCTAATGCCATGCTTAACATACAGCGTTGGCAGTTTCAATCTCCGCACGCCGTTGCCCCCTTAGCCGTTTTCCTGTGCCTCACAAAAATCACGCCAACCGACTAGCAATCAGGGTTGCCACATTGAAATCTGTATTTTTCCTTATCCTGTAGCAAAATATCGTTTTTTTTAATCTTATTCTTCTTGACATTACGTCCTCACTGGGACAGTGCAGGATTCTCAGCTTTGTGTTCTTATGAGCATTTTCACAGTTATTAACTGATAGCTTTATTTGCCAAAGTTGCAATTTTCTCATCCGTATATCGTGTGGCAGGTACGATGATACTCTATGCCCATTGCAAAAAGATCCTGGGCCGACCGGGATTCGAACCCAGACACCTTCAGCATGACTTTGCTTTGTAGCCGAGGACTTTGACCACTCGGCATAGGAAGACCCCAATTCCAAGAAATATATATTTCAAAACTATGTAATCATCTGTTTTGACAGAATTTGTGTATATAATTTTTCTAAAAAATCTGCCATCTGTTTATAAAGATTTTTGGCCACATATATTCGAGAAAACTCTGTACATCTGGCAACCCTCTTCCCAACCGGGCGGACCGTGTTTTTTCCTTTCCTACTTTTCGTTATTTACCTTACTTTTCCGCCGCAATCACCTCGAGAGACGCAGACGAAAGCGGAAAAAGTTCTCATTTTTCCAAGAGGATAACATCCCAACTCAAACATCGTCATAATCCTTGCCAAGAGGCATCCCACTGATGGGCGTGGGAGCAGCAGAAGGGTCCCAAACCGACCGCATAAAACTTTTCGGTCAGTCTCTTTCCTCGGAAAGATGGATTTACCCTTGTCCCGAAAAATAACAACTTGGTGCACGGTGCTCCGCTGGACCGTTGTTTTAATAAAAATTTCCATAAAAAAATGAGAACAAGGTTCGATTCCTTTGAACTTGCTACACAAAAATGGAGTTCTGATAATTATCCTGAAGTGTACGATTTGACAGATAACTAGATAGCTAGGAGCTTCTGCAGGATTTTTGTCCGGTTTTTAAATTGGTACAACCTTGACATTTTTCCATTTGTCATGAAATTATGCCAACTGAATACCTTTGCTAAAAATCTTAACCGGGAATGATTAGCTTCTTTCTAGAAGTTTCTTGATGAGGATGTCATCATCGCCAGGGGCTTTCATATTTTTTTTAATGATAGTTCTAACTTCTTCCAAATCAGTCTCTCAGGAATTTTCGAAAATGTTTTCTTGATTGAGAAATGCTTTCGAAAACCTGAGTAACTAGATTTTCAATTGGACTAGTAAGTCCTAAATTAGAATTATGCACGCATTCAAACTGCAGAGCAAGTTTCTGAGCTTTTTCGCAATTAGTTTAGTTATAATTTGTCTTCCTCTTTCAATGTCGGAATTGGCTTCTGAGGGTTATTCACAATTGTTGTTTTGTTAAATGAGTAAGAAGTTATTTTGCCGATCCTGTCATATAATTTTCATAGCAGGATTGCGTTGAAATTGCCTTCCGTTCTCGTTTTTTAGACAGATCAAGAGTCTAGGATCATGTTTACTTCACATTTTTTTAATTGCAATATCGTTTGCTTCAACAATGGAATTCGAGAAATGTTAACATCAATATTTCAATCGATGTATGTTTCATACGTACTTCATTCAGTTCGTAAGTAATTTACAGTGGATTGCTAATCGCTTCATGAGATATTTGAAATGTAACGAGGTTATGATCAGAACCAAAATCAGCGTGAGCGGATATAATGGTGATATTGTTTGACAGCTGATATAATGATTTCACTATCACTTATACTTCTTATTCTTATCAAATTTCATTGATTAATATTTCTTTACCAAGAAGTTTCCTCCAGAAGTTCTTCTGGGTAGTTTCTCCGGCAGTTCCTTTTGGTAGTGTATACATGATGTTCGTCCAAAAATTCTTAAAAAAAAATCCTCCAGAAGTTGCTTCCGGAAGTTTCTTTCGATATGTTCCTTCGGAAATGTGATTTCCTGTGAAATTTCGTTCGGAAACTTCTGTGGAATTTATTTCAAAATTTGAATTGGAATTCCCTACGGAATTTCCTTAAGAATGTTCTTTGAATTTTCCTTCGGAATTTTCATTGAAATTCCCTTTGAAATTAATAATTTTATTTCGGGTTTTTACAGAATTTTCTTTGCAATTTCTCTTTCTTTTGGAACATTCTGCGGAATATCTTTTGAAATTTTCTTCGAAATTTGCTTTGGATTTTCCTTCAGCATTTGCATTGAAATTCCTTTCGGAATTTTCTTTGCATATTTCTTTGGCATTTCCATTGAAATTTCCTTCGTGATTTGGTACTCCTTTGGTACTTCCATCGGAACTCCCATGATTTACTTCGGATTTTCCGATGGAATTTCCATTAAAATATTTATCGGAACTTAATTTGCAATTCCCTCCGGAATTTTCTTTGGAGTTTCTCGAAGGAACTTTCTTCGGAAAGCTTCTAGGAAGTATAAGACTCTTTTCATCGGCCCCGGAGCCGCTCAGTTCCAGAAGGGAACTGGCTGCAACCCAAGACTGCTGGTCTAAGCCACGGCGGTCTGTTGGGGGGGTTCACAAGACCTCTTTTGGCTCCGGGTCTCAGGGCGTTTGGCGCGGGGAGGTCTTCGGAGCGCGATAAACCCTAACAGAATGCGTGCAGGATAATAATCGATTTATTAGCAAAACTTACAGTGGGGTGCGGGGGCAGTGAGGGCAAGCGGCGGTTCCTAGGTCCTTGTTGGAGGCGGGCGGCGAGGCTAGGGAGCGTTGCCCCAACCCGAAGAGGCCGAGGATGGTGAAGTTGAAGGCGGGACGAACCGGCCGAGGATGGTGAAGCTGAAGGCGGGACGAACCGGCCGAGGATGGTGAAGCTGAAGGCAGGACGAACCGGCCGAGGATGGTGAAGCTGAAGGCAGGACGAACCGGCCGAGGATGGTGAAGGTGGGAGCGTGGCACGAGCTCTCCTGGGCTTGTTTCCGTAGCAAGGGCAGGCTTCGCACGACGAAAGGGGATTTGGCGTGGCTGGCGAATTGTTTCTCCGGAACTACGGCTCTAATGGCGGGTATGCAGCCGGTGATTCTCGGACAGCCTCAGGATGTCCACGATGGCTAGGGACACCCGGTCCCGACGGTAGTCGGTTATGGTTGGCGAGTAGGTGAATTTGGCTGGTCGACCTACGGAGCAGTCGCACGATTGACGGCCGCTGGTCTTCAGGCGGTTTTGCGGTCACCGTATTTTCCACACGGTATCGGCGAACTTCGATGGCACGTGGGCTTGAGGTTGAACACGTTCACACGGGGTTAGATTACCCCCAACAATTTGGCACACCGAACTAAACTCCTCTGATGCCACCAACTTTCTGATCCCGATCCTCTTGAGCTCCGCCCAATCGCCTCGCCTCGGGTACTCATCATCCCACGAACTGGCAGCGTTTCATGGTTTCCTGCCATTTCGCGTTAGCTGCCGTCATGCACCCACTCGAGGTTGCTCATTCGCCGGGTTTGCGTTGCGAATGTCGACACCCCACCGCACCGTTCAAACTCACCGTTGAAATACACTAGCTTACAACTTTAAACTACTTTATCGCGCTTATACAAAAAAAAACTAAATGTTACCCGCCGGTAACATATCCCCCTCTGGTCGGGCAAAGTTAAGCGATTAGCACAATCATAATAACACATTTGGTCTACTACATACAACTGAATCGAATTTGGGATAGTTCATAAAAATACCATTTGAACTACAAAGAAAAAAAAACAAACAAAACACTATTCCCAAGAAACCAGTGAGCAACAATACAACCTTAGTAGGCAAACTATAGCGAAACAAAACATGCATTATTCTTTGCTCCCAATCATGAGCAGATCCTAATTACTATAATGGTCAAAATCCCCAACCATCATCAAACCACATCAATAACACAAAACAAATTGGAGCTTGTCCGGAGAAGCCCCAAAACAAAAAGAACAATACGCGACACTCATCGTTCCACGCAATACGCACTACGCCGACCGGGCCAGAGAATAAAGAATTGCGCACCGCGATGGGAAAGTACATGTCGAGCGTTTGAAAGTGCCGAACAAACTAAATCGATAGCTCTTCCACAACTGCGGACCTATCTAATATATCGGTAAACTTTCTTGCCAATACTAATCCGTTGCGAGACCATGGACACTTTCGTGTTTTCCGTCTTTGTCTTGAGGATTGTTTGGACCAAATTCGCCCCACCGGGACATTCACCAATACTTCGAAAACATTGAATTCAAATTGGATTTTCGTGCAGTTTCACGAATTGTGATTCAGGTTACTGACCTTTAGAATCTAGATACGCTTTGACGCAGCAAATGATCAGTTTGCCGGTAATCCTTGATTAGTAAGGATCGAAGTGCGGTCGCGCGAGAGTAAGTTTTCGGACGTCTCCGTAAGTTTTAGTTTAATGTTACTAAATAGAATATTAGACTCAGTGGTGCCTACAAAATCAGCGGGTCTCGTTCTTACTCCGCGGAAAGTAGAACAGACTAAAACGCTTATTTCAGGCCAAAGGTGAGATTCCAATAAAAAGGTCGAGCCTTCAAGGGGTCATTAAAAGGTCAATTTTCAATTTTTACAGCTCTACCATTCAGAGACTGGGGTCGTTACCGTTGCCCGAAGAATTGGAAGCGTTTTAAGCCAACTTCAATAAGCACGCCGGCCAAACACCGATGTTCTTTCCTCCCTGATCAATGAGCTCGTATGATGACGACCCATGCTTGGCCACAATTTTGCAAGGTAGGAACTGTGACCCTAATTTTGCATTGTAAAATTCGTTGGCATTTGAGATTTTCGTATTTTTTTTGTAAACGGTATCCCCAACCGCAAATGGTTTAGCAGGCTGGCGGACTCTCAAATTATATGTACGCGAAGCCTCTCTGTAGGCTTTCCCGAGATTTTTTTGGACTAAATTGAACATTTTTGGTGACTCTTCTTTAATGCGTGCTAGACGCGCCTCTAGAGATGTTTCTTCTTCATTTTCGTAGTTGCTGTGGTCGTTTCCGTCGAGAACTACTTCCTCTCCCTTCGCGACCCGAAACGGGGTAAAGCCAGTAGAGGAGTGAACTGTGGAATTAATGACCACCTCAACTTCCGACAATCGCGTATCCCATTCGCGTTGGTTATCCCGTGCGTAAGAGCGGAGAGACGTGTTTATCGCCCGATTCACTCGCTCTACCGGGTTGGCCTGAGAGTGGTGCCGGGACGATAGCCAGTGCTTAATCTTGAAGCGATCAAGCATAGATTTAAACTCTTTCGAAGTGAAAGTTGTGGCATTATCGGACAGAATTATCGCGGGAACCGAGTTCCGATGGAACCAATGACGCGTCAGTTCAGTGCAGAGTGTTTTTGCACTGATTTTAGAGAAGGGGTGCAATTGAACCCATTTTGAGAATAGATCTAAGGCGACCAAAACATATTGATTGCCCGATTTAGAACGCGGTAACGGACCGATAAAATCGATAGCGATTATTTGCCACGGTCTCGCTGGAAGTCTCATATCACCCATCGGGGGTGTCGTAGATGAGTTAGGTGGCTTAATCATTTTACAAACCGTACACTTTTGAATGTACGATCGAATCTGGCTAACCATTTTGGGCCAGTAGTAGTTTTGACGAACTTTAGCGAGTGTTTTGTCCGCGCCGACGTGCATGAAATCATCGTGACATGCCTTAAGTATCGCCGCGCGCGATTCAGGACTTGGGATAATTTTCCAATCGTATCGGTGATCGGAAAGATCGTGATTGAAGACGAATTTCTTGAGTTGATCTCCGTCAACTCGGAAATCGGGGTAGTCATCAGGTCTGTTCAAAACCGACAGTTTTAAATCACTGTACCAAGAAGATGACGCACTGCTCGATATTGCCATTACGCCACGGGAAAGTGCATCGGGCACGACATTATCTTTTCCGCGGCGGTGTACAATCGTCATGTCGTACATTTGAAGTGAAAGGCTCCAACGACTGAGTCGTGAGGAAGTCTTCCACTTTGTGCGCATGATAAATGTTAGCGCGGAGGAATCGGTAACTAGTACAAAATGACTGCCCTCAATGTATCCTCGAAAATGTTCTATGGACAGCAGAGCCGCTAGACCCTCCTTCTCGGTGGCATGATAGGCTCGCTCTTGAGTTGACAGCTTTTTAGAAAAGTACTCGATTACTCGCTCCTGATTATTTACATTTTGTGTCAACACCCCAGCGACGGCGTGATCGCTCGCGTCGGTGTGTAGGATGAATTCCTGATCAAAATCGGGGCTACACAGCACGGGGGACGTTATTAACTTCTCCTTTATTGCCTGGAAAGCATCTTCCGCCTCCGGAGTCCATCTAACTGACTTCGATGTTGTCTTTAGAAGCTCTGTGAGGGCTGCGGTCGTCTTACTATAGTCGGGGATAAACCTCCGATAATAGTTGGACATCCCGAGAAAGCGGCGAAGTTTTGTGATCGTTGTAGGGCGTTCATATTCTACAATCGGTCTTATCTTCTCAGGATTTATTCTCAAACCCTGAGAGGAAAGAGTGTACCCCAAGAAGGGTATTTCACTCAGGCAAAAGTGGGATTTTTCGATTTTGATTGAAAGGTTCGCCTCTCTCAACCGTCTCGCCACCTCCTTGAGAAGCCGTAAATGTTCCTCGAATGTCTCCGTTACTATAACGATATCGTCTAAGTAAACGAAGACATTCGGTTCCAGTGCACCATGACCTAACACTCGGTTCATCAATCGAGCCAGTGTGGCTGGGCTATTGATCAAAGCGAATGGAAGCCGAGTGAAGTGGAACATCCCCTTCCCTTGCACACTGAACGCACAATATTTCCGTGACCTTTTAGCCAACGGGATCTGTAAAAAGGCCTCCGTGAGGTCAATTGTTGAAAGATAGTTTGCGCGGGGAAGTCGTCCAAGTATGCGTCCAGGGTGTGGGAGGGGATAGGCGTCACGTACGGTCCTCTCATTGAGTTTACGAGCGTCGAGACACAGACGAATGGCCCCAGAGGCTTTCCGAATTGGAACTATGTTCAAAGACCAATCGGAGTTAGATTCTTCGATTAACCCGGTTTCTAGCAACCGATCGATTTCAGCAAATAAGCCCGCCTGTATTTTCGGAGCTATGGGATAGGGATATAGGCGGATCGGTTTGTTGTCTCTGCACTCTTCTTTTAAGACTATATTATGCTCGCAAAGTGGTGTAGCATCCAGAGTATTGAGAGCCGCTGTTTTGAACAGCTGTTTTACTCCTTCCAATCGCTGTGTTTGTGAATCAGTCAAATTCGGCGAAGAGATTTCTCGATCGGGTAACTCGGTTGCCCTGTTCTGAGTAACCATTGAGATGGTTGGGTTAATTTTAAAAATTTTCCAAAAATCCATCCCGCAGATACAATCTTTGATCAGATGAGGTGCTACTAGTGTAGGCAACACCCTCGTCTTACCATTAAAAGTATATGGAATGAGGACTTCACCAAGAATTTCCAATGGAGAACCATCTGCCGTTCGAAGATCTACCGGGAGGGAGGGTTCCCTCAGCTTAACGTTATGCAGCTTACCGAGGAGGGTTGTGTTAATGAAGGACAAGTGGCTTCCACAATCAAGAAGAGCGTTGACATGAATGTCGAAAATTCGGAGTTGGGCATGGGGTCGATCATCTGCCATATTGTTCAGAGTTATTTTATGAATCTGGGGTAGAACGCTTTCTTCATCTTCGTCGTCTGATCTCTGTTCATATAATTGATAGAGATCTGGCAACCAAGATTCTGCGGCATCTATCGATCGCGCAGCTGGAAGTCCCTGCGGCTTTAGGGCTTCCCCAGCCCGTTTTTTAAACAGTACGGGCAGTTGTTGGTGGTGAATCCAATCAAAGCACATCTATTACAGAACACTCTTCTGGGAATTGGACATTCCGAGAGATTATGATAATCTCTGCAATTGTAGCACTGACCCTCCTCGGGTGGAGAGTAGTTAGAAACTAGTTTTAGAAGAGCACTTGGTTTACTTGGCCCAGGTTTCGAATCTGGAGAAGACCCCTCTGATCTCTTGGCTCTCTCCAATTGGTTCGGCTTATTGGGTGGGAGAAATCTGGGATCAGTTTTGGCGTTGTTCTCATTTGGCTTGTGATTCTTCTGATTTTGTTGCTGGGCTTTTTGTCGATTTTGATTGACAAATGTCTTGCTGCCTGGATTGTTTCTATTGGCAAAGTCAATTGCACAATTTTCTCTCTTAGGCGAGGCAAAAACTTTGGTAAACGCGGAAAAATCTGTCGCATCTAAGTCTTTGCCTATGGTCAGCAAGTCCCGGAGTGTGGCGATATTCTTTCCTACCAAGGCCTTGCGACCATCGTACCTCAAATTAGTTTTGAGCACCTCGACCTTTTCAACCTCCGTCATGGGATGACTCATTGCTTGGAAAAGCTTATTCATTTGCAGATAGTACTGCTGAAAGGACTCTCCCTTTTGCTGACGTGTTTGGTAAATTTTTGTGCGTAGCACTGAATCGAGATCAGGGTGTCTGAACTCGTTTTTCAGCTCCTGTACCAACTGACGCCAATTTTGCAGCATCCGTTGATTTCTGTACGAGGTGTACCAGCTTAACGCTGGACCTTCGAACAGATGCACCGCTGAATCGAATAGGTCGATTTCGGTGGCATGTTCTGAAATCGCAAGCTGTTCAATATGGGACAAGAACTCGTTTAGACCCAGGCCATGATCACTTCCGGAGTATTTTTTCACTTTCCATTGCGAAATGGGAGTCATTTTACGCAACGGTGCCACGGGTGGTAAAGAGGTCACAGCTAAACCCGATGATTGCCGTAGAGGAATATTACTCTGAATATTTGGAGATTGGTTGCAATTAGCAACTCCGAATGGGCTGAATGAAAGTTCATCCATCCGGCGCCGAAATGAGCCATTGGGATTTTCGTTGGGAGGCCCTGGTGGTGGATATGGGACACTACCACTAATAGTCGAGGTTGGGACCGTAGTCCCACGGCTCGATCGGATGTCCGCTGATCCCAGGGATTGCGACGAAGTAGTCACCGATTGAATGGGACGAACATCATCATTTCGAAAAGGATTTGTAGAATTTAGGTGCACCGAGGACGGCCTTGGTGGAACTGGCGGAGGAGGGCGTTGCCTACGAATTTCCTCCTTCAGCCCACTCACCTGTGAAGCGAGCGCTTTAATGAGACTACCTATGTCCGTCATCGCACGACTGAAGTCTGACTTTGAAACGAACTGAGACGGGTCTAGTAGCTTCGGAATGGTTCCTGTGGCTGAGTTTGAGGTCGATGCCGGCACATCAACTCCCCCTATTGCTTCATCTAAGAGCCTCTCTGACTCAGACTCAGATTCCCCACCAATTGCGTAAAACTCCTGTTCTGTCCAAAAATATTCCGAAAACAAATTCAGTACTTTTGTAAACTCTTCTTCGGCCTTGGTTTTCAATTCTCCCACCGCATGGTTTTTAATAACCGCAAGACGGTGACCGAGATGCAACAAACGTGATCGGCAAAACTCTACTTGGGCTCGCGGCTCTGTAGAAAGAATTCGTGTGAGTACGGCAAAAATTGTCTTGCAACTATCGAGATCCATTTCTGGATCTAGATCATAGTGAACGATGAACTCATGCCCATCACTCTCGTCCTTGAGAATCTGGCGCAACCTACGTCGACGTTTTGCCCGAGACTCATCGTCCCCTATTACTACATTTCGCAAAAACAGCTCGTAGTCGAGTTCTCCGGGATCGAGATGGTCCACACGCATGCCGCGGTAGAGCATCCCAAAATCTGGACCCGAAACCGATAATCGTGGCATTTTCAAAACAGTGTGGAATTAAACGTGGAAAGCAGAGTGATTATACAATTCAAAAAGGACGAAATCTATCGGCTTTTTCAATTCCGGTCTTACCCGAAATTATTTTGCACTACCGGTGATGATTTTTGGATAATTGGAAATGAACTTGTCGGTTGATCACTCGTGTTAAGGAGTTAGGACTAATCGGTTTTGCCACGTGGCTGAATTATACCACCGCGATAATACAAAAAGTGCCACTGATTTCTTAAGAATAATGCGACCAGAGTGGATTGATTTTTGAGGAATTGAAAATGACTCGAAAACTCCCCCAACGCACATAAGAAAAATATATCCGAGGATATATTTTCCCTCCTGAGATCCTCTTAAAGGATATTCACGTTGGGCGCCAGTATAAGACTCTTTTCATCGGCCCCGGAGCCGCTCAGTTCCAGAAGGGAACTGGCTGCAACCCAAGACTGCTGGTCTAAGCCACGGCGGTCTGTTGGGGGGGTTCACAAGACCTCTTTTGGCTCCGGGTCTCAGGGCGTTTGGCGCGGGGAGGTCTTCGGAGCGCGATAAACCCTAACAGAATGCGTGCAGGATAATAATCGATTTATTAGCAAAACTTACAGTGGGGTGCGGGGGCAGTGAGGGCAAGCGGCGGTTCCTAGGTCCTTGTTGGAGGCGGGCGGCGAGGCTAGGGAGCGTTGCCCCAACCCGAAGAGGCCGAGGATGGTGAAGTTGAAGGCGGGACGAACCGGCCGAGGATGGTGAAGCTGAAGGCGGGACGAACCGGCCGAGGATGGTGAAGCTGAAGGCAGGACGAACCGGCCGAGGATGGTGAAGGTGGGAGCGTGGCACGAGCTCTCCTGGGCTTGTTTCCGTAGCAAGGGCAGGCTTCGCACGACGAAAGGGGATTTGGCGTGGCTGGCGAATTGTTTCTCCGGAACTACGGCTCTAATGGCGGGTATGCAGCCGGTGATTCTCGGACAGCCTCAGGATGTCCACGATGGCTAGGGACACCCGGTCCCGACGGTAGTCGGTTATGGTTGGCGAGTAGGTGAATTTGGCTGGTCGACCTACGGAGCAGTCGCACGATTGACGGCCGCTGGTCTTCAGGCGGTTTTGCGGTCACCGTATTTTCCACACGGTATCGGCGAACTTCGATGGCACGTGGGCTTGAGGTTGAACACGTTCACACGGGGTTAGATTACCCCCAACAATTTGGCACACCGAACTAAACTCCTCTGATGCCACCAACTTTCTGATCCCGATCCTCTTGAGCTCCGCCCAATCGCCTCGCCTCGGGTACTCATCATCCCACGAACTGGCAGCGTTTCATGGTTTCCTGCCATTTCGCGTTAGCTGCCGTCATGCACCCACTCGAGGTTGCTCATTCGCCGGGTTTGCGTTGCGAATGTCGACACCCCACCGCACCGTTCAAACTCACCGTTGAAATACACTAGCTTACAACTTTAAACTACTTTATCGCGCTTATACAAAAAAAAACTAAATGTTACCCGCCGGTAACAGAAGTTTTCCAGAAAATTATCAAGGGTTTCATCCAGGAGTTTCCTTCTGGAGTAATTCCAAAGAGAGCGTCTAAAAAAAATCTTGGAGGAATTCCTGGGAAAAACCCTGTGGAAATCCTGGTGGAGTATTTACGGAGTAATTTTTTGTAGGTTTTCGGAGGAATTACTAAGGTATTCTTGGAGGCATTTCCTGCATAATTCCTTTAGAAATTCCTTCAAGAATGGCGGAAGGATTCCTGAAGGATAGTTGGAAGGAATTCCTAGAGAAATTCATGAAACAATTCATGGAAGAACCCATGAAGAAATATCTGTATAAAATCCTAAGGATTTTGTGGAACGTCCAGACAAATTGCTCGAATCAATTCTGAAGGACTTACAGAAAAAAAAATCTTAAATTTGTAGGAACTTCCTGAATGGACTCTCTGGAGGAACTTCCGAAAAAAATTTCGAAGGAAATTTCGAGAAAAATTTCAAACAAAGTTCCGAAATAAATTCTTATAAAAATTCCAAAGAAAAATTCGAAGCAAATTCCAAAAATCATTCGGAAGGAATTCTAAAGAAAATCTGAAAGAAATTCCAAAAGAAATTTTGAAGGATATTTCAGAGAAAATTCCAGAAGGAAATCTCAAAGGGATTTCCGAAAGAAATTTCAAAAGATATACAAAAAAAAATTAAAGAAAATTCCGAAGATTATTTCTAAGGAAATTTCTATGGGAAATTCAAAAGAAATTACAATGTATTTCTAAAAGAAATTCCGAAGAAAAAAACAAAGCAAATTTTTAAGGGAATTCCTTAGGAAATTTCAAAAGGAATTTCAACGGAAATTCCTAAGGAAATACCAAAAGAAATCCCAAATAAAATTTCTAGAAATTCCGAAAGGATTCAAAAAGAAACCCTTGAAGGAAATTTCAAAAAAAAAATCCAAAGAAACATGCAAAAGAATTCCCGAACAAAATTTCAAAGGAAATTCCCAGGTTATTTTCAAAGGAAATTCCTAAGAAAATTTGACAAGGAAATTTCAAAAAATTTTCAAAGTAAATTCTGAAAAAAATTAAAGAATGTTCCGAAGAAAATTCCTAAGGAAATTTTAGTGGAAATTCCAAAGGAAATTTCAATGGAAATTCTAAAAAAAATCCGAAGAAACTCCAAAAAGAATTTTGAAGGAAATTCTAAAGAAAATCCCTATATTAATTTTAAATTTTCAAACGAAATTCCTAAGAAAATTTTTATGTAAATTTCAAATGAAATTTCAACGGCAATTCCAAAAAATATTCCAAAGATTATTCCGGAGAAAATAAAGGATGTTTCGAATAAAATTACTAAGAAAATCTCAATAAAAATTCCAAAGAAGATCTCAATAAAAATTCCAAAGAAAATTGCAATGGAAATTCCAAAGAAAATTTCAATGAAAATTCAAACAGAAATTTCGAAAAATTTCAAAAGGAATGGCGAAGGAAATTCCAATGGAAACAACGAAGTAAATACCACTGCAAATCACAAAGGAAATTCCAAAGCAAATTCGGAAAGGAATTTCCGTGAGGGATTTTGAAGAATGTTTCCAAGGAAATCTCAAAGGAAATTCCGAAGGAGTTCTCGAAGGTAATTCCAAGAAATTCCGAAGGAAATTCCAAAAGAATTACGCAAAGAAAATTCCGAAGTGAAACCCAAAGGAAATTCCGAAGAAAATTTCGAATGAAATTTCAAACGAATTTCTGAACGAAAGTTTAAAGAAAATTCCTACGGTAATTGAAAAAAAAAATTCCTGAAGTAAATTTCAAAGAAAAATTCAAAGCAATATCTAAAAGAAATTGAAAAGGATATTAAAAAAAATTGAAGAATATCTATTTCAAAAGAAATTTCAATGCAAATTCTGAAGAAAATTCCGAAAAAAAACTCCAAAAGGAATTCCGAAGGAAATTCTGAAGGAAATTTCACAGGATAATCCTATGTTTATTTTAAAGGAAATTTTTAATAAAAATGAAAAGAAATTTCAAATAAAATTCAACGGCAATTTCGAAAGAAATTCTAAAGATTTTCCCGAAAAAAAATGAGAGGAAGTTCCGAAGAAAGTTCCTTAAGAAATTTGAATAAAAATTCCATAGGCAATTTTCATGGAAATTTCAATTGTTATAATACAGAAATTCCAAAACGAATTACGAAGGAAATTCCGAATGAAAATAACGAAATAAATACCAATGCAAATTTCGAAGGAAATTCCAAAGGAAATTCGGAAGGAATTTCAAAGGATGTTCCGAAGAAAATTGCGGAGGATATCCCCCAAAGGAAATTCCGCAGGAATTTTCGTAGGCAATTCCAGGAAATTCCGAAAGAAATTCTAAAAAAGATGTTCAAAGGAAATCCGGAGGAAATTCTGAAGAAAATTACAAACGAATTTCCGAACGAAATTTCAAAAAAAAAATTCAAAGGAATTTCCAAAAAAAATTCTAAAGCAAATTCCGAAAAAATAAATTATAAGTATGTTCCAAAGAAAATTTATAAGGAAATTTCAAAAGAAATTTCAATGGAAATTCTGAATGTAGTTATAAAAAAACCTTCATGAGTTTTTTCATAACTTCATTCAGAATTTCGAATTGCGAAGTAAATTCCTAAGGAAATTTTATATTAAATGTCAACGGCAATTCCGTAAGAAACTCCAAAGATTAAAACAATTAGGAACTTCCACTATTTAAATAAAAAATAAATTTAAATAAATTTCAATAAAAATTTCAAAGGAAATTTCAATGGAAATGAAAAAGGAAGTTTCAATGGAAATTCCAAAGGTAGTTTCAATAAAAAAAATCTAACAAAAATTCCGAAAAATTCCTAAAAGAATTACGGAGGAAATTCTTAAGGAAATTACGAAGCAAATACCAATGCAAATTTCGAAGGAAATCCAAAGAAAATTCGGAAGGATTCTAAAGGAAATTCCGTAATGAATTTCTAAAGAATTTCTGAAGGAAATTTGGGAGAAAATTTAAAGGAAATCCCAAAGGAAGTTTCGAAAGAATTTTCGAAAGTAATTCCAGGAAATTCCGTAGGAAATACGAAAAGAAATTCGCCGCAGAAAAAAACAAAAAGAATTTCCCAACAAAATTTCAAATGAAATTCCTGAGGATATCCCAAAGTAAATTTGAACTGCAAATTTAAAAGAAATTACAAAGCAAATCAGAAAATAAATAAAGAACATTCCTCAATAAATATGAATGGAAATTCCATAAGGGATTCCAAAGAAAATACTGAAGGGAGTTCCAAATTAGAATTCTAAGGAAATCACAAAAGAAATTCCCAAAGAAATTTCAAAAGTAATTTTCCGAAGGAAATTCGAAAAGAAATACGCCGAAGTCCAAACGAATTTCCCAACGAAATTCAAAAGGAAATTCCAAAAAAAATTTGAACGATAATTTCATAAGAAATTACAAAGCAAATCAGAAAAAAATAAAAAAAAATCCGAAGAAAATTTCTCAATAAATTTGAATGGAAATTTCCTAAGGAATTCCGAAGGAAAATCTGAAGGGAATTTAAAATAAAAATTTTAAGGAAATTCCAAAAGAAATCCCGATGCAGTTTCCAAACGAATTCGAATAGAAAAATCCGAGGAAAATTGCGTGCAATTTCAGTGAAGATCCAAAGAAATTTCCTTGGAATATTATGATGAAGTTCTTCCAGTTTCATTATCTCTCCTGAAGAAATTAATTAATAAATAATTCCTGTATTAACTTCTGGAGGAATTTCCATGAAGAATTATGTTGGAATGCTTGGTACAATTACTGAAGGAGATCTCTGAAGAAATTCTGTAGGAATTAGCAAAAGGATACCTTGAGGAATTTCCATGAAAGTGCTGGAGTAATTCCTGAAAGTTTTTGAGGAGTTTCAGAAACAATCAGTTGAAGAACCATGGGAATTCCTGGAAAAATTCGACGAAAAATTACAGGAGATGAAGATGAATTGAAGATTTTCCGCACGAGTTTTCCTAGGATATTTGGAAAATTTCCAAGCTGATTCCAGATTAGTTATCTAAATAAATTGTACTGAGTAGTTATTGGAGAATTTCCTAAAGGAATTTTCAGAATTGTTCCTGTTGGATTCGCCAAAGGAATTCCGGTACAGATTTGGGAAAACAATCCCGGTAGGGTACAGAGCAATTTTGGCACTTCCATGATTCACTTCGGCATGTGTGGTTTATCTCAACCGGGTTGTCTAAAATTTTGCTATAAGAAGCATTTTAATACGACGCATATTGTGGCCCAATATGAGCTCAGTAGCCTTAAAAAAATTAAATAAATACTGACGAAATGAATCAAAACTGCTCCCTATATTAAAAAAGGGTATTTTCTGGATTATTCTAAACAGAAATCTCCGTGGAATTATTAATTCCGGAATTGAATTTCAGGATCTTCATTAAGAAATCTGTATAGGAATTTCTGGAGACGAATGCAGCAGTAAAATTGACCCGAGTGGCCCTCTGCAAAACTTCCTTCTTCTGCATTTTTCCACCACCATAATAACTTCACTGGATCTTTGAAAAACACATCCATGCATGCCAATTGAGTTTTGCTTTTTTGTCCTTTCGTTTTCAGCTCACTTGGGCAAGGTAATTTTGTATCCACCAACTCCATCAGAACTTCCAGCGAACGTATTTTCAGTTTTTTCGTCCATCTGTTCCGGAATGAAAACAAACATTTAGAACGACCTTTCTGTCAAAGACCCGCAGGGTTGCTGCAAAATTTGCAGTGGAGCAGCACATTCGAGCAGTTTGTATCATGGTATTAGAAATATCACCTTCCAAAGGTGATATTGGAACTGTCAAAAATGTATGGGAATATCACGTACCAGAAACATGATATTGGCCCAATATCACGAAAATCGCTTGCATCATGATACATACAATGAAATTTCGTTTGCATGTATTTTAACCGAGATTTGCACAGCCGAGAAGTCGCAACCAAATTGCCTAAGATCTCAGGAAATAAAAGCCGAGTATCAGTTAATCGTGCATCGTTGCTAAGCAACCAACCAATTTTTTAGCTGAATCTCGGTTAAAATTGGAAAACCGAGATTCGTACAGCCGAGCTCGTGCAGAAAATCTAAGTGTGTATATGTTTCCAATCAGTCTTTAAATAAATGGAAATGGAGACAATTTCCAAAATAATAACGGTCTAGCGGAGCACCGTGCGGTAGCAACAGCACGGGCCAAATAAGGCCCACGTCAAGACTCGGAGTCAACCATCATCATCATAATCATCATCATCATCATCATCGCCAGAATCGTCATGGCGATTTCTTTGCTCGGTGGACTGACTCGGGCAAATCTCACCTGGACAGGTTCTGGCGGAAATGGATTACGCTCTCTAGATCATAATGTCAGTGCGAGTCGGGCTGTGTGTCGCCGGGAGGCCAATTCTCACCGTTGGTCGCGCCATCCGACGGACGATTCACCTACTCCCGAGAAGTATATGATTTCAAAATTTTGCGGAAATTATGTCAAATTTTGTTTTTCATAAATTATTAACAACAGTTTTGCCATATTGGGAAATTTTTCCTTGTTTTCAAAACGATTTTTGACCATTTGTTCTTTGACCCTTTATCCTTTTTACCTTTCACCCTTTCATCCTTCCTTTTGTCTTAGATTCAGTTTTTCAGTATTTCCAGTTGATCCAGGATCTTTTCGTAATGGAAATTTATTCCCTGGGCAAAGAGTGTCATCGTACCTGCCACACTATATATGAATGCGAAAATGGTAACTTTGACAAAGAAAGCTCTCCGTTAATAACTGTGGAAGTGCTTATAAGAACACTAAGCTGAGAGGCAGGCTTGATATAGTGCTCTCATAATTTGTTAATAAAATGAGTAAATAAATGAGAACCCGCATTAGTACCAAACTATTTAATTCCTCTATCGTTTGACAGCTACGCGTATTTCGACCTCAACTGTAAGGTTGTCTTAAGTGTCGTGTACAAGACTCAACTAAACAGCTCAAAGTTTTGTTATCATCAAAATGTATTCTCAATTAGTCCTCATTCCCTGCTCGGGCAATGCCACTGACAAGGACGACAAATGCAAGAAGTTGGTTGGACTATGTTCGTTGGCCAATGTTGGCTGGGGATGGTTGATTTAAGATTGTCGGAGATTTTGCGGTTCTCTCCCATGGGGGTTCAGGCTGGCAATGACTAGCTAGCCGGTTTAGCAACAAAGAAACCTTGGGCAGGGACGAAACGTTGTTGATGGCAGGTGGTTGGCATTGGAGCGAAGCAGAGATTCAACAAGCTGAGAAATGGAGTTGGCAAACAGACAGCGCTCGGCAGGTGTGATTTGTGGCAATCTCCTTGGAGACGTTTGTGGTCTGAGAGTTGAACAGTTGTAGTGCATTATTCAAAGATAAAGCAATTTTTTTCCTAGTTGAGATTAATGAAGAGAGGATTCTGGTGCGGTCAGAGGACTTTTGGAGTGGTTGATATTCTCAAATCTGCAACGAACTTCTGCAATGTTTACGGCATCAGTGAAACATATTAATTTGCTAGATTTATTGAAAATCGTATGGAGTCTCCACCCCATCAAAAATTTCAAGTCGCATCCTTGACAAGAAAATTGATAAAAAAGATAAGATGGATTAACACATAATGAGTCAAATTAACTTATAATGGTTATCTAGCTGTCTAATGTATGGTGTAAGTAGAACTACAAATTACATCGTTTTCTCAGTAAATCCAAAACTACTGTCTCGGTATGATCGCCTCTGTATATACGCTGCAATTAGAGACTACGCAAAGAGAATGAGCTTGAAGGGGTTTCTCTGGAAGACGTCTGAATCAGCCATTAACGATGCAACTGAGAGTTCATTGGTCGGAGTCTACAAAACGTAGAAGAGTTAAACAAAACACTTTACCGCCTTAATTAATTAATTTATTTATTTGTGTATTATCAACAGGCTCAGTAGCCCCAATGATATTAATGACTTATTTCTATTACAAATACAAAGCAGTAAATTCACATAACCAACATAATCAACAAACACAAAACTGAGAAACATCTAATTTCAATTCAAATCATAACAAAAATCGTTATTTTATGGCTCCCAATAGCAAGATTCACGATGCACGAATTCCCGGAACAGCAATCCCGCAGGCCATGTAGATTCCAAGATGGATTTTTCTCTATGCTGCCAAGCGACACCGACCTTGAAGGAGATGTACCTTAGGTTTTCATGGTTTCCCCAGCGTGGCACCAATTTGATTACATCGGGTGGTTCGTGAGTTTGCAAGGAATTCGCAACCATTTCACGCATAGCATCGATGGAAACATGTTTGGCTACTCTTGTGAAGTAAATCCAAAACTTGCGATTTCCACGAGATGTAGGTTCAATGTTTGAACCCTTTAGCAAATCAGACGATTCATTCATATTAAACGATGTTCTTCCGTATGTGCAGTTTACTTGCGGTGTGGAGGTAGACGTCATAGAAATGTTAGCACTATTATCGGTCCGTTGACAACCACTGTTCATAGAGAGCTGAAGATCGACGAAGCATTGTTTCAGCGTTGTTATTTCGCACTGCAGCTGACTGACGGCCTGTTCAATTTGCTTCTCGTGTTCAATCCCATCTCCTTTTTGCACAGCTGATTCATTGCTTGGTGATAGTTGTTGTTTGCGGAAGGTAAGCAGGCAATCGTCACACAACCAGATCACATTTTTAAATTCAACGCACACTCTGAGCTGATACGGATTCATTTGAGTGCAGCTTAAGTGGTATTCCTTGCGGCATTCATCACATACGATACGCTCAACCAAGCCACCGATAGGCAAAGAACATTTACCACAACCATACGACAGGCTCATATTGAGAAGGTATGGAAAAGCGACAAAACAATGGATAGTTTGAGGTAGTCTCGAGTCCAAATAATTTTTCGTTGCTTCAAACTGTCTAGTTACATAAGAACTTTTACAAACACTATGTTCAAACGCTGCTTGGAATTCTCTGCAACTTTAAAGCCAATTACTTAATTATGATGATCTATTCACAGCTTTTTTATGCAAAACACAATCGGTCAATTCTCACGACATGTAAGCAGTCGAAACACAACACGTTCATGGACGTGGAGTTCGAGAAAATGAAGCACCTGTGCCGATGTCAAGAGACGCGAAAGTTCTACCAGAAGCTCAAAACATCCCGATATGACTTCGGGATGCGAGCGGAGATGTGTAGAGATTAGGATTATATCATCTTGTCGTTTGAACGCAGAGCAGCACGTTTGAAAGGTGGAATCAGCACGTCAATGAACTCTTGAACGGTGTTACGACCATATACATAGAGGGTCATAGAGGGCCTTCGTCAGAACTTCATACAATGGAAACCAACCAGATCCAAATTTGAGGGAGATTAACAATGCCATTCACCTGCTCAAGAAAATCAAAGATGCTAGGAAGGATGGTAAATATAGATAAATTAAGTAAGATGAACTCATATAGGTGAGTCCCAAGAGTCCCTTTGTCTGCACCACCTGATAGGAAAACAGAACATTCGATGTTATGGAATCTGAGGTCATGGTACATTCGGTGAACTGCTTGTTTGAAAACTACGACATTACTGACATTACGACAAGTGTTACTGCTCGTACTTTGTATGTGTTTCTTCATGATCTGCTCTAGGAATTTCATCAGAAATTATTTAACATACAGATATTACTACTGAAATTTCTAAAGAGTACATTTAGTATCAATTTCCCAACGAATTTCTCCACGAATATTCTTACCATATGTATACAACTTGGATTTTCCGAAGAAGTAGCACAGAAAAGGAGTTTCTCCTAAGGTTATTTAATAAATCTTCGGAATTCCTTCAAAAATTTATTTTTTTTTCTGAGAAATTCCTTACTTCTCCTAGATTGTATATATTGATTCGTGTATCGATTCTTTTGGGACATTCACCAAGATACCTGGGCAAAACATCTACTAAAGTTCAATAAATAACTTCTCCAGAAACGCCTTCACAAATTTTTAGAAATTTCCTATGATTTGAACTAAAGATTTCTCTGACCTTCAGCAATTGCTCCAGAGATTTCTTTTTAGATATCTACACCAGTTCTATAATATTTTTAAAGTAAGTTCTTACATTTATTTTTTCTAAAGAATTCTCCCAAGAATGTCTACAGGGAAATGCAAAGAAATTTTGTTCAGAAATATAAATCCGCACGGATTTTTTGAAGAAAATCCTTTAGTAACCTTTGATAAAACTTCTAGACTTTTGACGAAGTTTCAATAGATTTCACAGGTAAAATCATTCAATCTTTCATACACACTCTTAAATATGATGTGATTCTACGTCTTTTGGATGCTTAAAAAAAAATCGTGCAAAATTGTGTAAATTTGGATAAAATTTTGCATAGTGTCTGATTCTGGAAATGTCATCGTTTTCTTGTCCTTTGCATGTAAAAATACGTGTTTTGTTCAATACATCTTCTAGAACACGTTTTTGTGTCCTTCCATCACTTACATCATGTGTTATTCAGTCATAACGCGAGTTACACCCACAGCAATTTTCATTAGTTTTAAGTGTATAGATAAAATCAATTAAATCTATGGATTGTATTTCGCATGATTTTTTAAAGGTATTCCTAGAAAAAGATTGGTTAGAAGAATTTTGTGCAGGTGTGTTGCTCCGATAACTATTGGATAAAAAATCCTCGGGAGAAATTCTTCTTTGGAAGATCTCCTTGAGTAACAACTGGAGAATGCGGTTGAAAGAATCGTGCAAACATATGTGGAGGAAATTCTAGGATAGTTCTGGTAAAAAATCCCGAGGAAATCACAGAAGGTAGTAGTTTTGGAGTTCTCATAGATTTCCTGGAGAAAATTCTGGAGAAAATCATCAAACCATCCTTTGAAAAATCGCAGGAAGTATTTCTGGAAGGATTGGTAGATATATCTCTAAAAGAATTATATTTTTGAATGGATCATTCTAGAAGACTTGAAAGTATTCTAAATAAAATCACTATTATAATTCCTGAAGCTTTTCCTCAGGGTATCAAAGACAAAATTCTTGAAGAGGCTGCTGAACCCATTATAGTCTCTGGAACCTGTACAATTTTTCATCAGGATTCAATGCAAGCATAATAAGGAACATATAAGAGTATCCGTTATATTTAAACCCTATCCAACATAATTTATCAAACATATTCGACAAAATAGACTGCTTGCCTTTACAACCAGTGGGATCCCCTCATCTAGGGCAAGAGCACCAATTTTCGACCCAGAGCTAATTTTCAATTCATTTCGGCCTACTTTGTATGAAAATCCAAAATTTGGCCCAGAATTCTTGTGGGTCTAAAATTAGTGCTTTTCCCTTATTTCTAGAAAACAAATGGATGAACAGCCAAAAATTTCTGTTCATATTTGTTAATATGTGTAGCAATGCTTTGTAAGATTATATCAAGGCTATCACGTTTAGAAATCGCTAGCACCATCACAATTATACTGTTTATAAAACGATGCGACTGGTATTAGTTTAATCCATTGATTCTTCCAAATATTCTTCAAGAATCTTCTGATATTTTTCTATGAATGTTCCACAAACATCTCAAAAGTTACTTCCAGGAATGTTCTCGGCAATTTGTCATACAACATAAGACAATCAATTGACTGTCCCAGGCGTTTAAGTGGATTGTGCTACTTTTCCCCGAATGTCGTTTCACCGAATGTCGGTTCCCCGAATGACCCGTTTCCTCGAATGCCTTTTCTTCGAATGACCCGTTTCCCCGAAAAGTGGAACAGTTCAAATAGGCGCCAAATAGTTTTCAGTGGCAGGATGGAGAATTAGAAAGAACGACAAGCAATCAAAAGTAGGAGGTATTTTGTTATTTTCGGCTATACACATGTTGCCAAAAATGCTGAGAACGGTTAAACCCGTAAGAACCGCCAATCAAATAAAGAAGATATAGCATATCAGATGATTAGTACGTTCACCACCCTGAAATGTATAAAGTTATGACAATTATGAGTTCCAAAATCTTTTCGGGGAAGTGGGTTATTCGGAGAAACGGGATATTCGGCGAACTGGTATTTGGGGAACTGGTGTTCGAAGAAACGACATTCGGAGAACCGACATTCGGGGAAAAGTAGCACAACCGTTTTAGTGCGTAGGACATGTCCTGCTGCCCTACCCACTTCCCGCACCGCTGGATGAAATAATGTTATCTAAACGTAACATTCCTTTATTCAAGCTACATTTTCAGGCAAAGCTCAAATTTTTTAATTATATCGTGTTTTTTTTTCGTTACAGGTACCCCTCTATTGTTCATGTACAAAGATTTAAATGTCGTATTGAGGTTTGTAAATATTTTCTTTAATGAGCTCAGAACACCAAACATTTTTTTTAAGTTAAAACATATATTTGGAGTTTTGGAGTGTTAAAAAAAATTCTTCTCATTTTCAAATGATTTTACACATTTTATTTACTTTTACTGAGTTACATACATTTAAGGCAAAGCATTTTATCTCAATATTTTGTGCTATTTTTAAAGATTCCGTTTATGGTATTTTGAAATTCTATAAAAAAAAACGTATAAACGAACATTATATTAATGTGCTTTAGTATATTAATGAACCATTGGTCTGATTTACGTAGAATGGTTGATAATTCTTGACAGAATACATAAATTTATTCATTCAAGTTATTAACGAAATGGTTTATTAAATAATGACACAACAAAAAATAAACAAAATTGTAATATCACGTCTTTTGAACCGCATATAAATCGTGGTCCTGCAAATTGGGTCCAGCAATATTCCATCGATTGCTAGACCCCAAGCTCCTATGTTTTCTCTTTCCAAAACCGTATTACTTTGAAGGGGTTGTTGAAGAAATTTCTGAGTAATGGTTGTTTAAGCTAGTCAAGAATTGTAAAAAATTCAGAGGTCCTTTAAAATAGTTTGAATTATTATTACCGAAGCATCCATCAACTGGTCCAACGGAATGCAGTTTTTTACTTACTCGACAGGAGCTTTTGAATAAGCATAAATTCGAACATTTTGAAAGATTAAGTGTAAACAGTGGGCAGGTCTCAACGAGGATTACTCTTCTACACTAAATAATGATCAATATTACTCAGATTTAACGCTAAATCCCATATTAGGCTGATACAAATATTAATTTTCTTTTATGTCACCCCCCCCTTCAAAAATCCGAAAATTTTGAGGGGGAGAAAAAAAAAGATTCATCATTTTTTTGACATCAGAAAGGTTTTTTCCAATTTTTAAAGTAAAAAACAAGTGAAATAATGATCCAGAGGACGTTTGAAAATAGTTAAACAATTATCGTTAAAAATAAATATTCGAAAACAATACTTTTTTTCTATTTTTATTTTTTTGTTCCTTATTTATTTTTATCCCCCCCCTCGTACCTTCCAAGTGGTCTCGGACATAAAAGAAATTTAATATTTGTATCAGCCTTATTATTTTTTTAACTTTGTTATAGCAAAATTATTATAAATTTAAATTGCAAATCGTGATTAAGTTTAGCAACCTAAGCAACCCAAAATTCGATTTCATTTAAGCAGTGAACTCAAATGTTCACTTCCAGTAGATTTTGAGATCAAGTCAAACTGCTTCGCTGAATAACGCAGAAAGAAACATTCGTGTAAATTTCAGCGTAAAATCGTGCATATGAAGGAGATGCCAAGTTTGTTGCAAATTTACAGGACACATTGTGTAAAATTACAATATCATCATGCTAGTTTTCACTATACATCGTGCAATCCAGCATGGACTCAATCAATTACGTGACAATTTGCATAAATTTACATGATAATGATGTAGTTTTACACAAAGCATCATGAAAATTAAAAAAAAAAGACACCGACACGTTAATGCTTCCAGTGGACGATTTGCCCTTTGAAGGAAGCACCACACTAGACAGCGGACTAGCATGCAATGCCCAGTGGCACAGTCGAAATACATTCCTGACGAAAAGTTTTCTGGACTGAAGCGGGAATTGAACCCACACTCCTTGACTCGATGCGGTTTAATGCTTGGTAACACTAACCGCACGGCCACGAAGCCCACAAATGCGACAAACTTGACATTCCCTTTATGTGCATGATTTGAAGGTTTATTGTAATACAATGCTTGTTCGATTTTAGCATTTTAGCAGGAAGTTATGCTGAAGTTATGGAATCCTCTGGCAACCCTGCCGCGAACAAGCTGTTTTGTTTCTGTGCTCCACTTTAAATCGAATATTTCGCAGTGAAATCACTAAACATCACTAACGATTTTTTGTGAACCAATATTTATGGTGCCGCTGTGTCATTTGACATATTCTTCTAAACATTGTGAGTAGAATTGCTACAGTGCTGATGAAGCAAAAACCACTCTGCTGTTGTTGCTTCAACCGACATTGCCTGTAAAATTGCCACCACCTCCGACCGCCCGCCCACCACCGATCGCCCGCACACCACCGACCGCCCGCTCACCTTAACCGCCGCTCGCTCCAAAAGTCGTATGTAAACATTACTATAAAACTGCACTGAGGAAAGCAAACGTAAGACTGTCATAAGATTTGCTTATGGAATTACGACACAAGAAAAATCTTTGAAATTCATAAGACCATCGTATGGTTTTCGGCAGATGTTGTTTCCATAATACACTTCGAAGGAATTTCGTAAGATGATCTTATGAACCATCATTGACTTGATAACAAAATCCATAGATAGTCTTATGAATTACGTTCTGAACCATTCTTGGTTCCATAAGACTGTCTTGTGTAATTTGAGCTTTAGATTATAAATTTCAATGAATGAATAATACTAATCCGCGTTGAAAAATAGGTTAACCAACTTGGGAAAATCAAATTTTCATCCAATTCGATCAAAGCACTTTACTGTAAGCATTAGAATCGATTTGCGATACGACAAAATGGATGAAAATTCGATTTTCTCTAGTTGGCTAACTATTTTGAACGCAAAGAAGTATATCATAGCAGCGAAACATTATTGAGAAAAGTTGTGAAGAACGCCTGAATTGTTGCAGGTTTACTTTAGGGGCGGATTAATGGATGAGGGGGGTTTGTGATTTCTTACGCGTCAAACAAATTGTTTTGAATTTTCATTCCCAAATCTTATTGTTTGGATCCAATTCCTTAATCTGTTCGAAAGAAAGTGTTAGTTACAGCGGAATTGATGATAAATAGAAAATATTTACCCTTTGATGCATTGAAACGGAGTCAGCCAACGACAAATCAGCAAACACGTCCATTTCGGAAGCCATATTGAATTTCTGATAGTGAAATGAGAAAATTTGCCTCACGTGGTTCTTCACAATGATGAGCAATGGGGTTCATAAGCGTTCTTATGACATTGACAATTGATTGTTATGAAAAAATTACACTTGTCTTATGAATCTCAATCTCGTCGAATGAAATACACAAGTGTCTTATGAACTAACAAAAAAATAATAAAAAACGTGTTCATTAGTGTGATCTTATGAAAATCATGCGAGATTTTTGCCTCAGTGTACTCCAAATTGTAACTGCATAGCTGCAATAAACAAACATTCTGCTGGTTGTTTTATTCATCCCACCGCCGAACGATTGCCCCCTCACCTGCGTGCCCCCTGCTGCCATGCCATCTATTGCTGCCCTATCTTTGAAATTGCCGCTTCGCACCAACCGCATACTGAGATCATCGCTAATTATGCTGCATCCACAACGAGTCAGATTGTGTGAGTAAGAAAAACATCATTCTTTTACATCGATAGAAATCGTTGCATTGAACGGCAAAGCCGCACGTTCCTCTGTTTCTCTGAAGCGCCATCTATTGGCCGGTACTAGAAGCATGGCGCCTTCATCACGCGTAACGATGAAAGAGTTGCCAGATTTTATTTCGAAAGCATTAATTGAACAGTCAAATAGGTTTTTTGCAAGTATTGAGCATAGTCAACAATTCTTGTCGACTAAGTTGGATGAGTTCAGTGATCAAATCCTGAAACTCAAATCAGAGGTCGTTAAGCTTAGGGCAGAGAATGACTATTTGAAAAAATCTTTGGCGGACCTCTCATCGAAAACAAATGCAGTAACTAAAGCTGTCCATAAACAGGAGGCTGAAATAGACCTACAGCGAAGATCTGAATTATCTTGCAATGCTATCGTGTTGGGCGTACCCCGTATACCGAACGAGGACATCAAAGCGCTAGTCAATATTACATGTAAAACTATTGGTTTTAACGACGAGAACAGCTCTATCGTATCATGTATCAGACTTCCTTCAACCAAAGCAGACAACAACCCTATACGAATCACGTTCAACAACATCCATGCTAAAGAAAGCTTTATTGCCAAGAAAAAGCAATTCGGCTCCTTGACAGCATCCATGATAGCTGGAATACGTTGGTCCTTCGGTTGGACAAACAAGGTCTTCATAAGAGACGAGCTATCTCCCCTTAGCCTGGATATATTTCATGAGCTTAAGGCGCAACAATCACTGCTCAAATTTCGTTATATTTGGCCTGGACGGAACGGAGTTATCTTTGTGAAATATTCTGATAAATCCCAACCAATCGCAGTACGATCGCGATGCGATGTACAAAAAATCATTTCGAGTGCACAGCAATACCGTTAAAAACTATTATGCTGTCTGTACTTGACTTTTAAGAGCAATGAATTCATTAAACTTCGCAAAAAAATCTACGTCAGCCCTCGTTTGTAAACACCAATGATACGTTGGGCTTGATAATGATGCAGCTCAATATTCGTGGGATGAACCGAACTGAAAAATTAGATTCTCTTTGTATCATTCTGCAAAATCTCACTGTTGCTGTTGATGTTCTTCTAATTGGAGAGACGTGGTTAAAAGAGGAAAGATCCAAATACTGCAACATTCCGGGATTCAAAAGTGTACATTCGTGCTGAAGTAGCTCATCTGGTGGCCTGGCCATATTTGTTATCGACGGATTGAACATTGAAGTTAAGAAGGTCACCACAGAACAGGGTTTTCATCACATAGAGATTGACGTACGTCTTGCTAAGTCTATTGTCAAAGTCCACGGTATATATCGTCCACCTGGTTACGATATCAATCAGTTCCTTTCGTTTTTGGAGAATTCGATATCAACATTAGACGCTGCAGCCCCTTGCATTTTTCTTGGAGACATTAACCTCGCCGTAAATAACATGGAATCACGTGGTGTCCAGCAATACCTACAATTGCTAGCGTCCTACAACTTGGTTGTAACAAACACCTACAGTACCCGTCCCGTGAGCAATAATGCATTAGACCACGTTGTGTGTCACATCGATACATCTGACCGCATTACAAACTACACTGTTGATTGTGACCTGAGTGATCACTGTATCGTCTTGACGCAATTCAAGACCACGATTGCGAATGTCAAAAGAACCTTGACGAAAACCTGGGTGGATTATCGTCAGTTGAACGCACATTTTCGATCGTTTCTGGATTCTCACGATTTCGCATCGCTGCAACCTAATGAAAGACTGGTAGCCATTACTGACTCCTATGCGCGACTCAAGCAGGTTTTTTCGAAGACGTATACGGTTAAAGTTAAAGTGAAGGCGAATTATTGTCCTTGGTTTAACTTCGATATCTGGAAGCTAGGAAAAATTTCAAACAGTATTTTGAAACTTGGAAACGAAATCGTCAGAACCAACGGATCAAAGATCTGCTTACCCACGCAAACAAAAAGCTGTCTGAAGCCAAGCGACGTGCTAAATCTGTCTATTACCAACAATTATACTCCTCGCGTAACCCTAAGCAATTATGGAGTAGAATTAATGACATGATGGGAAAAGGAGCTGATGAACAAAAACAATATAAACTTGAAGTAGATGTGACATTAGTTAGCAGATCCGATGCAGTTGGAAACGCCTTTAATAACTTTTTTTCGTCGATTGGAGCAAACATCGCCAGCAACCTACATTCGGATGGCAATATAAATAAATTCCGTACCATGGAGACATCGGGCAGATCAATTTTTATCAGACCTGCTGTTCAATCGGAAGTGTTGAACGTCATCAATAGGCTAGATGGCTCAAAAGCCATTGGATTTGACGGTTTCCCAATAACTGCACTCAAACAACATGGTTTGGTCCTTTCGCACATAATTTGTTCCTGTTTCAATGACAGCATCAGTGAAGGAATTTATCCTGAATGTTTGAAAATAGCGCTTGTTCATCCGATCTTTAAAGGAGGAGATCCTGCAAATCCAACTAATTATAGACCCATATCAGTACTACCAGCGGTCAACAAGGTATTCGAAAAACTGTTATACACACGTCTATTTTGCTTTTTGGAGAGCACTAAACTACTCAATCAGCGCCAATTTGGTTTTCGACAAGGATCATCTACTGAAGTGGCTGTTTTGGATCTTGTTGATGACCTGGCACAATCGGTGGATCAGAAGATGATTGCTGGAGTTATGTTCTTAGACCTATCAAAAGCTTTCGACACTATCAATCACAAAATTCTGTTGAAAAAGCTAGACGCGTATGGAATCCGGGGTATTGCCAATGACCTATTGGGTAGCTACTTGCTTGATAGACAACAACAAGTTATAATTGCAGGAACAAGAAGTCAATATTGTACTATCAATTGTGGCGTACCGCAGGGTAGCAATCTCGGTCCGTTGTTGTTCCTTATCTATGTAAATGACGTCGCAAACCTGCAAATCGTAGGTCAACCTAGATTATTTGCTGATGACACTGCAATATCATACAAATGCCATACTGTATCCGATCTCTATCAAACTATGTCAGAAGACCTGCATCTTATGATGAGCTATCTTGAACAAAATCTTCTCTCGTTGAATTTGAAAAAAACGAAGATAATGCTATTGGGAGCCAAGGATGAACAAGCTTTGCCGTACCCGATTCTGACGATAAATGGAGAAATTATCGAGAAGGTGTCTAGCTTTAAATATCTAGGCGTACATATAGACGAAAAACTACGCTGGGACGTACACATACGAGAACTGGTAACAAACTGTTCATCGTTATGTGGAGTTCTATGGAAACTTTCACGGTTTGTACCAAAGCAAGTGCTACTCAAAATATATTTTGCTTTTGTGCACAGTCGGTATCAATACGGCATTGCGACCTGGGGTGCGTCGTACAATACATTTTTGAAGGAGTTACAGATTCAACAAAACCGATGTCTTAAAGCAGTTTTCAGTCTACCGTTCCTGTATCCTACCAGCGAGCTGTATAATACCATGGAGCATAATATTTTGCCAATCGGAGGGCTCTTCACCTACAGAATATGCATGACTATGTTTAAAATACTGAATAACTTCAATCTTCACCACAATTGGTCCTTCAACGCAGCTGTACACCAAGATCTAACCCGAAACGCCCACCTGTTACAACGCAGTAGCTTCAGGACAGAAATAGGAAGGAGAAGATTTTCGAATATAGGACCTCATTTGTTCAATCAACTGCCAGAAGATATTAAAAATACTCAGACAATCAGTAGCTTCAAACGCAATTTAATAAGGTACATCAAAAACAATATTTATAGATTTATTGTGCGTTAGTGTTGTGATGTTTTCTTTTTTTCTTGGTTTATGAAGCTAGTCTAATATTGTACTATAGATCGATAAGATAATATCTCCAACAACCCTTTAGAAGAACATTAGTTCATTGGGGTTTGTAGCTGTAACCATTATTGTATACATTCGGAAATAAATTGAATTGAATTGAATTAATTGAAAAAGTTTTTGGTATGGTTCGATTTTGACAACACATCTTTTCTATTGTTCAAAAGTATTTCTTGTGATTGAATCTACAGACATTGTTATTAGTCTTATTAATGTTGTGGTTATACGGGAGTGAACACTTTTGCAAACTCGTAACAGCACCTCGAAAATTTCATGATGTGGATGCAAATCAGCATTCAGATGAAATTGGATTTTCTTAAATAATTTTTAGTTTTAATTACTTACAATTATCGGTTTGAAGCATGTCAGAAGTTCGTCTTATCGACCTCACTGCTCCTGTTCTTCATGTATCTGTGATATAATTAATAATAATATAATAATATTTAATATAGTGTTCAACAAGATTTAAATAAACTTATTGTGATACAAAAATTCTAAAGAAATTCAAAGTTTTCCTTGTAAAATCCTACAGACCTATTATTATTAGCTTTTTCCGTTGTGCATAATTCAATACAACTGAATTATCTTTCAGGACCATTGAAATGCATACAAAAAACATAGATTATGGGTCAATTACCAATCCTAATTTCAATCAGTTGATCTCAATGTTTATGTGGATCTTTTTGTGAGATAAAATAAGTATCTAAATTTATCTTCACTATGGACTAAATTTTGTGTCCAAAATTTCTGCAAAAACTACTACATCTTAAAGCATTTTTACGATAGGTCAAGCTCTTACATAGAAAATCCAATGAGATTTGTTTTTTCATTAAGATATATCTAAAGAGTGCCACTAATTTATTTACGGTTCCTCATACAACATAAGGTTAATTATTTTTGCCTGTCACGATGTACATGTTATTTGCCAAACGCTATTGGTTTACAATTCAAGTAATTTTGTACTATACACCACGACAAAAACTTATATAAAATGTGACGCGGAATTCATGATCACTCAACACTTAACATAAAATACAGGATTTAAAATGAAATGACACAAATCTAATGGTACTCACAGTTCAAAACGCGTAATTCTTGTAAAATTGTGTCCAATTGGACTGTGATTTTTTGTGATCCGATTAATATTAAGTTAAATGTGACGGAAAATTACGTCGCATGTAACTTGAATTTATACTATTAGGATACAGAGCTACTTGGGCACTTACATGATTCTCTTTGGCATGGGGGGTTTTGATCGGCCGAATTGTCTGAAACTTTGCAATAAGAAGCACTTTAGTACGACGCATATTGAGGCCAAAAATGAGTTTTGTAGCTTTCAAAAAACTCCACTGCCAAAGTGAATCAAAAGCACCAATAATAGGATCCGGCTTCCTACATACTTCTGAAATAGGAATACTTGTATATTGTTAACCTTTCCATTCTCTTTTTTTAACGAATGAGTTCACAATTTGCATTAATATTAAATGTCAAAAACAGTATCCAACTACTGTATAGCAATTATTAAAATGAGCTACTAATAATTATGGTAACGATACCCAAAAGGTTGTCAATCAGATTCACAAAATTTATCCTTACATTATAATGTCATTGAACCCCCATTGAAATGCATTCCCATGCACTTGATTCACCGTTCATTGAATTTCATAAAACTCTTCATTTCTGTACCATCGACAACTAAATTCAATTAGGCTCGGCATTCTCTTCCACGTGAAACCAAACCCGGGTGTAAACATTTCCGTTGAATACTCGCATTAAAGCCAACAATCCACTCCATCCATCCGGTGGGGGGGTGGAGTTTATGCCCCGACCTCAAATCGCGCTGCTACCGGATGGCGAAACAATGTAAACAACCCATTTATAGGCGATGACCGACTGGACAACCGAAAAAACAACATCGCGCGGTGCAGTGCAACAAACAGGAAACAATATCTAAACCCATTCCGATCCGTTAAATGCACGTTTTTGTGTTCCATTCTAGCACGTTAAGCGATGCTTTTTCAGCGTTTCAACGAAAGCGAAACCCACACAAAAACCCATTGGCGCGCGAAGCCTGATCGGGGAGTGCTTTTTCATCGAAAATATTTTCCAGATGTTTTGTCAAAACATGCCGCTTGCTGTCCCTCCGGAACAATCTGGGCGCAAAATACCCTCAATGGTTCGTCTCACCTTGGATGGCACCAATTCGCAGTGGCTTGAAATAAATTTTGTCATGTTCAAGTACTATGGGCTGTTAATTTTAAACGTTTCTTGTTTTTTGCCTGATAATTAGCATAAAGTTATCACGATTCTTCATGTTAGCATTTTGTTAGGTCGAATACAAAATCTCTATCCCAAAAATTGCACGAATTGTTATTCTGTAATAATAATAAGCTCTTTACTTATAAACATAAGCTTGGAACAAACTACTACTACAATGTGTTGAGGAATCGGATACAAAATTGATCGTACGGAGTAGAATTACTTCAATTTTTGAGGTTTTGGCCGCCTTTGAACCACTGTCCAATCCGTTGTTGTCGGTATGACAATTTCGCTTTCCGCGTGGATTTCTAATCCCATTCACTCGAAAATAGCACCCCGCCATCGCAGCTGCCCAGGACTTCGTCGTCTCAATTCAACTTCCAACTCTCCAACTTCCATTCTTTGTTATTCCCGATGGAGGAAAAGCTGGTGGGCCGGCTGACGACGGCGGTAACCGTAGCTTAAAACCCAATTGTGGTGGATTGCAATCGATATTCAATTTCGTGATAGCCAGCCAGGGTGCATCCTGTCTCACCTAAAAACTGCGCCACTCGCGTTGGATAACTGAAACTGATGTCGGCAACAAACTGCTCTCTGTTCTGCTCAGCTGGGTGGTGCACAGTAAAAAAAATATTGGCTTGACGTAATTTATGGTTTTGTCAATAATTGGACACAAGTAAATTCAATCATATTAGTTCTTAAACAATATTCTACTCAAATTAAAATCTATTCCGTCTGTGGTATAGGACGCAGCTTTCACTCAGTAGACCAAATCTCAAATCCCCTCTCAAACTTTTACCATATTTTTGTAAAATTCTCAAACCGGTTATAACGTTTGATAGACCCGATTTTTAACTGTTTCCGGATAGTATTATGCGATTAATAAGCGGTTTCTTCACCACCGCTTAGGCCCTAAACCTGGTTTAATCGTATGGGTAAACGTGGTTTGAGTCTTAAGCGAAGGTGAAGAAATCGGCCCTAAGAGATGTAATTTAGGATTAACTTTTCAAAAAGACCTATCCAACATTGAGAGCCTGAGCCTTTATTAATCAAGTGGATAGAGTTCGCGGCTACAGGGTACAGTGTACAGGGTGTCCGCAAATTATCCGAACAGCAAAATATTGGAAAGATGACCTCGCATTAAAAACAATGAAAAATCAAGGTCCATGTACCTTTTATGATATATCTATATGTTAACACAAAATACAACTTTAAAAATTTCAAAATAATTGCTTGTTACTGAGATCAGCAAATTTAAATTTTCCGGAGACGTTTTTCCTGAGGGCCGCTAGTCATACTGGAGATGTGTTATCCCTAAAACCTAAAAAAGTTGAATCCAAATGTCCTTAGTTAGACTGGAAATAGAAAATTGTACGGTTCAAATCCAGTGAGTTGTATGGACATTTCTCTTCCGTCATAAAGCTCGGAAAACAGCTCCCTTTAAGACACCTCAATACATTTGGGTTGGTTGTGCAATTATTTGAAATTGGAAATGTGTCAAACTTACTTCTTAAGAATATAATAAGCCAATGTTTAAAACCATGCAAGAATATTGAATTTATTATGCTTGATTGTATAGAACCATGTCTTCAAAGTTTGTACGGATAATTTGCGGACACCCTGTATGGGTTCGATTCCCGGTCGGTCCAGGATCTCTTCGTAAAGGAAATTTCCTTGACTTCCCTGGGCATAGAGCATCATCGTACCTGACACACGATATACAAATACGAAAACGGCATCTTCCGATGCGCTTTTTGTACGAATTTCTAGTCAAGGATCCATGTTTTGATCTATAGTAAAAACACTCCAAAAGCTTGCGCTATCATTATCAAAAAAAAAAGAACGAGAAAGAAGAAAATATCTCATTGTTGCTTAGGTCGTTTTGATAAGATCCGCGAGAATTGTACAACGGGACTAACGTACTGCCAAAATAACGTGACATTACCATATTTTTTGCTGTGTAATGCGGTTTCAAGCACCGGCACACTATGCCGTCCGATTCCGGCATGGGAATGGACTCTCATAGGAAATTGAAATTTCCAGTAAAGAGATTAATTTAATTTCGTTTTGGTCCTCGCTGCCATGCTCCACGCTATCGCGTGGTCGTTGTCCTCTCTTCGGAATTGGAGCTGATTTGATAGCGCGGTGGGTCTGGACGACGTCGCGACTATAGACGGATTTACTCGTTTGGTGATGTGGACCTTGGGTCGGAGAATTTTTGCTTTATAACGTGCTCTGTGGATCACTTTAAAGGCATTACAAAATTACATTTTTTTTTTGTATTAGATGGGCAGGACAAACATAACAGAAAGACCATGTAGGATGACAGAATAAACTCAGTAAGAGATGGCAGTCAGGGGGGCTGTTTTTAATCCAACCTATCGTTTTCTGGCGATCTTGGTTGCAATGATCATGTCGCGCTACACGATAAGTGTTCATCTGAAACAACCAGGCAGCTCACCAATCCATCTCGAGGTGGATCGTGCTGATTTGTTGAGATGTGAAGGAGAACGAATGAATGAAAGCTCAAAAGTCTGTTTTGACAGCTCTACAAAAAGCGTGCGCGCACAGAATGAGACTGACGTTCAATTTGGAATGATCGGTCATAGTTTTTTTTTCCTCTATGGGATATTCTATGGTTAGGTTGATCGATGTTAAAGTTTGTTTTAAAATCAGCTCCACTTATTTTGCAATATGTTGCCGTGTACAATAATAGTCAGCAGAAATAATTTAATTGAAATGATTCGAGTTTATAATAAGTACATAAACAAATGGGAGAGAATGTTTATGCTGGTGGCGCATTGCGCAAAAATCTCATAATTTGATAACAAGTCTTATTTTAAATATCGAATAACAAGGCATGCGATTCAACAACTATTTGAGTGCAATACCCTACTAACAAGCTGAGGGTCGTGGGTTCGAATCCCACCGGTCGAGGATCTTTTCGGGTTGGAAATTTTCTCGACTTCCCAGGGCATAGAGTATCTTCGTACCTGCCACACGATATACACATGCAAAAATGGTCATTGGCATAGTAAGCTCTCAGTTAATAACTGTGGAAGTGCTCATAAGAACACTTAGCTGAGAAGCAGGCTCTGTCACTGTGGGGACGTAACGCCAGAAAGAAGAAGAAGAAGACCCTACTAACATTTTTTGCAGATGTAAACATTCTCGAAGCTTCCTTTATAGGATTTGTGCTGAGTAAATGCGCTGTACATAAGAACGAAAGCTTTTATGCAATCCTTTTACCAACAAATCTGGCGAATACACTCAGCTATTTTTAAGCTGTGTTGGCAGCTCTTATGCATACCGATAATTGCTATGTCTCGACTGTTATAGGACAATTAGCTGTATAACATCTTCGGAAGGTGCTTTTTCAACCATTTCGCAACTGTTGTATAATGTTTATACAACTTCACTGTATTATCGATTAAATATTATTTTCAAGCTGTTTCACTGCTTCCGAAACTCAATTCATACTTATCTGAATTCAATGTTCCCAATGATACACAATTAGAGTATCTGTCACTGCTTGGGATCGAACTCACGATCTCTTTATCCACAAGTCTCGACGCTGTCCTTGCTGCCACCACAGTGTATATCAAAAGCAAAAAAAAACACCGTATTCTTCTACATCGATAACGGTTCAGTTGTTTATTGTGTAGAAAAATAATTGATTATCTTTGAAATTATTCTAGAGTTCTTTGCGAAATTCCTCTGGGTTTTTTTCCCTAAATCACTCATGAATCCTTCAAAACCCCACTGGGATTGTTATGGAAATCTAGTGATTATTTCTAATACATCTTCAAGTTTTTCTGGAAATCACAGAATTCTTCCAGAGATCACTCTGGGATTCTTCCAAAATAAAATTCGTTACCTCTCTCGTATTACTTCTGATACTCTTCCGGATATCCCTTTGTGATTCTTCTGGACATCTTGTTGGAATTCTTACAGTAATCGCTTTGTGATTTTTGCGTGTATCTTCTTAAAATATACTTTAAAAAACCTTATTAAGTTAAATTCTTTGAAATTCTAAAAAAATCCCTTCTGAAATACAATGGAAGATTCTACCAAAAATCCTAATGCATTTTTTTCCAAGTATTTTTAGAGGATTTCTCCAAAAAATGTACAAGAATTTTACTAGAAATTCTTTATCTTAATTCTTAATCTGAGATGCTCTCAGAAATCCTTTTGGAACACTTTTGGATATCTTTCAATGATTCTCTCGGAAATCTGTCTGGAATTCTTCTAGAAATACGTCTGGGACTCTTCCGAAAATCCTTTTTGAATTCTTCCGAATATCTTTGGAGAATTAATTTAGAAAACCTTCTGGTGTTGTTTCGGAAATTTTACTGAGGACCCTAAAAACCATCCTATTAGATTTTTTCAAGGAATATTTAAGAAATTCTTCCCGAATTGCTTCTAGGATCAAGAAGCACCTTGAATTTTTCCAGAAAATTCGCTGTGATTTTCGAGTATCTTCCTAGGTTCTTTCGAAAAATTTTCTGAAAGGCTTAAAAATATCTTTTGCTGCTGAGATTCTTCCGCGAAACCATTTAAAATTCATCCAGAAATACAGCTGAACTTCTTCCAAATATCATGCAAGGATTCTACCGGAAATTTTCTAGTGACGGTAGACGTAGATTGCTTTGATTTTTTTTTTCCAAAAATACAATTGGAATTCGTTGGAAAAAAGTTAGCATTCTTCAATATATGTTTCTGAAAATTCTTGTGGGATTTTTTTTTGAATTATGGAAGGATTTCCGTAAGAAACCAAGGTCGATTTGCGAAAGAATCACAGAGATATCATTGGAAGATATTCAGCGGGATTTATTAGGAAATAAGAATCCAGAAAAATATAAATATTTTGCAGAATAATTCCAGAGCGATGTCCAGAAGAACTCCTGAAAGATTTACGGAAGAATTTTACATACAAAGGAATTGACCATGATAATTTTACTTTGAATTTGTTTACCAGCATATCGATCTATTTTGCTCGAAGTAAGAGGAGCATGGAGAAGAAAGCAATGAATACTAGATGGATGGGTACTGGTCCTTTTTAGTGTCATTCTAAAAACACACTAAGCCGTTCCCATAGGGGACGTTAGCCACAAGGAAGGGCGTTTCAAGTACAACTGTTTCATATGGTATGCCCTCTTCAACATCTAATCCAATTTCTCTCGCCGTTCCCTTACGGTACCTATTCATCTAGTATTCATTGCTTTCTTCTCTATGCTTCATCTTACTTCGGTAAACAAATTTACGGAAGAATTTGAAAAGGAAATCTCAGAAGTATTTTCACAAGTCCCAGAGGGCTGTCTGGAAGCTTTCTTAAGGCAGTGCCATTTGAATTCAAGAGAGATTTTCATAAGATTCCACCATGGATTTTAGAAAATTTCCAAATAAATTAACTGATAAATCACGAAAAAATCAAGAACACTTCCTGATCAATATTAAGAAGAATCAGAAGGCAATTATTCCAGAATGCCAGAGGTTTTTTTTTCTAAGAATCTTAGAAAACAATTCTCAAGAGTCACAGAGGATTTCATGAAGAGTAGCAAAAGTATTTTCAGACAATTTCAGAGGAATTTTCTGATGAATTTCAGAGAAATTTTCTAAAAATAATCGGAGGTATTTCCATCAAATAAGATTTCCAAATAAAATCCCGAGAGATATGTGGAAGTTTTTCAACAGGATTTCTGGAAGTATTTCTTAGCGATTAACGAGGAATTTTAATAATCCAAGACATTTATGTAGAAGAATCTCAGAAGGATATTCAAATAAATCCCTAGAAGATTCTCGGAAGATCTGCTGAAGGATTTCTGGGAAAATATCAGAGGGATTTCGGATTGATTTCCCGAAGAAATGAATTTTTGTAATAACCCTTGAAAGATTTCTGGAAGAATCTTCAAAATGTATTCAAAAGAATTACAACATTGACGACAGAATTACAGAAGAATCCCGAATGGATTTCCATAATAACACGTGAGGGGTTTCCAGGATGATCCAAGAGGAAGTCCCAGGGGGTTTTTGTAAGAATCACAGAGCGACCAGAGAGATTACTACATTTTTTTTTCCGTAAGTATTTCAGTGAATTTTCAGGAAGTTCCCTAGAATTACAACTAAAATATTGACATATAAGTAACATATGACATATATACGCAACGTACATTAATAATATTTATTGCAATATTTTTTAATAAGAACTTGTGATAGCAGTAGAACAAATTTAATTATCAATTGATATTCCCTTACCTATTAGTTATCAATCACAATTGTTATTTCTTTCCGTGCACACGCTCGAAAAATGAATCTGGCCATGGTGCAACAATGGACCGATGCACGTGCTCACTAATTTGACGTTTGAGTGGTGCCGAATTCACGAGTCGCCATGGTTACATAAATAACACGGCACCGCTAAACCGTCAACAAGTGAACCCGTGCATCGGTCCATTGCGCTACATTCGATGAATCATATGCAACAAAAGTTGTCGTCGCTATCTATCAAATTCACTCATCAAATTCATTTTGATGAATATAACAACATAGCTAGGATGGCTAACGAGAAGGCATGGAGGACGGCAGATAAGAGACGTAGAGGATAACATTTTTCCAAGAGGAAAATACGCACAAACAATCTAAGCACACCAATATGTGATATTCTTATTAAACTTCAAGGAAAAAAAATATAGGAAAAAATATTTCTCAGCTTTTCAGTTGTGTTTTTTAGTTTTTTGCCGAATTCCGCTAATAAATTCTTGCACAGTGCCATTGTCCACCTCATCTACCATTTTTTTCCAATAAAATTGCTGAATACGACAGTGTTTCTATTATTCTAACTTATTTCTTAGGTGTACGCCTGATAATTGTCCAAAATTTCTCGTTTGGTTGGGTGTATGGACAATTTTGGGGGATGTTACTTATCATTTTTGCATACATCCGACATTTCGGACACATGTATTACAACTTTTTCGAGGAATTAGCTGTGTTCCGTTGCACAAGGCACTAATTTGCTAATTCCTAGAAAAAGGCACAATACACGTGTCCGATAAGTCGGATATAAGCCATAACCTCAAACGTCAACATAAAAGTCATACCTCCGAGAAAGTAAACTTTTACATATGTGTTGGCATCTGTTTTGGGTGTGGTTCTATAGCTTTTTATTAAGATACAGAATGACGTCCTATGGAGATTTGACTGTAGCTACTATTTCAACATTTTGTAAGAGGTATACGTAATATAATCATACTTCATGATCTTAAAATCCCTCGAATGATTGACATTTTTAGCCATTCCATTTATCATCGCGTCTTGGAGGATGCTTAACAGTTTCTTCGTGACAGTTTTTTGATGGAAGACTAAAAATTGGAATCAATCCTTCCGTGATAGAATCCAGCCTATCGTCGCATTCGACTAATCGCCACATCGGAATCAACACGACGACGCTATCTCTGGTGTCCCCTGTCAGTTGGCGAAAACGCATCAGTCGTACCCGTGGAGTATCCGTAGTTTTTTTTTCCCACTACCCCATGCTGAGAAGCATATAGACGAGGAGCTAACGTCGAATCCCGAAACATCGAAAAATAAAACATCGAATCGCAAAATGTCGTAAGGGACGAAACGTCGAAAGTAGTCAATTCCTCCAGATTGTTTTTTTTTCACAATGAGTTCGATCAAATAAGCTTACGTTTAGCACGTACTGTTCTTAGTTAATTAGTTTGGCGATAAAATGACGATAGACCAAACATCGAATGCCAAAATGTCGAATCCCAAAACGTCGAAATGACAAAACATCAAATTACGTATCCCTTCGGAAGAGCATCATTCTTTCAAGGAATGTTCGTTGCTTCTCATTTTATCCTTTCGACGTTTTGTCCCTTCGACGTTTTGTCCTTTCGACGTTTTTTTTCCTTTCATCGTGTTGGCATTCGACGTTTTGAAATTCGGTGTTTTTTCCACCCAAAAAATGTGTCATTCCGACGTTTTGTTCATTCGACATTATGTCCTTTCGACTTTAAGTCCATTCGATGTTTTGACATTCGACGTTTCGTCACCCAACCCTCTCTATCTTGTCGCCCATGCCGGTTCGTATTCGCTGATGGGACGGCTATGGGTAACATTTCACCTCTAACCCATTGTTGTGCGGCGCTCGTCGACCGGAAATGTTCCGACGATGTCAACGGTTGATGAGGATGACGCTTGCGGCGCCCATCATCAGGTGCGAAGTGGATGGGAATGTGCGTACCTAACCCTTTCGTAGACCGTAGTTCGTAGTCAACGTCGTCATCGTCGCTCAAGTAGAGTTGATGTTGACATTTAATTTATTTGCCTCGATTTATCATAATATCTTGCGGTGAACGGGGACAGATAGAGCGGGGCTGTCGCCGGTAAAATGCAGGGTGATGTGGTCGAGATCGAGGGCAAATGAACGGGGGCCCAGATAGCCGTAGCGGTAAAATCGCAGATATTCAAGCTGAGGGTCGTGGGTTCGAATGCCACTGGAGCAGGATTTTTTTCGACTTCCCAGGGCTTAAAGTATCTTCGTACCTGCCATACGATTTACATTAGAACACTAAACTGAGAAGCGGGCTCTGTTCCGGTTGCTATGTATCGTTAGAAAGAAGAAGAACGAGTGCGATTCAGACAGACGTGTGCTACACTACGGATCAGTAAACGAACAAGTGCTTGGAAGCCTGGAATGATGTTAGAATGAGTAAAAATAGTTGTGATTGTGACAAATATTTGCCATCCATTCAGCAGCTGTTTGATTTGCTTTCCATCTGGAATGTATGCACGAGTAATTAAATGATGAAGAAGCAACTTGATTCATTGCTATTGCCAAAGGGCATTCGATTATGTGATAAGAACCATTGAGAAACTCGAGCATCTCTGGTCGGTTGATTTGCTGCAGAGAAGCTCAAATTGTACAAAACACTTAGGGTACCCGTCCTATTATGGAGGACTTAAGCACGGTGTTGAAATTTAAATCGTATTTCAGTGTCTAAAACCTAAATATCGTAATATTTTGCATTTTGAACTGTTAAAACTATCCTTTATCTGGAGTATGGTAAAGTAAAAAAGCAAATTTTTGAATCAAACATACATTTTTTTAACATAAATCTGAAGCTCTTCCTCTGTCCTATTATTGCGGTATTTCGTCCTATTATTGCGGTAGTGCCGTCCTATTATTGCGGTATACCAAAAATCATAGATTTTATTACATTCAGTATACATTCAATGCCACACAATGTGCTAGCATTGAAATTATGATCCCTCCATGTTAATGACACTGCACGGTACTGTCAGCTTGTGTGACTTTGGACGTATCTATAAAGAAAACTAATTAATTACTTTATGTCACGATTTGAAAACAAATCAACAGAATCGAATGATTTTCTGCCGGTTTCGTCTCCTCTTCCGTCACAGCTGGACAATGTTAACGCAAATAGACAAGGTTCTTCCATCTAAGACCACTAGTCGCAATATAAGAAATGATTTTTTGACTCAAATATAACCACAATTTTGGTGCTTTTAAAAATATTTTCACTAGTTTTCACCAATCCAATGCAATTTCAAAAAATTGCTTCCTTGCAATCATCTTGTATTTTAGTTTTTCAACGCATTTTTGCCATGTTTTCCGATTTTCAATCAGTTTACGTGATTTTTAGGTAAAACATTGTGTTTATTTGCAATATATTTGTAAAAAAGCGCAACTACAGGGTAAAGGTAAACAGATATCTTTTGTTTGACCAAATAAATGTATGAATGACACAAAATTATGTTACAAAATAGTACCCTAATAATAAAATTAATGTTTCCAGCAATTACATTTAAAATGAGTATTGAAATATCGGGTGTTTGAATGTGATTTACAGATACCGCAATAATAGGCAAACAGCTATTTTCATTGTCCTATTATTGCGGTATATGCTTTTTCTCAAAAATATAGAACTTTCATTCAAAATTCAATATCTATCATGTTACTACATCCATACTGAACTGATATACCCACTGCATATAATTGTTTTGGTTCTTAACTTAAAAATTCACGCTTATGAAAACCCGTCCGTAAATATAGGGACTGGTTAAAAATATAGGCTTTTATTGATGCATCATTTAAAACTGTTCTTCCATCGATCAAATCGTTTAATTTTCAAAGCATTTATCTGGCACAGCTTGGGAACACTATAAGCTTTCATCATCATCAATAATATCCATAGAAAATAGAGTTTTCGATTAATAATGAGTGTTTAATTCTAATACCGCAATACTAGGGAATACCGCAACAATGGGCAAATTACCCTACCTCAGTTTAATCGAAATGATAAATTCTGTAAAAGGAAGAAGGTCTATTTGAACACATTGCACAGTGGTCCAGGAATCAGTTTTACGCGGAAAGATGCATTTTGAGCTTTAGAATAAGACATTAGACAAAAATGGTCTTCTACAAAGTTGTTTGTATTAGTTAAGCCCTTTGTTTGGTGTTATTGAAAATTAGGGTGGACCACATTTTCATAGAAATTGTGTAACTAACTTTCTTATTTGTAGAAATTATTATATACATGCTTTAGCAAAGTTGTAGACCATTCAATTTCAAGCAACTTTGCCAAAAAAAGTTTTTTTGTATCTCTTAAATTGACCGATTTAGAGCTTTTTTCCTACGGTGACATAGGGTGGTCCGAACAAAACAGGTTTTCTGGCTCTAGAGTTTTCAATTCAAATTTCTCATCAAAGTAGTCTATGAAACACTTTTAGAGCTTTAAAAAATGCGTAATTTGGTGAAGGAAGAAACTCGCTATCTCCTTTCGTTTAGGAGTTATTGTTGTTTTTCTCTCAAAAACATGCCTACTTTGATTGTGAATATCTCTGATTGGGGCAAACATAAAAAATATCTTTTGACAGCATTCAAAAGACAAAATAAAATTGTATATTATATCAAAAAATTACAGATGTGTTATTTTTGTAACTCTAATAAAATGCCTTTAAAAACAAAGGTTTTAAAGAAGAAAAACTTTAATAACTTTTGAACTAAAATAGATATCATCAATATTTTTGCATGAAAATTTGCGTTTTGTTGAGTTCTTGAAGTCGTTCATAGACCGCTTTGACGAGAAATCTGAAATAAGAAAGATAGGGCTTTAAAACTATTTTGAAAATTTTCATGGTATGTATTTCTTTATTATTTAACATTTTGAGCATGAAAATGAAATTTTAGACAAAAATGATCTTCTACAAAATTGTTTTTAAAAAACGTAAGCTTTCATACTGTGTCATTTGAAACTAGGGTGTTCCACAATATCACACCAATCATATAATCAACTTTTTTATTTGCAAAAATACTGGTATACGCTCTAAGACAAAGCGGTAGAACTTGAAATTTTGATCAACTTTGCCAAAAAAAGTTTTTCTGTAGCTCAAAATTTGACCAATCTAGAGCATTTTTTCCTAATCATCGCAGGGTGGTCCAACAAAAATAAGTTTTTTAACTCTTGTTTTTTTAATATTATTTTCTCGTCAAAGTCGTCTATGAACGACTTTTAGAACTTAACAAAACGCAAATTTTCATGCAAAAAGATTGTTAATATCTATTTTAGTTCAAAAGTTATTGAAGTTTTTGTGATAAAAAATGTTTGACTTTCAAGACGTTTTATTAGAGTTACAAAAATAACACATCTGTAATTTTTTGATATAATATACAATTTTATTTTGTCTTTTGAACGCCGTCAAAAGATATTTTTTATGTTTGCCCCAATCAGAGAAATTCACAATCAAAGTAGGCATGTTTTTGGAAGAAAAAACAATAATAACTCCTAAACGGAAGGAGATAGCGAGTTTCTTCACCCACCAAATTACGCATTTTTCAAAGCTCTAAAAGTGTTTCATAGACTACTTTGATGAGAAACTTGAATTGAAAACTCTAGAGCCAGAAAACCAGTTTTGTTCGGACCACCCTATGTCACCATAGGAAAAATGCTCTAAATCGGTCAATTTAAGAGATACAAAAAAACTTTTTTTTGGCAAAGTTGCTTGAAATTGAATGGTCTACAACTTTGCTGAAGCATGTATATAATAATTTCTACAAATAAGAAAGTTAGTTTAATCAGTTCTATGAAAATGTGGTCCACCCTAATTTTCAATAAAACCAAACAAAGGGCTGAACTAATACAAACAACTTTGTAGAAGACCGTTTTTGTCTAATGTTTCATTCTAAAGCTCAGAATGCATCTTTCCGCATAAAAACTGGTTCCTGGACCCATAGTGCATTGGCAAGGGGATACATAAGCACATGCAAGCATTTGAAGCTCCATGAGGAAATTATAAATTATGACAATTTTTAATAAAACATTTTCAGTTGAAACAGGATTGGAAGTTAAGGCAGTCATTTGAAGACATTTTTGTAATTGGTTCATAGAAAGATCTGAATTGAAATTAAATTCAATCCAAATCAATCCAAATCCAATCCAAATCCAATCCAATCAATGCAAATCCAATCCAATCCAAATCCAATCCAATCCAATCAATCCAAATCCAATCCAAATCCAATCCAAATCCAATCCAAATCCAATCCAAATCCAATCCAAATCCAATTCCAAATCCAATCCAAATCCAATCCAAATCCAATCCAAATCCATATCCAAATCCAAATCCAATCCAATTCCAATCCAAATCCAATCCAAATCCAATCCAAATTCCAATCCAAATCCAATCCAAATCCAATCCAATCCAATCCAAATCCAATCCAAATCCAATCCAAATCCAATCCAAATCCAATCCAAATTCCAATCCAAATCCAATCCAAATCCAATCCAAATCCAATCCAAATCCAATCCAAATCCAATCCAAATCCATCCAAATCCAATCCAAATCCAATCCAAATCCAATCCAAATCCAATCCAAATCCAATCCAAATCCAATCCAAATCCAATCCAAATCCAATCCAAAATCCAATCCAAATCCAATCCAAATCCAATCCAAATCCAATCCAAATCCAATCCCAAATCCAATCCAAATCCAATCCAAATCCAATCCAAATCCAATCCAAATCCAATCCAAATCCAATCCAAATCCAATCCAAATCCAATCCAAATCCAATCCACAATCCAATCCAAATCCAATCCAAATCCAATCCAAATCCAATCCAAATCCAATCCAAATCCAATCCAAAATCCAATCCAAATCCAATCCAAATCCAATCCAATCCAATCAAAATCCAATCCAAAATCCAATCAAATCAATCCAATCAATCCAAATCCAATCCAAATCCAATCCAAATCCAATCCAAATCCAATTCAAATCCAATCCAAATCCAATCCAAAATCCAATCCAAATCCAATTCCAAATCCAATCCAAATCCAATCCAAATCCAATCCAAATCCAATCCAAATCCAATCCAAATCCAATCCAAATCCAATCCAAATCCAATCCAAATCCAATCCAAATCCAATCCAAATCCAATCCAAATCCAATCCAAATCCAATCCAAATCCAATCCAAATCCAATCCAAATCCAATCCAAATCCAATCCAAATCCAATCCAAATCCAATCCAAATCCAATCCAAATCCAATCCAATCCAATCCAAATCCAATCCAAATCCAATCCAAATCCAATCCAAATCCAATCCAAATTCCAATCCAAATCCAATCCAAATCCAATCCAATCCAATCCAATCCATATCCAATCCAAATCCAATCCAAATCCAATCCAAAATCCAATCCAAATCCAATCCAAATCCAATCCAAATCCAATCCAAATCCAATCCAAATCCAATCAATCCACCAAATCCAATCCAAATCCAATCCAAATCCAATCCAAATCCAATCCAAATCCAATCCAAATCCAATCCAAATCCAATCCAAATCCAATCCAAATCCAATCCAAATCCAATCCAATCCAATCCAAATCCAATCCAAATCCAATCCAAATCCATCCAATCAATCAAATCCAATCCAAATCCAATCCAAATCCAATCTAAATCCAATCTAAATCCAATCCAAATCCAATCTAAATCCAATCCAAATCCAATCCAATCAATCCAAATCATCAAATCCAATCCAAATCCAATCCAACCAATCCAAATCCAATCAATCCAATCCAAATCCAATCCAAATCCAATCCAAATCCAATCCAAATCCAATCCAAATCCAATTCCCAAATCCAATCCAAATCCAATCCAATATCCAATCCAAATCCAATCCAAATCCAATCCAAATCAATCCAAATCCAATCAAATCCAATCCAAATCCAATCCAAATCCAATCCAAATCCAATCCAAATCCAATCCAAATCCAATCCAAATCCAATCCAAATCCAATCCAAATCCAATCCAAATCCAATCCAAATCCAATCCAAATCCAATCCAAATCCAATCCAAATCCAATCCAAATCCAATCCAAATCCAATCCAAATCCAATCCAAATCCAATCCAAATCCAATCCAAATCCAATCAAATCCAATCCAAATCCAATCCAAATCCAATCCAAAATCCAATCCAAATCCAATCCCAATCCAATCCAAATCCAATCCAAATCCAATCCAAATCCAATCCAAATCCAATCCAAATCCAATCCAAATCCAATCCAAATCCAATCCAAATCCAATCCAAATCCAATCCAAATCCAATCCAAATCCAATCCAAATCCATCCAAATCCAATCCAAATCCAATCCAAATCCAATCCAAATCCAAATCCAATCCAATCCAATCCAAATCCAATCCAAATCCAATCCAAAATCCATCCAAAATCCAATCCAAATCCAATCCAAATCCAATCCAAATCCAATCCAAATCCAATCCAAAATCCAATCACCAATCCAATCCAAATCCAATCCAAATTCCAATCCAAATCCAATCCAAATCCAATCCAATCCATCCAAATCCAATCCAAATCCAATCCAAATCCAATCCAAATTCCAATCCAAATCCAATCCAAATCCAATCCAAATTCAATCCAAATCCAATCCAAATCCAATTCCAATCCAATCCAAATCCAATCCAAATCCAATCCAAATCCAATCCAAATCCAATCCAAATCCAATCCAAATCCAATCCAAATCCAATCCAAATCCAATCCAAATCCAATCCAAATCCAATCCAAATCCAATCCAAATCCAATCCAAATCCATCCAAATCCAATCCAAATCCAATCCAATTCAAATCGAAGATACCAATTGCATTACTTTGCAGTTTCACATATTCAATTCACCCACAAGGATGTTTAGTTTAAAACTGATGTCCGACTTGCTCATAAGTAGTCCGACATAACAGATGCTTGTCCATATTAAATTAAGAACATCTACTCTTCTCCTGTTAGCCTCGCATAATAACCCAACTCGAGAAATGCAAACGAAGCAATCATCCACACAGTTGAACCTGACTTGCTGTTTCCGCTGATCTGCCTCAATTGGATAAACATTCCGAGCTCCCATTATACACGACCTGAAGATTAGTTTTCCGGCAGGCTGTTGACCAACCAGCCAGTCTTTTGTTCCCACACATAACTTGGCATGGTTACACATTCTTAGCCCTCTTCGTCTGCCAGAGCAAACGGCAATAAATTCAAAGATCGGTTCGGGCAAAGTATCTTTACATGCACTACCGTGGCTTCCGTTAACCGGACCGGACCAAGCAATAGCAGACTTTAGCCCGGCTGCCATTGTAACATTCCTTAAGCTTCAAAACCCTTAACGAACCCACCTCAAATGGTAGAGCTTGTGGCAACCAACCTGGCGAAAGCGTTGCGTCGTCGAAACACTGAGACCAGGTCGGTGGACTGCGAATCTATCTTTGCTTACCTAAACCATAGTTTCCCCAACTGTCGGTCGCGGCTCCCTGGGACCAAATTAATCGTAGAAGGGTTTCTAGAGAAGGAATAATGAGAAGCACTGTCAGGGTATTAAATTGAGAAATATACTGAAGAGCACTCAATAAATAAAATTCTGCTGCCGAAATCGCATTGCGAATTATTCCATGGGCAATGTTTTGCATTATAGTCTCAAATAAGAAAAAAAATATTGAGAATCAATTTCCGCAAGTCAGACTGAAGCATATTAACTTGCTGCCCAGTGCATTGAAAAGGCAAAAAGTCAACTATGAAAGTATGTGTACCAGATATATATTTTAATAGAATCACCCAAAATTTCAAAACTTTTGGTTTCAAGTGACGAAAAAAATTGATATTTTATACGCCTATGAATGATGATAGCAACTCCATTACAGTTTTGAGTTTGGATTCAGGTTTCAAATAAGTTTCAGTAATTACTGCTACATGTATGTTATTTTCTGTTAGAAAATTAAACAGCTATTTAAATTATTTGGATCTATTAGAGAAACGTAATTCCATAACAATTTTATTAGTAAATTTTACACCAACTTGCGCTGTTTCAGCCATAGTGGTGATTTCGAACATTTTATCAATCATTTGATTCGATTGTTCAGTAAAAAAAATTCACTGTTTGGTTCCACCCGAGAAGTTTGGGAACCAATGGCCAAAACCAACCATCGGAGGCAGCACTGGCCGTTCTAATCTGCTTCGGCATTATTGCGGCAATGAGATTATATGCTAATTCGAAATAATTAAATTTGAATCTTATTTGTTTTCCGTAAAACCTCCTCGACCATAGTAATTATGCGCATAGACAATATATATACGAAGCCCGGGCGGGCGTGGGACAAAAGCCAAGGTAGACGACGATTGCTGCGTGGAAGGTTCATAGAGTCCTGGATTGCTCCCCATTCATGGGGGACTGGCGAAGAAAAGCCTTCCGGGGGCGTTTCGTGTGACGATGGAAAATGGATCGTTTGACGACAGGACAAGGCTTTAGCTTTCACTTATTGCCGTCCGTCCGTTGTCGTTGTCGTCGCCGTAGTCGGTTGTGGTTCATTGCTGTTTGGGGAAGGTTATGGAGTTGTGAAGGAAGGTGGTGGCAAGGTAGTCATTAGTGGTAGAGCAATTTACCATAAACGGGGAGCAGTTCCTGCATAACTGTTCATTGGTTAATGTTTTACGGGAACGGAAGGAAAATATTCGATGCAAGACATGGGCGCATCAAGGAATGAGATGATGAATTCTCCGATGTTTGAAGATTCTATGAACGACTAAAATTCATCAACAAGTTTTCTAAATTAAATATCCAACATGGTTGGCTAGGCATCTCGGTCCACCTTTGTACGGAGTCATGTGCATGGGATCTCTCTTGCACATCTACGATCATTCATCGACAGAGTGGAGACCTCTGCCACTTCCGACTCGTCAGAAACTGTTTCTGTCATGAAGCTCATGAAAATCCTCTACCTTGCCTCGTTTATACCGGACCCATTCCAGTTAGCAGCTCATTGGCAGCTTATCGACCAATTCTTGCACAAGCATCGTATTGTTTAGACGGTCTTTGAGTCCCGCAGCTTCAATATGATCGCATAATTATTTTGCCGTTATTCCTAAGACAACAAACGTCTCCAGTTGATCAATTCTGGGCACTGGAGGCTTTCCTAACATTTTTCAACAATCTTTCTAATCTTTCTTTCTTTCTTCTTCTTCTTTCAACAATATTTCGTTCTTTCGAAGAGATTCCGTAGGTCAATTATTACGTCCGGAACGGTGCCAGATTCCGCTCTGGACGTAATAAGATCAAGTTGGCTTCTATTCGCTTCAAGCGCCTTTCCTTGTAGGCAATCTTGTAGCCGCTTTAAATTCTCCAGGATTGCAAATGCACACGCCATCATTGTATGCTCAAAACTGCTGATGAACAACGGCCAGACTTCCGGTTCTCCTCAAAACTTCGGAAGCTGTTGAGACACTTATTCGCGAGCGATTGATTGCTTTCGAGCAAGTCGGCCAACACCTGACCCCGGTCCGTCACCAATTCTACAACCCTGCAAGCTGCTGCGCCATCTGATTTTTCACACTCTCTGCTTCCGAATACTCGTCGAACTCGCTATCTTCATTCAATTCGTCGGATTCGGCAATCATCTGCATCTTCTTCATTGATTTCAGCTTGCCTACTCTCTTTGATTTGATTTCCGCTATCAACGGATTTTTCTATCAAAATCGGTAGGCGGCAGGTTTTTGGTAAACTTTACCTGTTCCCCTGCCCACATATCAATGTTTTACTCCGGACGATTTGCTGAAGTCCCACTAACTTCTTGTTCCTCGACTCTATCAACACTGCTATCAAACTGCCTCCGAATCGCCTTCCTCTTCTTAACAAACCCTTGCTCTGCAGCAAGTTGAGCTTCTAACAGCTTCTGCTCATGCTCCAACTGCTTCTCCTCGAATTCGTGCTGGATTTGGAGTTTCAGCTTACGCATCTCCTGTTCATGCTTCAACTGCTCTTCTTGCTACGCCTTCTGCCGAGTCTGAAGCTTCATCCTCGTTGTTTCTCCTTAACTGTTTCTCCATTGGATCAACGTCAGAACAAGCTCCCTGATCATATCCCCCATCGCTTCTTTGACTGATCTTTTTGGTTCTCTTTTTGCCAGTTGCGTCAGGACTTTTTAGCTGATGGCCACCTTTTGGGATCCACTGTGGGCACCTCCAACCATTATTGACAACCTCTTGGTCAACACAAGCGCAGTTAAAATGGGCCCTATGTGCACCTTCCCCACATTGGACCCAATCAACGTCCTCGGACATTGATTGTAGAGAACAAAGTCCATTTTGAAGGTTATCTGATTTTGATTTTGTTCGTATCAAATCAGAAGCACTCACGGTTTTCCTAATCGACCTTAATATAGGTAGATCTAACTGTAATTCAATTAAATTAAAAATATATTCTTGTGTCAGTACCCGAGGAGGAACAAATAACTCCCCAATAACTTATACATACCATTTTTTGGTATCATACCAAAATTAGGTATTGTTCATTTTTCAATACCTCAATTTGGTATTATAATGGTATTGAAAAAATATTTCAAAATAATTAAAAATACTTCATTGAGGTATTAAACAGCTATTGAGGTCTGCTGGAGGTATTGAACTACAATTGAAAAATTTCATTTTTATATGAAAATCCATCAATTATTGAGGTACTACAATACCTGATCTTGGTCGTATGCTGACAGGGAAGGGGGGCTCCTCTCTTCTGAGGGTGTAGCTTATCAGAGCGTCTGTTCTCCATGTTAGGTTCGGCTCAAAACAGCGTCTGTTCTCCATGTTAGGAGCGGCTGATCATCGTCCTAGTGCCAACGTGGGACTCTAAACAGTGCTGTGCACGATGATCCTCCGGCGAGACAGGGGGTTGGTGCAGGCCTTACAAGCCAGCCGTAAAAATCATCAGTACAGGAAGCATACAATGTAAATTCGGACCGGAACAATCGGCATAGACCCAGGCATCGAAAACGGACTAACGATTGGAAACTCGGATCATGGAACTGTAAGTCTTTCAATTTCTTGGGAAGTACCCGCATTCTTTCCGAATTATTGAGGGTCCGCAAGTTCGACACCTAGCGCTGCAGGAGGTTTGCTGGAAAGGGTCGACGGTACATACGTATAGGGATGGTTATACCATCTACCAGAGCTGCGGCAATAGACATGAGCTGGGCACAGCTTTTATCGTGATGGGCGAAATGCAGAGGCGCGTGATTGGATGGTGGCCAATCGACAACAGAATGTGCAAATTAAGGATCAAAGGCCGTTTCTTCAATATCAGTATAATCAACGTGCACAGCCCTCACCTAGCAAGTGACGATGACGATAAGGACGCTTTCTACGCGCAGCTGGAACGTGAATACGACGGCTGCCCAAGCCATGATGTCAAAATCGTTATCGGAGATCTCAACGCTCAGGTTGGCCAGGAGGAGGAATTTAGACCGATTATAGGGAAGTTCAGCGCTCACCAGCTTACGAACGAAAACGGCCTTAGACTGATTGATTTCGCCGCCTCCAAAAACATGGCCATACGTAGTATCTACTTCCAGCACAGCCTCCCGTATCGGTACACCTGGAGATCACCCCAACAGACTGAATCACAAATCGACCACGTTTTGATTGATGGAAGGCACTTCTCGGACATTATCGACGTCAGAACCTATCGCGGCGCAAACATCGATTCGGACCACTACCTTGTGACGGTTAAAGTGCGCCAACAACTCTCCGTTGTGAACAACATTCGGTACCGACGCCCGCCCCGGTACAATCTGGAGCGACTCAAGCAACCCGAAGTCGCAACTGAATACGCGCAAAGCCTTGAGGCAGCGTTGCCGGAAGAGGGAGAGCTCACCGAAGCCCCTCTTGAGGACTGCTGGAGTAGTCTCAAAGCAGCCATAAACAACGCAGCGGAAGGTTCCATTGGGTTCGTGGAAGCAAATCGACGGAACGGTTGGTTCGACGAGGAGTGTCAGACGGTTTTGGACGAGAAGAATGCAGCGCGGGCGATGATGCTGCAGCAAGGCACCCGTCAAAACGTGGAACGATACAAACAGAAGCGAAGACAGCAAACCCATCTATTCCGGGATAAAAAGCGCCGCCTGGAAGAGTTGGAGTGCGAAGAGATGGAGCAGTTGTATCGTTCTCAAGAAACACGTAAGTTCTACAAGAAACTAAATGCATCCCGCAAAGGCTTTGTGCCGCGAGCCGAAATGTGCCGGGATAAGGATGGAGGTATCTTGACGGACGAACGTGAGGTGATTGAAAGGTGGAAGCAGCACTACGATGAACACCTAAACGGCGCAGAGGAGGAAGATCAAGACAGCAGGAGGAATGGCTTCATCAGTACGGCAAATGAGGGAGACGTGCCAACTCCCACAATAGGTGAAGTTAAGGATGCTATCAAACAGCTCAAGAACAACAAAGCAGCTGGAAAGGATGGTATTGGAGCGGAACTTATTAAAATGGGCCCGGAAAGGTTGGCCACTTGTCTGCACCGATTGATAGCCAGGATCTGGGATACAGAACAGCTACCGGAGGAGTGGAAGGAGGGAATAATATACCCAATATACAAAAAGGGTGACAAGTTAGAATGTGAGAACTATCGAGCGATCACCATTCTTAATGCAGCCTATAAAGTGCTTTCCCAGATCATCTTCCGCCGTCTATCGCCACTGGCAAGCAGATTTGTTGGAAGTTATCAAGCCGGATTTGTGGACGGGCGATCGACGACAGACCAAATCTTAATGTTGTGGCAGATCCTCCAAAAGTGTCGCGAATATCAAGTCCCTACGCACCACCTATTCATTGATTTCAAAGCGGCCTATGATACCATCGACGGCGAAGAGCTATGGAAGATTATGGACGAGAACGGTTTTCCCGGGAAACTGACTAGACTGATCAAAGCAACGATGGATAGTGTACAGTGCTGTGTGAAGATATCGGGTGCTTTATCGGACCCGTTTGAAACACGCAAAGGACTTCGACAAGGCGATGGTCTTTCCTGCCTCCTGTTCAATATTGCGCTAGAAGGTGTTATGAAACGGGCGGGCTTCAACATGCGGGGCACGATCTTCAATAAATCCAGCCAGTTCATTTGTTTCGCTGATGACGTGGACATTGTCGGAAGAACGTTCCAGGTGGTTGCTGAACAGTATACCAGGCTGAAACGTGAAGCAGATCGGGTTGGATTGAAAGTAAATACGTCGAAGACGAAATATCTGCTGGCTGGAGGAACCGAGCGCGATAGAGCTCGCATAGATAGACGCGTGACGATCGACGGGGATGAGTTCGAGGTGGTGGACGAATTCGTCGGATCATTGATAACGTCGGATAACAACTGCAGCAGAGAAATTCGAAGACGTATCATCGCCGGAAGTCGTGCTTACTATGGACTCCACAAGACCCTGCGGTCTGGTAAACTTCGCTTTCGTACTAAGTGTACCATGTACAAGACGCTAATAAGTTCGGTACAATGCTCGACAATGCGGACAATGCTCGAAGAGGACCTGCAAGCGCTAGGAGTTTTTGAACGACGTGTGCTTCGGACGATCTTCGGCGGAGTATGTGAGAATGGCGTATGGAGGAGAAGAATGAACCACGAGCTGGCGCAACTCTACGGTGAACCCAGTATCACGAAAGTCGCCAAAGCTGGAAAGGTACGATGGGTGGGACACGTTGTGAGAATGCCGGACATCAATCCCGCAAAAATGGTGTTCAACTCAAATCCGGCCGGTACAAGACGAAGGGGAACGCAACGAGCTAGGTGGTTTGACCAAGTGGAGCAGGATCTTGGAAGTGTGGGGCGATCGAGGAATTGGAGGTTAGCAGCCATGGACCGAGTTAGTTGGCGTAACATTGTGACGCAGGTCATGTCTTGAAGGACGTAGAGCCAGCAAAAGTAAAGTAAGTATCTCCTGTTCATGCTTCAACTGCTCTTCTTGCTACGCCTTCTGCCGAGTCTGAAGCTTCATCCTCGTTGTTTCTCCTTAACTGTTTCTCCATTGGATCAACGTCAGAACAAGCTCCCTGATCATATCCTTCATCGCTCCTTTGACCGATCTTGTTGGTACTCTTCTTGCTAGTTTAGCTGATGGCCGCCTTTTGGGATCCACAGTGTGGGCACCTCCAACCATTATTGACAACCTCTTGGTCAACACAAGCGCAGTTAAAATGGGCCCAATGTGCACCTTCCCCACATTGGACCCAATCAACGTCCTCGGACATTGATTGCAGAGAACAAAGTCCATTTTGAAGGTAATCTGATTTTGATTTTGTGCGTATCAAATCCGAAGCACTCACAGTTTTTCTAATCGACCTCAATATAGGTAGATCGAACTGTAATTCCATTAAATTAAAAATATATTCTTGTGTCAGTATGCGTACCACTTAAATTATTTGTAACTAGTGATCCCGGCAAACTTCGTCTTGCCATCAAGTAGGCTGATGAAAAATGACATGTAATCCCCCTTACAAAATGACACATTAATTTTCTCCCGTTTTAATGACTATTCCGAAGACTTTCCTAAACTTTTCCTACGCACGAACACGTCGCACCCCTTGTTGTATGCAACAGCAAAAGAACTGTGAAAATCCGTTGACCCGTTCTCAAGTTGTTTCGTGACATACGAACACCATTCCATTTTTATTTATATAGATTGTATGTTACTCACAAGTTTAGTCAAATTTCCTTCTTCTCACAACCTTTTATTTCTTTGACAACGGTGCAGTTCTTGTTTGGTAGGAAAACAAATCTTCCACTGATTTATTTCTCTACATTAAAATGTACTTACATTTTAAGGTAACCTTCATACCAGAAGCACTTATAATAAGAACTACCGTTTTGACTCATATTCCGAACACTTAAGGCCAACTGTGACTTCAAATGCATCGGATTGGCATAAATTGGCTGATATTTGTGTAAATTTTGATTTCTTCGCAAAGCCAAACTGTTAGCTGTGGGGTGTACCAATAATATTGTTAATATTGTTGTTTTTACGTAAAAGTATGGAACAACATTTTGATTCAAATGCCGAGCACTGTGCTTATGCTGTCTCATATTCCGAACACCTTGATTCAAATTCCGAACAGCACGAATAAATCGTATTCAAATGAATAATTTCGCAAATAAATTTATCTGAGCTTGTTCTACTGGTCTCAAACTCGAGACTCATCACTACTCCCGCGGTAAGAATTATATTGGAAAGGTTAAAATTGAATTGCAATTGACAGCCATTTCCTTGTTACTTGGTGACATATTTCAACGAAACATTTCATCCAAATCGCCATACAAAAACCGAGTGTTCGGAATATGAGTCTGTTCGGAATTTGAGACAAAACGGTACTTATAAATTCAATTGAAACGATCGCGGTATATTTGAAATATTCGTTTCTACTTTCTCGCCTGTCTAATTTCCTCCACTTCGACCTTTTTTCTGATGTTCACTTATCTCTCTTACATCATGAGGTTTCATCCGATGTAGGCTATTAAAAGTGTGGTCGAAATATCAAATTAGTATTTGTGATAACCTCAGTTTATAAATGGTAGTTGCCAGCATCGGCGAGCCGAAAGTTCATAAAGTTACCAAAGATGACGTCATGTTTAACAAGCTGGGAAAATTTTTTTTGGAAAGCTTGTCGTCACCATCAGCTGATCATTTTGTTTACATCTTTTTCGTGACTAATACAAGCAAACTTATACTAAGAACCGAACCTGTTCTATATGACATTGGATTTCATCACCTACCAGTCTGACATCTGCCAAAGGATACTTCTCACTTTGCTTCTAACATCTCATCCGCCTTCGTGAGAAAGCAGGCGTACTGTTCAATGATACCAGAACAAATGGTTGAGAGGACGAGTTTTTTAATTTCATAACAGTTACTTCTAAACTAAACTTCTAAACTTCTGAATGTTCAATGTTTTTGAAACACAAATCAGTAAATATACTATTATTTAGCAACCCATTGCCTTTTCAATGCACTGGACGGCAAGTTGATATGCTTCAAACTAACTAGCAGAAATTGACTCGCAACACAACTTATCATTTTGTCGTTGGAGAGGTCAATCTTTCTCAATCCAATACCCTGATAGCTCTACTTGTTTTTCCTTTTCAAGAAACTTGAAATAGGATTGATTTGGTCGTAATAGACTCAGATTTGTAGCCAACTGTGACTTTGATTCATAGCATGTCTTTGTTACGGTTCCGGGTCATTTGGCCGGACGCCGTTTGACGCTTGCTCCTGCGGGGGCGGGCGATGACAGCGTGATCAAACATATCGCGCATCGGTAGTACAGTAGTGAAAAAGTGCGCGGTACGTTAGTAGTGTTTGATATATTGATCGCGTCGCTTGCTCCTGCGTGGACGAGTGACGAACACTTGTTCGGCGTACAATGCGATTATTCAATTATTTCGCGAATCTGGTAAGGCGTGATTATATCATCGCATTGCCAAACATTGGTGACTACCAGATCTCTACCTTATCCCACTAACCCAATCCTTTCCATGACAACTGTGGAGATGCAGAGGTGAGCTCGGTCTCTAGTAACAATAGTTGTCGAACTAACATTGCTTCCCTTCCCCGATGACCGTAAGGACGTGGCCGGTGCCGTTATTGACATTTAAAATTTGAGCTCTCGATTTGTGCACATGGTAAGCTAATCCCAAGCCCAGGGATTGAATCCTGAGAAAATTGAGAGAATCTCTCACGTATCGCTCGCTGTAACTATCATAACATGCTGCACATTATGAGAGACTGTTTATCGTATACTGCCATATCTGACCAAATGCAGGAAACCACAAGTGCGGCCATTTCAAAATGACTGCTAGAGAATCACTCGGCACGGCAATGCCGCAGCACACAGAGTACGCCTTACCTCACCAACGATCAGCTACTTAATGATGATGAAGCACTGTCTGATGTAGCCATCTCCGCTGTCTAGTGCTACCAAGAGAGGAGACCAGTGGTACCAACATTGTATCACAATGTTACCACCACTATCGATTGTGAGGGATAAGATTCTATGAACATTAAGGTCCGTATACATGACACCTCACATTCTTCTTCTGCTTTAAAAAAAAGAAGGTAAAATTGCAGTGCTTATGTTCTACAACTAGAAAACCGTGAATATCAGAATCAAATTATTTAGCTGAAAATCACTTCGAAAAAAAAAATATTTCCGTTCATATCAACGAGACAACAGGGCATCGTTATACAGTCGTCACTGACACGTAACGCTTGTACGACAGTGCTATGTTTTGACTTTTCTCTCGACATGTTTTGTGTCAAATTCGATTCTGTTTGCCCCGATTGTTTTGATCGCGAAAGACAATCAAAAACTGTCGCAGTCGTCGCAGTAGGCATCGGCGGAGATTCCTCCTTCTGCATCGGGTTTAGAGAGCGAGTAGACGCCACCTGAGACGAGACTCGCGAAGACGGTCTTCTTTTTCTGTGATTGCTGAGTTTTTTTCTTATTCCACTTTGTGCATACCAATTATGCGCATGCGCATACCAATTATGCGCATGCTGTTCAAATCCTCACATGAACCTCTCAGCAAAAAATGATTAAGTTTGCATCACATCGAATCATAAATAGTCATTTGAGTGAAATTTCATGCCAGCAAACGTAGCAGACATTAGAAATAATTAATCTTCTGCTTAGATTTATCAGCAACTTTGGAAAAAACTGCTCCGCCGACTGAGGTTTTTAATAACAGTTTACTTTGAACACAATACTTTTCACTTTTTCAGCCATAAAAACGGTGGGCTGCATTTGACGTTTCGTGAGAGGGGAATCTGGGCTGCATATGACATTGATATTTTTCCTCTTCGCGAGTCTCTCTCAGGACGCCACCATCCAGTAGAGGATCCACTGCAACTGAAAATCAGCCGAACATGGACAACAAAGCCAAACACTAAGGCTTCGCTTAGGTCATTCCTCTCAAGAGGTTTCCAAATACAAAACGGAGGGATCCGGTGCTTAGAAAACTATCCATGGGAAAGTGACATGCTGCCATTGATAGCAATTAAGGAAGGAATGGAAATAAACCAGTGAGTAAAACGAACAAATTTATTTATCTTATGTAGTGATGGTATATCCAACTCACACTGGTGTTCCTTTCGTAGTGGCTCATGGTAGGTTCTCAGCCTGCTGCACATAATCCATCAGATGACCCGGAGCTTTTTTTACTCTCGACGGACGACTGTTGACCAATTCCTCTGATAGCTTCTTGGTGTCCAGTTTTCGTAAATCTTGGACCTTTTTGGTCTGTGTAACATGACGACGAAGGCGATGACCGTCTTCGTCGCTAAGCAGAAGGTTGCCGTTGTCTTGCTCTATTACCGTGAAACGTTTTTTATCGAATCTTGTGTCTCCTTTCTCCTTCGATAACCGTTCAATTATAACTTCATCTCCTGGGTGGACACCACACGGTTTAGCATTCCGCCGTTCATCCGCACGAATCTTGGAACCGATTTTAGATTAAGCGTCTCTCTCATCTAATAGGTGCTCATCAATATTTGCTCTTCCACGATTAATCAACGGTAGTCCACGCCGGATTCATCTACCGTACATTACTTCCTCAGGTGGCATTCTGGTAACTGTGTATGCTGCCGAATTATGAGCGTTCACAGCTGCTTGAAGTTCTTCATGAAAATCACACCCTCTTGATAGCGCAGTTGACATTGCCTTATTGACAACCTTCATGAAGTTCTCCACCAGCCCATTTTGCTGGGGAAAGAACGGGGTGGAGAAGATCGTTTGAATACCTCTAACGTTGCAGTAATTTTTGTAGTCCTCCCCGTTGAAAGGTGGTCCGTTGTCAAACTTAATGGCTTCGGGGAACCCTTCTCTGTGAAATACTTCGTCGAGAATCTTCTTCGTGTTTTCGAAACTAGTCGATCTTACGGGCCTTGCAATTGCGTATCTCGATCTGTAGTCAATAATCACTAAGATCGAAATTCCACCATAACGTGCGTGAGGGCCATTAAAATCGAGAGCGATCGTTTCCCATACCGTCTTTGGCGCAAATTTCCGCTTCATTGGTGTCGGTTTTTTCGGTCTGCCATTTAAAGCACATGTCTCACAAGCTTGAACCCATTCATCAGCGTCCATAGCCATGCCTGGCCACCAAACTCGTTTACGTAGAATGCTTTTGAGCTTTGCTGTTGACGGATGGCCAATATGTGCTACCTCAAGAGTTTTAGACCGCAGCTGATCAGGGATAACAACGCAACCTAGCTTTGTCAGTACTGCATCTTTCATCAGTAAATTTTCGGATACCGCGTGGAACCTACTCAAACATTTCGACCATTTTCCCGAACTTATGGCTTCAATTACCTGTAATTTTGATTAAAGATAAACGAAAATAGTTAAATTATTTCCATAATATACCTGCTGTAAGGTTTCGTCCATTTTAGTGTATTCCTTGATTTCATCTTCAGTTATAAAGCCAACAGTATTCGCTTCAATATGGGCTACTTCCCAAGGGCTCATTTCCTCATCGAATGGTTTGTCGTTACCTTGATACAATCGTGAAGATGGATCTGCTATATTGTCACTGCCTCGAACGTACTCTATCTTGTAATTATATGGACTGAGCCTCAATGCCCAACCATCTGCTCTGGTTAGAGCCCTTTTGGTGTTTTCCCTTGATCGGTTGAAAATAAAGGCAACTTCTTTTGCATCGGTACGCAAGATGAATTCTCGACCTAGCAGGAAGTACAAGTAGTGTTCGACTGCCCAAACTGCCGCAAGAGCCTCTCGTTGATTCTGCGCATATTTCTTCTCCGTTTCAGTCAACGCCTTTGAAGCAAAACTGATAATGCGCGAATTTTCTCCAGCTTTTTCTTGCACCAGTACCGCACCCAAGGCAATAGGTGATGCATCTGTATACAGAACGGTGCATTCATGTTCAGAAAAATAGCCCAATGATACGGTGCAGTTGATTATTTGTTGCTACAGTTTGTTGAAGGCATCTTCCTGTTGCCTACCCCAGCTCTACGATTTAGATCCTACAACTGACCACAGAGGATTTGTGACCATTGCAAAGTTTCTTATATAAGGGCTGACAAATGATGCCAACCCAAGAAAACTGCGCAGTTCAGAAGCCGTTGTAGATCGTCGAAAGTTTTGTATGACTTTTATTTTGGCCTCCTCGATATGGAAACCGTCTTTATCCAATTTATGGCCAAGAAATGTTAGCTCCGTTTTATCGAACTCGCACTTTTCAGTATTCAGTGACTGCTAGAGAATCACTCGGCACGGCAATGCCGCAGCACACAGAGTACGCCTTACCTCACCAACGATCAGCTACTTAATGATGATGAAGCACTGTCTGATGTAGCCATCTCCACTGTCTAGTGCTACCAAGAGAGGAGACCAGGGGTACCAACATTGTATCACAATGTTACCACCACTATCGATTGTGAGGGATAGGATTCTATGAACATTAAGGTCCGTATACATGACACCTCACAAGTAGTGCATGATAAAACCCCTCTAAACATGCTCCAAGCCTAGGGGACACTATTGCTATTGGAGTTCTTGGGTTGTTTATCGTGCCAGTAAAGAAAAACACTGGTAAACAACCGAGAATAATGGATTTTATCATCGCTCTCTTTTTGGGGCTCTCGCTCGCTGCTACCATTTATCAAACTTGTTACACCTTGCGATACAATGACGATCGTGGACCGCAACAGATGGTATGTTTTTCTTTGCTTGCTTTGATCGTGCTTTATACTCAAATGAAAGCAAATTCTGCAATGCCTGCCCAAGCCCCATTCAATAAATCTCTGTGCAACTTCGATTGTTTCAGTCAATCACGGAGTAGCAACTACAAATTGTACGGTCATCTTTGCTTATGCTTATGCTTCTGCTAGATCGGGATGCTTCGTTCCTTCAAATCATACTAAATAAAATGTTTCATAGTTCTAGCAACCACAAGTTTTTGCTTCTTATTTTCACAACGAAGAAAGAGTGAGCTTCTTCTACGCAAGTGTTCACCGATGCGCTATACGCAAGCAATAGTGCAGAGTTCAGTTCACACGTTGCTATCTTAATCTTGAAGGAGAATGACATCTCATCTTATTTAACATCAGTGCCAAACAGTATTTTTTTTAACAGGACAATTTATGAACGTATTGAAAGCTTCAATTCCGATAAATATGAAAAACACTTCATTCCTAAAAGAACAGCCTATGAGCAAATCAAGGAAAAATCGCTTATGAAAATTTAAGCAAGTGTAATGCAAACAATCGTTTTATCGTTTGTGGGCTTCGTGGCCGTGCGGTTAGTGTTACCAAGCATTTAGCCGCATCGAGTCATGGAGTGTCATTCTGCATACATTTTCATTCTCCGTTTCTCGATATCCTCTATATCTCGATATCTCCCTATCTCGATGTGTTCCTTTCCTTGTTGATTTTTGTTCCCGTTTTTGCTCTCCTTATGTCGATATGCCATTTATCAAAGGTTACTAGACCCGATTTTATTGATTCAAACACGAAGAGGCGTTTGTTTGTTTATTATTTTCCTGGTAACCGGTTGAAAACCACTTTGATAGTTGAAAATTGCGCTCAATTTGCTTTAAAACAGATGAAATATCACTAAAATTACTAAAAGTTTTCTTACTTGTACCAATAGTTCCGGTTATATGTTCCTATAGTGAAGGATCCCATAAGAAAACAACGGATATCGTAACTATAGGAACACAAATTAAAAATATACCGCAACTAAAGGAACAGTGTGCATATAATGGAGGTGTCATTTTTCACTGACATGCCGTGGGTTACTGCGAAGAAATCATTTTTCTCATTAAATCAATGGTCTTTACTTCCTGTTACAACATTAACATGTACATTTATTGCACTTCTTGAATTTAGGCGGTTAAATGAAGTTCAATGGTGCTTAGAACCTCCACTATTTATACATCTATCCTAGATGTAAACTTCCTGTAAAAAGAGTCTAGACATAGAAAAAGCATTCGACACTGATTGGCATAAAAGTTTAATTGTAAAATTTAATAAATTTCGAAAAAAAAAACTTAAAAGACAGTAAATTTCAAAAATTATTGGCTAACCATAAGGTACTGATAAAAACTGAAAAAAAAAAACTAACATGAGGATTTTCAAAATTTCCTATTCCCCTTCCCTTGAACTCGTCACTGTTTCCTGGACAGGTAGGTTCGGAAATTCCACAGCAAAATTCATTTCCCAAGAAGCACACATCGAAAGACCTACTAGCAAGCAGAACGAACGGGGGAAAGATGACAGTGCTCATTGGGCTCCCTGCTGCAGATCTCATTAAAAATTGCGGTTTAGGTTCTGCGTTCCGGGTGTAGGAATGCGGCGAAGAACCAAACCACTGGAAGGCGATAACCATGCTGCCCAAATACCCGAAGCCGGAATGTTTGCAGATGAGGATATTCGTTTTTGGAGCCGCATAGTTTCGAGTGCTTACCAAGGCACCTGTTACGAGAATTTGGAACCGACGACAAGAGCCGTACGACAATATATAATTGGACCGAAGGGAATGTCAGCATATTGAAAAGCAAGCCAAGCGGATCCCAATGGGAGTTTCCCAGGAGAAAATTGCTGCGAAGCGCATAATGGGAACAATTTGGTTTCATTTAAAGAGATCATGATGGCCGATATGCAGAAAAACGTGGTACTGAATTTGATGTAACGATCAACTTTCATCTCCTATTCGTAGCTTATTTGTGTCCCATCGCCCGAAGGTGATTTATAGTAAGTTAGAGCCCGATTTTGATATGCAATCAATAACGTCATGAATGACTACTGACAACCTTATCCGCCAAGTTCGGCACGGAAATATGTCAAATTGGAGAGAAAATCATTGCTACTTCTTCCACTAGATGTCGCTGGATTTTTTGAAATAGGGGAAAATGGGACATGGTGATAAATTCACCTTAGACCGTCCCTCTGTCTAAACCCATTGTTTCAAAATAAATCATTTCGCAATTTATGAAGAATTAACTTTGTTTTCGTTGATTTTGGACGAAGGGGAATTTATGTATTCTCGGCAGTTTACGCCGATGCCACGCTTCTTTTATAATTTCCACGCCCATCAGCAGACAAATTTCGTGTTTGTGTGTTTACATTTATGCACTGCTCAATCCTGTACCGATTCACACTGATAGACCTGTTCAAAGATTTTTGGAAACGTTTTTACAACACTTCGAACATCCCATGCCCATGTAACGTTTGTCGGCAGCCTCAGTCTCTTCGGAAGCTTTCCCACAATAACTTCTGGCAAATCTCTTCGGCAGCTCTAAATTAATCGCATTTTGAGGCGTGTTGATAAATAAATTTGAACCTTACTAAGAAATATCCTATCTTATTTTTAAAAATGCAAACTCATTTAATAACATTTTCTTTGAGGACATCGTACGTCTAAGATCAACAAGAAAAGAGAAAAAAAATCCTGCAAAATTTTCGATTTGATCTATTGTGCCGTGTAATGCTCACACGTCCAATCTGTTGCCCACTTTGCCACACGTTCCCCTTTGCGCACACATCTTCTCAAACGCCCCCATAATGCCATGTCCTCCATATTCTGCGCCTCGAGGGTTCGACATCAATCAATGTCGATGGCTGCGGAAAACACTCACACAGCTTTTGCGTCAAGAATACCAACATATATTTTTCACGGCAGCAGATGCTTTGCCGCCTCAACGAGCGCCATCGTGGTCGTCATCATGATGATGATGGTGATGACTTAGAAGAAGACGAAGACGTCGAGACCGTGTTACATTTGTTACATGGGAAAAAGATGACAGGCAACAGAGTGTTTTCCAGATCCGGCATTACGTTGCGCCTGGAGCGATTTCGATTTTGGGTGATGACATTGAGAGGCTGTCGAATGGGTTTTGAAGAATAAAAATTGCGGACAATCAAAAAGTTTTGGAGGATCTTGAAGAAATGTCCTGAATAGTATTTATTCACATTCTGTCGTATGGTATTGGATATATAAAATATAAACACACTAAGACAAAAACTAATGTAACATATGACATAGTTTTCGTATTAAGGTGAAGATGAATCGAAGCCAAACCTCAAATTTTCAAGAGCACAAATCTGGAGAACTGAACACCCGTTTGAGCTGAAAACTTAATCGATTGGTCACCACCAGCGAGTGACGAATCGATTATGTTTTCAGCTCAAACAGATGTTTGGTTCTCCAGATCCGTGCTATTGAAAATTTGAGGTTTGGCTTCGATTTATCTTCACCTTAAGCAAAATATTGTGAGAGGCCACGTGCTCAGTAGCATAGCACCGTAGCAATATAGGCGTAGCAAGGTGTAACATAGTAACTTAGTTCACTTGTTATGTTGAATAAATAAGTTTTTCAATCCGTGTTGATAAATCACTCAAACAAGACGTGTTTCAATACGCGCTAGCTGCATTACTCTATCAGGTTATGGACCCAGATAAAAACCACTAGGCGGATTTGAAGTCCAGTAGGAGTGATTATTTGGAATCCAAAGTCAAGAAGCGTGGAGTGGGGACGAATCCCGAAGCTCAACAGTTCCAACTATCAGTCGTGGTCGTTTGCGGTGAAAGCGTTGCTGAGACGGCAGCAATTATGGAAATTTGTCGACCCAGGGACAGCACCGGCTGAAGTAACCGACGCGTGGACGAATGGTGACGAAAAGGCTCTGTCTACAATTCAACTTACAGTGGAAGAGATTTCATTCACCATTATCGATGCAGAAACGACGGCAAAATCGACTTGGAAGGCGTTGAAGGAATATCACAGTAAGACTTCGCTTGGATAGAAAGTGACTCTTTTGAAGCAGATCACCAATCAAAACTACCGTGTTGGAGAGAGCATGGAAGCTTATCTTGCGGTTATACTGAAGAACTACTCAAGACTGGAGAGTTCCGGTTTCCAGATGCCAGAATGCTTGAAAGTCACACTTATCTTTCGAGGACTTCCGGAATCTTTTAACCCGTCGACGACGGTTTGGAAGCTCGTAAAGAAGAAGATCTGAAGCTTGAATTTGTGAAGATGAAACTCATCGACGAAGCCGACAAGCAGTCCAAACCGAAGGGCGGAATGTGTTAGAGATTCTTTAGGTTGGGAACCTCTATTGTCCCCAACCGGGCTTTTGTCCTGGGCCTCAGGGTCGTTTATGCTGCTCCAAGAGGAAATTGGGAGAGATGAGCGGAAGAACTTCCCTTTAAAAAAAACCTGGACGTAGTCCTACGTCAAAATCTACGTTTCTAAGGTGGACACTACCGAATTTACAAGATGGAGGAAATTCAGGGCTTAGCTACGTAAAATAATGGACGACTATAAAAATATTTCAGATTTACATTCTTTATATTCAAAGTTTACTAATTGGAGATAATGGGATAGGAATAAGGATGATGACTCACATACCACTGTGCCACCTTGTTTGGCGTTGATTGGGGGGGGCGCCAAATTGGCCCTGGGAACCTCTGGTAGTCGGATCTTGGACGTTGGATGTTCCTCTGGAGGCTCCGGCGAGATCTTCGTAATAGGTTCACTCGATGACCGTCCTGACAATCTGGCCTCTCATCGTCACTTGGTTTAGCACCACACAGGGGAATCCTGAGCCGTGGCCGGGCCACTGCGTAGCACACCGGGAGCTTTTTCTTCCACTTCACAAACCGGGCCCATTAAACGTGGCACACCGGCTTTTTCACCGACACTTTTTGGATCTAGTGGTCACTGTTGAAGGGAAAATCAGCGAGGTTAAAAACGCGCACAACTTCTACTTTTCGTGGTGGTTCACCTATTAGAGACCGTTCGTCTGTTGACAAACGGTTTTAATTCATCGCTGCTTTCGATTTGCTACCAACGTCGTGACAGTTGTCGCTGGTAGCGGTGGTGTGTCGTAGTAGAATGGGAATAGGGATGGTAGTAGAATGGGAATAAGGATGGGGATGTTCAGGTATGGGGATAAATTCGATATTTCTTTCTATTCAGTTTCAGTTTATATTCTATTTTAAATATTTCAATTTTAAATTCATTATATCTTTAGCAGCCATAATTTTAATACAAATGATGATAGTAATTAGGGTAGTAATAAGAAAAATAATAATGATGATAGGGATAATAATAAGAGTAATAATAAGAATAATAATAATAATAATAATAATAATAATAATGTACAAAGAAAAACTATTTACAGGGAATATTTACAAAAAGACAAATGTAACCATTTTGAGAGGTTACATTCATCCCCCACTCCAGATTAAAAAAAACGTTGTTTTTTTTTTTTTAAGAGAAGTCGGGAATGGGAATTTAGGTATAAGGACTTTTGTGGCCCTCCTCTTGTTAAGTGTTAGATTGATTTTGTGCAATGATTTGTCCATGGAGAGGAGCTCTTTTCCACAAAATCACGTAACACTTAATAATAGAGACTGTCCACTGAAGGAAATCGGTCAAGGAAAAAGGTCAGTGTGGCCCTCCTCTTGTTAAGTGTTAGATTGATTTTGTGCAATGATTTGTCCATGAAGAGGAACTCTTTTCCACAAAATCACTTAACACTTAACAATAGAGACTGTCCACTTGAGGGAGAAGGCCAAGTAAGGAGTTCTTGTTTTGGCAGCTCTCTTTTAACTGAAGGTTATTTTGATTTAGTGGAATGATTTTTCCGTGCAGAGAGGAGCTCTTTTCCACCAAATCACCTAACATTCAACCATAGAGTCTGGCTGCCAAACTACGAATCTTATTTCCTCTTAGGGTGATTAGTTCGCAGTAAACCTTTTTCTCTTGTTGGTGACTTCCAATCTGGAAAAGTGATTGTTTCCTCGGCGGGAGCTCTTCTTTTCGAGATTAGTAGTCACTGTTTAAGATCGAAGGAATTACCGGGAGAAGCGAACTTTCACGATCCACGATCAAATTAGAGAAGCAGGAGTCCTACTTCTCGAATTCGTGATAGATTCACTGAAAGCTAGTTCTCCTACAGTGGCTCTCTCCCCTGCAATTTAAGTGATAATTTGAAGCAATGATTGATCACAAAGGAGGCTCTTTTCCTTCAAATTACATAAAATTGCAGAGTGAGCCTGACCACTGTACTCTCTAATTACCATAAGCTGAAATAAGAGGGCAATGATTGAGTTGTATCGAAACAATAAGTGAATCTGGAAAATACAGCCTTCCAGAATACAGGTTCGTCAGAATAAAGCGTTCTTATCCATCCTCTCATCATCAAATCTTTATAAATTAAACTTTTATTTTAAATTAACTCAATTATAGCCTATCTTAAAACTAATCTACTATTAGGAGAGAAAATAAACTTTTCGGAAATCTCTTCTAAGAATCATCACCGAGATTTTCTCGGGATTAGAAAATATACGCATTCACTCACACATTCATTACCCCCACCTTTCATACAAATTCATTCATACATTCTTCTCATTCATACGGTTGTCTGGGATAAAACTTTATTTCCCAAGACAACATGCAATTCATTCACACGCTATATATACTAAATTAAGATTCTAGGGTACCCTATTCTAAATAATTTTGAGGAAGCCTAGCGATATCGCTGCAGACCCCTCGGTTGGACCGACGAACTAATCGATCGAACTCCGCCACCGGGGAGGCGTTATGAAAATGGTAAACATTCCCCTTAGTTCGACCCTTGTTAAAAGGGTAAACATGGGGAACGAAAGAAAGAGGAAAAAGAAGTGGATGATGCGAACTATGTCGACGAGGAGGACAATCAAAATATTATGGTTCTGACGACGACGACGGACAGGCATGAATGAATCAGAAACAAAACAAAGCAAACAGGTGAGTATTCGGATATTTTCACCGATTTATTGAATCCTTGTCAGGGGATTTGAGATTGGAGGTCAGGGAAGAAAGGCGATGCAGATGTTCACCCGGGTTTGAGATGGACGGCTGGCCAAATCCCCAGATTTTTCCCACTGAGGTCTTCCAGCTCGTAGGAAGACGAGCCAATCTTGGCCTTGATTTTACAGGGTAAATACTGCCGCCCTAATTTGGCATTGTAGTTTTCAGCAGCCGAAGACTGCTTCATGTTCTTACGGTAGACCAACTGACCTACCGTGAACGACTTGGCGAAAGTACGGTTTCGCAGGTTATAGCGATCCCTGGAAACCTCATGAGATTTTTCAAGGTTCTTGCGAACAATCTCATGAGTTTTAGTGAACATCTGCTTGCGTCTTTCCTCCCTGTCTTCCGCAGAAAGTTCCTCACCGTGTCGAGAAAGACGATGGTCGGATCCCTGTTCCGCTAGCTCTTGTCCGTGGGTAATGAAATACGGTGTGAATCCCGTGGAGGAGTGAACACTTGTGTTGAGCATCAGCTCCACCTCCGGGATCTTGGTGTCCCATATTCGCTGGTCCTCTTGGACGTAACTGCGGACGGCCGCGTTTATACTACGGTTCACGCGCTCCACGGGATTTGACTGGGAATGGTAGCGGGAGTTCAGCCAGTGTGTGATCTTGAAGTGGTCTATAAGTTCCTTGAACTCTTTCGAAACGAAAGAGCTGCCGTTGTCTGTGATTATGATTTCAGGGACAGAATTTCTATAGAACCACTGATTTTTCAAAATCACACACATGGCTGAACTATCCAGCTTCTTCACCGGCTGAATCATTACCCACTTTGAGAAGTAGTCACAGATGACTAAGATGTGCTGATTCCCCTTACGACTACGTGGCAGAGGACCAATGAAGTCCATGGAAATAATCTGCCACGGTCGGGAAGCACAGCGCATTTTACCCATTTCCGGGGTAGTTTGTACGTAAGAGGGCTTGACCTCCTTACAGGTTGAACAGGCCTGTATATAGGCTCTAATATCTTTGGCCATTTTGGGCCAGTAATAGCGCTGTTGGACAAGAGCTAGCGTTTTATCGAAACCGGGATGAAACTTATCATCATGAGCCTGTTTAAGCACTCCGGAAACTTCCTCGGTTGGCAGAACTTGCTTCCACTCAAACCGAGAGTCGTATGGCACATTTTTGACGGCGATAAACTTGTAAAGTTTGCCGTCTTCGACCTTGAAATCGACATAGTCGTCAGGCCGGCGGGTAACCTTCTCCATCAGAGAAGTGTACCATACTGAAGTTGGTGAATCTTGAACTACAGCAATGCTACGCGACAGGGCATCCGGAACGACATTCTCCTTTCCTTTCCGGTGTACCACTGTCATGTCAAACTGCTGAAAGTCCAAGCTCCACCGACTACATCGAGAACCGACCTTCCACTTCGTTTTAAGAATGTGGGTGAGGGCGGACGAATCCGTCACCAAGGTGAAGTGGTAGCCCTCGATGTAGCCCCGGAATGCTTCGATGGAGAGGAGAGCGGCCAGAGCCTCTTTTTCAGCAGCGTGGTAGTTCTTCTGCGGGGTGGTGAGCTTCCGGGAGAAGTAGGATATCACCCTCTCACCATCCTCCTGCTGCTGAGTGAGAACTCCGGCGACAGCTACATCGCTAGCATCCGTCTGGATAGTAAACTCCCGGGAGAAGTCCGGGCTACCCAGAATCGGTGCACTGATGAGCTGCTCCTTGATGCGACAGAACGCCCCCTCTGCGGCTTCATTCCAGCCGATGATTTTGGTTTTCGACTTCAGGAGATCCGACAAAGGCCCACAAGTCTCGCTGAAGTTTGGGATGAACCGCCGGTAATAATTCGCCATCCCTAAGAATCTTCTGAGTTTTGTGATCGTGGTGGGCCTTTCATACTCGACAATGGGTCGAATCTTGTCAGGATTCCCACGAAGACCCTCAGAACTCAAAAGATACCCAAGGAAGGAAATTTCCGGCACCCCAAACTGAGACTTCTCCAGGTTTATCATTAGGTTGGCTCTGTTTAATCTGCGTGCAATTTCCTGAAGTAGCTGGACGTGATGCTCAAATGTCTCCGTTACCACGACGATATCGTCGAGGTAAACGAAAACATAAGGCTCCAATACACCGTGGCCCAGAACCCGGTCCATCAGTCTAGCCAATGTGGCCGGACTATTGACAAGGCCAAAGGGCATTCTGGTGTATTGAAACAACCCCTTACCTTGCACGCTAAAGGCCGTATACTTCCGCGAAGCCTTTTCAAGTGGAACTTGAAGGAAAGCTTCCGACAAATCAATCGTAGATAAATACTTCGCTTTTGGAAGTTGGCCTAAGATTCGACAGGGGTGCGGCAAGGGGTAAGCATCACGAACAGTTCTTTCGTTAATCTTGCGCGCATCCAAACAGAGCCGAACCTTATGAGGTTTGACGACTGGTACACAGTTTAGTGACCAATCAGAGTTACTGGGTTCGATGATACCCGCGTCGAGCAATCTTTGCAGTTCTACGGACACCAAACCTTGTGTTTTTGGAGACATGACATACGGGAACTGTCTAACCGAGGGCTTCTTCCGCCATTCTTCGGCGAGCTCAATTTTGTGCTCCGCCAGTGGAGTGGTAGACAGTTTCCCCGGACGAGCGGGAATGAAAAGAGATTTGATGTGATCGATTGTCTTCTGCTCGGAAGCAGAGAGGACAGATGGTGTACGCAACGGAGACGGAGTGATTTCTGCCCCGGTATATTCAACCGTAGCGCACCCTACAACGGTGGGTTGGATCCGGAAGGTCTTCCAGAAATCCATTCCGCAAATGCAATTGATGGCTAGGTTTGGAATAACGAGAGTCGGCACAACCCGGACCACACCGTTCCATGAAAATGGTAGATAGACCTTCCCACGGACCGTGAGCGCTTCTCCGCTCGCCGTTCGCAGGTTGGGTGGGTCTCGCAGTGGAAACAGTTTTTTTGGTTTGACTGTATTGTACACTGCATCATTGATGAGAGTGAGATTACTTCCACTATCTAGTAGGGCAGAAACAGTAATCCCATAAATGTCAACCGATATGTAAGGACGGTTGTCGTTCGCACATGGGTACGTAATGGTGTACGACGCCGGAGTCTCCGGATAAAGATTCTCCGAAGCCGGTTGAAAATACGAAGATGAGTTTACGCTTAGTAGTTTGGGTTCAGCGGGCGGCGGTTTTGGCTCGCTACCAACGCGTTTTTTACGCAGTATGGACAGTTGTTTGACGGATAACCTCGAAAACCGCAGTTTTCGCACAGTACCCCTCTCGGGAGCCTGCATTGGTCCATCCGATGCCCAAACTTGCCGCAATTGAAGCAATGTCGGCTTGATAATGGTTGATGAGACTCGATCAAGTCTTCCAAAGTGGTTGGTGCCCGTGCTGATCCGCGAGGAGTATCGGTTCCGGTTTGGGAGCCCTTACGACTCTGATTGGTCTGTGTAGGAGGAGTGTGGGCCTTTGAATTTCTCGACGAGGCTTGTTGATGTGGAGTGGGTGGCTTGTTGGGATTATCCTGAGATGAGCCCTTTTTCAGTTCAGAAAACTCAACCGCATTAACCAACTTCTCAGGTCCAAAGACTTTGTTGTAAACTGAGAAGTTTACGGCATCTATTTTCTGGCCTGCAGACACAAGTGTCGGAAGGTCAGCAATAGGAATGAAATTAAGTTGCTTTTTATAATCAATCCTCATATTCTGAAGAAGGATTTGGACCTTTTCGTGTTCCGGCAAAGGAACACTCATTGTCCCAAAAAGCTCTTCCATACCGTGGTAGAATTGAAGGAAGGTTTCATGGCGTGCTTGCTGCCGCTGATAAACCTTCATTTTTATTAAGGTGTCTAGGTCGGGATGCGTAAACGTCCGCCTAAGCTCTAGCACCAAATGCTGCCAGTTGACTAACCGGCCTGTAGCGCGCATGGTCATGTACCATTGCAGTGCTGGACCTTTGAAAAGGTGAATCGCTGAATCAAACAGTTCAGCTTCCGAAGCATGTTCAGCAACAGCCATCGCATGAACCATTCCAAGGAACTGGTTCAACTTCAGCCCTTGATCTTCACCATCATATTTAGCGATTGTCCACTTGGACACCGGCAAGGTGTGACGCACCTGATTGCCAGACGGAACTGGATTGAAAGGAACGAAGCTAGATGAAGGAAAGGCAGTTGTAGTTGAAGCCGAAGTCCCTATAGGATTGTTCCATGGATAAGTTGGCTGACTGACGCTTGGAATCGGATTCCCTAGCCACGGATTCGAAAACTGCCCACTATTCAAGACCGAAGTCCCGAGGCTCGGATTTGAAAATGGTACTGAACTTGCAGTTGGATATCCTAACCACGGATTGGTGGTTTGCGGATGAATGGAAGGATTATTCTGCAGATAGCTATGCCAGGTTGAAGGAGGCTGCGGCTGTGTAGAGAGATGGCTTTGCGGTAACGAGAAGGTTACACTAGTGATCGGCCTAGAAGGATCGACCGCCACCGAAGAACTCTGTCCCTGTGAAAGGTTCGAGTATATCGGAAGAGAGGGGAAAGAGGAATGAAGAGTTGGAGGAGCTTGATTAGCCAGCGGCACACTCACCACTGGCTGTCGACTTCCACTAGGGAGTTCGGATTCCCTGCGTTGAGACTCTTCCACACGCTGTCCTCCCATTCTGGCCATCTCCTTTTCTAACTCTTTAATGCGAGCTAGTAAAGAGCGCACACAGTCACTACCTTCAAACCGAGAAACCACCGAAGTATTTTCTGAAGTAGTATTCACGCCAGAAACTACTGTACCTGAATCTGCAATCGATCGGGGATGGGCATCAGGAACAAGCTCAGTACGGAACAAGTCCATTAAGGTTTGATCCTCCAGTCCCTCTCGATTATGAGATTCAGGTTCAGTTGTTTCAGTGTGGAAATACTGCTTCAGGAGGTTCACCACATCAACAAGCATTTCCTTGAGGAAGCTTTCTGTTTCCCCCGAATCCCTAACCTGATTCAAAAGAAGGACTATTCGATGACCGAAATGCAAAAGCTTTGCTTGTCCCCTCACCCTCAAGTTTTTGTCATTCTGCTGTAGGCCTGCCGATAATTCGTCAAAATTTTGTCGACAGAACTGAATTGTCTCCTCCCAGTTCACCTGTAATTCTACTGCAATTTGATTTTTGTCCTCTTTCTCTATTTTCATCAGATCCCGAAGGCTCCTGCGTCTTCGAGAGTAGGTGGGATCATCCCGAATAACGATCGAGCGAATTTTTAATTCAAAGTCCAACTCCTCAGGTGACAAGTGGTCCACCCTTAAGCTGTGGTACCACTCCCGAATCTTTTCCACAGCGTGTGTGAATTGGATTTCAAGTGATTCAGCCATTTCTCACTTGAGAATAAACAACAAAATCGAAAAAAAATGATTAAAAATAAAAATTCAATCAAAAAATATTTACAAAAGTTTTAAACCTACCATAAACTAAATCAAAAGCTACTTTTTGCTAAAAAATGCAAAAAAAGGAACAATAAATCAAATTTTATACCAAGAAAATTCAAAAAATATATACAAAAAGCATAAATAAATCAAATAAATTAAGCATAAATGTATGCTTTATCACTAAACTAGACACTAATAAATTTAAAAATTAAAAAAATTAAATAAAATAAATATTAGAAAATAATAATTTTGAGCCACTGTGTAAGTAAAGACACAAAATAATTAAAAAGAAAAAAAATAAATAAAATAAAAATTAAAAAATAATAATTTTGAACCACTGTGTAATAATGAAGATAAATTTCACTTATTATTTATTTAACACTACTATTCAGATTGATTTATTTTTCAGCTATAAAGAGATAAAAAGGTTCATTTGTAAAGATGAATTGAAAGGAAAAGAACGACTTACAGCAGCAGTTATCATCATCCGAACGATTCCACGAAAAGCAAACACTTTCACTTATCCCTTTCTTATTCCGATACAACTCAATACAATTAATCCTGTATGGAAGAACAATTGGAATAAAGGATTCCAATTCCTCCCGGAGCTTATCTGAAAAGGGTTCCACTTCAGTATTGAAGTGGAAACCTTTTCTTATATTGTTTTTGTTGGGCGCCAATTGTTAGAGATTCTTTAGGTTGGGAACCTCTATTGTCCCCAACCGGGCTTTTGTCCTGGGCCTCAGGGTCGTTTATGCTGCTCCAAGAGGAAATTGGGAGAGATGAGCGGAAGAACTTCCCTTTAAAAAAAACCTGGACGTAGTCCTACGTCAAAATCTACGTTTCTAAGGTGGACACTACCGAATTTACAAGATGGAGGAAATTCAGGGCTTAGCTACGTAAAATAATGGACGACTATAAAAATATTTCAGATTTACATTCTTTATATTCAAAGTTTACTAATTGGAGATAATGATTCTATGACACTACCCCGAACGCCACTACCCCGAATGCCACTACCCCGAACGCCATTACCCCGAAAGTCATTACCCCGAATGGGTCATTACCCCGAACGCCACTACCCCGAATGGGTCACTACCCCGAACGCCATTACCCCGAATGGATAACATTTTGAGACATATTCTAGTTAGAGAGTGGGGAGATAATTGTACGATTCCTTTTGAGTATTTCACGAGTTTGGGTCAACAATGTATTTTTCAAATATTAGAAGATAAAAAAGCAGCTAGTTGTTCAGCAAATAGTTTTTACACACTAAATTTTGTCCTCTAATTTTGGGAAGATTCACACAGCCACATAGCAATGCTCTGAAGAACAGCCTATTTCGAAAAGAAGGGTGAATTTATTATGAGAAGGATAGCTATAATATGCACAAAATTAGGATGTAGTAAAGTCTCTTATTGAACGTCGGTAGCCACTTCCTTTACTCATTTTTATAGGTGTCGGGCATTAAGATTAAGATCTTCTTAAAGATTTTGTTTCGTAAACGATAGTAATGGAAGTTCACCCTGAGATAGTCGCTGCAAGTGTTGTTCTATGGAACCCGCCTAAAAACCAACCTAATAGACGACCGTTCCGCTATCGCACTTGTACACTTGTACATGTAAGGAAATTCGGCGGCCTCTGATTGACGCTACAGTAAGAATTTTTGTTGATTTGTGGGATCATTAATTTGAATTTCTGTGAGATAACCAGAAAAAAATATTTTTTTTTATTCAAGATAATTAAGAAATGATGATGGCAGAAAAGTGGTGAGTAAATCCATAAGAGACATGTCTGTTTAAATACAAGAAGATAAAAGAAAGGGAAAATTTCCGATTAGAATTATAGCAGGAATCACTTTAGTGAATGCCTCCAAGATATATTCCTTTATAAAAAGCTGTTCTATATGGAAATATTAGTGACTAGCTTATCCAACAAAATCGTGAAAAAACAGCCTATTTAAAAAAGAAGGGCAAATTTCTGGTGAAATGTTTGCAGCTATGACGTGAATGATCACTGTAACAACGTGATGCTATGACGCAACCTATATTCATAAGAAAGAATAATATTTGTTTAAAAACAAAATTGAAATATGAACACCACCAACAAGTCCAAATACCGGTGATTACGCATCTGTCAAGCAACACCATATTGAGGGTTATGGATTCGAATTCCTTTCAGTCAATAAAAGGCTTATTTTATTAAAGCCCATTCACAAATTTCGTAACGCTAAAGGGAGCAAAAAAGTTTGTGGGTGGTTGTCCTCAAAATGTTACAGCCCATTCACAATATGTAGAATTTCCATACAAAAAAAAAAGTACGAGGGGGTGGGTAGGTGTTAAAAATGGCAATTTTTGGAGAAATTAAATTTGTGAATGAACCCTTGAATTGCAAAGGTGCCCATTGAGCTGATAAACAGGCACTGTCTCAGAAAGAATGAGAAGAATATAGTTGCCATCAAGATATTTCGAAAGAATAAATATATAATGAACATTTTACCGACGAATTTTACGTGCCATTAATTACCAGCTTTCATTAGAGACGCATTTTTGAACGCAAAACAAGATACTGTACTGCATCTCATACTATTCGGGGTAATGGCTCATTCGGGGTAGTGGCGTTCGGGGTAATGACCCATTCGGGGTAATGGCTTTCGGGGTAGTGACCCATTCGGGGTAGTGGCGTTCGGGGTAGTGGCGTTCGGGGTAATGGCGTTCGGGGTAATGGGATGGAGCCGGAGATAATGGGATAGGAATAAGGATGATGACTCACATACCACTGTGCCACCTTGTTTGGCGTTGATTGGGGGGGGCGCCAAATTGGCCTTGGGAACCTCTGGTAGTCGGATCTTGGACGTTGGATGTTCCTCTGGAGGCTCCGGCGAGATCTTCGTAATAGGTTCACTCGATGACCGTCCTGACAATCTGGCCTCTCATCGTCACTTGGTTTAGCACCACACAGGGGAATCCTGAGCCGTGGCCGGGCCACTGCGTAGCACACCGGGAGCTTTTTCTTCCACTTCACAAACCGGGCCCATTAAACGTGGCACACCGGCTTTTTCACCGACACTTTTTGGATCTAGTGGTCACTGTTGAAGGGAAAATCAGCGAGGTTAAAAACGCGCACAACTTCTACTTTTCGTGGTGGTTCACCTATTAGAGACCGTTCGTCTGTTGACAAACGGTTTTATTTCATCGCTGCTTTCGATTTGCTACCAACGTCGTGACAGTTGTCGCTGGTAGCGGTGGTGTGTCGTAGTAGAATGGGAATAGGGATGGTAGTAGAATGGGAATAAGGATGGGGATGTTCAGGTATGGGGATAAATTCGATATTTCTTTCTATTCAGTTTCAGTTTATATTCTATTTTAAATATTTCAATTTTAAATTCATTATATCTTTAGCAGCCATAATTTTAATACAAATGATGATAGTAATTAGGGTAGTAATAAGAAAAATAATAATGATGATAGGGATAATAATAAGAGTAATAATAAGAATAATAATAATAATAATAATAATAATAATAATGTACAAAGAAAAACTATTTACAGGGAATATTTACAAAAAGACAAATGTAACCATTTTGAGAGGTTACAAATGGAAGAACAAGCTTTGAAGATAGGAGGCAGAGGTAAGCAGCAAAATCTGTGGCGTGTTACTTCTGTGGAATTTATAGTCATCGGAAGAAGGATTGCCGGGCCTCTCTTGCGGAGCAGAATTCCAACGAAAAGTCCACGAAGAGATCCTACAAGGAAAAGGCGAAAGTAGTGCATGAAGATGACCAAAATAAGGCGTTTACGTTTATGGTGCGAAATCGTAGACAGGCATCGAAATCCTAGATAGTGGACTCCGGCGCGGCATCCCATCTTGCGAATGATCACAAATCGTTCCAGCGTTTGGACAGTTCAGCGCGTCTGGAAATCGCAGGTGCAGATGGAAACTCGATTCGTACTGCTGGGATAGGAGATTGTGTGATCCAGTGTCTCGATAGCAAAGGCAAAGAAGTGAAGATTACGCTGACTGAGGTCATCTACGCCCCTGACGTTGAACGAAACCTGTTGTCAATCACGAAGCTCACGGAAAAAGGTGTACGTGCTATGTTTGAAGCCAATCGAAGCTGTATGTGGATTAATGATGAGGAAATTGCGACGACAGATCGAGTTAGTGGCCTGTACCGGCTGAATACGGTAGAAAAATCGCGTTCCTTGATGGTAGCAAATCGTCAACACAATAAGGACTGTCAACACTTGTGGCATCGCTGACTTGGCCATAGAGATCCGGATGTTCTTGAAGAAATCGAACGGAAGAATTTGGCAGAATACACGGCAGGGTATGCACCCCAGCATAACGGCGTGGCGGAATGAAAAAATAGAAACTTGAATGAGATGGGACTGTGCATGCTGCTCGACGCTGGACTACCGCGGAAGTTTTGAGCGGAAGCAGTTAATGCAGCAGTATATTTGCAGAACAGACTTCCGACCAAAGCGACTGACATCACACCATTCGAAGTATGGTTTGGGATAAAACCGGATTTAAGCCACCTAAGGGTGTTCGGGTGCGGAGTGTAGGCTTGGAAACCACAGCAAAAACGTAGGAAGTTTGAATCGAAGGCAGTGAAGCTTACGTTTGTTGGATATGCTACCGACAGCAAAGCGTGCAGATTATTGAACACCAAGACGGGAGAAATAGTCATTAGCCGGGATGTGAGATTCCCTGAGGTGGACGAATTAGCGAAGAAGATACCAGACGGTTCCATGGAAAAGCCAGCAATTGATGAAGCTGAAGAAACAGAAGTTCCTCTACAATTGACCGATTTGGAAAACGTCGCGCAGGAAGTAGCTGAACATCGTGATGAGTTTGAAGACCCCGAAGTCGAAGATGATGAGGAAGCCTATGAGCTTGCGGAACAAACATTATCGGATGGTGACGAGAGTCAACTAAATGATGACACGATGAAACAAGCAGTAGTACGACGATCAACTCGGCCGAAAATTGAAGTGCCGCCTGATAGGTTCCAAGAAGTGGTAAGCCTGGCTGTGGATCTTGCTGAACCCAAGACGTTTGCAGAAGCAGTATCTGGTGCCGAGCAAGTTCAGTGGAAGGCTGCAATGAAAGAAGAGATGACGTCACATCGAGAGAACGGAACATAGGAGATTACCGAGCTACCACCTGGTCGGACAGCGATAGGATGTAAATGGGTCTACAAGCGGAAGCAAGATGAGACTGGTCAAGTGACAAGATATAAAGCGAGACTAGTTGCTCAAGGATTTTCGCAGAAATTCGGAACAGATTATGATCTACTGTTCGCTCCTGTAATAAAGCAAGCATCATTTCGAACCGTTTTGACGCTAGCAAGCAGGGACCGGATGCTGGTACGCCATGTAGACATCAAGACAGCCTATCTGTATGGAGAGCTGCAGGAGGAGATCTATATGAAGCAACCTCCGGGTATCATGAGCAGCAATGTGAACGATGTGTGCAGGTTACTACGCAGTCTATATGGACTTAAGCAAGCTGCAATAATATGGAATCATAGGATCGACGGAGTGTTCAAGAAATTGGGCTTCCATAGCTCAACTGCGGATCCATGCCTCTACGTGCGGCGAACGAAGAATGGATTCTTGTATTTGCTGATTTATGTAGATGACATTGTCGTTGTTGTACGAACGGAATTCGAGTATCGAGCATGGGTGGCGGCGCTTAAAAAGGAGTTTAAGATAACAGAATTGGGAGATTTGCGTTTTTTCCTCGGACTGCAAGTGAGGAAGAAAAATGGAAGATACTCATTGAATCAAAAAAGCTATATAATAAAAGTTTTGTCTCGATTCCGAATGGAGAATGCCAAGACATCGAGAATTCCAATGATAACCGGCTTTCTACAACAAAAGGAGGAGGAATTGATGCAGAACCGAGGAGAGTTCCAGAACCTGATCGGATATTTGTTGTATATCGCCGTCAATACTAGGCCTGATGTGGCAATTGTAACTTCTATCCTTGGACGACGAGTTTCAAATCCAACCACAGCGGACTGGAATGAAGCAAAAAAAAATACTTCGATATCTCAAAAGCACAGCGGACCATGAATTGCACTTGGGTGGAGGAGAGCCATGCGAGATGGAGTGCTACGTGGACGCAGACTGGGCTGGAGAGATCGGTGAGCGAAAGTCAAACACCGGCTACATTTTCAAGCTAGGAGGAGGTCTTGTCAACTGGAGATGCAGCAAACAGACTAGCGTTTCGTTATCAAGTACTGAGGCGGAATACATCGCACTTGCAGAATGTCTTCAAGAGCTGCAGTGGTTGCGCAAGCTGATGGACGATCTAGGCGAGTCGATGAAGTTACCAGTACGTGTGAACGAAGATAATCAAAGCTGTATTGCCCTTGTGTTGCAGATAGAACCACTCGAAAATCTTAGCATATTGACACTAAATACTGCTATGTGAAGGATCTTGTGAAGAACGGAATTGTAACTATCCAATATTGCCCAACGGATAAGATGGAAGCTGATCTGTTAACCAAGCCTTTGGGAGCAGTTAAACTGAAGCAGCTGAGAGAAGCGATTGGAGTACGGCTGGCCAATGTTGAGGAGGAGTGTGAGAGGCCACGTGCTCAGTAGCATAGCATCGTAGCAACATAGGCGTAACAAGGTGTAACATAGTAACCTAGTTGACTTGTTATGTTGAATAAATAAGTTTTTCATTCCCTGTTGATAAATCACTCAAACAAGACGTGTTTCAATACGCGCTAGCTGCATAACTCTATCAAATACTCGATGTAAAAAACTTACTAACTAAATTTGGTGGTCCTTCTTTTTCTTATTTTTGGCATTGCTCCACACTGGGACAGAGCTTGCTTTTCAGATTAGTCTTCAAGGGGCACTTCCACAGTTTAACTGAGAGCTTTCTTTGCCAAAGTTGCCATTTTCGCAATCGGAAATCGTGTGGCAGGTGGCTAGGAAATTATCATAACGTAAAGATCCTGGTCCGACCGGGAACTAAACCCAGACACAGCATGGCTTTGTTTTATTGCCGCGGACTCTGACCAATTAGCTGAGAAGGCTCCGATCACCCAGAGATTGAATTCGGAGAGAATTGAAAATATCTCTCACTCATCGCTCTTTTTTCTTTCTTCTTTCTTCTTTCTTCCATTCTTAATCCATCACACTCAAACTATTCGTTCATAGCAAACGCTAGAACCAGAGACGGACAAGAAACCGTTTCCCTAACGCTTCAATTCTTCCATCATTATAGCACGCCTTTCCTTACGCCTGATATTGCTGTTTGCATTTGAGATGCAAATTCTGACTAAACGTCCTCCAAATGCGGTAACACAAAACAATCAAAGGACACCTAGCAACGATTACATAAATCACCGCCGCCCTAGCAAGAAAAATCTATCTTTGACATCGTATTTCCTGTGAAAAATCTTACCGCGTTTGGTGTTCCTGCATTTGATATTTGCATTTCAAACGCACACAGCAATACTTAGGCAGCCTGCTAACCACAAGAGCAAACCTCTTTGTCATGCCATTCTCCCAATCCATACACTCCCGCATGAACTGGTGTAGATGCAGTCGGACTCCACGGTCTACAGTGGGCCAGTATAAGTGCAACATCATTTCCTCCCAATTGTTGCCTAAAAATAGAAGATCACCAGCACTTATACACTGAGGGTGCCTGTTAGTCCCAAGCAGTCATTCGGTTGATTCCTTGTGTAAGTGCAGCTGATCTGGCGATATTGGAGTAGCATCCACGGGCGGCCAATCAAACTCAACCTTGCTTTGATCATGCTTCGAAATCAAATGAGATCGAATTCTGAAATGCCTGCTAAGTGCTTGTATGCCTTATATCAGTCAAGTCAGTTCTGAAAATTCTCATTATTTCTCACAAATTGAAATATTCAAATAAAAGTTTGTAATTATGTAGCCAACGACACGTGACATTCATTCGGTCACAATGCCTACGAACACAGTTCCCCAAACACTATCAGGAATCCAATTCGAGAGCGGTTTAATTACGAAAAACCTACATTCGAACCATCTGCCATCGGAAAAGTTCCCAACAAACCCCGAATTCGGCTCAACTCAACCGTCCCGAAATTCAATATCACGTGTGTGAACCTCCGCCGGCATTTCTGGAACACACAAAAGCCACAACAAGGCACATTTCCCGTTCGAAAGTCAAAGCAGCACCAACAACAACAACCACTGTTTGCCCCATCGAGTGTTGTTCTTTTGCTATACGGAAAACCCGAACCCCGAAATAGGTCAATTCGAATTTAATTAACTCCCACGACAGCTCCTACCTCCAGCGCCACCTATCGCACCAATTCCCAATCACACCAACGACGTTCGGCCAAGGCATCTATCTCTCGGGCGGCCTTGATTGGCCATCTCGTTTGCATGTGCTCAACGGGGGCTGAGCTGATTGTTGAGTTGAGTTGAGTGTATGGTCGGTGCTGCGGAGAGTTGTTCTGCTTGTTCTTGTCATTCCGGGCTGCCAACTCAATCGATGTCATAATTTTTCATCCATTCGTTGCGAAACCAAACGGGACCCATGCGGATTTCAGTTTTCCAGGAGGACGTGCATCTTAGGGTGGTCCGAAATTATCGAATTGCGGAAATAATGGCAAAAGAAGATAGCAACGTTTTTTGTCTAAATTTTCTTATAATTTTATTGGACATTTGTTCCAATGCGTCAACATTGTATATTCTATATAACTCATCAGTACTACACTCAGGCAAATGGACTATCGATAAACATGGGAACTCCTTATGAAAATTTGCCACAAGAAATCAGATTGAAATTCATAAATTTGCCTTATGAAACCAGAATTTGAAAAATCAAAAAACGTTTTCGCGGCAACCTGGAATCGATCCAAGAACCTTGCGATCGATAGGCCCGAGCCTACACCACTCGCCTATCGACGCCTTGATGTGGGGTGATGTAAAAACGATACATAAAGCGTTCGTATTGCAATAATCGTTCCACCTATCATAAGGCAAAATGTATGAAATTTGGAGTTCTAATAATTAACCTGAAGTGTACGATTTGACAGATAACTTTAGAGAGGAAACAGCTGGCTTAGATTGCAAGCTCCCAAAAGTCATGGAAACCTGTCACCAACTGTCACCAGAGATTCTGATGAGAATCCTAGAGGAGATCCCTGAAAGGTTATTGATAAGACTCCTGGAAGATGTCTAACAAAAATCCTGAGAGGTTTCTGGTAACGATTCTGGATAGTTTCCGATGATAATCTTCAAAGGATAAGAATCCGGGATGGTTCGTAAGAGAGTCCTGTAAGAATCCCGATGTGAGTATTGGAAGTATTATGATGCAAATCTTGGTTTCTGATATGGTCCCTGCTAGGTTTCTGGAGAGAATCAATAAAACGATAATAATCCTACTACGATTTGGATGAGGACCCAAGAAGGATAATGATGAAATGTCTGGTTTCTGATGAGAATCCTGGAAGAATTTCGATGATAATCGTTTTGATAAGAATCCTGGAAGGACTCTGATAAAAAATCTTAATGGGTTCAGAAAACAAACCTGGAAAAATTATTCAGGGGGGATTCTGATTAGAATTCTGGAACGATTCTGAGAACAATCCTGGAAGGATTCTGAGGAGGGAATTCTCATGATCCTTAGGATATTCTGATAAAAATTTTGAAAAAATTCCGAGAGGATTTTGACGAGAAACCAGAGAATATTCTGAAAACAATCAAAAAAAAAATCTTGTGGGAATCCCGGAACAAATCTGATAAGAATCCTGGAATAATGCTGATGATAACATTGAAATAACTCTGATGAGAAAACTGTGATAATTTTGAAAGGATGCTGATGACAATTCTGAAGGGATTCTGAGTAGATTTCTAAAGGGATACTGTGATAATTCGGAGATGATGTTCCGGAGATGATTCTGATGACAATTCTGGAAAATCCTGGATTTTGATGAAAAATTTGTGAAGACTCTGATGAGAAACTTGAGAAAATTGTGAAGAGAATCCTGCAAGAATTTTGATAAGAAATCTGAGTAGATTCTGATGATGATCCTAATATGATTCTCATGAGAATCCTTGGAGAATTCTGATAAGAAGTCTGGGAGCATTTTTATGAAAGTTCTCAGATGATTTTAACCCGTCTAAGCCTGAGTGAAAGCAAAAATACTGAAACCCTTGCCGCTCAGAGAATTCTTAACGGATTCAAATGATTATTTGTCAGATAACTGGCCCACATATCTAGTTTCTAGAAGTGGCCAGAGGAACTCGGAAATATTCCTGGGGCCGGAGTTATTCCGGTGGGTCACTGGGTCAAGTCGGGTAAAAAAGGCTGTTAGTTTGGACATGCCAAGTTACCTCTATTTATTTGTGATGACAATGATTTCAATTTACATAAATCATCAAGATCTGATATTCAACATTATTAATTAAGACTTAGGCACCGTTCAAAATATACCGGATGTGGCCATTCAAACGTAATGCCCAGAAGAACCGGCTTTAGATTTGTTGGATACTAAACCGTTTGAATTCTCGAAAGTAGAAATCAAACAAAATTGTGCACTAAAATGCGTTCCCATAAGCTTGGCACAGATGTTCAGATACATATTAGCCACTTTATCGTAAGTTTGAGGCGTCCCGGGACCTGAAATGGTAATTTGTAGCAAAATGCAAAACTCATAGTTATCCAACTCAATCGTTTCTCAAAAGGTTTATACTGATGCAATTTTCTTAAAACTCCGTCATGTAGTGGCCACATTACAATCGATTCCGGAAATTATATGTGACTTGAAGTTTGCCTACCTCCAGGGGAACGAACGCGCAGTACCCTTCTCACCCGACCTGACCTGAGGGTTTGAGAATTTTTGCTTTCACTCAGGCCAATACGGGTTAATGAGAACCTAGGGGGGGCTAGGGTAACCAGACCCCCCCCCCCCCATTCGCATTTGTAAATATATTTTATGTTTATATATGCATGTATGTGTATGTATAAAATATATATTCACATGACTATAACGCGAAGAAGTCTTAAAGTCTCATAAATCTGGAACGCTTCTGAGGACAAATCTGAGGAGATTATGAAGACAATCCTGGAAGGATTCTGAGAGAGAATACTTATCATTCAAAGAACATTTTCTCAGAAAGTCTGGAAAGATTCCGATGAGAATCCCGAGAGAATTCGTTTTGAGAATTCAGGAACAAACCTTATAAGAATCGTAGAATAATGCTAATGAGAAAATTAAGGGAGTTCTAGTGAGAAAATTATGAAAGAATTCTGAGAAGAATTCTGAAGGGATGCTGATGATAATCCAGAGATGATTCGGATGAGAATTCTGGAAGGATTCTAATTAAAATCCTGGAGAGATGTTGATGAGAAATTTGTAAAGGTTCTGATGAGAATAATGAAAAGATTGTGAAAAGAATCCTGCAAGGATTCTTACAAGAAATCTGAGAAGATTCTGATGATTCTCATGAGAATTCTTGGAGAATTTTGATAAGAATTCTGGGTTTTGATGAAAATTCTTAGATAATTCTAATGAAAATTCTGAGAAGATTCTGTCCCCCTACTCCCCCCTGTTCCCACGTCAGGGAGGAACAGAATCTTCTAAGAATTCTGATTAGAATCATCTCCCAAAGTCATCCAATTTTTAAAGCCACTCTTCGGTACTCCATGAAGAATTTTAATATAATCAAGTTCTTCAAGGAATTTTAAAGGATGGTTTCAGAACTTTTGCTCCCAACCTCTTGGAAATCAGGGAAATAATATTGTGAGATTTGTTAACTATTTCAACGTGAATTTCTCCTGGAGGATAACTATTCCTTCTCCGTCTATTTTTTATCCACGAATAGATTTCGGGATATATTCCCAGATTTAATTAACCATTTACTTGACTTTCAAAAGATCAAAGTTTTCCCTAGCATCTCCATAAAAAAATATAATCGATTCTGTCGAATCTTATACTAAGATATTTCGCTGAAAATTATTTCAAAAGTAAACTTATTAATTCTTTCAGAAATTGTTTTCACGAAGTTCATCCTTCAGAAATTTTAGAAATATATACATCACAAATTGCGTCAGAACCCAGTTAACACAAACTCGTATACGATGGCGCATAAGAGTACAAGATTGGAGGCGACATACGTACATACGCCATTAGACTGCATGCAAAATGTCCGTATATCGCCTCCACATTTTTACTCTTGTTTGCTGTCATATACGATTATGTGTTTACTGGGAAATTCTTCTACAGTTTTTTATCTGAAAATCCTGCTTCAAATCCCCAGATTATGTCGGCATTATCTTCGAAATGTGTTTTTGCAATGCCTCTGACGGCATCCATTTATTACGTAACGCTAAAATTACCAATTTTCGACCCCCTGCCCCCGTCCGTAACGCTTTTTGTGTGAAAAAATTCAAAATTTTGCATGAGCCGTAACGCCTGAGCCTACTCTCCCCTCCCCTTAGAGGGTTACGTAATTTGTGGAAGGCGTCTCTCGTCATCAAATGAAAAGAGGTAAATTCTTAGAGTTATGAAATAATACAGAACTTTTATACATGTACTTCTTGACCAACAATAATTAAAATAGTTCCTCAAAAAAAGTTTGTTCGGAATTTCTGCAATTAGAATTGATTTGGATTCTACATCAATCTGTTCGCCACATTATTATGAAATTTCAAAGTCGTGTAAAACATTTTAAAGAATGTTAGATGCAAATACTTTCCGTTCCTTTTAACGCCAATCATTGTTCGGTACAAAATACGAAGAAAAGAGAACAAGAATTTTCGTAGTTTATTTTACAAATATCACTCGCTTTTCTGTCAGCTATTTTATAAGGAATTAATTAAAACATTAAGAAAGTCAACGTGAAATAAATAAATTATCCAACAGTAAATTCTTCCGAATTCAATTTAAACTGACATCTTTTAACATTTTTGTGAGAAATTTCTCTAAAACTTTTGTTTGTATTTATTTCTATCTGATATAAGTATGATATAGATGTTATTTATAGAAAAAAAAACCTGAAAAAAATATTGAAAAAATCCTTAAGAACAACTAATGAAGTATTAAATTTTTAATTTTGAAGAATCGGCAGTGCTGTTTAAAATAAAAAAAATCTGATGAACACTTAGATCAATTTTTGGTGATTTTGTGTGAACAATAATAGAACTCTCTCAAGAATTCCCAGAATTAATTGCTCGAGAAATTTTTACGGTAGAGTTTTGAAGGAAAAGTTGGGCTTATTCTATAAGAAAATTTGAAGAATTTTATTTTTTAATTTTTAACTTTTTAAAATTTGAAAAATATTATTTTTGAGAGAGTTTTGAAGGAATGCGGGGACTGAATCCTGTTTATTTGCTTATGAAAATCGTGTGTAACATTAGAAGGAATTCTAAGAATAACAGTGGGCTTCGTGGCTGTGCGGTTAGCGGTATCAATAGTCGATTCTCACTCTATTCGATGAAATTTTTTTGTCAAACCAAAAATTAATCACTGGGCCACTGAGTGTTTCGTGTTTTCCGTTGCCTAATGTAAGTGAACGAACAGTCTGTGCTTTTGGTTGAAGACGGTGTGAATTGTATTTTTTGTTACTCCTGGAAGAATCATAATTTTTATTTTTTTGCAGAAAGTCTTAGATAAATTCTGTTGCGAGTTTTTCAAGCAATCTTTAGAAAAGTTCCGAGAGATTTTTTGAAAAATTTGTTCAAAGAATTCTGAAAAAAAACTATGTGATAACCTCTAATGCAAAGTTGGAAAAATTATTGATTAGCTCTCTTAAGAATTTATGGAAACACTTCTTGCTTGGACAAATGCAAGAAAATGCAAGACAATTTTGCTGACACTCCTAGAATTGCTTGTACTTGTTTAGGAGAAATCCTCAGAAATTCCAGTAAAACCTTAACCAATTATTAGGGAACAACTGGATGATATGTCAAACAAACAATTGGAATTTATATGTTATATGTACAAAGAGGATTTTTCTAGACAAATGTTTAAAAAGAATTCCTAAACTATTCTGTAGCTATATTGTTCAAGACAGTTTTACAAGCAATTTGAAAGAGAAAAATTAGAAAGATCAGAAAACTTGAAAACCTGCAGGACAAATTTGTTGAAGAACCACTACTTATCCCAGGCATGATTTTCTGTGAGAATCCCAGGAGAAACTAAGTGAAAAATTGTAAAGCATTTCTTTACAATGCACGAAAAAAGAACGAAATTAATTCATGATGAAATCCTCGTGAGAATTCTCAGAGGAATCTCATAAAACCTTAAGGGTTTGTTTACTGTTTTAAACAATGCATGAATATTTTCCCTATTGAGAATTGAAATTTTCAAATATTACTAATGTGCAGCGATATGAGACAAAATCACAAGCAAATAAACTTAATACAAATCTATGCTAACTACGGAATTTGTGAAAATCTGGATTATTGTATCTGACGTTACTTCTATGAAACAAGAATTGGCTAGGCCCCCTCCAGAAACAAAATCCAAACTACGCCAATGCTGATGCGACCTCTTTTATTTTTTACTATGATGAAAATACTTTGCAATTCCTTTTAGAATCCAGAGACGATTCTGATGAAAACCCTGAAACGATTCTGTGAAGAATGCGAAAAAATAAATTTCAGAATTGTAAGTTCAGTTTTCAACAGATCGATGTTTGTCATATAAAAATGGGCCACTCTGTTACAAATCATGGGTCCATCAGTAGAGAATAAACGAACAAAAAGCTTTTCGAATGGATGCTTTCAACTCTGCAATCCTCAAATAATGTGTTAGAATTGTGTCTATGTTGTTCGATGGAAGATTCTATCTGTATGTATTTTATCCCTGTTTTATGAAACAGACATTAGCATATTTGGAACACAACGCATTCTATCGAGCACCGTAGAAATGACCAATTCGAAATGGACTCTTCGATTTCATCAAAGTCGTAGATTCAACTCAAGAGTTGTTATAATTTGATGGTAAGTATGCATAGATTCTACAAATTTTCTGCTGAAATATAAGTCTAACTCGAATAACTCCAAATTTTCCTCTTCGAAATGCAACACTGTTCTCAGCTGCAAGTGGTAGGCACTTTTTGATTGGATTCTGCAACCATTCCTGCTTATGCTGTCTCCTAAAACTTCATTGCCGTTTTTTCCTATCCTGAAAACCCCATCTGTTTTACTAAACTGATCAAAGAGGGTGACCATCGACTGTTGTCTGTCTCCTTGACGTCTGTCGTCGTTAAACGCTACGGGACAGCATGCCTTCCGGGTTTGTTCAAACAGACTTTCAATGCTGTCGAATGACACAGCAAACAAGAGCCGTTGCGGGCATACGGCTACGACCGGAATGGGGAAGGCCTATGGTCTGCGATGCGATGTTCTTCTAACTCATGTCTATAGTCGTTCGTTTAGAAGAGAAAAACTGGGAAGGTTCGTGGCGTTGATGGTTTCATTTTACTTGTACAACGTTCTGACGGGAGCTGAGGCTGTCTTGAAGATTGGTTCTTATAACTGTCAATCAAAGGAATAACTGCGGCTCGCTACAAACAACATTTCCGAATAGTACATTTTATGTTTGAAATTGATGATGAATAGCTAACATAATTGCCTTTAATGCGAAGTAGGCCGTCATTGAAATTTGTACGCGTCGTTGATGATTGTTGCTTATTCATCTCACGATTTAGAATCAAAGAAAATCAGTTGGTTTAGCTTTGACACAGCTGAAAAAGTATCAGCATACTTTATGCATGTAAGCGCATACAGTGATACTTTTTCAAGTCAATATAAAGTATCAAGACTGAGTTTTATCACTTTGAAATGCAAACTGAAAAGTCATCATTGTTGTCAAAACGAATGACGGGCTCCTTAGCCTTAAGATCAATGATTGTTTGCAATCATCCAAGTTTTATCAATACAAGCCAGATCTATGGGCGTAAGAGCATTGGTGCTCTTTCGAAGTTATCTGAATAAGGCCAAATCCAGCTATAAGTTTAACAACTATTTTTGAAATCGTTTGATTGATGAGTTCTTCTTCTTCATCTTCTTGGCTTTACGTTTTCACTGAAACTGAGCCAGCTTATCAGTTCTTATGAGCACTTCCACAGTTATTACCTGAGAGTTTTCTTTGCAAAAGTTACCATTTTTGCATTCGTATATCGTTTGGCAATGATACTTTATACCCAAAGAAGTCAAGGAAATTTCCATTACGAAAAGGTCCTGGACCGACTGGGAATCGAACCCAGACACCTTCAGTATATGGCTTTGCTTTGTAGCCGCTCACTCCAACCACTCGGCTAAGAAAGCTTTGTACATATAAGCTTCTTAGAATGCAAAAATAAATTTCATAATACGTACATTTTGGTTGTCTGGGAAATGTAAAAAGCTGATTACTCTTCCAATATGTCTAAAATACAGTGACATACACCTTCTTATGTGATATCAAGCATCATTTCAAAAACTCTTCCAAAACATAGAACAATTTCAACTGAATTTGCTCATGCCCCCTCACTTCCAAACACCAGTCGTTCTCCGCACTCGCAATGGCTATCACATTATGCAAAGCAAATGGTTTTCTTCGAAACAATAAAAATCCGCTCCTCAAACTCCTTCTCGGAGCTCAAATGTGCTGTGTAACTAATGGCGTCAAGATTGCTTGGAGGATGGCTCCCGTCCCGGAGCTCAGTTAAGTAGTGATTCGATTCAATTTCATCCATCCGTATCGATTCCCTGTTACCCGCCCTTACACAATAACCAGCGGCATCCTATTGAATGCGCCAATAAAAAATTTAAAATGCTCCATAAAAATCCTTCTTAGTTTTTTCCTTTTGTTATGTGGTTTTAGATTGACAATTAGCTCCGTAGAATTGAATTTAAGGTTTAATAAGTTCAATTCCTCTTAATTTGATAGAATCAATATAAGCTACGAAGAATTTCAAACAAGATTTGCTATTTACTGCACAAATTTTCTTCTACTGTTCAAGTTCTATTACTTTTGCCTTGGAACTCTTCCTAGTGGCACTTCTTCTGTCACTTCTGCTTTCTGGCACAATAGCACACCCTGTGGAAACTACTTTTGGTAGCCGGCCATCGTAACATTCTCCCACCCGTATACCTCTGTTAATAACTTCCGGTTTTCTACTATTTACGACGTCGAGTAGAGCGGTCTCCACTACAGGTCGTCTCAGCACGCCGTTCGCTGTTCGCACCCATACTTGCCGAACCATTCCATCCTTTTTTGTAACTACCTAGTCCACTCTTCCTCTCATCCACTGGTTCCGCCTCGCACTGTCCACGATCAGTCTTTCACTTCATCGAACCACTTCGACCGTCTCGCTATCACCGGCAAGTATTCCTTTATTGATCTTCTCCACATGCTTCCGACAAATGCTGTGGGAGCTTTAACCTATTTCACAGCGCAGCTTGATAGTCGATTGGCATCACCGGCACCTACTTTACTCCGCTTGAGCTTCCTAATAAGAAGTGACATGAGTTTATCATGGCTTCTGCCTCGCTTATTGTCGTCTTCAGTATCTCATCATTTGGTCGCCACTGCGTATCCAGTAAGCCTCCGATTGCTACCTTCACTGACCTAACCATGCGCTCCCATGCTCATCCCATATGAGAAGGTCTAGGAGCGTTGAAATACCAACTGGTTGTTTTGTGATGAACGCCACATGCTTGTTAAGTTCTTCAATCTCTCGGTTCAGCTGATTGTTTGAACCGAGAACGTTCGTGCCATTATCACTGCTGCAGCTCCTCTTATCTAGCCGAATCTCCTGACCACCATAACACATGACTGTCTGGACCTACTGTGCAACTTCCAGTATTACACGGGTTGTCAAGAAGTCAATCTTCACCAGCACCGGACCAAAGTAATCTACGCCTTCAAACGTGAAAAACGCATGTACGGAGTCACTTTTACCTTAGGAAAATGGGTCATAGCTGGCGGTTAAGGAATGGCCCGGCGAATCCTACACATCATACATTTCTCCGTCACGTTGAGCAGCATAGAGCGGATTTCATAAAGTCGTCGCATCTCGTTGTCACGCGATTGGAGTGGCGAAATCTACGATGGTAGTGGTCAACCAGAAGAAAAGTAATTGGATGTTGATCACCGCATATTTGGTATTGAACGCCATCCAATCTGCATTGGTTAGACGACTTCGTTTCCGCATCACACCTGCTTCATCCATAAACTGGACTCCGTCGACAATGTCCGGTATCTCTGTAGTATTGTCCAACAGCTCTTTTGCCGTTGTAAAGGGCTCTGCTTATGGTAGTCCATAACCATCTCTCAACAATCACCAATTCCTCCTGCGACAAAGTCCCCAGTTTCCATTCTTCTTGACGACGAGAACGATGTAAATTCTGAACGAATCGATGGACTTATGCAATGGAGTAGAGCAGGTTTTCCCACTTGCTGAACCTGGTACTGTTCACAACTGATGTTAACACGGCTCCGTGAATGTTACACGATACCAACTCCTCTTCCGTGGAGTCAATATATTCGTCTCCACCTGGCCAGCACATTTCAGGTTGTCGAAGAAAGTCCGGTTCTTGAAACCACCGACTAGACGAACTGATGTTTGGTCCTGAGCCCCACTTCGTTACGTCATCTACTACATTCTGTCCCGTTGGAACCTTCCGCCATTCGTTGATATCTGTACTGCAGCCTGCAGTTCAAGACGTGGAATCGCAGCATTTTCAATGGGACTACTTTAGATTTAGCTACCACAAGACTAACCTCCAGACCGGTAGGCGTTTCCGCTCGGAAATACGCTACGCATGCGTAAGCTGCTTTGCTTGCATCTCCGAATTCGTGAATCTGTAGCTTGCAGTAACTGCTTTTAGTAGCTCCACTAATGTAACAGCGTAGAATATGAAGGGACCCCAATTCTGGAATATGCTCTATTTATTTCTTCCACATCCACGTACTGGTGACGAATTATGGTTTCAACTGCTCGTGGATAACCTGCTTTGAAGTTCCTGGCGTTCAGGTTTTTTTTTATGTACTGGGCGCTGCTCGGTGAACAGGCATCTCCAAAGATGGTTACGTCCATTACGTACGTTATTGACTTTTTCTGCGGACGGTCGCTGAACAGGAACCTCTGGAAATGCTGATCTTGAGGTCGGATGAAGAATCGGTGTAACATTTCCTTGATATCTCCGGTAAGCGCGTGACCAGGACTGGTATTGCGTAGCCTAGTGTGTGTACCGTTTATATCCGCAGTCTCGCACTTGTTGTCTGACTCGTTCGTATAGGGCTGGATCCTTCTCCAGCCGCCTCTTCAGAGAACACATCCGTTCAAACGCCATATTGTAGCTGTTTGGAAACTGAATACTATCAATCTTCCACAGTAGTCCAGCCTCGAACGCTCCGCCAATTTTTTAACGCTTGTTTCAAGTAGCATGCAAGTCCGTTTATCCTCCTTTGATTCTAGAGGCGTAGCAGAATTCGTTACACCGCGGTGTAGTCCAGTGTGAAGTAGTCGTGAACCAGTTGGTTGAGTTCTTGCACCTGATCCTCCAAAATAAAGCCCACATAGGACCGTCGACGCAGATGCATTTGCGCATTTGTAGATACTCCATCCGATGCGGCTCTTGGCGGCAATCGGATCTACCCATCATGCTTCTCTTATTTTCAGCGGCACGGTGAGCTTCAAATTGTCAAGCCCAGTCAAGAGTTTAGGAGACACCTTCTCGTAGCTGCGTACTGGTAGACCTCGAAGATGGGGATATCGATCACACATTTCTTCATAATTCAATTCTTCAGTTCGCAGTTCTTCCCATACTAAGTCACGGGAATAATCGGGAACAAATGTCCTCCGCCTGCTACCGACACCTTCAAATGACTCGTTGACACCACTACATGTGTAGCAGCAGAATGCAACAATCAATGATGTTTCAGCCGGCAGTTGTTCATACCACACTGCTTCGTGGTCTTGCAAGGCTTTTCCGTGAAAAGCATGTGGCATGAAAAGCATGAAAAGCATGATCTGCAAACACTGCTCTTCTGTACCACATTCAATCATTCGTCTAAATCCATCGACCTGAATTGGCTGCAATCTGCCACTTTGTGTTCTTCCGCTTCACAAACGCATGATCTGCAAACACTGCTCTTCTGTACCACATTCAATCATTCGTCTAAATCCATCGACCTGAATTGGCTGCAATCTGCCACTTTGTGTTCTTCCGCTTCACAAACGGCACAAGGTTTCTTCGGTGTTTGAGTACCCGCAATGCTGATATTGGGCGATCCGATATTCGGTGTTACGCTTGTTTCTGTATGCGTATGTACGAAGGACCGCTCCTTTGATTTTTATTTCAGTTTCTGGATCTTTTCGCTGCCAGAGAAAATCATCTGCCACGTCATAGGCAAGCTTCACTAGAGTTGACATAAACTGCCCAAACGTATCTAGTAAGTTTTGCCACTAAATCGTGTAAAAGCGACGGATTAGTCAGGAGAGCTAGCTGCTCCACGTTCTTCGAATGCTGCACCAAATTGTCCACCACCAATTCGAATGCGATCGTTCCTTCTAGATCGTTGATTTTGATGGTAGGCAAGCGACGCACCCGCTCTGTCATCGAACGGATCAGACTCTCCGGTCGACCATATCGCGTCTTCAAAGTACAACACTAGCTGTACATAACAGCCTTTAGCGAACTGCTTCAAGAACAGGGGCCTCTCAAACAGCGTTGTTGCCGAATAAGATTTTCGTCGTCGGAGAACCCACAAATAGAAGTTGACCGACGGCAATTCCTCCGGAATGCTAGAGAAAGTTGGTAAATCCTTCCCCATTACTTGTGGGATTGCTGATTGTCAATTTGTCGTTCCATTGATTGATCGTGTCATTGCTTCTCGGAGCCGGTTGTCTTCAGCTGAAACCAATTCCTGCTCTCGCACCTGCATCGATTTGAACCTCAGCCGCTTGCTTAGGTAGCTCGCTGTACACACTTCACCATTCTGAATTCGTTTTTACCAGCTGTGGGCTGGGTGGGGGCTTTCTTGGCTGAGTGGTTAGAGTCCGCGGCTACAAAGCAAAGCCATGCGGGAGGTGTCTGAGTTCGATTCCCGGTCGGTCCAGGATCTTTTCGTAATGGAAATATCCTTGACTTCCCTGGGCATAGAGTATCGTCGTACCTGCCACACGAAATACGAATGCGAAATGGCTACTTTGGCAAAGAAAGCTCTCAGTTAATAACTGTGGAAGTGCTCATAAGAACACTAAGCTGAGTAGCCAGCTCTGTCCCAGAGGGGACGTTAATGCCAAGAAGAAGAAGAAGAAGAAGAAGAAGAAGAAGAAGAAGAAGAAGAAGAAGAAGAAGAAGAAGAAGAAGAAGAAGAAGAAGAAGGAGCTGTGGGCTGGGCGGTTTCGTTGTTCGTAATCACTGATGCCACTCACTAGCATTTGTTTCATTAGTATTCATTAGTGATCACGAGCACTTGCACAATGAAGATCTTCTAAAATACCGACCCGATCGAAACCTGCAATCAACAGTTTAAGGTTGTGATCACCGGACCATGTCAATGATTTCCCTGAACATCACCCACATTCATTCGGTCTAGCTCATCAACGAAATGTTGATTGCCGAAAGCATTCGTTTCAGCTTGCTGGCCATTTTTCATCTGAATATTTGATGTTTCTACAGGGTAGGTCTTTGGCGAAGAGACCGTTTTATTTCGAACTATCAGAGAAGGAAGATCTACGTTCCTAGTGATCCTAATGTAGACTTTTTGTGGGCTAGTATAACGTACCAGCGATACCTGGTTTAGACCAATACTATGGCAAACTGCTGATTTGGACACCTTTATTGGTCCCGCTGTTTGCTGTGTCGCCTTTACCAGCCAGTCCTGTACCGATCAAACTCTCACAGCTGCCGTATTCGGACGCCTGTCGCATCAGCTTTGCCTTCTTTTCCTTTGCCTCCTGATTGCCATCTGGTTCACCTTGAACTCCCGCTCATCGGACATGTTCTGTCTGTTTCAAATCTGCTTTAGCTTCGGCAATCCGTCTTGCTTCCATCGCCAACTCTTGCTCCCGTAGTTCCTCATCGCTTTCGTTCAAGGTCTTTGAGTTCCTTTTCCGTGGTCAGCTTTTCTACTTCGATATTCTGTTCTTCTTCCAACGCTTTAAGCTCCAGCTCCAATCGCATTTGGCTGGTAAATGACAGGGCATGGCGTACCATCGGAGGAATTAAGACCGACTATTCAGAAAGTTCAGCGCCCACCGTCTGACGAACGAAAACGGCTTACGACTAATTGAGTTCGTCGCCTCCAAGAATATGGCCATTCGTAGCACCTACTCCAGCACAGCCTTCCATACCGATACACCTGGACATGACCACAGCAGACAGAATCACAAATCGACCACGTTCTAATTGATGGACGGCACTTCACCGACATTATCGAGGTCAGGACATCGACTCCGACGGTGATGGTCAAACTGCGCCCAAAAATCTTCGCCGTTTAACAACGTACGGTACCGATGGCCACCCCGTTATGACCTAGAGCGGCTTACCCAACCGGATGTCGCAACTACGTACGCGCAGCACCTCGAGGCTGCATTACCGGCAGAGGGTGAGCTGGATGAAGCCAGGACTGCTGGGGAACAATGAAAGCAGCCATCAAAAATGTAGCTGAGAGCAACGTCGGGTACGTGGGGCGGAGTCTACGGAACGATTGGTTCGACGAGGAATGTAAGCAGATTCTGAAGGAAAAGAACGCAGTGTGCACGGTCATGCTGCAGAAAGGGACCTGGTAGAACGTGGAACGTTATAGACGGAACCGGCACCAGCAGACCCGCCTTTTTCGAGAGAAAAAACGCCGCCTGGCAGACACGGAGTGCGAGGAGATGGAACAGCTGTGCCGGTCTCAAGAAACACGTAAGTTTTATCAGAAGCTAAACGCATCCCGCAACGGCTTCGTGCCGCGAACCGAGATGTGCAGAGATAAGGATGGGAGCATTTTGACACACGAGCGTGAGGTGATCGAAAGGTGGAAGCATTGGCGTAGGAACAGGGGGGGGCCTGGGGAGCCTGGCCCCCTCCAGAATCATCCAGGCCCCCCCCCAGAAATTTTGATGATACTAAAAATTAAAAATAAATTAACATGAAGCAAAATATTATGTATCAGGTACATGACTCTTGTTATGGACAAAAAAATTTCTTCAGAAGTTATTTGAGGATACTCTGCTCGAGGTGTCCGGTGAGGATGATTTCCCTTTAGAGAATTTACTAAAGAAATCCATAAATTAACTTCAATTCGTGTAATCACCGAAAAAAAAATTGGTAAAATATACAACATTACTAAAGGAATTTCGCAGACAATATACTTTTGCAAATCTTTTGGAAATTAGTCAAACAATATTATGGGACTTTCAAAGCGAATTCATCCTGGTGGTCATGCATTCCTTCTAGGTCTTCTTTTATTAGCAAATTGATTCCTGAATATGCTCCCGGATTTACCTGAATAATGTTAATTATTTTTTCAAATGTTCATTTTCCTCTCGTATTTCCTCCAAAAAATCATTGATTCTGTCAAGTCTAATACAGAGATATTTCGCTGGAAGTTCTACTTGAAATTCTTCTGTAAAATTCTTAAAAAAGTTTTCCCACAAATTTTATTACAAATTCTTCCGCGAAGTTCACCATGTTTCAAAAAGAAATCACAAATTGCGTCATAAATTCTTCTATGTTTTTTTTTAGAAATTTTGCTTCAAATTCCCGGATTATTCAAGAATTGGAAAGATTTTTTTTTTTTTTTAAATGTCCCTTGCCTTCGAATCCTCAGAAGAAATTTGTTGAAAAACCCCAGGAAAACTTTTGCTCCCAAACATAGTGGTAAGGGAATCTGTGGAGAAACATTAAACATGAAAAGAAAACTAGGAAAGAAGAAAGGACTTTTTAAGGTATTCACAATGGAAATTGTATTGATCTTTTTGTTTTTGTCGGAATCCATGTTTTTGGTTTGAATTTTTGTACGATTCGAGGGTGGAATTTCTAGAGGCTTTTTGAAAGAAATCTAGGAATCCAAAAATCAAGGAAGGATATACTTCAAGGATAAATTCTTTAGATGATCTTGATGGAACTTCTTGAGAAAATTGTTTTATTTGTAAATGCATTAAAGAGAGTTTAACTATCCTATAATTTACCTCTAGAGAAAAGATTAAAAATTATCTTTATTGCCCATCTATTTTTCCTGCTTCAACATTTGGTTGTTTCTTCTTCTTTCACATGACGCTTTGAGAAACTTCGTACAAAAATCTTTCCATATTCCAATAAGCAACGGGTATATTATAAGAGTTTTAAAAATTACAGATTTCTTATTCGTACAAATTTTTAAAGTAATGCAAAAGTTTCATCTATGATTTTAATTCATGAAATCTTACATTACGATTTACCACAATAAATCTTTGGTAATGTGCTTAAAACTTGCGGTTAACTTCTATAGAAATAGACCCCTCAAAAAAATTTGTTTTGAATTTCTAAAGGTAATAAAAAATGGGTTCATTCAACATCAATATATTCACCTTCATAAAACTTTGGAGTGCATATAAATTTTTATTTAAGATTTAAGTTACAAACCTTTTCAGTAAAGATTCGATCCGTTTCAACACCAATTATTTTCTATTATCAAAGAAGAAGAAAAAAGAACAAGATTTTTTGTAGTAGATTCTACAAAACCACTTAAGCTTTTCAGTGAGGTACATTGTCAACAAGTTTCAGAAATTTTACGGTTTAAATCTTGAATTTAATTACAGGAATTCAGATTTTGTTTTTAAATTATATTTAAGCTGCAATTATTTAAGAAATTACCACTAAATTTTTTTGAACCTTTTTTTATCTGCTTCTTTAAAAATCTGATATGGAGTGAAGTAAAGCAATCCATGAAAATATTGAAATATTCCTGGAGTAGTGTTTGAACCAGAAAAATGAAGAGCATATAAATTTGTAAATGTTATTAATGGAAGAATCCTGAGATTACTATTCGGAAAAAAATGAGTTAATTCTAGAACCTGAAAAGATACTTGATGGAACTTCTGGCGAAACTTTTCGAGAAGTTCAATCTTAGTAAAACTGATGGAAATTTTCTTAGGGAATCTTAGGGAAACAATGATATAATTCTCTAAGAAATCCCTGAAGTAATCACGAATCTTTGAGTATTTTCGCAGAAGAGCTTTTGAAACAACTATTCCTCTAAGACTTTATAGGAATGATAGAATTCTTGATATATTCGATAGAGTTTTAAACAAATGCGAGATGTTGCTCCTTGATTTTAAAGACATCTATAAAATATATATCTGTGAAAAAATGCAGATAGATCTGCAAAGAGTATCTTTTAAAAACATGAACAACATTTTCCCAATTGAATTCTTTTTGATTGCTCATGGAATTCTCGTGGAACATTGCAAGGAGTACTTAGAGTAACATCTGGAAGATTTTTTTTTTGCTGGAAGTCTGGATAATTTTTGCTGCGATTTTTTTAAAAACAATCCTGTAGAGAAACTTTAAATAGAATTTCAAAAGCAAAGTTGGAAAAACTGTTGGCAAACTTTCTCTAGAATTCGTGGAATGAATTCTTGCTTGGTGATCTTGAAGATGGTTTTGGTGAGACTTCTAGAATTCAGTAACTCCTGAAAATCCGAAACAAATTATTAATGAACCAAACTGAAGGATACTTTAAACTAACAATTGGAATTTAAATGTAAAAAGTACGTAGAGGACCTTCCAGGAGAAATGATTCAAAGAATTTCTAAAACATTCTCTGGCAGAATTTTTCAATAGATTTTTAAGCAGTTCGATAGAGATTTTTCGAGAAATTTTCTGGTGAGGTCAGACAGTCTGGGAACGATTTTCCACGAGAATCCCAGAACAAACTAAGTGACAACTGGTAAAAGAGTTCTTGAAAAAGGAACGAACAGTACAAAAATATTTTTTGAGGAAATTCCCGTAGGAATTTTCAGAGGACTCCCTATAAAGCACATGGTTGAATATCTGAAAAAATCGAAAAAGAATAACGAAGGACAGTTTTTTTTTTGCTAACATTCTTGAAGGATTTTTCACTGGATTACAAAAGGAATGATTTTTTTCCGTAGCGAAAATTGATATTTACAAATATCACTGATGTGCCGTGAAATAAAAAAAATAACGATTAATTAAAATCAGTACAAATCTGTTGAAACAACGAAAAATGTGAAAATGTTGATTTTTACTACAGATATAACTTCTGTAAAACAAGTATTTACCAGGCCCCCTAGGCCCCCTAAAGAAAAAATCCTAGCTACGCCAATGGGTGGAAGCAGCACTTCGACGAGCACCTGAATGGCGCTGAGAGCACAGGCAATGAAGAACGGGGTAACGGAGGAAATGCCTTTGTCAGTACTGCGGGCGATGGAAACCAACCAGCCCCCACTTTGAGGGAGGTTAAGGATGCCATTCACCAGCTCAAGAACAATAAAGCTTCTGGTAAGGATGGTATCGGAGCTGAACTCATAAAGATGGGCCCGGAGAGGCTGACCATTTGTTTGCACTGGCTGATAGGTCCAATCTGGGAAACAGAACAGCTACCGGAGGAGTGGAAGGAAGGGGTGATATGCCCCATCTGCAAGAAAGGCGACAAGTAAGATTGTGAGAACTTTCGAGCGATCACCATTCTAAATGCGGCCTACAAAGTATTATCCCAGATCATCTTCCGTCGTCTGGCACCTATAGTAAACGAGTTCGTGGGAAGTTATCAAGCCGGCTTCGTTGACGGACGATCGACAACGGACCATATCTTTACTGTACGGCAAATCCTCAGAAAAATGTCGTGGGGTCCCAACGCATCACCTTTTCATCGATTTCAAAGCAGCATATGATTGTATTGACCGCGTAAAGCTGTGGAAAATCATGGACGAGAACAGCTTTCACGGGAATCTCACGAGACTGATAAGAGCGACGATGGAAGGTGTGCAAAATTGTGTGAAGGTTTCAGGCGAACATTCCAGTTCGTTTTAATTCCGCCGGGACTACGACATGGTGATGGACTTTCGTGCCTGTTGTTCAATATTGCGCTAGAAGATGTTATGCGGAGAGCTGGGCTCAACAGCCAGGGTACGATTTTTACGAGATCCAGTCAATTTATTTGCTTCGCAGATGATATGGACATTGTCGGCCGAACATTTGTAAAGGTGGCAGACCTGTACACCCGCCTGAAACGCGAGGCAGCAAAAATAGGACTGGTAATGAATGCGTGTAAGACAAAGTACACGACGAATTTGGATCCTTGCTGACGGATGACAATAACGTTAGCCGTGAAATAGGGAGGCGCATCATCAGTGGAAGTCGGGCCTACTATGGCCTCCACAAGAAGCTGCGGTCATAAAATGTTCACACCCACACCAAATGCACCGTGCACAAAACGCTCATAATGCCGGTAGTCCTCTACGGGCATGAAACGTGCTCGAGGAGGATTTGCAAGCACTTGGAGTCTTCGAACATGTTTTGAGCAGGGATTGAATCCGGAGAAGTTGAGAGAATCTCTCACTTATCGCTTGTTACAACTATGATTTGCAGCACATCATGAGAGCCTGTTTATCGTATACTATTACAGCTCTGGTAAGATCGAAGGGGATTGCACGATACAATTCATCTGAAGATGCTCCAAACCTGAGGTTACACCGAATCAGCAGAATGAAATCAATTTTCACTTTCAATTATGAAAATTGTGGTTTTACCCGTGCAACTGATGTTATTTATGAATATATTTCGTTTATTTATGGAACATGACATAAATTGTAATGATTCAATTATCTTGAACCAGGTTTCGATTTTCCAAGGGGCATTACAATTTTCTCATAGTCGAAAACCTCTTTGCCATAACCAACAAAGGTAAGAAAGTAGCGTCGGCAACGCGGGGGAGCAATTGCTTGCCGAAATGGGCGATTATTAGCCATTATTCTTCGTCCCGACCACCAGCCACTACAGCATGGAGAACCAAGCCGATCGATTACTGCTTGAAGACTGCTTCTTTAATCATTCCTGCAGGATGGATCCCGGCTCCATAAGGATACAAATTGGTGCTGATATCGGAGAGTGAAATAATAAAATATGATGCAATTAATAGCACCAACGAAAGCACGCCACCATTCAATGGGATCCATTCAGGAGCATCGAGCTCTCTCATCATGCACTGAAAACGTGTTAAGAGGGTATGTTTATTGGGTGTTTGGTCTGGCATTTCAGGTTTGCAGCTCAGAGAAAGAGCCAATCGAAGCCCCGTAGAAAGAGTACATTATTTAACACATCGTTGAACAAAATTAATTGAATGTGGAATTGATCGGACTTTATGTTGCATGATGCTGATGTTGGTGCTCTGTGCTCGGATTTGGTTCGATACAGGAACCATTCCATCAGCTGGGTGGATCACTTCGTTTGGGATCATGGGAAGTGGGACGGAATGTTTGCTTGTCGGCTCAGTTGGGCATAGGGATGTCGGAATGTCGATCCTCTGTTTCCTGTAAGGCGAACGACAAATTCAAAATCAAGGTTTTGAGGTTTTAATAATGGGAATGTGTCAAATTCCAACGAGATTTTAATCAAAACACGATTTACCGGCTGAGTTCGTTAGTTTGCTTTATCAAAACCAAATTTGATAATTAAGTGTGTTAACCGATTAATCGAACTAACAGATTACTTTCGACATCCCCAAATAGAACTGTTTGCTTGTTGGCTCGGTTGGGTGGTTTTCTGCAGTCCCACCGGATGTGCCACAATCATAGCGTTGGAGAGTTGCATTCCCCCCATAAGTGCCGTATAATGCGAATTTTAATTTTGAATTTAATTTGCACACTGTGTAAATTCGCTCTATTTGTCGGTACAGTTGCAATCAAAACACATCAATGGAAACTTTGTCCGCCAGTCGGTCATCGGAGAGAACCACCTTCCTCTACATCACAGGTCAAAGCTGCACCCAAATGCCAAAAACGGATATCACATGTCACAAGTCGACAAATAATAGCTCCATCAATGCCGCGTCAAAGCTGATTAAAAGGGCTGACTGGTTGACTAGTTGACTGCACTTGCTTCGTTCGATGCCGATTTGGTCACCACCATCGATTCGTTCGTTTGCCAGGGCGCATTCATATCCATTTATTTGACGGCTCTGATCGTTCTCGACCGGTCGATGCGGTGTGTCCCCAAAAGATACTGGTGTAGGGGTCAGAGGTGGGAGCGTGGGGTCCTCAAGCTTACAATCCTCCTAGTCAGTCAGTCAGTGAGTGGAAATATCACCGCAAGTAATTCCATGTCATTCATCAATTTCACCGCAATCAGCTAACCATCACATCGTCCTCATCTATCAGATATCGAACACACGGCCATTGGGTGCTGCTAGTCGTTGCCTGTACATCATTGACAGTGATCACCGGACAGAATGCTGTCAAGTCGGAGGTACGAACATGGGCGTAGTCAGAATTGGGGCAGGAGGTGACGACTAATAAACGTAATTTACACATTTAACATCAAAAATGATCATTGGTGAGAGCCTCTACATCTTCACTGTAAGATTACAACATTTTTTGAATGAAGCCGTTTGCTCGACCAATTCAATGTCTTGGCTATATAAGGTACACAGCAAAAAAATATTCAAATGTCAATAATGTGTTTAACGGAGGCTCCTATAACAATCAGCTAATTTCCAGTGTTTTCACACGGCCATATAAATGGTATTAGCTTACATTACAATTTTATTGCAAAATTTTATAACATTCAATATTCAATACAAACATGGTTTAAACAAGTTATTTTTTCAAATTTATTTTCATGCATCTAAATGGTCTCAATTTTCAGCTGCTAGTCCTGTATTCAGCAATGATATTCGATTCAAATTTGATGAATTTCACAAGGGTAGTTTGAATTTCAATCAAATTTCATTGTAATGTGCTGGGCTGGCAGTTATTTATTCTTTAAATTTAAAACATTTTTTTTAATGTAACTCTTAACGGTTTAGAGCATTCAAGATAAGATGAAGCGCTAAAACGTATGATATAACTATGTTGCTCACGGTATGTGCCAGCACCAATGGTAGTTAATGTAACAGTAGATTGGACTATGCAATAAAACGTATATTTTCGTTAAGGTGAAGATAAATCGAAGCCAAACTTCAAATTTTCAAGAGCACAAACCTGGGGAACCAAACACCTGTTTGAACTGAAAACTTAATCGATTGGTCACCACCAGCTAGTGGCTTCGATTCATCTTTACCTTAAAAATGGCATGTAATATTTTGTGTTAGGCAATTTGTCAATCATCAGTTTTTTATCCTACAAGAAGGCACAAAGGATGTTTAATAAAAAATGAGAACTTTTACAGTCATTTGGTAAAATCAACATTTTTTCAACAAATAACTATTTTTTTATAAAAAAACATTATATTTATTCTTCAACAAAAAATGTCAATGAATATTGGCTTTGATCAGCGGTATAACGCAACAAATTCGCGTTGCTCACACAAAGGCGCTGGATGGCACTGACGTCAATCTTCCGCATCCTCGTGGTCAATTGCTTCGATTCCTTAGCCCGTCAATTATGCTTGTACACAAGGACACTAAGGGAGCCAAAACAATCCTCAATGGGACGGTACTGGGACAAGTTGGTCGGGTTCCTTTCTTTCGGCACGTATGGTATCTTTACCTGCTCAAGATTTTCTAGCGTCTTCTTGGCGTAATGGGAAGATGCCTTGTTCGTCCGGAAGACTAACTTCCCATTCGATGATCCTCCTTTAAGAACCTCCAGGTACACTTGTTGGTTGATGATCAGACCGATTGGCTTGAACCACACAGCTAAATATATGTTGTAAATTTCAGTTTATTTCCATGCACATATTTAGAGCATCAAAATAAACTGAAATGTCAACGACAAATCGCTTAATTTTCAATCTAATGCACTTTAAACTTACACGATCATGTAACATTCAAGCGTCTTTAGTTGAAAATGAATCGTGATGCTGTAACAATAGATGAATTGGAATTACTTTTACTATACTCGTCTGTTTACGCTACATTGAAATATAAATATTTTTTGCCGTGCACGACTTTAAATCCCTCTGTCTGATATGGCGATGCACAACTTTTTTTGTTTTTAAATTTATGCTTAAACTTATATTTTACTTCAGGGAGTGTGGCAGACTTGTCACTGGAATAGTAGTCATTTCCTAGAATGTGGGTCTTCGAGAGCGGAAAGTAACTTGCGTCGTCCAGCACGAACGACGTCCCGCGGTAGTTCTTTGGAATACACCAGCACTGCAATTTCACGGTCGCTATCTTCATGTCTGTGTATTCGGGGGACCTAGTCTTCTTCCGAAGCAGTGATATTTTCCGCCGGCGTCACGCAAACTCATTCCGTCCATGTCGTTGAACAGCTTTTTCGACGCTTCCTGCTTATTATTCGTCATCATCTTCGCCGGATGGCCACTACCGGCCTTTCGTTCGAAGCTCAGGGATGCCAGGATCCGGTAAACTGTACTTGAATGTGGTCTACCGTAGACTTTTTCCCACGATGACCATGCATGTCGTAAAACTGTACAACACGCTCGTGGAGTGCTTGCTGTTTCGACGCCATCTTCGATTGAACTGACAGCGCCCGAACGAAAAGAAACATGCCACCCGTTTTTGAGAGTCCAGAGAGCAATTCTTTTGGAGAGAAAGAAAAATGAGGACTTTATTTGATTACAGGAAGGTATGGAAATCATTCTCAATTTTTACTGAACACCTGTTATAAATAATTAAGTTTTTAAATAATTAACTCCTTTTCACCAGTAGTTACTGTCATGTTCCAGTAGTGAATCGACTGATGAAAGCAGTATCTTAAATAGAAGTCCTCATATTTTTGCATCATTCGAAAGCTTAGCAACTATAAGCTTCAAGCGAAAAACGTTTAAGCTATGTAAGAACCAACAATTTCGTTGACAATTATTTGTATCATTCTGAATGGCTACGATTGGAGCACTAGCGCGATAACTGGAACACATACACCAATAGTGACTCCTGCTCGTTTGCTCGTGTGCAAACAATAATTACTCTTTTCATATATTTCTTTTATGGTAAAAGTTGAGTTCTTTCGATGAACTCCAAAAGATCGTTATTATTTTCTAACATTCCTCAAGAGAATTTTTGAAGGAATCTTGCAAAACAAAAGAACAATAGAAATTTACTGGGGTCATTTTTTTTTTTTTTTTTTTTTGAAAGTCAGTTACATTTTCGTCAAGATTATTTTGACTTCTAACTTAACAGTTCAGATGTCGCGCTGTTGTATTTTGTACATCACATGTGAAAACACCTCGCTTTTCGTACACAGCATCAACCCGGTGTTTCTGACGGTGGTGAACTGAGCGAGGACTATAAGGTTTAAAAGAAATATGGTATTTTGTATCATATAATAAAACTCTCTGAACAATTCTCAAGGGGGCAAGGTCCGTCATCAATTTGAGCATTTTCCAGCCATAACACAATGAACACATTTTCGTCGAATGAATTTCAGTTCTGAACAGAAAATCTGCTGAAGACGTTTCAATGATGACTATGATTACGATGACGGATCCTTGAACGTTTAGATATTTTTCACATGTTCATAAAATGATTCATCACATAACTCCACTGATGATACTTCTCTATTAAAAATCCCTCAGAGTTTTATAAATTAAATGTATTTGTATTGTGTACTGTATTCGGATTGTATACGATGTTCTACATTCCTGACAAAGAATTATATATAGTAATCCCTACCAAATTTGCTTCAAGAAGTGCTGGAAGTTTTGTTAGAGAAATCGATACGAGAAATCTAGAAGAGATCCTTAGGAAACCCTTGAAGAATTTCATAAGAAAAAAGAAATCAAGATTGATTATTCAAGGACATCTTGATTAATAAAACTAAATACAAATGGAAAATTATTTGTATGTCACAATATGACTTGCGAACGAGTCAACAAAAATTGAGGTCGAAATACGCGTATCTGTCAAAAGATATAAACTATAGTGGAAATAAATGGTATAGTACTAAATTCGGGTTTTCATCTACTTATAGGTATTACACTAAACAACTCTTAGATTTATTATATTGCGGATAATTTTTTAATATTTCTTTCTGCACGTTTAATTGCAATATCTAACTATCGAAACGAAACAAAAAAAAATGATTGTAAAGTGTCTTTACATATTTATGAAGTAATGAAAGGAAAACCCGGTACTCTTTATTACTGCTCCTGTATTTGCCAGAGCTCCAAAAGTTTATTATAAAACGATTAATTTTCTAAAACCGGCTTTCTAAGAGCAATAATATATATTTCTCAAATCTGTTTTACGTGCTGTACGAAGTAAACATATTTGACGCTGCTCCTACGGGGCACAATGGGGCAGAATCGAAAAAACACGGAAACAACCTGTAGTTCTTCGGAATGAAGAGATAGACATGTGGTGTGTTCAGCAAACATGATCCTTTCAATGAGACCGATGTTTTGAGATAAAGTTATATTTTTTCATGTTATTCGCATAAATGGCTCATAAGCCATTTCGGTCAAATGGCATTTTAGGTGTATGGTTTCTTCGGCAAAGTTGTTCATTGTTTTATGCTGAGAATTATTGTTGAAGACGTCAAATTTCCAACGCCTACTATATTTGAAATATAGACACTTTTTAAGAAAATGATGCCTAAAACCGTAATTTTTGAGTTTTGCTTGTGTTTTTTCTAAAATAATGCCATATATCGCCTATGACTATGTCATTTATTGGCATAAAGCAGGTCTGGTAAAAATTTGATCGTAAAATAAAATTTTGTTTGATTTTTCAAAGCATGTCTCCAAAAAACAGGGATATTGCGTATAGCCCATTCTTGCGATCGGGCAGGTGTTTTCATCGCCACACACTTCCGAAATATCAGAGCATTATTGTCTATTATTTTTTTGGATATGATATTTAATATATATTTTCTATGCGATCTGGAAGTATGCTAAGCTTATAAAAAGGTTCAAAATTGTTCTACATCACAATATAGCAGTTTTCCAATGAGAACAATGAGAACAAAGGGCAGGATCAAACATGTCGAGCGTACCCGACCAGAACCACATAACAAAATTATAACACATTCCTATCAGCAGCAGTTAAAAGTAACAGAAGTTGATAAAATTTTGTTATCGATATGGCTTTGTTCTCAATTTGTTATATTTTTAGTAACACATTTATAACAACATGTGTTATATTTGTGACATCGCATTTATAAGTTTGTTGCAAATAAAATCCGATGTCATAAACAGTAACATTGTTTGCAATAATTTTGTTATTTTGTAACATCCTTGCAACAAATTCTGTTATAATTTTGATATAATTGTAACAGGATTTGTTATATTTTAGTTTAATTTGGTGCAATTTTTTTTCAAATTTTTGTTATTTTAATCACCAACGGTACATGTTTTATAACAACTGGTGATATAAAAAAAATTAAATCAGGGGAACACATTCTGTTTTAATCTTGTTTCTTCCGTCTGGCCGGGTAGGTCGAGTAGTGAAATGAAGAAGCGCCGCGGATCGTAAGTAGTGTTTGATCTATTGATCGAGTTGCTTGCTCTTGCGTGGGCGAGTGACGAACACCTGTTCGGCGTACAATGCGATTATCGAATTATATCGCGAATCCGATTAGGTGTGATTATATCATGGATCGTATCACCAACTATTGGTGACTCCCAGGTCTTTATCTTATCCTACTAACCCAATATCCTATCCATGACAATTTTGGAGGTGCAGAGGTATACTCGGTCTCTAGTAACAACGATTGTCTAATTAACATTCCTTCCCTTCCCCGGCGCCGATTTTTAACTTTTAAAATTTGAGCTCTCGATTTGTGCACATTGAAGAATAGTAAACTAATCCCACGCCCCATTCATTAATTCCCTGTGCAACTTCGATTGTTCTGGTCAATCACGGAGTAGCAACTACGAATTGTACGGTCATCTATGCTCATGCTCATGCTTGATGTCTCCCAAAGCACAAAAAATCTCGAGCTCAAATGTCAAAATTTACGAAAGTTATGTTTCAATGTTTGTGATATATTTCCGTGTTGCAAAGGTTTCTCTTTCATTGCGCAATTATTATTTTTTGTGGGAAATATTTGAGTGTAATATTCGTTTATGCTAATAGATGGTCTCCGTTATTACAAAAAACCTTTCCTAAAGATACATTATACCAGAAATGCTTCGTTACGGAGTAATTATTTTGTCTCACCAGATTGCGTCCCTGGTTCATAGTTGTCATCAATAATGTTGATGCACAGATTGTTACTCATAAGAATATCATGAATTCTATAAGGAAACGTTGAGGAGTTTTAACACTATCTAGACCTTAGTTACACTAACTGTGGGTCGTGATGATCGTTATCATCAGGCCTTCAAGTCTTTCCACGCTGTTCAGCTGTGCGGTGACTGTGAGCTTTCACAGCTGTTCACTGTACTGTATTTGTTATGTATGAAGGCATTTCTTTAGATAGTTTTTAGAGGAAACTTGCAAAGAATAAAAAAAATCATCAGGAAAGTCATTATCAAAAAAAAATCAGCGGAAACTTTTATGTAATACTTGAGCAATACATGAAAAAAAACCTCGATGGATGAAATTCTGCAGTAATTCCCTGGACGTTTTGAAAGAATTCCTGCATATTTTTTGATGATATTTTAAAAGATTTTTGAAAGAAATTCTTAAAACAATTACCTCCACCAAATTGATTTAAAATGATCTGTTTTATTGCAAAGTTTCTCTTTCCTGGTAGAGTAGAATCTGGAGTTATCAATGCAGATATTTCTTAAGGAAAT